>NC_141148.1:99457449-100906914 GCF_053477565.2 Lygodium microphyllum | reverse complement strand
TACTCCTCTTGTCCTTGGGCACATGGCAGAATGCCTCACATCCAAAGACACGGAGATGCGCATAAGAGGGTGGCTTACCAGCCCAAACTTCCTCTGCAACCTGGAAATCCAATCCACTGGAAGGCGATCGGTTTATGACATGCACTGCCGTACTAACTGCCCCAGCCCAAAAACTCTGGGGTAGGCCTACATGGCTAAGCATAGAGTGCACACGCTCCTGAATAGTCCTGTTCATGCGCTCAGCCAAACCATTCTGGGGTGGGGTGTAAGGGGCGATCAACTGACGCTTAATACCCCTGTCATCACAAAACTGCTCAAAAGCACGTGAGACATATTCTCCCCCATTGTCAGTCCTAAGGCATTTCAGCCTATACCCAGTTTGGTTCTCAACAAGAGCAAGCCAACGCTGAAAGACTGCCAAGACATCAGACTTTTGCTTTATGGGATAAGCCCACACTTTCCTAGAAAAATCATCAATGAAGGTAACAAAGTACTTCGCGCCACCCATAGACATGCAAGGTATAGGCCCACAAACATCGGAATGCACCAATGCCAAGGGCTCACTCATGCGTGGCCTACCCGATTTCTTATGCGTAGACCTATTCTGCTTACCATAAAGACAATGATCACACGAGTCAAAAGGTGCATAGTCCAAAGGCAGAAGATACTGCAAACTAGATAACATTTTCATTCCCTTCAAAGACATATGCCCCAAACAGGCATGCCAAAGTGATACATGTGGGATAGAGCCCACTGCCAAAACATGGTCTACAGAAGACCCAGGTACAACAAGAGGATAGAGGCTGCCAGCCTTGGCGCCTCTAGCAAGCACAAGTCTGCCTTTGGTAATTTTCCAGGCAGAATCCCCAAAACAGACATGAAACCCTGTATCATCCAGCTGTCCTGCAGACATAAGACTGCGCGTAAGCGTAGGTACATGACGTACATCCCTGAGCAAAAAGGAACTGCCAGTGGAAAACTGCAACTGAATATCTCCACAGCCCACAATATCAAGAGACCTGTCATCTCCAAGTCTGACTGATCCAGATACAGTACGGTAAGAGTGAAACCACTCACGGTAAGGCGTCACATGGAAGGACGCACATGAATCCAATAACCAGCACTGTGCATACATACTAGGTGTCTCAGTCAAGTGTGAAGCATCAGAAGAACTAGCTGCAAGTATAAACTCATCACCACCATCGGACTCCTCAGTCTGTGTGACATTAATTTCCTCAATCTTGACGTTGGACTTCGCAGGTACTATGCTGCGATCAGAGGACTTCTCCTGCACTTTATCTTTCCCCTTATCCTTGCGCTTCTCATTGCGCAACTCATGACACTGTGGTCTAATATGGCCCTTTTTCCCACAATGATGACAAGTGACATTTGCATTGCGCCCACGCGACTTGCCACCACGAGATTTAGACCGACCCTTCTATGAGTCACGACCTCGGCCATTACCACAGTCATACCTGTCATTCCTGCCTCTAACTGTCAAAGCATGACTACCACGAGAGGCATCTAAGTTTTTACGATTCACCTCTTCTTGAAGAAGAGTACTCTCAACATCTGCCAATTTTAGAGTAGCACTAGAGGCACAAAGAGCAGTACGGAAAACATCCCATGACTCATTCAGAGTCCCAAGCAAGAAAAGAGGAGTTACTTCCTCTCCAAAGGTGATATCCTGCGAAGTCAGGTTCTTCAGTATAGCGTGGAACTGGCTCAAGTGAGCAGACATAGTCGCATTATCCTTCATGCGCAGATCCATAAGCTGCTTCAACCAGTACATTTGACTTGCTGGACTTTTCTTATCATAAAGATTCTTGATCTTATTCCATAGATCCCATGCACTCTGTGCTTCCTCAAATACATTATAATGTACCTGTTCAGTGAGAGACAATACAATCGTGGACTTGCATAGCTCATCAAGTTCAAGCCAGTCGTCATTGTCCATAGTTTCAGGCTGCTCCCCACTCAACCGAAGTGGCTTAATCTGAGATTTCTGCACCAAGACCTGCCAAATTTGACTCTTCCAGTAAGAGTAGTTGGTACCATCTAACTTTGTAATGTTAAAGATGGCACTATCATGCGAAGATGACGCCATTATGCAGGCTTGAAATGCCCAAACAGTCCAAAATTGCTTGCTGTTTTATTGTAGAAACTGCCCAAAAATGACCAAAACGGGGTCCAAAGGGCGAGCAAAGTGTGCCAAAAGTTGCTGCCCACTTAGTACTAGGTGCGGTACACCAAATCAGGATATTTCAGCATGAAAAGTACACCTTAGTCCACCAATAACTGCTTGTTGTAATAAATTGCAGGTATGCAATCTAGAGAGCAAACTGTCCCAAAATAGGATCCAATGTCAAGCAAACAATGCTAGGTCCAAAGCCGGCATGAAACGGACATAAGCAAGGCCAATGACAGTGAAAAGAAAATGAGCTCAACACCGAAGCATGTCAAAATAACATCTGCCAGTGAAAGGCACACCCCCAGACACTCTAGGCAAAGTGTTCCTGTAACTGCCAAAACCTGACACAAATAGGTGTCTGCTCAAAGAGAAAGATCCAAATATGAGACTTAGCTCATAAGCATCCTGTGAACCAAGAGTACATCAATGCATATCCATAAAGATGGGAGTATGATCCCAAAGTCTCAATGTGTATGTAGTTGCTCAAGACATAAACTGCTCCAAACACATGTAAGTGCTCCAATAGCATGCAACTGTCAAAGGTCAAGCAAGCATATAAAATGCTCCCACTGGCACAAAAGGTGTACAAAGCGAGCTCAGAAGCTCAAACAACCCAAGAGAAAGCACCAATGATAAGTGACCCTGTCAATGCATCAAGCGCATCCAAGAGAGCATGACATACATGAAGCACCGGTCGTATTAACCATGAAGCAATACATAAGCCCAAATAAGCTCTCGGTCAACTCAATGACATCCAAATAGCAACCAAGATTAGTGATCAAGTAAGCCGGGAATGCTCAAATACATCCAAATCCAAGCTCCAAATGTCGGTATGGCATACACGAACCAAATAGCATATGTCACGAACCAAAGCATGTAATGCAAAAGCCTAACTGTCAAGCAGAGACATGAGGCATAGGCGGTCCATGAGCATGCCAAGTCGGTCCAAATGCCAGTGAAGACGGAGCTAATGTGAAGGTCAAAAGCATCCCATAATCTTATACATATGCTCCAAGCCGTCCCCAAATGTCAGAGACATCATGCCAAAGCTCAAAGCATACATCCGGTATCGGTAGGTAAGTGCCAAAGCCTGTAAAGTACCTTCAGCCCACTGTTATTCCAGCATGTATTTACTGTTCTAAACAGTAGATTTCAGCCCCGAATTCAAGCCAAAATCATGGTCAAACCAAATGCATACATCCCCAATACATCTGGGTAGGAAGTAGACCGCATACGGGCATCAAATAAGGTAACCTGAGTAGAGTATAAGCATCAAAAGCCAAAGCCAAGTGTGGCTGCCCTGTTTCTAGCACTGTATAACAGTAAATAACAGTCCCAAATCAGCCAATATTTCAGGCCAAAATCATGGCATAATCATGTGCATACATTCCCAAGGCACTAGGCATCATGTAGACCACATATGGGCATCAAATAGCACAACCGGAATGGAGTATAAGCAACAAATGCTAATGCCAATGGTGCTGCCCTGTTTTCAGCATGTTATGATAGTTTATGACAGTCCCAAATCTGAAGAGATCAGCCCCGAATGATCAAGACCAATGCCCAAAGCTTGAATGACATCAAACATGAAGTCTATAGCCCTCTTGATCAAGGTAGAGAGCAAGAAGCAATGGCCAAGTGTGGAGCTGAAGTAGATGAGTGCTCACAGCCTGGAAAAAATGATGCAATCTGCCCTGTTGGTGCTGAACTTGCTGCTGCTCCACATGGGCTGAAAAGGGGGTAATGGGGGGCTCAAGAAGGGCCTATCAAAGGCCTATGACAAGCCTCTTTGAGCCTTGATAGGTGTAAGGCACAATATGAGGGGAATAAGCTTCAAGGGTTTGAAGCCATGGCTGCCCTTGCTATTTGCAACCTGTAGACTGAAATAAAACCCTGAAAGAATGATCAAATACCTCAGTATTAATGCCTTGAAGGTGCCTCAATAGGCTGGGAAGGTGCTCGGGAAGCCGGGGAGTGACGGGAGCTCGGGGAGATCGGATATGGCTGCCGGGATGGAGACCCAATGCATGAAGCGAGTCGATGCGAAGGTCGGGAAGCACTGAGTCGAGCTCGAGCAAGAGAATGCCAAGCTTTGATACCAGTTGAAAGGTGAGAAGGATCGAAGCTTGCACGCGAGCTATGGCGGGAGAGCAAGAGCAAGAAAGAGAGAGACAAGAAATGGGAACTCCAACAGTCGCAATGTGTGACCAGGCCTTCCTTTATTTAAACTATCACTAAAAGAATAAAGAATAAAGTGACGTGACGGGCGCCCGCCACCTGCAGTGTGCAGTGGCGGGTACTGTCAGTGTAGTAATACACAGGGCAGCATGGCGGAGGCGCCTTTACCCCCAACAGGCTCTATCCCACATGTATCACTTTAGCATGCCCGTTTGGGGCATATGTCTTTGAAGGGAATGAAAATGTTATCTGGTTTGCAGTATCTTCCGCCTTTGGACTATGCACGTTTTGACTCGTGTGATCATTGTCTTTATGGTAAGCAAAATAGGTCTACGCATAAGAAATCGGGTAGGCCATGCGTGAGTGAGGCCTTGGCTTTGGTGCATTCAGATGTTTGTGGGCCCATGCCGTGTATGTCTATGGGTGGTGCGAAGTACTTTGTTACCTTCATTGATGATTTTTCTAGGAAAGTGTGGGCTTATCCCATAAAGCAAAAGTCCGATGTCTTGGCAGTCTTTCAGCGTTGGCTTGCTCTTGTTGAGAACCAGACTGGGTATAGGCTGAAATGCCTTAGGACTGACAATGGGGGAGAATATGTCTCACGTGCTTTTGAGCAGTTTTGTGATGACAGGGGTATTAAGCGTCAGTTGACCGCCCCTTACATCCCCGCCCAGAATGGTTTGGCTGAGCGCCTTCTAGTGGATTGGATTTCCAGGTTGCAGAGGAAGTTTGGGCTGGTAAGCCACCCTCTTATGCGCATCTCCGTGTCTTTGGATGTGAGGCATTCTGCCATATGCCCAAGGACAAGAGGAGTAAGTTGGATCCAAAGAGCATTAAATGCATCTTTCTTGGTTATGGTGATTCAGGAGAGATGAGCTATCGCCTATGGGATCCGCAGGCGCGGAAAATAGTACGCAGCCATGATGTAGTCTTCCATGAAGATAAGATGCACAGGCAGCCTGAGAAGGTGGTTGAGATCCGCAGAGTGATCTTTCAGGAGGAGCCTAGAGCTCCTGCACAACCAGTTGGACAGCCTACAGCTGCAGCAGATGCTCATGGTCAGGGTGTTGGACAGGCAGCTGGGCAGGCAGCAGAGTCTGCAGTGAGACAGTCTGCTAGAGACAGACGTCCACCTGATAGATTTCAGCCCTCTATGCATTATGTTTTGGTTACAGATGCAGGAGAGCCTTTCACTTATGATGAGGCTATGCGCAGGGGTGACAGTCACTCCTGGGAGAGGGCTATGCAGTCTGAGATTGACCCCTTGCATAAAAATTAGACTTGGGATTTGGTTGCCTTGCCTAAGGGCAAGAAGGCTTTGCCATGCAAGTGGGTGTACAAGCTGAAAAGTACCCCTGGACACCACAAGCCGGCATACAAGGCTAGATTGGTAGCAAAGGATTTTAAGAAGGAGCATGGTGTAGACTTTGATGAGGTATTTTCTCCTGTGGTTAAGATGACCACCCTGCGCTTGGTCTTGGCTTTGGTTGCTCAGCTTGACTTAGATCTATATCAGATGGATGTCAAGACGACTTTCTTACATGGGGACTTGCATGATGAGATCTATATGGAGCAGCCTAAGGGCTTTGCAGAACCTGGCAGGGAGCACCTAGTGTGCAAGTTGAAGAAAAGTCTTTATGGCTTGAAGCAGGCACCTAGGGAATGGTATCATAAGTTTGATGCCTTTATGCAGTCACAGGGCTATAGCAGGAGTGTTATGGATCCGTGTCTTTACATGAAGAAAACCCGTGATGGTTCATTGCTTATTTTGGTACTCTATGTGGATGATATGCTGATAGTAGGGAAAGCTCATGATGAGCTAGATGCTCTTAAATCTTAGCTGAAGAAGAGCTTTGAGATGAAGGATTTGGGACAGGCATCTCACATACTTGGTATGCGCATTAGACGCGACAGGCATCAGAGGCTCCTCTACTTGTCACAGAGGGAGTATATTCATAATGTCCTTGAGCGCTTCCGCATGCAAGATGTAAAGCCTATTGGCTGTCCATTGCCTTCTTATGTGAAGGTATCATAGGCCGATTGTCCGCAAACAGATGAGCAGAGGGCCGAGATGGCCCAGATCTCTTATGCTTCAACCGTGGGCAGTTTGATGTATGCCATGATAGCCACTCGTCCAGATATTGCCTTTGCAGTTGGTGTTGTGGTACGCTATATGGCTACACCTGGTAGGAAACATTGGAATGCCGTGAAGGGTATCATGAGGTACCTGAAGGGCACAACAGATATGTGTATTTGCTATGGCAACTAGGATACAGGGGTCGTGGGGTACACTGACTCCGATTATGCAGGACATGCAGATAGTAGGAAGTCCACTTCTGGCTATGTATTCACCTATGCTGGAGGTGCTGTCTCTTGGATGTCTAGGGTTTAGAAGTGTACGACTTTGTCTACCACTGAGGCCGAGTATGTTGCAGCCAACTAAGGCTTGCAAGGAGGCCATATGGCTAGGCCGTCTAGTTGCTGACCTTGGGATTGATGCTATACCTACACTGCATTTGGATTCTATGAGTGCCATTGAGTTGGCTAAGAATCCGGTCTTCCATGCGAAGACGAAACACATTGAGGTGAGGTATCACTTCATACGTGGTGTCGTGGAGGACAAGTCTATTGACCTTGTCAAGATCTCCACTAACGAGAATCTTGCAGATCTGCTCACGAAAAGCCTCACTACTGAGCGCTTTGCCTTCCTTAGGAGATTGATGGGCATTGGATGAGATGTTGCCTTTCCTCATCCCTTGTACCTATGTACAGTTGTACTGTCTTTTTCTTTTCTTTTCTCTCTCACTGGGGTAGATTCACCTTTAAGTGGGAGGTTGTTGGGGTAAAGGCGCCTCCGCCGTGCCGCCCTGTGTATTACTACACTGATAGTACCTGCCACTGCACACTGCAGGTGGCGGGCGCCCATCACGTCACTTTATTCTTTACATTCATTTTTTAGTGACTAGTAAATAAAGGAAGGCCCGGTCACACATTGTGACTGTTGGAGTTCCCATTTCTTGTCCCGCCATAGCTCGTGTGCAAGCTTTGATCCTTCTCACCTTTCACTGAGCACCCATGCACTAATATGCAAGAAGGCAAGGCGCAAACGATGGTTTGACAAGCATGTCAAGCAGCGTAACTTCGAATAGGGTTACTTAGCATTGTTATACTTAGTCAAAGGACATAAGCAAAAACTGAAGTTTCAGGGGCTAGGACCTCTTAAGGTTCGAACCATTAGCCAAACTGGCAACGTAGAACTCGAAACCCTAGAGGGCGAGGGCATAGGCTTCTTCAATGGCAGCTGCATAAAGAAGTGTTTCCCTCCCACGCACCCATTGCATGAGCCCCCAATGCTAGCACCCCCTATCCACGTATGAGTAGCTACTATCACTGAGATGGACAGTGAGGATGAGGAAGTAGTAGAACTAGCTTACCTAAACATGATGGTTACTGTTAAGCACACATGCACCATCAACGCATTGAATGATGAGGGATGTGATTTTAATGTCTTAACCCATGACCATTGGACCCAAATGGGCAAATTGCAACTGCAGCCCACTAATGCTAAGCCTAGCCCTTATGAAGGCCAACCTTATGCACTCTTGGGAAAGTGCAAGATTGTAGTTTCTATCGAGTTTGAAAGCATGTCGATAATCTTCTATGTGTTTCCGAACACTAAAGATACTAGCACAAAGTTGATGTTAGGATGAACCTTTAAAAAGCAAGCTCATTGCCATGTTGAATACGAGTTGCAGCGCGTCCACCTAGCCGTGGGTAACATCCGCATAATTACAGCCTTCAACAAGGGCAGTGTGACTCCTTCCAAGTCCACAAAGCCACTGATAGAGAAACCCACCATCAAGAGTAAGGAGGGGAGTTGTGACTTGTCACAACCCACCAAGCCTCAATGCCACCAACCCACTAAACCCAATGTTGACGACCATGAACCCCAGTTCAAATGGGTACCTTAGAAATAGGGACTGCTACCTAGGAATAGAAACCCACGGCCTCGCAAGGCTAATTTCCAACACTCGAAACCTAGAAAGCCAAGACAAAACCATAAACATTGACGTACGATTAGGCCATGGTGGGTCCCTAAGACCTTATTGCAAGCACAAGGCTACTATGAGGGTAACACTTGGATTTGGCTACTTAAACCCCAAACAACCAAAGGGCCTACTCAAATGCCACCCTCAAGTTGACCACACGAAATGTCCCGTCAAAAGCACTCAAACCATAAGAGAATCAGACCGCTATATCCATGGAACCTCCAAAGCCTAGCTCAACAGGGCATGAACCAATCTAACACCCAAAACCGCAACCTGCCAACCCACTGACAAACCAACCACATCTAGTCCTGATGATGTCCCTCAGATCTTAGAAGTACCTCATGGCATGTCAACCACAGCTATAGCCAAGCCCATCCAACATAAGGCCAAGCTAATGTTAGATAGGATCAATGCCCCACCCTCATTAGGTGCTACCAATGATCCATGGTGCTCAAAGTTGTAAGGCCCCCATTATGAGGAGAAGCCAAATGTGAGCCAGGACATTGGTTGAGTCCTGACTTGTTTATCAGATGAGGTCTATGTGACCGGATGGCAAAAAGGTGACCGTTGTGGGTCTAATCTTTGGGCTAGATGGAGTGGTTAAGTTGGTAGCAACTCGAGGCGCATTGCATCGAGTTGCAATGGGGTCCAGGGGTAGTGCCCCCAGCCTGATGGTAAAGGGAATATTCCCTGGAATATTCCCTAGCCGACTAGTGGAGGCTTATATGGTAGGTCGGTCAGGCCAACCTCACGGCCTTCGCAGGCTATAAAAGCTAAACCCCTTCACAACTATCGATCACTCATCTTTCACCCAGTCAGAGTTGTTCCAGCTAGCCTTAAACTCTTCACCTATCTTTTGTCTAGATCGCCATCTAAGCTTCACATAGTGGAAGCGCACGAGTGGACAGAGCCATCTTTGTATTAGTTGTTTGGAGTTAAAGAATTTACTGATTCTCTTCTTATCTGTTGTGTACTCTCTATCTCTTTCTCAAATTTTGTTCCATGTGCCGTGTAATATTTTACATGGTATCAGAGCCCAGGGGGCTCTAGAGATCGGAGAGTATGCAAGAGGCAAAGGCTTCAATAGCAAAGAGAAACTATGTCGACTTCCGGAAGTGGTTCTGGCGCATCGGGAAGCGGTGCAGGAGGTCGTGTTGCTGTACCAGCTATTCAAACACTGAGGATTCGTCCACCAACCTTTAGCGAAGGCAAGTTAGATGGTACAAACTACACCTTGTGGAAGTTCAAAAATACAACTATCCTTGATTCTTATGAGTTTCTGGAGACTGTACTGGGGACTGACGCAGAACCACAGCCTACCCCCGACCCATCAAATCCTAGTGTGATGATTCCTCCGAATGCAGATCTTCTACGAGCTTGGAAACGAAGGAATGCAGATGCATTGTGTGCCTTAGTTACAAGCTGTTCTGACAGTGTTTTGACTTTGATTCAGCATACAACCAAAGCATCAAAGGCTTGGAATGTACTAAGGAGTCAGTATGAAACACAAAACCAAACAAGGATTCAAAACTTGGAGAATCAACTAGCAGCGGAGAAGTTTGCTGAAGGAGATACGATTGAAGCATTCATCATTCGGATTAAGAATCTGCGTGACCAGATGGCTGGCGCTGGGATACAAAAGACTAGCGAAGAGCTAGCTCGGAGGTGTCTTTGGATTTGTTCACAAAAGTTTGATGCTGCCCTTAATACTCAGGTGAGACCTCAAGCTTTGACTTTTGAGGAGTTTTGTGCATTATTAATTGAGGAGGAGTTGAGGCTGAAAGCCCGAGAAGGAAGCAACAATGGAGATGCTGCATTCTCTGCCAATGCAAAAGGCAAAGGTGTTTCCTCCACCAAAAATGATGGTGACAAAAAGAAGAAGGGCGGCAAGAAGAAGTTTCAAGGAGAGTGCTTCTACTGCAAGAAGAAAGGACATGCAATTGTAGATTGTTGTGTCAAGAAGGCAGATGAAAAGAATGGTACCCTTAAAAGTAAAGGGAAAGAGACAGCCAATACGGCTGAAGTAGAGTTGGAATTATTCATGGCGACCATTGAGGAAGTGTGCTCCTCGGCGCAAGAAGAATCTACCACTGACTCATGGGTATTGGATAGTGGGGCCTCCCGTCACATGACCAACAAGAAAGGTCTATATAGTTCTATGCAGCCTCTACAAGAATCCATCACTGTGACGGTTGGAAATGATGCTAAATGCCCTGCTGCGGGCACACGTACTATTTCTTTTGTTGCTACAAATGGTGAAGTCAAAAAGCTTTCAAATGTGTTGTATGTTCTCAAAATCAGGAGAAATCTCTTATCAGTTCTCCCATAACTGATCTTGGTCATGAAGTGAGGTTCAAGAAGACATGTGCAAAAATTCTTGATAGTGATGGCACAATTGTTGGCAAAGGAGAAAGAAGGAACAACCTGTATGAGCTAAGTGCTCTTACAGCCACTGTTGGAGTGGGCACAAGTAAGCTTTGGCATGAAAGGTTTGGACACATTGGATTTGTAGTGTTGAAGGAGATGCAAAAGCAAGGTATGGTTGCTCACCTACCTACAATTACTGAATTGAAGGAACCATGTGAAGCTTGTATGATGGGCAAGCAACAGAGAAAGGCATTTCCACAAGAAAGCAAGAATAGAGCACAGGCTCCTCTAGAGTTGGTGCATGCTGACTTGTGTGGTAAGATGCCTACACATGCCTTGGGGGGATCTTCTTATTTTATGTTGATTGTCGACGACTACAGTAGGAAGATGTGGGTGTACTTCCTTCGTGATAAGGCTCAAGCTTTTGGTAAGTTTAAAGAATGGCTAAAACTTGTTGAGAATGAAACAGGGAAAAGTGTGAAGAAATTTAGAACAGATGGTGGTGGTGAGTTCAACTCAAAGGAGTTTGAAGGCTTTTGCAAGAGCAAAGGGATCAAGCGTCAATTGACAACGCCTCACACACCTCAGCAGAATGGTGTTGTGGAACGTAGGAATCGCACCATTGTGGAGATGGCAAGATGCATGCTAAAGGGCAAGGGATTGCCTAACCATTTTTGGGCTGAAGGTGTTAATACTGCAGTCTACATTCTAAATCGGAGCTACACAAAGGCTCTCAAGGGAAAAACATCCCATGAGGCTTACACTGGTAAGAAACCATCTGTCTCACATTTCAGAATTTTTGGATGTAAATGTTATGCACATGTTCCAGATGAGAAGAGAAACAAGTTACAACCAAAAAGCAGAAAATGTATCTTCTTGGGTTACAGTGATGAGCAGAAGGCTTACAAATTATATGACCAAGAGGCAAAGAAGATCATTGCGAGCCATGATGTGGTGTTCAAGGAGGAGCCGCATATAGTGGAGGAGGAGAAGGCAAGTTCTTCCACTTTATCATCAAGCGAAGAAGTAGTCCACTATGAACCTGTCCCGAGAGCTGTCCCTATCCTTAAGGAGGAGGAAGCATCATCTTCAGATGATGAGGAAAAAGTTCACCAACTTGACATCACCCCACCGGAAAAGCCATTGCCACGCTGGGTGAACCAGCTCTATGACCACAATAATCCTATGCCTGCATCTGTTGAGGAGAAGGCAGATGGACCAAGGAGGTCTCAGAGAATAGAGGAGCAAAGGAGGGCTTCTCCTCACATAGTCAATATGGCCTTGATGGTTGAGATTATGAGAGAAGTAAAGGAGCCAACTGACTTAGAAGAAGCACTTGCAGATCCATCATGGAAGGCTGCTATGCAGGCAGAGTATGACATCATAATGAAGAATGACACTTGGGAGCTAGTGGATTGACCAGCAAAGCGGAAGGTTATTGGCACCAAGTGGATTTGGAAGGTAAAGTACAAGGCTGATGGTACCTTAGAAAAGTATAAAGCTAGACTGGTTGCCCAAGGATTTTCACAAGTTGAAGGGTTTGATTTTCAAGAGTCATTTTCCCCAACTGCCAGAATGACCACTATTCACACGATACTTGCAGTGGTGGCTGCCCACAAGAAGTGGCCAGTGTACCAAATGGATGTTAAGTTAGTATTCTTAAATGGTGACCTCAAGAAGGAGGTGTACGTGGCTCAGCCACCAGGGTTTGAGGCCCCCCATTCTAGGAACAAAGTGTGTAAGCTGAAAAAGGCATTATATGGGCTGAAAAAGCCCCTAGAGCATGGTACCAGTGGATAGATAAGTTCTTTTTAAACCTAAACTTCAAAAGATGTGCCTCAGATACTAACTTGTATGTTTACAGGGATGGTAAAAAGTCTGTAGTGATTGTCCTATATGTGGACAACCTTCTTATTACAGGTGACTATGAAGATATGATCAACCAAACTCGAAAGGCTTTGAGTTCTGAGTTTGAAATGACAGACTTGGGCTTGCTGCACTATTGTTTGGGGATTGAAGTCTGGCAGGAGCCAGGAAAGATCTTCATCTCTCAGAAGAAGTATGCATGGGAGATCTTGAAGTCATTTGGCATGACCAAGTGCAAGGAGATAGCTACACCTATGGAGGTGAATGCAAAGTTATCCATCGAGGATACATTAGCATTAGCAGACATTGGGAGGTACAGGAGGTTGGTTGGCAGTCTGATCTACTTGTGTAACACCAGACCAGATATCAGTTTTGCTGTTGGTGTTTTGAGCAAGTTCTCAAACAAACCTCATGAGAGTCATTGGAAGGCTGGGATGCGGGTGCTCAGATACTTGAAGAAAACTCTTGACTATGGTATCACATACAGTTTCGGAACTTCTCTTGTGGGGAACTGTGACTCAGATTGGGCAGGAGACATTGATTCCAAGAAGTCACTTTCTGGTTATTGTTTCTCTTTGGGTTCAGGAATTTTCTCTTGGATTAGTAAGAAGCAGCCAACAGTGGCATTGTCTTCTACCGAAGCAAAGTACAAGGCAGCTTGTTTTGCTACATGTGAAGCCGTATGGTTGAGAAGGATTCTATGGCATATGGGAGTGCAAGATGAAGAACCAACTGTGCTGAGATGTGACAATCAGAGTTGCATCGCCATTGCCAAAAATCCAGTGTTTCATGCATGCACCAAACATATAGAGATCCAGTATCACTATGTGCATGATTTGATGGAGGATGGGATAGTGGAACTGGTCTACAACAGAGGAGAATGGAGTAGATATCTTCACCAAAGCACTTACGAAGGATCTGCTTCAAGTTCATCTTCAGAGACTCGGCATTGGGCCGAGAAGATAGTTCACCTATGGGTGGACATTGAGAGGGGGTGTTAGATATTATCAATGCCCCACCCTCATTAGGTGCTAGCAATGATCCATGGTGCTCAAAATTGTAAGGCCCCCATTATGAGGAGAAGCCAAATGTGAGCCCAGACATTGGTTGAGTCCTGACTTGTATATCAGATGAGGTCTATGTGACCAGATGGCAAAAAGGTGACCGTTGTGGGTCTAATCTTTGGGTTAGACGGAGTGGTTAAGCTGGTAGCAACTCGAGGCGCAGTGCATCGAGTTGCAGTGGGATCCGGGGGCAGCGCCCCCGGCCCGATGGTAAAGGGAATATTCCCTGGCCGACTAGTGGAGGCTTATATGGTAGGTCGGTCAGGCCAACCTCACGTCCTTCGCAGGCTATAAAAGCTAAACCCCTTCACAGCCATCGATCACTCATCTTTCACCCAGTCAGAGTTGTTGTTCTAGCTAGCCTTAAGCTCTTCACCTATCTTCTGTCTAGATCGCCATCTAAGCTTCACACAGTGGAAGCGCATGGGTGGACAGAGCCATCTTTGTATCAGTTGTTTGGAGTTAAAGAATTTACTGATTCTCCTCTTATCTGTTGTGTACTCTCTATCTCTTGCTCAGATTCTATTTGCTGCACCGTGTAATATTTTATAGCTACAACCTTAGGAGCAAACCAAGCAACAAACATTCGCTATTGGACTCTCTAGGATGTCAAATCTCAACCACCTGTCAGGCTTAGACCCTCTTATGCGCGAGGATCAATTTTAACCTTGGCTGCAGACTTAGCTAAAAATATAGGGGACAACTTGGTTGCTTGGCTCCGATGCTTGGATGCTACTTTCATGACATTGGCTAAAAGCTATGATCGACTAGACTTGGCTAGACTTAGGCGAGACCCAAAGAGGCAAAAGGTGGTAGGCTCCACAACCTCCGTCCCAGCGATAGAGAGGCCACCCAAAGAATACAATGAATATGTCAGGGAGCTTCTCTCTCAATTAGAGAAAGCCAAGGAGGAGAGGAGAATCGTGGCGACAGAGCTAGAAGCCAAAAAAGAGGCCATTGTTGCATCCCAATTGGAGAGAACATGCAAATAGCCATGGCCCAAAGGGAAGTTCACTAGTTGCAGGAGTAGCTATGAGCTAAGGAAGGGGTAGAAGCGGAATGGTAGGCAATAGTGAATGAAGAAATCGAATCCATATGATGCTTGCAATGGCACAATGAAGAAATTGTGGCACACTACAAATATCTACAAGTTGAATTGCAAAAAATCGCTAAAGCCATAGAAGAGCTGGAGGAGCTTCAGGAGGAAAGAGCTCATAGGTATGAAAGAGAGGTGGAGAACCTAACCCAAGAGGCTGCCTCAGCACAGGAAGAGTAGCAAAAGCTAAGGGCAGAAATGGAAGATCAAGAACGAAGGCTCACAGTGCTAGCCTAGAGGCAGGGGAAAAGCCTCGAAGATATGAACAACAGAACAGAAGAATGGGCTAATTAGAACGAAAAAAGGGTCAAAACCTTGGCACGTCGTCTTGCTCAAGTCGAAAAAGAAAAAATACTTACTAAAATCAAAGCGGAAGCCACCCAAGTGAGCTTCCACACCCAATAATGTGCCTTCTTGAATACCCTATTGGACGTCACCCAACAAGTAGAGGGAGAGTCCATAGAGGCAATGAAAAAGAAATTGGGAATGGCTTGTAGGGCACTGAAAGCAGGAGTGCAGATGCCGCCACAACCTAGTGGAGTTGGCCCAAGCTTGAAAGAGAAATGCCATTATCTCCTATTGGTAGGCCTAACTTCATAGGAAGTAAACATACTCAGGTTCCTCGAAGAGGAGTGGCAGGAGCCAAGCTAGGAGAGGGAGGTGGATGTGAACTTTGGAATGGGACCACACGAAGAAGAGCTGTCCCACCGCCTCCTTCCCCGCGGCCCAAAGAGCAGTAACACATAGACACCTCCACAGAAATAAAGGCCGGATTGAGGGAAAGAAGAAAACAAATGGTGGAGGAGACAATGAAAAAATCGAATGCCAAGGAGGTGAGGGCACCCCAAGCACCTATCCCACCATGTGAGGACAATGCCCAGTAAGCTTCGATGTTGACCTTGTAATCAGGAAAAGGCAAGAAATGTCCAAAAGCCCCTTAGACCTTAATTTTCAATTCCCCAATACCTTGCATAGGGTTTTGCCCATCAAGGTGGTGGAGGGGGTTATTAACATCAAAGGCAGATTCTTATAGAAATGGCTGAAGAAGAGAGAGTAGAACCCCACATTATGAGCCACTGAAGGGGTTGAATTTTGGAAAGATAAGGTTTTTGAACTGCTAAGCTCAATGCTCGGCTACGAATGCCAACCTATGTGGAGAAGAAGGGTCTGTGACACCAACTTGAACACTTGGTTGGCCTTTTGCAACACTCAACCCTTCGAGCGGAATGACCCAACCTTCATGCCCTACACTCAAAGGGTGGGAGTGGATTTTGACTCCAGTTATTTTGACTCTAGTGCCCACAGCCATTACAAATTCCCCATAATCTATAACCCTCATTGTACTACATATGAAGATGCCCTCATCTTCACATCAGAAAACTTGTATGATACCCTAATCCAATTCACTAACAAATTCTCTTCATGCCCTGACCCCACCTTTATTACTACTTGTAATTACCTTAGATTGCTTAGGATACTCCTTAGGCAAGACCCCACTCCAGAGGAGCATGACCTCCCAGTACTCCATTTTGACCCTAACTCTATAAACAGTTGCGTGATGGCTAGGCTAATGATGCGAGCTGCTCTATTGCCTTCATTTTAGTTAGATATTTTAGAGGACATGAATGATAGCCACTTCACCTGCTGCAACCATTTGCTCCTCTCCACCACCACCCTTCATATCTGCCTAAACCTCAAGGGGTACCTCAAAATCCACCAATTTCTTAACAAATCTATTAGGTCCCCCTTCTCCACCTCACTTCGATGACGAAGATTAAACTTCTGTCAATACTATGTAACTTTATTTATTTTTTTAAAAGAGAAAGAAAGAGAAGAAAAGAAAAGGGCAAAGAAAAAGAAATGGAAAGAAACACCACGCAAAAACTGCAAATTGCACATAGCTCCTAGTCACCGCACCTAGGGGTTCTCAAGCCAAGTGCGTCCGTTGGCCTCGGTTGGCTGGCTCCATCCCTAATCCCCTAGCCTCATTTTGATCCCCCACTTCATGCTTAGGGCGCATCAAGGGGGCAGGACACACCTAGGGATATAACACTCGGACCTGTCACCCTAAGCTCCTTGCACCACACCTCCCTTATGCACAAACTGGGGACATCACTGTGGGCTTCCCAAAGGCTAGATCCATCTCCTAGTTCCACATGCACAAGCATCTCACACTCCACTCTAAGGCAGACACACCCCCAAGTAGTGCATCTTCTTTTCTTTCCAGGTATAAACAAAGGCCCTGACCACCAGCTCTAAAGACCCCATCATCCATGCAATGCACTCCCCATCTTATGCAACGTGCCACCCAACATGCACAACAAAGGAAGGGGCACATGCAACAGTCCCTATCAAAAAGTGAATGAAGAAGCTCATTTGGAACAATGCAAGAAATGACAAGCATGGAGGGCCAACAGAGGGATCCATCCAACACAATATTTAATTTCAGTCCCAAAATCCCTCCAGTAGGTCCACAAATCCCTCTAACACCAAGGCTCATTCCAAAATCAAGGACCTTTCAGTTCCATAAATCCCTCCAACAGGTCCATAAATCCCTCTAGCACCAGGCCTCATTCCCAATGCAAGGGCCTTTCAGTTCCATAAATCCCTTCAACAAGTCCATAAATCCCTCTAGCACTAGGACTCATTTCCAACACAAGGGCCTTTCAGTTCCATAAATCCCTCCAACACAATTTCCAACAAGGCGGCTCATCTACACACTCAAAAATCCACCTGGCTACCCAACAACACCGTCCGACTCACCACCCAGCTATGCCATGGGACTGGCACTCAACTAGATGGGGGGTAATGTTTACTGCAAAGTAAAGGAAGCGGAAAACAAGGCATCAAGAGGAAAAGCACAAGGTGGAAAAAAGAAAAAGGCACCCTACAAGAGAGTGGCCCTGGAAGAAATCTAAAAGCATGGGAACAACTAGCAGGAGTACAAGATGCAACCATGGGAGTTGCAAGAAGCCAAAAGCAAGAAGGCACACCTTTAAATATAAAGGTGCAGCCAAAACCTCTGCAAAAGAGTGCCAAGCTCTCACCCGTGTAATTTGTAAAGGTAGATGGGCGGTAGGAAGGAAGCTAGGAAGATAGGAGAACAATGGAAAAAAGGGCCTAGGCCATGGCTGGTCATGTAAAAATGGGATGACCGCCCAAGGGAAAAAGGGTTTTGTATATAAAGTTCAAAAATTGAATGAGAGCTCATTTTTTGGTGTGTGGCAAAGTGGAATCTTCTTCTTCTTCTTCTCTTCTCTTGCTTGCTTGTGAGTGCTTAAGAGAGGGAGTGTGAGAGTGTGAGAGAGTGAGTGTGTGAGGGTGAGGGATCTTGGAGGTGAAACCCTCCACCATCTCCTCTCTTCTTCTTCTTCTCTTCTCTTCTCTCGCCTCACGCATGGCTATGGAGGATGGAACTTGGAGGAAGAGGCTTGAGGATGCTAGAGCATGCATCATGAATCATGGAGCTATTGGAGTGCTTGAGAGAGG
The DNA here is from genome assembly GCF_053477565.2 of Lygodium microphyllum. Lineage (NCBI taxonomy): Eukaryota > Viridiplantae > Streptophyta > Polypodiopsida > Schizaeales > Lygodiaceae > Lygodium > Lygodium microphyllum. The sequence continues at coordinate 100,888,614 of NC_141148.1, read as the reverse complement.
AAGCAACTCAATCAGGCAGAAAGATAAGCTCATACACTCATAGGGAGAGATAGCGCATCGGCAATGTGAGAGATAGCCATTAGTGCTCACTTGAAACACTTGAACAATAAGCAATCCATGGGTCTTGGTGGTTGCCTCTACAGTTGCTAAGGGCTTCAAGCAAGAATATGTGTGGACTTTAATGAAGTCATTTCTCTTGTTGTGAAGATGACTAGCCTACACTTGATACTGGCTTTAATTGCTCAGCTTGACTTAGATCTTTATCAAATGGATGTCAAGACAATTTTTCTTCATGGGGACTTGCATGATGAGATTCATATGGAGCAGCCTAAGGGCTTTGTAGAACTTGGCAAGGACCACCCAATGTGAGATTGAAGAAGAAACTTTATGGCCTTAAGCATGCACCTAGGGAATGGTATCACAAGTTTGATGCCTTTATTCATTCACAAGGATATTCTCACAATGATATGGATCCATCTTTATACAGGAAGAAGGCTCATGATGGCAACCTTATGATTTTGATCCTCTATGTAGGTGATATGTTGATTTTTGGGAGTGCTCATGATGAGCTGGATGCCTTGAAAGGTTAGCTCAAGAAGAGCTGTGAGATGGAGGACATGGGATAGGCCTCACATATTTTTGGGATATGCATTACACGTAATCTCTCCAAGGGACTCCTCTACTTGTCACAGAAGAAGTACATCAACAAGGTCTTTGAGCAGTTTCATTTGCAAGATGTCAAACCTATTGGCTGTCCTTTACCTTCTCATGTGAAGATTAGTCAAGTCGATTATCTGTAGTCTGATGAGCAAAAGGCCAAGATGGCCAAGATCCCTTATGCATCCACAATGGGTAGTTTGATGTATGCCATGATAGCCACTCATCCCAACATAGCATTTGCAATGGGAGTTGTGGCATTCTATATGGCTATACCTGGTAGATGGCATTGGGATGTCACTAAGGGTATCATGAGGTACCTGAAGGCCATTACAACTATGTGCATATGTTATGGTTACTAGGATACCATAGTCATGGGATACACTAACTTTGATTATGCAAGACATGCAAACAGTAGGAAGTCCACCTCTAACTATGTTTTTGATTTTGCTGGAGGTGTTATTTCTTGGTTATCTAGGGTGTAGAAATGCACATCCCTATCTACTACCAGAGATAGATTATGTTGTAGCCACCACTGAGGCTTGCAAATAGGCTCTCTAGTTACATCGACCTTGGCATTACTAATGTGGTTCCTACAATGCATCTAGATTTTATGAGTGCTATACAGTTGGCCAAGAATCTGGTCTTCCATTTGAAGATGAAACACATTGAGGTGTGTTACAAATTCATCAGAGAGATAATTGAGAACATGTCGATTGACCTTGTCAAGATCTCAACTAACTAAAATCCTACAAATCTGCTCACTAAAATTCTCTTGGTGGAGCATTTTGCCTTCCTTAGAAAGTTGATGGGCATTGGATGAGATGACACCTTTCCTCATCATGTTGTACTTATGTACATTTATACTTTGTAACTTTTTTCTTATTCTCTCCTCACTAGGTGCACATTTTCCTTTAAGTGGGATGTGGGTCAAGGTAAAGATGTCTATGCCTAGCTGCCTGTGTATTAGTTACACTGACAGTACCCACATACCCTCAAACCTATACACTACATGTGGTGGGAAACCATCACTATCACTTCATTCTTTATTCTTTCAGTTACAATTGAATAAAGGGAAGGCCAATCATACATTGTGACTATTGGAGTTACCACATTGTGTGTATGTCTCTCTCTATTGCTCTTACTCCTTCCATCATAGCTATTATTTCCGCTTCGTGCTTCCACTTCAAGACTCACTCCCTTCATCTATTCCTTCATTAGCACTAACACTCTAGTTGCTATGGCCAAGAATGTATTTATGGATAAGACTCGTTTCAATAGTTCTAATTTCACCACTTGTGGTCTAACTTGATGCAACAAATGCTTGAGTCCCAAGGTCTTTGGGACCTAGTAGTTGGTTTAGAGCCTATGTTGAACCCTCATTTAGCCCACCCTAATCATATCTACCAATAGAGATATTGCATGCTATAACAAATGCCAAGTTAATGCAGGGCTTATTTTTTGAGTTTCTCTCATAATTACAACATCTTCCCCTAGCATCCAATGGTTGGAGTCATCTCCTCGATTGATATGCGGTGAGAGATTGTACCCGATGTATCAATCTCAATTATGAGATGTAGGATTTTTCTATTAAGGAAGGGAATGATCTGAAATTCAAGTTGGTGGCTACTTGCCAAGTTCACCACTATTGGCTCATTGAAGTCAAATGACAACCAACTTACATTTTCCTTAAAAAGGTTGCCCCTCCTAAATACTTTCACTTTGTGCAACACATCATTGCGTTGCCCCGATTGCCAACTTTCCATGAGTTTGAATGTCAATTCTTACATTATGCAAGGCTACATGATCAATTCCACAAAAGGGCCTCTTCTCCATTCTCACATTTAGATGGGGCTCTAGTCCTCCTCCTTGAAGGGAAAATTTGAAGATGGCAAGAATTTTCAAGATAGTAAGGCAACCCACAAGAAGGTTAGCATCCCTTCCTTAGACAAAGTCAAAGACACCAAAGAAACTAAACCCTTATGGCAGCAACCCTAAAAAAAGAATAGGTTTGTTGCTACCCATTGCTAACACTCGGGCCATATAGATTAGGAGTATCATACTAAGGCTCGGGGTCTTCCAACTAAAAACCCAAAGCAGATAGTGATTGCACCCATGGGTAGTACTCCCCTAGGATATGATAGCAAGAATTGTAATCAATTGAGTATTATAGCAAGAATGTATTTATATAGTGAGATGGCATCAAGCACTGATGATGCCTCTCAGCTTGGAAATTCAAAAAGTGTTAGGAAAATGCAATGTTTAATCTTGGACAAGGCACTCAACATGGGGAGCAAGTAGTTAATGTTGGTTTAGAACAAAATGTGGGTTCTTCTAGGCCTCTTGATGCTGATGACTAGCAAGAGGAAGAGGAAATTCATATTGGCATCATAGTCAAAAAACATGTCATGTATTACTTAGCCATGCTCATGTCCTCTGCATGTTTGAAATTCCAACCACTTAAACCAATTTATGATCCACACACATGAATCATAACCATTTTTAGAACCATAGGAGATGCATCCATATGCCAAATTTTCTTCAAGGTTGTTTGTTTTGTCAAAATGTTTGACAACTTGAACCAAATTATCAGTGTGAGAAGCTTGATAAAAACAATTAACTTGCATGGAAGTTCAAGATAAAAAATTTCTTGAAGGGCAAAGATATTTGGAATTACATTGAAGGAGACATGGCAGTAGCACCCAAAGTTCCAATATGAAATACTACTACAAAACATATAAAGGATAGGAAAGATTGGGAGCATGCACAAAGTAAAGTCATGTATTGGCTATCTATCAATGTCATAGATAGCATGGTTGCTTATTGCAAAATCTGATATCCCCATTATTGCATGAAAGAATCTAGCAAGATTGTTCAAAGTAAACACAAAGGCCGAAAAGTTATAGCTCAAGTCAGAGTTGAACCAAGTGAAAAGAGAGAACATGTCAATTAATTATTATGCCTTGAATATCAATAGTATTGTGTAAACTCTTGGATCTATGAGTGTACTAGTTGATTATTATGATATTGTGCATGCGTACTTAGATTGACTTGGAGATGAATACAAGAGGTTTAGATCATCTATGAATATGAGGGATGATATTCTTGATTTTGTAAACTTGATTTCTATACTAATACTTGAGGAGAAGAATCTTGGCTTGGATTTCTCTTTTTCTCAAAGCAATAACAAGTCTGAGTAGATGCTTTACTCTAGTAGCATAAGTAGAGATCGTGGCAAAAGCTAAGATGGTGGTCATGATCGAAGTTATGATACACAAAAAAAAAGAGAGAAGGGAAATCCTGAAGGAAAGGGAAGTCGAATAGGCCAAGTTGCAAATTCTAATAGGCAATAGAATTTTGGTGATAGCACAGAGTGTTGGCATTGTGGTTCAAAAGGCCACATTTCTAAAAACTACTTCAAAAATAAGATTGAAATTAGAAATAGAAAAAAGAAGTAAGGCAATTATACATCTAGTAGCAAAAACAATAATGACATAATTGAACAATTATTTATTATATAGTACTTTATGAATACTATGACTGCTAATGGTTTACTCAAGAATGATGTATGGTATGTAGACTCAGGTGCTTGTAACGATGTGACTTCTCAAGGAGAGTCATTTAGAGAGATGCATAGTCCAAAGTCTCTAGGATATATGGAGATAGAGGATGATACAACTCAATCCATTACTCATGTTGAAAATGTTCCTTTCAGTATACAAGATGGTAAAACAATATGCTTGGCTAATGTGTTGCATGTACTGAATATTACAAAAAATTTAGTCTTTGTTGATCGGATGATAGAACAAGGATTTCAGGTTCAATTCACATCATATGGTTGTTATGTAGAAGATCCTAAAGTGATTGTAGATTGATTACAAAAGGGAAACATGCTGGCAGACTATTTACTCTCAATGTAAGTCTGCCTAAAATGGATACTGCCATGTTTGGACAAGGTTCAAATATTGTAGCTGATATTGAAATTCGGCATTAAAAATTTGGTCATGTGAATGCATGAGCTGAAAGACTTGCAGTCAAAGAAGATTGTGGATAGTTTGTCTAAGTGTAGAGCTGGTGGGATGCATAAAGTATATGAAACATGTCAATTTGGAAAGTAAGAAAGGCATGTTTTTCCATATGAAAAGCATGTATGCAAGAAGCCACTTGAATTGATACATTTGGATATGTGAGGTCCTACAAAGATTGCAAATTTATTATGTTTCCTTTATTGATGATCCTACTTGCAAAACATGTAATTACTTTATGCATGAGAAAAGTGAGATGTCCACTCACTTCAAAATATTTAAGTCAACCAATGTCCATGCTCACACATAGCTTCTTCACAAAATAAGAGCCTTACAACTTAGAGCACCATGGATCATCAGTGGCACCTTACGAGGGTGGGGTATTGAGCATATCTAACACCACCCCTCAATGTCTACCTCTATGTAATTGAGAATATCTAACACCCCCCCTCAATGTCTACCTATAAATATCATCGGTGGCATCTTACAAGGATGGGGTATTGAGCATATCTAACACCCCCCCTCAATGTCCAAACTATGTCCTCGAGTCTTTGAAGATAAACTTGAGGTAGATACTTCGTAAGAGCTTTGGTGAACATATATACTCCATTCTCCTCCATTGGATAGTAGACCATCTCTGCTATCCCATCCTCGACCAAATCACACACATAGTGATACTAGATCTCAATGTGTTTGGTGCAAGAATGAAAAACTAGATTTTTGGAAATGGCCATGCAACAATGAGGTTGCAAACCAACCTCCTACACCTCCCAATGTCTGCTAGTGCTCACGTATCATCAATGGATAACTTCACATTAACCTCCATAGGTGCAGCTATCTCCTTACACTTGGTCATGCCAAATGCTTTTGAGATTTTCCATGCATACTTCTTTTGAGAGATGAAGATTTTACGAGGCTCTTGCTAGCAAACTTCAATTCCCAAACTCTTGCCACAAGACTTTAATCCCTAAACTGTAGTGCAACAAGCCCAAGTTTGTAATTTCAAACTCAGAGCTCAAAACCTTTTGACTTTGATGGATCATATCTTCATAATCACATGTTATAAGAAGGTTGTCCATGTATAGGACAATTACTACAAACTTTTCACCATCCCTATAAACATACAAGTTAGCATTTGAGATATATATTTTAATTTAAGCCTAAAAAGAATTTATCTATCCACTATCATGCTCTAGGGCTTGTTTCAGCCCATGCAATGCCTTCTTAAAAATGGGGAGCTTCAAACCTCAGTGGTTGAGCCACTTACACCTCCTCTGTGAGGTCACCATTCAAGAACATTGATTTAACATCCATTTGGTGAATTGGCCACTTTTTATGCGTAGCCACTGCAAGTAATGTGGGAATAGTGGTCATTCTAATAGTTGGAGTAAATGTTTCTTGAAAATCAAATCCTTTAACTTGTGAAAATCCTTGTGCAACTAATTTAGCTTTCTACTCTTCTAAGCTTCCATCAGCCTTGTACTTAACCTTCCAAACCCACTTGGTACCAATAATCTTCCTCTTTTTTGGCCTATCTACTAGCTCCCAAGTATCATTCTTCATTATGCTATCAGATTCAGCTTACATAGCTATTCTCCATGCTAGATCAGCAAGCACTTCTTCCAAGTCCATTGGCTCCTTTACTTCTCTCATAATCTCAGTCATTAAGGCCATATTGACTATGTGAGCAAAAGCCTTTCTTTGCTCCTCTATTCTCAGAGACCTCCTTGGTCCATCTTCCTTTTTCTCAATTTTGGTAGACATAGGATTACTGTGATCATAGAGCTACTTTATCCATCATACCAATGGCTTTTTCAGTGGCATGATTGTAGGTTGGTTAACTTTTTTCTCGTCATCTGAAGATGACGCTTCCTCCTCCTTGAGGGTAGGGATAGCTCTTAGGATAGGTTCATAGTGGACTATTTCTTCATTAGATGATAAAGTGGAGGAAGAACTTATATTCTTCTCCTCCACTATATATGGTTACTCCTTGAATATCACAATACAACTCGCTATGATCTTCTTTGCCTCTTGGTGTAATCATTTTTCTCATCACTATAACCCAAGAATATATATTTTTTGCTATTTGGGTTTACCTTGTTTCTCTTATCTTTTGGAACATATGCATAACATTCACATCCAAAAGTCCTAAAGTGAGAGACAAATGGTTTCTTACCAGAATAGGTCTCATGAGGAGTTTTTCTCTTAAGAGTCTTTGTGTAACTCTGATTGAGAATGTAAACTACTGTACTAACAGCTTCTACCAAAAATTGGTTAGGTAATCCCTTGCCCTTAAGCATGCACTATAATGTGCCTGCCTAAGGCACATTTTTAGCAGACCATTGAGACAAATCTAAGTGACACTGCTCGATACTCCCGTGCAATGTTACGGGGATTTGTCACCTAGGGTTTCTTGAGTTCGCCTCGCAATGGAACGTTCTCAGCTTTCAACCCACTGGGATCGACCTGAAATTCGGGTTCCTAGTGGTCAAGGTCTCCTGACAGCATTCTAGTGTCTGGGTCTTGGATATCCTTCTTCATGTAGAGATACCTAAGCTAAAGCGGATCCATGCCGCACTTGGTTCAAAGAGAATGGGAAGCGAGAGGGATGCACCACTCAACCTCTCTACCCATAGGGCATAGTCCCATTCGGATCCCCTAAAACTGTATGAATCGGGGTTCTAACCTAACAATTCCTAAGGATTTGTAAAACCTTGTGAGAAGCCTCCCAATTTTCTCAAACCACCCTGCTGTAGGACAAACCCATCGGGGGTTCCGCCCACCCACTTCCCTCAATAGGCATTCTTTAGTTATTTAATTAGGTCCTACCACATTTATGTGTGACATTTAAAATCAGCTTCCTTAATTAAGCCTTTTAGGGAACAGGATTCATTTGCGTAATTTATGGCACTGACACAAAAACAAAGCAAGCAGCCCTTTTGACAAGCAAGTTTCTTAACTTATCTTCAAGTTAATCTTTGTTTGCTGCCCATACATGAGAAATTATATGTTCCTTCTGCCTTGCAAAAGTACCTGGTCCAAATCACATGGCACCATAATTTCCATCCTTTATCTAGAATAGGATCTTCCAATTCCAGACGTTGGGCCATGGCAGTCTTCAACTCTGTTCTAGACTTGTCAAGGGGTGTACACAACTCCACCTATCCCACAAGCTGCCTAAGAGTGAAATACTATTCCAGTGGTTGGCCTTTTCACCACTTGACTTGAGCCCATGAATCGAGTAGTGCCCTTCTCGAGTTGATCTGCGGTGAGATCTTGGAGGTGATCCACCCGTGCAAAGAACCTTTCCTTAATTAAATCATTTAGGAATCAAGCACAAACAAAGCATTCAGTCCTAATATCATCTTTCAGCAAACATTCCTTTATTCCCATGGCAACTTGTCATCACAGACCCCTGCCATGAATTTACCATCAATCACAAGCACTTGGAATAATCATCCAAATCACAATCCAACAATCACTTGAATGTAAAAGAATTTAGGATGTTGTTTGATCAACTAACAAAAACAATGGTATTCTTTTCCAAACAGTGCAAGAGTAGACACGATAACACTTTCATCCACATATTCGCTCTCCCCCTTGGGATCTAAGAGCAATACTATGAAAAATTTTACTTAACACTCCCTTCCTTCAGCTAAGGCATATGTTAAGGGTTTAAACATTGTACGGGATGTAAGTTCTATAGGTCACTTACATTGATCGATAACTCAACCCTCAATTGGATTGGTGAAAGTTGTAGTTATCAGATAGATCTCAAGACATCTTAGTTTTAATCCTTATAATTAATTTCTTGTACTAGCTCTTAGTTGAAGCCATGAAGCAAATAGGAAATTATTCTCATATATCAAATATGTTATAGGTATAATGTGTAAATACTTGATAAGATAAGTGCAAGATGATCTCAAGTAACTGAACTCCAACAAGCCTTGCATTGAGCTAGAATCTAGTTTTTCTTCATATTTGGGCTCTTAGGCTAAGTACTTTTGAAGTATCTAAACTTTAAACTAGGAATTTATATTCATGATTCTTAATGTCGTATTCTTTTAGCAATTATGTTATTTGTAACCCTTGACTATGCTTTAACCTAGCACTTGTATGCATAATCTTTTAATGTCATTCTTTTAACAACTATACCATTCATAACCCTTGACTAATTCTTCCTTGTAATTGCTCTATCAACAAATAAGCCATATGCAACTAAATTGGGTTAAAAGGAACAATCAAATGCCAAATTGTAACAATAAGATAAAATAAATTCAATGAATAGAGAAGATGGCAATTAGTACCTGGGTATTTGAAGATGATTTATCTGTACCCAACATTTTATTCGCATTAGCAATAACGCCTTGATTGGTGGCTCCATTGTTGGACACAGTATTACCATTGATACATGTCTTCCTCCGTTTGGGGTCCATACTTTCACCTTATAAATCTCTCTCTCTCTCTCTCTCTCTCTCTCTCTCTCTCTCTCTCTCTCTCTCTCTCTCTCTCTCTCTCTCTCTCTCTCTCTCTCTCTCTCTCTCTCTCTCTCTCTCTCTCTCTCTCTCTCTCTCTCTCTCTCTCTCTCTCTCTCTCTCTCTCATCGAAGAGATAGCATGTCGAGGTGACTCTCTTCTATTGCAAAGGGGGGGTTAAGCTCGTGAATAAGGGAGGGAAGAGTAAACGCGTGTGGCCTCCCTCTAAGGAGGGGAAAGGGAGGATGAACCTTGGAATATTCGTTGTCTCTCTCTCTCTCTCTCTCTCTCTCTCTCTCTCTCTCTCTCTCTCTCTCTCTCTCTCTCTCTCTCTCTCTCTCTCTCTCTCTCTCTCTCTCTCTCTCTCTCTCTCTCTCTCTCTCTCTCTCTCTCTCTCTCTCTCTCTCTCTCTCTCTCTCCGTGCAACATCCAAGTTGTCCGTTCCCTTGCGATGGGGGGAAAAGAAGGAAGGGTCGAATTGTAGTCCTTGGGGGGGAGGGAGGTGGCACATGTGTGCCCCTCCTCCCATCGTCATCACTGTTGTCATCCTAATCTTCCTCATCATCGTCTTCTTTCTCCTCCACTCCTTCCTCGTCAGCATCGACTGCTTCCTCACCATTGTTATCGTCTTCTCCCTTCCGCCCCACCAGGCGATGATGGGGGGGGAAAGATTTTTAAAAATCAATTTAATTTTAATAAAAATTAGGGGAGGTTCCTATGCAGAGGGGGGCAGAGATATTACATCCTCTCCCCCTTAGAGAACTCGAGATGTCCTCATCTCGGAAGAACTGGGGATTTCATTTTGGAACTTGTGGGATAGGACCTATCACGCATTCGTTGCGACACTCTAACCACTCATAAGCATGCGGTCTTTTGAAACAACAACTTATTGTATTTAATATATCCAAGTCTGGATTACAAGAGAAAGTTTATTGTAGCTACATCTCGTGAATATCTTCTAGGTTATTCCTAAGTATCTGATAATTTCTTGGTAGATTCTAGATCACTGAAGCTTGTACAACTTCAATCCTTGTAAGTTCAAGTGCTCTTTGAGTCTTGTTGGGACAATTGACGTGGATATGTCCAATGTTGTGGCACTAGGAGCATTGGTGTTTAGGGTGCTTTGGACATTCTCTTTTGAAATGACCTAATTCCTTGCAATAGAAACATCATGAAACTTTATCACTTGGGGTCTCAAGATTCTTAGTTGTCCTTGGCAGGGTTTTCTTATTTAGACCAAATTGCCCTAGGATCCTTTTAGCAGACCAAAGTGGTCCTTTATCTTGGAGACTCTATTTCCAAATTGTTCTCTCCTTAGATCTGGACTGAGATCCATGGACAATCGGCTTTGCTTATAATACTAAAGAATGCTTCCAAGCTTCGACATTCTGACAAGACAGAATCTATATTAGTTGAAAAGAAACAACTTAAAAGAAATTCATTGCAAGTTATAACTATCATTCCTTGCTAAAGTATCTCTGGTCACTTGTAAGTTCTAGGATCAAAATTGATGCAACTCATATTACTCATGTTAACAGTAGTTACAAGAGTAAGGTTTATTCCAATACAAGTTGTATCACATGTCCAAAAAATTTCTAGGATTTCTAATCATCCTGAAGAGGTGTACCGGGTTCTAGGCCTTCATCTTCATCTGATTCCTCTATATATCCTAAGACTCCGCTTGTGTAGCTTCATTTCCTTGGATTCTCAATATGCTTGTTGTTGGGGCAAAAGGCCTTTGGGCCTGCCCATGTACACTGTGACCGCCCATTCTTTATTCATATATAATATGATAGTGCAATAAGGCTATCAGTTCAGTTGGACAGCACCTACATTGTGTGTGCTCTTCTCTCCCGCATCTTCCTCTTCTCTTTCTCCACTACCATTGCATCCCCTTCAACTGATATCAGAGCTTTGGATCGAACTTGATCGTGGAGCTTGGCTCGGCATTACTTTAGCCCGGATTGAAAACCTAGAGCTTGGAGCTTCAATGCCAGCCATGGCTTCTTCCCCCCAAGGTAAGATTTCATCTCCTGCCTCTCCCCGACCCTCATAGACTCTTCACAAGTGTTTCTTGGCTTCATTGGGCACCTTGTATGCCCCCATTTGCCCCTTATCCTCAACATAATCAGCAGGTCCCACAGTAGTAGCTCACGTTTTTTTGTGCTTGTTTCAAAATAATCTGGCTCAAAAATCCCATTTTTTCTCATATCTCGGGCATTCGGAACCCGATTTAGGCAAGGTAAGAATCTAACTTAGGGTTTTGGCACACTCTTCACGCAATAGTGATGTCAGATCTGCCAAATTCTGATCACAAAATTTTTTGTAATAGACCTGAGTTGATTTACAACAAGAAAATGTCATGCTCTTAGCTTATGTGATGCTCCCAAGGCTTGGTATTTGATGCCCAAATGATTTGGGGATGTTTGCCCAATGTTTTGAGATGCTTTGGGACTTGATTTAAGCTTCCATAGCTCAATTTATGTAGGGATTTATTGATGAACATTATTTAGGCAGCAAGGTTTTATCAGGGACAGCTTTTGCATAATGCTCTTTGTTGACATTCGGGTGTCCTGTTGGATATATTGATGCTTGGACATCATGGTTTATACCCGGATATGCTATTTGAGAGCTATTGAGCCTTGATTTGGATGCGGAAGCTTTGTTCTTGGTTTGGATTTATGCTACCTTGTTTGACTGGTTATTTTACCTCTAGTTTGGTTATGCCTATGGTCTACATGTGCTCCCGACTACTCGAGATGATATGTTAATGTATTTGGATGATGCCACTTTGATGTTTATGCTCCCGGATGATTCTTGAGCAAAGAGTAGAGCTCAATTCTTAGTTCACTGTCATTTTCTTTGCAATTGGCATTTCACTTGACAAGGTTTATGCCCCATGCTACCCATTATGGGATTGATATCTGATGTGGATGCTTTTGGGTTCGCTACAATATGGCAGATGTTTGAGCTTGAATTGACTTGAATTTGAGAATTTTGTGGAGCAGTTTGCATTTGGTTGGCTTATCACTTATGCAGCTTGGATGCTATTTGGCCCTTAATGCCTCGATTATGGATCTTGGATTTACTTGGATATAGATACATGTTTGAGCAATGCTTGCTCCATTGTCTTGGTAGTTGGTTATTGAGCTTTCATTGCTCATTGATGCTTGGTTCTTTGCAGGTTACTCCTTGATCACTAGACTTCTTGACAGTGTTTGGGTTTAGCAATTATGAATTTGTTGCTTCTGTGTTGCCTAGCTTCTATGCTAGTTGGGTTGCTTTTGCCCATACAAGTCAGAGAGCAATTGGTCTTAATGCTTACCTAGCTATGCACTTTGTCTATTGTCATGTACTTTACAGAGCCACTTATTTTGATGTTGTTGTACAGATACTTGGTTTTCTCCTGGTGCTTGACCATTGCAGGATCTTATGCCACTTACCGGTCTTGCATTGACTTGGATACTACTATGTGGTCTGATGTACTACAGAGTCATGTTTGCCATTATGGTTATGGGCTGATTTCATGGCTGAATACCATATTCTCTTATGACAGATGTCTTATGCTTTACCATACTTTGGTTGGTTATGTCATGCAGTTGGCTACGACTCTTCTTCATGTGGGAGCTTTTGCATCCTTGGTTGATGCCTTTATGTCCTCCCATCTGTTGAGGTTTCATGAGCCTTTGCAGCATGCTTCTACCACTAATGTACTTGCAAATGATTGTCTTTATGAGAAAGTTCCCTCCATTGGGATAGCCTTCGACTGCTTGAGCTCCGTGGATGCTATGGATAGCCCTATTCATGATGACTTGGATTCCTTGTTGTCTTCTACAGGTTCTTCAGTTATAGATGTTGTATGCTTCCATTGTAGAAAGCTTGGGCATGTTAAAAGAAAATGTTTTAGATGGATTAGAGAGTAGTAGAGGCAGAGACAGACTCGACATGAGCAGAGAGTCAACAATGCAACAGGTATTACCACTCTTTCTAGTGGTGAGGTACATGCAGTTACCCATGATGATGCAGTTGAGCATGTCCTCTTGTCATCTAGTTTTCCTACATCTTACTTGCTCAATGATCAGGCCCATGCCTTTGATTGGCTTTTTGACTCTATGGCATCTTATCATGTTACCCCTCATAGAGCATGGTTCTCTTCTTACACAGAGGTTGACGGATGTATTGATTTGGGCCTTGAGTAGTCTTATGCTATTGTTGGTGCAGGTGATACACACCTAGCTTTGCCTAATGGGACTTCTATTATACTCAGGGATGTTTTACATGTTCCCATGCTCAGTAAAAGCTTGATTTCTATCAATCAGTTGCACAATGCAAGATATATTATTTCTCTTTAGGATAGGTCATGGAAGTGGTTGCTTGGTTTTGGCTAGAGGTTCTATAGTTGGTTCTCATTACCTAGTGCATGTCTCTCATGTGGGAGATTCTATGGTTACAGTTATCCGGATACCACATGCATTGCTATGGCATTATTGCCTAGGCCATATCCACCATAGAGAGATGGAGATCTTGTCTCATTTATACTCATTGCTGCCTCCTATGTCACTTATAGATCTTGATTCTTGCCCTGATTGTACTCTTGATCCTTGCAAAGCCCCCTTGGCTTATGCCAATCATACGAGGCATGCTCCTCTAGATCTTGTCCATTCTGCAGTATATGGACCTATGCCTTCCCAGTCACTTGGTGGAGTATCGTACTTTGTGACCTTTGTTGATCATGCTACCCACTGTGTTTGGGCTTTTCCCTTAGTGCAGATTGAGGATCCTGCAGTTATGCTTGACAGGTTTATGGATTTTGCTGGTAGCTGGCCTAGGTTCTTGCAGATGGATTATGAGAGTCAAGCTCTCTCTCCCAGCTGTCGAACCTCTTTTCAGCAGTATGGCATTGATTTCTTGTGCCCATGGTATTATGGGATTGCTCATGGCATTTGCCTAACCTTACAGGCAAAGGTTGCTTCTATGCTTATCACAGTTGGGTCTTATGGCTTTTGGGCTAAGGCCCTTATGATGGCAGTCAATTTGGTTAACAGGATGCCGTGCTTGACCTTGGATAGCATTACACCCCATGAGGCATGGAGTGGCATGCAACCCTTCTATGATTACTTGAGTATGTTTGGCTGCCAGGCATCTGTATGTATGCCACATGAGCCTATGTCACGTAGATGTATCCTCCTTGGTTATGGAGATGGTGACTTTAAGGCCTACAGATTATGGGATTTGGATGCTCAACAGGTCATACACAGTCATCATGCTGTCTTCTATGAGATGTAGACACCTCTCAGACCTCTTGATGAGTGGTCAGTACGCTTTATGACTGATTTTACAGCAGCTATAGTGCCATTACAGCAAGTTGTTTATGCTGAAAATGAGGCACTTATTGGTTCAGATGACGTATCTATGCATAGCAGTCAGGGTCAGGATGTTGGTGGTCAGGTGTTAGAACCTTGCAGGCTCATGAGAGTCATTTTCTTGTACTTTTGCAAGCTGGACTGCCAGCCATATGTCAATCTTCCACTTTGCTAAGGCCACATGTAGTCTTAAGACCCCATTGGACGAGTGTCCGGGATGTTGGCTCTCTTTCAGTGATTGACTCTAGAGAGTTTGACTGCTCTCCGCTGTCTTGTATGCACCATGTTGATGTTATGTGCGACTTTGATGCTTTATAGCCATTCACTGATGAGTTGTGCTTGCTTCATGAGAAGCATTCTTGGATTGCTCTATTGTATGGAGCTACAGGATCACTTATCTCCTGGATGTCATGGACTTGGGGATGCTTGACTCTTCTTCTGTAGAGGTTCCCGCCACTTCTTGCATAGCTTGCTTTCCAATTGGGCGTTGGGTGAGATGTCATGATTCCACACCTTATCTTTCCTTTTTATTTTCTTTGTTTTCACTCCCTAGTCACATTGGCCTTTTAGTGGCAGGTTGTTGGGGCAAAAGGCCTTTGGGCCTCTGCTTGTGTACACTGTGACCGCCCAATCTTTATTCATATATAATATGATAGTGCAATAAGGCTGTCAGCTCAAATGGATAGCACCTACATTTTTGTGTGCTCTCCACTACCATTGCATCCCCTTCACTTGTACGTGCCTTAGCTCATTGCAGTGGAAGCATCAATGATTGGGACACCTAAAAATGTGCCCTATCTCTCCACATGTGTGGCATCTCTTGTCCTGATCTCGAGAATCATCTTCGTCAAAATTGCCCGATTTAAGTTCTTGGATAATCGGCTTTCCTCGAAGTAATGCATCTTGCAAGTCTATTGGATGCATTGCTTCAAGACGGTGGTTCAGAGGAGTGTTCAAGCCATGGAAAAACTTGGATACTTGCTGCGCAATATCCATAGGTGGTAAATATTTTAGTAGGGTTATAAACTTTGAGTAGTAAGCTTCCAAGGTTAATTCCAACTGCTTGAGCTTGAAGAATTCATTCAGCCTCAAAGTGTGGTAGGTTGGTGGATGGTATCATCCGCGTACAACATCTTTCAGCTGAGCCCAAGTGACAACGGCTTTAGAAACACTTTGATCTTTGCAATATTGCTTCCATCACATCCGAGCCTAGCCAACTAACTTAAGTTTGGCTATCATTTCTTGATTGGCAAAAGTAGTTCCTGTAGAGCAGAGAAATAATCGTTCATCGACTCAATCCATATCTCCACCTTTGCTACGACATCTATTCCTTTTCCACCAAACTCGGGTGCCTTAATCTGCTTGAGAAGGGATTTCTTCTCTTGCATGTCAATATTTGTGGGTGCAGAAGGTGCCTAACAATCAAGCCATATCACTTAGGTTATTATGTTTAGGATATGTCTACAAACCATACATTAATCAGTTGCATATCATTACGAAGTTTTGCTTTGATACCAACTATAACATGCTCTATATAGGCATGTTTTTAGCGGTCCATCGAGACAAATCTAAGCGATGCTGCATGATACTCCCATGCAATGTTACGGGGATTTTTCGCCTAGTGTTTCTCGAGTTCACCTCGCAACGGATTGTTCTCCGCCGGAACCCACTAGGATCGACCTGAAATTTGGGTTCCTAGTGGTCAAGGTCTCTTGATAGCATTCTAGTGTCCGGGTCTTGGATATCCTTCTTCATGCAGAGATACCTAAGCTTAAGCAGATCCATGCCGCACTTGGTTCAAAGAGAATGGGAAGTGAGAGGGATGCGCCGCTCAACCTCTCTACCCATAGGGCATAGTCCCATTCGGATCCCCTAAAACTGTATGAATCGAGGTTCTAACCTAACAATTCCAAAGGATTAGTAAAACCTTATGAGAAGCCTCCCAATTTTCTCGGACCACCCTATTGTAGGACAGACCCGTCGGGGGTTCCGCCCACCTACTTCCCTCAATAGGCATTCTTTAGTTATTTAATTAGGTCCTACCACATTTATTTGTGACATTTAAAATCAGCTTCCTTAATTAAGCCTTTTAGGGAACAGGATTCATTTGCGTAATTTATGGCACTGACACGAAAACAGAGCAAGCAGTCCTTTTGACAAGCAAGTTTCTTAACTTATCTTCAAGTTAATATTTGTCTGTTGCCCATATAGGAGAAATTATATGTTCCTTCTGCCTTGCAAAAGTACCCGGTTCAAATCACACGGCACCATAATTTCCATCCTTTATCTGGAATAGGATCTTCCAATGCCATAGACGTTGGGCCATGGTAGTCTTCAACTCCATTCTAGACTTGTCAAGGGGTGTATAGAGCTCCACCTGACTCACAAGCTGCCTAAGAATGAAATACTATTCCGGTGGTTGGCCTTTTCACCACTCGACCTCCTTGAGCCCATGAATCGAGTAGTGCCCTTCTCGGGTTGATCCGCAGTGCGATCTTGGAGATGATCCACCTGTGCAAAGGACCTTTCCTTAATTAAATCATTTAGGAATCAAGCACAAACAAGGCATTCAGCCCTAATATGATCTTTTAGCAAACATTCCTTTATTCCCATGGCAACATGTCATCACAGACCCCTGCCATGAATTTACCATCAATCACAAGCACTTGGAATAATCATCCAAACCACAATCCAACAATCACTTGAATGTAGAAGCATTTAGGATGTTGTTTGATCAACCAACAAAAACAATGGTATTCTTTTCCAAACATTGCAAGAATAGACGCGATAACATTTTCATCCACATATTCGCTCTCCCCCTTGGGATCTAAGAGCGATACTATGCAAAATTTTACTTAACACTCCCTTCCTTTGGCTAAGGCATATGTTAAGGGTTCAAACATTGTATGCGATATAAGTTCTATAGGTCACTTACATTGATCGATAACTCAACCCTCAATTGGATTGGTGAAAGTTGTAGTTATCAAATAGATCTCAAGACATCTTAGTTTTAATCCTTATGATTAATTTCTTGTACTATCTCTTAGTTGAAGCCATGAAGCAAATAGGAAATTATTCTCATATATCAAATATGTTATAGGTATAATGTGTAAATACTTGATAAGATAAGTGCAAGATGATCTCAAGTAACTGAACTCTAACAAGCCTTGCATTGAGCTAGAATCTAGTTTTTCTTAATATTTGGGCTCTTAGGCTTTGTACTTTTGAAGTATCTAAACTTTAAACTAGGAATTTCTATTCATGATTCTTAATGTCGTATTCTTTTAGCAATTGTGTTATTTGTAACCCTTGACTATGCTTTAACCTAGCACTTATATGCACAATCTTTTAATGTTGTTCTTTTAACGACTATATCACTCATAACCCTTGACTAATTCTTCCTTGTAATTGCTCTATCAACAAATAAGCCATAAGCAACTAAGTTGGGTTAAAAGGAACAATCAAATGCCAAATCATAACAATAGGATAAAATGAATTCAAGCTACTCCTTTACATGAATTCATGCACATGCCGAAGTGATATAACCTATGTCTTAATGAATAGAGAAGATGGCAATTAGTACCTGGGTATTCAAAGATTAATTATCCATACCCAACATTATATTCGCATTAACGATAACGCCCTAATCGGTGGCTGCACTATTGGATGTGGGATTACCATTGGTGTGTGTCTCCCTCTGTTTGGGGGCCATACTTTCAACTTCTCTCTCTCTCTCTCTCTCTCTCTCTCTCTCTCTCTCTCTCTCTCTCTCTCTCTCTCTCTCTCTCTCTCTCTCTCTCTCTCTCTCTCTCTCTCTCTCTCTCTCTCTCTCTCTCTCTCTCTCTCTCTCTCTCTCGTCCAAGCCATCCGTTCCCTTGCGATGGGGGGAAAAGAAGGAAGTGCCGAATTGCAGTCGGGGGGAGGGATAGTGGGGGAGGAGGGAGGTAGCACTTGTGTGCCCCTCCTCCCATCGTCATCACCATTGTTGTTCTCATCTTCGTCATCATCGTCGCTTTTCTCCTCCATTCCTTCCTCGTTAGCATCCGAGTGCTTCCTCCCCATCGTTATTGTATTCTCCCTTCCCACCCGCCACCTGTTTGGCGACCACAGGGGAGAAGATTTTTAAAAAATTAAATCTAAAAATTTGGGGGGGTTCCTATGTAGAGGGGGCGGGGATATTACACGCACCTTGCCCTTTCCACAATGGTGTGACTTTAGTTTTCAACAATGCCATTTTGTTGAGGTCTATGAGGTGTCTTCAATTAACGCTTAACCCCTTTGCTCTTACAAAAGTTTTCAAAATCCTTTGAGTTGAACTCACCACCACCATCTATTCTAAACTTATTCACTATTTTTCCTATTTCATTCTCAACAAGTTTTACCTATTCTTTAAACTTACCAAAAGCTTGAGTCTTATCATACAATGAAGTACACCCACATCTTTCCACTATAATCATTGATGATCAACATAAAATAAGAAGATCCTCCCAAGGCTTGTGTAGGCATTTTACTGCGCAAGTCAGCATGCACCAACTCTAGAGAAGCCTTCACTCTATTCTTGCTTTCTTGTAGAAATTTCTTTCTTTGTTCCTTGCCCATCATACAAGCTTCACATGGTTCCTTCATTTCAGTTACCAAAGGTAGATGAGCAACCATATCTTGTTTATGCATCTCCTTTAACACTTCAAAACTTATGTGACTAAATCTTTCATGCCAAAATGTACTTGTGCTCACACTAGCGATGGCTATAAGAGCACTAAGCTCATATAGGTTGTTCCTTCTTTCTCCTTTGCCAACAACTTTGCCAACACTATCGATAATTTATGCACTTGTCTTAGTGAACCTCACCTCATGGTCAAGATCAGTTATGTAGAAGCAACAGATAAAAGATTTCTCTTAATCTCTAAAACATACCACATATTTGAGAGATTTTTGAGTTCACCATTTGTAGCAATAAAGGAAATAGTACATATGCTCTCACCAGAGCATTTTACGTTATTCCCAACAGTCACAGTGATGGATTCTTTTAAAGGCTTCATTGAACTATATAGACCTTTCTTGTTCATCATGTTATGGGAGGCACCACTATCCAATACCCCATAAGTCAACACTTTCTTAATGGTTGCCATGAATAACTCCAACTCTACTTATATTGGCTATCTTCTTCCCTTTAGTCTTCACAATGCCATTCTTTTCATCTACCTTCTTGATACGATAACTTGCAAGTACATGTCCTTTCTTCTTGCAATAGAAGCACTCTCTTTGAAACTTTTTCTTACCACCCTTCTTCTTTTTGTCACCATTTTATAGAGGAACCACCTTTGCCTTTTGGTGGAGAATGTAGCATCTCCACTGCTGCAACCTTCTTGGGCTTTAAGCTGCAACTCCTCCTCCACTAGTAATGTAAAAAATTCCTTAATCATCAAAGCTTAGGGCCTCACCTGAGTGTTTAGGGTAGTTACCAATCCATCAAACTTTGATGGAAAAATCCAAAGACACCTCCGAGCTAACTCCCCACTAGTCTTTTGTATCCCAGTGCCATCCATTTTGTCGCATAGATTCTTGATTTGAGTGATGAATACTTCAACTATCTCTCCTTGAGTAAACTTCTTTTGCTGCTAGTTGATTCTCCAAATTCTAAATCTTTCTTTGATTTTCCATCTCATACTCACTCCTTACTATGTTTCAAGCCTATGATGCCTTGATTGTATGATGAATTAAGGTCAAAAACACTATCAAAACAACTTGTAACTAAGCCACACAACACATCTGCATTCCTTCATTTCCAAGCTCATAAAAGATCTACATTTGAAAGAATCATAACACTCAAATTTGATGGTTCAGGGATGGGTTGTAATTTTGGGTTAGTCCCTAAGACTATCTCTAGAAGCTCATAAGAATTAAGGATATTTGTAATTTAAACTTCCACAAAGTGTAATTTGTACCATCCAACTTGCCTTCACTAAAATTTGGTGGACAAATCCTCAATATTTGAATTGTCGATGCAGCAACAACACCACCCGATGCACAACACTGCTACTTGATATATATCACGTGATATTTCTCCTCTTTGTTATTGAATCCATTGCCTCTCGTGTATCCTTCACTACTCAAAGTCTCTTGCACTTTAATATTATGTAAAAATTACGTGGTGCAGCTAGGTAGAATCCGAGCGAGGAGTAGAGAATACACAACAAATATGAGAAGAACAAAAATTGCTTTAATTTTAAACAAATTAATACAAATATAGCTAGGTCTACCTATGCACTTCCACTGTGAAGCTTAGATGGTGATCTAGATAGATGATAGACAAAGAGCTTAAGAATTGCTAGAAAAACTCTAAATGGGTGAAAGATAGATTGACAATAAATTTGGAGGGGTCTTCCTTTTATAGACCAAGAAGGTAGTCTAGTCAGCCTGTCCAACCATACTATAGACCTTCCCTAGACAACTAGGGAATATTCCCTTTATCATCAGGCTAGGGACACTACCCCTCGTATCCCCATCAGGGGGGCTATTGGCCCCCTTGAGATCCCACAGCTAGGGACCGCTTCCACATCCCTTGAATTTTAAAATAGGGGCCCTTGATAACTCCCACACTCCACAACTCAATGCATTGTACCTGAAGTTACTACCAATATAACTATTTTATCTAGCCCAAAGGCTAGATCCAAAAGGTCACTCTTTTGCCATCCAATCACATAGATCTCATCTGACGACGTACAAGTGAGGACCCATTGTTCTCATGCATGGCTTCTCCTTATAATAGGGGCCTTACAATTTACAACACCATGGATCATCAATGGTACCTTACAAGGGTGGGGCATTGAGCATACCTAACATAGGACACCCACTACTATTGTACATGGTGTCACACTCGAAGAGCAATTTATAGGTAGAACGCCAAATTTGTCCAATTTGAAAGTATTTTGATGTGTTGCTTATGTGCATATTCTTGATGAGTTGTACAATAAATTAGATCTCTCAAAGCAGAAAAATGTGTATTTGTGGGATATTCTCTTGAGTAGAAGGGATATAGATGTTATAACCCTATTAGATGGCATGAGCTAAGAGTTAGCAAGGATGTTGTTTTTTATGGAATGAGTAGTTGGTATAGTATTGTGCAGAATGTAGTTGGGGCTGATGAGCATGAGTGTGACTGTGCAAAAAATAGATCGGCAATCGTTCTAATGTTGTGCAGGATATAGAACCCACTTCTTTTGAGGATGTAGTGGGTAATAAGTATTGGGAACATGCTATGGATGAAGAAATGACTACACTTGAGGACAATGACACATATGAGTTGGTGCCTTTACCAAAAGGCAAGAAAGCTATTGGTTGTAAATGGGTTTACAAGGTCAACATAAGATGGATCTATTGAGCACTATGAGGCATGAATGGTTGCCAAAGGGTATGTGTAGACTCATAGTATTTATTATGAGGAGACTTTTACTCTAGTGACTAATATGGACACTCTAAGGGCTCTCATAGTAGTGGATGCATAAAAAGGTTGGATCATGCGTCAAATGGATATTAAGAATGCATTCTTTTAGGGGGGAGTTGTAAGAGAAAGTTTATGTGGAGCAACCACCTAGTTATATAGAAGAGAGTCATCCAAAGTATGTATGCATGCTTTGTAAGGCCTTGTATAGGTTGAAGTAAGTGCCCATGGCATGGCATGACAGGATTATAAAACACCTTGTCAATATTAAATTTTGCAAAGCACAAGCTGATCACTCACTCTATGTATGTGAGAGTGATGTAGGTATTATGATCATTACTATATGTGTAGATAATTTGATCATTATGGGTGATAGTGAGACAAAGATTGACCATGTGAAGGGTCTCCTCAAGTATAAATTTGAGATGAAAGATTTGGGAGAGCTACACTATTTTCTTGGCATAATCAGGACTCCAGAAAGTAGATGGTTGTCATAGAGACAATATGCATTGGATATGTTAAAGAAGTATGGTATGGCTAATTATAAGCCTATTTCTATATCTTTGGATATTAATGTTAACCTTAATGCACATGAGGATGACTTGATTAAGGATACCACTATATATTAGGAAGATTGTGGATAGTCTTATCTATTTGACAACCTAAAATACACAATTGGTTTAGAGAGTTAGTTTATGTAGCTTCCACCGAAGCCACATTTGGATGTAGTGCAATGCACATTTGCATTATGTCAAATCCACATTAGATTATACCTCATTGTATAGTGCTAGCATACCATTGGACTTGCATGGTTATATAGATGTAGATTGGGCTAGTATTATTTTAGACATGAGGTCTACCAATGGTTTTATGTTTTCCTTTGCTAGTGTTTCTATTACTTGGAGCAATAAGAAACAGCCATGAATTGCCTTATCTAGTACAAAGACAAAGTATAGAGGTGCTATAGTTGTCGCACGTGAGGTGACTTGGCTACACAAGCTCCTTGGTGATTTGAGGATGAAGATGGACAAGAAGGTTATCATCTACTTTGATCATCTTAATAGAATACAAGTGGCCAAGAACCCAATGTGTCATGCACAAACCAAACACAGATATCCATAACCATTTCATTGAGGAGTGTATTATAGTAGGTGATATTAACTTAGTTTATGTCATCATAGAGGATTAAGCTAGTGACATTTTCTCCAAGGCCTTAGGAGCTGAAAAGTTTCAATGCTTCAGGATTGTGCTTGGAGTTTATAAGCTCATGCTAAGCTTGAGGAGGAGTGTTGAGATGTCGAGTTCTACCTGAGCTGGCATCCACTATGTGCCAGGATATTACTCACTAGCATTTTAGGTGACCAACATGAGGATATGCTAGTGATTCTACAACTAGATTGCGCCCATGTAATCCACACATTGTTATGGCACATTCATTGTGCCACATCTTCTTTCCTTAGCGAGTTCACACTTAGTGACCACATCTACATATGTTGTGGTACTTTTGTATTAGTCTTTTATCTTTTTTTAGACTTAGGTTTTTTGTGTGAAAGAAGAAGAAAAAGATTTCAACCCTAGTTTTGTTGAGAATTATGCAATCACACTCCTATGATAGCCTCTTTGTATGGAGCAGTAAGGCAAGGGACATGCAACATCCAAGAAAATTTGTATTGTATCCCATAGGCATAGTGAGGAAAAGTGGTACCATCCTAGAACTATAAAGCAATTTACTTGCAATCATTTGAATGAATGTTATTGTACTTTGTACTTTGTACTTTTAGTCTTGCCTCTCTCATCTCAAGATTGTATGCGAGTCCAGGTCAATTAATCTTGGAACCTAATTCACTTGAGTAATAGTTAGTGTGTCTAGTCTTAGTCACATCATGCTTCTTGTCATTGACTTCTGTCCTCCATAGCTAAACCTTGCTCAAGGATCCATGTTTCTCAATAGGTTTTGTGTGTGTGTGCTCTTGGTTTCTTCACCTCTCTCCTCTCTTATCATTTTTCATTGTTGTTATTGTATTATCAAAAACCATGTTTTTCATATTTAAATCAACCACAAGAAGAAAACAACACCAATCATCTCAAATCTTAACCCAGCATCATATAGCAGTTTTCCCATGGATTTATCCCAACAAAACTTCAATAAATTCCTCGTCATATTAATCAAAAGAACCAAATAACACAAAGGAATGCTCCACTTTAAATGGGAATAATCACAAAGTATTCACCTTCAATAGTCTCATAGTCTTCATAGTCTCTCACTCATGGATACATTATTTTTGCATGAAAATTTAGCTATCTCTCACTCTCTCTCTCAATCTCACACATGCTCTCTCTCAATAATACATTGGAATAACCAATAATAGTAATCCATAACCCCTCTTTGGTCATGGATACCTCTCCCAAGAGGTATGTTTGACATGAAGTGTCACAAGAGTCACTATAGTGTTCTTTCACAACACAACAATGTCATTGTCAGACAAGGAGAAATTGCCCCCATAAAAGACATAAAAATTGACGATATGATTAGCTTCACCATTGAATAACTAAAGGATTTTGGCTTAAAGCCACAAGTATGGAGCTTCAAAGTGCTGAAATTCAGAAATGACAACCTCAATAGGGGTGATCAATAGTAATGATGCAATAAAGAGATTGGTAGAACAGTGTGGTGTGAAAAAATATGCAAAAGCAACATGTGGGTGCTATTGATTAATGTTGCATACCGGGAGTTCATCCAAACTTGCCAACCTAACATGAAGATTGGATCCATTGAGTTCCAAATCAACACTAAAAGGAATAATCTACAAGATCACACTCACACTTGGCCTAGTTGAAGAAGCACTATGAATCAAGTAGGAGAAGAT
This sequence comes from Lygodium microphyllum, assembly GCF_053477565.2. Classification (NCBI taxonomy): domain Eukaryota; kingdom Viridiplantae; phylum Streptophyta; class Polypodiopsida; order Schizaeales; family Lygodiaceae; genus Lygodium; species Lygodium microphyllum. Next base: position 100,863,786 of record NC_141148.1, on the reverse strand, counting down.
AAATATGATGAAACTACAAAGGATACAACTATCACAAGAAAATGGAGCAAGCTAGACAAGATAGATTGCTATTCAATGCTATACTAGAGGAGGATATGCACATCACTTTGCAAGTCTTTCATAACATGTTTACTTTCATTAGATGAAACCCTTATGCTACTAGGATTTCCAAAGGACTTATGGAGGATATAATGAGTGGTGGGATTATGAGAAAAATTTTAAATGACATGTGAATTGAGCTTGCCCATGAATCCATATTAAGAGCACAAAAAGATTTAAACAAGAGACCATGATAAAATACAAGGCATAGATCTTAGATGAGTTATACTCATTTGTGGCTATGTTATAACCAACTTTGGATAGGCCTAACACCCTATCACTTGTCAAGACAACCTCATTAAGAGAAAACAACCCATATGGATCTACTCTCTTATATTTTTGTCTATCATCTTGTGACAACCATTTCTTGAGAGTGAGGGAGAGTGAGTGAGTCTGAGTTGAGTGAGAGACCTAGTTAGGGTGAGACTCACCATTATCTCTTGATATTGTATGTTCTTCCCCTCTTGCTTCCATAGCTTGAATGGGAGGAGATTAGTGGGAGATAGTGTTCTAATCAACCATTGTGCTAGATCTTTCTTGAATCATCTTGAATCCTAAATCTATCAACCATTGTGCTAGAATGGGAGGATATCAAGCCAATCATCTTGAATCCTAAATCTATCAAACATTGTGCTAGATCTTTCTAGCTCAAATAGACCAACTAAATTTTTCTCAAGCTAAGTCAAGAAAGCTAGATAGCTCTAAAAATTGATTGTATACTTGCTAATTGATTCCTCCTCAACCTACACTTTATTAAAATGATCATCTTTAAAGAAATGTGAGACAAACATACCATCTTCAAGTAGAGGAAAGCCTTGACTAAGACCTTGCTATAGCTTATTGTCAAGATTCCTTAGTAAATAATCAATTACTTATGCAAAACTAAAGGTTCCTAGCCAACATCCCTACCTAATTAGCCTTGTTAGGGCAAAGGGACTTAGCAAAATCCATTCATATATACCACTATATCAAAGATTTGGAGAATAGTATTTGTGTCATACTCAAGAATTCTTTGCCAAACCCATAGGCTTCATCACTTCAAAGATAAAGTTCCAACCTACCTTGTCATATGCTTTATCAAAGTCCATGTTAATAAGAACACATTTATGCCCCCATGACAATGCATGATCTATTGAGAAGATCATGTCAAATTTTTCATCATGAATCTTCTTGTCTTTGATGAAACTATGCCACATGGGACAGATAATCCTTCTCATCATGAATCTTCTTGTCTTTGATGAAACTATGCCACATGGGACGGATAATCCTTGTCATTAGAAACTAAATCATGTTGACCATTGTTTTTTGCCATCAATTTATAGACAATTCATAATTTTCAAATGTTTCCATCATGATACTTTCCTTCTATTCATCAACTTTAGCATTACGCTTATCAATTATCTAATAATCTTCTTGTGAAAGCCTTGAGTCTAATCCTATTTAGTAAGCAACAACGATATCCAAAGTATACCTCCCATATTGCTTGAAGGACTTCAATCAGAATACCATCCACTCTTGAGGACTTGCCCGTCTTCATCCTACTTATACAAACTATAGATCTTAGATTGACAAGGGTATTTTGAGTAGCAAGGCTTCCTCCTAAGAAATTTTAGGGATTTCTACCTCAAGGAAGGTAGCAAGTTTCTCCTAATAATTACAAGGTTTGGTCTCGAGGAGCATTCAACCAAGACGTGGATGCTAGTTGCCTTCCAATAGTACATGCATGCTAGTTGTGCCAAGTGAAAGGGGGAAGTGGGAAATTTCATGATTAAAAACACCCATAGTATATTAACAAGGTCATAATCTTGGCCATACTATCCTAACACTCTCTTTCTTGAACCAACATGTTACCTTGTCACCTAAGCTCTCTTAGTAGAGGGATTGGGCACATAGATAAAAACAAAGTGATTTTCTCACATCCCATTCTCACAGTTGTCACCACATCACTACCATCACCTTTGGTCCATATCACCTCAAATATCAAATATATCACTAATTGGCAAAATTGTGGATGCTAGTTGCCTTCCAATAGTACATGCATGCTAGTTGTGCCAAGTGAAAGGGGGAAGTGGGAAATGTCATGATTAAAAACACCCATAGTATATTAACAAGGTCATAATCTTGGCCATACTATCCTAACACTCTCTTTCTTGAACCAACATGTTACCTTGTCACCTTAGCTCTCTTAGTAGAGGGATTGGGCACATAGATAAAAACAAAGTGATTTTCTCACATCCCATTCTCACAGTTGTCACCACATCACTACCATCACCTTTGGTCCATATCACCTCAAATATCAAATATATCACTAATTGGCAAAATTGTACCTCTTTTACATTGCCTTTAGAAATCCCCCATAATTTTGTACCTAATAAATCCAATTTCAATGCTTCTTATTTTCCTAATTTGACTTATGGAAGTTATGCAATGTTAGGCTTTCTCTTCTTGACAATAGCAAAACATACCCCTTTTCAGAGTTGTGTTTCCCATCCCTCATGTTCCAAGTATGGCTATTATTTTGTACTCGCTTCCAAATTTTTCTGATAAAGCTCATCATGTATTCAACTATTCATTCATCTCATTCCAAAGCAACAAAGTAGTTGAACAACCAGAAGCTTCAAAGCCAATTTGTGGAGTGAGATCTTATGTTTTCCTTTGCAACCCCTATTTGAAGCAACTTGGCTTTGTAGTTTGATTCTCCTCGTTTAATCAAAATTGCATTGCTACCTCTTCCTTGAATGCCTAAGGCTTACTCTTCTCTTTTTGATTGGTCTTATGGGTAGTAGCCCCATTTTTACATTTAGCCCTTTCAACCATACCACCTTCATTCCCTTTAATACTCTTAATTCTACCTCGTTGCTTGGGTGTTGCTCTTTGTCTATTCAACAACAAGCTTAGATTCTTGAGCCTTCTCCTATCCTAGCTCCTTCTTTGGAAATCTTTTGCAGGAAAGTGCCCACTTTCCTTTCAAATGAAGTGCACATCTAGGTATGCAAAGATTTTGACCTCAATGACAAGCTCAATGTCATCAACACATAAAATATCCCATCTTCTCAATGGAGCATAACAAGGGTGAATATGATTTTCTTCTCAATATTTTTAGTAGCATCAAAACCTTTGCGTCTAGCCATACAGGGAGAATAGGAAAAGTGACCTCTTTTGGAGAGAAATATCAAGTCCATCATAATGAATATACTAGATTCCCCTTAGACCCACTATAAAATTAAGGATCCAATGCCCTTCAACATCAGATGCCACAAACAAAAAATTAAGGATCTAATGCCTTATAACATGAGATGCCACAAATAACAAAAAGAAAGACCTTAAATCACTGTTCCAAATTACGAGTGTTGCCTTTAGGCCAATGGTGTGCTAGAACCACTTAGGGAACTGTAAGGCTTACTCTTCTCTTTCTGATTGGTCTTATGGGTAGTAGCCCCATTTTTACATTTAGCCCTTTCAACCATACCACCTTCGTTCCCTTTAATACTCTTAATTCTACCTCATTGCTTGGGTGTTGCTCTTCGTCTATTCAACAACAAGCTTAGATTCTTGAGCCTTCTCCTATCCTAGCTCCTTCTTTGGAAATCTTTTGCAAAGTGCCCACTTTCTTTTCAGATGAAGTGCACATCTAGGTATGCAAAGAATTTGACCTCAATGACAAGCTCAATGCCATCAACACATTAAATATCCCATCTTCTCAATGAGCATAACAGGGGTGAATATAACATTCTTCTCAATATTTTTAGTAGCATTGGAACCTCTCTGTCTAGCCATACAGGGAGAATAGGAAAAGTGACCTCTTTTGGAGAGAAATATCGAGTCCATCATAATGAATATACTAGATTCCCCTTAGACCCACTATAAAGTTAAGGATCCAATGCCCTTCAACATGAGATGCATAAACAAAAAATTAAGGATCTAATGCCTCATAACATGAGATGCCACAAATAACAAAGAGAAAGACCTTAAATTATAGTTCCAAATTACATGAGTGTTTCCTTTAGGCCAATGGTGTGCTAGAACCACTTAGGGAACTCCTCTTCCATAGGAACGTGGCCCAAGAAATACATGTGCAATCCATAGAGTGAAAATTTTGTAGATCTTTTGCCTAATCTTGGACAAAGAGAAATCCATAGTCACACATAGAACTTTCTTACATTCCATGATTGTAGCTCACTTTTTTTGTTAGACCTTTTCTAATATTGACACGTTTGCTTCTCTAGCTCAACCAGGTCCTCCTCAATGAGCAGTGCTCCATCATAACCTAGGTCCATTATCCTAGCTTTCCTTTACCATTTTCTCCCCTTTCCTACCTCAATCTCACCCCACACCAAAGTTTGTTTTGTGGTTGGTCGCTCCCTACATGCATGCAGGAGAGAGATGATTACTACTCATGTAATTGATGGGTCTTAATACCACACCTCGATCTTAACTTACCACTCTCTCATGCATCATGCTCCTCACAATAAGCCCATCATTTCTACTTATTCAATGAGTTTTCTTTGGAATTTAAAGATGCATGCCTTCTATTATTCTCTTTATTACATGTGTTTGTAAGGTTGTTTCAGTGAAACCTGTCAAGGTAATTAGTATAGTAATGTCTATTTCTTTACTAAAACTATTATATATAGTATATTAGAATTATTGTTCAAACATTTTTCTTAGTTTTTTCCACATTTGAAATTCCAGTTTTGGTATTGCTTACATTTGGGCTATTGTAAGTAGTACTTCGCGCTTCGAGATAGGCCGAAATTGTACCTAATCTCCATTTGGATTTTCATTGTTCACTCTTATTAGTATAAAATAAAGTATTGGAATGGATTGTCTTGGCTATCATGTTTTAGTATAATCCTTGTAGACCATCTTCTTAAGAACTCTATACAACACCACACAACAAAGCATACATAATGAACCACCTAAGAATGAGCACCTTTTCCTTCTTCTGAGTATCAAGAGGAGGAGGTTACATACAAGATCAAAAATGCATATGTCAGTATACCAACCTCCATCTAGAAACCACATTACTTGCAACCACAAGTGGTGTTTTCACAGTAGTGAGATCTCTACTTTCTAATGCAAGTTGAAATTGATCACAACCAGACAATAAATCCCCCATGGAATATATAGACTTTCCAACAAAGGCTTCTACAAACTCATCTACAGTAGGCGCTACATATGCATTCCTTATCGTGACCTTGTTGACTAGCTGTATATCCTGTATAAAAACCACAATGCCCCATTCTTCTTTGGGACTGTAAACTAGCAATTAGAGTATGGAGCTGAAGATGGCTCCAAAATCTTCATCTTGATTTTCTCATTTAAGAGCTCCATTAGCTTAGGCAATTATGTGTGAGGCACAGGAATCGGTTTAAGATTCCATGGAATATATGGTTCATAATACAAAGTGGACTTCACATACCTCAATATGCAGCTAGTTGCATCCAAATGAGGCTTTCTAGGCATTTGCATAAACTAACTAATAAGGCCAACAACATAACTCAAGTCCAGCCTTGTGATAGTCACGTAAACTAGACTCCCTACTATCCTCTTGAATATTCTAGGGTCTTCTATCTCATCCCCAACATCAATACTCAACTTCACATTTTGCTCCAATGGCACTAAAAGAGGCTTACATGCTATCATATCATACTTGGACAACATATCCAAGCTATACAACCTTTGAGACAACCATATACCATCATCACATCTAATCACCTCAATACCAATAAAGTAATTTAGCTCACCAAAATTCTTCATTTCAAACTTTTCTTCAAATGGTTCTTGACTTATGTGATCCCACTGTCATTGTCACTTGTAATGATCAAGTCATCCACATAGATAACTATGATAACTAAACCTGCATCTCTCTTTTTTGCATAAAGCGAGTGATCAACATCAAAAACATAAAATACAATGTTGAAAAGATACCCTTTGATCTTGTTAGACCACGCTCTAGGTGCTTGCTTCGACCCATAGAGCACCTTCTTTGACCTACACACATATGTGGGATGCTCTAAATCCTCATAACCTAGTGGCTATTCCATGTATACCTCTTCTTTCAATTCACCATGCAAGAAGTTATTCTTTACATCCATTCATTGCAAACTCTAACATTTGGCTACTGCCAAAGCAATCACACATCTAACAGTTGCCATCCTAGCAATTGGACTAAATGTCTCTTCATAATCTATACCATATGTTTGAGAATAGCCTTTTGCAACTAGCTTAGCCCTTATACCTACTAATAGAACCATTTACATTATGGTTAATTTTGTAGACATACTTATACCCAAATCACTTTCTTGCCCTTAGACAATGGTACTAGATACCAAGTCTTATTGGCTTCTAATGCAGCCATCTCCTCATCCATTTCTCCATCCCAATGAGCATGACCAATGGCATCCTCAAAACAAGTGGGCTCAACATCCTCAACTAGCTTTACCATAAAAGCATAATGGTAGGTTGTATAACCTTCAAAATCAAATCTTTTAACAAGATATCTGACCCTACTAGGCCTGTGTACCACTGGATCACCTAATGGAGCCTTTATATTAGCTTATGCTCTCTATAAACCTGGTATTCTAACTAAAGGAATACCGAGCTCATCATCCAAACTCTCTAAACCATTGGAATCTCCATCAAACCCCAAATGACTAGTAGATTTATCATTACCATGTGACATTTCTTCTTCCCTTTGTATTTACCTACAACATTAGTAGATGTACGTAAAGATATGGAACTACTCCTTACTCTCCCAAACCAAGGGCCAATAGTAGATGTAGTACTAGATGACATTTTTGTTAGAAGATAGGCATAGGAACCCATTATAAGAAAGGGAGTATGAGGGAAGATGGGTGTAAATAGCCTTAGGGGCAGGGGAAACCCTAACCCTAGCTTGGCAGAGGCTATATAAACAGCCTATGGGTCACTGTCAAGTGTGAGATAGAGTGTACCCAAGTTGTACCTTGAGCAACTTATTAAACAAAAATTTGTTCTTGTACTTTGAGCCTCTTTCTCCCTCTTGTGCACACATTCCAATGTTGCAACTCTGCTTTCAAACATGGTATCAGAGCCTCCTCTGATCCCCTCATCTTTCTATACCCTCAACCTCACTAAGTGCATAAGATAGTCCATCATCTTCATCTTTTACCTCTTGCCTCCATAGCCAAACCAGACTCACCTCTAATGGAGGACTTGGGGAGGACAAAGGAGGCCATATCAGCTCCTTGTTCCTTCTGAGGAACTCTTCCACATCTCAGGGCGCAGCTGCCTATCACCATAGAGCGTGGAATTAGGCACGCAAAAGGACGGCATTACGCTCTGAGTCAGATCGACACATTTCTAGGTAGGTGACTACTTCGTGCTGAAATGCGAGTTGTAGGAGATGCATTGATGGCGGCTACCATAAGGCTTTTGTAGCCCCCCTAGTGGTCCATCTACTCCTAAGAGGGCTCTAAGAAATTCAACCTCTGCTGGCTGCTACAAGCCAAACCCTAACTATGGGTCTCTAGCAACCATAGCCAGGAGCTTCAAGCTTCATACATTTTCAAAATTTTTTCAATGTTTGGTCATCAACAGTGATTTTAATCACTGATTTAACTCTTACAGAGTGTGTTATTAATCTAGGAATCTCATTTCAAAAGTTTCTCTACTCAAAGAGTCAACATCAAGCTCATTAAGACTGACATTTACCATCTCTAGCAACATGAACTACATATGAGTGCTTGTAAGCACTAAGGCACTTTGTTTAAATCATCATTGCTACTAATACCTACACAATCTGAATGCATTTATTAGGAAATGAAAACAAATAAGTGCTCTACTTAAAATTGTAAGGCTATATGTACAATTATAAACACATAGACCATCATACACTAGAAGTTTATTGCATATCTTGAGTGACTTTGTTTCAAGTACACTGGTCAATGAAATCAAAAAGATGAGTATCATTGTACTCTCCTCAGAATCATCAGCAACAAGCATTGATATTATAGACCAACCTTGTCCAACACAAGCTTCATCCACTAAGCCATACCACAAGGAGGAGCCTGAAGTCCAATCTAGGTTTACTTCATTAAAACCTAAAAAGACTATTAAACCTCGGAAGAAGATTGTGCATAAGAAAGGACCACCACAGTCATACCTTGAAATATTACATCTGTATGATTTTCAGCCTTTCTTCTCATTGCAACTTTGATTTCAATTGTTTGATTTGCTTCCACATTCAGTGGAAAATTTGTAAGGGACTAGACACTGCCCTTGTCCTAACAAGTGGTAAGACCTTCCTAATGGCCACAACATATGCTGATGTCCGTTCTCAAATTCAAAAGTTTGATGGCAATGATTTCCACCCATGGCAGGTACTTATAAAGTACAAAATGATGGAGAGAGGGTATTGGCCTCTCATTCAAGGCACTAAAGTTGTAAACTCTGCAAATCTGATTGATATAGAGGATGACCAACGTGCCCAAGCAATCATAATGCTACACTTAGATGAGTCCCTAATTCATCATGTTGATCAACTAAACACTGCTAAAGAAAAATGGGATGAGCTTGAAAAGCTCTATGGAGCCATTGATAAAAATACTAAAATCTTCCTTAAAATTGAATTCTTTAGCTTGGAATATAGATCAGAAGAAGATTTGGGAAAATTCATCTCTCACATGAAGGTACTTATGGCACAGCTTGCCTCTATACAAGCTCCAATACATGAAGAAGATGCTATAGCTATTCTCCTAAAAGTTGTAAAATAGGTGTTTCCTACTCTTGTAACCACTCTCACCAACATTCCAAATCCTACATTGGCAAGTACCATTCAATCTTGTTTGGATGAAGAAAAGAGGAACCACAAAGAAAGCAGCAACAGTCAGGCATCTTCAACTTCCCATGATCAAGTATTGGTACATACAGCTCTCACTAGATGTTCTTTCTATAAGAAAAAAGGACATCTTGTAAACAACTGTTGGAAGAAGTATCCCAAGAAAATGAAATGTAACAAATGCAAGAAGACGGGGCATATCACTAGTAAATGCCCCAACACTCCTGATGTACCCAAAGAATTGGTGGCCAACTATGCCTCCAATCCATCTGAAGATCGATTGTTTTAACTCTTTAAATCATCTACTTGAAACACTCTTGTAAGCCTGATTTATAAAGGCATCTCAAGAAGGGGAGGGGACATCTTACATGCCTTGTAATCCAATGCCACCCTGGCATTGAGGGGAGGTGTTAGAAGATAGGCAGAGGAACCCACTATAAGCAAGGGAGTATGAGGGCAGATGGGTGTGAATAACCTTAGTGGCAGGGGAAACCCTAACCCTAGCTTGGCAGAGGCTATATAAACAGCCTATGGGTCACTATCAAGTGTGAGATAGAGTCTACCCAAGTTGTACCTTGAGCAACTTATTAAACAAGAATTTGTTCTTGTACTTTGAGCCTCTTTTTCCCTCTTGTGCTCACATTCCAATGCTGCAACTCTGCTTTCAAACAATTTCTAGTCCACTAAGGCTCTATGATTCTTGCTTTTCTTTTTGCACATAACTATCATGATGATGATGATCATCAAATGCATCACCACTAGATACATACCAACTACTCATATCATAAAAAATAGCATCCATGCTCACTCTGAACTCACATATGATAGGGTTATTATAAAAATGTCAGATCTAGAGTATGGCTTGAGCTATGGAGGTTGGAAGATGAAGACTAAATTCATGTTGACATAGACAATGAGTAGACAACTTCTACACAAGTGAATTAGGTTCCAAGATGGAAGCTTGGACTCATAAAGACAATCTTGTGTATTGGACTGACAATGACACTAACTAAAAGAGGAAAGCATCATGATATTACATTCATCATTATGAAAGTGTTAGTCAAGTATAATTCTTTATAGAAGTTGGGTTGTTCCACTCTCCTCACTGTGCATATGGGATTCAGGACATCTCTTCCTAGAGCATACATAATTTTTCTATTTCTCAACACCCCCCCTCAAATGATGAATCCCTACACTTGCTGGCTTTTTTCCCCCCTACATGGGGACATGGCCCAGGAGACTAGCTCATAGGCAACCTAGTCAAGTTAAAGCTTGAAACTTTACATCTTTGGCAAGGGTTTTTACAAAGAAAAATCACTAAGGGAAAAATAGAGATCCACTATGGAAAAATCATATGAAAGATACAATGAAAATTACTTAAAACAATCTGTCAGAGTTCTTGATGGTAATGGAAGCATCTTCTTCTTCTTCTTCTTCTTCTTCTTCTTCTTTCATGAACTAATTCTAGTGATGATCATTCTACATATGATGTGCTCTTTTCTTGTGGAAACATTCACTGGCTGTATGACCAGTCTTGCCACAATAATGACATATAATCCGATCCTTGTTGTTGTTGGTGATGAGTCCTCGACCACGGCCTCTTGCTCCATAAGTGCCCTTGGTGTACAAGAGACTGTTGTTGGTGGTGTGTTCCTTTTATTCCTTGCTTTTACCTTTTCTTTCTCCATCAAGTAGTGAGTGCTCAATATCTTTAAGTGAGAGACTTGGAACATTACTTAGGGTGGACACAAGATTCTCATATGGATCCTTATTTACACTTGCAAGCAGTACGACTATTGCTTCATCTTCATCAATATTCTTCTTAAGAGTTGCAAGCTTGGTTTTTAGGCTCTTGAACTTGTTAATGTGTATGGTCATAGAAGTACTATCTTTTATATCTAGTTTATAAAATTGCATGAGTAATCTTACCTTTGAATTCTTTACTTGGGTACCAAAGATCCTATCAAGTTCCTCCCAAGCAATTCTAGCATCTCTGATGCCAGAGATATGATGTTGCACATCATCACTTAGTCCTAAGGCAATGATGCCTAGTGCCTTGTTATTCATCTTCTTCCATTCTTTGGTTTTTGGTGGAGCTACTGCAAGGATCCCACTTTCTGAATCTTCTTTCTCGCCATCTACATCACCTTCATCATCTTCAAAGAGATCCCAAAGGTCTTTTCTCATGAGGTTGTACATGGTCTTTTCCTTCCAGGCATGGAAGCCTTCTTCATTGAACTTTGTTATTTGTTTGAGCTCTGCCATTTTTTATCAACAACTCAACAAGCAAAAGAGTTGTACTTCAATGTGTCAAGAGACACAAGATGATTAGTGTTTAACAACACTACATGAGTATTAAAAAGATACTATCTTGGAGCTCAATGTCGGATGTTGATGCTTGATCTTCTTCTTGCTTATTGATTTAGTGTGATGCTTTGCTAGAAATTAAGTGCTTAGTAAGACCAAAGTGATAGAGTCTTCAATGGACTAAGAGGAGTAAGAAAATAGGTTTTATGGCCTTGAAGGTCAATGGCTATGGCTACCCATAGAGATGACAATTAGGGTTTCTCATATTGTGATCAACAAAGAGAGTATTTTGGGAAACCCTCTTGGGTGAGGTTAGCCCACTTGGGGGGCTACCAAAACCCTATGGTGGAAGCACAGATCGCACAGCATGGAGATGATGGCAGCTATTGTATGACCAGCACGGGCGCACATCATGATAGCGAGGAAGAGTTTCGACAATGCCAGTTTTTGCAATACTCAATATCAACGTGTGAAGTGATAGGATGGTGCATCCCTAAGCAAAGGGAACGATCTCCAGAAGATATCATGTAGAGATATTGACTGTGGAGAGAGATCTAGGTGCTGCAAGTAGGCAGGATACTGCTATCCACGGCAGCCATGAAAGCTCCAGTGAAGGTGAAGGTGAAGCTGGAGTATGAAATGAAGTCTTGAGTTGATGTCAAGCTGGGAAAAAGTGAAAGGGAGCTAGGGAGAAGCAGAGTGAGAAGTTGACCATGCTCAGTTGAGCTTTGATACCATGTTAAAATGTCGAATCTAGAGCATGGTAGAAGCTATGGAGGTTGGAAGATGAAGACTAAATTCATGTTAACATAGACAATGAGTAGATAACTGTTACACAAGTGAATTAGGTTCCAAGATGGAAGCTTGGACTCATAAAGATAATCTTGTGTATTGGATTGACAATGACACTAACTGAAAGAGAAAAGCATCATGATATTGTATTCATCATTATGAAAGTTATAGTCAAGTACAATGCTTTATAGAAGTTGGGTTGTTCCACTCTCCTCACTATGCATATGGGATTCAGGACATCTCTTCCTGGAGCATACATCATTTGTCTATTTCTCAACAGTTATAACCATGATACTCTTTTTTCTCTAAAGAGTATCCAATAAAAATACACTTTACAACCTTTGGATCAAGCTTCTTTCACAGCTCATTTGGCACATGAACATATACAATACAACCAAACACTTTCAAGTGTGACACATCGAGCTTCTTGCTTGTAAAGCATTCATCGAGGGTCATCCCATGAAGTGTAACTATGGGAGTTCTATTCATAATATAGAAAATAGTATGAATAGCTTCAGATAAAAAATATTTTGGCATATCCTCTTCAGCCATCAATGCCCATGCAACTTTGCAACATGCCTATTTTTTCTTTTTGCAACCCCATTTTCTTGTGGGGTATACCTGCAAGTAAACTATCTCTTTATCCTATCGCGAGACCTCAGGAAGTCACTAAAATCATTTGAAATGTTTCCACGTAATTAAAAATTAGTTGGTTAGTTTGAAAGTTAGTTAGTCAATTAATAAGTTAGTAACTTTACTAACTAAAGACTAACTAAGGTAAAAACTAATATTAATAACCAACAATTTTTATTCAATTAAAAATATTTATTCAAACATTTGAGAGTCATAAATCTGATATTTTTCTCAAATTGACAATGACCATAGCTACCCTTCACGGAAGTTACAACGTGAACAAGGATTATGAGCCATATTAATCACTAATATTAATGTGTATAGTATGGATGGTCCAAAAATATTAGATTTTTGGGCAAAAACTAGCATATTTTAGATATTTTTAAGATATTATCCTAAAAAGATATGGAGATTTCTAGAAGTGGATATCATTTAAAAAGAAAAAGGTAAGTAATGTTTTAGCTAGTTTTAGAGATTTTATAAAAAGAAAAAATAAAGAGAGAGATTGGCAAAATTGCGCACACCGCGATCGCAGTTTATAGGCAGTAGACAACACTTCAAATAGGGAGAGACAGAAGGGGTGATTTGAAAGATTTCTAATCAAGTGTCTTGGGGTTTTATCCCCCTTTTGGAGCCAATGGAACCATCAGATTTATGAATGGAGCACCAGATCACTAATTTTTCCAAGGTCCCCTCCACAAAGAGCTCTTTTTCTCATATACAACCCCTCTTCTCTAATTTGCTATAAATATGAGGCATGGGGAGGCACAAGGAAGCACAAGGAAGCACAAGGAGAACCCGAGAGGCTGTGAGAGAGAGAGAGGTAGAGGGACACCCCTCTAAGAGATTGCAAGAAGGAGCTTGAGAGAGAGAGAGAGAGAGAGGAGTTATGCCGAGAGGCTGCGAGGGAGAGACTTAGCTCAATTCTCCCCTATCTCGGTCTTTGACTAAGCCATCTTCTCTTACACTCTCCTATCCCGAATCTATTCCGCCTTCTTTATCTCTTGAATCTACTTGCGGACGATGGCCCCCAAGCAAAGAATGCCACATGTAGATGGCAATCCTACAACCAGCAACAAAGCTTCGAGCAAAGGCATCACTATCAATCCAAATGTGGTACCGGTCGTAAGTAATGTATTTTTGAATTGATAGATGCTTGCTTTGATTCTTGTATGAGATACATTAGGCCCCATACTATGATGCACGAGTATAGGTCATCGAAAATGATAAATCTCATCTCACATATTCGAAAGATGGAGCTTGCAAAGTGCATGTATCAAGGGAAGTTAATTGCACCTAGTTGCATATGGCCTATTTGTCAGCAATTACAAGGAAGAATTGGTCAGGGGTTATGAATGGTATAATCGTAAAAAGAATGACATTAAAAATTGTGCATACAAGTGTTAAGTAAATTTTGCATAGAATCACTCATTGATCCCAAGGGGGAGAGCAGATACGCGATGGAAATGTTATCGCGTCTATTCTTGCATTGTTTGGGAAGAATACAATTGGTTTTATTAGTTGATCGAATAACATCCTAAATGCTTTTACATTCAACTAGTTGTTGGTTTGTCGTTTGGATGATTTTCCAAGTACTTTTTATTTATGGTAAATGCATGGCAAGGGTCTGTGATGACAAGTTGCCATGGGGATAAAGAAATGTTTATTGGAAAATGATATTAGGGTTGAATGCCTTGTTGTACTTGATTCTAAAAGGATTTAATTAAGGAAGGATATTTTGCACAGGTGAATCACCTCCATGATCGCACCGCGGATTAACCCGAAGAGGGCACTGCTTGATTCATGGGCCGAGGGTCGAGTGGTGAAAAGGCCAACCATGGGAATGATGTTTCACTCCTAGACAGCTTGCGAGTCAATTGGAGCTCTGGACACCCCTTGCTAGGTCTAGAATGGAGTTGAAGACCTCTGTGGCCGCCAACGTCTGGGCATGTTGGGAGATCCTATTCTAGATAAAGAATAGAATTTGTGGTGCCATGTGATTTGGACCAGTTACTTCTGTTGGATAGAAATGGTACATAATTACTCCCATATGGGTAGGAGACAAAGATCAACTTGAAGATAAGTTAAGGAACTTGTTTGAAGTTGCTTATCAATAGATTGCTTGCTCTATATTCATGTCTGTGCTGTAAATTATACAAATAAACCCCGTTCCCTAAAAGTCTTAATTAAGGAAACTTATTTTAAATGTCACACATAAATGTGATAAGACCTAATTAGATAACTAAAGAACGCCTATTGAGAGAAGCGAGTGGGCAGAACCCCCGATGGTCCGTCCTATGAGCAACTAGAGGCTTCTCACAAGGTTTTACCAATTATTGACCCTTAGAAATTGTTAGGATAGAAGCCTTATTCATGCCATTTTAGGGGACCGAAATGGGACTATGCCCTACGAGCAGAGAGGTCAAATAGCGTGTCCCTCTCGTTTCCCATTCTCTTTGAACCAAGTGCAGTATGGGTCAGCTTCGACTTGGGTATCTCTGCATAAAGTAGGATTTCTAAGACCCAACGCTAGAATTTTGTCAGGAGACCTTGGCCACTAGGAGCCCAGATTTCAGGTCAATCCTAGTGGGTTCAACCACGAACGTTTCATTGTGAGACGGATTCGGGAAAGCCTAGGTGACAAACCCTGGAACATTCCATGGGAGTTTCGGGTAGCAACGCTTATGTTCATTTCTCGATGGACCTCTAAATGTGCTTGAACAACCGATAGGCAGGCACGTTACATCATTAGAGAAGTACTCTCCTCCTCCATCTAATCTCAAGCACTTAACTTTCAAGCCTATTTATGTTTCAAGAGTAACCTTGAAAGTTTTGAAGTGCTCAAATATATCACTCTTTTCCTTCGTAAATACACCCATAGCTTCCTTAAACAATCATCAATAAATGTGATAAAATATTTACTATCACTAAGAGATATATTATTTGTAGGCCCCCAAATATCTATATGCACAATATCAAGTATATTCCTACTCACATCTCTATCATGTGAAAAATGTTATCATGCTTACCAAACTGACATGTTTCACACACTATGAATTTTGTAACTCTAAAAGTAGGAAACTCTATAACTAATCCTTTTGATTGCATTAATTTCAACCTTTGCACATTTTCATGTTCAATACGTTTGTGCCAACCACTCCTTTGCCTTTAGCATACATAGTAGCATTCATAGCAAGAATTCCGACATCTAAGGTGAACATGCAGCCAACTCTACTTCCTTTTATGACCAACCTGCACTTATAATTAAAATCTTCCACAAAGTAGCATTTTGCATTAAACCAAACTTGCAACCCTTACTCTACCATTTGACCAACAGACGCTAAATTATTTGTGATGGATGGTGCATGTAATATATCTAACTAACTCTTTGTCTAACCACATGCAAGGACAAGGGAACTTTCCAATGTGTGAAATTAGGTTGCATGAGTCATCACCCATTAGTCATAGCTTGGAGTTGCATCTTTCCAAACCATTCAACATAACTAGTCATATGATTAGATGCACCTGAATCAAGATACTATATATCATTACGCATCCCCTTTATTGTAACAACATTTATCATACGCTGCATAACAGACAGACGCTATTTTTGTCTTCATTTTGTCATGAAGACTATGCATAGTTTTCTTACTACAATTTACCACTTCGAATATCATCCTTCTTAGCATAACAATGAGTTCTAATATAACTTGTTTTGCCATACTAATGACAAATAATACCATAATTACTAGAACCTCTATTCTATCATTCATCTCTTTCTCTAAAGCTCCCCCGCCTCTGAAGTTTTCATGGCCTCCTAAAACTTGCATTTCACCCTCGTGTAAGTTACTCATAAATATATGTGTGCATCACGTGGGTTCAAAATAAGGTATTTTTAAAGTACAATTTTTATAACTTTATAACATATAGAAGGATATAATATAAAGGGGTTATTTACAGATTGAATAGAAAAGGATTATCTTTTATTCAGGAGAAATTCACAGATAATGATATTTATAAATAGGCCTTGAACACACGTGATGTAGAGGATATACATAAAGTAACTTCCCTGAGATTTCACCGAACTATTGATTTAACCTATTTTGCTTATTATTAATAGCATGTCCCATACCATGGCCTCATAAAGAGGATCTACCATGTCTCCTTCTTAAACTTGAGTAAAATGCTTGGATTTTTTCATCACTTCTTTCAAATGATTCACCCTATATATTAATCTCTTCAGTGATCATGAGAGAGACTAACTCATCAAAATCTAGAATGACTTCCGTACATATACAAAAGTAACAAACAATTTCCAAGTCTTTTCATTATTAAGACCACCCAAAGTAGATGATACCAAATCATCATCATCGGGCATTGTATCAATTGTTGCCAAAGTATCTACAATGCTTATCACTTTCAAAATATACTCATTGGCAGACGTTTTCTATTTCTTCAAAGTATTCAGCTCTTACTTAAGCTGAATCTTTCATGCCTTTGTATTTACAAAAAACATATTTTTGAATGTGGTCCATGCTACATGTGAGCTTTTTGCATTCTTGATATATCCTAGCATAGTATTGTCAATGACAGTAGATAGCCAATACATCACCTTTTTGTCCTTTGCATTCTGTTCTTTCTATATATTTAATTCATTTGTAGTCACACAATCACTCAGCTTTGGCTCCTTTTCTTCACCTGAAACAACTCAAAGAGGCCTTATCCAATAAGAAAGTTCGTCACATGAAACTTCCATGATGTGTAGTTATTCTTGTCCAACTTCTCAATGATGGGGTTTCCATTGTTCTCTGCCATTATCACAAAATTGATACAAATTTGCAAGAAATTCTCTACAACCTTTCACAATAAGTGCATAGTAGTACACCAAGTAGCCTTTTTCACTAGCTACTCAACAAAACATATAATCCAAAACCTATTTGCAGAACTTGTATTTCCTTCCTAGCAAACACCTCAGACTTATAGATTCAAATTTGTACCATATGCATCCACTTTTGATCAACACAATCGAAATTTTAATATATCATAAAAATGTTGTCCGCAACCTTATGGGTCTAAAATAGAGCCTAAAACGGCAACCTCAAATGGCCAAAAAAGTAGTGGGCAAGCCTAAAGGCTTATTTTTAGAATATATAATGCTCTACTCACACATAAAATCTCATAGCAATCTGATATTTTTACTCCACCTTGCTTCGATGCCTCCACAAGCACTATCCAAGAGAAAGAGTGAAAGAATGGGAGAGCTTCTTACCCATTACTTGCTTGCTTGAATCCTTGTGTCTTCTCCTTTGCTTCAACCTTCAAAACTAGCCTCTTTCAATGGCACTGCTCTGATAGCATGTCAAGAATGATGTGGGGAGGGGGGCTTGCTTGAGCTATTGCACTAAATACATACCATGCACACAAGAGGAAGCTCACTCAAGAACACAAGAAGAGAGATGAAAACCAAAAAGTCTTTTTTCTAGTTTTTTCTTCTTCTTTTTTCACACAATACAATGTACAAAGTATAAACAAACATAAAGGAAAGTGGCCTATTAAGTTAAACATTGCATAACTAACTATACTAATTAACTAGCGATATAACTATGCTAGAGTTGTAGATAGGTGCAACAAACTAAATATAATAAGTGATAAGTTAGTGGCTATGTGAGGATCTTAATGACTACCAAGATGCTAAGTGTAGACGTGCGGACCATTTTGACCAAGCGGTCCATTATCAATATATATATGTGTTGAGCTTGCCACCTCAACATTATGACATTAAATATCTCCAAAGTACATACATGATTGACATGCTTTTTAGCCATGTTTTTAGAATTAATTACTACAATAATTCTAGCTGATGTATCAGTAAAATTTAGCCCTAGAAATAGCCTTGAAATATAGCCATCTACAGGCAAAACACCATATGTCTTCAACTCTTTTTTAGCCTGATGTACGCCCTGCACATGGTTGAAATACTCTTGAATCACTACTTGCTATCCATTCCTCAAAGCTAGCCACAAATATATTTTCACCTTTTCTTGGGGGCAAACATATCTTCTAGGTAGCATTGCCATAGCCTCCATTTACAATAGTGCTATCTAGAAAATTCTCTAGCATTAGACTGAAGCAAATAATCTCTAAGCATATCCCGATTAGGAGGATTATTGACACATACAGTTAAAATTTGAACTGTCCTTTTGCCATCTTTACTTCGCACATGAGCATAAGAAAGACCATCACCTATCACCTTGGTTTCTATCCTTGATTCCATAATGTATGGTTGCCCCAACATAACTAGATAACAACATGAATCTTGTATAAAGAAGTGATATTTATCTCAGACATCTCCAATAGTCACTGGAACACTCAGGCATGCACCATAGAGCTCCCTTGATAAGTTGTTTAAAGCTTGCATATGCCAATTAGGATCCATATCCATTGGCCATCCACCATTCTCATATAGACTACGTACCATTACATTAATTTCAAGCCCATGGTCCAAGAGAGCAATACATGGCATCTCCTGCTCACTTATCTTCACAAACAGTTTTACTTGTACCTCTTGCCCAGAGCGTATGAGAGTAGTATAGTTGTTAGGAATAAAGTGAGCATCCTTTCCCGCATGCTATTGTTGCAAAACTCCCTTATGTGTAGTACTGCCCACCATAACATTTTTAACCATAACATTATTCTTTCCACCCTTATACAACCCATTTTTAGCATCTTTCTATTTTATAATAGCAATGGAATCATCAATAAATTCCAATTGAATACCATGTGAACCCATGTCTTCTTCAACTTGCAATAGTGCTTGGGTAGATTCTCCTACAAGGTGCATTTTTTACTTAATGATATATATTATCTCATCATGGAATTTACGCTTAGTGATGCCAAGAATCTCATTAAGTGTGTAAATTCAACCTACTTCTAAGAATGTGTTCCTCAAGCACTTTCTTTATGTTGGTTACTATATCTATATCATACTACAACTTGTAACTAGGTTGCTTGCCTCTCTTTTTTTCCTCATGCTTCTTTTCATGTGAGATATCTTTCATTACATGTTTCAAACTAGATTTTTCAATGGCCATCTATTGCTCCATCTTGCTTTGTGTCAAATTTGGAGGACCTACAATGGAAGGACCTGCAACCTCATCCTTTCTTCTCTTTTCCTTGAAAATAACATCCATATTATGCACTTTAGCCAAATATGCATAGGTAGTAAATGAATCAATGGGAGTATCCCATCCTATTTTATCCTGTATGCTCTAACTAGCATCTATCAATTCAGTCCTAATTGTCTTCCCCTTCTCTACACAAGTCAAAGTACATTATCATATTATAGATTTTGCATCAGCTTTACATGCATGCAAAGAACCATATGATTCCTCAAGTTCCAATCCATATGTGGCGACATATATGGCTATAAATGCATTTCTTATTGCAAATTCTTCCAACTGCTTCTACATATCCCCTTTTCCAAAGTTTGGCTCAAGAAGTAACCATATTTTAGTTGTATGAATTTTTCCATCTTTCTAAAAACACCAAGTTCTTTTCTTCTACATCACGATAAGCCATACACTCTCGCTCTTCATGCTACAAGCTATCACACCATATACATTGTCTCTTAAACCCTTCTCTAACAGGTCTTTGGCATGTTGCCCACCTCTTCTCTTCCACTTTCTCATCTAATTTCATAACCTTTGTTTGAAGATCTGTCATATTCAAGTGCAAGTCACGCAAGCTTTTCACCAATTTATCCATAATATCTCCTTTTTGGGTTGGACCAATAGGCGTAATGGGTTGTTCAGCCATAGATACATATGGCTTTGCTACGATTTAGGACTTTTCATAGAAATTATAGGTATAGACCCTGTTTCCAATCTCAGTCTCATCCTTTCTCACTTCACAATCATATTTACAACATCAGTTACATTTTCCCACTTAGATTTTAGCCCAGTAACATTTTTCCACTTAGATTTTAGGCCAATTTTTGAAGTTTCATTTTCTAGTCAGTCAATCAATTTCTCCTACATTATAGGTTAGCAGCTTTCAAGAATAACTTAACTTTTTGACTTTCCAATAACGACTAGTCATCCACATCTAACTGAGCATAATAACTTTCAAATTCACACAACCAGATTGTAGCCACAATACCCTTGTTAGGTTTTTCTACCCAATCTGTAAATGTCTTTTGTGTAACTAATCTTGTGTCTTTGAGGAAAAACTCCTCTATGATAGCCTTCTTAAAGGCAACCCAATCAACATCTCTTCGATACAATTTAGCCAATTATTCTTGCAATGCAATGCATAACCAAATGGAAAAAATACCACCTCCATGCATACTGAGGAACCTATGAAAAATCATATTGTTTGCATATACCCATAGATAAGATGATACATTCTGCCTATTAAATTTCTTCATCTCATGTCCCACATCCTACAAAGCATGCACAACTATAGCATTAAGTTTCTTAGAATCCTACCTTCTTTGTTATTGTTGGACTTGCTGATGTTGACTAACATAGCAAAACAACTTGTTGCATAATATATCTTGAACCAATACCTGATGAATCCCCCATGATTACACTACTTGCACCTACCTTTACATCGAGTTCACAAATGATGGAGCATGGAGGGTTGAAGGTCTACTACAAGGATAAGAGATAGAAGGATATAGGGAGATTGAGAGATGGAACAAGATGAAAGAAATAGAATTTAGAATTTGGAAGATTTAATGGAGATAGATAGAGGTAAAATCGATACAGCTCAGTAGAGCAATCAATATGCAATACAACTGATAGATCTTCTAGATATGCCCAAGATAAAGGCAAATGCACACACTTGGGATGATAGCCCAACACAAACTGAGACTATGGCTCAATGTACACACTAATACATGAATAATATCTATTGAACATTATCAAAAAGTTGTAGGTAACACCTCAAAATCTCATGCATACATAAATCTATTGATAGAACATGATAGGTGGCACCACCATAGACAAAAGACATGAATCTGAATGCACAAATCCCTATAACTACCCTCTACAGGTCTTCAAAAGTGCTTTATCCTTGTAATTATAGGTTTATTATAGTAATAAAACATGGTATAGATGATGTCCTAAATGCAATAGAAACTCTATCTTTGTTACTTATACTATGTCTACCAAAGGTAGAGATAAAGAATCAAAAGTAGCAAAACTCAATAAAAGCTCTATTTGAGCATCAAATCTCCATTTCTAGCTTGTTGCCATGTTCTTAACTATTATTCATAGCCCAAAATAGTCCACATGAAGAGCATAAACCCATCAAAATTCCTCTTTGATGATCAATGAAGGTTTCTTGATGTTCTAGACCAAGAATCAAGTGAAAGATAGCCTTAAAGACCTTGTAAGAGATGAAGATATTTAAGGACAAGTTGCTACCTTCTCTTCCCCTATTGTCCCCTATTCAAAATAGTTCCAATATACTCCTCTTTCCTCTCCAATGCATAAGCCTCTAGTCCACTTATTTTCTTTAGCTCTTTCCCCCACCTTTTCCTTATGTCCTCTCTCAGTTATCATGCCATCGCCTTCACCTTTGTGGCCATGTTGAAAAATGCCACCCAATTAGTCCCATTGGTGCTGCTATCTATGTTGACTAATCTTATTGATCTCATGCTTCATTATCCACCACAGAGCCCACAAAATAAGTCACTTAAGTGACAACTAATAATTACTCAAATCCACGTGGTCATTAATCCCCAAGACTCCATTAAAGGAAGTGAGCCTTGAGTGGAAGCCCACGAGTGGAAGTAAGAGCTATGATGGAAGGAGCAAGAGGGCAAGAGCAAGGGACACAAGATGTAGGAACTCCAACAATCACAATGTGTGACTAGCCTTCCCTTAATCAAATGTCATTGAGAGAATAAAGAATGAAGTGACAATGATGGGTGTCTGCCACCTACAGTGTACAAGTGTTCGGGTATTGCCAGTGTAACTAATACATGGGTAGCTAGGCACATGCACCTTTACCCCCCATAACCTCTCACTTGAAGGTGAATATTGTTAGAAGATAGGCATAGGAACCCAAGGGTGCATAAGGGCAAATGGGTGTGAATAGCCTTAGGGGCAGGGAAAACCCTAACCCTAGCTTGGCAGAGGCTATATAAACAGCCTATGGGTCACTATCAAATGTGGGAGAGTGTACCCAAGTTGTACTTGTAAGCAACTTAGTAAACAAGATGTTGTTCTTGTACTTTGAGCTCTTGCCTTCCTCTTGTGCACACATTCCAATGCTGCAACTCTAATTTTTCACATGGTATTAGAGCCTTCTCTGATCCCTTCAGCTTCCTATACCCTCAGCCTCACTAAGTGCACAAGATTGTCCATCATCTTCATCTTTCACCTCTTGCCTCCATTGCCAAACCAGACCCACCTCTGATGGAGGACTCAGGGAGAATGAAGGAAGAGGTTTCAGCTCATGGTTCCTTCTTAGGAACTCTTTAGCAACTCAAGGCGACTCAGGCTGGCACAACAAAGGCTAAGATTAGTCGACGTGGTGGATGACATTACAAAAATCGCAGATCTGGTGCAATTTTCGCAGGTGACCTGATTCGAGCTGAAGTTCGTCTTGTACAGGGCGCAATAATGGCGGCTACATTAGGGCTATTTTAGCCCCTATAGAGAACTATACTCACCTAAGAGGGTTTGTACTGATTCATCTCCTACAGCCTGCAATGATCGAAAACCTAACTGTGGGTCTCTGGCAGCCATAGCCAGGAGCTTCAAGCTTCATCCATTTTTAATTTTTTTCAATGTTTGGTCATCAACTATGATTTCAATCACTGCGTTAACTCTTTTAGAGTGAGTTATGAACCTATGAACTTCATTTTAGTTGTTTTTCTACTCCAAGGGTCATCGTCAAGACCGACATTTATCATATCTAGCAACATGAGCTACAGATGAGTGCCTAATCTTATATAATCTGAATGTTTTTCATCAAGAAAATAAAACAACTAAGTACCCTGCATCAAGTTGTAAGGTTATGTGTATAACTATAAACACATAGACCATCATACACTAGAAGTGTATTGCATATCTTGAGTGATTTCTTCTTCAGTATATTGGTCAATGAAATTAGAGGGGTGAGTGTCATTGTACTTTCCTCAAAATTATCAGCAACAAGCATTGAAATCATAGAATGTCCTTGTCCTACACAAGGTTCATCCACTGAACCATACCACAAAGAGGAGCCCGAAGTCCCAGTCTAGGTTCAACTCATTGAAGCCTAAAAAAACCATTAAACCTCAAAAGAAGCTTGCCCCTAAGAAAGGACCACCAAATTCATATTTTAAAATATTACATATGTATGATTTTCAGCCCTTCTCCTCATTACAACTTTGAATTGCTTCTACATTTAGTGGCAAACTTGTAAGGGACTAGACACTGCCCTTGTTCTAACAAGTGGTAAGACCTTCCCAATGGCCACAACATATGATGATGTCCGTCCTCAAATTCGAAAATTTGATGGCAAAGATTTCCACCCATAGCAGGTCCTTATCAATTATAAAATGATGGAGAGAGGGTATTGGCCTCTCATTCAAGGCACTAGAGTTGTTAACTTTGCAAATCTAGTTGATATAGAGGATGACCAACGTGCCTAGGAAATCATTATGTTACACTTAGATGAGTCATTGATTCATCATGTTGATCAACTAAATACTGCTAAAGAAAAATGGGATGAGCTTGAAAAGTTCTATGGAGCCACTGGTAAAAATACTAAAATCTTCCTTAAAATTGAATTATTTAGCTTGGAATATCGATCAGGAGAAGACTTGGGAAAATTCATTGCTCACATGAAGGGACTTATGGCACAGCTTGCCTTAGTACAAGCTCCAATACATGAAGAAGATGCTATAGCTATTCTCCTAAAAGCTGTAAAACAGGTGTTTCCTACTCTTGTAACCACTCTTATCAACATTCCAGATCCTATATTGGCAAGTACCATCCAATCCTATTTGGATGAAGACAAGAGGGACCACAAAGAAAGCAGCAACAGTCAGGCATCTTCAACTTCCCATGATCAAGTATTGGTACATACAGTTCTCACTAGATGTTCTTTCTGTAAGAAAAAAGGACATCTTGTAAACAACTCTTGGAAGAAGTATCTCGAGAAAATGAAATGTAACAAATGCAAGAAAATAGGACATATCACTAGTAAATGCCCCAACACTCCTGATGTACCCAAAGAACTGGTGGCCAATTATGCCTCCAATTCATTTGAAGATCGACTTTTTTGATTCTTTAAACCATCTACCTAAAAACACTCTTGTAGCCTGATTTATAAAGGCATCTTAGCTGTTTAAAGGGGGGGGCATTTTACATGCCTTGTAATCCAATGCCACCCTGGCATTGAGGGGGGGTGTTAGAAGATAGGCATAGGAACCCACTGTAAGCAAGGGTGCATAAGGGCAGATGGGTGTGAATAGCCTTAGGGGTAGGGGAAACCCTAACCCTAGCTTGGTAGAGGCTATATAAACAGCCTATGGGTCACTATCAAATGTGGGAGAGTGTACCCAAGTTGTACTTGTAAGCAACTTAGTAAACAAGGTGTTGTTCTTGTACTTTGAGCTCTCTCCTTCCTCTTATGCACACATTCCAATGCTGCAACTCTAATTTTTCACAAATATGTGCTTAGTGAGCATAGAACAAGAAAAAAAAAGTGACAAAGTCCAAGTGTACATAAAGTATAGTAGGATGAGAAAAGATATCATCTCATCCAATGCCCACCAAAGAATGAGCTCCTCATTCACTTTTCAGGTTTATATACAAGCCCTAAATCCCTTGGGCACTTGTCTCCTTTTTTACGTGACCGTGCATCTTGCCAAGGTCCTCTTTCCCTATTCCCTTCTAGTTACCTTATCCCTTCACTTATGTCTGTTTAGACTTTACAAATTGCATAGGAGGGAGCCTGATGCTCTTATAAAATTAATTACATTGCACCCTGCACTTCCCTTGCGAGAGCCCTCAGAAGCTCTCCTTCATCCTTGAGAGAGCACCTTTCTAGTCAGTTGAGATCTTGACAAGCTCAATGGACTTGTCCTCAATAGCTTGTCATATAAAGTGGTAACGTAACTCAGTTTTCTTTGTCATCGCATGGAAGATCAAATTCTTGGCTAATTGAATAGCACTCAGGGAATTCAAAATGCAGTATAGGGACCGCATACACCAAGGTATACCACCATACGATCTAACTAGAGAGCCTCCTTGCAAGCTTTAATGGCAACATACTCGGCCTCTGGGCCTTGCATTTTTGCACCTTGGACATCGAAGAAACAACACCTCTAGCAAAGGTAAAGATATAACCACATGTGGAATTCCTACTATCTGTATGTCATGCATAATCAAAGTCAGTGTACCCCATGATTGTTGTATCCTAGCCACCATAACATATGAACATATCTATAGTGCCTTTAAGGTATTCATGATATCCTTCATAGCATCCCAATGCCATTTGCCAAATGTAGCCATATAGCATGTCACAACTCCCTCTACAAATGTTATCTCAGGATGAGTGGCTATCATGGCATACATCAAATTGCCCATTATAGATGCATAATATATCTTAGTCATCTCAGTCTTTTGCTTATTAAACTATGGACAATTGACCTTATTAACCTTCATATGAGAAGATAGAAGATAGCCAATAGGCATACCATCCTATATATGAAACTGCCCAATGACTTTTTGGATATATTCCTTCTGTGTGACAGATAAAGAAAGCCCTTAGAACAATTGCATGTGATGCACATCCCATGAATATGCAAGGCATGTCCCATGTCCTTCATCTCAAATCTCTTCTTGAGCTGAGTTTTCAGGGCATCTAGCCTATCAGGAGATCTCCTAGCAATAAGCATATCATCCACATAGAGTACCAAAATCATAAGGCTACCATCACGAGCCTTCTTTGTGTATAACATGGATCCATAGCACTATGGTTATATCCCTATGAATGCATAAAAGCATCAAACTTGTGGTACCATTTCCTAGGTGCCTACTTAAGGCCATAAAGGCTCTTTCTCAACTTACACACTAGGTATTCTCTACCTTTTTCCTCAAAGCCCTTAGGTTGCTACATATAAGTCTCATCATGCAAGTCCCCATGTAGAAAAGTCATCTTTACGTCCATCTGATAAAGGTCCAAATCTAGTTGAGTAACCAGTGCTAGTACTAAGCGTCATTTTGATTATAGGAGAAAAGTATTCATCGAAGTCAATACCATATTTATGCTTGAAACCCTTAGCTATCAATTTGACCTTATAAGTGGGCTTCAACCGTCTAGGAATATTTTTCAACTTGTATACCCACTTCATGGCAGTGCCTTCTTACCACTAGGCAAAGTAACCAAATCCTGTATATGGTTTATCCATAAGGGATCAAACTCATACTACATAGCCTTGTCCCATGAGTGACTATCATCTCTATGCATGGTCTCATCATAAGAGAGAGGTTCACTTGCAACTATCACCATAACATAATCTATGGAGGGTGTAAAGTGCTGAAATTGACATGTACCTCTAGTAGAGCATCTCAAAATAGGCTAATCCTACACAATAGGCAAATCCTAGGTCATAGGAGCATCAACTATTGCAAGTTGTCTAGTTGGATGTATGAGAGTAGAAGGCTCCTCCTAAAGATCACTGTGTGTACCTCAACTATCTACTCATGCTATTTATGCATCTTTTCCTCATGGAAAACGACATCATGACTGCGAATTATATAGCAAGTCTATGGATCCCATAGGCGATAGTCCATCTCACCTCCATCCCAATAACCAAGAAAGATGCACTTCATGGACTTAGGATTGAGCTTATTGTGCTTGTCCTTGGGAAACATGGCAAAATGCCTTACAATCAAAGATGCACAAATGAGCATATGATGGAGATTTCCCAATATTGGGTGTAAAGGTGCATGTGCCTAGCCTCTTGTGTATTACTACACTATTAGTACCCACACACATGTACACTACTGCAAGTAGTGAGTGCCCATCACTATCACTTCATGAATAAGGGAGGACTGGCAACACATTGTGACCGTTGAAGTTTCCATATCTTGTGTGTGTCTCTATCTTGCTCTAGCTCCTTCCACCATAGCTCTTACTTTTGCTTGCGCACTTTCACCCTTAGGCTCACTCTCTTTAACATTTGAGGAGCTCCTTCATCCCTTGCTTCAACCTAAATTTAAAGCTTCAACTCAAGGTTTCATGGCAGCCATTCTTTCTTTCTCTCAAGGTATGCATTGAGTCTTTCCTTCTTCCAGTTTATTCTAGCTTGCTCCACACTTGTTGAGGAGCTTCTTAAGACTTAGCTGAGCCTTGTTGAGTGTTAATTGAGTTGAGGATCAGTCATTTTATCCATTTTGAGTGGATACTAAGCATGTTGTAGAAGTCGTAGACAACTATGACAACTTGATAGCACTATCGTATTTTGAACTTTTCAAAAGATATCAAATTTAGACGTTCTATAGCTAGAAATAAAGAGCGTGATGAGATCTACAAATTTGGACACTCTTAGAGCTGATTTTGTGTAGTTTTTTATTCTCTATTTTACAAAATCGCAAAAAGGCAATGGATCCACATCCCTCGAAGTTATAACTGACTCCTCCAATGAAGTAATAGATGGTACATCAGGAGACGAAGAGGTTGTTAAATAGATCTTTCCCAAGAAAACAGAGGCACAGTCCCTAACAATGGGCATTGTAAGCCAACTGCCAAAGGAAGCTAAGTCTTTGTCCATGGGAGAATACCTTCTTCCTCAACTAGAATTAACTTCTGAAATCACCTCTAATAACAAGATAGAAGCATGGATGTATTTTTCTCCCTATTACATGGCAGTCATCACAGAGACAGTAGCAGAGACAAAGCCAGAGACAGAAGTAGAAGTAGAAACAAATACAAATACAAAGGCAGAAGATCTGTTCTTCTCCTACAAAGCCTCTATAGAAGCAGAGATAGAGCCTCCAAAGGAAGAGGATGAAAATGATGAGGAAGAAAACGAAGCAGGTTATGAAAGTGCAGTTGAAGAAGATCCTTAGATAGTGGATGATCTTGTTGATGTCCCTAAAAAGACCTCAGAGGTCAAAGATCTCAAGGTGTTGGAGGGAATGACCATGGTTAGTATGCAGAATCTGCATAAGCAATGGAATAAAGGCATAAAAATTAAGCTCACTAGTGGCTCCTGTCGCCTTGACCATTTATTCTGGAGAAAAGATGATGATGATGCCCCCTGCCAACAGAAGCCAAAGCCATCAGAGTCACGACTTCTAGAAGGTCCATGCTATGTGACATTCCTAGACGCATCCTCTGAAGATGAATCCTGAAGTCCAAAAGAAATCACTACTCACACAGAAGTAAACAAAGCTCTGATACCCTTCCAACAATCTAAACAGATAAATGAGTCATCTATTCAGAAGGAGGACACTAGTTCTAGTGGAACATCGAACGATGACACTACTCCCTTGAAAGAGTTAGACCTCTATCCAGAAGCAATCCGTGGGACATTTATCCACGAAGTGGAAGGTGAAAGGTAAGTGACATTCTTGGATACTAACGGTACTAAATGTCACCTGAAAGTGGGTCTCAATCTTCCAAAAGAAGAATTAGTGGTCCTACGAGATCTACTAAAGGAGAACTTAGATGTGTTTGCTTGGTCATACAAAGACCTAAAGGGGATTGATCCCATAGTATGCCAACATCACATTGACCTAGACCCTGATGCCAAACTAGTGAGACAAAGACAAAGGAGTATGAATCCTAATTATTTTGCTCTGGTGAAGGCCCAATTATTGAAATTTCTTGAAGCTGAGTTTATTTATCCCGTGGCTAACAGCGAATGGGTTTCGCCCATTGTGGTAGTACCCAAGAAGAACGGGAAACTTCGAATATGTGTGGACTTTCGAAAGTTGAACTCGAAGATGAAGAAGGATCATTTCCCTATCCCTTTTACAGACCAACTGTTGGACACAGTGGTGGCAGGCCATGAGCTCTATTCCCTCTTGGATGGATTTAGCAGATATAACCAAGTCCAAATCGCAGAAGAGGACCAATCTAAAGCAACCTTCACCACAGAATGGGGGACCTATCCCTATAGAGTGATGCCATTTGGGCTCTGTAATGCTCCTGCCACCTTCCAACGAGTAATGATGACTGCTTTCCAGAATCATTTGCATGATTTCATTAAGGTGTATCTTAATTACTTCTGTGTCTATAGTTTAATCCAAGAGCACTGGGGACACCTAGAGCAATGTTTTGACAGATGCCGAGAGTATGGGATTTCTCTCAACCCCGACAAATGTTTCTTTGGTGTCTCATCGGGAGAGTTCTTTTGGACCATATTGTCTCTGCACAAGGGATTGCAACGGACCCGACGAAGATTGAGAAGATTGTGGCCTTGACAGCACCAACAAACCTCGAGTAATTGAGAAGATTTCTTGGCCATGTGGGCTACTACAGAATATTTATTGCACATTTTGCAACCAAGGCAGCCCCTCTGCACAAGCTCCTAAGGAAAGATGCGGATTTTCTTTGGACTGATGACTGCGAAGGAGCCTTTAATACCTTAAAACAGTTCCTTATCCAAGCACCTATCTTACAGCCTCCTGATTGGACGAAGGAGTTTCATGTGCACACAAATACATCAGTTGAAGGGCTAGGTGCTATCCTATGTCAAAACGGCCCCTCTAAATTAGATCAACCAATATATTATACAAGCCGAAAGGTCACTGATAGGGAACGAAACTACACAGTGACAGAGCTTGAGTGCTTGGCAATGGTGTTTGCACTAGAGAAGTTTAGACACTATCTATTGTCAACGCATTTCAAGTTCTACATGGATCATGAAGCCATGTCCTTCTTGATGAACAAAGCAGATGTTAAAGGACGACTGATGAGATGGTTTCTCCTATCCCAAGAGTTTGATTGTGAAGTGGTCACTGAGCCTGGCCGCTCCCATGTCCTAGCCGATCATCTTTCACGGATCCCTCAAACTGCAAGAGAGGAACAGGATGATCCAGACCTTCCTGATACTTCCTTGTTTCTAGTTGAAACAGTTACTCCCTAGTATGCAAACATAGCCAACCTTCTAGCAACTCAACAGTATCCTCCTGGCATCTCAAGCCGTGAGAAGAAGAAGCTTCTATTAGAATCAACCCCCTACACTTTGCTAGGCAGTGCAATGTACAAGAGAGGCAAAGATGAAGTGCTGCAAAGATGTGTTGCAGGGGATAAAATCAGCATAATATTGAAAGCATGCCATGACGAACCATGTGGTGGACACTTCACAGGAGAAGCGACAGCCAGGAAGGCTCTGTTAGCAGGATACTGGTGGTCGACCCTCCATAGGGATGCACATGACTACTGCAAAAGATGTGATGCTTGTCTCAGTGAATGGGGAAACCCTCCAAAACAAGTGCCATGCCACTGCAACCTATTCTTCCCCTAAAGCCGTTCGAGAAGTGGGGGATTGATTTTGTGGGTTCCATTGATCCACCCACCAGATGGAAGCAGAATAGATACATCTTAGTATGTACGAATTATGTCACAAAGTGGTGTGAAGCTAAAGCTATGAAGCGGGATGATGGTAACAGCGTAGCCCTGTTCATATACGAAAATATGATCACCCATTTTGGCAATTCTCTCGAGCTGGTAAGTGACAGAGGTACTCATTTCCTTAACAAAATCATGGAGGAGCTGATGGAGCTGTATAAGATTTTCCATCGTAAGTCCACTCCTTACTACCCTAGAACCCATGGCCAAGTTGACATCACCAATCACATCCTTTGCTCGATCCTGATAAGAATAATTACAGCACATCGTCACGACTAGGATGATCAACTTACAGAGGCCCTCTAGGCATACAGAACCTCCCATAAGGTAGCTACAGGATAGACCCCTTTCCAGTTAGTGTATGGTACAGAAGCCGTCTTCCCTTCGAACTGGAATTGCCCTCTTTGCAAGTGGCAGTTAAAGAACACTTGGGAGATGATGAGTCACTTCAATGCCACCACCTGCACCTGGAACGTTTGGATGAGATTCAGAGGATGGCTCTACAGTGCATGGAAACCACTCAAGTGCGACGCAAGGCTTATCATGACAGCTTCATAGCACAAGGAGTTTAGAGAAGGTGATCTTATCCTGGCCTATGATTTGAGATTTGGCAAGTTTCCTGGCAAGCTTCAACAATGGTGGATGGGCCCATACAAGGTACTTGTTGTCAATAGTGGCTCTGTTCAGTTTTACAGACCGTTGATGCCTTTGATGATCCTTTCCTAATCAATGGCTATCATTTGAAGAAGTACTTCCCTCCGTGGGAAACTTGACAATCACAGTTGACCTACCCTCTCCCTTTTGGGCGTCGCACCGTCATTCTCTTCATGCTTATGATAGCCCTTATGATTCTCCTCATGAGGCGGTCTCGTCCTACTAGCCCCTCACAGATACATCTCAACCCAACCTTGTTCTCTTCTCGTCTAATCCAACAACGATAAGGTTGGTCCTGACACATGGTATTTCTACCATTCTCTTTCTTAACAAAAAAAAAGAGAGAAAAAAAAACAAAATAGACAAAATTGTTATGGGAGAAAAGGAAGAAATTTCTTGTCATAACAGGCCTCGTTCCAAGAAAAGGTGGAAACACCCTTGGGGGGCGGGAAGCTGACTGTGGAAAAGGTGGTAACACCCTGCAATTCAGGATAGCTGACTTACCAACAGCACCTTTCTAGCAAGTAATTTGAAGCCATCTCCCTTGGTGCGCTATCTCTGCAATATCAGTCCATCTGCCCTTCTTAACATACAACCTTTCTTACAAATCATTGAAGTACCAGACTTGTTGGCTGCCTCCCTGCGTACGCCTTGTCTTCAATATCCTGATGACAATAGCAGCTGGCACGATCTTCATCACCCACCCCTTGAGTGATGTGAGCTTTCATCCTAATAGGATAGGGATATGTGAATGGGCTACCCTCTGTATCTATCAGTTAGCGTGAGACAGAGGGTGGGCTGAGTGACCAGTCTTTCCCTTCAAATTAAATGAGAGGTGAGATGTGTGAACGGAGTGTTGCACATATGGGTTGGGCCTCTCAATGCACAATGCATGATCTGTTCTTGTGCAATGCACCATAAGGCTCCTTGGCCTTCCTTCTTGCACTGTATGCCAACACAGGGCGGAATGCACAGTTGCACCATCAAATGCGCACAAGGCATACAACCCCTCTACACAAGTGACAGCGAGGATTATATCAATGGGTTTCAAGAATGGGCTGCCCTCCTGGATCTTTCAACAGAGAGTGAGACAAAGGGTGGGTTGAGTGTGACTGATGTTTCTTCAATCAAGTATTTGAGAGGCGAGGATTGAGGGATGTTATGACAATTGGAGTCAGGTACATTTCCGTTTTCCTATGCACCCACGAGATGGGTCTCTACCATCAGCATAGGACACGTCATTCTGTTCTGTACACTGCACTGCAAGGCTCCCTGGCCTTCTTGCTTGCACCGATGCCAGACGGGGTTGGATGCACTGATGCACCATCAATTGTGCACCCTGGCATACTCCCTCTGCCCCATTCCCTTGTCGATTCCTAAACCGGGTTTGAACTCTGGGTTTCATCATTATTAACTCGAGTGATGTAAGTTATGGGGCAAGTGAC
Source organism: Lygodium microphyllum (assembly GCF_053477565.2). Taxonomy (NCBI): domain Eukaryota; kingdom Viridiplantae; phylum Streptophyta; class Polypodiopsida; order Schizaeales; family Lygodiaceae; genus Lygodium; species Lygodium microphyllum. The sequence continues at coordinate 100,830,450 of NC_141148.1, read as the reverse complement.
TGTTCTCTCATTCCATTTGAGTGCCCATGAGTTAAGTGACTATTCTTCATCAACGACACCTCCCCCGACGGGCTTCATCAACCAGCTACCTCCCTGGGTATTGCTGCATGGTCCCTTCCATGCTGGCTGAACGCTGGAGCGAGTTGTGGTACCTCCTGCAGCCAACTCCAACCCTTCTGTAGCAGTGACAGTTCCTTCGACCATAAGCGAAACGAGCCAAGTCTTTCTAACCTTATCCTTATGATTGCAAGTGTACATTATGTTTTAAGTGTGGGGACGCCCACGTCCAGTCGATTGACGAGTCCTAGGCTATGTTCCTACATCTAACCCTATCCTTTAAGGTTTTCAGTGTGGGGACACGTCCCTGCACGTCTATGATGCATACCCCCTGCATATGCCTCAATTTAATCATGCATATATGCCATGACCCGATTTTACCCTGATGGGGTCCCTTTCCCACCCACCCGTCCTTATTCAATCCATCCTTGGGGCCGTTCCTTCCCTATTCTCCTTTATCCCTTGTTTTGATGTTTTTCTATGTTTGTCCCTTTGACCTCACAACCCTGTTTGTCCCTTTGACCTGACTATTTTTCCTTTTTATCAACCCATGTTCCAACCGATGGTTCTTGCATTATTAATTTTTGAAGCATTTCTCATAAATTGATCGGTTTTCCATGTGAATACACCTTTATCGCTTCCGAACAACAATCTGACGTGATAGCCCTGTCCTCCATCTTTCTCTGACTTTTTCCTTTTTTCTCCTTATCCTTCCGATGCACGGTTCATCCGATATTAATTTTTGTGCATTTTCGGGCCATTTTCCTGCATATTTTTAACATTTTTCCATGTGAACATGCCCTATTTTCAGAAAAATTCTAGTTTTATTTGATTGTTGTGTCTCCTAGTCTTTCCCTACATTTTTTATTTTTTCTCCACCCTATTTTGACCGTTGTATTTTTCGTTATTAATTTTTCAATCTATTTTTGGTTCCGTTTTTTGTGTTTTTCGCATGTAGACCCCTTCTAACTTCACCAGAAGTGAGTTTTGCCGTGATAGCCCTGTGCCTCCACTTCTCGCAGACATTTTCTCTCTTTTTTTCAGTCATCTTTCCTTGTCTCCCAACACCTTTTTCCTTTCCACGATATGTTCTTACCACTTTTAAGGACCGCTTGATCGTAGGACCCTGGCAATCCTCCAACGTCAAACTACCATTTAATGTGGCCTTCCTTGTGCTCATCTATATTGTGGAAAATAGGTCCATTATGACATTGCAACCATAAGGATACTAAAGCACTCCCTACGGCCTTGAAACTCAGCGTATTTCATACGAGGTTCTGTTTCTGTTCTGTAGATCTTCTGTAAGTGTTCCTGTAGAATGTATGTGTGACTTTGGAAAAGTTTTCTAGTAGCTATTGAAGACTGAAGAGAAGACTGGAGTGACAGTGACAGTAGTGAGATATAAAGGGTTACTGTAGTGGCTCTAGTGCCTCTTCTCATCAGACATACCTCTTGGAGGTGTATCCATGACCTAAGAAGAACTATTGAGAGTCATTATTGAGTATTGTAGTGAGAAGATGATGTATTATTGATAGAGAGAGAGAAAGAGAGAGAGAGAGAGAGAGAGAGAGAGAGAGAGAGAGAGAGAGAGAGAGAGAGAGAGAGAGAGATAGCCAATTCTATCAAAACAATGTATCTATATGTGAGAGATTGAGAAAGAAAACTATGAAGACATTGAAGATGAATACTATGTGATTGATTTCCATTCAAAAATGGTGTATTCTTTCATGTTTCTTGTTCTATTGATGGATTCTATGAAGATGTTGAAGATTAGGGTTGATTCTATCAAATCCATGGGAGATATCTACTATGATGCTACGTGAAGATTTGCTATTTTCCTTGCTTTGGTCATCGAAAGAATGAAATAAAAGCTTGTTGATGTTACAAGATAGATTTTCTTGCAGTAGAATCCCCTTTTCCTTTGTGTCTCTCTTGGGACTCCAATATCGCTACTTCAATTGTTATGTGTACTTTTTGATATGCTATGGCATGCATTTGAGCTAAGGTTTGAGCTCTGTTATATTGATATTGGTTGTGGTTACATGCCTTAATCACTTCAATGGCTTATGTAGTTACGGGATTGACGAATCTATTAGGTTTTATGCTCTTGGCTTATACTTCATGTATCTTGGATACTTGGATATCATTCACATGATGTTTTGAGCTTTGCTTATTCATTTGGTATTTGAATTTTGGTTCAGTGGGAGCTACTAGGCTTTATATAGTGAGCCACATTGGCACTTGGATGTACTACAAAGTATTTGGTTTATGTAGTTGAATAGCTTTAGCTTAGCATAATGAGACAGTGAGACTCATTATGACATGTACATGCTCTCTTGATATTTATTGAATACAGTTACCCTATCATGGGCTGATTTGATCTCTTGGCTTGGACCTATTACTTATGTCTATCAAGGTGTTGTCAATGGTATTTATATGCTTCTAGGTTATGTATTGAGCTTTTACTAATTGGGTTATGCATCTAGCATTTCTCTTCATTTACCCTTGAGACCTACCCTATGCAGGATGTCTATGTCTATTGTATGTATGGTTTCTAACATACTACAGTCTCATGATAGTCTTTAGTGAGAGTTGTTCCTGGCTTCTTCTTTCTTGGTTGGTCACACTTGGTTGTTGCTGGCATATTCCTACTGTTAGAAGATAGGCATTGGAACCCATCGTAAGCATGGGTGTATGAGGGTAGATGGCTGTGAATAGCCTGAAGGGCAGGGGAAACCCTAACCCTAGCTAGGCATAGGCTATATAAATAGCCTATGGGTCACTATCAAGGTAGAGATAGAGTGTACCCAAGTTGTACCTTGAGCAACTTAGTAAACAAGATTTTGTTCTTGTACTTTGAGCTCCTATCTCCCTCTTATGCACACTTTTTTCTTGCTACAACTCTACTCTTTCACATGGTATCAACTCCTCTGATCTTTTCAGCTTCCTCAAACCACAACCTCACTAAGTGCATGAGAAAATCTTCATTTCTCTCATCTTGGACCTTCAAAATCCATAGCTAGGTTGACCCCCTGACCTTGGAGGACCTAGGGAAGCCAAAGGAGAGCATTTCAGCTCGTGGCTTCAACTAAGAACTTCTTCCCTGACACAAGACGACCAGTTATGGCACATCAGAGCTCGACATTGGGTAGACATTGGGCAACCAGGAGCATGGCATTGCAGGTTTTCTCAGAATGGTGCAGTTTTAAATAGTCGGGCAGTTTGTACGGTGACACAGCTTGTAGAAGTGCAATTATGGTGGTGACCATGGGGCTTTGATAGCCCAACAAGTGGGCTATCTCCACCCAAGAGGGTTTCATGATATCCTTCTTCTGCTACTCCCACAGAGTCAAACCCTAATTGTGGGTTTCATGGCAGCCACAGCCACAAGCTTGAAAGCTTGACCTTCTCGTTTTTTTTTTCATCTTCTGCTTTCACTAACATTGATTTTAATCACTAAGTTATCTTTTCCAGAGTCAATTACTAATCTGGGAACTCCATTTCAGAGGTTCTTTCACTTGGTAGGGCATCATCAAGCTCATCAAGATCGACATCTACCATCTCTAGTAGCAGAAACTAGAGATGAGTGCTTGTAAGCACTAAAGCACATTGCTCAATCATTTTACTGTTGGTATTTACTCAATCTAAGATTTTCATCAGAAAATTAAAACCATTAAGTGCTCTACTTCATTTTGTAAGGCTATGTGTACAACTATAAACACATAGACCATCCTATCCTAAACTTGTGTTGCTTGCTGCATATCATGTGTGGTTTATTTCAAATACCTTGGTCAATGAAATCAGAGAGATGAGTGTCATTGTACTCTCCTCAGAGTCATCAGCAACAAGCATTGAAATCATAGACCGTCCTTGTCCAACACAAGGTTCATCTACGAAACCATACCACAAGGAGGAGCCAGAAGTCCCAGTCTAGGTTCACATCATTGAAACCTAAAAAGACCATTAAACCTTCGAAGAAGATTGCACATAAGAAAGGACCACCAAAGTCATATTTTGAAATACTACATATGTATGATTTTCAGCCTTTCTCTTCATTGCAATTTTCAATATCAATTATTTGTAAGGGTGTCCTTGATTTGCTCCCACATTCATTGACAAGTTTGTAAGGGACTAAACACTGCCCTTGTCTTAGCAAGTGGCAAGACCTTCCCAATGGCCACAACATATGCTGATGTCCACCCTCAAATTCATAAATTTGATGGCAAAGATTTCCACCCATGGCAGGTACTTATCAAGTACAAGATGATGGAGAGAGGGTATTGGCCTCTTATTCAAGGTGCTAGAGCTGTCAACTCTGCAAATCTGGTTGATGTAGAGGATAACCAACGTGCCCAAGAAATCATCATGTTACACTTAGATGAGTCCTTGATTCATCATGTTGATCAACTAAATACTGCTAAAGAAAAATGGGATGAGCTTGAAAAGCTCTATGGAGCCACTGGTAAAAATACTAAAATCTTCCTTAAATTTGAATTCTTTAGCTTGGAATATAAATTAGGAAAAGACTTGGGAAAATTTATTTCTCACATGAAGGGTCTCATGGCACAGCTTGCCTCAATACAAGCCCCAATACATGAAGAGGATGCTATTGCTATTCTCCTAAAAGCTGTGGCAAAGGTGTTTCCTATCCTTGTAACCACTCTTGCCAACATTTCAAAACCTACCTTGGCAAGTACCATCCAATCATGTTTGGATGAAGAAAAGAGGAACCACAAAGAAAATAGCACCAGTCAAGCATCTTCAACTTCCTGTGATCAAGTATTGGTACATACAGTTCTCACTAAATGTTCTTTTTGTAATAAAAAATGGCATATTGTAAACAACTGTTGGAAGAAGTATCCCAAAAAAATGAAATGTAACAAATGCAAGAAGATAGGGCATGTCACTAGTAAATTCCCCAACATTCCTGAAGTACCCAAAGAACTAGTGGCCAACTATGCCTCCAATCCATCTGATGATCAACTTTTTTGAGCCTCTGAACCATCTACCTATAAACACTCTTGTAGCCTGATCTATAAAGGCATCCCATTTTGTTTGAGGAGGGGACGTCTTACATGCTTTGTAATTCAATGCCATCCTAGCATTTGGGGGGGGGGGGGGGGGGGTGTTAGAAGATAGTCATAGGAACCCACCGTAAGCATGGGTGTATGAGGGCAGATGGGTGTGAATAGCCTGAAGGGCAGGGAAAACCCTAACCCTAGCTAGGCATAGGCTATATAAATAGCCTATGGGTCACTACCAAGGTAGAGATAGAGTGTACCCAAGTTGTACCTTGAGCAACTTAGTAAACAAGATTTTGTTCTTACACTTTGAGCTCCTATCTCCCTCTTGTGCACACTTTTTTCTTACTGCAGCTCTACTCTTTCACAGCTACAATTTATTACAACAATCTCTCATTTCAATTTTATGCATTCTATTTGAGGGTAGTCACCTAGACTTGATAGTCTTTTGCTTACAGGTTATGGACAGCTCATTATTACTTTGGCAATATCTCCTATCTCCTGCTTGATTTAGTAGTGGTTTTGGGGCTGATTTGTAGGGTATTATAATAGCCCGTATCTTGCCCTTCTTTGTACTTTCTCTCATTATGACTAGTGATTCTCGCAACAATACTATCTTCAATATTGAGAAATTGAATGGGACCAATTATAGCTATTAGAAGACCTAGATATTGCAGGTTTTAGTGCAAAAATTGCAAATTAGACCACTCAAAAATGGGAGTGCCAAACCCAAAAACATTGCAGTTGAGGATTGGGATGAACTAGATGAGCTATGCAAGTTCATCATCATTTTATCACTCTCTAAGTGCGTTCACTACAATTGTGAGGTGTCCACTAGTCTCAATCCAAGGCGCGCCTTTTAGTAGTCCATTAGTAGGTTTTCCAAAATGATGCCATCCAGCACTCCCTTGGAGTATCACGGGGTTTGTCACTTAGGCTCTACTAAGTCTACATTGCAATGGAAGAGTTTCAACCGAACCCACTAGGATTGACCTAAATTTTTGGGTTCCTAAAATTAGAAGGGTCTCCTAACAGCCAGCTAGCGTCAGTAATTTCAAGTTCCCACTTCCTATAGGATTACTAGAACTGAAGCAGACTTGCCATTGCCCTTGGTTCAAAGAGAATGGGAGATGGAGGGGAGTGCGGTACGTCAACCCTCCTGCCCATAAGGTAAAATCCCATTTTGGCCCCCTAAAACAATGCAAGTCGGTTCTACCTAACGATTAGTTGGTCAATTTCATCTTCCTATTTCTATCACCGATTTAGAAAAGCTCCCAACTAATCGGGACTACCCTACCCTTGGACGAACCCACTGTCGAAGGTCACACCCACCCACTTTCCTTTGATGACGGTATCATCTTTGGTTTTTTTAATTACCTACAGCACATTTATTGAAACATATACAACTAGCTTCCTTAATTAGTCCATTAAACCATAGGTTCCTTCACGTAATTTATTTCACATACATGCATATAATTCAGACAACCCTTGAATAAAAAATAAATTCCTTTATTATATTGAAAGTTTATTAAAAATTCCATCTTTTCGATCCTAGGGAAGATATACAAAATTCCATGAGGGTATTCTGTCAACCAAGATTCCTCCCTTGTAACTAGTATGAGGGTTCCAGGATCCTATCTTGGAAGGGTTGTGAAGAGGCTCGTCAAATTCTAGGAATAATGTGGAATTTACGGCCAGAGCCCCCCCCCCCCCCCCCCCCCCCGACATCCACATTTCCTACTGCTCGAGACTATCCCTAAGAACAAACCTTTCTACTACGAAACCGGTCTAAGCCTCTCGAAGCAATAATCATGACCCCCTTGGAGTCTCCTTAGAGTAGGGTCAACTCGCAGCTAGCTTGGGGATAGCCTAGCGCAATCTTTCCTTTTATCATGTTTGTCAATGTTTTTAATCAGAGATCTAGATTCTAGCAAACACAAACAATCCTTTCAAATAATGACAATCACACCATCCTGCACTTCACAACTCCACATAGCCAAGGTAGATTCTCAACCCAAGGTAACCTTACATTCTAATGAGGATTCTTTTTCCCATAAAGAAGTGTTGAGTACAAATCTTTCAACGTTGTTAAGAAACACACGAATTTCTTGTTTAGGGCTGACTTACCCCAACATCATTGAATTTCCTTTAGTTGATACTTAGAAAAATATTGCAATAATAATTTAACGAGATGATTTACAAGAATCTTTAAATAGACTTTCACTTTTTAAGCATTAATCAACTGCTAACCATTTTTGTGTTTGGTAATAAATATATCGAGTTATTTTACTAATCTCAAGTGTGCATAACATCCTTTACTCATTTCGTGCAATAACCTCTTGCAACTATTTTCATCATGATTCTATGAATTATAATCTCAATTAATCTATCTATAAATCATAGGTAGCAATTAACCATTTGTGTGTGTATTAATACACTCTCTAAATGAAACTAACGTATTGTGTAAGTGTAAATGCAAAAGCTAACATTTTATGTACTTAATTTTAGAAAAAACCTTATTATTTTATGTGGTAATATAAAAATAATAGCCTATTTCTAAGTTGTGAACAACCTGGTTTGGCACGATGTCATTGGCAATTTCGTCTTTGCTTGCGCTTGCGTTTCCCACACCCGATGTTTCGTGGTAGTGGCAATTCTGGCAACCTCAATCATTCCCGTATCTCTGACAATACCCATTCTTTGATCGATTGCGGTGGATTTCATGGTCTTTTCGCCTCGTTGCTTTGAAGCCATCGTTCGCGAACGGGTTCGAGAGATTGAGAAGGTGGAATGAATTCGAGATGGGAGAGTATGAGAGCAGCTTGCCGAGTTGAGGACCGAGATAGGGGGAGGTTGAGTTAACTTGTTTACTCTCTAACCCCCTCTCTAATTTCCTCTCTTGCAGCCTCTCGAGATCTTCCTCCATCTCTCTCTCTTTCTAATTCTCCCCCTCTCTAGCTTTCTCTCGCAGCCTCTTAGGGGGGTATCCTTCTACCTCCCTCTCTTTTCCTCCCTCTTGCTCTATACTCCTAAGAAGGGCCTCTCCCCTCTTGCTCGGACCTCCCTCAACTGCCTCCCATGCCTCTTATTTATAGCCACTACAAGGATATAAGGACATAGTGATGGGTAGTTGTGACACATATTAGCAGTGTCTCTAGAGACGGTACTCAGAGAAAACAAAGTGTGTGAAACCCGAGTATAGCATTTTTCCGCAAAGAGTGAAAGAGAGAGCAAAAGAGATTGTGTGTTTGGGAGGGAGAGGGAGAGGAAGAGAGAAAGAGAGAGAAGGTGCCGCCATTGCCGCCGTTTGCAAAGAAGAGGAGGAAGTGCACAAATGAAGAAAAGGGGCTATCGTGAAGAGGAGACGAAGAATCCATCCTCAGGCCTTTACGGTGAGTACATTGGCCCCTCTTGGTTTGTTCTTGTTCTTTCTTCTTTTCTTTTGTTTGTTTTTGTTGAGAATGAGATGCATTGAGGGTGAAAGAGAGGAATTGAGAAAGTGAGAAGAAGAAAGGAAAATGAAGAGAACACGAGAGAGAGAGAGAGAGAGAGAGAGAGAGAGAGAGAGAGAGAGAGAGAGAGAGAGAGAGAGAGAGAGAGAGAGAGAGTAAACATGAAAGATAACAAAGAATGTAAGAAAGAGAGAGAGGGAGGGAGGGAGCGAGATAGGAGAATAAGTGAGAAAACACAAGGGGTGGAGAGAAACAAAGAGAGGGTTTGTTACGCGAAAAGGAGATAAACAATCCATCCTCCTCTTGGTTTGTTCTTGTTCTTTCTTCTTTTTTTGTTTTTTTTTTAGAATGAGGTGCATTGAGGGAGAGAGGAAATGAGAGAGAGGGAGAGAGAGAGAGAAGAAGAAGAAAGGAAAAGAAAGAGAGAGAGAGAGAGAGAGAGAGAGAGAGAGAGAGAGTTGTTTATATAATTTAGGGATACAGATTTATAATTTATCTATTAGTTAGTTAGTTTAGTTAGATACTTTGCTTTAAATTATTTAGCTTACCTATCAATGATTAAGAGAGAGATAAAGAGAGGTTTGTATTGTTTAAATTGTTATCTATTTAAATAATTGATTAGTAAGCTGTTAGTAGGTTTGTATACAATTAGTAAGTTTAGATTTATAGATTTCTAGCCATAAGAATGAGAACAAAAACCAATTGTTTATCGTAACGTAGACAAAATGGAAAATGATGATAGTCGGGATGTTCAAGATCACGAGGAGTATCTTAATCAGTGTGTCTTGTGTCCTTGCTCTCAATGCAAGCTAGCAATCAAACGAAAGCATCACTTGTCTATAGAACAGGTACGATGCTTCAGTAAGTTTCAATTGAAGATCATTGATCAAGCGATCTCGGATTTTGAGAAAACGGTAAGAATGTGTATCAATCATGCCTTATATTATTTTTGCAAACTAATTGAATATCATATACAAAAACATTAGACGTGGTCATAATATCTATACAGGGCGGTGACGTCTCATCCCAAGGAGGAATGCATTATTGCGGCTAGTTAGAAGAGTTTGTGGGCATGTGATGGATGGAGTGCTTGAGCCAATCCACCACTTGGAAGACACAACCCATTCTATACCGTCAATACCAAAGGAGATAGGTAGCCTTTTAGACTTTCCTACAATCTTGGAGCTTGAGATGAAGGCAATGATTGATGCATTGATACCCATGGATATTGAGACATTTGATCTGCTAAGAGAGGAAGCATCCATACCATTATATGATGGGTGTCGAGTATCTCGCCTGAAGACGATGCTTGCACTCCTAAGTGTGCAAGCAAAATACAAGTGGAGCAATGTGAGTGTGACCGAGTTGTTCAAGTATCTTCTACATACGTTTCAGATTTCTTTTCGGCACCATTATAAAAAATAATTGTAATTTTTCAAGGTGTTTTATGATTTCTTTTCAGGTTGCTAAAGTATCATATATTACCACTTAGAAATACCATGCCTGAGTCTTGTGATGATGTGCGACATGTTTTACGAAAGCTTGGCATGGACTATAATAGCATCCATGCATATGACAACGATTGCGTGCTGTTTTGAGGAGAGTACAAGACTATGGAGACATGTCCAAAGTGTGGTACTCACAAGTATCGACAAGACTTACAAGGGCAAACCATCCCTCAGAAAGTTCTTAGACACTTTCCACTTATCCCCCATATACGTCACATTTCGTACGTCGAGAATGACGAGCTTGACAATGTGGCATGCGCAAAATAGATCCACGGATGGAGTCCGATGAATATCAGCAGATTCACGCGCATGGAGCCATATTGACTTTGCCTTTCCAAGCTTTGTACGAGAGCCAAAGAATCTTTAGCTTAGTCTTGCTATGGATGGTGTGAACCCATTCGGTCTCTGCTCAACTTCTTATAGTGTGTGGCCTATAGTCCTTGTTAACTACAACATCCCGCCATGACTTTCTATGAAGAAAGGACACCTAATCCTTAGCTTGCTTGTTTTGGCTGCTACAAGTCAAGAATATGGATGTCTATCACTGTCCATTAGTCGATGAGCTTAAGATTTTGTGGGAGGAGGGGGTTGCCGTGGAAGATATGAGCAAGTGCAATGGTCAACAGTCTGCCAATATACGAGCCATTCTCATGTGGATCATGCATGACTTTCTTCTGGAATTTGGGGAGTGCTCAGGTAAGTAGGCTTGTGTTCTCATTGGTCATATCTATCATAGCTCATTCAAATTTGTGTTCACTAAATAGAGGTGTCGAGACAAGTCTAGTTACCCTAGGTTATAGTGCATGTCTATTGTGTGGGCCATAGTTAGACTCCCGAAGGTCACGAACCATGAAGAAAATGGTATATCAAAGACAAGCCTTTTTCTTGCCAGAGGATCATGAACTGAGGGAAGGTTTTCTTGGATGACTTGCAGCACGAATGAATGCCCAAAGCTGGTGCGAGTTGAAAATGGTCCACACAAAGTTGCATCCAAATGGAATGTGACGGTTCTTGATTTTCTACGAGTTACCATATTGGACCCACTTACAAATCAACCACTTGTTGGATCCCATGCATATTTTCAAGAATGTGGGTAGCTTACTATGGGACTACATCACAAGAAAAAGAGACACTGCAGGGGCACGAATGGATTTGAAGAAGGTAGGCAAGTTGAGGGTGCTTTGGCCATAGTTGACAAGCATTGATGGTCACTTGCAACTACCTTGCGCTCCTTGGGTTTTATCCACTAAAGAAGAGCACATTGTGAAGCAAATTATCAAGTCTATCCGCACTCCGATGGGTTTGATGCGTTCTCTTAGATCTGCTTTTTCTAAAGATGACCAACTATCAGGGCTAAACTCCCATGATTGGCATAAGATATGTCAGGTTTATACTACGAATGGATTATAAGTGGCCTGCATATTTTGCTATTTGGAGTCTAGTTGGTGTTTCTAATGCTTCTTCATTTGTGGCAGTTTATACTACCAATCGCAATCGCAAGATGCCTCACTCTAGAAATATGCGAGGCAATTTACAGGTTGTCAAATTTAGTGCAATGGATCTTACAGAAGGAGATCAAGACATCCTTTATTGAATCCGCAAGGCAGGGAGTAGTGGAGATGGTTTGTCTCTTTGAGAAGTACTTGCCCACCAGCATGCTCATGATACAAATCCACCTCCTAGTGCATCTTGTAGATGAAGTGGAGATTGCGGGACCTGCCCATACCCGATGGATGTTCTTCTTGGAATGCTTCATGAAAACCCCTAAAGGCTTTGTGCAACAATGAGCTTGGCCAAAAGGTAGCATGGCTGAAGGTTGGTTGGTGTCTGAGGTGTTAGTGCATATTTCATAGTGGCTATCAACTGTGGATTCTGACAACAATATGCTATGGTCGCTGAAGGACGATGATAGACTGACCGGAGATGTGGTGGTTAGAAATGGGGTGGAAAAAAGAATGGATATTGCAATGGGGAGGAGAAAGTGAATCATTTTTGTATGTTGCACCATGCATCCATGGAGACATGACTCACTAGGTACGAGCAATCCAGAAAAGATCGGGAAGAAGCGTGATCAAAATTTCAATGCAGTACGTGCCATCGACTGATTCGATATCCCGAAGGCATAGAGGAGATGCCACGGTTTATGTCAATGTGATGGTTACATGGAGCTTTGATCGCAACCTCTTGCGAAGGGGTGGAGGTCTCTAATGAGAAGTGGCAATTCTCGAGGGGATGTAGTCCAAAGGTGACCACATGTTTTATAAGCTGGCGTATCTAGATTTTATATGTGGTAGCTTATCTGATTGTTTCAATATACAGTACAAAATATATAGTGTGGCATGGTCGTGCGGGCGACATTTCTCTGTCGAGCGCATCGACAAAATGCACTCCACAACGGATTGTGGTGTCATGGCAAAGTTAGAGCAAGAGAGTCGACAGCGAGCCACAGATCCAAACACCATTATAGATGAGATGGAGTATTTTGGAAACTTGCAAAGTGTTATCACGATGGATTATCATAGCTTCTCTATAATCATATTCAACATGCAGTGGTTCAAAGTGGTATTGGAAGGAGTCAAGGCAACCATTCAACGAGGTCCATTTGGATTTCTCAAAATAGATTCTGAAAAAAGATGGACCATTGTGAACAAATGCATGAACTATTTTTTAAAATTTTATTATGACATGATATATGTCACAAATATTGGATCTCTTTTTTATGTAATTTTAAACATGTAATTTTCTATCCAAACCCCCGACAACCTCAATGGTGATATGTTGTGCCTTCAGCTCCCCAAAGATGAAAGAAATGTTCTTAGCATAGATGAGGATAGTATGTAGATGGAGGGGTCGATATTGCAAGGGGTGGAGGTCAAAAATGGCTTGGAGCATGTAGAGGAGGCAAAATCGGGTAACGATGATGGAAAGATAGGAGGCCAAGAATTCTTTGAGATCGAGGTGGACTCGTCGTTTTGTGGTGACTTGTCTATCAACCTTCCAGTCTATGCAGAGTTGTGCCAGGAGATTGACAGGGGACCATAGGCTACGTCATACTTGCAACATCCGCCTACACAATTCGTTGATGAATCACTTATAAGGGTACTCTAGAATATGAATCTTAAGTAACATCATTTTTTTCACAGTTACACTACCATGCGTTGCTTGAATCTTTATATTGACTATTCTAACATCACTTTTTGTATGTGAGTGCAAGTGACCTTTGACGATATTTTGGAGAGCACGATGAGTCGAGGGATGAGCAATGAGGAGTTGCAAGATATATTTACATGGATGTCTCCAGATCAGATGACTCGATTCTGAGATATAGCAAACTAGGAGATGTCTCGGACACCATCAGGCCGTTTCGTTAGATCTACATTGGCACGCTCTGATGCTTCGGTTTCTAGTAGACGAGGTTGATGCTCCACCAGACTTGGGTCGACGGAGAAGGGGATGTAGTGAGCTCGCAGTCGGCTCAAGATATGGGTGCTACTCCTCACTCTCGCGCAAGTTCGAGAGAGGGTGGCTCAGGTGGTTGTTTTGGAGGCACCGATGTTGTGTCTCCATCTCGTCGTTCTGGTGGAGTTGCGTCACCCGTAGGATTTGTCACAATTGTGGGGACATCTACTCCAATGACTCTAGCTTTTGCTCAGTCGTCCATAGGTGGCACCCCTATGGGTGCTACTCTGAGAGATACCACCCCTGTGGGTACACTAGATATACAGGGGTCTCATGGTTATGCCCACAAGCGCGGTCGTAGATGGGAGAGAACACATCTTAGACATACCCCAGAGGGGTATGGATACCTTATAGATGACAAGAGAACAAGAGCCATGATCATGAATGATGAGGGGAGGAGGGTGATGGCTCATATGAGAGAGTTTTGCTAACAAGTTTTTCGGCACAACATCTTGGACCATTGGAAGAATATACATGAGGGGAGCAAGGACTACATAGTAGCATCCTTGCATGAGGAGTTTCCAGTACCCACCATGGCAAATAGGTTTTCCACAGGCTGGATGATGGAGTGCATACATAAGTACATGTCACACAGACGATCGAACACACGCAAGGCACTTAAGAGTGGTGCATCAAAGCTTGAGTGGCTAGACGTATATGACTGGTGCAAACTCAAGGAGGAGGCTACAGATTCTCCAGGACATTAGAGACAGCAGCATGAGGCAGCAAGGGCATGAGTGGAGGTAGGGGTGGTCCATCATCTTGGGTGTGGTGGCCACAAGACTTATTTGGAGGACTTTGTAAGTTTTTATTTGGTTCTTCTCGCTTTTTTTTTTTGCAATATCGCTTGTACTGACAATCATGTTTCTAACAGTTATATTTTATTTTCTTTACAGCACTCAATTACCAACCGCGATCCCACTGGCCTAGAGACTCGATATGCAAAGAGACATGGTCTCACTACATTGATCGATAGACTGTATGCACACGACAACCCAATAAGCCACTCATCTTTCTTGTCCGTAGTTACTATTTTTATTAAAATGCATTATGTATGGTAGATTGATGTGTAGTTTTTTTTTTTTTTTTTTTACAGAGTCCGTTCGATGCTCCTTTGCATCGGGACAAGCTTTCGGATGGAGAGGATCTATAGCTCACGCTTGGATTCATGGAGTGCACATCCTCTTCCTTTTTGGTCCTGTGACTTATGTAGGTATTTTCTATGCACCATGTTACTATCATCCTTTGTATCTTGCCATGATTCCATGAGATTTCATTCAATGATCTTGTATTTATTTTATGTATCAGTATTGTGGTTTCAAGTACGTTTTGCCTTCATTTTGACAGCCATTATACACTTTACATGTAATCTATTTATAGAATGTAAATACAACACATAGTGCCACAATTTTTTTTTCTCTGTAACCCTCGTTATTAGCATCGCAAATTTACTACACACATCACTATTATCATTGCAATGTGCGTCGCAAACCATCACTATTTGCGTTGTTATTGGTGTTGCAAATGCGATGCCAATAATGATGCAAATAGCGATGCCAATAGCAATGACAATAGCAACGGTTCTATGGAGACGCTAATACCGACGTGTTTAGCGAAGATGGGGGCAATTTTTTTGGTGAACATTTTCGTTGCTTTGAATGTCGATGTGAGGCTTGTATCTTGTAGTGAGCTAAATTAGACAAAAGGGTTGTGGCTAAGAAGAAGAGCTCTTTATGGAGGGGACCTTGGCAAAATCAGCAATTTGAAGTTTTCAAGATGCAATCTGATGCTCAAATCATAAATATGATGGTTCTATTGGCTTTGAAAGGGGGGTAAAACCCTAGGACACATGGTTAGAAATCTTCCAGATCACTCCTTCTTCTTCTCCCCATTCAGAGTTCTATTTGCTGCCTGTAAACTCTGATTGTGACACACACGATTTCGCCAATCCTTCTTTTTGCATTAAATCTCCAAAATTGGCTGAAAATACCACTTTCTTTTTTTACATGACATCCTATTCTAGAATTTTTCATAGCTTTTTAGAATATTTACAATAAATAATATCCAAAATATCAAAAATATGCCAGTTTTGTCCAAAAATCTAGTATTTTTGGACCATCCATACTATAGGCACTGACACTAATGACTAATATGGCTCATAACTCTTGTTCACGTGGTAACTTCCGCGACAGGTGGCTACAATCCTTGTCAATCCAGAAAAAATGTCGAGTTATGATCCTCGGGGTTTTTTTTTTGCTCGAGATCTTCTCTATTTAATGATTTTAGAGTTCTTCAAGTCCATTTTGTGAGAAGTCGGGAAGATTTTAAATCAAAGTCAGGATATCACAACAATGTTATAATTGGAAATTTGACTGCATATGAGCTTTGGACACAAATTAAGAATCTTTATGACAAGCAAAGTCCTACATCTCAAATGTATGGAATGAACTTCTATGTTTGCATACTTGAATGAGTTTCACTCCATCATTAGCCATTTAGCTTTGTAGGAGATTGAGTTCAAGGAAACTTTGTATCATTTATTTCTACTTGGCACTCTACCTAAGTCGTGGGATGCTTTCCATATGGCTCTCTGTGCTAAAAATAGGGGCTAAAATTGCAGAATGTTGAGAGTGCCCTCTTGATAGAAGAAGTGAAAAGAAAGAATGTGGATGCTTCTTGTACATCACATGTATTGACTATGAGAGGCCAACAAGATGGAAATGGCTATGATAGAGATTCTTTAATATGCGTGAAGAAAAGCATAAGGGAAAATGAAATGATAAAGTGCAAGACAAGAATGATGATCACAACATTGTGCCTAGCAAGTCTAGTGTCCACATTGAGGAGATTAATGTAGTGCAACCTAATATATTGATGATATTATATTGGCAACTTCTTCTTTGGATGCTTCATAGCTAACAGATACTTTGTTAGGATATACTTAGTGTTGGTTGATAAATTCAGGGGCTTCCTTCCATGTGACCCCTCATAGAAAGTGGTTTCACTCCTATCATAGTATGACTGGATCTGTTCGTGTTTGGGTAATGACTTGGCATTGGAGATACTTGGTATTGGTGATGTCCAGTTGCATTTTGGTTTAGGTAATATGTTCACTCTTCATGATGTACATCATGTACTGGCTCTCATGAAGAGCCTTACCTCTAATGGGACCTTGATAATGTAGGTTATATTGTCTCTTTTAATGATTTCTCAAGGAAGATTACCCATGGGAATCTTGTTATTGCACATGGTGCTATGTCTAGTACACTCTATCCTTTGCTTGTATTTGGGTCAGATGACCATGTTTTGGTTGTGGCTATAGTTCCATACATATCTCTTTGGTATAGTCACCTTGGGCACATGTCTTCGAAAGGAATGAAAATGCTTACCAATTTGGAGTATCTTTTGCTCTTAGACTATGTGTTTTGAGTCTTGTGATCATTGTTTATATGGCAGATAGACACGTAGTACGCATAAAAAGTTTGGCATAAAGCACATGGGTGAGCCTTTGGCTCTTGTTCATTCAAATGTATGTGGTCCCATGCCTTGTCATTCACTAGGTGGTGCAAAGTACTTTGTCACATTCATTGATGATTACTCACATAAGGTTTGGGCTTACAATATTAAGCAAAAATCAGATGTCTTGTCTACATTTTAGCATTGGCTTACTCTTGTTGAGAACCAGTATGGGTATAGGCTAAAATGCCTAAGGTCAAATAATGGGGTGAGTATATCACAAAATCTTTTGAACAGTTTTGTGATGAGTGGGATATTAAGCGTCAGTTGACTGCCCCTTATACCCCTCCCCACAATGGTATTGCCGAACACATGAATAGGAAAATTTAGGAGAGAGTCTACAATGTATGCTTAGCCATGTATACTTACCAAGTCACTTTTAGACTAAGGTAGTTACTAGTACTGTACACTCGATTAACATATCCCCTTGTACTGCTATTCATTGCTAGGTTGCAAAGAAGGTCTGGATTAGAAAACCTCCATCATATGCTCCTTTGTAAATCTTTGGTTGTGAGGCATTCTACCATCTTCCCAAAGACAAGCGCAATCAATTGGATTCTAAGTTCGTGAAATGCATCTTTCTTGGCTATGGGGATGCATGTGAGATGGGCTATTGCCTATGGGATCTATAGGCTTGCAAGGTTACCTACAACCATGCTATCATTTTCCATGAGGAAAAGATGCATAAGTAGCCCGAGCAGGTGATTGAGGTATGCAGGGTAATCTTTCAAGAGGAGCCTCCTGCTTCCATATAGCTAACAAGATAGCATGCAACAAAAAGCTGATGCTCCAGTGGCCTAGGCCCCACCTATTGTGTACGATCAGCCTACTTTGAGATGCTCTACTAGAGTTAAAAAGTCAACCCTCCATGGATAATGTTATGGTGATACATGCATGTGAGCCTCTCTCTTATGATGAGGACATGCACAATAGTCACTCATGGGACAAGGCTATGCAATCAAAGTTTTGCTCCTTATAGACTAACCATACGTAGGATTTGGTTCCTTTGCATGGTAGTAAGAAAACATGGCCATGAAAGTGGGTATACATGCTGAAAAGTATCCCTAGACAGTCCAAGCCCGCTTATAAGGCCAGATTGGTAGCTAAGGATTTCAAGCAAGAGTGTGGCATTGACTTCAATTAAGTCTTTTATCCTATAATCAAAATGACAATCCTATGCTTAGTACTAGCATTGGCGACTCAAGTAGATCAGAACTTTATCATATGGATGCAAAGACAACTTTTCTACATGGGGACTTGCATGATGAGATCTATATGTAGCAACCTAAAGGCTTTGAAGAAAAAGGCAAGGAATACCTAGTGTGCAAGTTGAGAAAGAGCCTTTATGGCTTTAAGTAGGCACCTAGGGAACGGTACCACAAGTTTGATGCTTTTATGCATTCACATGGATATAGCCATAGTGCTATGGATTTGTGTTTATACATGAAGAAGACTCGTGATGGAAGCCGTATGAATTTGGTACTCTATGTGGATGATATGCTTATTACTGGGAGAGCTCATGATGAGCTAGATGCCTTGAAAACTCAGCTCAAGAAGAGCTTTGAGATGAAGGACATGGGACAAGCCTCGCTTATTCCTAGAATAAGCATCATGCATGATCACTCCAAGAGACTCTTTTATTTGTCACATGAGTATATCCAGAAAGTCCTTTAGTTTGTAGGATGGTAAGCCTACTGCTATAGTCTGATGAGCAAAAGGCTGAAATGGCCAAGATCCCTTATGCATTCACTGTGGATAGTTTGATGTATGCCATGATAGCCACTCATCCTGACATAGCATGTGTAATGGGATTTTTGGCATGCTATATGGCTATACCTAGCAAAGGGCATTGGGATACTGTCAAGGGTATCATGAGGTACTTGAAGGGAACAACTATGTGCATATGTTATGGTGGCTAGGATACATGAGCCGTGGGGGGTACACTAACTCTAATTATGTAGGACATGTTGACAATAGAAAGTCCACCTCTAGCTATGTCTTCACCTTTGGTAGAGGTGCTTTTTCTTGGATGTTCAGGGTGTAGAAATGCACGACCCTCTCTACTATCAAGGTTGAGTATATTGCAACCACCACTAAGGCTTATAAAAGAAGGCTCTCTAGTTAGGTTGGCAAACCTTGGTATTACTGATGTGATCCCTACACTGCATTTTTGTCTTCCATGCAAAGATGAAACACTTTGAGGTGTGTTACCACTTCATCAGAAAGGTCATTGAGGATAAGTCTGTTTGACCTACTCAAGATCTCAACTGACCAAAATCCTACAAATTTGCTCACAAAAAGTCTCTCAGTAGAGAGTTTTTGGGGGTAAAGAAGCATATGCCTAGCCACCCACGTATTACTACACTGATAGTACATGCACACATGTACATTGCAAGTGGCAAGCGCCCATCACTATCACTTCATTCTTTATTCTTTTAGTGACATTTGAATAAAGGAAAGGCCAGTCACACATTGACTGTTGGAGTTCCCACATCTCGTGTCTCTCTCTCTTGCTCTTGCTCCTTCCGCCATAGCTCTTGCTTCCACTTGGGCTCCCTCCCTTTACCCAGTCCATACCTCCTCTGTAACATGGCAATCAATAGCAGTGCAAGGGACCTATTAATCAAGGGTATAGCAGTAGTAACTATCTCATCCCAAAAGTGCTACGGTAAGCGTGCATGGCTAAGCATACTACAAACCCTCTCATGAATCATTATGTTCATGCTTTTGGCAACACCATTCTAGGGAGGGGTATAGGGGGTGATCAATTGATGCTTACTACCCCGCTCATTTTGCAAAACTGCTCAAAAGCTTTTGAGATATACTCACCTCCATTATTTGACCTTAGGCATTTCAGCCTATACCTAGATGGTTCTCAATAAGAGTAAGCCAATTCTGAAAGGTAGACAAGACATTCAATTTCTACTGAATAGGTTAAGCCCAAATCTTATGTGAGTAATCATCAATGAAGGTGACAAAGTACTTCGCACCACTTAACAAGGTATGGGACCGCATACATTCGAATGGGCAAGAGCTAATCGGCTCACCCATGTGCTTTGTGCCAAACTTTTTATGCATACTATGGGTTTGCTTGCTATATAAACAATGATCACACGACTCAAAATACTTATAGTCTCTAGGAGCAAAAGATATCGCAAACTAGTAAGCATGTTTACTCCTTTCAAATACATGTGCCTAAGGCGACGATGCCAAAGGTATACATAGGGAATTGTAGCCACAGTCAAAATATGGTCAACTGATCTAGATACAAGCAAGGGATAGAGGGTACTAGACTTCGCACCATGTATAATAACAAGATTCCCATAGGTAATCTTCCATGAGGAATCACCAAAAGAGACAAAATAACTTACATCATCCAAGGTGCCACGATAGATAAGACTCTTCATGAGAGCTAGTACATGACATACATCATGAAGAGTGAATATGCTGCATGAACCAAACTATAGATAGACATCACCAATACCCACTATTTCCAATACCAAGTCATTATCCAAACGAACAGATCCAGTCATATTGCGATAGGAATGAAACCACTCACGATGAGGGGTCACATGAAAGGAAGCCCCTAAATCTATCAACCAACACTAAGTATATCTTAACAAAGCATTAGTCAGCTATGAGGCATCCAAGGAAGATGTTGCCAATATGAGATTATTAGACACATTAAGCTACACAATATTAATCTCCTCAATCTTGATGCTAGACTTACTAAGCACAATGTTGCGGTCATGATTCTTCTCCTTTACTTTCTCTTTACCCTTTTCCTTGTGCTTGCCTTTGTGCATTTTATGGCATTGTGGCCAAATATGACCTACTTTTTCACAATAATGACAAGTAAGACTAGACTTATGGCTATATGACTTATATCGAGATTGTCAATGTGTCCTAGACTTAGACTTTTGAGAGTCTCTACAACAGCCATTTCTCTCCTGCTAACCTCTCACAATCAATGCATGTGACGTACGGGAAGCATCCACCTTCTTTTTGTTCACCTCTTCTATCAAGAGGGCACTCTCAACATCCTGCAATTCTAGCCCATCCTTTGAGGTGTTAGCACATAGAGTCATGCGAAAAGTGTCCCATGACTCAGATAGAGTAGCAAGCAAAAATAAAGGATGCAAAGGATCCTTGAACTCAATCTCCTATGAAGCTAGATGACTGATGATGGAGTGAAACTCGTTCAAATATGCAGACATAGAAATCCCTTCCTTCATGTGAAGGTCCATCAACTTTTTCAGCCAATAAATTTGACATGCAGGTTTTTGTTTGTCGTAAAGATTCTTAATCTATGTCCAAAGCTAATATGTAGTCCGATTGTCAGTCATAACATTGTAGTGAACCTCCTTAGAGAGTGATAAAATGATTGTGGGCTTGCATAGCTTATCCAGTTCAACCCAATTCTCGGCATCAATGTTTTTCGATTTGGCACCCTCATTTTTTAGTGGTCTCCCCTACAATTTCTACACTAGAACTTGCAAGATCCGTGTCTTCCAATAGTTGTAGTTGGTCCCATCCAGTTTTTCAATATTGAAGATAACACTGCCTTGAGAACCACTAGCCATTATGAGACCAAGCAAGTGCACAAAAAGGGCAAAATAGGTTGCTATAATTTCTTGCAAATCAACCCCAAAACCAATGCCAAATCAAGCTGTAAACAAGAAAGTCTACCAATGTAATGAGTTACCCATAAACTGCAATCAAGAAACTATCAAGTACAAGTGAGTGCTCTCATAAAGAATGCATAGATAAAAAATAATAGGCTACTATAACAAACTGTCGCAATAGGTCAATAACCCAATGTAAGCAATCAAGATGAAGAAGCCAAGAACAACCGGTAACTGAAGACTATCATAACTGCAGTGTGTTAGTAACCATGCATGTAATCGGCATAGACATCATGCACATGGTAGGTCTTAGGATAAATGAAGAGAGCTGCCAGATGTATAATCCATTGAGCAAAGCTCAATACATAATCCAGAAGCATATAAGTACCACTGACAACACATTGATACACATAAGTGCTAGGTCCAGGTCAAGAGATCAAATCAGCCCACTATAGGTTAACTGCATCTGATACATATCAAGAGAGCATATACATGGCACAATGAGTCCCGATGTCTCATTGTAATACACTCAAGCTCAACTACAAATATCAAGTGCTTTATATAATATCCAAGTGTCAAGTAGCCACTCCCACTAGAACAAAAGTCAAATGCAAAATGAGCAATGCAAGCTCAATACACTATGTGCATGACATTTGAGCATCCAAGGTACATGAAGCATAAGCCAAAAGCATGAATCCCAATATATTCTTCAAGCCCGTAACTGCATAAGCCATTAAATCAACCAAGGCATGTCACCACATTCAAGATGAATGTTGCCAAGCTCAAAATTGAAGGTCAAGAGCATCCCATAACACGTTTGAGTGCATAGACCAATGCTAAGCATCAATACATTTATATGAAGCACCTGTATGACATCCAAGAGCAATGGGCATTTATTTTTCCCTAATAAATGACATTCAACCCTACTATTACAATAATGAAATCTCTAAGAAAACTAAGCCAAGTGTGTGCTTAAATCAATTCAATAGTATCTCACATCAATGCCATATCATCCCCCAAGTATTCGACATCAATACATGTGCATATGAGCACCCGGGAAGCATGTACAAGCTCCAAATAATAAAGTAAATCCTTCATAGACCTATAAGTAGTAGGCCTACTACTACATACAACAATGAACTTAAGTGTATGAGCTCAAATCTCATGTCCAATGCTCAATGCCAATGCCAAGGGTGCCTGAGATGATTATCCAAATGCTAA
Source organism: Lygodium microphyllum (assembly GCF_053477565.2). Lineage (NCBI taxonomy): Eukaryota > Viridiplantae > Streptophyta > Polypodiopsida > Schizaeales > Lygodiaceae > Lygodium > Lygodium microphyllum. The sequence goes on along the minus strand of NC_141148.1, from coordinate 100,807,591 downwards.
AGGCTACATGGGAGCTAGAGAAGAAGTACAATAGGTCAAAGAAGATAGGCAGCACAATAGGTGCAAATTAGACAGGCTATGTTGGCCCTATTGCTAATTGTTTTGACCACCTTGGAGGCTCAAACATGGAGGGACAAGGCCCAATGCATCCTGGAGCAAGCCTTAGGGGATAGGAGAAAGCCAGGAATGAGGGAAGATCAAATGCATACCGTTGAAGGTGAAGCCATGGCTACCATTGCTGAAGAGTTGAAGATTTTTCAAATCTGTTCTGAAGTAAACTAAAGGGGAAGCTCCCCTTGATCTCAACTCTCTGATACCAGTTGAAGAGAGTAAGCCTTGAGTGGGAGCTTGTGAGGAGAAGCAAGAGCTATGGTGGAAGGAGCAAGAGAGCAAGAGCAAGAGACACAAGATGTGGGAACTTCAATAGTCACAATGTGTGATCGGCCTTCCCTTATTCAAATGTCATTGAGAGAATAAAGAATGAAGTGACAGTGATGAGGCGCCCGCCACCTATAGTATACAGGTGTGCGGGCATTGTCAGTGTAACTAATACATGGGCGGCTAAGCATAGAAGGTATAGTCGCGAGACCAGTGCATACAAATGTTAAGTGACTTGAAGAGAAAATATGCTAGCATGACAAGGATTCGGTGTGTGACTATAGGCATTAGGGCCAAACTACAAAAATTGAGAAGGGCACGACAAAATTTGGCATAGAAGGCAACACATTGTTGGGGGTTGGATGTGTTCAATATTTACAATTGCAAGGAGACTGTATGCACTTGTAATCGGACTCTACAGATTAGAACAATGCAGGAGTGATTGCAAGTAGTCATGATGAGACCAGGACCTTGTTGTAGATCAGACCAATACCATGTAGACTAGAGTAGTATGTGTGCGTGTATAAATGAATAGGTGCTAGACAACTATTTTGTGATCAGCCCTTATCATGATGGTGGCTAAAGGGAATACAACCTTCATTGATTAGGTAGCGAAGTTTTTGGGCCATGATATGGTTGAGGATGAGATGGCACCAAACTTTGATTCTAAATAGATTTATAGCACATGTCCATCCATGTTACCAAGTTTTGTAAGACACCTTGAACTCCCCAAGCAAGACCTTAAGCTCTCTATGATTGAAACAAAGAGAGGTAGAATGAATTGTCCCCAACCAAGACCTTAGGCCTTCTTTGAACAAAGAGAGAGTAGAAATGAAGTGAGCAAAGTTTCTATTGTGGGGACGAAAAGCCAAAGCGATGCAAAGTTTCTCATGGGGCATGACAACCTCGTTTCTCTTGGAAAGGGTGCTTTGCAACGCTACTAAAATGACCTAGGGAACACTAGTTAATAAGCCAAAAGTGTCACCCCCCAAGGGCAATGAACACATTAACAGGATGATGATGGTAATGCTGATGCTGAAGCATATAGCGTCAAACGAGTTACTAACAGGTATCTAGAGAGAGAGGAGAGGTGTGGCTATGGCGATGGCCTCTGCAAGCATGGCCTTATCCTCTTCATACGCCGGCACTGCAGCTCTCCCCCCCCCCTCCCCCAGTCCATCATCGGCACTCCTCTCCTCCCATGGCCTGCGTGCCTGTCCCTCGCCTCGCGTCCGCATCATCCCCGCACCAGCCCTTCCCCCTCGCCCCCGCAAACGCACGCCCTCCGCCATGGCCGTCTCACTCCCCGTGCTCACCTTCGAGGGAAGTCCCGGCGGCGAAGTCGACCTCGACCTCAAATGCGCCCGCCCCGAGACCGCGCGCTCCATCGTCCACCGTGGTGTCATCACCGAGCTCCAGAACCGGCGCCGCGGTACGGCATCGACCCTCACCCGTGCTGAGGTGCGGGGAGGAGGCAGGAAACCTTACAAACAGAAGAAGACCGGCAATGCTCGGCGAGGCTCACAGCGAACCCCTCTCCGTCCTGGTGGAGGTGTCATCTTCGGGCCAAAGCCGAAGGACTGGAGCATCAAGATAAACCGCAAGGAGAAGCGGCTTGCCATCAGCACAGCACTGCAACGTGCAGCCGAAAGCATGATTGTGGTAGATGATTTTGAAGAGAGCATTGAGCCCAAGACCAAGGTTTTTATCTCTGCTTTGAAGAGATGGGGGGTTGATCCGGCTCAGCCTTCCCTGCTCTTCACCACTAATGCCTCTGAAAACCTTGTGAAATCAAGTCGCAACTTGAGCACATTGAAGCTATTGACTCCGCGCAGCCTCAATCTCTATGATGTTGTGCGAGTGCAAAAACTCATCGTCACAAAGTCTGGAATCGATTACCTCAATGGGCAGTACAGTGCACAGCAGCAGGAATCAGAGAGTAATCACCTGTCCATTACCTTGCAGTGATATGTGGACAAGTTAGAATATTGTTTCTAATTCATACGTATCAGATGTGAAACTCATGGAAGCTCTGACAGAGAGATGGTATTTTAGTGATCTATCGTACTTTCGTTTCAGCTGATAGTGGGATGCTTGTCATTTATTTGAGGTCAGATAGGAATGCCTACGTCCTTGCAGAGAGTTTCCAAAATGTCAGAACATTATGAAGAGATGGTTATGCTTTCATTTGTTATGTATGCAGGTTTCGATGATGATGATGATGAAGAGGAGGAAGGAGAGGAGGAAGGAACCAGTGTGGAAGCAGATGGAGGTAGCGAAGGACAATAAAGTACCTGAGGATACAGCATCTTAAAGGTCTTTTGATTTAACAGGATGAGTAAAACTTTTTGCCTTGCCACTTGTGTGACAAGCTCTTCAATCGGGAAGCTTCCATATTGGTACTGAGCAAGTCTTCAGTTCGCATCATGTGTGGTGCTAAAAAGGCTGAAGGAATCCAGGTACTTGCAATCCTGATGTCGTTTTATTTCAGCTGATATGTGGTCCAGACTATAACAAAGTGTGTGCAACTTCAAAGTCGAGGATGACTGCATTTTACTGGCTTAGAACCATACTAACTGTCTGATGTGGAGCCCGTTTTGATAACCGGAGTGTGAGGGTGGAGGAATTAGTGCTTGTATTGCTCTCTCATTGTAAAGAAGTCTATCCTCAAACTTAAATGTATGTTGTTGTTGGCAATGCTTCAAATGTTCAGCGAATGACTTCATGAGTTTTATCTTCTATTGGCTGCTTCTAACAGTACATGCTGGTCTGTTCCTTGAAGCAAAAATAAGCATTGATCTCAGCTTTCTTATATCATTTATTTTAGGTAAAACATTCTACAATCAGCTAATTAGCTTGGTCTTATTTTGACCTAGTGATAGTTCTTGTGGATTATCCACTTCTTGGCTTGCCTGAGGGCACTACAACATGATGTTAACCCAAGCTTTTTGTTAGGGTAGATTGGGTACCTGTCAATATAAATACTTTGTGTGATTCTGCGCAGCCTAATATCTTTTTCTGGCATGGGGATGGATCAACTAGGGTTTTGTCCTGATGTGTGACTACTAACCTTTTTGTGGCAGCTGTATTTCAGGTCCTTGCATATTATTTTTGCACAGTGAGGTGTCTTTCTCATTTGATTATATCACTTAACAGCCTTGGTCTTTATAGACACTCGAAGTGCTAGTGACGAATCATTCATTTTTACTCTTAGGATAGTCTTTTATGAACAGGTGAGTGTATGCAGGGTACTTTGAGGTTGTAGTAGTGATTTTTACTGGTCAACACTGCAGTGTAGAACTCTTGGGCAGGCAGTGCATTTATCAGAATCAAAACAAGATGAGGCTTGGATATACAGGCTTGCAGCTAACATTGTGTAAAACAGTGGTTCATTGAATGATCAAAGGATTACCATGAAAAAATGGAGCTGCACATTATCGATGGATCTGATCAAAACTGAAGTGTCTGTGGAGTCTGAGGTAAGTATATCTAGTTCAGGTTTAGGAAGTGAAGAATGCTGTATTTTAGGTATCATTATAGACACACTCAAACAGTTTTGTGAGAGGCAAGAATGTAAGCACTGTGCCTTGGGCCTATAATGCATAAGCCCTGAATCTGTTTGACAAGCAAATCTTAAAGCTTCATATTAAAGAAGGCCAGAGGCCATCAGAGTGGAATTAGATCTCTATCATTCAGCTTATTTGCAGAAGAATCCAAAAGTAAAATGGATATTCTCAATTATATGTTTCAACTAATATCATGATGCTAACCTACATGAGTGACTCAACTCACTGCCTACGCATGTTTCAGAGCAAGTCTCCCCTCAGTGCACATGGTGCTATTGGGTGTCACGTGTAAAAAGTAATTTTGTCCAGGCTAACACCCTGTATTTCAGCAGGCTGATTGGGGGTAAGACTCATGAGCTTTACCACTTGTACTTGGTGCTCAAACATGGTGGTGTTTAGTTTGGACGTTTTCCAGGGTTATACTCATATGTCCTACAGACAGGATAGTACCATATGGGTTGTACCGTACTGTACGGACCCATACTAAAAAGACAGACTTTCTTTCCTTTCCCTGTGGTGACAGTCGGAGAACATTTCTCTTTTGACAGTTCTGTGACTGTTTTCTTGATAGTTTTTAACTTTTTAATGTTTGGCTCATTAGTGAGGATGAGCTTGAGAGTAAAGTATATGAGATGTTGTGTTGGTAAAAATTGATCTTTTTGACCCACCTACTCAATGGTCAATATTTGATCCAGGAGGCCTTAGTATTAGGGGTACGACAATGTTGACTCAAGTAGCACCACCTCATAAACCTAAGGTATGGGCAAAAAAAATTTCAAGTGGAAAGAAATAAGATCTTGATTGTCAGGACATTCAGGAGATGAAAGAGATTAGATCCAAGTGGCCCAAAGACAAATTTTTGCCAAGTAATTGTTTATGGGAGAAAATGGGTAGGTGGACATGAGAGTAGCCAATAGAGTGCAAAAGGCAAAGCATAACAATGTGAATAGTAGTAGGAAAGGTAACAGGGTAAAAAGATTGAAAATCTTTAACTCAAGCACAATGGAAAAGAGCGTAAAAGCATGAAGAAATCAGGCCATACACTTGGGTGCTCTTTCCTCTCTCGTGAATAGCATAAACTGGACTATTTTGGGGAGTTTTAGAGACAATTTTGCTCTTGTATACTCATTCTTAACAGGGATGAACTTTAGAGAACTCAAGATACAATGTTTCTTACTTTGTTATGGGTGCCTTCTTACCCAAAGTCCTTACTTGGAGTAGGTAAGAATCTGAAGCTTTTGGCACCTACCAGTGTAAGTGTTTTATGATGGAGCTTTTATTGTTGTAAGAGAGTATTCTTGGAAGGTTTTTGTTGGAGAAAATGGGTTGATGTACATCAGATTGTCCACCAAAACCCCTCTTCCCCCCTCTCTAACCCTCGTCTCTCTCTTGCAAAAGGTGATGGAGGAGGCATTGATAGCTTGATGCTTGTATGCTTTTCTAGTTTGCTTTTATCCCCTTATCTCTAACCTCAATTGGTTGCTCCAATTGCACATTCTTCCCAAAGGAGGCATCAACTTTGGCGTCGGTGTGAAGTCTATCAATCAACAATAATTTTTATTTGAGCGACGAATGATTTATTCTTAAGTTTAATGATAATTGTTTCTTAAGGAGCTTTATTTCCTAGGGATTAAGAGCCTTTACCAAAACCTAAGCCACATTAGAGATGCAAACTTGGAAGTTAGGTTTGGGAACTATTTGTGGTCATCGAACTACGTACCTCTTAGCCACTTGCCTATGCTTTAAGTGCCAAATGTTGCAGTGCTCCAAATGAGAAGAATCTATAATGGATATTGGGCTTGGTAGGGCTCTTGATTTAGGCACTATGAGATGGCCTATGTAGACTTGATCTTTGGGTCAAGTGGAAAAGAGTTAATGAAGATAGTAGATTATGCTAGGTGAAAATCTATTAGATGCACCTTGTCCATGAGGTTTGAGGTTGGCCTTGACTATGGGCTTGATGGTATAGGCCAACCATGTAGGTCAAGGTGAACCATGTGAGTAGTGAGTCAAGGCAAATTGTTGATGTGCATCTATGGCTAGTTGATCTCCAACATTCTATATACATAGGCAATGCTACTCTTCCACATAACATAGCTATTGAGCACTCATACCTTCTACACTAATTGTCCTTTAGTTGGCATTTGTTTAGGACACCATTGAAGCTCATAGGAGTGCATGGGTGGACAAATCCCTCAACAATTACCTGTACCATTTTGGTAAAAGAGATTGTTTTGGTTCTCTCTTATTTTCTCTTTTATTTATCTTCATTGTTATCTTCCATTGTGTCATGTATTCTTACAAGAACAAGAATTGATGGCTAGAACATTACTCTGAAGGCTAGAAATAAATCATTGGAGGGCCTAAAAGGTGAGACACCTACATCACATAGTATCATAGTGAATGTGATTAATTACTATACAAGCAAGTAAATGTGCAAATTACACGTAATAAGGGATTGACAACAATGGGGGTCATTAAAATTGTTTGAACTATGCTTGATTCTTTTTTTTCAACCTTTGTATTTTCTTAAGGACCCAGATGTCGAGTACCAAAAGTTCTTGGTATCAATCATATTTTAATAAGTTAAGTATTAGAGAAATCATGATGGGGATCCTAAACAAGTTATGCCTTCCCCATTTAAATTCAATAAGGTGGAGTTGGTTCCCTACTTGGATGCAATATCAAGCAAGCACCTACTTCATCATTGAAAGGGGATAGATTCAATTCCTAAAGTGTAACCTTAAAGTAACTAAAAGATCGAGGAATTACTATGTGTGCTTATTCATCTTTTGAAGGTGACTTGCAAGCCCAATCTTTAAAGTAAATGGCAAAGCACAATTGCTAAACTCTTGGGTATACAAATGAGTTGTAAGTGGAATTTTGACTTATAGGATAGTAGTATTCGAGTGTGAGGAGAAATATGACTATGGTATTTGGGGGGTTTGCTAAGTTCCCATCTAAGTGTATATCTAAGTACGTGGCACTCCTAAATTCATCAATGTCATTATAGATGACAATCATCATTAGGTTTTTAAAAGCCACTACATTAATAGCTAATCTCGTGCTCAGGTTGTTTTGTATCCACACTTTGTGAATAAGGTTTGAGTTCTTTCCTTTTGAATGCTTATTTATGAAGTCGTGACAAGTTTTGTAAACGATGTATTTAACTTCCCAAAATTTATGTACCATCAATAGGGAGAGAGGTTATTATGAGAAGTTCTTGGTTTCCAAACAATATATCATATTGCCCATCAATCGTCAAGTAGGCAATTCCTTAAAACCACAATGGCAATATTGAAATCCTAGTTTGATTCCAATTTGACTCACATCCAATTGGAATGGTCTAGAGGAATTCCATGAAGAATTGCATGATGTTATTTCACATTGGTGTAGGCAAGGTTGGAAACTTGACAACCAACATTAAAAGGATTTGCTCAATTGAGGGTCTAAAACAAGTGCAACTATTTATAGTTGAATGTCTTTTGTACCAATGCTATGACAATCATTGAAGGGGAAACTATGTTTTTTCACCCTTGGGTCTATGATCAAGTGATAAAGGTTATCCATGCTTACATGATTTCTATGGGCAAAAGAAAGAACAATGGTTACTAACTAAGGGGTTATTCGGACCTTTCAATACTTCTTCAAGACTCAGTTATTGATAAGGACCCTCCTAAGTCCATTGTAAAGATTGTGGAAGAGATTTTTGGTTCCTCTCAGGTCCACTATAACGAAGTATTGTAGCCAACTTGTGTATGTTATTGGTCTCATATAGTCAAATCTTACATGTAAAAAAAACACACTTTTTGAAATTAGTTGTGTATTAGCTTCCATAGAATAAAAGAAATACTGATTTTTAATCGAGTTAGGTCCTTTCTTTTATAAGCTATGCAATTTAATAAGTGTTTGGAAGTTTTTCGTAGGATGATACCTTGGATGCAGAAATCTAGGAGAAACTAGCTCTCGAGTAGATGCAACCACCCTTTGTCATTGAAGGTACAAGGTTGAGAAGGTATTGAAGTCCAAATAGAGGTCATGGATGACTATTTTTTTGCACTACATACACTTTGCTTGCCAATTAATATATGATTTTGCAATCTGGCCTCACTCATGACACACAGCTTTGGTGGAAATTATGGTTCAAGGACAATGAAGTGATAGAAGCTTCTCACACTTGGGAAGACAATAAAGAAGCAATGAATGTGCATTATCTTCTACCTTCCCATCTATTCTTTAAGATGAAGAAATCAACCTCAAGCAAGACAAGTTTGACTATGGAATAATACTACTCAAAGTTTATTACCTTACAAAGTATAGCCCAATGACTATTGAGCAATAAGTGGCTTGATTCTTGTAAGGACTCAATGTGGCATTAGAATATTAACCCGTTTCTTTCGAGGACTCAATGTGGTCTTAGAATATTGTCTATGTGAAGAAGATATTCAATTCTTAGCCCCAAAAACGTTTCTTTGTGTTGGTAGGGTGATTCGCTTCTAAAACCCTCCTACACCAATAACATATAAGCCATCACCATCTTGCTCACTCTCCCTAGCTAAAGATCTATAGCCAAATTCTCAAACTTGGAGTAAGTTTCCCAAATTTGGTTACATCATCATTTGAAACAAGTTCCAGATCAATAACCAAGAGTTGTGACCAATGAAGACGTGACAAAGAGTAGTAGAGCTTGCTACCAACACCATAGCAAATTTTGATCCCATTTTCAATCTCAAATTCAGAAGGTTGTAGAAGGGTGTGATAGGCTTTTTAAGAAGTCAAAAGTCAAAGGCTAGTCAAAGTAGTCAAAGGTCAACCCAAAGAGTAAAAAAAGAGGAGTGGTTTAGTAGACTGGTTGAAGGAACCAAGGCTACTCAAGTTAAAAAGTGTGTTAGATATGAAGATTATATGTTTTTTGAAAAGTAATATAAATAACACAAGCATTGAAATTTTGTAGTTAAGAATTTTGATTTAAAAAACTAATCACTATTCTATCTTATATTGATGTATTTTATTAAAAAGTGATAGCTAGACTCACTCTTGTACACAATATGACATCTCTTAGAGTCACATTTTATGTTTTTTCATTGTATTCATGGATGCATATAAGAACTACAAAAAATAATGAACCATTTACTTGCTTGGGGAAACTCTATGTATTTAATGTATAAAATGAATAGAATATCTCATTTTTGTGTGTGCATTTTGAGCTCAAGCTTTTTGCCCACCTTGCTTTTACCATAGCCATTGCTTTTGAGAGAAAAAGAGAATGAGTGAGTGCGAGAATGAGAGAGTGAGAGGGACCAAGAGAGTAAAGCTTGTCTTGCTTTAATTCTTCTCTTCTTCTTTTCTCTTCTTGTATACCACTTGGTGCACCTTGTGCTTGCATAGCCAGTTGAGAGTGGTAAAGAGAATAAGGGAGCGATGGATAGAGTGAGGGACTAAGAGAGCAAAGCTTTTACTCCATATTTTTTCTTCTTCTTGGTTGGCATGGAGAGGAGTAAATCAATGGTGGATTATGCACATTTGAATCATGGAGGCAATCAAACTCTCTTCTCATGTACACTATAACAAGAAGGGTGCTACCCACTATAGACTTTGAGTTTTCCTTATCTTCTTGCTTTCATGGTATTGAGAGAGGGTGGTATAGATGGCATGGAGCTAGAGTATGAGCCAACTATGTGAGAGAACCTTATTCCACAATTTTTCCATGCTATCATGGTTTCCTTGTTCTTCTTCCCCCTGTAGTACACTCTTCTCTTCTTGCTTAAACCATTTCTCTTAGCAGTTTGCACAAGACAAAGAGGAGAGCATTCAATATCTTAGATCTAGTTGAGAAATATTAATCAAGAAGGACATGCATGCTACTATTAGAAGTGGATGCAGCAATGGAAGCATAAAAGAACGTTGAAATAAATTTTTGAACACAAGACAAAAGAGAGAAAACACAAGAATATTGCAGAGGAGAACTTAGAGATGTGCTTGAGAAATAGAATCCATATGCCAAACACGAGATAGTCATGTACAATAATGAGTTACTGGCTATGTGGGCACTCGCACAAACTCCCTCTCTCAACAAGACATACGTTGAATTTGCAAGTGATAAATGATAGAGTTTGGAGGAGCCTAAATAAATAGATAGAAAAGAATGCATATAATGCATCATGTTGGCTACCATTGAATGTGGTCAGGTAGCATAAAATGCCAAAATAATCACACTACTTACCACTAAAGTATACCTAATAAACTCAGTAATGCCCGGCATAGCCCAGACTCACACATGAGCTGACTAGATTGCTAATACCCTCTCTCAAATCATGGGTGATTTGATACAATGATAATGACTCATCATAGTCCATACAACAAATACCACTGGAATAGGACTATGGATACCCAAGCAGTATGTGATCAAGCCACCACCAAGGTGCCTAAGAGAGAGCCCAAGTGTTGATGCTAATCGTACTAGAACCTAAACATAGAGTAGTATCATATCACCTCTTTATGCCTGTGAACAATGCCTTGCAATAGCATACATGATCATCTTGACAAAAATGCCACTGAGCATATGTGAATATGGATTCCTTGCCTTTGGCCAAGACCACTAAAGTGTCCCCTCATGTGAGCTTGGACTAGAAGCCATTCTCGCTCGCTATCAAGTAGTAGAGAACCTGGAAGTCAATCTTAGCTCCAGGATTTCAGAACCTGCTAGCGATCCATGAAGGGTATCCCTCTCAAGAACTTGTGCACTTGTATACTTGTATAGATGAAGCTCACCAGTCCCACCATACCACCCTCTCACACTTGCTCTTTGGCACCAGAGAGTCATAAGGGATGATCACATCACTTGCACTAGAACACATGAAGGAGGGGTTGCCAAGCCCTTTTGTCAATATCAAGAAGATGATCCTTTCCATGCCTTCGCATTGGCCTTGGTCAAAGGATTTGAGTGGGAGTTGCAGGAGGCAGATGATTTGGCAAAGGAGTTTGTATCCTATTGCTTCTTTTTCTCCTTCTTCTTCCTTGAAGCTATTAACTGTTTGTAATCCTTGCACAAATGTCCCTTCTTACCATAGTGATAGCACTGGGCCTTTGAATTCTTCATGTCACCCCTCTTTGAAGTTGCAAAGGCCTCATTAGAGCCACCATACTGAGATGGAAGATGCCCTTGTAACCGTAGAGCCTCCCTCATACTCAAGGAGCATCAATGAAATATGGGCAAAGCTCATTGGCATTGATGGTGTCTAGGCCTGCAAAGCATTAGCCACTCCATTAAATTACGAGGGAGCTTGTAGAGCACAATCCCCACAAGATGAGCCTTTGGAAGGGCAGATTTCATGTGTTCAAGATGGTCATGTACTTATGTAACATGAAGCAAGAATGACTGAATAGTATCATTTGGTTAAAACCATTTGTTGGATCTGTCCCTAAAGGGTAACTATAGGCATGGTTGAGGGAGCCTCGTGCAACATTTGAAGCTGTACCCAAATCTTAGAAGAAGTCATGTAGGAGGTGATCGCAAGAAGAACTTCTTTGGAGATATATCGAAGAAGAGAAGAATATGCACATGCATCATCAATATCCCACGTGAGCATAGCTTCTTCATAATTGTCCTTGTTGAAATCAGCTCTGGAAGAGGAGTACGACACTTAGGACACTCAAAAGCTCTAGAAACCATGTACCATAACCACTTTTTCACAAACTAGGCTTTCATAACAACACTCCATGTTAGGTAATCATGGTTGTGCAATTTGTCATCACTAGAGCAACAGGGGGAGACATCTCAAGAAGATAGGAAAATCAAATAAAGAAAAGGAGAGAGAGAGAGAGAGAGAGAGAGAGAGAGAGAGAGAGAGAGAGAGAGAGAGAGAGAGAGAGAGAGAGAGAGAGAGAGAGAGAGTACAACGAAAGCACAACATAGACTGCACTAGTGGGAGCTCATACATAGTGTAAGACAAGTTGAGATGTGCTGCAAAAGGAAAAAGATTGATCAAGCACAGCTAGAAGGTGAATATTGCAACCAAAGAACTCAAAAATATAGTTGCCCAACATGTATGAGTCAAAACACAAACAAAACAAGTATCAAATGCAACATAACCACAATAAAAAAATGTAGAAAAATGAAAATGTAGACTATTAGAGATAAAACACATTGAGCAGTATAGGGACAAGGTAATGCACTAAGTGCAAAACATAGAGGCTGAAAAGAGGGCAACTTGCAGAGTAGATAGGTGGCACTTGATTGTAAGGACGTGGTAGCACAACCAATGGGGAAATTAGCGATTAGTAGAAGAGGACTCGTAATCAGTAGAAAACAATGATAAGAGCATAGATTTTGAAATTTAATACCATGTTAGAAGTGGATGCAACAACAGAAGCATGAAAGAATGTTGAAATAAATTGTTGAACACACAAGACAGAAGAGAGAGAAAAGGGAAAACACAAGAACACTACAAATGAGAACTTAGAGATGTGCTTGACAATGGAATCCATATACCAAACATGAGATACTTGTGTAAAACGAGACGAGTCACTGGTTGCATGGGCACTACCACTAGTCCCTCTCTCCACAGGGCGTGCCCTAGATCTGCAAAGCAATGAATGATAGAGTCTCAAGGAGGAGCTTGAATAAATAGGTAGAAAAGAATGCAAATAATGCATTAGGTTGACCGGCATTAATGCTAGTCGGCCAACATAAAATTCCAAAATAGTCACACTAGTGACCACTAAAAAATACCTAATAGACTAAGTAATACCTGGCATAGGCTAGACTCACACATTAACAACTACAAGCAAGGGATGGTTTAAAAAAAAAGGTCCCTCTTGACTAGTTTCAGATGTCTCTAACGAGTACACTAAATTTTTCCATCAAGAAGATCCAAGAATAAGAAGTTTGTGCATCACCAGGACTTATAATATCCTTCTCCACCAACAAGCTTCTGTATCAACAAGTCAACTATCAATTGGGTTAAGAAGAATATTACAGATAGCTTCCTAACTCTAAAGAAAATGAGTATTGGAATGATATTTTAATTAAAAAATCAAAACTTTAGAAGTCTAGCTTTATTTTTATGATTCTTGGATGATGGAGAGAACATCAAACTCCATTCATGGACTCGATATTTCTCTATGTTTCCTGGATGATGGAGAGAAGGGTTAGAGCACTAGCCTTTCTATTCACAGGATATTAAGAAATGCCCTTTCTTTACATGCTATAAAGCCTTAAAATGATCCCATTTACTTTACCAAACTTACGATTTTTTTAAAAAATATAATTAAAAATCTATTTAGTAAAATTAATCTTGTAAATTTTACTAAATATAATATCTTTTCTTTGGAACTCACATGGAATCTTACATGTTCTATAAGGTGAATTCCCTAGGATTTCATCCCCCCTCCTTAAGTGTGGATTTACATGTGGAGGGGGTAGGGATATTGCATCCTCTCCCGCTTAAAGAAATCGATATGTCCTCCTTGAGAAAAGCATAGTAATTTGTAGTGGAGGATCTGTGGGTTAGGACCACTCAAGCTTCCACTGTGCTACCTTGATTACATTTGAGTGCTCAGATTTTAAGATTATATAATGAAATCAAAGACAAGTTCATTGCAATTTTTTGTGGTACAGAGGCTATTGTAAGATAATGCTTATTACAAATATAATGGTTATTGTGTCTTATAAAGATCTTTCTAGGATTTTTAATCATCTTCAACTCTTTTGCTCTTTAGCTTACAGTCAAAATCTTAAGTAAACACACATACTATTTTTTTTGCAAACTTGTTTATATTCTTATTAAAATTTGTAAATTTCGGGTAGTGCCCAATGTATTTTATGTGGTGTGGACACATTAAAGTGCCAAATTAAGGTATGTACACCTAATGTCTTGGGAACTTAAAGTAGTGACACTAGACTCTAGAGTAAATAACCTAACTCTAGTTATTTGTTGGAAGGTTGGTTAGGTAAAAAACAAGAGTTGTACTTTCACTTTTTATATTTTTACACTCTACTCTTTTGCTTTGGCTCATTCACTGTCACTATCTTGTTTCTCTCTTCTCCATAGCTGATTTTAATTTCTCATTGTTGGTATCAACGCAGCTCCCGTGTGGGTTCTGAACAGCCACCGCCACCGGTGCTGCAACTTAGCAGCTGTACTACAATGCATAGTTCTCCATTGTTCAGCTTTGTCGGCCAGTTTGGCCACCGAGCTACCTACCCTACCTGGAAGAGCAGCTAGCTATGCTGCAACAGTGCCGACCTGGCCCAATTCAGCGCCCAGTCCGCCCCTTGTTATCAGTGTGCAGCCTGTCGGCCCGGCGCGCAGCCTGCTGTCTGCTCCCTGATGGTTAACCCGCTCCTGCTTCCTGCCGTCGTTGTTGCTAGTGACGCATCCGTCTACTCTTGCATTGCTGATGTGCCCAACTGACAGCCTTTAGTGCTTTGTTGGAGCTGCTTACACTGCTCATAGTCGCACTTAATGGCTTTGAAAGGTATCTCCAAGGTGATTGGATTCCAAGCTTTTAATAGAGGTTTAGATAATATCATTTTGGTGGAGAAGGAAGAAGCTATAAGAGTTTTTGGCTTCATGCTTGGATACAGTGGATCTAGGGCATGATACTTTGGAGTTCTTGGCTCTTATGTGCTCTCCCATATAGGAGATGCCAATAATTTGAAGCTTCTTCTAGGCTATAGGAAATAAGAGTTCCTGAAATGTAGAGGTCTCATCGAGTGGGATGAAACAAAAGATTCCTTTAGAGGACCTAGTGAATTCCCTAAAACTAAAGACTCTTTTGCAATAGATCAAACTAAAAGATGTTAAGGGTTTTTTGAAACCCATCTTTTTTCATCTCTTTGTCTAGTTTGTAACCATTCTGAATATCTTTGCTTTGCACAAGAGTTTAAATATCCATATTTTCTTCTTTGGGCACAAATAGTGGATATAGTCCTTGCCAAAGATAATGCATTACATGATGCAGTTGTGTCTTTGAGCTTGAATTTGTGCCAAATTTGTTTGTAAAACCATTTAAAGACCTCTAATAAAGTGTTTGCTTTGTATCTTCCACCTCCATGTCTTGTGTGTCTAAAGTATTTTGTTCTTGTTTGATAATGTGATTTTTTCATACCTTGGGTTGACCAGATAGATAGAGATCCATATTTCTTGATAAAATATGGAACATGGTTGTATAAAATATATTGCATAGTCAACAAATAAAGAAATTCAATTAGAAAATCCTATATGATTCATACAATAAAGAGATATACATATGCAAACTTCTTACCATATAGTGAGTGAAGTGTTGATTAGCCCAAGCTTCTGTCATTGCCTTCTTAAAAAGGTTCAATTGGTTTTTGAATTCTTTGAGATCATCATCATTCCACTCTGTTTTATCACAATAAAAGAATACTTTGTCTAGTGTTTTCCAAACATTGACTTTTCTATTTTGAGCTTGTCCATTATCAGCACGATCCTTAACTACATTACGTAGACACTTCCACTGATTGTATCTAATAGTTGAGTCACCATTCCTAGAGTTTATCTTACCAAGTCTCCCATGAAAGTCTAAGAGCCTTCTAGTCTTCACTCCACCAATAGATGGCTTTTTGGAGACACAATTGCCATCCTTAGACTTCTGAAGATCTAGTTTAATAACAACATTACCACTATGCAAACCAATTGCAAATAAGACTTTTTCAATCTTTGTTATAGCATTTGTTCTAGCTGATAATGGCTTTAGCTTCCATGCAAATCTTATATAAAGATGAATAAGCTTTTCAATTATCCTACAAAGCGCATGAAGTGTATAAATATGGGCATTCATTAAAAAATATCTAGGACAGGCTTAAACTGTGGATCCTTGTTGTGCCTAGAAGGAGATCTGTTTCAATTGCTTGAGTTCAACTCTATGGTTGGGGACATGCAAAAGAGGTAAGGAGATCTAGAGTTGGCTCCCTTTGATACATTGTACATACATTTAAGTTTCTTTAAGTCACCAACTATGTGCCACTCAATCTTATAGTTCCCAAATCCTTCAACAAATAGCTATTCTCCTACTTTTTGTCTCTTAATAACATCAAGTATTGGTGTTTGATGAAAAACCCAAAACAATATATCAAAATCCTCTGTATCTACTTCGAATGCTCCTAGCCACCAGATGTGTTCTGATTGAACACCAAATGACATTGAGTGATTGTGATGATTTGATAAAGGTGCTCTACTCATTAAGATAATAGAAACCCTCTCTAGTTTTGTACATTTTAGAATCCCACTTTCATCAAGTTTAACCACAAATCTAGCCACTCCTTATGCCTCTTCTAGTGACAAGTCATAGAATCTAATCATTAAACATTGTAGGGTGGACAAGTCAAGGAAAATATTGTTAAATTCATTGAATATAACTTCCTTTTTCTTGCCCTTGAAAGCTTTGATATGGAAAGGCTCACCCAGAATCTCCATTACTTTGTTATTCACTCTTTGTCTAATAGTTTTAACCACAAATGGCCTTGAAAGTATGCAATTACATACTTGTCCTTGCTTCATATTTGACTGTAAAAGTTAGAAAAGTTGTATATAAGCATCTCGATTGATACTAATATTATCTAGTATCTTCTGTTAACTCAGTATCCAAAGAATGATTATTTGTAAATGACTCCAAGCATTGTTTCTTTGCCTTTTTAAATTTCATCTTCTCCAAAATATATTTTGAAACTACTGAAGGAAGAAGATGATAATAAAATTGAGATGCTTTCAAAGAATTTCTTTCACTCGCATTCGGTTGAAGAAGAGACCTAAACAAAATCAACATCACAAATCAATATAATTAAATATAAATAAAGTCATATTTCATATTTTTAAAGTGAAAAAAATGTACATTGCTGCTTGGATTCTTTTACTACAACCACCACCTCCTCGTCTGAGACTCTCAATATTTCTAAGAGCCTTTTGTCGATTTCGAAGGACTAAAATAGTTTGCTTTTGTTGATAAGATTTGATGCGTTTCTCCAACTAATGAATCCTTTGTTGATAGCCCTCTAGCTTCTATAGTAACTCATTGTTGTTATGTTTTGATAAAAAATGGTTATTTAATTTGAGGACATCCTTTTTTGCAACCAAGTTAAGTGTATAATCTAGAAACCCATTATAACCATCACTAATAAACCTCAATAATGAAGAGCTATTATAGAAAGATGGAGTGCTATTTCTGCTAGGATCTTTGGGATATAGCCTGCAATTTAACCAAAGATCAAGATTTTTCTTTCCTTCAAATTTGGGTATATATTTCATAGACTCTGTAATAGTAATGGGTTTTGTTCTCTTCCTTATTGGTTCATACTCACTATCCAACTCAATATGAAGATGATAGAGAGATCTTTTATTAGAGCTATAGAGATCATTGGATGACTGATCCATAGCTAAGGATGTGATTAGAATATTGGATGGAAAAACTCTGCAAATTAAAAACAAGAAGGAAAACGAAGAAGAAACTAGTAAGGATGGGAAAGAAAGAAGAGAATGAGAATGGAGGGAAGTAATCAAACATCGAATAAAATCCAAATTGAATATTATTTTTTATTTTAATGAGGATGAGTAAGATCTTCATTATGACAATCTTTGTCACCTTTATGACCGCCTAGATTTCTAGGTTTGATGTGACCACGAGAATATTACAAGAATATTGCGACAATGACTTATTAACAAATTTTGATATATTTACTTATCAAAATGTAAAAGTTTTTAAAAATCTAAAAAATAATTTTATTTTCTAAAATATTTTCTCTCTTTAGGATCGCTACAGGGCATTTTCGAGACCTTAAAACTCTCCTAATGTCGGGCTTTGAGGCACCACTCTTGAGTGCCTTGCGTGCGTCCGATTGTCTATGTGACATGTATGCACATATACACTCCATCATCCACACAGTGAAAAAACTCTCTGTCGTGGTAGGTACTGGAAACTCCTCGTATAGGGATGCCACTATATAGTCCTTTCTCCCCTCGTGTATATTCTTCCAATGGTCCAAGATGTCGTGCTTAAAAACTTGTTGGCACAACTCTCTCATGCGAGGCATCACCCTCCTCCCCTCATCATTCATGATCACAACATTTGTTCTGTCATCTACGAGGTATCTATACCCCTCTGGGATGTGTCTAAGGTGTGTCCTCTCCCACCTACGATCGCACTCTTGGGCATAAGCAGGAGACCCCTATATATATGGTGTAACCACGGGGGTAGTATCTCTCAGAGTAGCACCCATAAGGATGTCACTTGTGGACAATTAGAGTCATTGGAGTAGATGTCTCGATAAGTATGACAAATCTTGGAGGTGACAAGTATTTACCAAACCGACGAAACGGAGACACTGCATCGATGTCTCCACAACACCCACTTGAGCCACCCTCTCTGAAACCTGTACGAGAGCGAGGAGTAACACCCCTATTTGGAATCGACTACGGGCTTACATCATCCACATCTCCGCAGCATCCCCTAGAACCACTCCCTCCATATGGGCCAAGTCTAGAGCGTTGACCTCATCTACTAGAAACTGAAGCATTGTAGCGTGTCGAAGTAGATCTCACAGAATGGCTTGATGGTGTTCGAGACAACTCCTGGTCCACCATATCTCTAAATCAGGCCATCTGATCTGGAGACATACATGTGAATATCTCCTGCAACTCCTCATCGCTTATCTCTTGATTCATTCTGCTCTCTAAGTATCCTCAAAGGTAACTTGCACAGACAAAAAATGATGTTAGCATAATCAATATAAATATTTAAGTAAAGCATGATAATATAACTCTGAAAAAAATGATGCTAATTAAAATGCATATTCTAAACTACCCTTAAAAGTGATTAAAAAACAAATTGAGTAGGTGGATGCAACAAGTATGACCTAGCCTATGGTCCCATGTTAATCTCCTAGCACAACTTCGCGTACACTAGAAGGTCTATAGATAGGTCACCACACAGAAGGAGGAGTCCACTTCTCTCTCAAAGAATTCATGGCCTCTTGTCTTTTTATCATCATTACCCATGTCTGTCTCCTCTACACGCTCCAAGTCCTCTTCGACCTCCACCCTTCACAATATCGACTCTTCCACCTGTATACTCTCCTTGTCTACGCTGATGGAAACATTTCTTTCATCATACACTCACACACCAAGGAGCTAATGACACAACATACTACCATCGAGTTTGTCGGGGGTTTGGATAGAAAATTACATGTTCAAAATCATATGTAAGTTGAAAAAAATTAAAAAATAGGTCATGCACCTGTTCATAATGGGCTGGCAAGACAAACTGTCATGCAAATCCGTCCATCTTTTCTTGGAATCTATTTCTAGAAATCTAGATGGACCTCGTTGAATGGTTGCCCCAGTTGCTTCCAATACCACTTTGAACCACTGTACATTGAATATGATCGGGGAGTCTGTATCTTGAGCTACTGGTGGGTAGGTACTTTTCAAAGAGACACACCGTCTCCACCACTCCCTACCTTACCGATTCAATAAAGGATGTCTTGATCTCCTTCTTTGAGATTCATTGCACTAAATTTGATAACTTGTAAATCACATCACATATTTCTGGAGTGAGGCATCCCACGCTTGTGATCAGTAGTACAAATTGCCACAAATGAAGAAGCATCATGAACAAATGCTAGATACTAAATAGCAAAATACTCACGCTACTTACAATTGAGGCTAGTACAAACGTGATATATCTTATGCCAATCATGGGATTTTAGCCTTGATAGTTGGTTATCTTTAGAGAAAGCGGATCTGAGGGAATGCATCATACCCGTTAGGGTGCGGATAGACCTGATAATTTGCTTCACAATACGCTCTTCTTTAGTGCACAAGACCCAAGGAGTGCGAGGTAGTTGCAAGAGACCATCAGTGTACTCGAATGTGGCCAAAGTACCTCCATTTTGCCTACCTCCAAATCCATTCGTGCCCCTACAGTGTCTCTATTTTCTGTGATATGGTTTCATAATAAGCTGCCCACATTTTTTAAAATATGTATGGGATCCAACAAATGGTTGATCTATAAGTGGGTCCAATATGGCAACTCATAGAAAACTGAGAACCATTGCATTCCGTCTGGATGTGACTCTATGTGGACCATTTTCAACTCATATTAGCTTTGGGTATTCATTCTTGCTGGAGGTTGTCCAAGAAAAACTTTCCTTAGTTTACGACCCTTCGGTAAGAAATTGGCATGTCCTTGATATACCATCTTCTTCATGGTTCGTGACCTTTAGGAATCTAATTGTGGTCCGCACAATGGACATGCATGATAACCTGAGGTGACTGAACCTATCCCAACACCCCTATTTAGTCAACACAAACTTGAACGAGCTATGTTAGATATCACAAACGAGAATGGAAGCCTACTTACTTGAGCACTCCTTGAATCCCAGAAAGTCATGTATGGTCCACATGAGAATGGCTCATATATTAGCAGATTGTCGACCATTGCGCTTGCTCATATCTTCCACGGTGAACCTCTCCTCCCACAAAATCTTGAGCTCATCAACTAATGGATGGAGATAGACATCCATATTCTTGACTTTGTAGCACCAAATAACAAGTAAGCTAAGGATCAGGTATTCTTTCTTTGTAGAAAGCCATGGTGGGATATTGTAGTTAACAAGGACTATAGGCCACACACTGTAAGAAGTTGAGCGGAGACCAAATAGGTTCACGCCATCCATAGCAAGTTTGAGCCAAAGATTCCTTGGCTCTTGTGCAAAGCTTGGAAAGGTAGAGTCAATGTGGCTCTATTTGTGTGAATCTGCTGATATTCATTGGACTCCATCTGCGGATCTATTTTGCGCATGCCACGCTGTCAAGTTTTCCATGCCTGACGTACGAAATATGTGACGTATACACGGTATAAGTGAAAAGTGTCTAAGAACTTTCTAAGGGATGGTTTGCCCTTGCAAGTCCTATCGATACCTGTGAGCACCACACTTTGGACATGTCTCCATAGTCTCGTAGTCTCCTCGAAACAGCACGTAATCATTAACACATGCATGGATACTATTGTAGTCCATGCCAAGCTTTCATTATATTAGTCGCACATCATCCATGAGAATCAGGAATCGTGTTTCTAGGTGGTAATATATGATACTTTGGCAATTTGAAAAAAAATCGTAAAACACCTTGAAAAAGCACAACAACTGTTTTTTATAATGCAGTCAAAAAGATCAATGAAGTGTATGTAGAATGTGCATGAACAACTTGGTCACATTCGCATCGCTCCACTTGTATTTTGCATGCACACTTAGGAGCGCAAGTAACATCTTTAGGCGAGATACTTGGCACCCATCATATAATGGTATGGACGCTTCCTCTCTCATGGATCAAATGACTCGATATCCATGGGTATCAATGTATCAATCATTGCCTCCATCTCAGGCTCCAAGATTGGAGGAAGGTTTGAAAGGCTGACTGTCTCCTCTGGTATGGAGGGTGTAGACTGAGTCATGCCTTCCAACTGGTGGATTGGCTTAGGCACTCCATAAGTGCATTTCTCCTTGGGATGAGGCATCACCTCCTTATATAAAGACCAATCATCAAGAGTATTGTTCTCTAAAAGATATCCCATTCCACATAGAACACATCACTTGAAATCCATGTCACTTGATCCACTTTTGCATCACCATATAAAGCCACCATGATTTTTCCTTTATATGTACCCGATTATGTTTATGCAATGTGCCCTAGTAAGAATATGCTTGGAATAGAACTTTGTGCCTAGTCATTCATGATTTGAGAAATATGCAATGATGGATCCATGCTATGCAACCAATCAATCGATGCTTCACATAAAAAAATGGATGCACTAGAAAAATTGTGTCTAGCCTATCTACATCTACTTGTGTGCCATGCAAAATGCAAACAAAGTTCCTTGATTACTTTATGATTCCTTATCCTCGCCTCTCAATGCTCATCAAGAAGAAATGTCATACTTTGCTCCTCCTACCCAAATTCTCACAATCGCTCAAGAATATGATGGTCCTTAAGATATCAATCAAGAAAACAACCCATCCCACAATTGGCAGTGTCCTTCACGACCCTCCAACTCACGCAACTACCTTTCCCACTCAACTAGAGATTCCAACTCAATGATGAATATCCCAAATATTGTGCATGCAAAAATTGTTCATGCTCAATGATAGGTGCTCTCTCATGTGCACGTGCATCTAAGATTTACTACGTATAGCTGCAGCGGGTCTCATGCCATGCAAGTGCTAAACGATGATGCAATATGTGCATAAACCCAACCCATGGCATGGAAGTATTTGATAAGAACAAGAGATGACCCTCGAGTGCAGTGCATGAAAACAAGTGCAATATGAAATGCTTATGAACCTATAATCGCTATGATGTGCAAGAATCTCGATAAGAAAACAAACATGTTCCATAATTTTTGGTAGCTACTGCCAAACTTTAGCTCCAGCATATCCAAAAAATACCAAACTCGATGAAGGCCATCAAGTTTCCACACTCAATAAATCCTAACAATATGACAAAAACAAATCCTAGGCTAGACAAGCACTAAAAATCTAATTACGAAAAAACAAAACAAACTGTCACACAAACAACTAAGCTAACAAAAATCAAACCTAGCTACAGTTTAATTAGGGGTTTTGGATTTTCACAAAAACACTTGACATATTTAGCCCTTCCTCTAGTTTGCAAACATTCATGTGCATCAATTGTTCTCATAAAATGATGCAACATTTATGAGCCAATCAAAAATTGAATACCACTCTCCATCTTTGAGTTCTTCAAACTCATAAATAAAAAAAATCCATGACACATCATTCTCAAACCACTTCTCAATGAACACACAAAATTCATCCACAAATTTCTCTTTAAAATCCTCAAAATTTTCAAATCCAAAATTCTCAAAAAAACTCACATTGTCAAAGAAAAACATATCTTCACCCACAATGACAATCCACATGCCCTTCCCATCCTCCCAAGAGGAAACCATGACAATTCTAGAATTGGAAAATGAGGTTATGTCCCTTTCAATGTTGCCAAAATCCATTCCACCCACAAAGATTGTGAACATCTCAGAAAAAACAAGGAAAATATCTCCCAACACCACAAAATATCCAAGGACACCATGAACCACAACAAACTGAAATTCATCAAAACCAGAAACCTCCTCAAAACATTCATCCAAACAACAAAACTTCATCTCATCAAAGGAAAAAGAGTCAAACTTTTTTATTTCTTCATCACAAACTTTCTCAAAAGACTTTTCACAAATAGGAACTTTAGGCAACACATTAAGGTCATTATCCTCATCAAAACATCCTATTGTCCAACACTCTTTTTCAAACCCTTTACCCTTAGTATTAGATATCTCTTTCCTAAAATTTTCAATCCTTTCCAAAGCCTTACTCAAATTCTCTCTCACATCCTCATCAATGCCACTGTCAGGGTTCTCAAATCCCCAATCAGAATCATCACAACCATCATCACAAACTCTAGGAGAACTCAAAGAAACCATAAGACTATCAGATGAAGTTTTCTCTTCGTCTTTGTTGCGAAAATCAACCAAAAAATCATCCACACAACTAAAACCACATCAACAACATCACAAACAAAAGCCTCTCCAGGGAACAACATCACCAAACAAAAGCCTCTCCAGGGCTACTCAAACCATCACCAACCAACTCACAAGACTCATTAGAGTTAACGACACCAACACCATAAAAAACACAACATGAGTCAGAACCCATAACCTCAAAACTCTCTTGATCAACAAACTCACTACCAAACTCATAACAAATTTCAACAAACTCATTCAAAAACAAATTCAAACCTCAGCTTCATCTTGAAACCTTACAATTTCTAAGCCCTCCCCCTCTTGATCCTCCAAAAAACTCAAAAATTCAACCTCTATTCTCTCTTATTCTCTCTTAAGGCTAACTAACTCAACTGCAAAAGATGACACCTCTTGATCAGAATCACTCTCAGAACTCTCATCTTCCTCAAAAGAACTATCACTCTCTTCATCATCATCATCTTCAGAATCTTCCTCATTCACCAGTTCCTTTCTCAAAGACATGTCGAATTTCTTTGGTACTTCCCTTCGGTCATAAATTGTTATGATCCCTTTTCCCCAATCTTGCATTGCTCTTGCTTTCCTAAGTCAAGGTCTGTCCAATATAAGTGGAAAAGCTCCCAACCTTGCTAGCATAACATGGCAATCAATTTTCATCGACACACCATAAACCTTTACTTCCAAAATTTGAATGATACCTTAGCACCTCACTTTAGCATGATTAGCAAGCCTGATTCGAAATTTAGATCCTTCATTAATTTGAAGTAAAAAATGCTCAACACAAGCATGAGTAATCACACTAATTTGCGCTTCTCCATCAATATATGCTTCATCTATGTTCTGATTCTTATGCCAAGCATCAACAATAGGAAAAATATCAGGCAACTCTTCAACACTCAAAATTCTCACTGTTCCTTTCTTTTTAACCTTATACTTTGGATTCACTAATTTCTTCCACTATCCTCTCATCTTAGGGCACAACTCCATCAACTGGGCAAAAGATATATCAGCTTTCATACCCATCATATCCTTTTTCAGGTCATAATCACTCTCCTCTTCCCCCAAAGGAATATCAACAGCATGATATTGTTTTCTAGGCGCTCTCAATTTATTTTCTTCTCTCTTCTCTCTTCTCCCTTTTCTCTCCTCTCTTTGTTTTTCTTCCTCTTTCCTCACCAGCTTTACTTGTATCACGTTCATCTCTCTCAATATCTGTCCTTCTTTTAATTGCAGGCATTACATCAACTGTTTTATTTTTCACATTTTTGATTTTCTAGAAGAATAAAATTAATGGCACTTTTCCCTTTCTCCTCTTCAGTCAACCTAAGCTTCTTGATTTTTGGAGAGAAAGTTCTCCATCCTAAACTTCCAGATAGCAAAGTTATTGTTATCAAGTTTCCCACCCACTATTTATGTTATCAATCTTGTCAACATTTGCCATCTGTATAGCTTTATGTATTCAATGTAGTCTTCAATAGTTAATATGTGACCAGATAGTGCATGAATCCCTGCAAACTAGGTCAACCAATCGCTAATCAAGTGTCTGCTAGACACTACTTATGTAAGACTAAAGTCCATAGATTTGTGATATTAAATTGATTGAAAAAATGAAGGTATTTTGAGCTTACAAGTATGTCAAAAACATCCCAAAATAGATGCCATACCATTCATATTATGAAGCGAAACACGTGGCAAATCTAGCAAATCAAACATCTCAATCATTAAATACAAACAACATTATAATACATAAGAGGATTTTAATAACTCAATAGAAAGAGAAGAGAAAAATGCATGATTGGACCCAACCTCCCCCATGGCAAAAGCCATGGTTTGCCATCCTTAATTATATATCATAGTTTTACATGGATATTTACATTCATATCTTACATATAATTACAAAGCAAGTACATATCAATTAAAATATAGAGTTTTAAGAGTCAAGAGGTATCTTGTAATATGCTATAGTTGCTGCAGAAAATTTCATGCTCTGAATCTTAACGTTTTGACATCACCATCGCATCCAGAGCATTGCCAAAACGACTCTTGAAGCTCCAAATTTCGATTTCGGATGAGGGAGAAACTAAAAAACTTAGGTTTCACCCTGTTCTTCGGTTTTGCATGCGATCCTGTTGCTTTTATAAAGAAAGCTAGAAAAGCCTTCTAAACTTAATCACATTAAGAAAATAGCAAGGTATTCCATAAAGAAAGCTTATTTTAATAAAATCATATCTTAAATCTCATATTCTAAAATAATCTATATTAAAAACAAATAAATTAATAGTACTAAGGACAATGATCTAATTATTACTAAAGAAGTTTAAACTTATAACTTACAAATAGACTAATAATTTTAATAATACAATATCATATAAATACATAATATTATCCCCATCAACTTCTTGCACAAGAAATCCACCTTGTATATGAGCCCCCGCAATAAATATAGTTTTATGGAATCCATCGCAAAACCTCAAGGAATCCATTGTGAAATAAAAAAATCATGGAAAACACCATAGTCTCACGGAATTCACCGTGGAATATGCCGCTTGGACTTACGCTAACGCCCAATGCTACCTAAAGCCACTACTACCCGCTCTACACATCAATTGAAGCATTCACAATTGTTAGAAAATAATCAGATAAAACCCACAAAAGTGAATACCTAGCAGTCTTCAGCTATAAAATAATTAAATAGGTTGAAACTCTGTCCTAACCTTAATTTTATATGAGTGCACTCTAAACTCATAAATGTCCATTAATTTAAATATGTGTTTTACGGAATCACCCACTGTGGAATCACCCACATGCACATTAAATTAATCTGATGCCCAAAAAGAGCAAGCGTCCCCATCAACTTCTCGCACAAGGAATCCACCTTGTGTACGAGCTTGGGCAATAAATATAGTTTTGCGGAATCCACTGCAAAACTTCACGGAATCCACCATGAAATAAAAAACTCACGGAATCCACCATGGTCTCATAGAATCCACCATGGAATATGCTTCCTTGCATCATACCCCCAGGGTGGGATAGCAATTGTCCACAATTGCTATTAGCTGCTCAATGTGGAGCTAGCAATGTAGGGTAAGCACTAAGGGCGCGGTCGATCATCCATTGCACATCTTCAACTGAATGAGTTAATTTGTTTGTCTCAATGTTTATCAAATCAAAAGATGACAACATTAAAGGTATACTATAATCGTAAAAAATTAGAGTGAGAATCATATTGAAGGCCTACTTTGAATTTAAAAAAAAAAACTTATATATTCTTGTGAATCAAGTTAGTCTACAACTAGAGAGTTGGAGCTTATAATGAATTTTACAAAACATTTACTTATGACTAAGACTAAAATTTAAAAAGAAACATATTGAAGATAAGGCTAAAGTTGGATAAAATACTAGACTCTTGGTAAAAAATAGTAATATTCAAGTTTTATGGCATATTTAGACATGATTATCTTTTAATATATGCATATTTAGACAAAACCATGTCTAATATAAGTTTTAGATCTTTGTACAAACTAATTTTTTTTTTCTTTGGGAGTATACTCAAATTCCAAATGGATTAAAAGCTATCCTACTAGGAAATTAGATGTCCGTATAGGTTGAAATTTATCAATTTCACTAAGTTTGGGTTAACTACGAGACGTACTTTTAAGATAAATAACTTTCTTTGTAGATAGAATCAAGTTATGATGACAACTAGAGAGTTGTAGAGAACAAAAAGTTCTACAATTCATGTCTGTATGATGGATTACCAAATCTGAAGGTAAGGTCATAAAAAATAGGGCTCAAAGTTGGCTACTACACATTTTTCTGCATACTATTGTGAAATTTGCATTCAGGGTTTAGGACTCAAATAACTTGCTAAATATTTAGAATTTGTAAAATATGTGTCTGATAAAAATTGTAGATTTTTTTGAGGGCTAAAAAATTTGTTTTTATACCATTCTCAAAATATGAGCTAGTAAAAAGTTACATTACCTCAAAAATAGTTGTTCAAGAGGATTTTTATGGTGAAGCATATGCAATAGCTAGACTACTTTCTAGTGCCTCTTCTATATAGCCTGTTACATAAATAAATACTTAGTATGCTTAAACTTGAAACTTTATAAAATAAAACATATGATTTACTATGAAATAAACTTCAAAAGCTTTTTAGCTATAACATCGTGTTTGCATAGCCAAGTCCATGCTATAATCCAAATTCAAAGAATAACAAATTGGATCAATTCGAGCCAATCAACTGTGGATATAAGGCTATCCAAAACACGAGAACACACAATTAAAAACTCGGAGCGTAGCCAAGCTTTGATACCAATGTTACAAAGCAAAAAATGTGGCAAATCTAGTAAATCAAACATCTCAATCATTAAATACAAACAACATTATAATACATAAGAGGATTTGAATAACTCGATAGATTGAGAAAGACAAGAGAAAAACACACGATTGGGCCCAACCTCCCCCATGGCAAAAGCCATGTTTTGCCATCCTTAATTATATATTATAGTTTTACATGGATATTTACATTCATATCTTACATATAATTACAAAGAAAGTATAAATATCAATTGACATATAGAGTTTTAAGAGTTAAGAGGTATTTTGTAACATGTTATAGTTGTTGTAGAAAATTCAGTGTTGTGAATCTTGATGTTTTCACATTACCATCGCGTCCGGAGCATTGCCAAAACCCCCAAAACGACTCTTAAAGCTCTAAATTCCGATTCTGGATGAGGGAGAAACGAAAAACTCAGTTTTCACCCTATTCTTCGGTTTTATGCGCGATCCTGTTGCTTTTATAAAGAAAGCTAGAAAAGCCTTCTAAACTTAACCACATCAAGAAAATAGCAAGGTATTCCATAAAGAAAGCTTATTTTAATAAAATCATATCTTAAATCTTATATTCTAAAATAATCCATATTAAAAATAAATAAATTAATAGTACTAAGGACAATGATCTAATTATTACTAAAGAAGTTTAAACTTATAACTTACAAATATAGTAATAATTTTAATATACAATATCATATAAATACATAATATTATATATTATACTTAAGATAACTAATTATAATTATAAAATTTACACTTAAACTTACGCTAACGCCCAATGCTAC
The DNA here is from genome assembly GCF_053477565.2 of Lygodium microphyllum. NCBI lineage: Eukaryota > Viridiplantae > Streptophyta > Polypodiopsida > Schizaeales > Lygodiaceae > Lygodium > Lygodium microphyllum. The sequence continues at coordinate 100,778,955 of NC_141148.1, read as the reverse complement.
CCAAAACAATTATTACCTGCTCTACACATCAACTGAAGCATTCACAATTGTTAGAAAATAATAAGATAAAACCCACAAAAGTGAATACCTAGCAATCTTCAGCTATAAAATAATTAAATAGGTTGAAACTCTGTCCTAACCTTAATTTAATACGAGTGCACTCTAAACTCATAAACGTCCATTAATTTAAATATGTATTTTATGGAGTATCTGTTGTGGAATCACCCATGTGCACATTAAATTAATTTGATGCCCGAAAAGGACAGGAGTCCTCGTCAACTTCTCGCACAAGGAATCCACCTTGTGCACGAGCCCCGATAATAAATATAGTTTTGCAAAATCCATCGCAAAACCTCACGGAATCCACCGTGGAATAAAAAACTCACGGAATTCACTGTGGTCTCACGGAATCCACTGTGGAATACGCCTCCTGGCATCAATTCATGGGTAAAAGCATTCCAATCAGGTTGCATTGACTACCCACTAGACATGTAGACATGGTTTAACATTTAATGACATACCAAAATCTGTAATAACTAGTAGTCAACTAAAAGACCATTAGAAAGACAATCTAGATCTTTACATTTAGTACTCACATACCTGAAATTTAGGCTCTTATTTATGCCCAAATACATGAGGTTGAAGGCATACACAATGCCAAATCAACAAGTGAACCATCTAACCAATGTAAACCAAAAAGAAGCTTGACTTGTTAGTAATGTTGCTATCCACATAAGTACAATTTCATAGTGATCTGCTCCAGATTTAATGCTGCTGGTTAGTTGCTGTAATTGAGCACAATCAGTGCTGAATACACTCTTGCAATGATCCAGATTTAATGCTGTTGGTTAGTTGCTGTAATTGAGCACAATCAATGCTGAATACACTCTTGCAATGATCAAAACACTTGTCAAATGCCAAGTCTCAGTAGGGCTACTCAACTAGGGTAATGATATTGCAAATCTGATGTTTGTCATAAAGAATCAATGCTCATTTTTCTTTGATCAAAATGCTCACTTTAAGAGCTTGAATACATGCCAAATAATCTAAAAACTAAGCCTCAATAGGCTCTTACAAAAATAGGGCTCATATCTTTCTAATACATACCATTTGAAGTATACACCATGGCTGCCATTAATCTAATGCAAATATTTTAGATCCAACTTTCAACTCTGTACTCCAGTTCTCACTCTCTACTAAGCTTCCAGGCTTCTCAAGCTTCCATTGCTTCATGGAGTCATGGGGGTTCATGGCTTTGATACCATGTAGAGAGATGAGAGAGAGATAGGGGATTCATGGCTCTAATACCATGTATGAGAGAGAGATAGGGGCAATAGAGAGCAAACAACTCTTAGTGACATTCTTCATCTTATTCATCACACATACTAATTGACTAACTCAATACATGAACTAGGTCTAAGTGACCAAAGGAACTAACTGCTGACTAACTATGGTTAATTCAAGTATCAACTTATTGAAGACATGCATACATGTTGAACAGCTATACATAGCTGTCATGTCGGATAGTGGTAGGTGGGTAGGTAAGCATGACTGTCTCAACAAGCTTGAGGCTAAAACTCTCTTAAAAGTGCAAGCACTTCGCATGGATACAGGGGGGAAGTACATGTCTTGTGCATTTGAGACATATTTGCTTGATCATAGCATTACACATGCAGCCATTGTTAGAATGACTCCTCAAAAAAACGGAGTCACTCAAAGGAAGTATCACACTCTTATGGAAATGATTCATTGTATGTTGAAAAGCTAGGGAATGCCTCATAAATTTTGGCTAAAAGGCCTTCAGTGTGCAAATCATGTATTGAACCATGCACCCATTAGGACTAAGGCTTTGAAGATGATAACTCTGTCCAAAGCTTAGCATGGCTAGAAACCCAAAGCTGACTACTTTTGAATGTTTGCTTGCATAGCCTATGCACATAATCTGAAAGAGCTTTGTGTGAAGCTTGATGACAAGGCTATAAAATGCATTTTTATTGGATACAATTTAGAGAGCAGGGGCTATTGCTTGTATGACCCACTCACGAATAAAGTTTTTGTTAGTAGGGATGTCATATTTGCTAAAAACGTTGCAGTTTCACATGACCAGTTTCAAATGCCATATGACCCATGCACGAAGAAAGTTTTTGTAAGTAGGGATATCTTATTTATTGAAAATTTTGCATTTTTGCATAAACAGTTTCAAATGCATGATATTGGTGATATTTTTGAGGGCCTTTTGTCACTTTCTTTGGAGTTCATGCTTGCTATAAATGGCAAGATAGACTTATTACATCAAGATATTACTACTCCATATGCTCCCAAACAACATGCAATTGATGATGGTTTATCACATGTAGTGGAAGAAGTAGTGCAGCATGAAAGGGTTGCTGTAAATACAACTAAGACAGTAATAAGATGGCTACTATAAACTCTACAAGAGAGTAAAATGGATGCTCCTTTACCTTAGTGTACTAGAAGAGCTACCAGACATGTAGCACATGATGCATGGGGCACATTTGGACCATATTATGGAACTAAATGATTGTGATGAGAATTCTTTATGAGCTCATTGTTGGATGATGATGAGCCTACTTCCTTGGATGAAGCTCAACAAGATACACATTGGATGCAGGCCATATAGGAGGAGTTAGACTCCATTGCCACTAACTCTACATGGGATCTTATGGATTTACCACATGTGGCAAGAAGGCCATTGGCATAAAGTATGGTTTTTAAACTCAAACTTAAGGAGAATGGTACAACTGACAAGTGCAAAGCACCGTAAAGGCCATGCATAGAAAAAGAGCATAGATTAGGAGGAAAATTTTTCTCCTACATCCCATATGAATATGGTGAGATGTGTGATTGCTATGGTTACAAATTAGGTTGGAAAGTGCATCAATTGGACATTAAGACAACATTCTTGAATGGGGATTCTCATGAGGATGTTTATGTGTCACAACCTCTAGGGTTTGTGATTAGAGGGAAATAACACATGACATACAAGCTGTGTAAAGCTCTTTATGGTCTCCTCATCATGTTGCATGGTACTTGAAAATTGATGCTTATTTGGTTAGCAAAGGGTTCAAAAATAGTTAGATTTCTCTCGCTCTCTATACATTAAGAATGAAGTAGGGGACTTGTTGATTATCTCTCTTTATGTATATGACACGTTGATCACTAGACCTACAAAGGAAAAAATTGTAGCTTTTAAGACTGAATTAAAACATGTGTTTGCTATGATTGATATAGACTACCTATACTATTATTTGAGGATACAGTTCACCCAAAATCAGCATGGTATCATCATGTCACAGTCACAGTATGTGTATAAGCTGTTGTATAGGTTTAATATGCAAGATTGCAAACCTATGTGCACTCCTATGGAGCCAGGCTTTTCTATGCATGATTGTGAAGAGATGCATGATATTGCAATTTACAGCCATGTTGTAGGCTATATGTACAGCCCCATGGACCATAGATTGGAAAGTTGTTAAGCAGATTTTTGGATATCTGCAAGATAATTAGTCACATGCATTATTATTTCCCATAGGGAAGACTTGCACTTATAGGCTTATAGTGATTCAGATTGGGTCGGTGATGCAAGCACTAGGCAATCTACTACTGGAAACTATTTCTTTCTAGACCATTATGCACTTCATGGTTAAGCAAGAAATAGCCTATAGTGGCTTTCTTGTCTTGTAAGGTTGAGTACAAGGTATCCTTCATGGCAATAGTGGAATGTGTATGGTTGTGCTGATTGTTGGTTGATCTACATTTACAATTGGAGGGTCTTACACCCATTCTTTTTGATAGTTTAGAGTGCTTTTGCAGTGATACATAATAATGTGTTTTATGCTTGCACAAAACACACCGAGGTGCATTGCCATTATGTTAGACAGAGATGCTCTATAGGAGAGATCAACTTGATGCATGTACCCACACGGGAGAATGTTGTAGATATTTTCACAAAGCATTACCACATGAGAATTTTGAGGCTTTTTGAAGGTCCTTGAACTTATTACCCTTTGTTGATTGATCATCCTTGTACTTCATGACATTGACACATAGGGGGTGTTAGATTTTGGTAGTTCTAGGGAATGCCCAATAACTTTTTTTGGTGTGGATACTTATTAAAGTATCAAACTAGGGTATGTACACCTTGTGTCTTAGGAACTTAAAGCAGTGACAATAGGATCCAAAATAAACAAACCTAACTCTAATTAGTTGGTGGAATGTTGGTTAGCTCAACCCATGTCCTAAATAGGATTGTAGTTTCACTCTATCCTTCAGTTTAGCAAGTACACTCTACTCTTTTGTTTTAGCTCACTCATTGTTAGTGTCTCCATTCTCTCTCTGTAACGTGTCCGCTTGACCACTTGTAGGACACGTCTTAGTAGCCCATCAGGAGGAGAGTCTACAACATTCATGTAACTTAGGTAATGACATAAAAAAAACAATGTCAAGCAAGTTTCTTTTCCAAATAATTGACATTTATTTATCATAGTCTTGGAATACATCAAGTATCATGCTCGAAGGCTATCCCAGCTCAATCAATAGGATTGTTGCTCCAAGTTTCGCCCGTAGACTAGTACACGGGCCTCGAGATCCCATCTCGAGTCACATCGGCCTCTTGTGCAGGATCTAGAGGCAAGGAATTTACGGCCAGAGCGTCCCCTGGCACCCAAGCATCCTCCCACTCCAAGCAACACCAACGGAGAGATCTCTCGTGGCAGGTTCGGTCCATGTACCCAGTGCCGCTAACAACCCCCTTGGATAGGGCCAGGCAGGCAGTCAGAGGTAACTGAACCTGCCTCTCCCTCCAGGCTTTTAACCTGAAGCATTAAGTGTTTTGCCTTGAATTAGTTCCTTGAGCAAAGAAGTTCAAACAATGTACCTAAGTGTACAATCACGATCATTTCAGTGGTCGTTTATACGACCAACTGCTAAGGTATGATTCCTTTTTTCCGAATACTCCTAGCATTTGATCTTGGATCGTTCATAACTTGGCAAGATTCCAAGGGCTTGGCAAGCTAGGTTGCTTGTTTCCCCTTTTTCTTTGGGTTAGGGTTTGTACCCTACCGACCCCAATCATCCTTACCTTAGGTCTCCTTGTACTATAGTCAATTAGATCTTGGACAACCTCGTCGTCTTACATCCCTTTGTCGATATTACTAGTACCCATGTCCTAAGGCCTGGTACCCTCTCCTACTTGCAACATAGAATGATCTAAGTACGAGAATGTTGGATTAACTCTGTAGGCGCAATACTAAGCAACATTTTAACTTAACTTAACCTATCTTTCATATTGAATGTGACTATGATTTCATGCATATTATATGCTTTTCATCAAATGAAATATAACCCTTTTTCTTTTCATACATTTACTTATGCGTGCAAGTTGCTTATGCATGCAAGTTATGCTATGTACAGTTACAATGATATTGAAATAAAAACATAATCTTTTCCTTTCCCATGCAAGTCACGCGAAATAGAATGCAGTTGCTTATGCGAAAATATAACCCTTTCATTCTTCTCCATAGCAATTACCTATTCATCCTTCCACGAATCAACCTATTTATGGTTGTCACGAGGGATTTTTCTTTTTATTGCACAAATGCATTGTGTACAACATAACTCAATTCTTGCCAACGTAAGTTACCCAATGCAAACCTTCCAATGCATGTGAGCATTGCAATATATATTTGACCTATGTGCGCGATGCGACTAGGACATTATTGCATGAGTGCATCTTTTAACACATGAACCATATATTCACGAATGCAATAGCCTTTCATCATGATGGTGCGGGAAGTATAAGTACCTTGTGATGCGATCTAAAACTTTCTCGAACATTCCTATGATCTTTTTAAAACAAAGCATTCAATTATAGTAAATTTTCAATGCGATTAAGACTACCCTATGCGAATTCATACTTATTGCACCCATATGCGAAAATGAAGAAGGTGAATTTGATGGAACCTGATCTTCCACAGGAGGGGTATTATCGACTCTCGCACTTCAGGTGGGGATAGCTACATGTGCTCCTCTTGTGTGGCTCTTTGGGGCCATCACAATCGGGGCTAGGGTAGGTGGAGGGTGTGTTAAAATTCCCTGCAACTGGCAGTCCTTCCCTCATGCAAGGAAACTCCCTTCGCGGACAAATTGCGTCCTCCCGTGGTCTGCAGGTGAAACACCCCCTAGAAAGTTTTTTTTTTGGAAGCTTCTAGGAAGTTTCTTGGAAGCTTTTTTTTCTTCTTGGTTTGTGACAGAGTCGTGCTGAGAAAGGAGATGGAGACGATGATGGTGTTGATGAGGAGGCCGGCGTCCTGGCAGCTTGGGGGCAATTTCAAGCACAGGGGGGGTGTGATGTGTAGGCGGCAGCAGGGGGTGGCATTTTTTGATCACGGGGACGGGGGGGAAGGGGGCTATGTGTCAGGCGACGAGGGAGGGGAGGCTCCCCTTTATAATGGGGAGGGGTTGGTATATGGGGGAGAGATGGCCGTCTAACGGCTGCCACCCCTCCACTTAGGGGGTTGCATGCCCCCCCTTTCCCTCTCTTAACTTCCTCTCTCTCTCTCTCTCTCTCTCTCTCTCCCCGACATGCTGTCGGTGGGGAGAGAGAGGGAGATGTAAAAAAAATTGAGTTAAAATTATTTAAAAAAAAAGGGGGGGGTTTCTCAGGGGGGAGGTATGGGGGGGGGGGGGAGATATTACACCCTCTTCCCCTTAGAGGAATCGAGATGTCCTCATCTCGAGAAGACCTAGGGATATTGTTGGTTGAGAGTATTTTCATCCATCTAGGTGGCATCCCCTTCTGGATAATCTTTCCAGTGGATGAGGTATTCTCTCAAGGTCCTTGATCTCAAATGCCTCTCCCTAACATCTAGGATTCTATTAGGCCATAGCTCAAGGACTCCTTGGCTAGGCATTACAATTTGCTGATCGTCAAGTACATGATTTAGATTAGGTAGATACTTTTTCAATAGGCTAACGTGGAATACATTATGAATCTTTGGAGTTGCGGGCAATTGTAGTCTGTAAGCATTAGGCCCTAGGCACTTGATGATCTTATAAGGTCCACAATACCTCGTACTTAGCTTCTTGTACTCTCCCAAGGACAATGAACTCTTTTTAGGGCAGACACGGATGAAGACCATATCAACTTCAATGAAGGATCTATCTTGCCGTTTCAAGTCAGCGTAAGCCTTCTGTCTATCCTTGGCAGCTTGAATGTCTTGTCTTATTGATTTGATTTGATTATCCATGTCTTCCAGCATCTGTCTTGAAGCTTCTACCCTCAAAGTTGGATTTGAGAAGTTCAAAGGGGTACAACAATCATGCCCATACAATGCTTGAAAAGGGGTCATTTGAATACTCTGTTGGTAAGAAGCATTGTAAGAAAACTCAACCAGTGGTAAATATTGAATCCGCTTTTTGGGTTCGCGACAACAATATGCCCTAAGCATATCTTCAATGACTTGATTGACTCGTTCTGTTTGACCATCAGTTTGGGGATGGTAAGCTGTGCTGAAACAGAGTTGAGTTCCAATAGCCTGAAAGATAGCCCTCCAGAAGTGTGATGTGAAAAGAGAGTCACGATCACTAATGATTCTTCTGGGTAACCCATGAAGTTTTAATATTTCCTTGATGAATAATCTTGCGATGTCTGAAGCTTTATAATTCGTATTGATAGGGATGAGATGTGCGACCTTGGTGAGCATATCTACTACAACCAAAATAGAGTTATATCCTCCCTGAACTTGGGGTAAGCCAACAATAAAGTCCATACTAATGAACTCCCATTTCATTTGTGAAATGTCAAGTGGTTGCGATTTCCCAAGCATTTTGACATGTTTTTCCTTATTAATGCGTTGACAAGACAAACATTCTGTGACATATTTGAGTACGTCTCCCTTGAGCCTTTCCTAATAATAGCTCTTTCCGACTGCATTAAGGGTCTTGGCATAACCAGGATGTCCTGAGAAAGGGGAGTCATGGGCTTCCCAAAGTATCTTCTGCTTGAGAGTTTGGCTTGCAAGGATACATAATCTTGTCCTAAAGTAGATAAGCCCACTACTGACATAGAATTCTTGATACTTCGTCTTTAGCTTCGGGTCTTGATCCTTGATGGGGATCTCCCTTAGCATTTTCTAATAGACTGGGTCATGACATGCCCCTTCTTTTGCTAGTTCAAGAATCGGGTTGTTTGGCATTGATACCTTTGTGGCTAGAGACCTTGCTGTTGATGGATCTTGCAAAATGAGAGAATTTAAAAATGCCTTGCAACTGAGTGTATCGACAACCACATTCTCTTTTCCAGGCCTATATTTGATTTCAAAATCGTTTTCTTCCAGCACTTTGATCCATCGACGTTGCCTCATATTGAGCTCATTCTGAGTGAAAATCCATTTAAGACTCTTGTGGTCCGTTACTAAGGAAAATTTGTTACCTAGCAAGTAATGTCTCCAAAGTTTGAGAGCATGGATGACAGCCAACAGCTCCAGGTCATAGGTAGCATAATTCCTTTCATGGCTCTTCAATTTCCTTGAAGAATATGCTACGGGATGACCTTCTTGCATAAGTACATATCCTAAAGCAAGTGCACTAGCATCAGTTACCACTTCAAACTCCTTACTAAGATCAGGAAGTTTCAAGATGGGCGTTGATACTAAGCTTTGCTTTAGTTTGTCAAAGCTGGTATGTTCAACAGGTGACCATGCAATTGCTACTTGCTTCTTTAGTAGATCAGTTAGAGGTGCTGCAATCAAAGCATAAATTTTTATGAAAATTCTGTACCACCCTATCAATCCAAGAAAACTACATATTTCTTTGAGAGAAGTTGGTGTTGGCCATTCCAGAACGTCTCTGACCTTAGCTGGATCTACTGAAATTCCTTCTGCTGATACAATGAATCCCAGATATTCAATCTATTGCTTGAAAAATGCACACTTTTTCTTCTTGGCATAAAGCTTGTGTGCTCTCATTGTTTCCAGAACAATGCACAGTTGGGGTTCATGGTCCTTTCCCTATTTTGAGTAGACTAGGGTATCATAAAAAAAGACGAGTACGAAGTCATCAAGTTAGGGCCTAAAGATATCTTGCATTAACCTGTTGAAGTTAGTAGGAGCATTCGTCAGTCCAAATGACATCACTAGGAATTCGAAGTGTCCATACCTTGTACTGAATGCAGTCTTCGGAATATCTTCTTCCTTGATCCTTATCTGATAATGCCTAGATTTGAGATCTATCTTTGAGAAGACCTTCGCTCCTTGAAGAGGGTCAAGTAATTCATCTATTCTTGGAATGGGGTATTTATTTTTGATAGTTGCTTGATTCAACCCTCTGTAGTTAATGCATAGGCGAAGCGTTCCATCTTTCTTCTTTTGGAACAGCATTGGAGCTCCCCATGGAGAACTGCTAGGTCGGATGTAGCCTTGATCTAATAGTTGCTTGAGTTACTCTTTCAGTCCGATAGCTTCCAGAATGGACATCTTATACGGCCTCTTTGCAACTGGTGCAGCTCCTGGCACAAGTTTGATTTTGTGGTTGACTTCCCTTTGGGGAGGAAGTTCCGTCAGATCTTTAGGGAATACGTCTGTGTATTCCTTTAACCATGAAGGTTCTTCTCTAGATTCTTGATTTTGATCTAGCTTATTCAATTTAATTAGATAGACAGGTAGACCCTTTTGAACACCTTTTATTATCCGTGTTGCTTTTGCCAACTATATTTTTGGCTTACCAGCCTCACCTTGAGTCGTGACTAGTTCTCCTTCAGAATTTTGGAAGGAGACTTGGCCCTTCCCACAGTGGATGTGGGCATCATTGGGTATTCGCCAATCCATTCCGAGTAAACATTTGTGGACACCTAGGTTCATTACCCTAAATCTCACAGAATTTGGCTTCCCACCTAGTAGGATTTTCACCTTAGCAGTTTGCCTAGTACAAGTGACCTCATGACCATTTGCTAATTCCACAAGTAAAGTAGGTGCATCTATTGTGGCTATCCCTAATCTCTTTGCATAGATTGGTGAGATGAAGGAATGTGTACTGCCACAGTCAATCAAGGTTTTGAAGCTTTTACCTTGATATTCTGATGGAGTTTGAATCACCGAGAATTGGCAAATTGGACCCTTCTTGTGAAGAGTGGCGTGAACCTTTGCCCTCTCAATGCCAGCATCCATGGATGGATCTTCTTCATTGTCTAGCTCGTTGTTGGAAACAGTGGAGGTTCTCCCTCTGGCCCTAACGGTGGTTTCTTGGCCATGAGCGGCTCTATTTTGACCTTGGAATTGCCCCTGGTGATGCCCTCTGCCAAGCTTGGGACACTCCCTCTTGAAGTGTCCGAGCTTGTTGCAATGGATGCAACGTGGGTTGCGATCAATGCTTAGTGTTGGAACAAAGTTGTTAACAGCATTGACCCTAGCTTTCTTTCTTTGGCCCTGATTCTAACCCTGCGCTCTCTTAGTATGAGCCTTAGACATGCCCTTATTCTGATTTTCAAATATTGTTGTTCCTTGGTTTGGTCTGCACCTCCTATATTATTGGAGCAGCTCGAATGAGTGCGTCTTGTAGGTCCGTTGGGCGCATTGATTCCAATCGAGTGTTTATGGGTGGATTCAACCCAATATAGAAATTTGACACCTGCTGTGTCATATCCATTCGGGGTGCATACTTTAGGAGTGAAACAAACTTTAAATAATATGCTTCAAGGGATAATCCTAGCTACTTCAAGTCATAGAATTCCTTCATCTTTTGTGTGCGGTAGGCAGGTGGCAGATACCTCCCTCGCACAGCTTCCTTAAGCTTATCCCAAGTGACTGCCCTCTCTGAGATCGCTTGGTCTTTGAACCATTGTTTCCACCAAAGTCTCGCTTTGCTTGTAAGCTTAAGTTTGGCGAGCATGGCTTGGTTAGTAGGTGCAGTTCCTCCTGCCTCAAAATAGTCCTCCATGGACTCAATCCAGATCTCGGTGTCGGCTTGAACAGTCCTTCCCTTGCCATCAAACTCGGGTGGCTTAATTTGTTTGAGAAGGAATTTCTTCTCTTGAGCCACAGCTCGACTTAGTGCAGGAGTCGGATTTGGAACTTGTGCTTGGGATTGCGTCTAAACAATAAGATTCTTTATGTTAACATCTTATCATATGTTCTCATATTACGTTAATATGACTAGTACAGCTTTTTAGCCAAGTGATTTAATCACTTAACACCTTAGCCAACATTTACGTTCAGGATAAAAAGTCTTATTTATTCATGAAGGCATAACCCTTTGAGTGCATTTATTTTGGATAAGTAGAACATGCTGATTGGTACATCAGTTTGGGAAAAATAGGATTGTGTTACAATTGGCTATAGGGACTGAATAATAATATGGAGTGGGGTCATGGATTTTCAAGAAATGGTAAATCATAGGAAGCTTGGGGTATCCCTTCCTTTGATACCCATTTTTATCATAGTGCCTTAATACTTTGATTCTGTCAGTAGAGATTACTCGGGTCACTTCTTCATAAATATACTTGTTCTGCATGACTTGCCGACCGCTAATATGCAAAATTGCATTTATGGGAGCTTCGACAAAGATGAACAGCTTCACAATCTTTAAATCCTCTATCCACTTGATTCTCTTCAAGTTGGTTTGAAGGTACGCGAGTCGGTGGGCTGCTATGTAGTATATTCTTGAGTCTCCCGTCCATCTCTGCTCTGCATATAGGAGCGAAGGATTATAGATACGGTCCAGAATATTCATCATACCAAGCCTCTGATGATAATTTGAAGCATGCATTGCAGTCATGAACATGACCTGGAACACCAAGAACTTGCTCCATGCTTCGTGACTTTGCAACCTAGCATCCATAAGTGAGTAAAGAAATGTTTTTAACAGAAAACATTGCTCTATTCTACTCACCCTCCCCTATTTATCCCCTTATTCCCTTTATTTTCCTCCATTGAGTTCCCTTATAATCTTTAGATCTTGTTGGTTCGCTCTGATACCAACAGTGACGTGTCCGCTTGACCACTTGTGGGACACGTCATAGCAGCCCATCAGGAGGGGAGTCTAGAAAGCACCACTTGGCACTCGCAAGGAATGTCACAGGGTTTGCGATCTAGGTCTTCCCGAGTCTGCCCCAAAGCAAAAGTATCCGGCCGTTCCCACTTAGGACCGATCCTGAAGTCAGGGTTTCTTTCCTATTAGCCAAGTCTCTAGGAAGTAGCTAGCGTCAAGCTCCAGATAAACCACTTTGCGTAGGAACAATAGAGTCGAAGATGATTTATGCTGCACTTGATTCATGGAGAGTGGAAAACGAGAGGGATACAAAGCTCAACCTTTTTGCCCATAAGGCATAGTCCCATTCTGCTCCCCTAAAACAACATAAATCGGGATTCTAACTCTACTGACTCTAGGTCTTCATAGTCTCGTTATCACGTCTTTAGAGAAAAGTTCCCAGCTCACTGGGACCACCCTTCCATAGGGCGGACCCAAGTCACGTCCACTGCACTTTCCTCGGGTTGCTTAGTTATCTAATTACCTACCACATTAACATGCAAAAGCATCTTCCTTAATTAATCAATTTAAACACGGGTTCCTTCACATAACTTAGGCACTGACATAAAAAAAACAATGTCAAGCAAGTTTCTTTTCCAAATAATTGACCTTTATTTATCATCGTCTCGAAGGCTATCCCAGCAATCAACAGGATTGCTGCTCCAAGTTTTGCCTGTAGACTAGAAAAGAGGCCTTGAGATCCCATCTCGAGTCACGTCGGCCTCTTGTGTGGGATCTGGAGGCAAGGAATTTATGGCCAGAGCCTCCCCTAGCACCTAAGCGTCCTCCCCCTCCAAGTAGCACCCACGGAGAGACCTGTCGCGGTGGGTTCGATCCATGTACCCGGCGTGGCTAACAACCCCCTTGGATAGGGCCAGGCAGGCAATTGGAGGTAACTGAACCTGCCTCTCCCTCCAAGATTTTAACCTGAAGCATTAAGTGTTTTGCCTTTAATTAGTTCCTTGAGGAAAGAAGTTCAAACAATGTACCTAAGTGTACAATCATGATCATTTTAGTGGTTGTTCGTTCGACCAACTACTAAGGTGTGATTCCTTTTTCCCGAATACTCCTAGCATTCGATTCTGGATCGTTCACAACTTGGCGAGATTCCAAGGGCTTGGCAAGCTAGGTTGCTTATTTTCCCTTTTTCTTTGGGTTAGGGTTTGTACCCTGCCGACCCCAATCATCCTTACCTTAGGTCTTCTTGTACTATAGTCAATTAGATATTGGACAACCTTGTCGTCATCGGCTAGTCAATTAGCTTCTTGACAATTCACAATTTCCCTAAGTTTGACAAATCGGTCCCCAAGAGAGAGAGTTGTAGTAGGGCGACTACTCGACCTCTTGACGAATCTAACTAGTCATTAGATCTCACCTCCCTTGGCCTATGACGTAGTAATAGCATCTTATGATTTAGTTGCAATAGCATTTGACCTTGCGATCTCACCTCCCTTGGCCTATGACGTAGTAATAGCATCTTATGATTTGAGTGCAATAGCATTTGACCTTGTGGACTAGTTGCACAAGATAGGTAGGAGTGCCTATCTTGAGGAATTACATCCCTTTGTCGTTTGTCGATATCTTGCGGACTAGTTGAATGAGATAGGTAGCAGTGCCTATCTTGAGGAATTACATCCCTTTGTCGATATTACTAGTACCCGTGTCCTAAGGCCTGGTACCCTCTTCTACTCGCAACATAGAACAATCTAAGTACGAGAATGTTGGATTAACTTTGTAGGCGCAATACTAAGCAACATTTTAACTTAACTTAACCTATCTTTCATATTGAATGTGACTGTCATTTCATACGTATGATATGCTTTTCATCAAATGAAATATAACCCTTTTCCTTTTCATACATTTACTTATGCGTGCAAGTTGCTTATGCATGCAGGTTATGCTATGTATAGTTATAATGATATTGAAATAAAAAAATTAACTTTTCCTTTCCCATGCAAGTCACGCGAAATAGAATGCAGTTGCTTATGTGAAAATATAACCCTTTCATTCTTCTCCATAGAAATTACCTATTCATCCTTCCACGAATCAGCCTATTTATGGTCGTCACGAGAGATTTTTCTTTTTATTGCACAAATGCATTGTGTACAACATAACTCAATTCTTGCCAACATAAGTTACCCAATGCAAACCTTCCAATGCACGTGAGCATCGCAATATATATTTAACCTATGTGCGTGATGCAACTAAAACATTATTGCATGAGTGCATCTTTTAACACATGAACCATATATTCACGAATTCAACAGCCTTTCATCATGATGGTGCAGGAAGTATAAGTACCTTGTGATGCGATCTAAAACTTTCCCGAACATTCCTATGATCTTTTTAAAACAAAGCATTCAATTATAGTAGATTTTCAATGCAATTAAGACTACCCTATGTGAATTTATACTTATTGCACCCATATGCAAAAATGAAGAAGGTGAATTTGATGGAACCTGATCTTCCACATGAGGGGTATTATCGACTCTCGCGCTTCGGGTGGGGACTCCTACATGTGCTCCTCTTACTCCCATGTGTGCTCTTCTTGTGTGGCGCTTTGGGGCCATCGCAATCGGGGCTAGGGTAGGTAGAGGGTGTGCTGAAATTCCTTGCAACTGGCAGTCCTTTCCTCTTGCAAGGGAACTCCCTTCACGGACGAATTGCGTCCTTGCATGGTCTGCGGGTGAAACACCCCCTAGGAAGATTTTTTTTTGGAAGCTTCTTGGAAGCTTTTTTTTTCTTCTTGGTTTGTGACAGGGTGAAAAGGAGATGGAGACAATGATGGTTTTGATGAGGAGGGCGGCGTCTTGGCAGCCTGGGGGCGATTCAGGTGGAGGGGGGGGGCGTGATGTGTAGGTGGCAGCAGGGAGCGTCGTTTTCTGATCACGGGGGAGGGGGGGTGTTGTGTGTGAGGCGACGAGGGAGGGGGGGCTCCCCTTTATAATGGGGAGGGGGTGCTATATGGGGGGGGGGGGGAGACAACCATCTAACGGCTGCCACCCCTCCACCTGGGGGGTTGCATGCCCCCCCTTTCCCTCTCTTAACTCCCTCTCTCTCCCCGACATGCTGTCGGAAGGTAGAGAGAGGGAGAGGTAAAGAAATTTGAGTTAAAATTATTTTTTTTTAAAAAAAAGGGGGGTTTCTCATGGGGGGGAGGTACGAGGGGGAGATATTACACTCTCCTCCATGACTGATTTTGATTTTTCACAATTATTTCACTTTGATACCACATGTTCTTGATGACATGATTTGGGTAGCCCATCAAGAGATAGTCTTAAGTGATATCATTCAAAACTCTCTAAGATCACTTGAGCCGAGCTCATAGGGGAAGCTATGCTCCATACCAACAAGATTCTTGGATAATTAGAAGGTCATCTAACAACTTATCTAGAACCACTTGTGCAAAAGGGCCCAAATCAAAGTAGACCCATGTCACACTTGGTTCAAAGACAATGAGAAATGGGGGGAGTTGACATGTCGATCCCTTTACCTATAAGATTTAGTCCCATTACACAAGGTTAGAATCTTCCTAGGATGGTCACTTTTCAATCTTTTTTAAATCATTTTTCCTGCCATTCCATGGGAAACCTCTCGGCTTATGAGACCACCCTACCATAGAATAGATCCATTGTCACAGGGATCCACCCTCATGTTTCCCATTATTCTTAGTTATCTAATTTCCTAGCATGCTTAATTTGACATGTAAAAATAACTTCTTTAATTTACCCACTAACATGAGGTTTGTTTATGTAATCTAGGCACAAACTCAAAGACAAGGTCAACCAATCTTTAGAATATAGTAACAATAATGTATTTATCTGCACCTTCTCCAAGGTGCAATGCTAATCCAATGTTCCATCCCTTACAATGGAATCTATATCCAAAGTACTTGGATAACCATGCCCAAGTCCCATAGACACAATCTATAATCCACCATTTATCTAGAGTAGGATCTTCCAATATCCAAGACATTAGCCTCAGAGGTTTTTCCGATATCAAGATACATGCCTTATTTATATATCAACAATCTTTTAAATACATGACATTTGGATGTACTAGAAGGAACTTGGAAGGCTTGAGATGTGGGTGAAATGGTCAATATAGTTGCAATTGCACCCTTCCAATCTGATGCACTCCTCTTGAATGCCATTCCATGCTCCTTGATTACCACTTCCATCCTTTGATTGCTCCTTATTGTAGATGCTATTTGGATAGTCTTCATATCCCCAACAAGTTGCCCATAGCATGTCAAAGTGGATGGAAAGATGATAGTTTGACCACCAATGGAAAAATTTTGGATTATATTGAAGAGTCTTGTGTGTATCTAGAATTTGTAGAATGCAAAGTATAAATGAGAAGAGTGATACATTAGGGATGGCATCATCTTGGAATATAATATTAGCAATGAGAAAGTCCTCTTCATTCAAGAGCTTATCTAGCCACTAGAGGATAGTATGGTAGTTTCTCACTTAATGGAAAGTTTTATATCTCTTTCATCACTTGAAGGGAAGTGGGAGCCACATACATTGGATCACGTTCAAAAGACTTACGTACACTTCTTTGTTCAATATTAGTCATAAGTGAGTTTTGAAGTGTGATATGGAAGATCAAATGGTGTCCCATTCTCTTTTGGATGGGCTTTTACCTTTTGCTTTCTTCTCTAATTCTTGCACCTCTTGTAATATTCATTGGAAAATGTGTATATAGTATGATTTGTATTCATCTAAGAGCTTCAATTGTCTATTTTGATTCAATCATTGTATATCATAATGTATCTTTTTCAAACATGATTGATGCTTCAACCATCTAAACCAACTTTTGATTGTAAGTATCAATTGGTCTTTAAGTAATGCATGAGTGAAGCCTTTATCAAGAGCTTATGATCTTAGGAGCATAATTGAAATTAAAACACATAAGAAAAATGAATTAACCCAAAAGGGGTGTAAAAGTGGATAGTGCAATAAAAAAGAGACATTTGAAAGGGAAGCCACAACTTGGTCCTTTTTGATGTATAAGAAAAATCTTAATAATATTGATGTTCTTATTTAATTTCTTATTAACACATAACAACAATCATAATAATGTTGATATTATTATTTAATTTCTTTGAGAATGACCTACTCACAAAGATGTTATTGTATAATAGTGAAGTGTGTAAACATACTTGAAACTATTGGGGAACCTTTTTCCTCACTAGGATGTTCTTCCCCCAAATTTTTATATATGACCATTCATTATGGTATAAACTCAATACACTTCAAGCTTTCAAGCTTCTTCTTATTGCAAGCAATGGGTCTATGCTCTTGCAATCTTGAATCAACATTTTGGTATCAGAGTAAGCTTCCACCTCTTGAATGGAGTTTTAAACCCCCTCTGCTCCATCTCCTTGGATTAAGATGATATTGTTTGTAGGGTGTGTAAGTATTGGGGACATGCCCATAGTGTTAATTATCAAAAATTTCAATTGGATTCATTTCAGGATCATTTGTAGTATTGCTAGTATTGTCCATGCTATTTTGTCCTTTTGTGTAAAATTTCAAGAGTGCATATTGCATTTGCTTCACAGTCTCTGTAAAATGCAACTTTATATTGCATTATTTATATAATCCTTCTAAGATTGTACCATTCGATACTTGAAACTTTCAACAATGAAATAATTTGATACACTACTAGATTTTGCATTATTACATGAACTTACTATGAAAAGATACGATATTTGTTATTTTCAAACTATTGAGATAGTTAATATTAGGATATTAATATTTGCATTATTACATGAACTTACTATGAAAAGATACAGTATCTGTTGTTTTCAAACTATTTAGATAGTTAATATTAGGATATTAATATTATCACACTATTACTCATTCAATTGTGCACATATACATTCATGTGCACGTATATATTCACATTTCCTCCCTCTCTTGGTTCTTTGCATGTACTTTATTAACACATCCTAATGCGTTAATATTGTAATTGTACACACAAACAAAACCACATACACAAATTGCTTCACTTGCACATTCCTCTCTCTCTTTCTCTTGTTCTCTCTCATCCTCATTTGATTACACTTACAATAACCCTTGCAATTGCTTAATAGTCTTTGTAAATTGTAGCTTTGAATTGCCTCATTACATGTTCTAGCTATTCCTTTCAAGATTATACCATTCAACACTCGAAACTTTCAACAATCAATTAATTACAAAGAGGTATACTAAGTCCATAACTATATTTGCAAGATGATAAATTGCTATGTGCAAAGCAAATGTACATATTCAGTGTACACATCAAATACTAATTGAGATCCATTGTTGGATGGTGGAATGTGTGATCCCTAACAAAACTCATGGACTCTCCCATGAAAACATGCTAGTTCAATAGGGAAGCTTGTGTTCTAAGAGGATGGTGTCCATGGGACTTTCCTCAAATGAGGGTGGGCATATAAAGGAGGTGGGTGGGTTCCTTTGCATCTTCTCCATGCTATCATCCACAAATAGTGTCCTTGTTGGGTTGAAGTGTAGTCAATCAATATCATCAAAACATTTCAAAAAATGCAGTTTCACGTGACTCCTTCTGAAAGAAGCAGTTACAAAAATTGTTTTGCACGTGCCTTATCCCTATTGAAATACAAATTGTGGTGCTTGCTTTGTTTGCTTCACACAATCGCTCCTAACTAGTTGGAGTAGTCCACTCAAGTTATTCTCCTTCATTGAGCCCCAGATGACAAGGTTAAACAAAGTAGATATTTCCTTCAAAAAAGTATAAAGGACTAGCAGAAGAAACTTGTGCATGCAAGTAGCAACAACCGTGGTTACCAACAACGATGTATTTCATATGTTGACTACTGAGGACAAGTTGGCTAGAGTCAACTATACATTGTGGTCTTATATGATGGATCATATATTGGTTGTAAAAGGGTTGAGGAACATTGTGTAGAGAATTAATGTGGTTCTTATTGTGTTTATGGAAGCCATAAGTGCAAAAAAACTAGGTGGTGTTGAGGATATTATAAGTTCTAGTTTCACTACAATCAATATTAGAGCACCACTAACTACTTTTGAGTAGATTCACAAGGATGAAAATATGCATAGGTTTATGCCTTGATTGCATTTTCTAAGAGCTTAGCATGATCCTACACATTGGCTCATGCAAGATAGCTAAGGAGTTTTGGGATATACTTGCAAATTTGTATCAAGGAAGAAACGAGCCTTATGTTTCTTACCTAGGTAAGAAAATTAGCAAGTGAACACATGGATGAAGTTGGATCTATATAGGATTTTTGAAAAAATATCAAAGATCTTGAGGAGCACTTAATCACTACAAATAATATTTTGACAGATAGCTCATCACTTGTGTCTCAATGGTCTTCCCAATTCTTATCAGATTTTTGTGCCTATTCTTTGTTCAATGATGATAAAAGTAAACCCCAATTCTTTCTTATTTTGAGGACTTGGCCTTTGTTTTGCTATAAGTAACCAATATTGACAAAACATCTATTCGGATGCTTTTTGCAGATAAAACTCTAATGTGGCTAGTCAAAAAGGTAAAGGAAAAGCTACCTTTTACTAGTAAACTCGAAAATTATAAGTACTATTTAGACAAAGAAGGTAATAATAATGAGAAGAAGATAAATTTTTTTAAATAGGCATTACATGTCAAGAGATCATATCATTAATGATGACTATCCTACATCGGCTATAACAAAAAAGGCTAAGAAGAGAGGCTATTATTGTTGTTGCATATACTATCTCTTAATTCAGAATCACTAATTGAAAAGTGTGATACTTTGGTGGTAGTCCACTAAGCACATGATTTGCAATGCAATTTGGTCACTTGAATTTCGCAAAGGGATAGTGCTATTACATGCACCAGTAACTCTTATCCTATGATAAAATTATATATAATTATTGTGGTTTCATAAGCTCAACAATAATGGGGAATCTATGGAAGATATGGCATGTCTAGTTGCAAATCCATGTTCTATTTTAGATAACAAAACTTTAACATGCACATTTTTGTCATGTAAATTTTGGTAGTTTGCTATTCTTGCAGAAATTTGATGTGGTAACTTCATTGCCAACTCTTGATGCACATGTAAAACACATTTTTGAGGGATCTACATTGGATAAAACATAGGGCATGCTTGCTTTCCCAAAGATGGTTCAAAGAGAGCTCGTAAACTATAGCTTGTAAATAGTATTGTTTGTGATTTGATGCAAATGTTGTCTTTTAGAAATTATGTATGCTTCATGCCTTTTACTAATAACTGCTCTAGGCATGCATGGACAAATCCTTTGAAAGATAAGTTTGAAGTATTCTTATGCTTTAAACCATTTACATGTCTAAAAATATATCGTGATCTAAAGTGGAAACCCTCCATTTTGATTGGGGGGACTGTAATAAAACAAATTTCATAACATTAGTTTAGGGATTGGCTTACTTTAGGCTAGAGTATAAAAGAAAAGAGGGTGCCAATGTAAGGATCTTTTTGCACATTTGTAAACTTATCCATTTCTTGGAGCTTGAGGGTTTCTTACCTTCCCCACCAATATTGAGGATGGATACTCAATCCCCACCATTGCAAGAGGTGGATTTCTTGTAGTAGCCTTCATCACAATTCTTGTTGTATCTTGATTCAATTAAGTTATGGCAACATTGTGGTATAGTTTAATACAATGTTCACAACTATGGCATGGCTATTGCTAGTTAACTATGGCTATGGCATGGCTAGCTATGGCTATGGTATTTTAATTCAAGATAGGCTAAGTTAATTTCAATGGTATCAGAGCATGGTTTTTGATCCATTGGTAAGGTCATTTTCAAACTTAGATTTGGTTATTAGCACCATACACAATAATTGAAGTACAAGATTTAGTCATAAGACTTGGCAATAGTTCAAACTATGACTAGTCAGGGTTCTTTGCAATAAATGATGACTATTTCTAGGGTTCTTGGAGAAGATTTGAAGAAGAAATGATAGGTTCTTGGACATTTTAGTAGCTCATGGTCAATATAAGGCCCATTTTGGAAGTTCTTGGTCTAATTGGGATTAATGAAGATTGAGAAAGCATTAAACATCAAGAGTTTTCCCTCTTTCTCTTAAGCTTTCCTTTAGCTTCAATGGAGATCACTATTTTAATCTTTCTTTTCCTTCCATTTTGAGCTTCAAGGATGGCATATGCTTTGTTCTTATCTTGATTACCATCTATGGAGCACCACTTTGCCTTGGTTGCAAGGCATGACATCATCGTGGACAAGAATATATATTAGTATAATTTGCATTAATTTTCAGAAGGCTACCTTATCATTTTTTCAATCATTATCTACTATAGATATTATAGAGCTTAAGTCAAGCTCATTACTGTCTAATAAAGAGCTCTTGGTTGCTACATTCAAGCTTCTTCCCTTCTCTCAAGTCCTTGATGGTTTTTGGAAACCCTAGCAATGGTAATTTCAGGACAACAAGGAAATTTTGACAATTTCTAGAAGATTTGAGAGGGATTTTGTGCTCTTTGGCTTTAAGAAGATGAAGACAAGATTCTTATATGCAACATAGACTTGATACTGAAGCATTTTAGCAAGATTTAGAGTATTCTTGTTTTTTAATTTGAGAAAAAATAGGGTAGCCATGACGTTGTTTCTTTATTTGAGAAAAAAATAGGGCAGCCATGAATTTGTTCAAATCTTTGGCCCATTTAGGTTCAAAATTATGAAGTATTTTACTCTAGGGATGTAGTAGCAAGGCCACACCATAAAGAATTTATTAACATTGAAACAATCGATCAAAATTCATGACATTTTCCTCTTGTTAAATGTATAGATAGCCACAAATGTCTTGAATCTTCATGAAAACTTGATTCTAATCGAGGATTTGAGTATTTTCATGGAGCATGGACTTCTCTTTAGACATTAGTGCACTCAAAAATGGCACTCTTATAGTTGATTGGAGACTTTAAGTAGATTCCCTATCAATGGAGGCTTCATATGGATTTTTCCATAACTATTATGATGGAATTTGGTCAATGTCAACATTCTTCTTTATCAAGCATTGAAAAAGGTTTATTATCTACTCTCTTCTAATCTCTCCATTTCTATTTGTTGAAGCATAGCTAATTGTTGAAGGAGAGGTTAGGTTGAGTACCTTCATTGCTTGATTGAAAATTTAAGAATTAATTGATTGAATTTTGATTCCCATCCATTGAATATTAAATTTCCATCATTACGAGCTTAATGATTCAACACATCATTTTACTTTCTTCCACTAATATGCCCCATGATTGATAAATGAATGCAAGGATATTTTCATATGAAAATTTTAGTGATTTCTTGTCTATGTGATTGGCTAATCTCTAAATTTTCATCTCTTAGTGATATTGAAATACCCAAGAAATTGTAAAAGGTGAGTTTAGTAATTCAGTGACTCATTGATTACCAAGGTAAACCTTTCTTAAGTTCCTTCTTTGATTTCATTGAGCTTTCAAATTCTTGCATATCATTGAGTGTCCAAAGGTTTATTTCAACCATTCATATCATCCTTGTTTTCTAGAACACAAGCACTACCATGTACACATACCAATTGAGGAAAAAGTTTGAAGCTAGATGAGATAGCAAGACAAAAGAGAGGTGACCCTTCCTTGCTATTTAGGACTTTTTAGGGGTGCACAACCTCACCCAGAAGAAACTTCCCACTTCTTCTAGAGTTTTAGAGCCCATTTAGGTGCATTGTCTACCATTTTATCTGTCACCATAAGTGGTGGACCATGGAAGACCACTTGAAAAGGAGTGGAAAAGACTTAAGGATAATTGGGAATCATTAGCACTAAAACAAGATAAAACAAGGCAATGAACATTAAGAGTTGTAGGGATTTATAAGTCATATACAAGTAATTAGATGATATTTGCAAGGTATACATGATGACTTTTAGTAGCCATTGGTATATGATGAAGGCCACATTCATATTTGGCAAAATAGGGCCTAAACAATGTAATTACAGGTGTATATAAGTTGATATCTCAATTTGGATAGTCACAAAGAATTTATTGCAAAATGAGATATCTTGGTTCCAAAATGGATTTCTTGTACTCTATTCAAAGAGAACAAAGTTAGCCTTGGTCTTAGCTAAATTTTTTGACAAACAAAGTAGTGGATCAAAAGATATGGTCATTTTACTGACAAGTGGTCATTATAGACAACCTTTGGACAACAGGATATGGTTTACTGTTGAGCTCGGATCTACCTTCTACCTATTTTTAACTTGGTATTTTAGTAAGTCTAACTTCACCTTGCATAATAAGATTTGTTTATAGCCAATAATCAAAAGGATTAGAGGAGCACAACTCAAGATATCACTCATTTACTAACAGACCCAATTCATGGAATAGAGGAATACTCAAATTTAACCCTTCAAAGAATCATGGATATCAAGAGAGTTTTTAGCATGCTAATAGAGATGATGACATTCATGTATGTGATTTCTTCAACAAATAGTTTTATCAAAATACTCAAGTGCCTAATGCAAGGAATGGACAAGATCAACACATTTATGAGGAGGAACCAAGAAGAGATGACAAATTTCAGCGTTATGAAAATCTTGAGGATATGATGCTACATGTTCAACCCAACCAAAATTGTCATCCACATGGAACTAATTCACTTGGTCATTATTGTTTCAGCAACAAGAAAAATGGACAACGTTCCTTTAACAATAACCATGGACAACAAAGATTTGGCAATTTCTCTCATAGAGAATAATCAATTGGTCTACCCAACAACAATGGATAGCATTATCCACTATGAAAAGTTATACAAGGAGAAGATTAGCATACCTCAGTTTAAAGAAGATAACCCCTCACCAATGGACTTAGAAGAATGGATTGCAATGTGCCCGCCTATCAGCTGTCCATGCACGTTTTTAGCAGTCCATCGAGAGATGAATCTAAGCGATGATGCTTGGCACTCCCATGGAATGTTAGGGGTTTGTTACCTAGGGTTTCTCGAGTCTACCTCGCAACAGAATGTTCACAGATGAACCCATTGGGATCGACCTCAATTTTGGGTTTCTAGTGGTCAAGGTTTCGGGATAGCATTCTAGTGTCGGGTCCTGGACATCCTACTTTATGCAAAGATAACCAAGCCGAGGCAGAACCATGCCGCACTTGGTCAAAGAGAATGGGAAACGAGAGGGATGCGCTGCTCAACCTCTCTACCTATAGGGCATAGTCCCATTCCGGTCCCCTAAAATGACATGAATCGGGGTTTTATCCTAATATTTACTAAGGGTCGGTCATCGATAAAACCTTGTGAGAAGGCTCCTAGTTCTTGTCAAGAATCACATGGTGGGGGGACTTGCTCAAGATGCTGTGCCGAACACACACAGAATGCACAAGGAGAAGCTCACTCAAGAGACAAGAAGAGAGCTGGAGGCCAAAATGTTTTCTTGTTGGTTTCTTCTTCTTCTTCCACACACTTTACAAATGTACACAAAGCATAGATAAGATACAACATAAATGAAAGTGGCCTACTAAGTCAAACAATGCATAATCAACTACACTAGTCGACTGGTGCTATAACTATGCCAGCTGTAAATAGGTGTAACAACTTGAATATAATAAGTAATGAGTCAGTGGCTATGTGAGAGTCATAATGACCACCGACGTGCTAAGTGTAGATGTGTGGATCCATCTAACCAGGCGGTCCATCATTAATGTCTGCATGTGTTGAGCTTGTCATCTCAACACTCCCCCTCAAGCTCAACTGCATCTCTGCAACTCCAAGTAAGCTTTGAAACTTTTGAAGCTTCTCTGTACCCAATGCCTTCATGAAGATGTCAGCTATCAGATCCTGTGTGCTGACATACACCAAGTCAATCTCACATGCTAGTACCTTCTCTCTCACAAAGTGGTAGTGTACCTCAATATATTTTGTCCTGGTATGGAACGTAGGGTTCCTAGCCAACTGTATACTACTCATGTTGTCACAATAAATGACAACTAGACCTTCCACCTGCACATCTAAATCAGCCAATAACTTTTGCAACCATACTACCTCACATGCTGCAACATCAGCACCTCTATACTCAGCCTCTGTACTCGACAAAGCAACTGTAGATTGCTTTTTGCTGCTCCAAGTAACTGCTGCACTACCAAGAGAGAACATGTATCCGCTGGTAGATCTTCTATCAGACATACTACCAGCCCAATCGGCATCTGTGTATCCAAACACCTGTGCATCTATACCTGCCTCATAGAAAAGTCCATAATGTAATGTGTACTTCACATATCTCAATATGCGTCTGACTGCATCCAAATGTGGCTTTCTAGGTACTTGCATAAACTGACTCACAAGACCAACAACATAGCTCAAGTCTGGCCTTGTAATGGTCATGTAGATCAAACTCCCCACTATTCTCCTGAACATAGTAGGGTCTTCTATCTCATCCCCAACATCAGCACTGAACTTTACATTCTGCTCCAACGGGACTGAAAGTGGTTTGCATGCTATCATACCATACTTGGACAACATATCCAAGCCATACTATCTTTGGGACAGCCATATACCATCATCACATCTGATCACCTCAATGCCAAGGAAGTACCTTAGCTCACCTAAATCCTTCATCTCAAACTTCTTCCTCAAAAAGTCCTTGACTTTAGCAATCCCACTATCACTATCACCTGTAATAATCAAGTCATCCACATAGATGACTATGATGACCAAACCTGCATCTCCCTTTCTCACATAAAGTGAGTGATCAGCATCAGAAACATAAAAGCCAATATTGACAAGATACTCTCTGATCTTGTCAGACCATGCTCTAGGTGCTTGCTTGAGCCCATAGAGGACCTTCTTCAACCTGCACACATACGTGGGATGCTCTAAATCTTCATAATCTACTGGCTGATTCATATACACTTCTTCTTGCAAATCACCATGCAAGAAGGCATTCTTCACATCCATTTGCTGCAACCTCCAACCTTTGGATGCTGTCACACATCTGACAGTTGCCATCCTAGCAACTGGACTGAAGGTTTCTTCATAATCTATGCCATATGTCTGGGCATAGCCTTTTGCAACCAGCCTAGCTTTGTACCTACTAATAGAACCATCTGCATTGTGCTTAAACTTATAAACCCACTTACATCCAATAGCTTTCTTGCCCTTCGGCAATGATACTAGATCCCAAGTCTTATTGGCCTCTAATGTAGCCATCTCCTTATCCATTGCTGCATCCCAATGAGCATGACCAACAGCCTTCTCAAAACATGTGGGCTCAACATCCTCAATCACTTTCACCATATAAGCATAATGGTGAGCTACATAACCTTCAAAACCAAATCTGTTAACAGGGTATCTCACCCTGCTAGACCTGCGTACCACTGGATCACTCAATGGAGTCTTTGCATTGACGCGTGCTCTCTGCACACCTGGAGTCCTCACTAAAGGAATGCCAAGCTCATCATCCAAGCTCTCTGAGCCACTGAAGTCTCCATCAAGAACTGCATCAATGCCATCTGACACTTTATTCTTTCCTTTGTCTTTACTTATAGTGCTATTAGATGCACCTGAAGATGTAGAGCTACTCCTTAGTCTCCCAGACCAAGGACTACTAGATGATGTCTCTAGTCCACATAGAGTCCGCGATTCTTGCTTTTTAGCCTGCACATGAGTGTCATGATCATCATCATCATCCAATGCATCACCACTAGATGCATACCAACTGCTCATTTCATAAAAAATGACATCCCTGCTCACTCTGAACTTACATGTGACAGGGTTATGACAACGATACCCTTTCTGTACTAAAGAGTATCCAATAAAAACACATTTTTCTACCTTTGGATCAAGCTTCTTCCGTAGCTCATCTGGCACATGAACGTATGCAACACAGCCAAATACCTTCAAGTGCGATACATTAGGCTTCTTGCTAGTAAAAACATTCTTCAGAAGTCATACCATGAACTGCAATTATGGGAGTTCTATTCATAATATAAACAACAGTATGAACAACCTCAGACCAAAAATGCTTAGGCATATTCTTTTCAGTCATCAAGGCATGTGCAACTTCTGCAATATGCATGTTTTTCCTTTCTGCAATCCCGTTTTGCTGTGGGGTATACCTGCATGTGAACTGTCTCTTTATCCCATGAGACCTCAGAAAATCACTGAACTCATTCGAGAGGTACTCTCCCCCTCCATCTGACCTCAAGCACTTTACTTTCAAGCCTGTTTCTCTTTCAACTGCAGCCTTGAAAGTTCTAAAGTGCTCAAATGCTTCACTCTTTTCCTTCATAAAATATACCCATAGCTTTCTAGAACAATCATCAATGAATGTGACAAACTATGAACTGCCTCCAAGAGATACATTTTGTGTAGGTCCCCAAATATTTGTATGCACAACATCAAGGATATTTCTGCTTACATCTCTGTCATGTGAAAAGGGTTGTCTTGCATGCTTACCAAACTGACATGCTTCACATACCTTATGAAATTCTGCAATTTTAAATGTAGGCAAACCTGTAACCAACCATTTGGGCTGCATTAATTTCAGCCTTTGTACATTTGCATGTCCAATGCTTTTGTGCCAAATTTCAATATCTGCAACAACTCCTTTTCCTTTAGCATACATAGCAGCATTCATAGTAGGAATTCCAGCATCCAAAGTAAACATACGTCCAACTCTACTTCCCTTTGCAACCAACCTGCACTTGTCATTGAAGTCTTCTACAAAGCAGCCCTTTGCATTAAATCTGACTTGCAGCCCTTGCTCTACCATTTGACCGACTGACACCAAGTTCTTTGTAATAGATGGTAGATGTAATACATTTGAAAGACTCTTTGTCTTACCATCATGCAAGGACAAGGAAACTTTTCCAATGTGTGAAATTGGGTGGTATGAATCATCACCCATCTGCACATAACCTGTATTTTGCAAATCTTGCATCTCTCCAAACCATTCTGCATGGCTGGACATATGATTGGATGCATCTGAATCAACATACCAAATATCAGCATGTGTTCCCTTTTCTGTAACAGCATTCAGCATATGTTGCATAACAAACAGACGTTCATTTTTGTCTTCATTCTATCGTGATAAAGACGATGCATAGTTTCCTTGCTGCAACTTACCACTGGAAATATCATCTTTCTTAGCATAACATTGGGCTGCAATATGACCTGTTTTGCCACAGTAGTGACACACAATACCAGAGTTGTTAGAACCTCTATTCTGCCATCCACCTCTTCCTCTAAAGCTCCCCCTGCCTCTAAAGTTACCATGTCCTCTTGAAACCTGCATATCGCCAAATTCTCGATTCAATCTATTTTGTTGGTTGTCACTACCATGTCCTGTACCATGGCCTCTTGAAGAGGATCTGCCATTATCACAAACAAGGATATAGCACAGCAAGCTAGTCTTTTGCAATCTTCCACAACACGTGCATAGTAATATACCAAGCAACCTTTTTCATTGATTACTCAACAATACATGTAATCTGCAACCTGTTTACAGATAAACCTTATGTTTGCTTCCTGCAAACACCTAAAAAATTACAGATTCGCAATCTGTAACCTGTGCACCCACTTTCGGTCAATACAGCCGAAATCACAGTATACCCTGAAACTGCTGTCTGCAACCTTGCGGCTCTAAAACGGCGCCTGAAACGGCCTCAGATGCCCAAAATAATTGCGGAAAAGCCCTAAAGGGCGTACTTGCAGAATATACAGTGCTCTGATCGCACACCAAATCTCACATCAATCTAAGTTTTTTTACTCGACCCTGCTTCCGGTGCCTCCACACGCACTATCCAAGAGAGAGAGAGTGGAAGGATGGGAGAGCTTTTTACTCGTGGCTTGCTTACTCAAACCTTGCTTCTTCTCCTTCACTTCAGCCTTTGAATTTATCCTCTCTCAGTGGCACGGCTCTGATACCATGTCAAGAATCCCGTGGTAGGGGGATTTGCTCAAGATGCTGCGCCGAACACATACAGAATGCAGAAGGAGAAGCTCACTCAAGAGACAAGAAGAGAGATGGAGGCCAAAACGTTTTCTTGCTAGTTTCTTTTTCTTCTTCCACACACTTTACAAATGTACACAAAGTATAGATAAGATACAACATAAAGGAAAGTGGTCTATTAAGTCAAACAATGCATAACTGACTACACTAGTCGACTGGCGATATAACTATGCCATCTGTAAATAGGTGTAACAACCTAAATATAATAAGTAATGAGTCAGTGGCCATGTGAGAATCATAATGACTACCAATGTACTAAGTGTAGATGTGTGGACCCATCTAACCAAGGGGGTCCATCATTAATGTCCGCATGTGTTGAGCTTGTCATCTCAATAGTTCTCTGGGACCACCCTGACCCGTTGGGGGTTTCGTCCACCCGCTTCCCTCAGTAGGTGTTCTTTAGTTATTTAATTAGGTCATACCACAATTATGTGTGTCATTTAAAATTAGCTTCCTTAATTAAGTCTTTTAGGGAACATGGTTCATTCGTGTAACTTATAGCATTGACACAAAAACTGAGCAAGCAGTCCTTTTGACAAACAAGTTCCTTAACTTATCTTCTAGTTAATCTTTGTCTCCTGCCCATACATGAGAAATTATATATCCCTTTTGCCCCTGTAGAAGTACCCAGTCCAAATCACATGGCACTATATTTTCCATCCTTTATTTAGAATAGGATCTTCCAATGCCATAGACATTGGGGCCACGACAGTCTCCTCAACTCAATTCCGGACTTGGCAAGGGGTGTCCAGAGCTCCACCTGACCCACAAGTTTCTTAGGAGTGAAACACCATTTTTATGGTTGGCCCTTTCACTACTTGACCTTTGGCCCATGAATTGAGCAATGCCCTTCTCTAGTTAATTTGCGGTGCGATCTTGGAGATGATCCACCCGTGCAAATTATCATTTTCTTAATTAATTTATTTAAGAATCAAGCAGAGTCAAGGCAATCAGCCCTAATATCATATTCTAAGAAAAATTCCTTTATCCTCATGGCAATTTGTCATCACAGACCCTCGCTATGAATTTACCATAAATCACAAGCATTTGGAATAATAATCCAAACCACAATCCAACAATCAGTTGATTGTAAAAGCATTTAGGGTGTTGTTTGATCAACCAAAAAAACCAATGGTATTTTTCCCAAACAATACAAGAATAGACATGATAAAAATTCCATCGCATATTTGCTCTCCCCCTTGGGATTAAAGAGCGCTTCTATGCAAAATTTACTTAACACTTGTATACACAATTCTTAATGTCATTCTTTTTACGATTATGCCATTCATAACTTCTGACCGATTCTTCCTTGTAGATGCTCTATCAACGAATAAGCCATATGCAACTAGGTGCAATTAACTTCTACATGCACTTCGCAAACTCCATCTTTCGAATATTTGTGATGAGTTTATCATTTTCAATAACCCATTCTCGTGCGGCATAGTACGAGATCTACTGTTTCTCATGTGGGAATCAAAGCAAGCATCTAACAATTTGAAAATGTATTACTTATATCTGTGTAATAGTTTCACGCAATGAAAGTTAGTTGGTTAGTTCGAAAGTTAGTTAGTCAATTAATAAGTTAGTAAGATTACTAACTAAAGACTAAATAAGGTAAAACTAACTAATGTTAATAGCTAATAATTTTTATTTAATTAAATATATGTATATAAAACTGAGAGTCATAAATCCAATATTTTTCTCGGATTGATAAGGACCGTAGCCACCCTTCACGGAAGTTACAACGTGAACGAGACTTATGAGCCATATTAATCATTGGTATTAATGTGTATAGTTTGGATGGTCCAAAAATATTAGATTTTGGACAAAACTAGCATATTATAGATATTTTAGATATTATCCTAAAAAGATAGAACTGGATGTCATTTAAAAGAAAAGATAAGTGATGCTTTAGTTAGTTTTGGAGATTTTATAAAAAGAAAAAAGATAAAGAGAGTGATTGGCAAAATTGTGCCGCCGTGATTACAGTCTACAGGTAGTAGACAATACTTCAAACAGGGAGAGAAAAGGAGTGATCTAAAAGCTTTTCAACCAAGTGTCTTGCAAGTGTATTAGGGTTTTACTCCCCTTTTGGAGCCAATGGAACCATCAAATTTATGAGTTAAGCATCAGATCACTGAGTTTTCCAAGAGTCCCTCCACCAAGAACTCTTGTTCTCAACCTCATCCCATCTTCTCTAATTCATTATAAATATGAGGCATGGGGAGGCACAAGAGAGCATAAGGACACCTCGAGAGGCTGCGAGAGAGAGGTAGAGAGAAAGATACCCCTCCAAGAGATTGAGAGAGAGAGAGAGAGAGAGAGAGAGAGAGAGAGAGAGAGAGAGAGAGAGAGAGAGAGAGAGAGAGAGAGAGAGAGAGAGAGAGAGAGAGAGAGAGAGAGAGAGAGAGAGAGAATATATAGTTACCCTGAGAGGCTGCAAGGGAGAGAGTTAGCTCAATTCCCTCTATCTTGATCCTCGACTTAGCCATCTTCTCCTACACTCTACCATCTCAAATCTATTCCGCCTTCTTATTCTCTTGAGTCTACTTGCGGATGACGACCTCTAAGCAAAGAATGTCGCGTTGTCGTGACGCTGCACGTCTGCCATTGCAAACTTGAGGGTGGAATTTTTTGCCAAAATGTTGAACTCTTAATCAGCGTCATTATGAGTTTATTTTCCGTTGTGTGTATCTTTTGTGTTTGAATTTGTATGTCATGGGAGCTTGTAGAATCCGGTAAAGGATTTATAACTTCGGTAATCAATGGGTCAGGTAAGATGCTTATAATTACTATTGGCATGAGAACAGAGTGGGAAAAATTGATATCCAAGCTCAGTGAAGATGGAAATTTGGAGAAACGGTTACAGGTTCAGATCAATGTGGTTGCAACTACCATAGGGAAAATTGGGCTAGCTTTTATTCTTCTTACTTTTATAGTCCATTTTAGTACAATTTTTGATAGTAGGGTTTCAATGGAGATCCAAATAATTTTTGGAAATTGTAAATTACTTTGCAATTGCAGTTTCATTCCTGAGTGTTGCAGTTCTCGAGGGGCTCCCTCTTCACGTAACACTTAAACTTAATTTGGTCAAAGATCTTGTTTGAAACCTAATAGCCTATGAGACAATGGGCTCAACAACATGCATTTGCAGAAGAAACTCCAACAACAAATTATATGACCATTGTAAATATATGTTATGTTGAATTTCTTGGTTGGGAAATGGAAAGAAATAAGATTGCGATGTGAGATATGAAAGGTTGAACCCTTCAAATTCAGAGGAAAAGAGGATGATGGTATTGTCTGAATTGGTAAATGTAAGGTGGCATACATAGGAGATGGTCAATGAAGTGTGACTCGACGGCATTACGGGCAGGCTAATGACAAAAGCCTTGATGTCAAATAGAGGTCACAATTATTGAATGCTTTTTGAAGATGACATCAGAGATATTTTTAATTAAAGCTTCTTTGAAGCTTTTCCGAGAGAAAAGCTACGAGCTTTAATATATGGCCGTGTGAAGATGACGCTATTAAGGGAGGTGCAATGAGTTTAAAAAGAAAAAGGAAGATGATAGAATGGACAGAGTCTTGAAGAAGGTGAGGAAGGTTGTGGATATATATCAGCAAGGGCCCCATGGTTTTTGACGGGTTTACCCGGTGATTGGGTGACCGTGGGGCCCACAAATTAAAAGACCCCTAAAAGGGGCATTGGATTCACCCAGAGGATCAATCACTGGGATCGAACCCTGGATCCCCAACTCCACACAGAGCTGTGCTATACCACATGCCCGCGAATAGCTTTGATGAAGCTAAATTATCTTCTTTCAATTAATTTTTTAAAAAACAAAAAGGTTGCGTAACCGGCAACCGACCGGGAGTTACCGACATGTCCCCGTAAAAGCGGGACCCATACTGATATCTATCTTCAGCCGGTGAGGAAGCTTCATCGATAGCTACATCGCCACTTTGAACACCGTGTCGACCTGCAAGAACTATGGAGGTTCGAGAGGGGGGAGAAGATGAAACTTCCTCAAAAGTCGATGATACCTGGACCATGGACGCTGCTGTTGCAGAGAAGTGATCGAGGAGTTTTGCGATAAAGCAAAAGGGCGGGACAAAAATGCTGCCTGTGTGCATGCCCTGATTGGAGTTCATGCCTCGGCAAAGCTCCTTGACTCCCTGCCCAACCTCCACCTCATCTGGCCTGCCGTCTGCATCGATAAGATAGACCTTGCCATTTGCCGCAGTAGGGGTGTCACAGTCACTAATGTCCCAGACGTCTCCAACAATGACATTGTTGACCTTGTCATTCTCTTGATGCTTGCTGCAGTTCGCCTGTTATGCCCGACTGATCGATATGTTTGTAGTGGATTATGGCTCCTGCATGGTGCTTATCCACTCACTAATAAAGCTAGCGGTCAGAGAATCGACATTGTGGGTCTTGGATCCATTGGCACGTGTATTTCAAGGAGAGCTGAAGGTGACAGCAACATACCAGTACCCTCCTTATGAAGATGAAGAAGATAAGGGGAAGAGCCTTCAGAGTGATATTGTTACGACAACCACACGCCACATCACCTCTCCCAGCATTATCGCGACTCATCTCGGAGTATCTCAAGCTGTGACGAACAGATTGGGAACATACTCTTGTCACTAAAGCCATGCAAAAATTGAAGAAATTATTGAGAGCCGCTCCAACTCTTCGAAAGGCAGATTATTAATGTGGAAGACCTATTGTGCTTACAATTGATACTAGTCCTATTGGCATTGGTTGGGCTGTTGGCCAAGATGATGCAGATGGGAATATGTATGCTATTCGATTTGGGGCAAAAGCCCTTAACGAGCGACAAAAAAGATATCCATAAATTAAGAGAGAGCTCTTGGGAGTTGCCACGGCTCTCAAGAATGACAAAGAGTATTTCATTGGAGCTGCTGTAGTGGTTGAGACTGATTGTTTGCCTCTTCTAGGTATGATTATGAGTTGTTCTACTCTAGATATTGCCATGCTTAGGTGGATTGGGTACATAAAATCCATGAACCTTGAGTTCAAGCACATAGTAGGTAAAGAGAATCCAATAGCCGATATGCTTTCACGAGCAAGGTATGATGATATGGAATTTTCTTGCATTGATGATGATGATGAAGATGGGGTTGATCTTTTAGCCATACATGCTGATCATATTTGTCACGTGTCTGCTTTGGAAAGCTTTGATGAGTCTTTGCATATAGAAGAGTATTTGTAGATTGGTCATTATTTGAGCACAATGTCTAAATAGGATGGATGGTCTGATGTGGATTTCAAGAAAATTCAAAGAAACAATTATGGTTTCTTCTTGCAAAGCGGGCTACTTTGGAAGCATCCACGAAAGTGAGGAGGACAGCCATTGAGAGTTGTTTATGATAGAGCTTCATAGGATCGTATCATGAAAGAATTCCATGAAAGTCTTTGGGCTGGGCATCAAGCTGTTTGGGCGACCTATGAGAAGATTAAAGAGCGTTATTGGTAGAAAGGAATGCATAAAGATATCTCATAGTTTGTTGAGACATGTTTTGATTGTCAGTTGTTCTCTTCAGTGAGGCATAGAGATGAGCTTCATCCTACCTACCTGCTATGTATTCATTACAAGTGGGTTCTTGATTTGATTACTATGCCTGTTGGTTTATGGCATATGCGCTATATTGTTTTGGCACGAGAAGATCTCACAAATCAAGCAGAAGGAAGAGCATTACGAACAAAGTCTACTTTGATAGTTTGTAAATTTCTATTGGAGGATGTTTTTTGTAGGTATGGATGTATTGGGAAAGTTACTGTAGATAGAGGTGAGTTGGATGCTGATGAGGCTAGAGAGTTTTTCTTCCACCTTGGCATTAAACTTGCTTTGACTTCGGCATATAATCTAGAAGGCAATGGGAAGAGCGAAATAGGCCATCTGCCAATTGTGAAAGCCTTGGCTAAAGCATGTGGTGGATGGGTTCGAGAATGGCCTAGGTTGTTGCCTTATGCATTATGGGCCGATCGTACTACTCACAGTGTGACTACAGGTTATATGCCAGCTAAGTTAATGTATGGACAGAAGCCAGTCATGCCTACAGAGACTTGCACACTTACTTGGAGTGCTATACCATGGCAACAAGAAGAGATGACTAGGGAAGATCTTTTGGCTCTTCGTATTCATCAATTGGAAAGAAGACCTAAAGATATTGAGAGAGCAATTCTAAAGCTCAAAGAGACTAGAATTTGCAACAAAAACCACTTTGATAGCAGATATAGATTGAGGCCTGAAGAGATAAAAGAGGAAGATTGGGTGTTGGTCTATGACAACAGTTTAGACAACCAGTATAGTGCCATCTGCAAGGTTTCCAGATGATGGTTTGGGCCCTATTTAGTGCAGCATGTCCATGACAATGCTACATATTCTTTGGCAGAACTTGATGGTACTACCTTGTGGATTCCAATTGCAAGGAAGAGAGTCACCTAATAACATTAGCAGTAAGACTTTTTCTAGCAATAAGGTGAAAGGATTATGTTTCAAGTGTGATGAGAAAAAATAACCTAATCATAAGTAGAAATGAAAACCCAATAGTGCCAAGTTTAACATGGTGATCATAGAAGACTCTAATGAAGATGAGGCACACGAGGAAAGCCTATTATAGTAGAGGTAGTTCTTACTTGTGATGAGATGCATGACCATGAAGA
Organism: Lygodium microphyllum; assembly: GCF_053477565.2. NCBI lineage: Eukaryota > Viridiplantae > Streptophyta > Polypodiopsida > Schizaeales > Lygodiaceae > Lygodium > Lygodium microphyllum. The sequence goes on along the minus strand of NC_141148.1, from coordinate 100,743,201 downwards.
TTAATACTCCAGGTAGTTCATTTGCTCTAGGTGGATTACAAATGGATGATTCTTTTACTAATGCATGTTCACCCATGATATATTCCATATCCCAAGATACTTGGATGGGTTGTAAAGGAGAGGATACACTTTAGCTAGAGGACACTGTCAAATCTAAGGTTGCTCATTTCTCATAGAACGGCAGTGCACACAACTTTATCAATGCCAAATCATTATACAAAATGAAGTTATTACCTCAAGAAATGGACTCTCCCCAATGAAGATATAAGAGCTCAAGAGTTGAGCAAAGAGAAAAGCCTACAAACTCCTATTGATTTATCCTAGTCTTATGCTATTCTGAAGGACTTCATTGTCCTAGATATGGGTTCCATTGACATCATTATTGGCTATGATTGGCTCAAAAAGCATGGCGAATTTTCGTTTGACCTCAATTGTATGCTTATGGAGTTTACTTGGAATGGGTAGCAATTAAAACTTAATGGTATAGAGAGAAAACATGTGGAAATAATCAACATAAAGAAGATGAAGTTGGAAATCAATGCAATGTCTTGTATTTTTACACTTTTTCTTTTAAAGGTGGATGAAAAGTAGCAATCTTCTTCACCTAAGGAGTGTGATCTATGTCTATGTAAACTTTTAGAAGAGTATCCAATGAGAATCAAGAGAGCATGTAGTCTAGAGTTCCATTATCTAAAGAGATCAAGCTCAATTGCATAAATAATCCAAAGCTCTGATGCCAAGAGAAAGTAGCTTCCACAAAAGCAAATCTAAATGCAAAATGAGTAATGCAATCTTAATACATCAAGTGCATGACCATTTACAATTCAAGATACATAAAGTGTATAGTAGAGAATATAAAACCTTAATAAATCTATGAGCATATATGTAATTGATCAATATAACAATTGAAGCATGTAACCAAAGTTCCAACTCATCAAATGTGGCTCCAAATAGAAGCCTAAATCATTTCATAATACCAAGTGTCCCCTTTGTAGAACCAAACCCTATATGGAGTTCAAACTTGGTAGTTTTCCATATAGTAGAGGGTTCTATATAGCTGATTTTAGGTTCCTCTTGGTACCTTTTATAGTACCCAAGAAAGAACTTGAGCACCAAATTTGAAGCTCAATTGGATAGAAAGAGTGGTCACATATGGTACCAAAAGTACTAGATTTGGTAACAAAGTGTATGTACAATACTAGATTTGTTACTTGTTCATGGTTCTATGCATTGAAATTGGTACTGCAAACAGATTTGGTACCGTGGTGTAGCTTGCATAGTACCCAAGTATGCAATATGCTCCAAATATGAAGCTAATTTGAATAGGAAGAGTGATATACAATACTAAAAGTTCCTTACTAGGTCCCAAAGTCAATATGTAGTACCTGATTTGGTTTTTTGTGTTACATTGGTTCTATAAACTTGGTACTACAACACGTTTGGTACTTCACTGTACCCTATATAGTACCTAAGCATGTGCAAAAAATATGAAGCTAAAATGAATAGTAGGACTGACATAGAGTACCAAAAGTACATTCATTGATACTAAATTGTATGCACAATATCAAATTTGGTGTTTTTTGTGTTGCACTAGTCCTATATAGATACAAAAATTGGTAGTACAATAGATTTGGTTCCCTACCTTGAATTGGAGATGGTATTCTATAATACCGAATTGGCACCCTATTCCAATTTGGTACCATGTACCAGTTTCATTGGAAGTACTAGTTTGATACTCTGTAGCCGTTTGATATGAACAATATCAAAATCAGGTGTACTATGTAAACAATACCAATTTTTGGTAATGTTCTAAATTCATGGGTTTTCATAAAAATATTTACGTTGTTTTGTTGTGAAATTTTGAGCTCTAACTTTGACTGTTTTTGTGTCATAAGTTGACCTCCACAAAAGATTCAAGAGTAGTTATCCTATAGTGATGTTGTTATGTAGATCCTTTGAGACACTAAAACTATTCTTTGTTTGGAGGTTGAAAGAGCAGTATATGTACTACTATGTATATCATGCCCATATGATATATTTCAAAGAGGCTTTCAACCAGATGTACCAAAAAAATTTGGGCATCATTGAAAAGGTCATCTATGTGCATGCTCCATTTTTTGTGCAAGGAGTGGTTCAGGTCAATGTTCTACAACCAAGTAGTATGTTAGCTTATAAGTATTTTGTGGAAATCTATATTGTGCCCAAAGCTTGTTGTTAGTAAATATCATGAAAGGAATGCTTGCTTGGAAATTTCCACAAATGTGGTGTAAGCAAGTTGTCATTTTTTCCAAATGAGATTGCAATGGATAGTAGGGAGGCGACTCTGAAGGTCTTTAAGGATGTGGAACCTAGAAAAGTTGATAGCTTGCAATGTGGAATTCCTCCTCTATTAAGATCCTATCCAAGTATGGATGTCACATGATACTACCTTATAATGGCTAATTTTGTGTCATTGCTAATACCCTAAATGAAGTTGGGGCCACATATGTTTGGTTATACTCGGAAGTCTTGATGGCACATCATTTCTTTGCATTGATCATGATTTTATAACCCTCTTGTGCCCATCAAATGAGAAAGTATACCACTTGCGTAAGAAATTGGACTCAGATTCAACTAATCATTAGAGCTTAGTAAGTTCCTGTGGTGGTATGCAAATTTTCTTTTCTTGAAGGATGTGATTAAGCATTGGCTTAAGGCTTGTTCTCTTGAAATATCATTGGAAATCAAATCTTCTATAATGGTGGAGGTCTTAGTAAATATGAATTCCTATTCTTCCCAAGAACACGACAAGGAGTGTACCTCATTTGCTATGTGATCGTCAAGTAGGCCTAGGTCCAAGCATTCGTAACTTCTAGAGCAAACAATGTGAAAGTTGAGTCCAATCATCGAATGCATGTTACTAAGTCATCCCCTGTGTCCATAGCCATGTTGGAAGCCACTTCAAGAATGGATGATCATTGTTGCAATGACTTAAGGCCTACTAGTGTCTTTGGTTTAATTGGATAGGACAAGTTGGTACACGTGGTATGTCCACTTTGGGATTCTCCTTGAGTTTGGTGAACATTTTTTGAGAAGTTGATTGGGTTTGAATTTCAATTGATACTTTGTCATCAGATTGTGTAGTGGTGATCACATCAGAGTTGTTAGGCGGGAGCTCATTGGTGATTGGTTGCTCATTGACGATTGGTTGATCTTTTGGTTGATAGATCATTGAAGCACTCATGGATTGAGCACCCCTCCTCTTGGTTTCTCTCTTACCCTGTTTGGATTTACATTTCTAGGTATTATTTTTTGGAACTTGAGATTGAGGGTTAGACTTGTCACGTGAGTTTGGGTAGCCACACCAAGGTGTTACCTTCATAGCAACCTTGGGCACGTAATAGGGATTTTGGAACCCAACAAGGCCTAGTCTTCTATGTACCACAGTGGTGGCAGAAACTCCTCCATTTAGGTCTAGAGTGTGAGGTATGAAAACTATGAATTCCTAATGATTGGCTTTTGTGAGGTTGTGGTCTACGCTTGGGGATCCATTTGATTGTTTGAGCCATAGCTTTGGGTGTGGGTTCTAGATACTAGTGGGACTTCACAGCGGGTACACGTTGTTGTGCACTACCCCTCCTTAGAGTTGACTACAAGTGGAAGTCAACAGCCTTTTGGGTGTCTATGGCACCCTTGCTGAAAGCCAATACTATTCTAACATTACCTATGGTAAGGTAGACACATTGTGGGTCATGGTCAACATTACAATGAACTTGTTATTTGAACACACGACCCAACAATGATTCCTTGCCACCAACACTTTGTTCATTAGGTAGCATATAAATTATGATGGATAGGCTCTTAGTCTCAATAGAAACATTTGTTTGCACTTCGCCAAGAGTGGATAGGACCACCTCCCAAATGGACCGAGTTTTTAATTGGTTGGTTACAATTAGGGTTGACCCATAATGGTCTAGTAATCATATGTTAAGATATTATTGTCATCTCCCTCATCAATTAGTGTGTCAAAGGTGTATGCCTTTTGAGCGATCATTGTTATACCTAGGTAGGCTAGTGCTGCGGCTTTCTCATCCTCATCTACTATTTAAGTGATGGTTGCAACTCTCACATTTATTGGTGTTTCTATCATTGGATGTTCATGGAGTGGATGTGATGGAGGGTAATACCTTTTGATGTGACTTCCGTTGAAAATGCCTATGCCCTCCCCCGCTAAGGTTTCGAGTTCTATAGTGCTCTGTCCTTTTGACGTTGCAAACCTAGGTCTTAATACCTTGAATTTCATCATTTGCTTGTGTCTCTTAACAAAGTATAGCAAGATTATATCTCCTTACTTGAAGTCTCATTGTTTGATGGGCTTGTTAGAACAACTCTTTATCACACCTTCTCACAAATTAGGGCATGGGTTGCAATGAGATGAGTCTCGAATAAGTGTTCTAGCTCTACCAAATGATTGTCCATGCTTCTTTGCCCTTCCATCTCTCCTGGACTCGTACCCTCAACCTTGGAACAAATAATTACACTTCTAGAATTGCTTCAATTCCATAGGTCAATTTGAATGATGTATGTCCTATGGTTGTTTTATAGGTCATCCCATATGCCCACAAAGGTGCCATGAGCTTTTTGTCTTAGTCACTACATGAAGCACAGACTACCTTTGTTAGGACATTCACTAAGATCTTGTTCATGGATTCATCTTGATCCTTAGCTTGAGGGTAATATGGTAAGGATTTATGGATTATCAACAAGGTGGATAATATGTGAGCAACCACTTCATTGATGAAGTGTGTGCCTTGGTCACTAACCAACTCTATGGGACAACCAAACCGTGAGATTACTTGCTCCCAAAGGAACTTGAATGTGGTCCTAGCATCACTCTTGTGAGTTACTTGAGCTTCTGCCCACTTAGTGAGATAGTATGTGGTGGTAACAATGATGTACTTGGATTGTGAGTACTATGCCGTAGGGTTGATTAGACCTATGAAGTCAATTCCCCATTTCTCAAATGGCTGCCATGCAATCACTGATGTCAACTCCATTTTTTCCTTACAAATAGGGACTTTGGTCCATTAGTACTCATACACACTTAGCCGCATCGTAGAAAAACATAGGCCAGTATAGTTGAGATTGGAGTATCTTGGATGCTATAGTGTCTCCACTAAAATGCCCTCTAGTAATCCCACCATGTGCTTTCATGAGCACATTGTGCATTTCATATTCGCAAACACATCTCCTTAAGAGTACATCCTATCCTAACTGATAAAATTGACTAGCAATCAACTAATCAAAATTCGTCTCTTTAACCTAGCTTTTTCTATGGGTCATTCAGGTAATCCATTCTCTAGGGTTGGACTATATCATCTGCCCATTACAGTATGAGGTCTGCTCTAAAAAAGTCTCATTCTCATTGGACATTCTAAAAAGATGTGCATCTGGTAGGTCATCAATGATGCCTTGTCTAGCCACTTCACCTATGGATATGAGGGACATATAATTTGCCATATAGTGCTCTTTACCCTTGCATGCTACCACAGAGAAGTTGAATTCCAAAAGAAGAAGTAACCATCGAGCAATGCATCCTATTGCACAAGGTTTGTTTATAGGATAAAGTAATGCTTGATGATCCACCAAGAAGGTAAAGGGTGTCTCTAGAAGATAATGTCTAAACTTCTTTACATCAACACCATGGCTAACCCTTCCCTCTCTGTTGTGGAATAGTTCATTTATGTATCAATGAGTTATCTGCTAGCAAAGCTCATTAGATAATCGAGGTTATGCTCCCTAAGTTGGCACAACGCTGCCCCCATGACAAACTTTGATGCATCTATGTGCACATGGAAGGTAATGGACTAATCTGAGGTTGTACAAAGGTCTAATTTATAATTCAGCACAAATTGATGGTACTATCCTATGTGGCCTAAGAAGTATTGCCAAACTAAAGACAATTCATATCACACTTAGTTCAAGGAGAGTGAGAAACAAGGGGAAGTATAGATACGTCAACCCCTTTACTCGTAGGGCAAAGTCTCACTCCCTTTTTCTAAAACGATACGGAGTCAAGGTGCTAACTATGGTCAATGTTCCTAATACTATAACACATCAAAATGTAGTGAAAGTCAGCTTATGAAGATCGTCCTACCTTAGGAAAAATTCGTTAGAAATCTCATTTTCCCACTTTCCTTAGTTGGATAGTTTTAGTTATCTAGTTACCTAATGTATCTAAGTTGCATAAATAAAAGTAGCTTTCTTAATTAGTCATTTTAGTCATAGTGTTCATTCATGTAACTTAAGTCACAATACACACACAATCCTTTGGAATACAACTTCTTTATCTATAGAGAATCTTATACAAATGTTTACTTTCCGCCCATACATAAGAACGGCCCAAAGGCCTTTATTTTACCAAGAGTTATGTCCAACTAGTATCAACAAGGCCCTCAAGAAGTCCATATTAAGTCATGCAAGGATATGGATGGTCTCTATGAGTCTAAGAGTTTACTAGCCAAAGCCCCCCCTAGGACCCTCAACTCCTCCTACCCAAGGATCCCCTACGGAGAAACCTCTTTCCATTGAGGCTGGCCCAAACTCTCAATGGTGGTAAAAAAAATCCTTCTTGGTAAAGGGATCTAAAGCTAGTCTTCGAGGAGGTCTAGTGTACTTTCCTTTTATCCTATTGCAAATTTGGTACATGGAGATGAGACATCCTCAAGGGCATAATTTAGTAGTCCATGGAGATGATTTTCCAAGTGACTTTGCTTGGTACTCATTTGAATAACACAAGGTTTGGTGCCTAGACTCTCTCAAGTCTACTTTGTAATGGAAAATTTTGGCCATTCTCATGAGAATTGACCTAAATTTTGGGTTCTAAGTAGAATAAGGTTTCCTATTTAGATTAACTAGTGTCGATATTCAAGCATGTGCTTGTGCTACATTTCCCAAAGCAAAGCTAACTCGTATTGCACTTAGTTCAATGAAAGTGAGAAATGAGGGGAAATACAAGTATGTTGACCCCTCTGCCCTTAGGGAAAAGTCTCACTTTGTTCCTCTAAATAATATAGAGTGAAGGTGCTAATTGTGGTCAATGTTTCCTATATTATAACACATCAAAATATAGAGAAACTCTCAGCTCACCGAGACGACCTACCATAGGGCAGATCTTGCCCTTCCACTTCACTCGGTTTAATACTTTTAGTTATCTACTTACTTAACACATTTAAGTTGTACAAATAAAATCAATTATCTTAATTAGTCTTAAAATTCCTAAGAGCCTAAGAGTTTACTGGCTAGAGTTCCCCTAGCACCCTCAACTCCTCCTACGAAAAGGATTCCCTATGGAGTAACCTCTCACCATCTAGATCAACCTAAACTCTTTGAGGTGGTAAAACCACTCCTCCTTGGTGAAGGGATCTATAGCTAGCCTTACAGGATATCTAGCATGCTTTCCTTTTATCCTATTGTAAATTTGGTATATTAGGATTTCAATCAATTCAATCAAACTTAATGCATCAAGTAAACTTGTATGCACCATTTTTGCAAGGACAAAAATTCTTTTTCAAGTAATATTTCTACCAATAGGGAGGCAATCACACTAAGATTTTAATCTAGCATCAATTTTTTCCAACTTGCTCTTGTCTCCTTCTTGGATTTTTCTTAGGCTCCTTTTGGAATCTCAATTTTAATTAGTTGTCTTCATCGGATATTTCCTTGGTTTTCATTAAATTTTCCAACTTGTTTTGACATTTTCTTGCAATCTTTTTCTACCTAAACCTTTGTTCAATGACCTTATTTACGAGTCGACTGTTTTTCTAAACTTTATGTGTTAGGATATGGTTGAGATTTGACCTAAACCTTTGGTCAGTGACCTTATTATGAGTCTTGACTATTTTTTAAAACTTTATGTGTTAGGATATGGTTAAGATTTGTCTTAACTTGTGGGAGCTAGGTTGAAACCTTGGAATCTTGATTTTCACCATAGAAGCTACGTAAGTCAACAAGGAGAGTATTTCACCTAGGAATTTTAGGTTTCTATTTTCTTGAAGGAGAATTATATCATATTTTCAATTACTTCATGAACTAGGGTTTGTTCCTCACTTTGTCATATTGGCAAAGTGAGTCAATTCAAATATCCTAGGCTTCTAATATCTACGTACACAATTTAATAATTTCTAATGACTACGTATGCATTTTAATAAGTTTGACTTAATTAATAACAAAGAGATTTTCTATATTACAGAGAGTACTTCTACTCAACCTATTTAATGACCTGTAAAATCTAAATGAATAGCTACTAATTTATTCTAGCATTCCTTTCTTCTCAAGATATTGTTAACTTTTCTAGGTTGTGAATTATAAAATTCACATTTAAATTTTGGAAGAACATAGAATAAGCCTACGAAAGGAAATTGGGATGGTGTTGCATGCGATGGTGTATTGTCCATGCTTGTGACCGCATTTGTGACTCCTACACTCCTCGCTCTAGAGTATCATCTCTTTGAGGCCACCGTGAATAGCATCCTTGTACACTAGCCCTCTGAGCTTTGTTGGTCTTGAAGGGATATTATTGGGAACTTTGAGTCAATATAAAATTCTTAAGGAGATGAAGAGGATGTTCATGATTCAAGTTTAGTCAAAGGAGATAGTTTTGAGTTCATGACCATGGTCCACTTGTTTGCAACTCTCCTCTTCTATTTCCTTGCTACTCTTGCTCTTTCTCTTCTCTCTTTCTCCTTCTCCTACTCTCTTCCCTCAATTTATGCTTCCCTTTCTTTTCCCTCCTTTTTTCTTCCTTTCTATCTCCTCCTTCTTCTCTTTTTCTTCTCTTGTCCTCCTTCCTTATCATTCTTCTCCTTTGTTTGTGCCTTCTCCTTCTTCTTCTATTCTTCTTCTTTAGTTGCTCCTCCCACTTCTTGTAATACTTCCACGCAATAAAAAATTAGTTAGTCAATTAATAAGTTAGTAAGGCTACTAACTAAAGAGTAACTAAAGTACAATCTAACTAACATTAATAACTAACCATTTTTATTTAATTAAAAATATAAAAAACCGAGAGTTGTAATTCGACATTTTTCCTGGATTGACAAGGACTGAAGCTACCCTTCATGGAAGTTACAACGTGAACGAGAGTTATGAGCCATATTAATCACTAGTGTTAATGTGTATAGTATGGATGGTCCAAAAATATTAGATTTTTGAGCAAAACTAGCATATTTTAGATATTACTTATTATAAATATCCTAAAAATCTATGGAGATTTCTAGAACAGGATGTCATGTAAAAAAAGCAAGTGGTTTTTCAGTTTGTTTTGGAGATTTAATACAAAAAAGAAGGATTGGCAAAATTGTGCGCGTCACGATCGCAGTTTACAGGGAGGAGAAGAAGGAGAGATATGGAAGATTTCTAAACAAGTTTCTTGGGGTTTTGCCTCCCTTTTGGAGCCAACAAAACTATCAAAATTGTGGTTAGAGCATCAAATTGCTTATTTTTCCAAGATCCCCTCCATAAAGAGCTCTTCTTCTCAGCCAAAACCCTTCTCTTGTTTAGCTATAAATATAAGGCATAGGGAGTAGTTAGGAAAGCACAAGGAGATCCGCAGAGGTTGCGAGTGAGAGGTAGAAAGACGGAGGTAGAAGGATACCCCTCCAAGAGATTGAAAGAAGCCACAGATGAATACATATGCTTTCTTTGCTTTGCCTCATCAATTAAAGATGGATCTTTTGACATGCTACTTTCATTTTCTTTCCATCTCAGTTCCCTTTTCTTAGTAGCCTAGTACCCATGTGAAGGATGGATTTTAGGCCCCGGAACATGCCTAAAAATAGGGGAAAAATATGGAAATGCGGGGGAAAATGCTCAACCACGAAGGCGGCAGCTCGACCTAGGACGATTTTAAGCATTAAGTGCTTGACGGGCGCCCGTGCGACACTCCGTGAATTTTCATAATTTTTCCGTGCGCCTGTGCCAGTCAGTGAAGCTGCAGGCCTGTCCGGGATGTTGAGACGAGCTCATAGGAATTTTCAGATCGAAGTTCCGAGTCCGGGTGCGGAAGATGGCCCGAAACCGGCCGGGGTGCCCAAGAGGGGGTCCAAAATGGAAATTTGAAAAGGTGTGAAGGAGGGGGGGTGACCTTTGGCACCCCCCCCTCAAAAAATCGTGGATATGGAGGGGGGGCGGCGGCTGAAAACAGCCGCCGAAAAAAACGCGACCCCCCCCCCCACAATCGATTGCTGGCTCACAAAGAAGCCATGGTTATGGACCTCCAGGCCTGATGAAGATGATGTGCCGATCAATTCGCCGGTCTCCGCTCCCGCAATGGTGGACTGGTTGAAGAGAGAGAAAACCAGTCTTTCTCTCTCCTCTCTCTCTCTCCTCTTAGCCCCCGTTCGTGCTTGAAGGAATAGGATGAAGATGGACGGCCGGATGGATGCCGATTCTTGACGGGATGAAAGAGCAATGCAAAACCATTGTAGATTGCTGATTCCAAGCAGAATTCATGGCTGGAAATCAATCGTGGGACGTGCCAAATTTAATGGAAAAACCCGCAAGACACGGTAATAATTGTTTTTTCAAGGAAAATGGTCTTTTGATGCAAATTTGGTTGATAAAAATGTGTTCATATGGATTGAGTTTTGAGTATGTCGTGCTTTGAGTTGGTTTCTAGCTGTTCATCATTTAAAAATCAGGAAAACATGTGTGGGATAGCAGAAAATAGGGAACCGAGACACGAAAAACCATAAAAATGAAGGAAAACAAGGGTTTTGGGCATATAAATGGGGAAAACCGTCGATACACATCAACTAATCTTTCAATTTTGTTGCAAATGAACTAAGGGCCATAGCCCACAAACTGGTTTTCATTTTCAGCAATTTAAAAAATACAAGAAAATGAAGAAAATGGCGGGAAAATGATAAAAAAACCATGAAAAAATAGGGGAAAAATACATTTGGGGCTACGAAAAATACAGAAAAATAGGATTTATGTTTGTTGATGTATAGCAAGGCTGGGGCATGAAGTTATGCTTCAGTTCAGCCTTGTTTATATGTTTTGGTGCGTGTTTCATTCCTTTCTCCACATAAAATGACAAGGAAACCCTAAAAGAAATGAATATAATGATGCACTATCAACGGGGAAGGGTAGAGTTGTGGAAAAATGGTTAAATGACGCTGAGCATGATGAATAATTTGCTGATTTTATATGCATTGCATCTAGGACGGAATAATAATGATAAAAATTAAAACCTAGTAGCACGAAGATCACTTCGGTGCTAGGTGTTGCAACGAAGCACAAAGCGGTTAGAAAGAAAAGCATGAAAGAGATGATTTGCACTTGCACGCTGCTGATTTTTAAGATGTTTGAGCACTAGGCATCCACCTCTTTGTATGATCATTTAGAGGAAATTAAAAGTATCAGAGTTAGCTCCTGGATATGCATTGCAATTGTTTTTGGGATATGACCTACGTTGAGAGGCAGTGAGGTTCCTATGTCGTAGGCTAGTCGTGGGATCATAAAGGGGAAGTCAAGTGAGGAAATGGTACATTCCTGGATACGTTTATTTGGTACCTTGAGTGACGTTTGTGCGAAATGTCTAAATGTTGAGCGGCGCATCGAGGGGCCAATCCCCAAGGTGTAGGAGAGTCGCAGAGGGTTGACGGCATTCAGCCGTAGGAGGAACCCCATGTGTATGTGATTCGAGCCTTTTGGCTATGTGAAAGGGACTCCCTTTGAGGAGCAATATTGGGTTAGGATCAGTTGGACTACAACGTATTACAAACGCAATGTTTAGGAAGGCAGAGATTTTGATAGACGCTCCTGGCCGCGAGGCCGAGGGGTTGTCTTGTGCATAGTGACGAGGTCCGGCTAGTGCATGAGCCAGTGCCGGCCCGTTTTTAGGTCCATCAGTGGTGCGTCTGCCGGGAGCTGCTTAAAAGTGGCGGTTCTCGAATCCTGGTTGTTTAAGGACCAACTAGCAGTTTATGCCAAAGGATACTGAGATTGATCCGTTATTTATTGATAAGCATCGTCTAGCAGAAATCCAAAAGCAAGAAAGAGACGAAAGAGCTAGGCGACGTGCTGAAATTTTTAGGAGATATTCCCCTAAGCGTAGCGGTGCTGAACCCTTACGAGGGAGTGGATCTAGTGGTCTTAGGACCACAAGCAGTAAGTTAGGAGAAGGTGGAAGCTCTAGTACTCCCCTTCCTTCCATAAGCCAGTCCACGTCAATTGCGGGAGGTGTAACCCCACCGTTCCCTATTCCTAGTGCAAATCCAATCCTCGTCATGGCGCAGCCTATTGCAATTCCAGCAGGAACGACGGATTTGCCGGCTCTAGGTTACCCGCTACCCATTTTTAATGGGCTAGTTGAGGAAGATGCGGAACTCCACATTAGGGAGTTTCAAAAGTTGATGTTTAACTGTCGCATTCAAGAAGAAGGACATTTAATGATGTTCTTCAACATGACTCTCAAAGGAAGAGCCGCTATATGGTATCATGGTTTAGAAGCCGGAACCATATTGAACATTGATGCATTTTATGGAGCTTTTCGAAGGGAGTTTGCCCCTGAAAGGGGTGGGCAATATTGGTTGCGTGTACTCAACGTGACCCGCCAAGATCCACACGAGGATATTCGTGCTTATGCGAATAAGATAAAAGAGGTCTTCCGTAAGTTGGACACCTCTATTCCTATCCCCGCAGCTGCCCAATTGCAATATTTCCTACATGGTTTGGACTTTAATATCCAATTGCAGTTGAGTAGTGTTCCCTTGGGGGATATAGATACTGCCATTACACGAGCACAAGAGGTGGAATCCCGACTACAAGCAGCCTATGCTTCTAGAGGCAATTCGAACATGGGTCTAGTATTGGGAAACAATATGGCAATAGCCAATGGCAGTAGTGGCCAAGGGATAGCGATGGCTAACCCTAATGGGAGAGGGAACATGATGCAGAATGTGCCTTTATTACCAGCTCCCCCTAGCATGTCGATGCCTACGGGCAGTCAAATGGCTCCAAGTGGTGGAGGCCAGGCGGTCAATTCTAATACCATGCCTGTGGCTCAACAACCAGTGCCTAATCGAATTGTTAGGCCGATTGAACGACATGGTAATGACCAAGGCTATGAGTCGAGTTCTTCCAATGTTCTTGGCGAGGTTAAGGACATGATGAAGCATTATACCGACATGATTACGGAGCAGTATCGACAAATAGCTGTTGATGTCAACTTCCTTAAAAAACAACAAAATTTGATAGGAAGTAGATACCCAGAGGAGGGTGCACCGGCGAGGTTTAGTTGCAAATGGTGTGGCGGGCAGCACTATCCAAGAAATTGCCCAAATGTTAAGTGCGACATTTGTGGAAAATCCGGCCATCTAGCAGCTACTTGCTGGAGTAAGATCAGTTCCCTCCAGCGGGGTAGTCGGCAACCAGGGCCTGTTAATCATCGTGCCCAAGGAAATGATTCCCAGCGAGAGGATGGGCCTAAACAAATACTTCAACGACCAAAGACTACAGTGGAAGAGCTACCAAGTGGAAGTGGGGTTAGTTTGATTGAGGCTGTACGCGTTAATGATACTGAAACCTCTAATCTACGAGCTGTCCTTACAAGAGGTAAAAAGGGTAGAGAAGCCGACATGGATAAGCCTGTCGACGGAAACCCTAAACAAGGCGACAAAGGAACGCAAGTTTTGGATCCTGCCCTAGAAGGGGGACCTTTGAAGCCCGTAGAGAGTAAAGCCGATAAGGAACCACCAAAGAAGAAGGTGAAAGTTAAGAAAGAGGCAATGAAGCCAGTTCAGCGACCTAAAGAGCGGATGGTTTGGCGTGAAAAGCGAGCCCTATCGAACTATCATGAATTCGATTTGGCGGGCTCTCTTTGCGAAGTCAAGCCGGATGTGAACCTTTTGCAGCTTATTAAGCTTTCCCCAGGAGTACGTAAGGAATTTAGAAAGATCCTACGTACCGGGTATATTGTAGAACCTTTGGGTATTGCGCGAGTTGGTGATGACTGGTTCGAGCATGCTGAGAAGCATTGCCCAAGGGTTGCAGCCTATGTCGATGGGATATTAGTAGATTATGCCATTGTCGACACGGGATCATCTGTTAACATTATGAGTTCTGAACTGATGGAAAGGTTGGGTCTTGCGATTCAGAAAGATACTTCCACAATTCTCAGAATGGCAGATGACAGTTTGAGACAGCCGGAAGGCTGCATTACTAAGGTCCATGTCACTGTTGCAAATGTAGAATGCCTGTTGGACTTTAGGGTGATTCGTTTTGCAGGGCGGCCAAGTTACCAAGTATTACTTGGACGACCTTGGATCTTGCAAGCGGATTGCCAAGTGGATATACCCGCCGGTCGATTGTTATTCGGCAGAGGTGCCCAGCGTGTGGTGGTTGATGCTTATCCTGAGTCCCCGCAGAGTGAGAGAGCTCCTCTATCTTCTACAGAATTGGAGACATTAGAAGATTTATCTGCTAGTGAGACATCATCGAGTGATGAGTCCAAAGAGGGATCCACCACGGAGGACATCTATCAGATCACTTTGAACGAGCCGATAGAGGCCCAAGATCGTATAAGAGATGCAGATGTTATCGAGCTAGACCTTGGTACGCTTGATGATTCGCGGCCAATCAAATTAGGCTCTATGCTCAGCTCAGCAGAAAGGGAGGACTATGTGGCCTTGATCCAGGAATTCCGTGATATCTTTGCCTGGAGTTATGATGAGTTGAGAGGCATTCCTCCTAGTCTTGCTGTTCATACAATTCCGTTGAAAGAGGGCAGTCGTCCTGTACGGCAGAAAGTAAGGCGTATGCCTTTCGAATTGAGGGACGGGCTGTTTGAAGAGTTACAGAAGCTTCGAAAAGCGGGTTTGATTTTTCCTGTGCAACACACGGAATGGTATTCGCCAGTTGTGATTAGAAAGAAGAAGAATAATCAGATCCGTTTATGTGTAGACTTTAGGGAGCTGAATAAGCAGACAGTTAAGGACTACTACCCGTTGCCATTTATTGACCAGATTTTGGATCAATTAGCGGGTAGGGAGATATATTCGTTTATGGATTGCTTTGCAGGATATAACCAAATGGCAATTGCAGAAGAGGACAAGTTGAAAACAACTTTTATCACTGTATTTGGTACTTTTGCGTACCACGTGATGGCTTTTGGTTTATGCAATGCGCCTGGTTCGTGGCAACGAACAGCCGATAAGACATTCGGTGACATATCCCCTGAAGAGTTGAGGGTGTTTATTGATGACTTAGGGGCCGCCACTGTGAGAGAAAGGCAGTTGATCATTTTGAGAAAATGCTTTGAGTGCTGTAGACAATTTTGCATTGCCCTAAACCCACGGAAGTGTGCTTTTGGAGTACCTTATGGGCTATTGCTGGGCCATGTGGTCAGTTCGGTAGGAATTGCGACAGACCCCGAGAAGGTCAAAGTTATAGTTGCCATGGGTCCACCACGCACTCCGAAAGAAGTTCATAGCTTTCTGTCTTCGGTTGGTTACTACCGTAGATTCATTAACGCCTTAGCAGAAAGAACGTTGCCACTTACAAATTTATTGTCCTTTAGCTGTTCGTTTGTATGGGGTGACCCTTGTAAGGTAGCATTTGAGGATGTGAAACAAGAGCTAGCCAGAGCGCCCGTTTTAAAAGCACCTAAGAGAGGTGAGGTGTTTTATATATTCTCAGCAGCCACCATGTATAGTATCAGCTGCTGTTTAGCCCAAATTTGGGAAGAGAAGTGGTACCACCCGATTGCTTTTGCTAGTCGGAAGCTGGGGGTATCCGAAATCAATTACACCTACATGGAGAAGCTGTGTCTAGCGATGGTCTTTGGGACCAAGAAATTCAGGCATTACATTCTCTATGAGAAAGTCGTACTTTATACGAAGGCGGAGGGACTTCGACTATTGATGAATAAGTTACAGCCGCCTGATCGTTTAGCGAAGTGGTTGATCACTTTGCAGGAATTTGATTATGAAATCAAGAGTAAGCCACCAAGGTTGCAAGGCATCGTGGAATGTCTAGTGGACTTTGGGGAGCCGAAAGAATCTGTGGCTGAAGGTAGTGACATGGAGATGATATTTAAAATAGATACGGCATCTATTCCCTCCTGGTATGCTGCAATAACGCATTATTTATCAACAGGAGAGGCGGGATCCGAATTATCTAAGGCTGAGAAAAGGAAAATTAAGCAGCAAGCGTTAAAGTTTGCCTTGATCGCAGGTACATTATATCGGCAAGGGGTTGATGATATCTATCGCCGATGTGTGACGCCTGACGAGGTGCCATTCATTTTGGAAGAGTGCCATGATTCTGCTTGCGGTGGCCATTTTGCTGGACGGCTTACAGCACAAAAGGCTTTAAGAGCAGGTTATTGGTGGCCTGCCATCTTCCAGGATTCGTTTGCGTATGTTAAGCGATGCGATATTTGCCAACGACATGATAGTCGAGAGAATAGGAAACGACCACTCACCCCTATTATGGCGATACTTCCATTTGAGAAGTGGGGAATAGACTTTGTGGGTCCTATTACTCCGTCGTCGACTACGCAAAAGAGGTACATCATTGTAGCAACTGACTACTTCACAAAGTGGTCAGAAGCACGTGCAACAAGGAAAGATGATGCTAAAGAAACTGCTAGTTTCCTTTTAGAGCAGATAATATGCCGGTTTGGTCCGCCGAAAGAATTAGTGTCGGACCGCGGAACCCATTTCCTGAATAAGGTGATCAAAGGTTTGACAGAGTTGTGGAACATCAAGCATAACAAGACAACCCCATATAATCCGCAAGCCAATGGTCAGGTTGAAAGCACCAACAAGCAGCTTGTAGGCATCCTGTCCAAAATTGTGTCGGAAAAGAAACGGGATTGGGATAAAAAGTTATACGTGGCAGTATGGGCCTATAATACGACTTTCAAACGAGCCACTGGCCATACCCCGTTCAAGTTAGTATATGGGGAGGAGTGTGTCTTGCCTTTAGAGATTGAGCTGCCGACTATTCGGTTTGCCATCAATCATTCTTTGAGCGATGAAGATGCTCTTTTTGAGCGCTTGACGACATTGGCACATTTAGATGAGCTTAAGTTGCAGAGCTTGTTGCACCAAGAAGTGGCGAAGCGCCGAATGAAGCAGCTACACGACCTCAAAGCCAAGAAATACACCTTCAAGAAAGGACAGCTTGTTCTGTATTATGACGCACGACGAGAATTATTTCCAGGCAAGTTAGAGCCCAAATGGGATGGGCCCTATAGGATCGTTAGGATAGGAAAGAATAAATCTACAGTATTGTTAGCTGACCTTGAGGGGATAGAATTTAAAAATAAGGTTAATCTTAATAAGATTAAACCTTATTACTTCTGATTACACTAATGCTATGACTGCCTTGCAGGTCTAGGCAAGATCGATCAAACATCTGCAAGGAAATCGTGATAGAGGTTGATGGGTCGTCTGATCCCTTATTTAGAACACCCATATTTGGAACAAAGATATCATCAGGGAAAGCTCATTTGGTGGAGCAAAGGATACAAGGTGATTGAGCAAGAAGGCGGGACATTCATTTGGGAAATCAAGGTCTTCTGCCATCACTGCCTACAACTTTTGACGAGCATCCCTGTTGAATTCAATGATGATGGAGGGATGGAGCCTACAGTCCACCCGTTGAAAATGCTGAATTTCGATTACCATAATTACGAGTAGAGTTCTGGATGGCGGGATATGTAAACGCTTTATGGACATACACCTTGTACTTTGATGGGGCGTCCAGGGGTGCATGCAAAAAAGGAAGTGTAGGAGTTGTCATCCGAGACCCCCGACGACGCATTGTCATGAAGTTAGCTGCTTATCTCGGGGTGAATTTTACCAATAATATGGCAGAATACAAAGCCCTGATTATGGGTTTGAATATTGCAAAGAAGGGTGGTATCCGCCAGTTGTTGGTGAAAGGGGACTCTCAGTTGGTTTTAAATCAACTCAATGGGACGTACATGGTACGGAACCCCATCCTTTGTATGTACCATCATACTGCCATAGCCCTGCTAGACGAATTCGATAGAGTGTCTTTTCAGCTGATTCCACGGAATTGGAATCAGTTTGCCGATTCATTGGCTAATCTTGCGTATGAAGAGGACCTCTTCTTTAATTGTGGCCCTTGTCCCGATATATCTATTGATGGTGAGACAGGACCTGGTCGTTTGTGGGGTATGCTTTCTGAACATGCCCTCTTTGGCAGACGATGGTTGATTTGGGTGATGCAGAGGGTAAGCGAGACTCATCTACCTTTATTATCGGGGACCCATAGACTGATTCGACGCCATGTGATGCGAACACCTCTTGCGATATACGCAGGGGGGATAGGTCATAATTTAATGCACCTAGTTTAGGGCTACGAGCCTTTGTTTCCCTGGGAATGGTATGCTTTGATGTCTATCATGGTTGTTTCCAGGTGGATGTTCTGCATAATATTGGTTTATTTCATTAGGCCAAGAGGGCCGATTCAGTTTTGTAGCAAAGTCATGTATGATTTCATTAGGCCAAGAGGGCCATTTTCCTGTCTAGTGCGGGTGCGTTTAATTGGGTTTTTGTTGAGTGTTGTGCTGGACAGGTTTCGTGGTTCGTGGAATTTGGTGGAGCCTGGAGGAGCCTTTGCTGCGATGGAAGCTTCTTGTGGCCACTCCAGGTGATATTTCTCCTTTACAAGTACCTTTCTTTCCTGTTATATGTGTATTTGTACTTGTTGAGGGGATACTTTTTGTTGGGGACCGGCGACCAAGGCATAAAGTCCCAAGTTTAGGCTAAGTATGTTTGAGGGAGGTTGGAGTAGTCATTACCTCCTGTAAAGACATTGTTAGACATTAAAAGACCTGTTTGAGAAAGAAGTCCTAGTGACCCTGTTCTGCCAGCCTGCTAGGCAGCCGTTCTAGGCGTTCTTGTTAGTAGTGAGGCAGTTAGAGAAGCCTGCTAGAAGATAATAATAATGATGCCAAGAAATCCTGAACATCCCAAAAGATGAATATCAATACGAAGGTGTGTAAAAAGGGGTTCTAACCCCTATCACAGAAAAGCAATGAAATAAAAATATATAAGCAGTTGATCATTGCCTTGTGAAGGCCTGGTAGGTTCCTGGGGACGAGTCAGACCCGGGGCCGATACCTTGTCTTCCTAGGGGTGGCTTCTTGCTGGAAAAATAATATCAAAACAAGGAAGGTTGGAGCGAAAATAAAAGTGAGCGTTAGAAAAGGATTAAGTGTCGCCTTGCGAGGGCTTGGTAGGTTCTTGGGTGCCGAGACAGGTCCTGAGACCGATGCCCTGTTCTCCTTGGGTCACTACGCTCAGCTCCCTCCTTTTTACATGCCAAGTATGTTCATCCAATCAAAACCCTCAAAGAAGAGATATACTGAAAGAAAATATCCTTTGCTCAGGCTATAGGAGTCCTCGCCTTGTAGGAGCTCCTAGTTGCGTTGTCTTTAGTTGGTAAGTAGTTCAGACTACCATTTAGGGCAACCTCTTTGACAGTTCTTTTTAGTTTGGCTGTGTTGGAGCAGCTGGTTCGTGACTCACTTCGGATCTTCTATTAGATGATGCTAGGCCTACTCCTTGTGGATGTTATGCCTTGGTTCTGTCAGGGGTAGGGGGAGCATTGTGCTGAGTTTTATGGTGATAATTGTTTTGTATCAGTTTGATGCTTCTTTGGTTGTTTATGTGCAGATATGTTCGTGGGTTCGACGGACTGAGTCGTCCTATCCCGTGGTCGCCAATGAAGGATGGATTTTAGGCCCCGGAACATGCCTAAAAATAGGGGAAAAATATGGAAATGCGGGGGAAAATGCTCAACCACGAAGGCGGCAGCTCGACCTAGGACGATTTTAAGCATTAAGTGCTTGACGGGCGCCCGTGCGACACTCCGTGAATTTTCATAATTTTTCCGTGCGCCTGTGCCAGTCAGTGAAGCTGCAGGCCTGTCCGGGATGTTGAGACGAGCTCATAGGAATTTTCAGATCGAAGTTCCGAGTCCGGGTGCGGAAGATGGCCCGAAACCGGCCGGGGTGCCCAAGAGGGGGTCCAAAATGGAAATTTGAAAAGGTGTGAAGGAGGGGGGGTGACCTTTGGCACCCCCCCCTCAAAAAATCGTGGATATGGAGGGGGGGCGGCGGCTGAAAACAGCCGCCGAAAAAAACGCGACCCCCCCCCCCACAATCGATTGCTGGCTCACAAAGAAGCCATGGTTATGGACCTCCAGGCCTGATGAAGATGATGTGCCGATCAATTCGCCGGTCTCCGCTCCCGCAATGGTGGACTGGTTGAAGAGAGAGAAAACCAGTCTTTCTCTCTCCTCTCTCTCTCTCCTCTTAGCCCCCGTTCGTGCTTGAAGGAATAGGATGAAGATGGACGGCCGGATGGATGCCGATTCTTGACGGGATGAAAGAGCAATGCAAAACCATTGTAGATTGCTGATTCCAAGCAGAATTCATGGCTGGAAATCAATCGTGGGACGTGCCAAATTTAATGGAAAAACCCGCAAGACACGGTAATAATTGTTTTTTCAAGGAAAATGGTCTTTTGATGCAAATTTGGTTGATAAAAATGTGTTCATATGGATTGAGTTTTGAGTATGTCGTGCTTTGAGTTGGTTTCTAGCTGTTCATCATTTAAAAATCAGGAAAACATGTGTGGGATAGCAGAAAATAGGGAACCGAGACACGAAAAACCATAAAAATGAAGGAAAACAAGGGTTTTGGGCATATAAATGGGGAAAACCGTCGATACACATCAACTAATCTTTCAATTTTGTTGCAAATGAACTAAGGGCCATAGCCCACAAACTGGTTTTCATTTTCAGCAATTTAAAAAATACAAGAAAATGAAGAAAATGGCGGGAAAATGATAAAAAAACCATGAAAAAATAGGGGAAAAATACATTTGGGGCTACGAAAAATACAGAAAAATAGGATTTATGTTTGTTGATGTATAGCAAGGCTGGGGCATGAAGTTATGCTTCAGTTCAGCCTTGTTTATATGTTTTGGTGCGTGTTTCATTCCTTTCTCCACATAAAATGACAAGGAAACCCTAAAAGAAATGAATATAATGATGCACTATCAACGGGGAAGGGTAGAGTTGTGGAAAAATGGTTAAATGACGCTGAGCATGATGAATAATTTGCTGATTTTATATGCATTGCATCTAGGACGGAATAATAATGATAAAAATTAAAACCTAGTAGCACGAAGATCACTTCGGTGCTAGGTGTTGCAACGAAGCACAAAGCGGTTAGAAAGAAAAGCATGAAAGAGATGATTTGCACTTGCACGCTGCTGATTTTTAAGATGTTTGAGCACTAGGCATCCACCTCTTTGTATGATCATTTAGAGGAAATTAAAAGTATCAGAGTTAGCTCCTGGATATGCATTGCAATTGTTTTTGGGATATGACCTACGTTGAGAGGCAGTGAGGTTCCTATGTCGTAGGCTAGTCGTGGGATCATAAAGGGGAAGTCAAGTGAGGAAATGGTACATTCCTGGATACGTTTATTTGGTACCTTGAGTGACGTTTGTGCGAAATGTCTAAATGTTGAGCGGCGCATCGAGGGGCCAATCCCCAAGGTGTAGGAGAGTCGCAGAGGGTTGACGGCATTCAGCCGTAGGAGGAACCCCATGTGTATGTGATTCGAGCCTTTTGGCTATGTGAAAGGGACTCCCTTTGAGGAGCAATATTGGGTTAGGATCAGTTGGACTACAACGTATTACAAACGCAATGTTTAGGAAGGCAGAGATTTTGATAGACGCTCCTGGCCGCGAGGCCGAGGGGTTGTCTTGTGCATAGTGACGAGGTCCGGCTAGTGCATGAGCCAGTGCCGGCCCGTTTTTAGGTCCATCACCATGCATAGAAATTGTCTTGTTGAGACAATGTTTCATCCTGATGGTATTTGAATTCCTCTCCATAGTATGATCTATGGATTTAATACATTGAACAATATCAATGTTGGAAACACCTTTCATATTCTCACTTGACTGATTTGTGTGGAATGGAAAGCTGCCATGCAGATTGTCCATGTTGAATTAACTTGTGGTAGTATAGAGAGGGAAAAAGCTAAAAAAAACATAATTGAAGGTGAAGACATGAGAGAGAGAGAGAGAGAGAGAAGAGAGAGAGAGAGAGAGAGAGAGAGAGAGAGAGAGAGAGAGAGAGAGAGAGAGAGAGAGAGAGAGAGAGAGAGAGAGGACTATGGAAGGTGATATCACACAAGAGAGAGGTTGAATTGAAGACCTTGATGAGGATATTGAGCTAGACCAATTTTATGACCCATCAGATGGCTTTTCTTTTGATTGAGGTAGGAATGAACCATTTTATTGGGGGTGGAACTAATCTACACATTGTTGGCACTACACTTTTCTATCTCTCTATGAATGCTTGGATAGGTTCTAGGAGTCCGAATACACTTCATACTTCATATAAATGGTATAATCTAGATGGATGGATTGTTGGAAAGATACAAAGCATTACTAGTTGCTAAGGGTTATGTGCATAAGTATGGTTTGGATTATGAGGAGACTTTCAGCCCGATTGCAAAGATGGAAACTGTGAGAACTATCATTGCTTTAGCAGCATCTAAGGGATGGAGCCTTTGGTAGATGGATGTCAAGAATGCATTTTTGAATGGAGATTTGATTGAGGAGGTGTATATGGAATAGCCTAAGGGTTATCTACACCCTGATTACCTGAATCATGTGTGTAGTCTTAAAAAGGTCCTTTATGGATTAAAACATGCACCAAGAGCATGGAATGCTCACATTAGTTCATATTTATAGCAACTTGGTTTTTAGATGGAAAATGCAGATCATAGTCTATTTACGAAGAAGTTAGAGACGTGTTATGTATTCTTAGTGATTTATGTAGATGATTTGGTCATTACTAGAGATGATGACCATGATATTACTAAAATTAAATCCATATTATAGATTGAGTTTAAGGTAAAAGACTTGTGAGAGCTGAAATATTTTCTTGGCATTGAGGTTTTGTCTATACTCAAGGAATTTGTCTGCTACAAAAATAGTATGCAATAGGATATGCTGTTGAAATATGGGATGATTGATTGTAAGCCCATGGAAACACCACTAGATCAGAATGTCAAACTTACAGTTAATGTTGGCAATGAGATAAAAAATGTCACCATGTATAGAAAGATGGTGGGTAGCTTGTGTTAGATATGATCAATGCCCCACCCTCATTAGGTGCTACCAATGTTCCATGGTGCTCAAAGTTGTAAGGACCCCATTATGAGGAGAAGCCATATGTGAGCCAGGACATTGGTTGAGTCCTGACTTGTATGTCAGATGATGCCAGGAGGCATATTCCACGGTGGATTCCGTGAGGTTTTACGGTGGATTCCGTAAACCTAGATGACCGGGGCTCATACACAAAGAGGATTCTTTGTGCGAGAAGTTGATGGGGACGCCTGTCCTTTTCGGGCGTTTCATTAATTTAGTGTGTACATGGGTGATTCCATAGCGGGTGATTCCGCAAAATGCATATTAAATTAATAAACGTTTATGAGTTTAGAGTGCGCACTCGTAATAAATTAAGGTTAGGATTTATTTCTAACCAGTTGATTTATTTATGTAGCTGAAGACTGCTAGGTATTTACTTTTGTCGGTTTAATTGTATTATTTTACTAACGATTGTGAATGCTTCAGTTGATGTGTAGAGATAGCAGCAGTGGCGGAGGAAAGCATTGGAGTCTAGCGGGTATTCGACATTTGGACTATATTTTGATAGGCGCCACGCCTATATTTTGTTATGTCTATTGAGACATCGATTATTTATTATTATTTTGTATGCGCTTATGCGCCCGGATATGTTATTTCTATTTGGACATTAAGATTGGGCGTGCCAGACACTATGGGCACCGTCCATTAGCTTTATTTTCCTATTTTTGTAGAAAGCAAACTCAAAAGCTAAAAATCTTGTCATATTTTTGTAATTGGGCTATTATTGAGCATGAAGATTGGAAATATACATAAAATACATGCTTTGTGAAGCGCTCACACAAGGCATGGGGGAGATTGAACCCAATTTGTCTCTTGCCTCTTGTCGTGCATGCTTTTACATGGGTTTTTGTGCAAAAAGGTAGAGTACTTTGTTCTTGGGGACCTTCCAGGATTCACCATGTGAGCTATCTGCGACCGATCTGCGCACCAGTGGTATTAGAGCGGAGCAGAGATCAAGAGCTTCCAATCGCTACCAATCTCGGGCGAAGGCGGAGCTCCAGGAACAAACGGGCTCTACAGTCAATCTCGTCGCGAACCGTCGATACAGGCAGACTTCTGGCGATCAAGAACCCCTGTTTCCACTGTCAGATCGCGAAGGACCAAGCTGTGCAGGCGGAGGACCACTCCTACATCTCCATCAATAAGTCGTGGTTATCCAATGAGCAAACTCTTAAACTATCTTTATCAAAGCTTAATTGTTAAGCTTATAAGCTTAAGAAGAGGCTTAGTACCTCAAATTTGTAATCGTGAGGTCTCTGAGGACCTCCGATTTTTCCGCGCGGCCAAAAAACGGCCCCCCCCCCCCACGAAAATCAGGCGACAATCAGATTAAGCTCTCCAAGCTTAATCCCTTAAGTCGAAGTTAAATCACTGCAGTCACACAGGGCAGACAAGTCCATAAACTCCAGGTCTCGCATTTCTGAAGTCAAGTTCAGCAAGTCAATTGAAATCAAGTTCTGCAAGTTCTGCAAGTCGGCCTAAGTTCAGCAAGTCAAAAACTCTGCAAGTCTGCTAAGTCTGCAACTCTGCAAGTCAGACTAAATCAGAACTGACTAGTGCTTAAAACTCCTAGAAGACTTGTTCGTATGCAAAAATTCTGAACTGGAAAGTTGTTCGCAGCAAGCTATTCTACTTATCTACAAGTTCGTTGAAGTACTTTCAGCAAACAGAGACAGAAATATTGCAGAATTTCTGAAAATTGAAGAAGAAATACCCAAAAATACATAGCCTTGTAGCCCCAAATTTGAGCTACGCTCATCCCGCTAACCTGATTTTGAGTGAGAAAGGTTTGTTGAGTTTTACAGGATGACTACCCCACATATGGATGATCCTATGGCTGAAGACGATCTACCCGAGCCTACCATGGAACAAAAGTTGGATCTAATCATGCTACAATTGGAAGAAGAGCGAAGAGCTAGGCAAGCCTTGCAAGCGCAATTGACAAAGCTACAAAGAGTGTCCACCGATAAAGAAGAACCTTAAGCTGAAGATTTAATTCGACGTACCATCGATGCTACCCTTGAAGCACAAACCATTCGCAAGGAATCCAAGATAAGTAAACGAAGTTTCAAGTTTCGCACTTTCAATGGCATAAGAGAAGGAAAGACTGTTTTATCATTCATTAGCCAGTTTGATGACTATTTCCATGAGGAAACTTATCCCGAAAAAGATAAAATCAAGTGTGTTACTAATCATCTGATAGACAGAGCATCACTTTGGTGGACTGTAGTCCGCAAGAGTATAGAATGTCCTGCTACATGGGAAGAATTCAAGAAGAAGTTCATGCAAAATTTCCTTCCACCGCAATTTCATGAGAAGGCTATCAAACAATGGGATTTACTTCAACAGGGAGATCGTGAGCCTATTCCACAGTATATAGAGCGTTTTTGGAATGCACTCTTACAGTTACGCATGCTTGAAGACGTACCAGAGACGACACATAAGCGGAAGTATATGTCTGGACTTCTTGGACATTACTACGCTGAAGTAAACATGTTCAAGCCTGCTACCCTTGAAGACGCCATCTCCTTAGCTCACGACACTGAAGATAAGTTACGCGGAAGAGATCGACGACCACAGCCATTCCAAGCCAACGGTAATTATGGATCTAAACAATTCAATTCCAATTTTAGAAGGTTTAATCCAGGTCTTTTCTCATCACCATCTTTCCGCAAGAATTGGCCTAAACCACCTGCATTACCATCCACTGTCAATCCAAATCCAAAGCCTATTCCACAAGCAACTCCAAATGTACCCAGACTCCCAGCCATTGCAAATAATGTGACCAAAGCTAAGCCAATAGTATGCTATAAGTGTCACCAGCCAGGGCATCTCGCAGCAAATTGTCATTCAAAGAAGCCACCAGCACATATCAACTACCTTGGGGCCATGGACGAAGAAGAGCATGAGGATATGCCATATTTCACTGAAGATGAGGATGATCCTACTACTACTTCCGACACTTTACCAGGTATGCCTACTTCACATTCATTGTTGACTATGAAATGTATGGTGCATGGAAAAGAAAGAACTATCTTGCATGATGACGGTAGTACCCATGACTTTATTTCAGCAAAATTGGTAAAGGAATTAAAATTGCATACTGTACCTACGCATTATCGCATAAAAGCTGCATTTTTAGGCACTAGGTACAATGGCACACAAGAAGTTCAAGATTTAGAAATTCAAATTGGTCCATATATTGAAAGAAGAAATTTCTTAGTTGTCCCATTACAGTCAAGTGACATTATTTTAGGAATGCCATGGAGACACCAGCATAATCCAAACATAGATTATTCTACGCACACAATGAATATTAATTTTCAAGGAAAATCTATTACATTATTTGGTATGCATGCATCTCATATTTTTCCACTGCTTTCACATACTCAAGCAAAACGTGCACTACGCAAGAATACTAAATCATATCTCATTTGGGTGAATGAATTGCACGCAAAGGAAAATTATATGCACCCTAGGCATAAGGAATTTCTCGCATATTTTAAGGACTGTTTTGCAGAAGACCTACCACCAGGTTTACCTCCATCACGTCCAGAAGACCATAAGATTGATCTAATACCTGGCACACAACCACCTTGCAAAGCCCCATATAGGCACAATCAAATAGAGCAAAAAGAAATCCAGAGTCAAGTTGAAGAATTACTAAATAGAGGCCTAATTCGACCTAGCAGTTCTCCATTCGGTGCACCTATGCTCTTAGTCAAGAAAAAGAATAATACATATCGTATGTGTATTGACTACCGAGCATTAAATAAGATCACTGTAAAGAATATGTATCCTATACCTAGAGTTGATGACCTTATGGACAAACTGCAAGGATATTCTATATTTAGTAAAATTGACCTTAAGTCTGGATATCATCAGGTGAGGTTAGATAGATCTGACATATTTAAGACCGCATTCAAGACACAATTTGGCCATTACGAATTCTTAGTCATGCCATTCGGATTAACTAATGCACCTGCTACTTTCAGTAGAATGATGAACCGTATTTTTTTGAAATATCAATATTGTGTGATTGTTTTCTTTGATGATATTTTAGTGTTCAGTCAAAGTGAAAAAGAGCATTATGAGCATTTATCATTAGTTTTTCAATTACTGAAAGAAAATCAATTGTTTGCAAATCTTGAAAAGAGTGAATTCTTTAAGACAGAAATAGAATATCTAGGTCATATTGTATCAAAAGAAGGAATAAAAGTTGATCCTAAGAAAATTGACGCAATATTGCATTGGCCTGTTCCTAAAAATGTACATGAATTACGCTCATTCCTTGGTCTTGCTAGTTTCTATAAGAAGTTTGTACGTAATTTCTCATTACTTGCTTTACCATTGACCAAACTTCTTAAGAAAGGAATTGTTTATCAATGGACTGAAAATCAACAGAAATCCTTTGATTTACTCAAACGTGCATTAACCAATGCCCCTGTTCTACAATTGCCTGACTTTAATAGACCATTCTTTCTAGTTGTGACCGATGCTAGCGGATCAGGAATAGGAGCCGTATTAATGCAAGACAACCATCCAATAGCATATTCTAGTTCTAAGCTGAAACCCTCTGAGCTCAAATATTCCACTTATGACAAAGAACTATTAGCAGTTGTACAAGCATTAAAACAATGGAAGCATTATTTAATGGGTTCAGAATTCATGATAAAGACTGACCAGCAAAGCATTAGACATCTACTTAGCCAACCCCAAATTTCTGACTGTCATATCAAATGGGCTTCCTTCATTCAAAGCTTTCATCCTATCATTCAATACCAACCTGGAAAAGAAAATGTAGTTGTTGATGCATTGAGTAGAAGACCTGCAATTCATAATATTTCTATCATATCTTTTGATTCTTTGATTGCTATGAAAGACACATATCACCAGGATATTACTTTTCATTCTGATTGGCAAAAATTAGTTCAAAATAATTTCATTCCTGTTGATTCATTGTCATATAATGATGGATTTATGTTCTTTGAAAAGAGATTGTGTGTTACTATTCCATTCCGAGCTTTTGTTTTGAATGAAATTCATTGTCCCCCATATCAAGGTCATAGAGGTATCATTTCTACATTACGCATGTTAACTGAAGATTTTTATTGGCCGCATATGGATGCAGATGTATCTAATTTCATTTCTGAATGTTTGATTTGTCAAAGAATAAAGAGACATCATGGTAAACAGTATGGATTATTAATGCCTTTGTCTATTCCATCTAAACCTTGGGAACATATATCTATGGATTTCATTACTGGTTTACCAAATACTAAATCTAATCATGACATGATTTGGACAATTGTAGATAGATTTAGTAAGCAAGCATATTTCATTGCATGTAAGAAAACTTTAACAGCATCACAAGTAGCACAGTTATTTTTGAAAACTGTTTTTACTAACCATGGATTGCCAAAATGATTATTTCAGATCGAGATTCTAGATTTTGTAATAATTTTTGGATTACACTGTTTGCAAATCTAGGCACAAAGATTGATTTCTCATCTGCATTTCATCCAGAAACAAATGGACAAACAGAAGCCACAAATAGCACCATTTTAGATCTTTTACGTGCATATACTATTTCTAAACCTCAAACTTGGGATACTCATTTACATTTATTACAGTTTGCTTACAATAATACACCGCACACATCTACAAAGAAAGCACCTTTTGAAATTATTTATGGATATAGATTATCTACACCTGTTGCATCTTTGTCTAATAAAATACAGAGTGCTGATGATATTGCTGTTATGCATAATAGTATTTTTGATGAGGTAAAGGATATGATTGCTAAAGCCCAACAATCATATACCAAACAAGCCAACAAGAAAAGACAAGCCATGAATTTCAAAGTTGATGATTATGTTTGGCTTAGAATAGAAAAACGTAGACTGCAAAGTGTAGATAGACATCCAGTTGTCAAATTAGCTCCTAGATTCTATGAACCATTTAGAATCATTCATAAGATTAATGACAATGCCTTCAAGTTAGAATTGCCATCTCATTGGAAAATTCATAATACATTTCATATTAGTTTATTGAGACCATTTAGAGGCCAATTACCTATCCACCCTGTCTATGAAAACCCACCTTTACTAGAAGAAGAGACTGAAATACTTGAACCAGAAGCTATTATAGACACTGATTACATGACCATTAGAACTGGCCGAAGGTATTCTAGATATCTAGTGAAATTTAAGAACCATCCTGTAGAGGAAGCACAATGGATGCACGCTAGAGACTTAAATGCTTTCCCCACTCTGTTAGCTCCACATTGAGCTAATAGCAATTGAGGTCAATTGCTATCCCACCCCGGGGGTATGATGCCAGGAGGCATATTCCACGGTGGATTCCGTGAGGTTTTACGGTGGATTCCGTAAACCTAGATGACCGGGGCTCATACACAAAGAGGATTCTTTGTGCGAGAAGTTGATGGGGACGCCTGTCCTTTTCGGGCGTTTCATTAATTTAGTGTGTACATGGGTGATTCCATAGCGGGTGATTCCACAAAATGCATATTAAATTAATAAACGTTTATGAGTTTAGAGTGCGCACTCGTAATAAATTAAGGTTAGGATTTATTTCTAACCAGTTGATTTATTTATGTAGCTAAAGACTGCTAGGTATTCACTTTTGTCGGTTTAATTGTATTATTTTACTAACGATTGTGAATGCTTCAGTTGATGTGTAGAGATAGCAGCAGTGGCGGAGGAAAGCATTGGAGTCTAGCGGGTATTCGACATTTGGACTATATTTTGATAGGCGCCACGCCTATATTTTGTTATGTCTATTGAGACATCGATTATTTATTATTATTTTGTATGCGCTTATGCGCCCGGATATGTTATTTCTATTTGGACATTGAGATTGGGCGTGCCAGACACTATGGGCACCGTCCATTAGCTTTATTTTCCTATTTTTGTAGAAAGCAAACTCAAAAGCTAAAAAGCTTGTCATATTTTTGTAATTGGGCTATTATTGAGCAGGAAGATTGGAAATATACATAAAATACATGCTTTGTGAAGCGCTCACACAAGGCATGGGGGAGATTGAACCCAATTTGTCTCTTGCCTCTTGTCGTGCATGCTTTTACATGGGTTTTTGTGCAAAAAGGTAGAGTACTTTGTTCTTGGGGACCTTCCAGGATTCACCACGTGAGCAATCTGCGACCGATCTGCGCACCATTAGATGAGGTCTATGTGACTGGATGGCAAAAAGGTGACCGTTGTGGGTCTAATCTTTGGGTTAGATAGAGTAGTTAAGCTGGTAGCAAATCGAGGCACATTGCATCGAGTTGCGGGGTAAGAGAGTTATCAGGGGCCCTAGCCAATGGTAAAGGAAATATTCCCTAGCCAATTAGTGGAGGTGCACATGGAAGGTCAATAGACACATGGGCACATGGAAGGTCAACATACACATGTGCATATGAAAGGTCAACAGAAACATGTGCATATGGAAGGTCAACAGACACATGGGCACATGGAAGGTCAATAGACACAAGTGCATATGGAAGGTCATCCATCATGACCCCCTTCACAAGCTATAAAAAGCTAAACTCCTTCATAGCTATCTATCACTCATCTTTCACCCAGTCAGAGTTGTTGTTCCAGCTAGCCTTAAGCTCTTCACCTATCTTCTGTCTAGATCGCCATCTAAGCTTTACACTGTGGAAGCGCACGGGTGGACAGAGTCATCTTTGTATCAGTTGTTTGGAGTTAAAGAATTTACTGATTCTCCTCTTATCTGTTGTGTACTCTCTCTATCTCTTTCTCAGATTCTGTTCGCTGCGCCGTGTAATATTTTACATGGTATCAGAGCCCAGGGGGCTCTAGAGATCGGAGAGTGTGCAAGAGGCAAAGGCTTCAACAGCAAAGAGAAACTATGTCAACTTCCGGAAGCGGTGCATGAGGTGGTGTTGCTGTACCGGCTATTCAAACACTGAGGATTCGTCCACCAACCTTCAGCGAAGGCAAGTTAGATGGTACAAACTACACCTTATGGAAGTTCAAAGTTACAACTATCCTTGATTCTTATGAGCTTCTGGAGACTGTGCTGGGGACTGACGCAGAACCATAGCCTACCCCCGACCCATCAAATCCTAGTGTGATGATTCCTCCGAATGCAGATCTTCTGCAAGCTTGGAAACGAAGGAATGCAGATGCATTGTGTGCCTTAGTTACAAGCTGTTCTGACAGTGTTTTGACTTTGATTCAGCATATAACCAAAGCGTCAGAGGCTTGGAATGTACTAAGGAGTCAGTATGAAACACGAAACCAAACAAGGATTCAAAACTTGGAGAATCAACTAGCAGCGGAGAAGTTTGCTGAAGGAGAGACGGTTGAAGCATTCGTCACTCGAATTAAGAATCTGCGCGACCAGATGGCTGGCGCTGGGATACAAAAGACTAGCGAAGAGCTAGCTTGGAGGTGTCTTCGGATTTGTCCACAAAAGTTTGATGGACTAGTAACTGCCCTTAATACTCAGGTGAGACCTCAAGCTTTGACTTTTGAGGAGTTTTGTGCATTATTAATGGAGGAGGAGTTGAGGCTGAAAGCCCGAGAAGGAAGCAACAATGGAGATGTTGCATTCTCTGCCAATGCAAAAGGCAAAGGTGTTTCCTCCATAAAAAATGATGGTGACAAAAAGAAGAAGGGTGGCAAGAAGAAATTTCAAGGAGAGTGCTTCTATTGCAAGAAGAAAGGACATGCAATTGCAGATTGTCGTGTCAAGAAGGCGGATGAAAAGAATGGTACCCTTAAAAGTAAAGGGAAAGAGACAGCCAATACGGCTGAAGCAGAGTTGGAATTATTCATGGCAACCATTGAGGAAGTGTGCTCCTCAGCGCAAGAAGAATCTACCACTGACTCATGGGTGTTGGATAGTGGGGCCTCCCGTCACATGACCAACAAGAAAGGTCTATACAGTTCTATGCAGCCTCTACAAGAATCCATCACTGTGACGGTTGGAAATGATGCTAAATGCCCTACTGTGGGCACAGGTACTATTTCTTTTGTTGCTGCAAATGGTGAAGTCAAAAAGCTTTCAAATATGTTGTATGTTCCCGTATTCAGGAGAAATCTCTTATCAGTTGTTGCCATAACTGATCTTGGTCATGAAGTGAGGTTCAAGAAGACAAGTGCAGAAATTATTGATAGTGCTGGCACAATTGTTGGCAAAGGAGAAAGAAGGAACAACTTGTATGAGCTAAGTGCTCTTACAGCCACCGCTGGAGTGGGCACAAGTAAGCTTTGGCATGAAAGGTTTGGACACATCAGATTTGCAGTATTGAAGGAGATGCAAAAGAAAGGTATGGTTGCTCACCTACCTACAATAACTGAATTGAAGGAACCATGTGAAGCTTGTATGATGGGCAAGCAACACTGAAAGGCATTTCCAGAAGAAAGCAAGAATAGAGCACAGGCTCCTCTAGAGTTGGTGCATGCTGACTTGTGTGGTAAGATGCCTACACAGGCCTTGGGGGGATCTTCTTATTTTATGTTGATTGTCGACGACTACAGTAGGAAGATGTGGGTGTACTTCCTTCGTGATAAGGCTCAAGCTTTTGGTAAGTTTAAAGAATGGCTAATACTTGTTGAGAATGAAACAGGGAAAAGTGTGAAGAAATTTAGAACAGATGGTGGTGGTGAGTTCAACTCAAAGGAGTTTGAAGGCTTTTGCAAGAGCAAAGGGATCAAGCGTCAATTGACGACGCCTCACACACCTCAGCAGAACGGTGTTGTGGAACGCAGGAATTGCACCATTGTGGAGATGGCAAGATGCATGCTAAAGGGCAAGGGATTGCCTAACATTTTTGGGCTGAAGCTGTTAATACTGCAGTCTACATTCTAAATCGGAGCTATACAAAGGCTCTCAAGGGAAAAACACCTCATGAGGCTTACACTGGTAAGAAACCATCTGTCTCACATTTCAGAATTTTTGGATGTGAATGTTATGCACATGTTCCAGATAAGAAGAGAAACAAGTTACAACCAAAAAGCAGAAAATGTATCTTCTTGGGTTATAGTGATGAGCAGAAGGCTTACAAATTATATGACCAAGAGGCAAAGAAGATCATCGCGAGCGTGATGTGGTTTTCAAGGAGGAGCCGCATACAGTGGAGGAGGAGAAGGCAAGTTCTTCCACTTTATCATCAAGCGAAGAAGTAATCCACTATGAACCTGTCCCGAGAGCTATCCCTATCCTTAAGGAGGAGGAAGCATCATCTTCAGATGATGAGGAAAAAGTTCACCAACCTGACATCACCCCACCGGAAAAGCCATTGCCACGCTGGGTGAAGCAGCTCTATGACCACAATAATCCTATGCCTGCATCTGTTGAGGAGAAGGCAGACAGACCAAGGAGGTCTCAGAGAATAGAGGAGCAACGGAGGGCTTCTGCTCACATAGTCAATATGGCCTTGATGGTTGAGATTATGAGAGAAGTAAAGGAGCCAACTGATTTAGAAGAAGCACTTGCAGATCCATCATGGAAGGTTGCTATGCAGGTGGAGTATGACAGCATAATGAAGAATGGAACTTGGGAGCTAGTGGATCGACCAGCAAAGTGGAAGGTTATTGGCACCAAGTGGATCTGGAAGGTAAAGTACAAGGTTGATGGTACCTTAGAAAAGTACAAAGCTAGACTGGTTGCCCAAGGATTTCCACAAGTTGAAGGGTTTGATTTTCAAGAGTCATTTGCCCCAACTGCCAGAATGACCACTATTCGCACGGTACTTGTAGTGGCTGCCCACAAGAAGTGGCCAGTGTACCAAATGGATGCTAAGTCAGCGTTCTTAAATGGTGACCTCAAGGAGGAGGTGTACGTGGCTCAGCCACCAGGTTTTGAGGCCCCCCATTCTGAGAACAAAGTGTGTAAACTGAAGAAGGCATTGTATGGGCTGAAACAAGCCCCCAGAGCATGGTACCATTGGATAGATAGGTTCTTTTTAAACCTAAACTTCAAAAGATGTGCCTCAGATGCTAACTTGTATATTTACAGGGATGGTAAAAAGTTTGTAGTGATTGTCCTATATGTGGACGACCTTCTTATTACAGGTGACTATGAAGATATGATCAACCAAACTCGAAAGGCTTTGAGTTCTAAGTTTGAAATGACAGACTTGGGCTTGCTGCACTATTGTTTGGGGATTGAAGTCTGGCAAGAGCCAGGAAAGATCTTCATCTCTCAGAAGAAGTATGCATGGAAGATCTTGAAGGCATTTGGCATGATCGAGTGCAAGGAGATAGCTACACCTATGGAGGTGAATGCAAAGTTATCCGTCGAGGATACATAAGCACTAGCAGACATTGGGAGGTATAGGAGGTTGGTCGGCAGTCTGATCTGCTTGTGTAACACCAGACCAGATATCGGTTTTGCTGTTGGTGTTTTGAGCAGGTTCTCAAACAAACCTCATGAGAGTCATTGGAAGGCTGGGATGCGGGTGCTCAGATACTTGAAGAAAACTCTTGACTATGGTATCACATACAGTTTCAGAACTTCTCTTGTGGGGAACTATGACTCAGATTGGGCAGGAGACATTGATTCCAGGAAGTCAGTTTCTGGTTATTGTTTCTCTTTGGGTTCAGGAATTTTCTCTTGGATTAGTAAGAAGCAACCAACAGTGGCATTGTCTTCTACCGAAGCAGAGTACAAGGTAGCTTGTTTTGCTACATGTGAGGCCGTATGGTTGAGAAGGATTCTATGGCATATGGGAGTGCAGGATGAAGAACCAACTGTGCTGAGATGTGACAATCAGAGTTGCATCGCCATGGCCAAAAATCCAGTGTTTCATGCACGCACCAAGCATATAGAGATCCAGTATCACTATGTGCATGATTTGATGGAGGATGGGATAATGGAATTGGTCTACTGTCCAACAGAGGAGAATGGAGCAGATATCTTCACCAAAGCACTTACGAAGGATCTGCTTCAAGTTCATCTTCAGAGACTCGGCATTGGGCCGAGGAGATAGTTCACCTATGGGTAGACATTGAGGGGGGGTGTTAGATATGATCAATGCCCCACCCTCATTAGGTGCTACCAATGTTCCATGGTGCTCAAAGTTGTAAGGTCCCCATTATGAGGAGAAGCCATATGTGAGCCCGGACATTGGTTGAGTCCTGACTTGTATGTCAGATGAGGTCTATGTGACCGGATGGCAAAAAGGTGACCGTTGTGGGTCTAATCTTTGGGTTAGACAGAGTAGTTAAGCTGGTAGCAAATCGAGGCACATTGCATCGAGTTGCGGGGTAAGAGAGTTATCAGGGGCCCTAGCCAATGGTAAAGGAAATATTCCCTAGAATATTCCCTAGCCAATTAGTGGAGGTGCACATGGAAGGTCAATAGACACATGGGCACATGGAAGGTCAACATACACATGTGCATATGAAAGGTCAACAGACACATGTGCATATGGAAGGTCAACAGACACATGGGCACATGGAAGGTCAACAGACACAAGTGCATATGGAAGGTCATCCATCATGACCCCCTTCACAAGCTATAAAAAGCTAAACCCCTTCATAGCTATCTATCACTCATCTTTCACCCAGTCAGAGTTGTTGTTCCAGCTAGCCTTAAGCTCTTCACCTATCTTCTGTCTAGATCGCCATTTAAGCTTCACACTGTGGAAGCGCACGGGTGGACAGAGCCATCTTTGTATCAATTGTTTGGAGTTAAAGAATTTATGATTCTCCTCTTATCTGTTGTGTACTCTCTCTATCTCTTTCTTAGATTCTGTTCGCTGCACCGTGTAATATTTTACAGCTTGATCTACCTTACTATTACTCACCTTGACCTCAATTATTCAGTGGGGCTAATTAGCAAGCTTATGCAAAAGCCACATAAGCCTAACTCAGTGGGTCAGGAGGATTATGTAGTATGTGAAGGGTACTTTTGATTATGGGTTGTTTTATGAGCTTGGAAAGACACTTGATTTGACAAGATATATAGATGCTGATTAGGCTA
Source organism: Lygodium microphyllum (assembly GCF_053477565.2). Taxonomy (NCBI): domain Eukaryota; kingdom Viridiplantae; phylum Streptophyta; class Polypodiopsida; order Schizaeales; family Lygodiaceae; genus Lygodium; species Lygodium microphyllum. Next base: position 100,706,971 of record NC_141148.1, on the reverse strand, counting down.
GTTGTGCATATGATAGAAGATTATACTTTCAAACTTGGCAATAGTATGATCAGGTGGAGTAGCAAAAAGTAGCCGATAGTTGTGCTCTTTAGCATAAAGGCAAAGTATAGAGGTGCAACAATTAACCCTTAATCTTTGTCAAAAGACTAAGATGGAAAATTGAAAGTGAAAGACAGTCCCAAGGCAAGAGGAAGATGGAGGACAAGGTGCACTAAGAAAAATTTGAAAACAAAGCATATTTAAAAAATTCTAAATGCAAGAGGAAGATGCATAAGAATAAGCACACCTTAATACTTTTGCAAAAAGAGTTCTAGGCCCATTGTCATTTATTTTGTACAAGAGCACTAGGCTCTGTCCCATGAAATTTGTAAAGAATAGGAGGCATGGGTTAAGGCCATGCTAATAGGAAAGGAGGAGGAAAAAGAATGGAGCAATGAAAGAGGGCTGTCGGGAACGAAAAGGGGATGGCGGTCCAATGAGGAGATAGGGCATGTATAAAAGTCTAAAAGTGAATAAAGAAGGTCATTCTTGGTGTGTGGCCAAACTTTTTCTCTTCTTATTTCTTGCTTCTTGCTTCATTATTATGTATGGGAGAGGGAGTGTGAGAGAGGGAGAGAGTGTGTGTAAGAGAGTGAGGGACCGTGTAGAAGATCTTCTTCTCCTCTCTTCATCATCATGTTCTTCTCTTCTCCTTTCTTGTGCATGTGGATATGGAGCTTGAAGCTTAGAGCTTGGAGATGGAGCTTGCTTAAAAATGCATCTTGGATTGTGGAGCTACCAACATATTCATGGGAGGAGGCAATTTGGTTGGATTCAAAGGTAACCTCACTACACTTGTGTGAGAGAGAGTGCACAAGACTATGTGAGAGGTAGCCATAGCTCTCAGCTTGAAATTCTTGAAGCAATAAGCGGTCCATGGGTCTTGGTGGTGTGCTCGTGAGAGCAATGACATTTTGGTTCTGTTGGTGTTAGGACCACGGATTCAAGCTTGAGGGCTTGCATGCTTCAAATTGAGCAACGAAGTAGAAATTCCCATCCAAAATGATGCTTGGTTTAGTAGCAAGCAAGGGAGTCAGAGGGTGTTCAATCTCCTTTGTTTGATAGTTTAGATGTTGGAAGATTTAGGAGCATTAAATAGATTAGTGGTATATGGTTTTTCATTAGTAGGATACATTAAGGTTTGGAAAATAAGGAGAAAACAAGGAAAAGATAAGTCCCTATAATAACCAAGAAACATAGGAATAGAGAAAGAAAGAAAAATTGATTTTTAATGCCTGGAAAGGAAAATAGATGGTAAGGGAAGAAAGAGAGAAACAAAAGTTGAGAAAGGGGGAAGAGAGAGCTCATTTGAACACTTAGAGATTGAGAGAGAGAGAGAGAGAGATGCACAACTTAAGAGAACTTAAGAGGGCAACAACAGCAGCAATTTGTGGTATCATTGCATTCGTGTATTCCAGGTATGCTATGAGTCTTCCTTGATGTGTATTGAATGAAGTTAGAACCCTAGGTGTAGCAGTAAGTGGTGCATGTAATTGGTTTAATCAATTTCTAGTTATTCTGTATTTTTTGTATGTTGCTCCTCAGACGCTGTCCCTAGGACTCGGATGGCTGAATCCTCCTTAACACTCAAATGTCTGAGTATTTTAAGCTGACAAGTCCACTGGGATGGTCGAGTTGGACAAGTCCACTCAGACCTCAGACATCCGAGTCACCTAAGTTCCACTCAAACACTCGGCCTTGGATGGTAGACTCTGAGATTTGTACAAGCACTGCTCGTCAGTCCAATTCTACCACTCAGATGGCCGAGTCTAGGACTTAGATAGGTTATCAGAAACACAATTTTAGATAGTTTTGACCACTCCAAGACTTGCTAAGCCAACATCTACTGCCCAACAATCTAGGTTGGAACTTTGACCTGCAAATGAGACCATAGAGTTGATTATCACCAGAACTTTAACCTAACAGTCTAGGAGTGACTGAAATTACTCACCACCAGCTGCTTGCTCTTGGTAGAGACTCAATTTGACTGCATGGGCTAATCACCCATCAGAACACCTATCAAGACTCATGAGGGACCCAAAATTGACTGTTAAGAGTAATCACAATTCATGCAAAAGAGTTGCAACTGCATGAAACTGATTGGTAAAAGTGTGGATGTGATTGATTTCATCGAAGATTACACCCAGCATCATAAACACTTAAGTACATGTGAAAATTGAAAATCCTGATTTTTGCATAGCTCACATCAAGTCACACTACTCAAGCATGTAAGTGTGCGTACAATTGCAATTTGATTGGATTAACATGGAACACACAAGGGGATTAAACTTAGAAACAAACCCAGTAGTAGGAGTGCAACCTCGAAAACTAAATGAGTGACCCAAGATACCAGAGACAAAGATCTAGGGAAGACAGAACCATTAGACCACTGAGGGAAGGAATGACTAACAAAGATTAGAGACACATATTTAGCTAGCCTAGTCAACCTCATAGAAATACTAGTGGGTCAAGATATAACCATTGTGGCAGGTGTACTAGTTCAAACAAGAATGACCTTGACCTTAATGTAGCACGGTATTCGGATGACATCTAGTGACTTATCACATAGTATGACCAACAGAAAAGGATAACACACCATGGAAAACCTACAACTAATATCATAGCCAATCTTGAGGAGGAGAGGAGGCTAGGAAGGACTTCATTGCAATGCATAGTGAGCTGTAACCATGAGCAACACACTCAGAGGTCATGCCATGAGAGAGAGCTCAATGAGATTCACAAGATCCTAGCCATTTCAAATAGAAATAGAGTGGGGGAGAGAGACTTAGAAGAAAATCTTATAATGAGTGAGTTTCTCACAAAATTATTGCTAGACAACACTAGTGCCGAGCAAAGTGGGGTAGTTTTGACATCATCATTATTAGTTGGACTAGGAGTCACCCCAAATACTAGGAGCCAAACAAAAGATACCCATAGTTGCCAAGAATTTTGACAAATATCAAGCAGGAAATGATCCCTATAGCTTTTTCAAGTAGTTTGAGTAGGTGTGCAAAGCTAACAACCTCATGGACCCCACTCAATAGGCATAATCATTCGGCCTACTTAGGAGACAAGGGACATACTTGGTTTACCAGTCTAGATAATGTTGAACATAATAATTTCAATGATCTAAAGGATATCTTCATCAAGAGATTCTTGGAGGTAGGATACTCTGATAACCTCATCGTTAAGATGATGAATGCTAGCCAAAAAGACAAAAATGACATACAAGACTACGTCACTCATGTAAGGACTCTCTACAAGAGGATACCTATGGTTGAGTGATCCAATGAGAGAGCAGTCTCCACCATATTCATCAACAAGATTTGCAATGAGGAGCTGTATAAGGCCTTAGCAAGAAACTTGAACTTGCAAAGGGATATGCTAGGAAGATTCTTTGAGGAGGCTATACGAGTGGATGACTTGCTAGAGAGAGAAGCTCTAGGGCTACACAATAAGAGAATAACATGTTTAGAAATGCTGAGAGAAATGCAATACTTAGCAAATGATCAGCCCCTAGTGAGCAAGAGAAAGGAAATAATGTTGACCAAACCCAAGTTATAGCTGATCAGCTGACTAGACTATAGGAGTCATTGTGAAGGCTAGTGTGACCTCAAATGCAGTGTGTGCATTGTGGAGGGAACCATCTGCCATTTGAGTGTCCCGAACCTAGGTCCCAACCTTGTGTGAACTATGGAAGATTTAGGCATGATGCTATGCACTGTCGATTGCCAAGACGATTGCCATACCAACAAACCTTTGTTTAGCTATTCTATCTAGGTGTTAGGAAACCTAACTTTGGAAGAGGAGCCCCTTTGACTTTACGCGCACCTAATGATTCAAAGTCAACCACTCCAAGGATCAACATCAATCCAACAGGAATCCGTAGACTACCAGGACCTATAGTGACACATCCACCAAGCCATGCTCCACTACACTTTGTAGAGGAACCACTGAAGGAAGAATCATACATGAATCCTTATGTCTCTTATGATGAGGAGGGTAATCCCATACTGATGGACTTTAGGCTTGTGCCAATCATGGCTTTAGGTAGAGAGAAAGGTAGAGGCCTAGGAGAAGGTCAAAACCATGAGCCCATAGCATGTTGGACGTGTGGCCATCTAGGGCATATCTCATCCCGCTGCCATGAAAATGAGTAAGAAAATAGAGAGAAGGACAACTTAAGGTGTCTCGAATGCAAAGTCACAAAACTATTCACCAATTGCCCTAGGCAAAAACCCTCCACTAGTTTAGCAATCATGCCATCTATGGTGCTCGGTCTCTTTTATGTTGAGCCACCTAACAACAATGCCACACCCATTCCAGTAAATGTCATGACACGAGCCCACATGAAGCATGAAAATATTTCATCCCCATAAATGCCATGACACAAGCCCAAACAAATCATTCCAGTATTTCATTCCCTAGACCTAGTAACCCGGATGTAGCCTCTATATATAGGGAAGAGGAGCTAGTAAAGGAGAAGAAACATGACTGATGCAAAAATAATACTCAAAACAGAGAGTGGACCACTTTTACAAAGGGAAAGTAGGTTACTGATGGAGAATTGGAAACATTTGCTCCTAAGACAAGGCAGAAGGGAAAGAATGGATAAAAGAAGCACAAGCTCACTTGCAAGATGGGAGCCTATAATTGAGGACGAGAACGATGAACTCTCAACCATGATCCCACCAATCTCTCCCACACGTGCTTGAGAGCAAGAGAGGCAACATCACCACATGCATAGTTGCATAGGCAGAACATGAATGCCATAAATAGACAAATGATCAAAAGATGCAAGATCTAGAGCATGGCAGAAGCTATGGTGGATGGAAGATGAAGACCAAACTCATGATGACATAGACTGAAGACTTGACTGTTACTCAAGTAAATTAGGTTCCAAGATGAAAGCTTGGATTGAAAAAAAATCTTGAGTATGAGACACTAAGTGAGATTGAAAAGCATCATGATATTGTATTCATCAGATATGAAAAAGTGGTAGTCAAGTACAATACTTTATAGTTGTTGGATGGGTAGCAGTTTCCCTCTTTGTGCATATGGGATTCCTACAGCATGCATGTCTTCATCCTAAAGTACCTCATACAAAGAGGCTACATTAGGTGTGATTGCAAATATCTCAACACCCATCCTCAATCACAACCAGAAGTACAAAGTGTGTAGAGGCTTTAGTGAAAGCAACACCTACAAAGTGTGGGCACACCATAAACATGGAAAAACACCAGAGGCTGTCACAAAAAAGGCTAAGTGTGGATACCACAAACATGATGGACATCCAGAGGCTGTAACAAGGGCCTCACAAAGTGTATAGAAGTTGTAGTACAAGGCTACATGAGGATTTTACAAGCTTATGCCAGAAGCATTAGGGCTAGGCATTACAAGTCTAAAAAAGTCTAGTAAAAAATTGGGTCAAGGACCAACATGCCCTTGTATTTTTCAGCATTTCTTTTGGCATAGTTCTTCAATTCGTTGCAAGTCTTCTTTTCGATGTAGTCCATCTTGCTATTTTTGATATTGTACTTTTTTTTCACTTTGCTTGCAACTTTAATGTCCACCACTTTGATCTTTTAGTCCTCTTCTTCTAGGTTCTCCTAGTTTGCTTCTTCATTGACTTTGCTTGCAACAATTGCATCAATCTTCATGTTCAAGAAAAGGTTGAATTTGAGGCAATGGAAATGACTTCAAAATCTTGCACTTTCTCCAAGGTAGGAGGCATTTCTTCAAATAGTGATAGCACTTGAATGTCCAGAACTCCATCCTTCTCTACAAGTAAAACAAGTACATCTTCTATGTGCTTGAAATGGGCAACAAGAGTAATGTTACTCTTCGTTAGAAGTAGCCATATAAAAATTTTCTTATTTGAAATTCCCATGATAGGATATCAGCTCCAAGTGACTAGCAAAGAGTTGATCTTGAATGTGTCAAAGGACACAAGATAGTAGTGTGAAGGCACATTGTAGTATCAAGAGATACTAGTGTTGAAGATGATGATTCTTAATGTTGATCTTTTGCTTGATGAAAGTCTTTAAATATTTAAATCTTCCAAGGTCTCCCCTCCTCATTGATTTGATGGGCAATCAGTGGATTTGAGTGGCGGTAGCCTGGTCTAAGTGGCAGAGAGAATGAAGTAAACTTAAAGCTTTGGTGCTTAAGGCTATGGAAGTGAGCTATGAATGCTTGATCTTCAAGTCTTCCAAAAACACTTCCCCACCTTGATGATTTGAGTGGAGAATCTTGCTTGAAAATTCAAAGCATCAATGGATTAGAGTGGCCTTATCTGGGTAGGAGAGAGAGAATAAAGATGAGGTAAACTAGAAGCTTGAAGTTGAAAAGCCATGGCTTCCCATCTTAGGGTTTACAACATGCGGCTAGTTTTTAGCTCTGTGTAAGCTATAGCCTGAATCATTTTCAAAACTTTTTAAATAGAAATGAAGCTTAAGCCATGGGTTTTCATTTCCCTATCAACTCAATCCATATTTTTGCGCGCAGAGGAATCAAGGACAGTATGAACTAATGCAAGTGCAAATGGGACAAAAGTCGACAATTTTAAGAATGTCGGGTATGATGTACATCAATGCCTATGCTTGAAGTGTTGGAGATGAGCATCATAAGTTAAGGAATGTTCCCCCATAAGAAAGATCCCAAAGATATGGCCTATATGAGATATAAAATTTCCAAGTACAACAGGTCATGTTTGGCTATGGCAGACTCAAGGTCAAGATGAAGATGAAGTTAAAAATGAAGTCCTAAGTTGGATGTGAGCTAGGCAAATATTATCAGAGGTGAGAAGAGACAAGAGAGACAATGCCATGCCCAATTGAGCTCTGATACCATGTGAAAAGATGCAGGACCTAGAGCATGGCAGGAGCTATGGTGGATGGAAGATGAAGACTAAGCTCATGATGACATAGGATGAAGGCTTGACTGTTACTCAAGTAAATTAGGTTCCAAGATGAAAGCTTGGATTCATAAACACAATCTTGAGTATAAGACACTAACTGAGATGGAAAAGAATCATGATATTGTATTCATCATATATGAAAAAGTGGTAGCCAAGTACAATGCTTTATAGTTGCTGGATGGGTATCAGTTTCCCTCTCTGTGCATATGGGATTCCTGCAGCCTACATGTCTTTAGCCTAAACTGCCTCATACAAAGAGGCTACATTAGGTGTGATTGCAAATATCTCAACACAAATTGTGCAAGAGCATTGGTAGGAAGCCCATGAAGTAGAGGAGGGAAAGACAGTTGGCTATTCACTCACCACACTTATATAAACTCTTATTACATTGCCATTGGGAGAATCGCTTAGGAAAAATCTTGTACTGTGGCAAGTGTTGAAGCAATGGGTAGAACAAACCCATAAACATGAACTACAAGACTTGCCCAGCCATGAAGTTATGATGCATATACCAAGACTAATACTAAGTTCAATGTTTAGGTCCCCACAAGTTAATGCCTTTTGGGAAGGCAGCATTTAGATGCACACAGTCTTACCTATCATTGACCTAGGTGATACAACACAAAAGGGGATAGTAGGCATAGGAGTAGGAGTTAGTGCACTTATCCATGCAAACCTACAAGCTTGTTAGATATTCTCAATGCCCCACCCTCATAAGGTGCCACTAATGATCCATGGTGCTCAAATTTGTAAGGCCCCCATTATGAGGAGAAGCCAAATGTGAGCCCAGACATTGGTTGAGTCCTAACTTGTATATCATATGAGGTCTATGTGACCGGATGGAAAAAAAGGTGACCATTGTGGGTCTAATCTTTGGGTTGGATTGAGTAGTTAAGCTGGTAGCAACTCGAGGCACATTGCATGGAGTTGCGGGGTAAGGCTTATATGGTAGGTCGGTCATGCCGACCTAACCGCCTTCATGTGCTATAAAAGCTAAACCCCTTCACACCCATCAATTATCTATCTTTCACCCAGTCAGAGTTGTTCCAGCTAGCCTTAAGCTCTTCACCTATCTTCTATCTAGATCGCCATCTAAGCTTCACTGTGGAAGCGCACGGGTGGATAGAGCCATCTCTGTATCAATTGTTTGGAGCTAAATAAAATTTCTAATTCTTCTCTTATCTATTGTGTACTCTCTATCTCTATCTCTTTCTTAGATTCTATTAGTTGGGCCGTGTAATTTTTAACATGGTATCAGAGCCCAGGGGGCTCTAGGGATCAAAGAGTGCACAAGAGGCAAAGGCTTGAAAAGCAAAGAGGAACAATGCCATCTTCCAAAAGCGGTTCTGGTGCATCACGAAGCGGTGTAGGAGGTGGTGCTACTGTACCAGCTATTCAAACACTGAGGATCCATCCACCAACCTTCAACAAAGGAAAGTTAGATGGTACAAACTATACCTTGTGGAAGTTTGAAATTTGTCCACAAAAGTTTGATGGACTAGTAACTGCCCTTAATACTCAGGTGAGACCTCAAGCTTTGAGTTTTAAGGAGTTTTGTGCATTATTGCTGGAGGAGGAGTTGAGGCTGAAAGCCCAAGAAGGAAGCAACAATGGAGATGCTACATTCTCTGCCAATGCAAAAGGCAAAGGTGGTTCCTCCACCAAAAATGACGGAGACAAAAAGAAGAAGGGCAGTAAGAAGAAGTTTCAAGGAGAGTGCTTCTACTGCAAGAAGAAAGGACATGCAATCGCAGATTGTCGTGTCAAGAAGGCAAATGAAAAGAATGATACACTTAAAAGTAAAGGGAAAGAGACATCCAATACAGCTGAAGCAGAGTTGGAGTTATTCATGGCAACCAATGAGGAGGTGTGCTCCTCGGTGCAAGAAGAATCTACCACTGACTCATGGGCAGAGTTGGAGTTATTCATGGCGACCAATGAGGAGGTGTGCTCCTCGGTGCAAGAAGAATCTACCACTGACTCATGGGTGTTGGATAGTGGGGCCTCCCATCACATGGCCAACAAGAAAGGTCTATACAGTTCTATGCAGCCTCTACAAGAATCCATCACTATGATGGTTGGAAATGATGCAAAATGCCCTGCTGTAGGCACATGTACTATTTCATTTGTTTTTGCAAATGGTGATGTCAAAAAGCTTTCAAATGTGTTGTATGTTCCCGAAATTAGGAGAAATCTATTATCAGTGTGCTGCCATAACTGATCTTGTTCATGAAGTGAGGTTCAAGAAGATAGGTTGGACTGTGAAGATTGGAAATGATGCAAAATGCCATGCTGGGGACATAGGTACTATTTCATTTGTTGCTGCAAATGGTGATGTCAAAAAGCTTTCAAATGTGTTGTATGTTCCCGAAATTAGGAGAAATCTGTTATCAATTGTGCTGCCATAATTGATCTTGGTCATGAAGTGAGGTTCAAGAAGATAGGTGTAGAAATTCTTGATAGTGATAGCAAATTTGTTGGAAAAGGAGAAAGAAGGAACAACCTATATGAGCTAAGTGCTCTTACAGCCACTGTTGGAGTAGGCACAAGTAAGATTTGGCATGAAAGGTTTGGACACATTGGATTTGCAGTGTTGAAGGAGATGCACAAGCAAGGTATGGTTGCTCACCTACCTGCAATGACTGAATTGAAGGAACCATGTGAAGCTTGTATGATGGGCAAGCAACAAAGAAAGGCATTTCCACAAGAAAGCAAGAATAGAGCACATGCTTCTCTAAAGTTGGTGCATGCTGACTTGTGCAAAAAGATGCCTACACAGGCCTTGGGGGGATCTTATTTTACGTTGGTTGTCGACGACTACAGTAGGACGATGTGGGTGTACTTCCTTTGTGATAAGGCTCAAGCTTTTGGTAAGTTTAAAGAATGGCTAACACTTGTTGAGAATGAAACATGGAAAAGTATGAAGAAACTTAGAACATATGGTGGTGGTGAGTTCAACTCAAAGGAGTTTGAAGACTTTTGCAAGAGCAAAGGGATCAAGTGTCAATTGACGACGCCTCACACACCTTAGTAGAACGGTGTTGTAGGTCATCCACTATGTACACGGGTTGAGGCTTGTTCCCTTCCCTTGCCAAGTTGACTTCCTTAACTTTGTCTAGTTCTTCAATGGGTTGAATCACTTGCCCTTTTTGCTTGGCTCTTACTAATACCACTATTTGATCACCCTTCTTAAACTTTTTGAAGTGCTTGGGCAAATCCTAGGGTTTCTTCTATCAATCAGCTTCTAAAGATTTTGATTGTTTCCTTCTCTCTTCCTTTAGCCTCTTGCATCTTAGGTGGACTAGGGGGTCCCCCTTGGTGTGTAGGTGGTTGAGGCATTTCAGGGTCACTATCAAATCTTACCTTTGAATCAGAGTTGTATTCACAATCCTCACTAGAAGAGGCTATCTACCTTGATGGTCATAGCTCTGAGGCTGACTTCACTCCAAATAATGATGTGATGCTAAGCTAGACTAATCCTGCTTGCTCATAATCTACTATCTCTAGGTATTCTAGCCAAGTTTGGTTGCAATATACCTTGGAAACTCCTTCATTCACTCTAAAGGTGTTGACCTCTTGAGGTTTAGAGTCTGCTCTAATTTTCTCAATTACCCTTCCATCCATGTCATATTCTATGGTCCACTTCCTCTTCGCTTTCCTCATTGATAGAAGAGAAATCTTCCTACTTATCATTGAAACCCTCATACTCAGACTATGTATTCTTTTCAAGGTTCCTGTCCTCAAGTTTTTCCTCACTTGTAATGAGAGCCTAGTTGTATAACAGGTCTAAGTCATGCACCTTAGTCCATTTCCACTCCTTACTCTCCATGAGATCCTTGAGGGGCTTTAGGTTTGTAGCTAGGTTGCCAACTAGCTCACTTGACAGGTACTCAAGGATTCTATGGAGTTCCAATTTGTTAGTTGGGACATGATAGGTGATTGATATCAGTCAATTGATGGAACTCCTAGCCATCATGCATAGGTTCATTGTGGTTAGGTTAGAAGTTGTGGCTTTGTTGGTTTTTCTAGTAGCTGATCCGATAATGGAAAATCAATGGTTACCAACATATGCATCTAGTCGCGCTCATCCTCTAAACAAGGAATGTACTTAGTTAGAGGTCCATAGTCACTTTTGGCCTTTGACACACCCTTCAGTATGGCAGAGATGGCATCTAGGTCCACTGGTGAGGTTTTCCAACTCTCCTGGATTGCTTTTGATTATTGCCTTAGAATAGTAGGACATTACCCCAATCCTCTATCACTCAGGCATTGCTTATCCAAGGTTTGCCTAGCAAGATATCATAATCAACTCCCTTCATTACTATGAAGTTTACGGAGAATTGAATTCCTAATATCTTTAAAGGCCTATCCTTTAGGACTTCGAAAAGCCTCACCTTCATCCCATTTGGTTTTGTAGCATTCAACTGTGCAATTTCTACCGTTGGGTTTCCTAAGCTTTGTAAAAAATTACACGACGCAACAAACATAATTTGAGAAAGAGATAGAGACAGAGAGTACACAACAAATAAGAGGAGAATTAGAAAATTTCTTTAGCTTCAAAAAACTGATACAAAGATGGCTCTGTCCACCCGTGCGCTTCCACAGTGAAGCTTAGATGGCGATCTAGACAGAAGATCAGTGAAGAGCTTAAGGCTAGCTGGAACAAATTTGACTGGGTGAAAGATAGATAATAAATGGCTGTGAAGGGGTTTAGATTTTATAGCTCGTGAAGGCGGTTAGGTCAGCATGACCAACCTACCATATGAGCCTTACCCTACAACTCCATGAAATGTGCCTCGAGTTGCTACCAGCTTAACTACTTAGTCCAACCCAATGATTAGACCCACAATGGTCACCTTTTTTGCCATCTGGTCACATAGACCTCATCTGATATACAAGTCAGGACTCAACCAATGTCCAGGCTCACATTTGGCTTCACCTCATAATGGGGGCCTTACAAATTTGAGCACCATGGATCATTGGTGGCACCTTATGAGGGTGGGGCATTGAGAATATCTAACACCCCCCCTCAATGTCCACACATAGATGATCTATCTCCTCAGCCCAATGCTGAGTCTCTGAAGATGAACTTGAAGCATATCCTTCGTAAGTGCTTTGGTGAAGATATCCACTCAATTCTCCTCTGTTGGACAGTAGACTAGTTCCACTATTCCATCCTCCATCAAATCACTCACATAGTGATACTTGATCTCTATATGTTTGGTGCGTGCATGAAACACTAGATTTTTGGCAATGGCAATGCAACTCTGACTGTCACATCTCAGCACAGTTGGTTCTTCATCTTGCACTCCCATATGCCATAGGATCCTTCTCAACCATACTACTTCACATGCAGCAAAACAAGCTGCCTTGTACTCTGCTTCGGTAGAAGACAATGCCACTGTTGGCTACTTCTTATTGATCCAAGAGAAAATTCTTGAACCCAAAGAGAAACAATAACTAGAAACTGACTTCCTGGAATCACTGTCTCCTGCCCAATCTGAGTCACAATTCCCCACAAGAGAAGTTTCAGAACTATATGTGATACCATAGTCAAGAGTTTCCTTCAAGTATTTGAGCACCTGCATCCTAGCCTTCCAATGACTCTCATGAGGTTTGTTTGAGAACCTGCTCAAAACACCAACAGAAAAACTGATATCTAGTCTGGTATTACCCAAGTAGATCTGATTGCCAACCATCCTTCTATACCTCCCAATGTCTGCCAGTGCTGATGTATCCTCAACGGATAACTTTGCATTCACCTCCATAGGTGTAGCTATCTCCTTGCACTTGGTCATGCCAAATTCCTTCAAGATCTCCCATGTATACTTCTTCTAAGAGATGAAGATCTTTCCTGGCTCTTGCTAGACTTCAATTCCCAAACAATAGTGCAGCAAGCCCAAGTCTATCATTTCAAGCTTAGAACTCAAAGCCTTTCGAGTTTGGTTGATCATATCTTCATAGTCACCTGTAATAAGAAGGTCGTCCACACATAGGAAAATCACTACAGAATTTTCACCATCCTTGTAAGCATACAATTTAGCATCCAAGGCATATCTTTTGAATTTTAAGCTTAAAAAGAACTTATCTATCCACCATGCTCTAGGGGCTTGTTTCAGCCCATACAATGCCTTCTTCAGCTTACACATTTTGTTATCAGAATGGGGGCCCTCAAACCTTGGGGGTTGAGCCATGTACACCTTCTCCTTGAGGTCACCATTTAAGAATGCTGACTTAACATCCATTTGGTAAACTAGCCACTACTTGTGGGCAACCACTGCAAATACTGTGTGAATAGTGGCCATTCTAGCAGTTGGGGCAAATGACTCTTGAAAATCAAACCCTTCAACCTGTGAAAATTCTTGTGCAAAAAATCTAGCTTTGTACTTTTCTAAGGTACCATCAGCCTTGTACTTTACCTTCCAGAGCCACTTGGTGCCAATAACCTTCCTCTTTGCTGACCAATCCACTAGCTCCCAAGTGTCATTCTTCTCATTATGTTGTCATACTTGGCTTGCATAGCTGCCTTCCATGTTGGATCTACAAGTGCTTCTTCTAAGTCAGTTGGCTCCTTTACTTCTCTCATAAAATCAGCCATCAAGGCCATATTGACTATGTGAGAAGAAGCCCTCCTTTGCTCCTCTATTCTCTGAGACCTCCTTGGTCCATCGTCTGCCTTCTCCTCAATAGTTGTGGGCATAGGATTATTGTGGTCATAGAGCTACTTCACCTAACGTAGCAATGGCTTTTCTGGTGGGGTGATGTCAGGTTGGTTAACTTTTCCTCATCATCTAAAGATGATTCTTCCTCCTCCTTAAGGATATGGATAGCTCTCAAGACAGGTTCATAGTGGACTACTTCTTTGCTTGATGATAAAGTGGAAGAACTTTCCTTCTCCTCCTCCATTGTACGTAGGTGCTCCTTGAACACCACATCACGGCTCGCGATGATCTTCTTTGCCTCTTGATCATATAATTTGTAAGCCTTCTGCTCATCACTATAACCCAATAAGATACATTTTCTTCTTTTCGATTGTAACTTATTTCTCTTCTCATCTGGAATATGTGCATAACATTCACATCCAAGAATTTTAAAGTGTGAGATAGATGGTTTCTTACTAGTGTAAGCCTCATGAGGTGTTTTTCCCTTGAGAGCCTTTGTGTAGCTTCGATTTAAAATATAGACTGCAGTATTAATAGCTTCAGCCTAGGGCAATCCCTTTCCCTTTAGCATGCATCTTGCCATCTCCACAATGGTGCGATTCTTGCGTTCAATAGATCTGAGTATCGTGACTCATAATATTCCCACCCCTGATGTAGTACCAATTAAGCAACGACCATACATAATGAATCCTAAGTATTCACATGTAGTGAAGGAAGAGATTGATAAGCTACTAAATGTAGGATGCATTTACGAGATAGAGCACACGAATTAAGTATCACCCATAGTAATAGTCATGAAAAAGAATGGAAAGATTCAAGTGTGCATGAACTATAAAAAGGTCAATGTAGCTACAAGAAGAGATAACTACCCATTATATAACACTGAGCACATGCTAGAGAGAGGGGTAGGAAAGGAAGCCTATAGTTTCATGGATGAATTCTCAAGCTACAATCAAGTGCAAGTCTATCTAGATGATAGACACAAGACAACATTTTCTACCAAATGGGCCGTGTTTGCTTACATACTCATGCCAGTTGATGACTTGTGTATCCACACCAATTGGGAAGAGCACTTAGAAAAGCTATGAATAGTCTTTGAGCTGTGTCGGCAATACGGTCTCTCACTAGACTCCTTAAAGTGCTATTTTTGGGTCAAGTATGGTTGTATTCTAGGGCACATTGTGTCAAAAAATGGGATAGCCATAGACTCTTCGAAAGTCAGGGTAATTGTAAACCTTCCTCATTTGACCAACTTCAAGGGAGTTCAATGCTTCTTAGGCCACACTAGTACCACTAATGGTTTGTGTTGAACTATGCATTAATTGCTCAACCCTTGTACAAGCTATTGATAGTATTCAAGTGGACTGAAAAATGTTAACAAGCCTATGCAAGCAAGGCTTAAACATGCTCTAACTTTAGCTCCTATCATAAGAGCCCTAGATTGGTTCATTACCTTCCATGTGCACATTGATACATCAAAGTTTTCCATGGGAGTAGTGTTATGCCAACTTGGTGAGCATAACCTTGATTATCCAGTGAGCTTTGCTAGTAAACAAATCACTAATACAAAAATGAACTATTCCATAGTAGAGAGGGAAGTGTTAGCCATGGTGTTTGCTATAAAGAAGTTTAGACATTATCTTCTAGTGACACCCTTTACCTTCTTCATGGATCATTAAGCATTGCTTTATCTTGTGAACAAAAACTATGCAACAAGAGGCATTACTCCATGGTTACTTCTACTTTTTGAATTTGACTTCTCTATAGTAGTACACAAAGGTAAGTAACAAATTATGGTAGATCATATGTCCTACATATCCACATGTGAAGTGGCTAGATAGGGTATCATTGATGTAACATCTCACCCCTTCTCCCGCATGGGAACAACTCCCCCAAAATATTTAATTTTATTTTTTTCAATCCCCTCCCCCCTATTGTCGCCAACAAGTGGGGAGGGAAGAAGATGGATGACGTTGGGGAGGAGTAGCAAAGTAGGAGTAGATGACGAGGGAAATGACAATGAAGTAGAAGCTAACGTGGAAGAAGTTGAAGAAGATGACATCGATGATAAAGTAGATGGTGACATCAATTAGTCCACTACAGTGCCACCACCATGTGCCACAATGGCAGGTGGAGGGTGGGGAAGATACCACCACTCCACCTTCCCTCCATGTCACCCCCCCAATAATACCCCACTCTTCCACTATAAGCACCCCCCCATGGAATCATAGGAGGAGGCTAGAACGGCATGGCTTGGACACCTTGGCATACTACAAAGAGAGAGAGAGAGAGAGAGAGAGAGAGAGAGAGAGAGAGAGAGAGAGAGAGAGAGAGAGAGAGAGAGAGAGAGAGAGAGAGAGAGAGAGAGAGAGAGAGAGAGGGTGAGAGAGAGAGAGAAAGATGGTGACAGAAAGAGAGAGAGGGAGAGAGAAGGAACATTCCAAGGGGTCTTTTTACCTTCTCCTCCTTAGAGGGTGACAACACACTTATCTTTTGACTTCTTTCTTGCAAAACTACTCATTACCCTGTGAGTTTGTCCCCCTCTCGGGCAAGAGGCTACTAAAAACCCCGCAGAGGTTGTGCCTAGGAATGAGGAAGATCATGAATGGCCCTGGAGTGAACAATGTCGAGTGCGAGAGAAGATTCACAATCTACAACAAAGCCTCACGCGAGGGCATCACTACCAATCCAACTGTGATACCAGTCGTAAATAATGAATTTCTAAATTAATAAGATGCTTGCTTTGATTCCCGCATCAGATATGTTAGGCTCCATACTATGCCATGCTAGAATAGGTCATTGAAAAGGATAAATCTCATCTCAAATTATTCGAAGAGGAAGTTTGTGAAGTGCTTGTATCAAGGGAAGTTAATTGCATCTAGTTGCACCCGGTCCAAATCACATTGTTCCAAATCACATGCCCACGGTCCAAATCACATGGCTCCAGCTGACCCACAAACGACCTAGGAGTGAGACACAATTTTCATGGTTGGCCTTTTCACCACTCAACCTTCGGCCCGTGAATCAAGCAGTGCCCTCTCGGGTTGAAGCATGGTGTGACCTTGGAGATGATCCACCCACACAAAATATCATTTCCTTAATTAATCTAGTTAAGAATCAAGCACAATCAAGGAAATTAGCCCTAATATCATTTTCCAAAAAATAATTCCTTTACCCTCATGGAAATTTGTCATCAAAGACCCTTACCATGAATTTTCCAACAATCACAAGCACTTGGAATAATCATCCAAATGACAATCCAACAAATTGCTGAATGTAAAAGTGTGCTTGAACAACCAACAAAACCAATTGTATTTCCAAACAATGCAAGAATAGACGTGATAACATTTCCATCGCATATTTGCTCTCCTCCTTAGGATCAAAGAGTGATTCTATGTAAAATTTACTTAACACTCCCTTCTTTTGGCTAAGGGATATACTAAGGTTTCAAACACTGTACAAGTCATAAGTCCTATGATTTCAATGCAAGATAATCAATCTGGCAAGAGCTTTTATGCTTCATTTCTAAGTGACATTCAACTTTTATACTTTCCCTACTGCAATACTATGCAGAACTTGTAACTTGACCTTATCTTCCTTTCTCCCAAGGCAAGGAATGCGAGACAAATTTGTAACGATGCAAGACTATCTTCCAATGTAAAATAATTCTCAAATTATTTTGCAAGTTTTACTCAATTCATGGTTTGGCATCACAAGGTAAACTTTTTAACTATTATTTAATTGTGAAACCTTCATAGGAATGGAGGCAAGACTTTAATGCAAGATCAATTCATGTACTATTGATGTAAGTTTCATAAAATCTTTCCCATGCATGTACCGCCTATGTGCACAACCGTTAGGGTAACCTTGCAAACTCTAAACAATGTTGTCCTAGGCAAAGACTAATCAAAGACTTATCGATGCTTAATAATTTAGGGTCTTATATGTTGCTTATGCTATGCATGTAGGCACTTGAGGATCTTGTAGGGCCCACAATACCTTGGACATAGCTTTTTAAACACTCCCAATGATAAGGAGCTCTTATTGGGTCATACACGAATTAAAAACCATATCTCCTTCTTTGAAGAGCCGCTCTTGTCTATTTAGATCTGCACAGGCTTTCTACCTATCCTTGGCAGCTTTAATGTCTTGTTTGATAGCCTTGACTTGCTCATACATTTCCTCTAGCATTTTCTTGAAAGCCTCTACCCTTAAAGTAGGATTTGAAAAATTCAATGGAGTACAGGATTCATGCCCATACAATGCTTGAAAAGGTGTCATTTGAATGCTTTGCTAGTAAGAAGAATTATAGGCAAACTCTACCAATGGTAGATATTGGATCCATTTCTTGGGTTTGCAGTAGCAATATGCTCTAAGAATATCTTCAATGACATGGTTGACTCTCTCTGTTTGGCCATCAGTTTGAGGGTGATAGGCTCTACTGGAACAGAGTTGAGTTCCAATGGCCTCAAATATCCCTCTCCAGAAGTGAGATGTGAAGAGGGAGTCACGGTCATTAATGATCCTTCTAGGAAACCCAAGGAGTCTGAATATCTCTTTAATGAATAATCTGGCAATATCTAAACCTTTATAGTTTGTCTTGACTAGAATGAGATGTGCAACCTTGGTGAGCATGTCTATTATAACCATAATTGAATTGTATCCTCCTTGAATTGAAGGTAATACATAATTTCTCCTATATGGGCAGGAGACAAATATTAACTTGAAGATAAGTTAAGGAACTTGTTTGTCAAAAGAAGTGCTTGTTGTGTTTTTGTGTCAGTGCCATAAGTTACACGAATGAACCATGTTTCGTAAAGGCTTAATTAAGGAATTTGTTTTTAAATGTCACTCATAAATGTGATAGGACCTAATTAAATAACTAAAGAACATCTATTGAGGAAAGCGGGTGGGAAGAAACCTCGACGGGTCCATCCTATAGTAGGATGGTCCCACAGAACTGGGAGGCTTCTCACAAGGTTTTACTGTCATTGACCTTTAGGAATGGTTAACTTAGAACTCGATTCATGCCATTTTAGGGGACCGGAATGGGACTATGCCCTATAGGCCGAGAGGTTGAGTGGCACATCACTCTCATTTCTCATTCTCTTTGAACTAAGTGCGGCATGGGTCTACTTTGACTTGGGTATCTTTGCATAAAGTAGGATGTTCGAAACCACACTAGAATGCTGTTAGGAGACCTTGACCACTAGGAACCCGAATTTTAGGTCGATCCTAGTGGGTTTGGCTGCAAATGTTCCATTGTGAGGTGGATTTGGGAAACCCTAGGTGACAAACCCCATAACATTCCATGGGAGTGCTGGGCGCCATCACTTAGATTCTTCTCGATCGCTAAAAATGTGCTTGGACAGTTGAGGCATGTTATAGTTGGTATCAAAGTGAAACTTCGTAATGACATGTGATTGATTAATGTATGATTCGTAGACACTAAGTGATATGAATTGATTGTCAAAGAAAGTGTGAAGGTCTGGATCCCAAAGACCCGCGTAGGACCCCCTTTGGACCCCTTCTAGGCCCTGAAGCAGCTCTAGACCGATCCCCCAACTCTGCCATCTCAACCCCTCAACACATCACGGGGCATCCCAACACATCACGGAATGCAACACGGAACATAACACGGCAGGAGATTTACCCAAGGGCCCATCTTGAGGGCATCAAGTCATATTCATAGCTAGAAAGCATTTACAAGATCGTCAGGGCTCAGCAAGGGACTATGTCATGGTGGGTGGGTGGAGCTATCAACGCGCTACGACACAACACCAACACTGTGGGTGAGGGAGCAAAGAGGTACTCCCTCATACAGACACCTTCTGCACCCACGAATACGAACATGCAAGAGAAGATATTCCTTCTCAAGAAAATTAAGGCACCCGAGTTTGGTGGAAAAGGAATAAACGTAGCAGTAGAGGCAGAGATATGGATTGAGTTGATGAATGATTATTACTCTGCCACACGAACTGCTTCTATCAATCAAGCAATGATAGCCAAACTCAAGTTAGTTGGCTAGGCTCGAATATGGTGGAAGAAATGGTGCAAAGACCGAGGTGTTTCTAAAGCCAATGTCACTTAGGCTCAGCTAAAAGATGCTATACGCAGACAATACCTTCCGCCAACCTACTAGATCTTGAGGATGAATGAATTCTTCAAGCTAAAGTAGTTGGAATTAACCTTGGAAGTCTATTACTCAAAGTTTGTAATGCTACTAAAATATGCACCCCCTATGGTATATTGTGCAGTAAGTATCCAAGTTTTGCCATGGCCTGAACACTTTTGTGAACTACCATCTTGAAGCAATGCGTCCAACAAATTTGCAAGATGCATTACTTCAAGGGAAGCCAATCATCCAAGAACTTGGATCGGACAATTGTGACAAAGATGATTCTCAAGATCATGACAAGAGATGCCGCACATGCGGAGAGATAGGGCACATCCGTAGGATATGTCCCTATCGTCAATGCTACCACTGCAATGAGCTAGGACATGTCCAAGCAGATTTCCCTTACCTAAGTCACAAGCCATTGAGTCTCCAAGGAAACAAAGCTACATAGGTGCAACCTATGGATATATATAGAGGAATCAGATGAAAACGAAGACTTAGAACCCACTACACCTCCTGAAGATGATTAGCAATCCTAGAAATTCTATTAACATGTAATACAACTTGTATTGGAAATAAATCCTACTCTTGTACCTATGGATAATTGCAATAATATGAGTTGCACTACTTGAGTCATTACAAGTAGTGTAGCAGACACATGGTGGATCCTCATCCACATGCCTTAGGTCCCATTAATGCTTGTCTTCCCCATTTCTTCCAAGATGAGGACATCTCGAGTTCTCTAAGGGGGAGAGGATGTAACACCTCACCCTCGCTCCCGCATGGGAACCACCTCCCCAAAAACAAATTAAAACAATTTTTTTTTTCAATCCCCACTCCCTATCGTTGTTGACAAGTGGCGCGGGGAAACAAGAGGGATGACGTCGGGGAGGAGTAGTTGAAGTAGGAGTAGATGATGAGGGAGATGATGATGAACTAGAATCTGATGTGGAAGATGTTGAGGTATTTGCAATCACACCTACTTTAGTCTCTTTAAATGGAGTAGTAAGGGCTCAGGACAAGAATCCCATAAGCATAGTAGGAGGATGTGCTACCTAGACTTTCCTATAAAGCATTGTACTTGCTTCCTTTTCTTTAATGAAGTAAAAGTACTATTTTCTTTTCAGTAGAGTGTCTATGTCATTATCCACACACCAGATTGTGTTTATAAGTCCAAGTCTCAATCTTGGAACCTAATTCACTTGTGTGGCAGTTAGTCTTGTCTGTGTCTATGTCTTCATGAGTTTGGTCTTTATCTTTCAACCTCCATAGCTTCTGCATTGCCATGTCCTAGATCCATGTTTTAACATGGTATTAGAGCCCGATGGGCATGACCTAGCTCATCTTCACTTTTGGTCAACTCATGACTTCACTTCCAACTCCATTCTCACTCTACCTTCAGTGAAGCTTCAATGGCTGCCATAGCCTACATGACCTACCTGACTTGGAGGGCTGAGATCTCTTCAACCAAGGTACATTTCCAAGCTTTCTGATGGGCATATCTTCCTAACCTTAGGGAACTCCCTTTTGATACCTCAATCATAGACATTGATGATCTTTGACTCCAGCATTGTGTAATTTGTCAGTCACTGTCCAGATCTACATGTGTTCCAATTGTACAACGGGCAGCTCTTATGTGCAATGCAATCATGACAACTTGCATAGGGCATTTAAATCCCATGGAGTAAGCTTACTCTTCACAAAGAATCTCTTTGAAATGTTTCGTGTATATGCTGTAATAACTGAAAAACCAGTCACGCCTGTTAACCCTAATCACAGGTAGCCATGGCTAAACTTCCTAAAAGCTTCATCCTTCACTTTATTATCTCACTGGAGTTCTTGCCACTTTGATTCACAGGCCTACTTATTCTGCAATAAGATCTAATCAACAAAGAGAGGAAGTTCTTGAAGTCTTTTGAAGTCTTGAGGATCTCAAGCATCAATACCATAGCCATTAACATTCAAGCTTCATTTGTCGTAGCTCAAACTTGCTTTGCTCACATTAGATCTGAGATTTTTTGGATTACTCCACCATCAAATTGAGGAGGGGAATACAATATTTGAGATCACTTGAAGACTCATTGGAGATTTGAAGATCTCTTAAGCATTTGGCTCCACAAGTATCTCTTGATACTAGTCACTTAGTGTTTTTGGGCACTTGTGCTTGTTAGCACACTCAAGATCATTTCTTCTACTGAAATCTGAGAATTTTGGAGTTGATTTGCTGTTGTTCCTGCAAGTCCAACATGGGCAAGGACTCTCAGACTGTTCGCTTTAAGGGGGTCGGGTTTCACACCTGGCAGACCCGCATCAAGCTTATCCTAATGAAGAAGGGTCTTTGGGGGCCACTACAAGTGGCAAAGAAAAAAAGCCTCATGATGAAGACTTGGCAGTCACTTGGAAAAAAAATGATGATAAGGCTCAGTCCATTATCAAACTGGAGCTAGACGACAGCTATATCAACCATGTCGATAATTGTGATACTTCACATTATACATGAAAAAGACTTGACCCTTTGTTTGGTGCATAGTCGAAGTCATCAAAGTATGGTCTCTTGATTGAATTTTTTAGGCTTGACATGAAGTCCAGCACATCACTTGCGACACATCTAAATTACATGGAAGGACTTCTAACAATCGAGCTTATAGGAATCAACATTAAAATGGAAGAATATGTTTGCTTGGTGTTCTGCTTAAAAGTTTGCCTCCTGAATATAATAATGTATCAACAACCTTAATCAATATGCCAAACCCTAAGCTTGTTGATATCTAGGCATCACTATTAGAGGAGGAAAAGAAGCTAAAAACTAAGGAAGAACCAAGCACCTTTAGAGATAAACAAGCATTATATGTTGGCAATAGGTACAAAGGCAAGAAGGACCAGCTTTTCTTTGATTTTTGTAAAAGGACTAGACACATTGAGAAGTTCTGCTGCCACACCAAAAAAGGTCCCAGAAGGCCTATCTTACTGCAATTAAAGAAGAAGGAGAAGAAGACCACCAGGAGAAGGGACCTCATCAGTCCTTCTATTCTGATAGAATTTTTTGGCCTTATATTGCCTAGCCCTAATGCTTTTGACATAAGCTTGTAAACTCCTCATGCAGCCTTGTACTACATCCTCTGTACACTTTGTGAGGCCTGTTACAACCTTTGGATGTCCACCATGTTTTTGGTATCCACACTTAGCTTTTTCTGTGATAGCCTCTCATGTTTTGTCATGTTTATGGTGTGCCCACACTTTGCAGGTGTTGCTTTCACTAAAGCCTCTACACACTTTGTACTTCTGGTTGTGATTGAGAAGGGTTGTTGAGATATTTGCAATCACACCTACTTTAGTCTCTTTAGATAGAGCAATGAGGGCTCAGGACAAGAATCCCATAAGCACAGTAGGAGGATGTGCTACCTAGAATATCTTATAAAGCATTGTATTTTCTTCCTTTTCTTTAATGATATGAAAGTACTCTTTTCTTTTCAATAAAGTGTCTATGTCATTATCCACACACAAGATTGTGTTTATGAGTCCAAGCCTCAATCTTGGAATCTAATTCACTTGTGTGACAATTAGTCTTGTTTGTGTTTATGTCTTCATGATTTGGTCTTCATCTTTCAACCTCCATAGCTTCTGCATTGCCATGTCCTAGATCCATGTTTCAACAGAAGAAGTTGAAGAAGATAACATCGACGATAAAGTGAGATGGTGATGTCGATCAGTCCACTGCAGTGTCATCGCCATGTGCCACAATGACAGGTGGAGGGTGGGGGAGATACCACCACTCCACCTTTCCTCCACCCCCCCAATAATACCCCACCCTTCCATTATAACCCCCTCCCAAATGGAATCATAGGAGAAGGCATTGAACGGCACGGCTTGGATGCCTTGGCACACTACAGAAAAAGAAAGAGAGAGAGAGAGAAAGAGGGAGAGAGAGGGGGAGAGAGAGAAAGAGGGTGACAGAGAGAGAGAGAGGGAGACAAAGGGTGAGAGGGAGAGAAAATGAATATTCCAAGGGGTTTTTTTACCTTCCCTTCCTTAGAGGGTGACCACATGCTTATCCTTGGACTTCTTTCCCAAGAAACTACTCATTACCCCGCGAGTTTGTCCCCCTCTTGGGCAAGAGGCTATTGAAAACCCTGCGGAGGTTGTGCCTAGAAACGAGGAAGACTGGGAATGGCCTCGAAGCAAAGAATGTCAAGTGCGGGAGAAGATTCCACAATCCGCAATGAAGCCTCGGGCGAGGGCATCACTACCAATCTGACTACGATACCGGCTGTAAGAAATGAATTTCAAAATTAATAAGATGCTTTCTTTGATTCCCGTATGAGATATGTTAGGCTCCGTACCATGGTGTGCTAGAATAGGTCATTGAAAAGGATAAATCTCATCTCAAATTATTCGAAGAGGAAGTTTGCGAAGTGCTTGTATCAAGGGAAGTTAATTGGACCTAGTTGCTATGCAACGAATCCATGCATGGCATAAGCAGCATATAAGACCCTAAAGTATTAAGCATCGATAAGTCTTCACCTAGGACAATATTTTTAGGGTTCGCAAGGTTACCCTAAGGGTTGTGCACATAGGCACTACATGCATGTGGGAAAGATTATATGAAACTTACATTGATGGTACACGAATTGATCTTGCATTAAAGTCTTGCCTCCATTCCTATGAAGGTTTCACAATTAAATAATGGTTAAAAAGTTTACCTTGTGCTACCAAACCATGAATTGAGTACAACTTGCACAATAATTCGGGAATTATTTTACATTTTAAGATAGTCTTGCATCTCACTTAGAGAAGAGGCATAAAAACTCTTGCCAAATTGATTATCTTGGATTGAAATGATAGGACTTATGTCTTGTACAATGTTTGAAACCTTAGCATATGCCTTAGCGCATCAATGTGGCTATGCCAGGTAGAAGTTATGGTTCTGGCAGAGGAGGCCAGCAAAATGTATCTTATGGCAATAATAACCAGCAAGGGTCAAATGCAAGAAGAGGCGGAAATTTCATAGGCAAGGGAAGATCTAGCCCTAGAGCAGAGGCTCCTGGCAACATCAACATCCATCTGACAATCCTAATAAGGATAATGATTGTCACTACTGTGGAAAGTATGGTCATATTGCCAAGGCCAGCTAGAAGAAGTAGGGCAATCAAAGAGGCAAAGATCATGGACATTATGCATCGTCTAGTCAGCAGGCAGAAGATGTATCTGGGGATAGATTTTTTGCCATGACATATGTGAAAGATAGGTCTGCTAAGTAGTCTCATGAGAATGCAATTTGGTACATCGATTTGGGGGTATTGAATCATATGACACCTCATGGTGACTAGTTTACAGATATGGTGACTGAGAAGAATGACTATGTGTGCACATGGAATGACACACAGCATAGCATATAACATAAATGAAAAGTACCTTTGGTAATTCATGATGGCAGGAAGAAGAAATTACATGATGTATTGCATGTCCCATCAATTACCAAAAATCTATTGTCTGTGGCACCAATAATTGAGTAGAATTTGCAGGTTCGATTTAACAAGCATAGATGCTTTATTGAGGAGTTTGGTAATGACTGCAAATTGATTGCTCAATGTCATAGGAATGGTAAGATGTTTACTCTTGATGCTACTTTGCCAACAGAAATTAGTAATGTTTTCCCATGGACCTGGCACAATTAAAGAATTGAAAATATGGTATAAGAGAGTGGGACATGTTAATCTTCAGTGGCTTCAAATGATGTAGAAGAAACAACTTGTGAAAGGTTTACCCAAGTTTCAGTATACAAATATTAGTCATGTCTGTGATGCTTGTCAGTATGGTAAACACTCGAGATTGCCATTTGTTAGGTACACAACCATTGCAGTTAGTTCACTCTGATGTGTGCGGGCTAGCCCATAATGCATCTATGGGAGGCTCTAGTTACTATGTGACATTTATTGATGACTTCAGTTGCGCTATACTTGGGTTTATATCGTGAAAACAAAGGATGAGGTGCTTGCTATTTTTCAATAGTTTAAAAAGTAGGTTAAAAAGGAATTTGATTGTTACATCTTTTGTTTGAGATCTGACAGTGGTGGGGAGTATGTGTCAAATGAGTTTGTCACTTTTTTGGCTAAAAATGGCATACCTAGGCAGCTTACATACAACTACACTCCATAGCAGAATGGGATAGCTGAACGAAAGAATAGGGTATTGATGGAAGTTGCTCGAGAAGTTATGAATGAGAAGAGTATTCCGCTCTATTATTGGGCTGAGACTCTTATGACAGCCATGTATATCTTGAACAGGACTCCCACTGCATGTATTCATGAGATGACACCATTTGAGAAACTGTATGGCTACAAGCCTGATGTCAGTCACATGAAAGTATTTGGCTATCTTGCTTATGTGCACATACCTGATGAGAAAAGGAAAAAGTTGGATCCGAAAGCACATGTGTGTCTTTATTGGATATTCACAGAAGAAGAAGGCATACAAATTTTATGATCCCTCTACTTGGGATACAGTAGTGAGCAGAGATGTCATCTTTGATGAGATGGCCTCTTGATATGCATCACTGGCTATAGTGCCATTGGATATGCCTTCTACACATGTTTCTACGGTTGACTCAAAGTAGAGTACTGCTTTGATAGGTCCTAGCAGTTCGATGGTATCTTCAGGACACAGGGAGATTACAAAGCTCTGGCTCACTATCCACTGACACCACTATGTTAGTGAGGGGGAGATATCATGTGGGAAAACGAAAAGAAAAAATCATTGATGATACATCTGGTGTGATGACACCTGGTAGGATGACTTCTAGTTATGACTCAACTGACAGTCTAGACAGTGAGCTTGGTATTCCGACAGTGTATATGCCTGGTACTAGGCAGAACATGTACATTCCGCCTCATGAGAGAGGGGGATCAAGGAGTGCACCAGAGCTTAGACATCAGTAGAGAGTAAGGTACCCTATGGATAGGCTAACTTACAGTGGTATTTCTGCAAAGCATTTTGCTTATATGACAAAGGTGACAGAGGTCAAAGAGCTTGCTACATTTGCTGAAGCAGTGATGGATAAAAATTAGTGCACAGCTATGGATGACTAGATAGATGCTTTGGCTGAAAATAGTACTTGGGGTCTTGTGCCACTGCCAAAAGGAAAGAAGATCATTGGCTGCAAATGGGTCTACAAAATTAAATGCAAGTTGGATGGCAGTGTAGAGAGGTATAAAGCTAGGCTGGTTGCTAAAGAATATGCTGATCAATATGGGTTAGACCATGAGGAAGCATTCAGCTGTGTTGCCAAGATGGCAACCATACGAACAATGATCGCATTGACTGCTACTCAAGGCTAGAGATTGCAACAGATGGACGTGAAAAATGCTTTCCTCAATGGTGATTTGGAAGAGGATGTTTATATGGATCAACCTGAAGGGTATGCACACCCTGATTTTTAACATTATGTATGCAAACTAGAAAAGAATTGTATGGATTGAAGCAGGCTCTAAGAGCCTGGCATGCAAGGATCAGCAATTACTTGCAGATTTTGGGATCTACTGTTGGCAGGGCTAATCATAGTCTGCTTATGAAAAAGATAATCACAAGTGATGATGATTTGGAGATACATCATGTTATGCATATGCTGAAATTTGAATTTGACATGAAAGACTTAGGTGAACTGAAGTAGTATCAAATGACTTATATTCAAGCCCCAAACCATTTAATGTCACTGCAACCATGTCTTCAACCTCAACCTGTGTGAAAATGGATGCCACCTAATCCGTAATAGTCTTAATCTTTGTGACATAATCTTGTATAGATATGCCTTTTCTTTCCATGTTAACTTCCATATGGCATAATTATTGCTATCAAGCTTTTACCCCACTATCTGGGTGACATTGTCGATCATTTCTACTTTTGCCATGTTGGAAACAATGCCTGACTTCTTGCAAACCAAGGCTTCTTAACTGATTAGTTTCAGTCTTCCAATGCAATGACAGTTTTCAACATCAACCTCTGTTCAAATCAAGATATTTCAGTCCATACACTTGCCAAAGACATTCAGAACCAAGTGATATAGAATGTAGGTACATCAATCAATGCATAAATCATGTAGCTGCTATAAACTCTATGACATTCAACCTCTCTACCAGTGGATATACATGTAGTCTGAAATCTGCAAGTTGTAAATGACCAGCAATTCTTTCACAGCCAAAATAGAGATGTATACATGCCATACATGCTTCAAAACTTCATAGACATCTGCTAATACATGTAGCAGTCCAAATATGACCATATGGGCACAGATCAGTGTTGCATAACCAGTAAGTACAAGTGTCAAAACTCATGTTCACAAGTTGTAGACAATCAAGACACTGAGAATCAAGGTGTAATTTAACTCAAGAATGTCCTCAAATCACTTCACGCATTTGCTACTGTGTGTAGGAGTTAATACATAACCATACCGACATCCATAAACTCTGTCAAGAAGCAATATCATATAATGCAGTTACTATTTGTAACCAACCAAGTAGATGTCAATGCACTTGTTTCCAACTTCAACATTTGGCAATCAATAGCATTCAATACTCTTCTTAGTCCACTAGACATTCAACAAACATATTCTAGGTTATACAAAATGAGAGAAGCCTTCTAATGTCATGTATTGCTTCAGTAGAAGACAATGCTTGCTGTCCATAGTAAATGACAGTTTTTAGCATGTGAAAACTTTCTAGATTTGAGTATTTTAGCAAAAAATTCCAACTCCAAGGCACAAGAACAAGTTCATATTTCCTTCTTGCATTTATCTATGATCCAATGATGCTAGAGTACATGTCAAAGAGCTTCAGTGTGTCAAACATGACTAAGTACATGCTGTCCAGCCAATGTACAATAGTTCAAACCTCATTCTAGATCTGTAAAACTATTCACACAGCCCAATGATGAGCTCAACATCAAGAATGTGATTATTAGATGCCTTCAACACCTTCCAAAGGTATGTGCACAAGTAGTAGAGCACTCCAATAAGCTCCCAATCTATGATTTGTAGGCAAGATATGAGGATGCCTCAGCAGGTGCAATCATGCAATTCAGGCCAGTAGCTTCTTCTTCTTGTTCTTAATGATGATGATGGTCACGAGCAGCACTATAGTGCTCAAACAGGCCTTGGAAGGCCCCCCAACAAGCTTTGATCAACTATTGCATGAATGGAAGCCACACAAGTTTGGTACATACCTTCACAGAAGCTCAATAGCAGCCAGCTCTTTCAAATGACACACATTATCTCCAAGATCTAAGATTGGCTCAACTATTTCCATTCTCCAGAGAGCCCATCCAAGGTGGCTCTGATACCATGTTAGAAAAGAGAGAGACATAGTGTAGAGTAACGGAGAGCTCAGTCATGATCTGTATCTTCCATTCATTATTCCATTCTACTCTCCACTTACTAAAGAGTAAGTTATACACTAGGTTTAGCTAACCAAGACTAACTTTGGTTAGGTCACACCGACTAACCCGACTTATTGAATGTCCAACACATGTACAACTTGACACAACTAAGAGTGTCGGTCACACACATGAGCTTGAAGTCTCAACATTTGGTAGAGCTAGAATGCTTATTCGAGACTTGTCTCATTACAACCCATGCCCTAATCTGTGAGGTGTGACATAAGAGTTGGTTTAACAAGCACACCAAACAATGAGACTCTGAGCAAGGAGACCTAGTCTTGCTATACTTTGTTAAGAGACATTGAAATTTAGGGGATTGGGACCTTTCAAGGTTTGTAACATTAGTAGAATAGGCATTGTAGAACTCGAAACCTTAGAGGGGGAGGGCATAGGCTTTTTCAATGCAAGTTACATTAAAAAATTATTATCCTCTGTTACATCCACTCTATAACCCTCCAATGGTAGAACCACCAATGATTGTGAGAATTGCAACTATTATTGAAATAAAGGATGAGGATGATGAAGCAGTAGCACCAACCTACTTGCATATAATAGTGACCGCTAAAAAGGCATACACCTTTGATGCACTAATTGATGAGGGAGCTGACTATAACATCTTGACATATGATTGCTAGAGCACTATGGGTCAACCCCAATTACAACCAACCAATGCAAAACTTAGCCCATTTGGGGGGTAGAACAACTCTTAGGAAAGTGCAAACTAATGGTTTCTATTGTGACTGAGAGCCTACCCATCATCTTTTATATGCTACCTAACAAGCAAAATGTTGGCAAGGAATCACTGTTGGTTTTCATGTTTAAAAAATAAGTTTGTTATAATGTTGACTATGATGTGCAGTGCATCCACCTTGCCATGGGAAATGTTAGAATAGTAATAGCTTTCAACAAAGGCACCATAGCCACCTAAAAACTTGTAGTGCCACCAGTATTTAACCCTAGTGTCAACCCTAAGGAGGGAGATAGTGCACCACAACATACACCCATGGTGAAGTCCCACCAGCATTTAGAAACCACACCCAAAGTTATGGATAAAAAAATCAAGTGGGTCCGCAAACGTAGACCATAGCCTCACCAAAGCTAATCATTAGAAACTCATAGTTTTCATGCTTCACACTCTAGACCTAAACAGAGGAGTTGGCACTCCTATGGTACATAGGTGACTAGGCTCTACTAGGGACCAAAAGCCCTATTATGTGCCCAAGGTTACTATGAAGGTAATATCTTGGTGTGGCTGCCCAAACTCACAAGTGGAATGTATACCCCAAAAAATAATACATAGAAATGTATATCAAAACAGGATAAGAGAAAAGCCAAGAGAAAGGGTGCTCAATCCATGAGTGCTCTATCGACCAAAAACTCCACCAATCGTCAATGAGCAACCAATAATCCAATCAACTTCTCAAACCATTCTCACCAAACCCGATGAGAATCCAAAAGTAGAAACACCATGTACCGACCTATCCAATCCAATTAAACCAAAGCCACCAATAGACAATTGCAGTCAAGTTTTACATTGTTTGCTAGAAGTTACGAATGCTTGGACCTAGGTCTACTTGATGAATACATAGCAATGAGATATGTTCCTTGCTGTGTACTTGGGAAGAATATGAATTCATCTTCAAAAAGGACTCCACCATTGCAAAAGAGCACATTCCCAATGAAAATTCAAGAGAGCAAGCCTTAAGCCAACACTTAATCACATCCTGCAGAAAGAACACAATTCCCATGCCACCATAAGAACTTGTTGAGATCTAATGATTAGTTGAATTTGAGTCCAATTTCTTATGCAAATGGTATACTCTATGCATTCAATGGGAACAAGAGGGTTATCAAATCATGAAAAATGCAGAGCAATGATGTGCCATCACGACTTTCAAGTATGACCAAACATATGTGGCTCCAACTTCCTTTACGGTATTAGCAATGACAAGAAATTGACCATTAAAAGAAAATACCATGCCACATCCATAGTCTGATAAGATCGTAACAAAGGAAGAACTCCACATTTTAAGATGAATAAACTTAGGTTACCTCTTGACCGATGTATTGACTTATATCACACAAGTGGAAATTTGTCCATAGGATATGGATTGCCATGTGATATTAGAGTATAACCCAATATTTTATGACTAGCTCTTGAAACAGTGAGGCACACCAAGGATACACTGAAGGCTTTTACACCTTTACTTCCACAATCCTAGGAAGGATTTTCATCATTTCCAAGGAGGAGGTAAAGTGGAAGATGAATGAAAAATTGAAATAACAATTGAACTTCAGTCATAAGATATGACAATTAGATTTGCATCGCCATTACCAACAATCCAGTTCACCAAACACATTGAGAGTCAATATTACTATGTGCATGACTTGATCGAGGATTGGATAATAGAGTTGATCTACTATCCAATGAAGGAGAATGGATCAGATATCTTTACCAAAGCTCTTACAAAAGATCTCCTTCAAATTCATTTTCATAGACTTGTCATTGGGCCAAGAATGTAGTTCACTTGTGGGTGGACATTGAGGGGGGTGTTAGATATGCTCAATATCCCATCCTCCTAAGGTGCCACCAATGATCCATGGTGCTCAAAGTTGTAAGGCCCCCATTATGAGAATAATCCATGTGTGAGCATGGTTAGATCCTGACTTGTATGTTAGATGAGATCTAAGTAATTGGATGGAAAAAAGGTGATCTTTGTGGATCTAGCCTTTGGGTTAGATAGAGTAGTTATATCGGTAGCAAACTAGAGGCGCAATGCATTAAGTTACATGGTGTGGGGTTTATTAGGAACCCCTATTTTGGGGTTCAAAGGCTGTGAAAGGGGCTCCTACTTGGGGAGTTCTCAAGGGAACCAGTGGCTCCCCTTGAAATGATGGGGATATAGGAGTAGTGCCCGCAACTTGAGAGTAAAGGAAATATTCTTTCATAATATGGTCAAACATGCCAACCAAACTACCTTCTTGGGCTATAAAAGGAAGTGCCCTCTAAATCCATCATCAATCTATCTTTCACCCAATTAAAGTTCTTCCAGCTATCCTTAAGCTCTTCGCCTATCATCTATTTGGATTGTCATCAACACCATATTAGAGAATTTAGGAATTTCCCACGTACCAATTTCAAATAAGTGATAAATATTTGACCACATGGCTAAATATTGATCCCTATTATTTGAAAGTGGGATTTGGGAAGGTAGCTTATATAGAATTTAGGGTAGACTTCACCTTTAAGTAATCGGAGGTTCCCAAAGTGCATGGAAATTCCTAAATTTTTAAATATAGTATTCATCTAAGCTTCACAATGGAAGTGCATGGGTGGATAGAGCCATCTTTGTATCAATTTATTTAAAATTAAAGCATACTCTATTCTTCTCATATTTATTGTATGTTCTCTACTCCTTGCTTAGATTCTATCTATTATGCCTTGTGATTTCTACATGTTAGAAACTGGGTGGCAACCCTTATATCTCCCCTTCGTGGGAGGTCACCCACCTTAGTATTGTTCACACCAGTGCACCCTTAACTAAAAGTTTTCCATAATTGGACTAGCCATATATCCCCCAAAGCATTAAGGTAATGGATGACCTTCGGTCTATTCAATTATGGAAATCTTTCTCCATTTTGCCCAAGCTCCAAACCTAATCTCAACACATCACCACTACACCAATAGCGAGCTAGTTTTCTCTAGCAAGCAAGCCACACCTTGGTTGAGGTTCTAGTTCCACCCAAGCTCAACAACCTAAGCTCTGATACCAAGTTAGAAATTGGGTGGGGGTCCTTATATCTCCACTTCCTAAGAGATCATCCACCCTAGTATTGTTCACACTAGTGTACACTTAACCAGAAGTTTCCCATAATTGGGCTAGCTATCTAGTCCTCAAAACTTTAAGGTGATTGATGGCCTCTAGTCTATCCAATTATGGAAATCTTCCTCCATTCGGCCTAGGGTTTAAACCTAGTCTGAACACATTACCTTTGGACCAATAGTGAGCTAGTTTTCTCTAGCAAGTGTGGATTGCATTTTCAACAGTGATAGCAATTCGTCCTCCTAACATAGCATTTGCAATGGAGGTTGTGGTACATTATATGGATACATCTAGTAGGAAAAATTGGGATGCCATGAAGGGTATCATCAGATAATTGAAACCTATAGAAGATATGTATATTTACTATAGTAGCTAGGAAATAGAAGTCGTGTGTAATAACCCCCCTAAATAATTAAAATTATTGCAAATTGTTTTAAGGAAGAATGTAATGTCCCCTACATTACATTGAAACCCGAAGATTAAATCCACCTCGAGAAGATCTATTGGCGTTCATCCCGATCGAACTCGATCTTTTCAAACATATACATATATATATATATATATATATATATATGTTAGTATGGGTTAGTTGTGTTAGAAGGAGTTAGTTGATTGAGTAAGGTTAGTAAGTTATAAGTTAGTAGGAAAGGTTAGTAATAGGGTAAGGGAGATAGGTGAAAAGGAAAACATTAATCCCCTCCACCTGGCATATAGCCTCCCCCTCCTCACCTTATAAAGGGCCTCCTGGTGGTCCATAGGGAGGGCAAGCTCCCCCCCCTTCGACGTGAGCAAACGGCACCCCCCTGGACGTCTTGGCAAGCATTTGCCCCCCCCTCGTGCTCGTCACCCCCTCCCTACGGTAGCAACAGCAGCCCGTAGGGCTTCCTACAAGGAACTCGCCCTCCCCCCCCCCCCCCCCCCTGGGGCTCCGACTAAAACCTCCCCCCCTTCTTGTTTCGCTTGGCAACTGCCCCCGTGATCAAAGAAGTAGAAGAAGGAGAGGGAGAGAGAAGAGAAGAAGAGGAGGAAGAGGGAAAGAAGGAGAAGGAGAGAAGAAGGAGAGAGAGAGAGAGAGAGAGAGAGAGAGAGAGAGAGAGAGAGAGAGAGAGAGAGAGAGAGAGAGAGAGAGAGAGAGAGAGAGAGAGAGAGAGAGTTGGTGAGTGGTGAAGGTTCGAGGAGCCACACTCAAGCCAACCCCTCTTTGGCGAAGGACCCCTTCCCACGATCTTTCTTTCCCGAGCCAGTCATCTTGAAGGCTGTTAAGGACTGGAGGATTTGAACTCCGCGTGGAAATGGCTCCCAAAAAGAGAGTCGCAGGAAGTGTAAGTGCCAAAGCTACCATTGGCACCGGAAATGCGGGAGAGGTGAGCGGAGCAACCAATGCAACAAATGCCCCTAGGATCACGAATCAAACCCAAGTTCTTTTTGAATATCCTAGGTGTTATAATCAATGTTAATTAAGCATATTCTGTAAATATGTGCATGGGACAAGAACAAGCCTTAGGACTTTTTGTTACTCTAAGCGCTAGGTTGCATGCATGAAATGGTAGAGTATGGAGTCCGCATAAGTTTATATGAATGAAATGATAGCTTTACACACATGGAACGATAAGGTTTTTGCATTATTTCACATAAAATAATAGCTTTTAAACCAGTTCAGTGCATGAATTCATGCTTTGCAATCATGACTAAAAGAAACACATGAAGTGATAGTTTCTATTCGTAAGATGCAATTGCATCGATGGATAAAAACCTAGACTTTCATATATGCAAGTCACATGTGATCCGGTGCATTAGGAATAAGTATTCATTGCCAGAGTTAAAGGTCATTTAGGATTTACAAATATACTAAATGCACCATGTGCATGATGGGTAAGGATGATTAGAAAACTCTGCATAGTACCACACTAGAGATATGGAAGGGACGCATGCATCTAGACTGTATCCCGAAGGCCTAGATGAAGAATCCTACGTTGCCTAGTGTGTTAACTGAACTTGGTTAGAATTGGAAGAATAAAAGACCCTTGATCGGGTTGCGAATAAAGGCATGTCCATTGCCTTGGTTGACCATTTAATGCTTTGGGTTAGGGTTAAGATACCATAAGGCAAAACCCAAGGGAAAGAGCAAGTCAAAATAAGTTAACTTACCAAGAACATTTGCTTGCATGATCTTGTTTGAGATTATTGGGATCTCGCCAAGTCGCAAAGGATCCAGGATCGGATGCTGGGAGCATCCAGGAAAAAGGTCCAGGATCGAATGTTGGGAGTATCCGGGAAAAAGGAATCACACCTTAGCAGTTGGTCACACAAACGTCTTTCGAAATTTTTGTGATTGTACACTTAGGTACATTATTTGATCTCCTTTACTCAAGGAACTAACTCAAGGAAAAACACTTAATGCTTTAGGTTAAAAGCCTGGAGGGAGAGGTAGGAACAGTTACCTCTGACTATCTGCCTGGCCCTATCCAAGGGGGTCGATAGTAGCCGCGCCGGGTATATGGATCTAACCCGCCGCGAGAGGTCTCTCCGTGGGTACTGCTTGGAGCGGGAGGACGCTTGGGTGCCAGGGGAGGCTGTGGTTGTAAATCCCTTGCCTCAGGATCCCACACAAGAGGCCGACGTGACTCGAGATGGGATCTCAAGGCCCGTGTACTAGTTTACAGGCAAAACTTGGAGCAGCAATCCTGTAGATTGCTGAGATAGCCTTCAGGCATGATACTTGATGTATTCTAGGATACAGAAGGATTCCCCTATATGGGCAAGAGACAAACATTAATCTGAAGATAAGTTAAGAAAGTGTTTTATCTTGTCTTCATGTCAGTGCCCTAGATTACGTAAAGGAACCTGTGATTAACGGGCTAATTAAGGAAGCTTCTTTTATGTGTCAAACATAATGTGGTAGGTAATTAGATAACTAAAACAACCCCCGAGGGAAGCGTGGTGGATGTGACCAATGGATCTATCCTATGGAAGGGTGGTCTCGGTTAGCCGAGAGCTTTCCTCAAAGGAAATGTTAACGAGAAATGTTAGGAAAAGTCGGACGATGACCTTACACAATGTTGGTTAGAATCCTGATTCATACCGTTTTAGGGGACCGGAATGGGACTATGCCCTACGGGTAGAGAGGTCGAGCGATGCATCCCTCTCATTTCCCATTCTCTTTGAACCAAGTGCGGTATGAGTCTGCTTGGGTCCAGTTGTATCCACGCAAAGTGGAGTGGCTGTAGAGACCGATGTTAGAAGGCTGTTAGGAAGACTCGACTGCTAGGAACCCAGACTTCAAGTCAATCCTAGTGGGAACGGCTAGATAAGTTCCGTTGCGAGGCAGACTCGAG
Organism: Lygodium microphyllum; assembly: GCF_053477565.2. Classification (NCBI taxonomy): domain Eukaryota; kingdom Viridiplantae; phylum Streptophyta; class Polypodiopsida; order Schizaeales; family Lygodiaceae; genus Lygodium; species Lygodium microphyllum. Next base: position 100,670,648 of record NC_141148.1, on the reverse strand, counting down.
AGACCCTAGTTGGCAAACCCTGTGTCATTCCTTGGGAGTGCCGGGAAGCGTCTTCTAGATTGATCTCTCAATGGGCTGCTAAGACGTGTCCCGTAATTTGAGGGGCGGGCACGTTACAATTGGTATCAGAGCAAAAAATTCATAATGATACATGATTGATTAATGTCATAGATATATCCTAAATAGATGTAACGTGTCTGTTTGTCCGATTGTTGGACACGTCTTAGCAGCCCATTAGGAGGAGGGTCTAGAAGGATCTGCCTGGCACTCGCAGGGAATGACACAGGGTTTGTGATCTAGGTCTTCTCGAGTCTTCCCCGACCGTAAGAGTCCAGCCGTTCCCACTTGGGATCGACTTGAGGTCAGGGTTCCTTTCCTATCGGCAAGTATCTAGGTCCTCATTGTCTTATCATCTCATCATTTGAGAAAAGTTCCCAGCTAACCGGGACCACCCTTCCGTAGGACGGACCTGAGTCACGTCCACCACACTTTCCTCAGTTTGCTTTAGTTATCTAATTACCTAACACATTACGTTTTGACATGCAAAATCAGCTCCCTTAATTCAACAAATTAATCACAGGTTCCTTCATGTAACTTAGGCACTGACACAAAAACAATGTCAAGCAAGTTCCTTTTCCTCAAGCATCTGTTCTTTATTTATCATAATTTTGGAGTACATCCAACCTCATGCGCGAAGGCCATTCCAGCAATCTATAAGATTGATGTTCCAAGTTCTACCCGTAGACTAGTACACGGGCCTCGAGATCCCATCTTGAGTCACGTCGGTCTCTTGTACGGGATCCGGAGACAAGGGATTTATGGCTAGAGCCTCCCCTGGTACCCAAGCGTCCTCTCGCTCCAAGCAGTACCCACGGAGAGACCTCTCGCGATGGGTTAGGTCCATATACCCAGCACGGGTAACAACCCCCTTGGATAGGGCCAGGCAGACAGTCGGAGGTAACTGTTCCTGCCTCTCCCTCCAGGCTTTCAACCTAAAGTATTTAAGTGTATATCTTGAATTAGTTCTTTGAGTAAAGAATCAAATACTGTGTCTAAGTACAAGCACAAACATTTTGGAGGTCGTTTGTGCGACCCACTGCTAAGGTGTGACTCCTTTTTCCTGGATGTCCAGCACCCGATCTTGGGTCTTTCTGCGACTTGGTGAAATCCCAATAATTTCAACAAGAACAAATGGTCTTGGTAAGTTGACTTGTACTTTCTTAGGGTATCCTAGTCCCTAACTAAAGCACTAGCGGGTCAGTCAAGGCAATTGGGCATGCCTTATTCGCAACCAACCAAGGATCTTATAATTTCTTATTCCCACAACTCAGTTACCACACATGGCAACACTTGATTTTTAAATTTTCAAGACGTGGTTTGGATGCTTACAATCCTTCCGATTCTCATAGTGCAGTTCTATGCAGGAGTTCCCAACCATCATGCACGTTGTGCGTTTCGTATAGTTGTCCCTAAACAGCTTTTATCTCCCTTTATTCTTGGCAATGAGTACTTATTTCCAATGCACTGGATCACATGTGACTTGCATCTATGGAAGTCTAGGGTTTAATTTTCCAATGATGCGAGTGTAACTTATGAACAGAAGTTAGCATTTCATGTGTTTCTTTTAACCATGATCGCGAAACGAGAATTCCAAAGGACTTGTCATGCGCTGAACTGGTTAAAAAACTATCATTTTATGTGAAATAAGACGATAACCCTATCATTTTATGTGTGTAGAAGTTATCATTTCATGTGAGGTAAGGTGATGACCTTATCATTTTAGACGAGTAAAACTTATGCGAGTTCAACCCTACCATCGCATGCAACTTAGTATAAGCAAAACCTTATGCATGACATTATCCTTCCATGAGAATTAAGTCCTAAACTAACTTTTTTAATGCTTGAAACCTGGGCTTGATTTTTGTGCACCGTGTTGGTTGTTTCGCTCGTCCCTCCAACATTTTCGGTGGCTTGAGCACCTATGCTTCCCGCGACTTTCTTTTTGGGAGCCATTCCCTTGCGAAGATTGGGTAGTCTGGACCTTAATGGCTTTGGTTAGACACAATCAATTTGGAAGACCTCCGGCTGTGGTTCGTTGCCAGGAGAGTGGTTTGGCTGACTCCTTCCTTATCCTTTCCCTACCACTTCTCACCTCTCTTCCTCTACCTCTCTCCTTTCCCTTATTCTTCTCCTCTCCTTCCTCTCTCCTTTTTTCTTGCTCTTTCTCTACCTCTCTCCTTTCCCTTCTTCTTCTCCTCTCCTCCTTCTCTCCTTTTTTTTTGCTCTTCCTTTACCTCTCTCCTACTCCTTCCCTTCCTCTACCACTCTCCCTCTACTTCTCTCTTCCTCTACCTTCTTTTCCTCCCTCCTTCTTCTTCACTCCTTCTCCTTCACTCCTCCTTCTCTTCTCTTACTCCTTTTCTTCCTCTTCCCTTCTCTCTTCTTACTCCTTCTTTTCTTCTTCACTTCCTCTTCCCTTCTTTCTCTTCTCTCTCTCTCCTCCCTTCTTATCTCTTACTCCTTTTCTTCCTCTTCCCTTCTCTCTTCTTAATCCTTCTTTTCTTCTTCATTCCCTCTTCCCTTCTTTCTCTTCTCTCTCCCTCCTCCCTTCTCTTACTCTTCTTTTTACCTCCTCCTTCTTCTCTCCCTCTTCCCTTCTTTCTCTTCTCTCTCTCTCCTCCCTTCTTATCTCTTACTCCTTCTTTCCACAACCTCCTTCTTCTTTCTCTCCTCCCTTCTCTCTCTCACCTTCTTTCTCTTATCTATCTTTATTATCATCTCCTTTTTCTCTTTTTACCCGCAGTAAAAAGCATCCAGGGAAAAAAAATGGATGCCTGGACCCAGGGCAGGAAGCCGTTTAAATGGAGGCCCAGAGGGGAGGGGGATGGTCCCACGACTGCAATGAATAAAGGGGGGGGTTGACTAGGTCCAAAGGCTTAGATGGCCTGCGCCGAAACCATGTGGGAGGGAAATATTTTGAGTGGCAGAGTGGGTCGTCGGTAGCATTTTGCTGCTGACGTAGATTGTCACATGGGGGGGTGGAGAAAGTCTGTTTGGGAGATTGCAGGAGGGTGGCAACGCCTAGAGTTCTAGTGGGGGGAAATGGTGTGCAGACGAAAGGGGGTTGTGCAACAGCTGGGTGGCGTAGTCCTCTTCTATGGGGAGGGAAGGAGTCCTCCCCTATATAATGAGAGGGGAGGGAATAGCTAGCATGGCCACCCTCCACCTAGAGGATGCATGCTTCCCCCACCACTCCCACTCCCTCTCGCCTTCCCCGACTGCTGTCAGCAGGGAGAGAGGGGAAATAAAAAAATTTGAACTAAAATAATTAAAAATTTTCCTTTTTTAAGATTCCTATGGCCCATTACATCCTCTCCCCCTTAGAGGAATTGAGATGTCCTCATCTCGAGAGAACCTGGAGGTAGTGTTGGTTGAGAGTATCTTCATCCATCCAGGTGGCATCCTCTTTGGGATAATCTTTCCACTGGACGAGGTATTCTCTCAAGGTCCTTGACCTCAAATGCCTCTCCCTGACATCCAAGACTCTATCAAGCGGTAGCTCAAGGACTCCTTGGCTAGGCATTACAACTTGCTGATCATCAAGTACATGATTTGGATTAGGTAGATACTTTTTCAATAGGCTAATGTGGAATACATTATGAACTTTTAGGGTTGTGGGCAGCTGTAGTCCTATAAGCATTAGGTCCTAGGCACTTAGTGATCTTATAAGGCCCACAATACCTTGGACTTAGCTTCTTGTATTCTCCCAAGGACAGTGAACTCTTTTTAGGGCATACATGGATGAAGACCATATCACCTTCAACGAAGGATCTGTCTTGTCATTCCAAGTCCGCGTAAGCCTTTTGTCTGTCCTTGGCGGCTTGGATGTCTTGTCTTATTGATTTGATTTGGTCATCCATGTCTTTCAACATCTTCTTTGAAGCTTCAACCCTCAAGGTTGGATCCGAGAAGCTCAAAGGAGTACGACAATCGTGCCCATACAATGCTTGGAAAGGGATCATCTAAATGCTTTGTTGGTAAGAAGCATTGTAGGCAAACACAACCAGTGGCAAATATTGAATCCACTTTTTGGGTTTGCGATAGAAGTGTTCCCTAAGCATATCTTCAATGACTTGGTTGCCTCGTTCCATTTGACCATTGGTTTGGGGATGGTAAGCTGTGCTAAAACAGAGTTGAGTCCCAATGGCCTTGAAGATAGCCCTCCAAAAGTGTGATGTGAAGAGAGAGTCACGATCACTAATGATCCTTCTAGGTAACCCATGTAGTTTGAATATCTCCTTGATGAATAATCTTGCAATGTATGAGGCTTTATAGTTTGTCTTGACAGGGATAAGATGTGCAACCTTGGTGAGCATATCTACTACAACCATAATAGAAGTGTATCCTCCCTGAACTTGGGGTAGGCCAACAACAAAGTCCATACCAATGAATTCCCATTTCATTTGGGGAATGTCAAGTGGTTGCAATTTCCTTGGCATCTTGACATGTTCAGCCTTAATGCGTTGACAAGACAAACATTCCGTGACATATTTGAGAACGTCACCTTTGAGCCTATCCCAATACTAGCTCTTCCTGACCGCATTAAGGGTCTTGGCATAGCCAGGATGTCCTGAGAAAGGGGAGTCATGGGCTTCCCAAAGTATCTTCTATTTGAGAGATTGGTTTGTGAGGATATATAACCTTTTTCTAAAGTAGACAAGACCACTACTGACAGAGAATTCATGATACTTTGTTTTTAGTTGCGGGTCTTGATCTTTGATGGGGATCTCCCTTAGCAATTTCTGATAGACTGGGTCATGACATGCCTCTTCTCTAGCTAGCTCAAGAATTGGGTTGTTTGGCATTGATACCTTTGTGGCTAGAGATCTTGTTGTTGATGGATCTTACAAAATTAGAGAATTTAGAAATGCCTTGCGCGACTGAGTGCATCGGCAACTACATTCTCCTTTCTAGGCTGGTATTTGATTTCAAAATCATTTTCTTCCAGCACTTCAATCCATCAATACCTCATATTGAGCTCATTCTGGGTGAAGTTCACTTAAGACTCTTGTGGTCCGTCATTAGGGAAAATTTGTTACCCAGCAAGTAGTGTCTCCAAAGTTTGAGAGCATGGATGATAGCCAATAGCTCTAGATCATGGGTGGCATAATTCCTTTCATGGCTCTTTAGTTTTCTTGAAGAGTATGCTATGGGATAACCTTCTTGTATAAGCACACATCCTAAGGCAAGTGCGCTAGCATCAGTTACCACTTCAAACTCCTTACTAAGATCAGGAATTTTCAGGATGGGTGCTGATACCAAGCTTTGCTTTAGTTTGTCAAAGCTGGTCTGTTCAGCAGGTGACCATACAATTGCTACTTGCTTCTTTAGTACATCAGTCAGAGGTGCTGCAATCAAAGCATAGTTTTTGATAAATATCCTATACCATCCTGTCAACCCAAGAAAACTACGTATTTCTTTGGCTTTGGCCATTCTAGAACGTCTCTGACCTTGGCTGGTGGATCCATTGAAATTCCTTCCGCTGATACAATGAATCCTAGATATTCAATCTGTCACTCGAAAAATGCACACTTTTTCTTCTTGGCGTAAAGCTTGTGTGCTCTCATTGTTTCAAGAACAATGCAAAGCTGGGGTTCATGATCTTTTTCCTGCTTAGAGTAGACTAGGGTATCGTCAAAGAAGACGAGTATGAAGTCATCAAGATAGGGTCTAAAGATATCCTGCATTAACCTGTTGAAGGTAGTAGGAGCATTTGTCAATCCGAATGACATCACTAGAAATTCAAAGTGTCCATACCTTGTGCTCAATGCAGTCTTCAGGATATCTTCTTCCTCGATCCTTATCTGATAATATCCAGACCTGAGATCTATTTTAGAGAAGATCTTTGCACCTTGAAGACGGTCAAGAAGTTCATCTATTCTTGGAATGGGGTATTTGTTTTTAATGGTCGATTGATTCAACCCTCTGTAGTCAATGCATAGCCGAAGCGTTCCATCTTTCTTCTTCTGGAACAGCACTGGAGCTCCCCATGGCGAACTACTATGATGGGTGTAGCCTTGGTCTAACAATTTCTTGAGTTGCTCCTTCAGTTCGATCACTTTTGGGATGGACATCCTATATGGTCTCTTTGCGACTGGTGCAGCTCCTAGCGCCAGTTTGATTTCATGATCGACTTCCCTTTGAAAAGGAAGTTCTGTCAGCTCTTTAGGAAATACGTCTACGTATTCCCTTAACCATGAAGGTTCTTCCTCAGATTCTTGATTCTGGTCTAGCTTATTTAGTTTAATCAGATAGACAGATAGACCCTTTCTAACTCCTTTTATTATCCGCGTTGCTTTTGCCAGCTGAATTTTTGGCTTACCAGCCTCTCCTTGAGTTGTAACTAGTTCCCCTTCAGAATTTCGAAAGGAGACTTGGCCCTTACCACAGTGTATGTGGGTATCATTGGGTATTAGCCAATCCATCCCGAGCAAACATTCGTGGACACCTAGGTTCATTACCCTGAATCTCACCGAAGTCAACTTTCCACCTAGTAGGAGTTTCACCTTAGCAGTTTGCCTGGTACAAGAGACCTCACGACCATTTGCCAATTCCACAAGTAAAGTAGGTGCATCTATTGTGTCTATCCCTAGTCTTTTTGCACAGGTCGGTGAAATGAAGGAATGTGTACTGCCACAATCGATTAAGGTTTTGAAGCTTTTACCTTCATAATCCGATGGAGTTTGGATCACCGAGAATTGGCGATTTGGACCCTTCTTGTGAAGATCGGCATGAACCGTTGCCCTCTCAATGTCAGCATCCATGGATGGAGCTTCTTCATCGCCCAACTTCTTGTTGGCAACACTAGAGGTTCTCCCTCTGGCCATGACGGTGGGTCCTTGGCCATGGGCGGCTCCTTAGAATGGCCCTTGGCATTGTCCTCTATTAAGCTTGGGGCACTTCCTCTTGAAGTGTCCAGGCTCGTTGCAATGGAAGCAACGGAGGTTGCGGCCATTACCTTGGGTAGGAACAAAGTTGTTGACAGCGTTGGTCCTAGCTTTCTTCCTTTGTCCCTGATTTTCACCTTGCGCTCTCTTATATTGGGCCCTATGCATTCCCTTGTTCTGATCCCTGTAAGGCCAAGTCCTATTATTCCTTGGCTTGGTCTACACCTCCTGTATTATTGGTGCAGCTTGAATGAGTATATCTTGTAAGTCCGTTGGGTGCATTGATTCCAAGCAGGTGTTTATGGGTGGATCTAACCTAGCACAAAACTTTGACACCTGTTGTGTCATATCCATTTGTGGCACATACTTTAGAGAGAGAGACAAACTTTGAATAATATGCATCAACGGATAGTCCAAGCTGCTTTAATTCATAGAATTTGTTCATCTTCTGTGTGCGATAGGCAGGTGGCAGATACCTCCCTTGCACAGCTTCTTTAAGCTTCTCCCGAGTGGCTGTCCCTTCTAAGATCCCTTGGTCTATGCACCACTGTTTCCACCAAAGTCTTGCTTTGCCGGTAAGCTTCAGTTTGGCAAGCATAGCTTGATTAGCAGGTGTAGTTCCTGATGTCTCAAAATAGTCCTCCATGGACTCGATCCAGACCTCAGCGTCAATTTGAATAGTCCTTCCCTTACCATCGAATCCAAGTGGCTTGATTTGTTTGAGAAGGAACTTCTTCTCTTGAATCACAACTGTACTTAGTGCAGGGGTCGGACTTGGAATCTGCACTTGGGGTTGCGCCTGGGCAATAAGATTATTTATGCTAAAACTTACCAAACGTTTCTCACATTACATTGTTATGACCCGCACAACTTTTAGCCAAGTAACCTAATCACTTAACTCCTTTGCCAACATTTATAGCCAAGATAGACAGTAATAAAAACCTTATTCATTCATAAGAGCATAGCTCTTTTGAGTACATCTATTTTGGGAAAGTAGAACAAGCTGATTGGCACATCAGTTTAGGGCAAATAGGATTGTGTTACATTCGGCTACGGGGACTGAGTACTAATATGGAGAGGGGTCATGGATTTTTAGGAATCGATAGGTCATAGGAAGCTTGGGGTATCCCTTCCTTTGGTACCCGTTCTTCTCATAACGCCCTAGCACTTTGATTCTATCGACAGGGATCACCCGAGTCACTTCTTCATACACATATTTGTTCTGCTTGACTTGCCGACCGCCAATGTGCAGGGTTGCGTTTGAGTGAGCTTCGACAAAGATGAATAGCTTCACGATCTTTAAATCCTCCATCCACTTGATTCTCTTCAAGTTGGTTTGTAGGTACGCAAGTTGGTGGGCTGCTATGGAATATATTTCTGATTCTCCCGTCCATCTCCGTTCCACGTACAGGGGTGAAGGATTGTAGATGCGGTCTAGAATATTTATGATGCCTAGCCTCCGTCAATAATCCAAAGCACGCATTGCAGTCATATAAACATAACCTGGAACATCAAGAATTTGTTCCATGCTTCATGACTCTGCAGCCCAGCATCCATAAGTAAGTAAGGAAATGTTCTCAACAGCAACTTTGCTCTATTTTACTTCCACCATTAAGTTCTTTGTAAATATTAGATTCTGTTGGTTCACTCTGATACCAACTATAACGTGCCCGTTTGTCCGATTGCTGGACACGTCTTAGCAGCCTATCGAGAGGAGGGTCTAGAAGGCTCCGCCAGGGAATGACATAAGGTTTGTGATCTAGGTCTTCTCGAGTCTCCCCGAGCAGAAGAGTCTAGCTATTCCCACTTGGGATCGACCTGAGGTCAGGGTTCCTTTCATACCTAGGTCCTCATTGTCTTATCATCTCATCATTTGAGAAAAGTTCCGAGCTAACCGGGACCACCCTTTTGTAGGAGGGACCTAAGTCACGTCCACCACACTTTCCTCAGTTTACTTTAGTTATCTAATTACCTGACACATTACATTTTGACATGCAAAATCAGCTCCCTTAATTCAACAAATTAGTCACGGGTTCCTTCACGTAACTTAGGCATTGACACAAAAACAATGTCAAGCAAGTTCATTTTCCTCAAGCATCTGTTCTTTATTCATCATAATTCCGGATTACATCCAACCTCATGCTCGAAGGCCATTCCAGCAATCTATAAGATTGTTGTTCCAAGTTCTACCCGTAGACTAGTACACGGGCCTCGAGATCCCATCTCGAGTCACGTCGATCTCTTGTATGGGATCCAGATGCAAGGGATTTACGGCTAGAGCCTCCCCTGGCACCCAAGCGTCCTCCCGCTCTAAGCAGTACCCACGGAGAGACCTCTCGCGGTGGGTTAGGTCTATATACTCGGCGCGGCCAACAACCCCCTTGGATAGGACCAAGCAAACAATCGAAGGTAACTGTTCCTGCCTCTCCCTCCAAGCTTTCAACCTGAAGTATTTAAGTGTATATCTTGAATTAGTTCTTTGAGCAAAGAATCAAATACTGTGTCTAAGTACAAGCACAAAAATTTCGGGGGTCGTTTGTGCGACCCACTACTAAGGTGTGACTCATTTTTCCCAGATGCCAGAATCCCAATAATTTCAACAAGAACAAATGGTCTTGGTAAGTTGACTTATACTTTCTTAGGGTATCCTAGTCCCTAACTAAAGCACTAGCGGGTCAGTCAAGGCAATTGGGCATACCTGATTTGCAACTAACCAAGGATCTTATAATTTCTAATTCCCGCCACTCAGTTAACACACATGGCAACACTTGATTTTTAAATTTTCAAGACATGGTTTGGATGCTTACGATCCTTCCGATTCTCATAGTGCAGTTCTATGCAGGAGTTCCCAACCATCATGCACGTTGTGCATTTCATATAGTTGTCCCTAAACAGCTTTTATCTCCCTTTATTCTTGGCAATGAGTACTTATTTCCAATGCACTAGAGCACATGTGACTTGCATCTATGGAAGGCTAGGGTTTAATTTTCCAATGATGCGAGTGTAACTTATGAACAAAAGTTAGCATTTCATGTGTTTCTTTTAACCATGATCGTGAAACAAGAATTCCAAAGGACTAGTCATGCACTGAACTAGTTAAAAAGCTATCATTTTATGTGAAATAAGACGATAACCCTATCATTTTATGTATGTAGAAGTTATCATTTCATGTGAGGTAAGGTGATGACCTTATCATTTTAGACGAGTAAAACTTATGCGAGTTCAACCCTACCGTCGCATGCAACTTAGTATAAGTAAAACCTTATGCATGACATTATCCTTCCATGAGAATTAAGTCCTAAACTAACTTTTTTAATGCTTGAAACCTGGGCTTGATTTTTTGCACCACGTTGGTTGTTCCGCTCGTCCCTCCAGCATTTTCGGTGGCTTGAGCACCTATGCTTCCCGCGACTTTCTTTTTGGGAGCCATTCCCTTGTGGAGATTGGGCAGTCCGGACCTTAACGGCTTTGGTTAGACACGATCAATTTGGAAGACCTCCGGCTGTAGTTCGTTGCCAGGAGAGTGGTTTGGGTGACTCCTTCCTCTTATCCTTTCCCTGCCACTTCTCACCTCTCTTTCTCTATCTCTCTCCTTTCCCTTCTTCTTCTCCTCTCCTCCTTCTCTCCTTTTTTCTTGCTCTTCCTCTACCTCTCTCCTTTCCTTTCTTCTTCTCCTCTCCTCCTCTCCTTTTTTTATTACTCTTCCTCTACCTCTCTCCTACTCCTTCCCTTCCTCTACCACTCTCCCTCTACTTCCCTCTTCCTCTACCTTCTTTTCCTCCCTCCTTCTTCTTCACTCCTTCTCCTTCACTCCTCCTTCTCTTCTCTTACTCCTTCTTTTCTTCCTCTTCCCTTCTCTCTTCTTACTCCTTCTTTTCTTCTTCACTTCCTCTTCCCTTCTTTCTCTTCTCTCTCTCTCCTCCCTTCTTATCTCTTACTCCTTTTCTTCCTCTTCCCTTCTCTCTTCTTAATCCTTCTTTTCTTCTTCACTCCCTCTTCCCTTCTTTCTCTTCTCTCTCCCTCCTCCCTTCTCTTACTCTTCTTTTTACCTCCTCCTTCTTCTCTCCCTCTTCCCTTCTTTCTCTTCTCTCTCTCTCCTCCCTTCTTATCTCTTACTCCTTCTTTCCACAACCTCATTCTTCTTTCTCTCCTCCCTTCTCTCTCTCACCTTCTTTCTCTTCTCTATCTTTATTATCCTCTCCTTTTTCTCTTTTTACCCACGGTAAAAAGCATCCATAGAAAAAAAACGGATGCCTCGGCCCAGCAGTGGTGGGAGGCTGTTTAAATGGAGGCCCAGAGGGGGGGATGTCCCACGACTGCAGTGAATAAAAGGGGGGGTTTGACTAGTTCCAAAGGTCGAGATGGCCTGCACCAAAACCTCGTGGGAGGGAAAGATTTTGAGTGGCGGAGCAGGTCGTCGGCAAAGTTTTGCTGCTGATGCAGATTGTCATAGTGGGGGGGGGGGGGAGAAAGCTCGTTTGGGAGACTGCAGTAGGGTGGCGACACCTGGAGTTCTGGCGGGGGGAAATGGCATGCAGACGAGGGGGGTTGTGTAATAGCTGGGCAGCGTAGTCCTCCTCTCTGGGGAGGGGAGAGCCCTCCCCATAAAAGGGGAGGGGAGAGAATAGCTAGCATGGCCACCCTCCACCTGGAGGGTGCATGCTTCCCCCACCACTCCCACTCCCTCTCTCCTTCCCCGACTGCTGTCAGCAGTGAGAGAGGGGAAATTAAAAAATTTGAACTAAAATAATTAAAATTTTCCTTTTTTTAAGGTTCCTATGGCCCTTTACAATAGAAATAACCTAAGTGGTATGGCTTGATTGTCAAGCACCTTCTGCACCCACGAATGCTGACATGTAAGAGAAGAAGTTCCTTCTCAAACAAATTAAGCCACCGGAGTTTGATGGCAAGGGAAGGACTGTTCAAGCTGACGCCGAGATCTGGATTGAGTCCATGGAGGAGGACTATTTTGAGGCAACAAGAACTGCACCTGTTAACCAAGCCATGCTCGCCAAACTTAAGCTTACAGGCAAAGCGAGAACTTGGTGGAAATAGTGGTGCAGAGACCAAGCAATCTCGGAGGGGACAGTCACTTGGGATAAGGTTAAGGAAGCTGTGCGAGGTAGGTACCTGCCACCTGCCTACCGCACACAAAAGATGAATGAATTCTATGACTTGTTGAAGCAACTAGGATTATCCCTTGAAGTATATTATTCAAAGTTCATTTCACTCTTAGAGTATGCACCCCAATGGATATGACACAACAGGTGTCAAAATTCTGTATTGGGTTGAATCCACCCATAAGCACTCGATTGGAATCGATGCTCCCAACGGACTTGCAAGATGCATTACTTCGAGCGAATCTAATCATCCAAGAACTTAAATCGGGCAATTGTTGCAAGGATGACTGTGGAGATCAAGATAAGAGATGCCATACGTGTGGAGAGATAGGGCACATCTGTAGGAGATGTCCTTACCGTCAATGCTTCCATTGTAAGGAGCTAGGACACATCCAAGCAGACTGCCTTGATATAAGTCCAGAAGACTTTGACACTCCAAGAAAACAAAGCTACACAGGTGCAATCTATGGATATATAGACGGATCAGATGAAGACAAAGATCCAGAGCCCACTAAACCTTATTAGGAGGACTAAAATTCCTAGAATCTTAGTCATCATATAACACAATTGAGAATAAATCCTACTCTTGTACCTATGATTAATTTGAATAATACGAGTGCACTACTTAAAACATTAAGAGTAGCGGAGCGGATGCATGGTGGGTCTTAACCCACAACATATAAGCCCCAATTGTGCTTGTCTTCCCCAGTTTCTTTCGATATGAGGACATCTCGATTCTTCTAAGGGGGAGAGGATGTAATGTCCCCTACATTACGTTGAAACCCGAAGATTAAATCCATCTTGAGAAGACCTATTGGTGTTCATCATGATCAACTCGATCTTTTCAAACACACACACACACACACACACACACACACACATATATATATATATATATATATATATATATATATATATATATATATATATATATATATATATATATATGTTAGTACGGGTTAGTTGTGTTAGAAGGAGTTAGTTGATTAAGGTTAGTAAGTTATAAGTTAGTAGGAAAGGTTAGTAATAGGGTAAGGGAGATAGGTGAAAAGGAAAACGTTAATTTTAAGTTTTTTTTTTTAAAAAAAAACAAAAAAAAACTTACATTGACTGCAGTTGACGTCGCCATGATCATGCCTCCTCCCCATGGTAGCCAAGTGGGGGGCGGCATGACTGCTTGCCCCTCCATCTGGCATATAGCCTCCCCGTCCTCACCTTATGAAGCCCCCCCCTAGTGGTCCGCAAGGAGGGTAAGCTCCCCCCCTCCGACATGAGCAGACGGCACCCCCCTGGACATCGGCAGGCATCTGCGCCCCCCTCATGCTCGTCACCCCCTTCCTGCGATAGCAGCAGCAGCCCCTAGGGCTTCCAACAAGGAACTCCCCCCCTCGTGTGGCAGCAACAGTGCGCCCCCCCTGAGGCTCCAACTGAAACCTCCCCCCTCCTCGTTTCGCCAAGCAACTGCCCCCCGTGATCAAAGAAGTAGAAGAAGGAGAGAGAGAGAGAGAAGAGAAGAAGAGGAGGAAGAGGGAGAGAAGGAGAAGGAGAGAAGAAGAAGGAGAGGGAGAGAGAAGAGAGAGGATGAGAGGGAGAGAAGAGAGAGAGAGAGAGAGAGAGAGAGAGAGAGAGAGAGAGAGAGTTGGTGAGTGGTGAAGGTTCGAGGAGCCACACTCAAGCCAACCCCCATTCAGCAAAGGACCCCTTCCCATGACCTTTCCTTCCCGATCCGGTCATCTTGAAGGCCGTTAAGGACCGGATGATCCAAACTCCGTGTGGAAATGGCTCCCAAAAAGAGAGTCGCGGGAAGTGTAAGTGCCAAAGCTACCATTGGCACCGAAAATGCGAGAGAGGTGAGCGGAGCGACCAACGCAACAAATGCCCCTACGATCACAAATCAAACCCAGGTTCTTTTTGAATATCCTAGGTTTTATAATCAATGTTGATTAAGCATATTCTGTAACTACATGCATGGGACAAGAACAAGCCTTAGAACATTTTGTTACACTAAGCGCTAGGTTGCATGCATGAAATGGTAGAGTATGGAGTCCGCATACTTTTATATGCATGAAATGATAGCTTTACACACATGGAACGATAAGGTTTTTGCATTATTTCACATAAAATAATAGCTTTTAAACCAGTTCAGTGCATGAATTCATGATTCGCGATCATGACTAAAAGAAACACATGAAGTGATAGTTTCCGTTCACAATATGCAATTGCACCGATGGATAAAAACCTAGACTTTTATATATGCAAGTCACATGTGATCCGGTGCATTAGGAATAAGTATTCGTTGCCAGAGTTAAAGGTCGTTTAGGATGTACAAATATACTAAACGCACCATGTGCATGATGGGTAAAGATGATTAGAAAACTCTGCATAGTACCACACTAGAGATATGGAAGGGACGCATGCATCTAGACTGTATCCCGAAGGCCTAGATGAAGAATCCTACATTGCCTAGTGTGTTAACTAAACTTGGTTAGAATTGGAAGAATTTCACTACAACATATACATGCTATAACGACGTTTTCTTTATATATGAAAAATATCCCCATCGTCACTATTAGCGTCGCTACAAAACCATCGCTATTTTCCTCGCTATTTTCCTCGGTAATTTCGTTGGTATTAGCATTGCTATTTAGCGATGCTAATACCGACGAAAATAGCGACGAAAATAGCGACGGTTACAGAGGAATTTCCGATGCTAATACCGACAATTGCAGAATTATTTTCTGATGCTAGTGGAGGAGGAGGTACTGGATCTGATGGAGGAGGTGGAGGCACACTCTTCTGTAAACCTGAGTAGGTCAAGAAGACAGACAAATACGAGCCATAGGTGACATTGGTAACATTGCCCCTGGTGACTTTGACGAAATGTTGATCCATCTTAGTGAGTAGGTACGTGCTCCAATCAATAGCGACTCCTTTCAACACCATCCTTGAAGCTGTGAAAAGCTCTTTGGACAAGTAATGAGATGGCGTTTTTGCAAGCATAAACCTGTCCTGGAGAAACTGATAGACCATCTTCCACACAGGATCAGTGATCATGGAAAAGGAAACTCCTGAAGAGTTGATCACCTTCTTAACATCCAGCACTTCCCTTGTCTGTTTTTGTAACAACTTCAAAATCTCTTCATTAGAGAAAAGCTGGCGAGTGGTAACAAAGGGTTCACCTTTGGAGGGAAGAGAAAGAGCCTTCCCTAGGCCTCGAGGTGTCAAAGTCATAGAAATACCCTGGACCAGTCCCGACTTCTTGCTGTAGGAGGCCAAAAACTCGTCACACATCGATGGATCCTCTGGAAGCAATGGAAAGGAGGTAGCCATAAAAGCAGCGAGTCCCGCCTTCGTAAGAGGCTCAAAAGTGAGTAGGGAAGAGTAATCCCTACTGACTAGTGGGACATACTGGATAGGGGGAGGAGCGTGAGAAGGCGCCATTCAGATGGTTACACACACACCACAAACACAGACAATCAAGGAGAATGCCTGCAAAGCAACAGACAAAGACCAAGGATAAGATATCAACCAAAACAATAAAACGTGACTCGACTAACTATCCCCAAGCAAACCACAGCCTAGAAAAAATTCGACATGACCTCGAGATATATGCGACCGAAAGCTTCATGCTATGCAACATGCAAACACCCAAATCCCCGTATCAGGCAATAAAGGAAAAAAACTACACACCGTACCCTTAACCGTAACAAAGACACTGAACCAAAACATCACAACAACCCACACATATCAAGACCACAACTTTTGATAGTAGGGTGTGACTATGGAGATAACTCCGAAGACTTCGCATACCCATCCCACGAAACGAGTTCATTAAAAAGGGAAAATAAGTACAGTGAGGGAGAAATTAATTTAATGAAAGGTTCATTTTAATAAATTATTAAGAAATAGGTGAATTTTTACTAAGTGATAAACCTTATCAAGAAAACGGCGGTTCCTTCTTAAAAATTTAATTACCAATTATTAGGTGAAAGCGGTGCTTTAATCCGAATCCCGGACTTCGATACCCAGACTGGGTCTCTAAATGCAAGTTTATTTATTACAAATTAAGGTGATGTGGAGCGATTTTTTACCAGCGCGTGCTTTTATGACGGCTGGTTCATTTGAATTAAAAATATTAAAGTGCCTCTTTAGCGTACTTAGCGCGTGCTAAGTGAACGACGGGTTTATTTTTATTAAAAAAAATGGTGTGTGTAGCGCGAACGTGCGTGCCATGGTGGTGTTTAGGGTTCAATTTTGTTTTTTTTAAAGAAATTAATCGTGATGTTTGGGGTAGCTAGAAAAAAAGAAAAGAAAAGGAAAATACCTGGTAGTGGGTGTATGTGAATGCAAAGAATGCGCTCTCCTCAATCCAAAAAATATCTGGATTTGTTTGCTAGATGTTTAGTTGGTGCTTGGATAAAAAAGGATTTTGTTTTTTATGTTATTTTATTGTTTATTTTTTTATTTTTTTTGGTTTGATGAATTTAGGTGGGTAATGAAGTATTTTTTCATCTTAGAAAATATGCCAAAAATAAGAAAAAATGTTAATGGAATTTTTAAGAAGTTTTCGAAAATTAATGTGGATTTTTTAAATATTTTTAATGAATTTTATTCATTGTTTTTATGTTTTTTTGAGTATTGTGAAAAGAATTTTGAATTGTTTGTAAAATGGTTTGAATTTTTTTCGTGAAATTTACAGGTTAGAAAAAAATAGGCAAGTGGTTGCAGAAATAGTAGGATTTTTTCTAGATTTTTCTGGAATTTTTTTGCAGAATTTTAAAGGTTGGTTAATGTTGGTTTTTGTTTAATTTTCAATGGTTTTTTTTGTGTAAAGGTTTCGGGTGTTTGAATTAAAAATCTAGGAAAATACCCAGAAATAGGCGGTGGGGCAACTGCGTGTCAGCAATCGGCTAATGATCTTCCGCACACGAACACGCACAAGCAATCTCAATCACGCACTCGCGCGTACACACCTGCGCGTGTGTCGGCGTCTCGAGGGTGTCTGCGGGTGGGACGGGGGTGTGGTGAGCTGCTGCGGGGGAACACGGGGCTTACAGCGGGGTAGGGGGGTTTTGTGTGTGAGCGGCGGGTGTGGGTTAGGGTAGGGTTTGAGTGTGTGACTGGGGGCCTGCAGGGGGTGGGGTGTGTGGGTGTTGGTGGTGGGAAAGGGGGCTTAGATGGGGGTAGGTGGGTGTAGTGTGAAGGGGTGCTTAGATGGGGGGATGGGTGTGTGGTGGGTAATGGGGGGGAAGGAGGGTTTAGGTAGGTGTGCAGTGGGGTGGGTAATGGTGGGACTGGGGGCTTAGATAGGGAAACTGCGGTTGGTTGTAGGGGGGAAGGGGTGTTTAGGTAGGGTGTAGGTGTGTGTTTGTGGGGAATGGGGGGCTTGGGTGGGGGGGGTGTGGGATTGTGTGTGTGTGAGGGGGGGAAGGGGGGCTTAGAGGGGTAGTGGGTGTGTGGTGTGTATTGTAGGTGGCACGTGGCAGTGAGGTGGCAGTCCATGGGTGGCTGGCGAGAGACACGGCGAGGAGCAGGGCAGGAGGGCGCCACGGTGGCGCAGGCGGCACAGCGGCCGGAGCAGGGGCGGGCAAAGGGCGCTGTCGGCGGGCGGGACATAGGCGGCGACCACGTAGGGGGCGACCGTGGCAGGCGAAGGGCGCAGGCGGCGACCACGGCCTGGAGGCGGCACCATTGTCGTGCGCGAGCACCGCCTTGGAACCGTGCGAGTTCCGAATAGGCTACGGCGACCAGTCGCAGGTCCGCGGGATGGTAGCGATGGAGAGGGTGAGGTATGGCCACCCGGGCGCGCCGCAAGCAAGCAGGGCGGTGACCACGGCCTGAAGGTGGCACAAGGCGGGGCAGGCACTGCAGGTCAGGGGGGGGCGGTGAGGCGCGACGACGTCTTCGGCAGGGAGGTCGACGGCGAGCAAGCGGCACCCGGCGGACTGCAGCGAGGAGGAGGAGAGAGGAGGGAGGGAGGACGGCGTGAGGGAGGAGTGAAGGAGGACAGGCGGAAGAGGAGGGAGGGAGGAGAAAATGGAGGAGAGGGAATGGAGGAGGAGGGGAGAAGACGGAGCACGCAGAGGAGGGGAGAGGTAGGGAGGGAGGCGGTTAGGGTGGGGAGGGGTCGGGGTAGGGGGAGGAAATAGGGAAAGGTGGGGGTGGGGAAATGGGCGGGAGGGGCCCAAGGGGAAAGGGTAGGGGAAGGGGTAGGGGAAGGGGTGGGTAGGGGTAATGGGCGGGAGGTGCCCAAGGAGAAAGGGTAGGGGAAGGGGTAGGGTTGGGGTGGGTAGGGGCCCACAGGGAGGGTGCCCAAGGGGTCGGGTACCCCCCGTCCCGCGCCCATGCGCGGGGCGGGGTAAAAAAAATTTATCGTGATGGGATTGAAAGGACGCCAGAACGTCGGGACGGGGCACGCGGACGCGACCGGGGCGCGTTAAGATGTGTAAAATTGAAAACGAGCGCGTGCACGAGCAGGACGAAGCGCGCGAAAACACGTAAAAATAAATAAAAATTAATAACTCCCAATCCGATCGTCAAAACAAAATGGCGTAAAAACAAAAAGTGGGCAAGACGAGAGGGGGAAGACAGGGAAAATGTGCAACGGGGGTTCCAAGGGAAAGACAGGGCGTTCACATGCAAAAAACACAAAAAATAGATCAAAAAACACAATTAAAAATTAATATCGGAAGATCCGTGCATCAGAATGAGGTGCAGGAAACAGGAAAAATGTGTAGAAAGACGTGCCCAACAATCCTATCACATCAAAACATAGTTCTGATTAAGATAAGATGTGTTCACATGAAAAAAATCTAAAAAACAGACCCGAAAATGGAATCGAAAATTAATATTGGACGAACCACTCGCCGAAAAGACATGTAGTAAAAAGAAAACATGTCCACAACAGGGGTGGCACAGGATGGTCACGTTAAAACGCAGTTCCGGTTGAAGTAGGAGGGGTTCACATGCAAAAAACACCAAAAAGACATCCGAAAACACATTTAAAAATTAATAATTAAAAATAAAAAATGAGAAAGAGGGTAGAGGAAAAAGAAAAAAGGTGGAGAAAGGCACGGGGACACGGCTGTCAGATCAAATTGGAATTCCGATGCAAACAGGGCAGGTTCACATGGAAAAATGTCAAAAAGACGCACGAAAAAGTCTGAAAAAATTGAAAAATTAATATTGGACAAACCGTGCATCAAAATGACATGGAATAAAAAGGAAAAATGACAGGGGAAAAGTGGATGGTAGGGCTATGATGTCAGATCACGGTTTTGAAGCAAGCAAAGTGCGTTCGCATGGAAAACCGGCTAATTTGCGCAAAATGCTTCAAAAATTAATAACTCAAAAACCGTGCACCGGAACAGGGGTAGGTAAAAAGGAAAAATGGTCAGTTCAGAGGGAGGGACATGGCTATAAGGTTGGATTTGGACTTTGGTGAACGTAGGGTGCATTCACATGGCAGGACAACAAAATCAGGGAATTAAGGAAAACTGCAAGGGAACAGCCCCAAGGGTGGGTGGAAAATGAACGGTTGGGTGGGAAGGGACCCCAGCAAGGTAAAAGTAATTCATGGCATAGAGGCATTAGCAGGTTGAGGCATATGCAGAGGGGTATGCAATGTAGACGCGCAGGGACGCGTCCCCACACTTAAGACCTTAACGGATAGGGTTAACCGAGCAACAGGGACCTAGGACCACACAACAGACCAACTAATGTCCCCACACTTAAAACATGAACGTCACTGAGAAACAGAAGGTGTAGGGTTAGAAAACTTGACCCATATTGTCGAGAATCAAGGTCGATTGTCAATGGCACGCCATGTATTGTTGTCGACTGCTGGAGGTACCAAGGCATCTTCACAGCACACATCCGTCATGGCAGGGACCACGCGGCAACACCCAGGGAGGTAGCTGGTTGAAGGAATCGCAGGAAATTTGTCGATGATGAGGGATATTGCACTCAACTCACAGTCACTCAAATGGAATGAAAGAACAGTCACTCACCCCAGGACTAATATCACTCGAGGAATAATGATTGAAACCCGTATCTCATACCCAGGTTAGGAATCGACAGGGGAATGGTGCAGAGGGAGTATGCCAGGGTGCACAGTTGATGGTGCATTAGTGCGTCCAACCCGTCTGGCATAAGTGCAAGGAGGAAGGCAAGGGAGCCTGACAGTGCAGTGTACAGAACAGGGTGACGTGTCCTGTGATGACGACAAAGACCCATCTCGTGGGTGCATAGGGAAACGGGAACATACCTGACTCCAAGTGTCGTAACATCCCTTAATCTCACCTCTCGATAATTGATTGAAGAAACTCCAATCACACTCAGTCCACCCCCTGTCTCACACTCTGTTGATAGATACAGGAGGGCAGCCCTTTCCTGAAACCCATTGATATTATCCTCACACTCACATGTGCAAAGGTTGTATGCCTTGTGCGCATTTGATGGTGCAACTGTGCATCTTGCCCTGTGCGGGCATACGGTGCGAGAAGGAAGGCCAGGGAGCCTTATGGTGCAGTGCACAGAAACAAATTGTGCTTTGTGCATTGAGAGGCCCATCCCGTGCGTGCAACACTTCATTCACACTTCTCACCTCTCATTTGACTTAAAGGGAAAAGACTAGTCTCTCGGCCCACCCTCGATCTCACTCGTTGTTGATAGTTACAGAGGGCAACCATACTCACTTCCCCATCCGGTTAGGATGAAAGCTCACATCACTCGATTGTTTGTCGATGAAGATCGCGTCGTCAGTTGTTGAAGAGGCATACCCAGGGAGGTAGCCATCAAGGTGTTGAAGATGAGGCATACCCAGGGCGGCAGCCATCAAATCGAACATGGGGTTAGATAGGACATGTCGTCTGCTAGAGGACAGTTAGACACTCTGCAGAGAGACACAAGACACAGCGTACCAAGGGAGGCAGCTTCGGAATTGGATCCTGGGGATATCAACTGATGAATCCACTTTCTGGACTGCTAGGTGTTGCCACCTTTTCCACAGCCAGCTTCCCGTCCAAGGGTGTTTGCCACCTTTTCTTGGAACGAGGCCTGCTATGACAGGGAATTGCTTCCTTTTCTCCCATAACAGATTTGTTTTTCTTATCTTGTTTTTTTTTTTCCTTTGTTTTCCCCTATTCCCGAGGGTGTTTCCACCTTTTCTCGAATAATAGGTTGGCATGACAGGGACCTAAGTCCTTTTCTCCCATGACTGATATGTATATTTTTTCTTTCTTTTTTTTTCGATTTAAGCAAGGGAATGGTAGAAATACCAGTTGTCAGAACCCACCTCGCCACTGCTGCTGGTGAAAAATAGAGGATAAGAGATCACGGCTGGAAGATGGGGTTGAGGGGACAAAAGGTTGCGTCCACTTCATCAGGAGTGGCTAAAGAAGGGCTATTAGAAGTAGCATTATAAGAGTGATAGTGCCATGCCAACCAGGGAAATGATCAGGTGACCATGATTGTCAAGATCACCAAGGAGGGAAGTACTTCTTCAGGCGATATCCATTGATCAGAAAGGGATCGTCAGATGCATCAATGGTCTGCACTTGGACAGAGCCATTAGGGTTGACAACAAGTACCTTATATGGGCCCATCCACCGTTATTGAAGCTTGCCAGGAAACTTGCCAAATCGTGAATCATAGGCTAAGACCAAATCACCTTCTTTGAACTCCTTGTGCTTGATGAAGCTGTCATGGTAAGCCTTGCGTCGAGCTTGCGTGGCTTCCATGCACTGTAGAGCCAACCTGCAAGTTTCGTCCAAATATTCTAGGTGCAAGAGACGGCATTGCAGTGAATCATCGTCCCCCAAACACTCCTTGATAGCCACTCTCAAAGAGGGTAATTCCAGTTCAA
Source organism: Lygodium microphyllum (assembly GCF_053477565.2). Taxonomy (NCBI): domain Eukaryota; kingdom Viridiplantae; phylum Streptophyta; class Polypodiopsida; order Schizaeales; family Lygodiaceae; genus Lygodium; species Lygodium microphyllum. Next base: position 100,648,716 of record NC_141148.1, on the reverse strand, counting down.
CAGGGAAAACTGCTTCTGTACCATACACCAACTGGAAGGGTGTCTGCCCTGTTGCTGCTTTATGGGAGGTTCTATACGCCCAGAGGGCCTCTGTAAGTCGATCATCCCAGTCACGACGATGTGCGGCAATCGTTCTTGTCAGGATCGAATAGATGATGCGATTCGTGACTTCGACTTGGCCGTTGGCTCTGGGGTAATAAGGAGTGGACTTGTAATGGCGGATCTTATACAACTCTGTCAACTCTTCCATGACTTTATTAATGAAATGAGTGCCTCTGTCACTTACCAGCTCTAAGGGACTGCCAAAACGGATAATGATATTCTCGTACATGAACAGGGCCACGCTGTTACCATCGTCCTGCTTTAGGGCTTTAGCTTCACACCACTTTGTGACATAATCCATACATACGAGGATGTATCTGTTCTGTTTCCTTCTGGTAGGAGGATCGATCGGGCCTAGAAGTCAATGCCCCACTTCTCAAATGGCTTTAAAGGAAGGATAGGTTGCAGTGGCATGGCACTTGTCTTGGTAGGTTTTCCCATTCGCTGACAAGCATCATATCTTTTACAGTAATCATAGGTATCCTTGTGAATGGTCGGCCACCAGTATCCTGCGAGCAGAGCCTTCCTGGCTGTGGCTTCTCCTGCAAAGTGGCCTCCACATGGCTCGTCATGGCAAGCCTTCAGAACAATCCCAATCTCATCTCCTGCAACACATCTTCTGAGCACTTCATCTTTGCCTTTCTTGTACAGTGCACCACCTAACAGGGTGTAGGGGGTTGATTCTAACATAAGCTTCTTCCTCTCCCGACTAGAAATGCCAAGAGGATACTGTTGGGTTGCTAGAGCAGATTGGCAATGTCTGCATACCAGGGGGTTACAGTTTCTACCAAGAATAGGGAAGCATCAGGGAGGTCTGGATCATCCTGCTCCTCGTCTGCAGTTTGTGGGATACATAACAGATGATCAACCAGAACATGGGAACGACCAGGCTTAGTAATCACCTCAAAGTCGAACTCCTGGAATAGAAGGAGCCATCTCATCATTTGTTCTTTCACATCTGCTTTGTTCATCAGGAAGGACAGGGCCTCGTGATCCACATAAAATTTAAAGTGGGTAGATAGGAGGTAGTGGCGAAACTTTTCTAGGGCAAACACCATTGCCAAGCACTCTAGCTCTGTCACTGTATAGTTCCGTTCCCTATCAGTGACTTTTCGGCTTGCATAATAGATGGGTTGATCCAGCTTTGAGGAGCCCTTCTGGCAGAGGACTGCGCCTAAGCCTTCAATAGATGCATCAGTGTGTACATGGAACTCTTTCGTCCAATCAGGAGGTTGAAGAATGGGTGCCTCAATTAGACACTGCTTCAGAGTGTTGAAGGCTTTGTCACATTCTTCCGTCCAAGTAAACTCTACATCTTTCCTCAGAAGCTTGTGCAAGGAGGTTGCCTTTGTTGCAAAATGGGCTATGAACCTTCTGTAGTACCCCACATGGCCTAGGAATCCCCTCAACTGTTTGAGGTTGGTGGGTGCTGTCAGAGCTGCGATCTTTTCGATCTTTGCAAGGTCTGTTGATATCCCTTGTGTAGAGACAATGTGGCCCAATAGAACTCCAGAAGAGACCCCAAAGATGCATTTTTCGGGGTTGAGGGAAATCCCATACTCCCGTTCCAGGTGTCCCCAGTGTTCACGGATCAAAGTATAGACACAGAAGTCATCCAAATATACCTCAATAAAATCGTGCAGATGATTTTGGAATGCGGCCATCATGACTCGCTGGAAGGTAGCAGGGGCATTGCAGAGCCCAAATGGCATCACTCGGTAAGCGTAGGTCCCCCATTCTATGGTGAAGGTTGTTTTGGATTGGTCTTCTTCTGCGATCTGCACTTGGTTGTATCCACTGAATCCATCCAGAAGGGAATAAAGCTCATGTCCTGCCACTGTGTCCAATAGTTGGTCTGTGAAAGGGATAGGAAATTGATCCTTCTTGGTCTTGGAATTCAACTTGCGGAAATCCACACATATACGAAGCTTTCCATTCTTCTTAGGTATCACCACGATGGGTGAAACCCATTCACTATTTGCCACTGGATAGATGAGCTCGTCTTCCAGAAGCTTCAGCAGCTCCGCTTTCACCAACGTGGAGTAATTCGGGCTCATTTGCCTCTGTCGTTGCCGTACTGACTTGGCATCAGGCTCCAAGTCAATATGATGCTGACATATTGTGGGATCAATCCCCTTTAGGTCTTTGTAGGACCACGCAAACATGTCCAAATTTTCTTTCAACAAGTTGTACAAGGTTGACAACTCCTCTTCTGGGAGGCTGCTACCCACCTTCAAGTGGCGTTCAGTGCCATTTACATCCACAAAGGTTAACCGTCTTTCACCTTCTACTTCATGGATGAAGGTCCCGGGGACTGCTTCTGGGTACAGATCCGACTCCTTCAAGGGAGTGGTGTCCTCTTCGGATGTCCCACTAGAACCAACTTCTTCTTTTGGTGGAGACTTAGGGTGCTCCTTGAGATGTTGAAATGGGATTAGAGCCGTTTCGGGTTTGGTTTCAAGATTAATTACCTCTTAGCTTGAAGACTCATCTTTTGATGATACATCCAGGAACGTCACATAACAGGGACCCTTTGATTTCTGTTGGGTTTGTGGGACTGGTGCTTGTTGGCACGATGCATCATCATCATCTTTCTTTGGCAAGTATGAGTTAGGACGGCATGAGCCACTGCTGAAAGACGGCTTGTTCTTCTTAACCCATTTCTTATAAAGATTTTGCATATGAGAAGATCCATTTACCAGACCAAATGGTGCCGTCACCATTCTGTCCCATAGCATGAGCTCGTCTACTTCTGAGGCTTCTGAAACTTCTTCTTCATATGTATCCTCTTCGGGTGGGAGAGACTCTTCCATCTCGCTTTCATAACCTTCTTCTTCTATATCATCTCCCTCCTCTTCTATCTCTGTCTCTGTCTCTGGTTCTATCTCTGGTTCTGTCTCTGTAGGAGCTCTGTAAGAGAAGAATAGGTTCTCTGTTTCATCTTCTGGCTCTGTCTCTGGCTCTGCTATGGCCATGTAACAGGGAGAGCAGTACATCCATGCTTCTATCTCACTGTCAGAAGTGATTTCAAAAATCGTTCCTGGTTCAGGCAGGAAGTATTCACCCATTGATAATGGCTTTGCATCTTTTTGGAGTTGGCTTACAATATCCACTGATAAGGAACGTGCCACTGTTTTCTTGGGAAGGATCTATTTGACAGCATCTTCGTCTGCTGATGTTCCATCTGTGGCCTCATTAGGGGAGTCAGAAGATAATTCCAAGGAGGTGGATCCATGCCCTTTTTGAGAACCATATAGCTTCAGCACCACTTTGTTGGGCCCTCATCCCAAGGTCAAGGTTCCTTTGAACCAATCCGTCCTTGCTCTGGCTTCAAAAAGCCATGGTCTGTAACAGGGGATAGGATGTACCATAAGAGTTTGGCTTCACCACCAGATAGGTTAGCCAATAATCTTTTCCAGCCACTGTAGTCTTCACATATGGGAGAATGCCCAAAGGCTTGATTTTGCTCTGATCCGCCAGTCTGATGAGCCATTGGGTTGGTTGCACACCTTGTAGGCCTAGATCCTTCATTGTCACATCCGTCATAATGTTCACTGATGAACCTCCATCAATCAGTGCATTTGCAATGAAGCAGCCTTCTATCCACATGCCAGTCTCTGGGGTACCCGGATCTAGGAAGGCATTAGCTACGTCCACTTCTTTTACAGGCTCTGGAGCTTTCTTGGACTTTGTTGCTATTGAGGGAGAAATCCTTAATCCACATCTTCTTGTCAGTATACTTTTGAACCTTTTTTGGCAACTGGGAGACAATATCAATAATTGTCGGAATGTGAGGTTTGGTTTAAAGGTATCTAGATCTCTAACCAGATCGTATTCCTTAATAGGATCCACTGACTTCTCTAACCGGTTACGGAATGGGGCAACACCCATTTTCATTTTCCTTGTTTCTTCCAACAAGGGAATCATGGGAACTTCTTCTACCCCTTGTGGCACCTCCTCCTCTTCTATCTCCTGGACCTCGAGTCCTATCTCTGGAACTGTCTCTGTGACTCTCTGTGGCGCTGTAGTGCTCTGTACGGCACTGTTAGGTGCTGTTCTATTCAGTTCTTCTGGTGGAAGATTGAACTTCACTGTTCTGGCAGGAGGATTATTTTCTTTCTGGATAGGTGCTTCCTTCTTCTTTGCACGCATGATGGCAGCAACTTCCAATTCCACTAAATTGGAGGTAGGCTCTTGGGCTTTGGCCGGACTATCAGTAGTACTGTTTTTCACTGGGGCTGGGCTTGGACAGTCTTTTGCAGTGTGGCCTTCTCCTTTGCATCGACTGCATAAGGGCTTATAATCCACTGACCTTCTGGGATTTGGACAATTTGGTGAAATGTGTCCCTTTTCTCCACATCTGTAACACTCCACTTCTGATCTCTGACCACCGCCAGACTGTCTTCCTCTGTAACTTTGGGATGGAAATCTTCTAGGTCTGAAATTAGAACCAAACTCTCTAGGCTTGGGTCCAATATCTTGTGTTGTCATTTTGGATTCCAACAAGTTGAATCTTGCGTCTTCTTCCTTCCTTCTCCTATCATGCATCTCTTTCAGTTAGCAAATGTCCTCTGTATGGTCCTTCCACAAACAGTAGGAACAGAAAGCTCCAAGGATGGTTGGTTTTCATGTACATTCAGTGGCTAAATGGCCTGCTTGATGACACTTACCACACCAAGTATTTGATCGCATCACATCTCTTCGTGCTCCTGCCACATTGGATATGCTAGCAGTATTCACTTTTAGCGACTACAGCTGCTCTGTAATAACATCCATCAACTCCTTTTTGATATTTGCCACTGAGTTGGATAAATAATCCTTCAAGCTTTCTCCTCCTGAGGTACTGGCAGTAGGGTTTTGAGGAGTCTCTGTAATCACTGCATAAACAGGTTGGGCTGGTGCAGAGGAATCTCTGTTCTGGTTCTGATTCAGAGCTCCTGTTTGAACTGTTGGCTGTTGGCTCCAGTTGGTAGGGTTCCACTGTTGCTGCTGATTTGGCATTGGGGAAATTGGTTGGGACCATTGTTGTTGTGGTTGAACCATCATTTGAGGCATTGATTGTGGCCACTATGGATTTAGTGCACTGTACTGTGATACTGGGGACATCTGTTGGTAGGGGTAGAGAACTGTCCCTGGGACTGCATTTGGTGAGTACATCATTGCTGGCATCAGAGGAGGTAGGACTCCTCTTCCTGGATTCATCGCCAATCTAACTTCCACTTCATCGTACAGTCTTGCACCTTCTATTGCAGCTTGCAGTGTGGCTGGTCTTTGCAGCTCCACATACTTACGGACTTCTGGTTGTAATCCTCTGAGAAACACCCCCTTCTGAATGCCATCATCTAGATTATGGTTGGTCCATCTCTTCAGGATGGATTCCATTCATGAGATATAAGCTTCTACTCTTTCTCCAGAGGACTAACTTAGGTTCATAAATTCCTCTCGCATCCGCTCTTCAAAACCTTCACGCCTGAATTTAGTGAGGAAGGCCAACTTCAAGTCATCCCATGTGCCAAAAATTCATGCTGCTTATCTCTCATACCATTGAAATGCCGGGCCCTTGAAAGTGGCAGGGAATATTGCTAGCCAATGCTCATGGGTTCTGGCATTGTTAGCCACACATGCTACCATAAACTCTGCTACATGAAGATCGGGGTCTTCATTGTACTCTCCCTTAAAAACTGGCAATGGGACTACATTCGTTGGCCTGATCAATATTTCCAGGACAGATCTGGCTTGGAAGTGGACCTCCAACAGGAGGAGGAAGGGCTTGATGTGCCATTGGGACTTCTGTAAAGAGTTCTGCAAGGGCGTCAAAGGCGGTTTTTGCTGCGAGCTCGTTCTCAGACTTGATTTTTATTTCTCTCTTCTCACGTACCTCTGGACTCGTTCTAACGCTTGCCTCTCTATTGCGTCATTCATCAGGGGGTTGGCTTCACTATGTTGTTAGTGCTCCACAGAGGGTTAACAGAAGGCTTCAGCTCTGGAGGACTCTCTTGCCAAAATTTCTTCTACTTCTTCCTTTTCAATGTCTCTGAATTCTGCTTTCATGCCACTGCACAGAGGAAGGTATTCGGTTCTGAAGGTATCAAAATGCATACATCTGAGCATTGTCATAGTGCCATCATCATAGTAATGCCAGCTTCTGATGGTTTCAACAGTGTATGTTGTAAAGAACACTCTATCTACCAACTTCCAGTGGGTTGCTAATTGGACAAACAAAAGATTATCAGTGCACCAAGCATCCCATGTATCTTGCTATTGAGCATCCACGAACAAATTCCAACTCTTTTCCTTCTTGTCTCTGTGAACCTCCACAGACCAAGACTCCTGAAGCTTCTTCACAATCTCCCACTTGATGATGTCTGGAAACTTCTCAATGAATGCAAAATCTTCCATGAATGGTCATTCTCTCTGTTTCTGCTCTTCAGTTTTTCCCCAAACAGTTTGCTACCAAGATGCAAGTTTCTGCTGCTTCACCAGGAAGAGGAAACTGTCCACTACATAGAGCATGCATCATGATGGTGATGTGTTTCCGCCATTATGGGATGAACTTCTTATGGAAAGTGGCTTTCATTATGAGAAATTACAACTCTTCAGTGGAAGAAGGAACTTTACAAATATCCATTGAATTCTTCTCTTCTCGGCAATGCCATTTCCTTCATTTTCAGCCTCTTCTGGTGCTTGTTGATGGCAAGTTTCCCTAGCTGCGCACCAAAAACATGGAGCCCCAAGAGGAACACCAAGGAAAAGGGAATTCTCTTGCAAGAAAATCTATCTTGTATCATCAACAAGCTTGTTTATTATGTTTCATATGATCACAATGAAAACAAGAACACCAGGCACAACAAATCTTCATGCAGCATCATGTAGATCTCCCACAGATTTGATAGAATCAACCATATTCTTCAATATCTTCATAAAATCCATCAATAAAACAAATAAAGCAAAGGAATAGACCATCTTTGAATGGAAATACATCACATAGTATTCATATTCAATGTCTTCATAGTCTTCTCTCTCAATCTCTCACATACAATCACTCTGTTTTAGTAGAATTAGCTATCTCTGACTCTCTCTCTCTCTCTCCATCAATAATATATCATATCCTCACTACAATCTCTCTAAAATCACTCTCAATAATACTTCTTAGGTCGTGGATACCCCTCCCAAGAGGTATGTCTAATATGAAGAGTCACCAGAGCCACTACAGTGTCCTTTCATAGCTCACTACTGTCACTTCACTCCAGTCTTTACTTGAGTCTTCAGCAGCTACTTCTTTCACTTGTTTTAGCTCTTTTGCACTTGTATTCACCTCTTTCCAAGGCTAGAAAACTTTCCCAAGCTACACATACATCTATCAGAACACATACAGAAGCATACAGAACAGTCACAGTATAGTCACAGAACAGCTACAGTACAGAACAGAACAGAGATAGAAGACCTACAGAAGACCTACAGAAGGTCATCAAAACCTCATAACTCATACTTAAACCATTCCAAACTCTCAAAAACTATTCAATAAGCTTTCACAAGATCTCAATCCCTATCAATCATCAATCCATCCCTCCTTACAGAAGACAATCAGAACAAAACAGAAGCTATACAGAAGGTATACAGAACCAATCAGAACATCACAGAACCTCATATCTCCACTAATAAACATCATGAACTTCCAAAACACAATCAATATCATCCAAAACACTTTCAAACCACTTCCAAACCAACCAATCATCTCATAAAATCAACCATTCAGCTCTCGAAAACAACAAAAATCAGCCAAAAAACAGGTCATTTCAACACTCAACAGGAGGCTCTGGCTATAAATCCCTTACCTCCGAATCCCGTACAAGAGGCCGATGTGACTTGAGATGGGATCTCGAGGCCCGTATACTAGTCTATGGGCGAAACTTGGCGCAACAATCTTATAGATTGCTAGGATAGCCTTTGGGCACGATACTTGATGTATTCCGGTATACGGAAGGATTATTTCTGCGGAGGGAGAAAGAAACACTTAATTTCCCTATATGGGCAGGAGAAAAACATTGATCTGAAGATAAGTTAAGGAAGTGTTTGATCATGTTTTATCTTGTCTTCGTGTCAGTGCCCTAAATTACATAAAGGAACCTATGATTAATGGGTGAATTAAGGAAGCTGCTTTTATGTGTCAAACATAATGTGGTAGGTAATTAGATGACTAAAAAAACCCCCGAGGGAAGCGTGGTGGATGTGACCAATGGGTCTATCCTATGAAAGGGTGGTCTCGGTTAGTCAAGAGCTTTCCTCAAAGGAAATGTTAACGAGAAATGTTAGGAAATGTCAGATGATGACCTTACACAATGTTGGTTAGAATCCTGATTCATACCGTTTTAGGGAACCGGAATGGGACTATGCCCTACAGGCAGAGAGGTCGACCGATGCATCCCTCTTGTTTCCCATTCTCTTTGAACCAAGTGCGGCATGAGTCTGCTTGGGTCTAGTTGTATCTATGCAAAGTGGAGCGGCTGTAGACCGATGCTAGAAGGCTATTAGGAAGACTTGACTGCTAGGAACCCGGACTTCAGGTTGATCCTAGTGGGAACGGCCGGATAAGTTTCGTTGCGAGGCAGAATCGAGAGACCCTAGTTGGCAAACCCTGTGTCATTCCTTGGGAGTGCCGGGTGGCGTCTTCTAGATTGATCTCTCGATGGGCTGCTAAGATGTGTCCCGCAATTTGAGGGGCGGGCATGTTACAAATAAGAAGAAGAAGACTCTAGAAGTTTCCTCCCCTCCTCCTCTTAGAGGGAGGTCACAAACGCCCTCCCTCCTTCACTATTTCCATAAATTACCATCATCTACTTTTCTATTTGCACAAGAGATTGCTTCACCAAGTAAAGAAAAGGCGGGAGATCGTTCAAGTCAAAGTCAATTCTTCCGTAATCAACGATATCACTATCCTCTTTGAATCGTGATATTTCCGAATCTTTTCCTTCCTCTAGCCCCACATTCCAAGTTCAAGAATGACCCCAAAACACATATTCTCCCAAGTGGCTGGGAAGGCCACATCCAGGGAAGGGGATTTGGACAAAGATTCCACCACAAACTCAAATGGGCTATCAAGTGTAAATAGCAACTAGCCTCCCCAAACCCAAGTACCATTATGATGCCTTGTCCTATGAATGGAATGGTAAATCATAATTATCATGAAAAATAATCATACTTTTGCACCGTATAATTTGTATAAACTGAAAGGTAGATGCATAGGTGTAAATCTAATTCATGATGGTCATGCTAATTACAGGTTGATTAACATGTATGGGCTGACTACAATACTAAGCTGATTAGTAAGCACAAATTTTGCAAATGCATCTTAGATTACTGATATGTAAATATACAAGCTCTTCAAAGGATTGCATCTTATAAACCATTAAAAAGAGTTAGCTTGCATTTATATAATGCATGATGGATTCATGTACTTTGCACTTAAAAATATAAATTGCAATTTATGATTATACATAAATTCATTGAAATGAATTTTCAAGGAATGGAAGTCTTGCATTGTATTAGGAAATCAAGAAAATATTGCATCTTGATTTGCAAGGCATCGTAGGTAGATTCGGTTGCAATACACAACAAAAATTCATCTTAAAATATAGATTTGAGATGTGCATACAAATTGTTAAATTCAATTGTAAGAAAGGGTTCGTTAAGTGAATTCCTAGATGGTATTGAAGTTAGGGTTTAATTGTAAATGAGCCAATTAATGCTCCAATCATAATTGACTTAGAATCAAAAATACGGTCATAGATCTCTATCCTAGGGATTAGCTCATGATAAGTCCAATAACGCTCTTAGAGGTATCATTTTAGACCATGACATAACTCGATGTCGATGCAAAAAATCCAAATGTTGTATCCACATGAAGGAAAGACAATTCTCAATGTGACATTCAATGCCCGCAATTACTCAAAGATTGCGAAGGGTTTAGGTTACTCATGGCTTGCAAGAGAGATGAATGAAAGATTTCTAGCACAAAATCTTGAGGGAATGACGAGATGCTAATTGGATGTAAGATCGATTACATAAATTCTCGTTCTTATTGCATAAGAATGAGGTAGGACACAAGGGTATTCCCTACCCCCACAGTGGGCCATTATAGTTGACACAAAGCAAGAAAAATTCGAAGGTTGAGTGCTAAGCATTCAAAAGGGAACTCCACCTTAGCCGGCATTACACTATTGTTTGGGGATTGAAATTTGGCAAGAGCCTGAAGCCTGGCAAAATCTTCATCTCTTAAAAGAAGTATGCATGGGAGATCTTAAAAGCATTTGGCATGACTAAGTGTAAGGAGATAGCTACACCTGTGGAGGTCAATGTGAAGTTATCCATTGAGGATACATCAGCACTAGCAAACATTGGAAGATATAGGAGATTGGTTGGTAGCCTCATCTAGTTGTGTGACATCGGGCCATATATTAGTTTTGTTGTTGGGGTTTTGAGCAGATTCTCAAACAAACCCTGATAAAGTCATTGGAAAGCTAGGATGTAGGTGTTCAGATACTTGAAGGAAACTCTTGACTATGCTATCATATACAGTAACACATGTGAGTAGTAGCATATCATGTACATATCATTGATTGCATAAACCTTACACAGACATGAAGATAGGTCTTCCAACCAATGACAAACAAATAGTTTGTGAGACAATAGCAATAAAATCTATGTTATAACCAAGGTATTCTCTGATTGTAAGAGCCTCAAAGCATATTAGATATGTGCCATAACCTCTAGGGTCGATACATGGTCATATGAGTGTCAACACTTGTACATACATCAAGTACTAGTGATAAAGGAGCTTCTCACACGTGTTGTAACCTACAAACAGACTTGTTTTGATAGTAGTATAAGTCCAAAACTGAGCATTCAGTGATCTAACCATTCATAAGACATCCCACAATCATGTGGCATCATCCAAGCATTACTGGCCAAAAACTCAATCTTCAATGAGCCCCAACTATCAAGGACAAGCTCTCATAGACTTTATGATAGCACCCTACCTATCATATATATTCAACAGATGCACTTTAGCTCACTCTCAATATGCTCAAGTGTATGTGATTTATGTTATGCTATTTTCCAAGCATCTGTTGATGCTTGAGTATGCCAATGCTAATCATTTGATGGTTGAAAAATCCTTACAATTTCAAGTAGACACATACGCAATTTATAAGTAGTTCATGATGATCTTAGGATGGCTAATTAGGTGTTGCTTCTCATATACATTGTGAGCACTCCATTGAGCACTGAAGAGTGCTTGATAAGCTCCATAATGTAGGCCAAATCTTCACAAAAAATCAAGGCACAAGATGCTTGCCTTCTTGACTAGTTCCCATGTGACAAAGATTACAGGTGCAGATTTGAGAATATCACATTGATATGCTTATATCAATGTTGGTTGAAATGAGCCCATCCAAAAGATCCACCTTGAATTCCTCAATAGGCCTTGAGCAAGCCACACAATGAATGCATGCCTTTCAACTGATGCAATGACAATCCTGAAGTGAATGATGCAGATCAAGTCCACCTCCAATTTTTAGCTCTTGCTCATTTTGACACTGAGCTCTTTGTGTTGATACCATGTTCAAGGAGAGGGGAAGAGGCAGATAAAGGGTTGGAGCTACTAATTGAGAGCAGTGTAGACTCTCATTCTCATTATTCATTCATTCTATGTAACACTCTCTAAAGTTTAAGTCACACAAAACAAAAGATAAGATAGGTCACAACTGACCAAACTCATTATTACAACACACATGTCAATGACAGCTAGCTATAGCTGTACAAATAGGTTGTCCATAAGTACTGAGCTTGAATCTAAAAAATAATTATGTGCAAGTTTTTCCGGGCCTTGGGTTTGTAGGTAAAATAGTAGCTTGGCCAAGAGTGTGTGAGCTAGTCATGATGTGGGATTGCACTCAACTAGGATAGCTCTAGCTAGGTTGAGAGTGGGTAAACAAGTAGGCAAGTAGGTTATCTAGGTAGTTAGATTGAGGATGATGTGGCAATCCAAGGAAGTGGGTAGGCAAGTAGACTAGCAAGCTTAGACAAGTAAGGTCATGCAATCCTAGTCTTAGGCTTCAATTCTCCAACAATCAAGTAGATAGGATATCAATTGTGTGCAAGTAGCCTAAGTAGATGGGAAGAGCAACTAGTCTTTTAATGAAGTGGCAAGTAATCTAAGGTAGAGAGGAGGCTTGAGTTGAGTTGGCAAGTCCTACAAGATAGGTAAGCTTAACATTCATGAGTTGACCATCATTCAAGGCAATTGTGGATTGCTAGGCTAGGTCTTTTTTTTTAAAAAACGTGTTGCCTTATCTCTTTGATGTGTTTGTAGGTTCTTCTTCCTCTTCATTTTTGGCTATGGCTATCTATCCTACTTCTATTTCTCTTTAATGCTATAAATTAGCGAGGTTTTCATTTGAGGGTGGGTATCTCAATAGCTGTTAGATATGCTCAATGCCCCACCCTCATAAGGTGCCACCAATGATCCATGATGCTCAAAGTTGTAAGGCCCCCATTATGAGGAGAAGCCATATGTGAGCCCAGACATTGGTTGAGTCCTGACTTGTATGTCAGATGAGGTCTATGTGATTGGATGGCAAAAAGGTGACTGTTGTGGGTCTAATCTTTGGGTTAGACAGAGTAGTTAAGCTGGTAGCAACTCGATGCACATTGCATCGAGTTGCAGGGTAAGTGAGTTATCAGGGGCCCTAGCCAATGGTAAAGGCCTAGAATATTCCCTAGCCAACTAGTGGAGATGCACATAGAAGGTCAACAGACACATGTGCATATGGAAGGTCAATAGATACATGGGCACATGGAAGGTCAATAGACACATGGGCACATGGAGGTCAACAGACACAGATGCATATGGAAGGTCATCCATCATGACCCCCTTCACAAGCTATAAAGGTAAACCCCTTAACAGCCATCAATTATCCATCTTTCACCCAGTCAGAGTTGTTCCAGCTAGTCTTAAGCTCTTCACCTATCTTCTGTCTAGATCGCCATCTAAGCTTCATAGTGGAAGCGCACGGGTGGATAGAGCCATCTTTGTATCAGTTGATGGAGATAAAGAAATTTTGTTATTCTCCTCTTATCTATTGTGTACTCTCTATCTCTTTCTCAGATTCTGCTCATTGTGCCATGTAATTTTTACATGGTATCAAAGCCCAGGGTGCTCTAGGGATCAAAGAGTGCACAAGAGGCAAAGGCTTCAACAGCAAAGAGGAACAATGTTGTCTTCCGGAAGCGGTGTTGGCGCATCAAGAAGTGGTGCAGGAGGTGGTGCTGCTGTACCAGCTATTCAAACACTGAGGATTCGTCCACCAACCTTCAACAAAGGAAAGTTAGATGGTACAAACTACACCTTGTGGAAGTTCAAAATTACAACTATCCTTGATTCTTATGAGCTTTTGGAGACAGTGTTGGGGACTGACGCAAAACCACAGCCTATCCCCGACCCCATCAAATTCTAGTGTGATGATTTCTCCAAATGCAGATCTTCTACGAGCTTGGAAACAAAGGAATGCAGATGCATTGTGTGCCTTAGTTACAAGCTGTTATGACAGTGTTTTGACTTTGATTTAGCATACAACCAAAGCATCAGAGGCTTGGAATGTACTGAGGAGTCAGTATAAAACACGAAACCAAACAAGGATTAAAAACTTGGAGAATCAACTAGCAGCGGAGAAGCTTGCTGAAGGAGAGACGGTTGAAGCATTCATCACTCGGATTAAGAATCTGTGTCACCAGATGGCTGGCGCTAGGATACAAAAGACTAGCAAAGAGCTAGCTCGTAGATGTCTTCGAATATGTCTACAAAAGTTTGATGGACTAGTAACTGCCCTTAATACTCAGGTGAGACCTCAAGCTTTGACTTTTGAGGAGTTTTGTGCATTATTGATGGAGGAGGAGTTGAGGCTGAAAGCCCGAGAAGGAAGCAACAGTGGAGATGTTGCATTCTCTGCCAGTGAAAAAGGGAAAGGTAGTTCCTCCACCAAAAATGATGGGGACAAAAAGAAGAAGGGCGGCAAGAAGAAGTTTCAAGGAGAGTGCTTCTACTACAAGAAGAAAGGACATGCGATCGCAGATTGTCGTGTCAAGAAGGCAAATGAAAAGAATGGTACCCTTAAAAGTAAAGGGGAAGAGACAACCAATACGGCTTAAGCAGAGTTGGAGTTATTCATGGAAACGGTTGAGGAATTATGCTCCTCGGCGCAATAAGAATCTACCACTGACTCATGGTTGTTGGATAGTGGGGCCTCCCATCACATGACCAATAAGAAAGGTCTATATAGTTCTATATAGCGTCTACAAGAATCCATCACTATGATGGTTGGAAATGATGCAAAATGCCCTGCTGTGGGCATAGGTACTATTTCTTTTGTTGCTGCAAATGGTGAAGTCAAAAAGCTTTCAAATATGTTGTATGTTCCTAAAATTAGGAGAAATCTATTATCAGTCTGCCATAACTGATCTTGGTCATGAAGTGAGGTTCAAGAAGACAGGTGAAAAAAATCTTGACAGTGCTGGCAATATTGTTGGCAAAGGAAAAAGAAAGAACAACATGTATGAGCTAAGTGCTCTTACAGCCACCGCTGGAGTAGGCACAAATAAGCTTTGGCATGAAAGGTTTGGACACATCGGATTTGCAGTGTTGAAGGAGATGCAAAATCAAGGTATGGTTGTTCACCTACCTACAGTGAGGACCGAATTGAGGGAACCATGTGAAGCTTGTATGATGGGCAAGCAACAGAGAAAGGCATTTCCATAGGAAAGCAAGAATAGAGCACATGCTCCTCTAGAGTTGGTGCATGCTGACTTGTGTGGTAAGATGCCTACATAGGCTTTGGGGGGATCTTCTTATTTTATGTTGATTGTCAACGACTGCAGTAGGAAGATGTGGGTGTACTTCCTTCGTGATAAGGCTCAAGCTTTTGGTAAGTTTAAAGAATAGCTAAAACTTGTTGAGAATGAAACATGGAAAAGTGTGAAGAAGTTTAGAACAGATGGTGGTGGTGAGTTCAACTGAAAGGAGTTTGAAGACTTTTGAAAGAGCAAAGGGATCAAGCGTCAATTGACAGCGCCTCACACACCTCAGCAGAGTGGTGTTGTGGAACGCAGGAATTGCACCGTTGTGGAGATGGCAAGATGCATGCTAAAGGGCAAGGGATTGCCTAACCATTTTTGGGATGAAGTTGTTAATACTACAGTCTACATTCTAAATCAGAGCTACACAAAGGTTCTCAAGGAAAAAACACCTCATGAGGCTTACACTGGTAAGAAACCATCTGTCTCACATTTCAGAATTTTTGGATGTGAATGTTATGCACGTGTTCCAGATGAGAAGAGAAACAAGTTAAAACCAAAAAGCAGAAATGTATCTTCTTGGGTTATAGTGATGAGCAGAAGGCTTACAAATTATATGACCAAGAGGCAAAGAAGATCATCGCGAGCTTTGATGTGGTGTTCAAGGAGGAGCCGCATACAATGGAGGAGGAGAAGGCAAGTTCTTCCACTTTATCATCAAGCGAAGAAGTAGTCCACTATGAACCTGTCCCGAGAGCTATCCCTATCCTTAAGGAGGAGGAAGCATCATCTTCACATGATGAGGAAAAAATTCACCAATCTGACATCACCCCATCAGAAAAGTCATTGCCACGTTGGGTGAAGCAACTCTATGACCACAATAATCCTATGCCTACATCTGTTGAGGAGAAGGCAGACGGACCAAGAAGGTCTCAGAGAATAGAGGAGCAAAGGAGGGCTTCTGCTCACATAGTCAATATGGCCTTGATGGCTGAGATTATGAGAGAAGTAAAGGAGCCAACTAACTTGGAAGAAGCACTTGTATATCCAACATGGAAGGCAACTATGCAAGCCGAGTATGACAACATAATGAATAATGACACTTGGGAGCTAGTGGATCGGCCAGCAAAGCAGAAGGTTATTGGCACCAAGTGGATCTGGAAGGTAAAGTACAAGGCTGATGGTACCTTAGAAAAGTACAAAGCCAGACTGGTTTCCCAGGGATTTCCATAGGTTGAAGGGTTTGATTTTCAAGAGTCATTTTCCCCAACTGCTAGAATGACCACTATTCGCACTTGCAGTGGCCAGTTTATCAAATGGATGTTAAATCGGCATTATTAAATGGTGACCTCAAGGAGGACGTGTACATGGCTTAGCCACTAGGGTTTGAGGCCCCCCATTCTGAGAACAAAGTGTATAAACTGAAGAAGGCATTGTATGGGCTAAAACAAGCCCCTAGAGCATGGTACCAGCGGATAGATAAGTTTTTTTAAAGCTTAAACTTCAAAAGATGTGCCTCAGATGCTAACTTGTATGTTTACAGGGATGGTAAAAAGTCTGTAGTGATTGTCCTATATGTGGATGACCTTCTTATTATAGGTGACTATGAAGATATGATCAACCAAACTCGAAAGGCTTTGAGTTCTAAGTTTGAAATGCCAGACTTAGGCTCGCTGCACTATTGTTTGGGGATTGAAGTCTAGCAAGAATTAGGAAGGATCTTCATCTCTCAAAAGAAGTATGCATGGGAGATCTTGAAGGCATTTGGCATGACCGAGTGCAAGGAGATAGCTACACCTATGGAGGTGAATGCAAAGTTATCCATTGAGGATACATCAGTACTAGTAGACATTGGGAGGTACAGAAGGTTGGTCGCACAGTCTGATCTACTTGTGTAACACCAGACCAGATATCAATTTTGCTGTTGGTGTTTTGAGTAGGTTCTCAAACAAACCTCATGAGATTCATTGGAAAGCTGGGATGCGGGTGCTCAGATACTTGAAGGAAACTCTTGACTATGGTATCACATACAGTTCCGAAACTTCTCTTGTGGGGAATTGTGACTCAGATTGGGTAGGAGATAGTGATTCTAGGAAGTCTGTTTTTGGTTATTGTTTCTCTTTAGGTTTAGGAATTTTCTCTTGAATTAGTAAGAAGCAGCCAACAATGGCATTGTCTTCTACCAAAGCAGAGTACAAGGTAGCTTGTTTTGCTGCATGTGTAGTATGGTTGAGAAGGATCCTATGGCATATGGGAGTGCAAGATGAAGAACCAACTGTGTTGAGATGTGACAATCAGAATTGCATCACCATTGCCAAAAATCGAGTGTTTCATGCACACACCAAACATATAGAGATCTAGTATCACTATGTGTGTGATTTGATCGAGGATGGGATAGTGGAACTAGTCTACTGTCCAACAGAGGAGAATGGAGTGGATATCTTCACCAAACCACTTACGAAGGATCTGCTTCAAGTTCATCTTCAGAGACTTGGCATTGGGTCGAGGATATAGTTCACCTATGGGTGGACATTGAGGGGGGGTGTTAGATATGCTCAATGCCCCACCCTCATAAGGTGCGACCAATGATCCATGGTGCTCAAAGTTGTAAGGCTCCCATTATGAGGAGGAGTCACCATATGTGAGCTGGGACATTGGTTGCGTCCTGACTTGTATGTCAGCAGATGAGGTCTATGTGACCGGATGGCAAAAAAGGTGACCATTGTGGGTCTAATCTTTGGGTTAGATAGAGTAGCTAAGCTGGTAGCAACTCGAGGCACATTGCATCGAGTTGCGGGGTAAGAGAGTTATCAAGGGCCCTAGCCAATGGTAAAGGGAATATTCTAGGGAATATTCCTTAGCCAACTAGTGGAGGTGCACATGGAAGGTCAACAGACACATGTGCATATGGAAGCTCAATAGACACATGGGCACATGGAAGGTCAATAGACTCATGGGCACATGGAAGGTCAACAGATATAGGTGCATATGGAAGGTCATCCATCATGACCCCCTTCACAAGCTATAAAAGCTAAACCCCTTAACAGCCATCAATTATCCATCTTTCACCCAGTCATAGTTGTTCTAGCTAGCCTTAAGCTCTTCACCTATCTTCTATCTAGATTGCCATCTAAGCTTCACAGTGGAAGCGCACGGGTGGACAGAGCCATCTTTGTATCAGTTGTTTGGAGATAAAGAAATTTTGTTATTCTCCTCTTATCTATTGTGTACTCTCTATCTCTTTCTCAGATTCTGTTTGCTATGCCGTGTAATTTTTACAATAGCATCTTATTGATGGAAGAAGAAGAGGATGGGTATGAGATGGTGATGTAGAGAGAAGAAGCTTTCAATTCTCCATATATATTTAGATTTTCTTCACATGTGCAACATGGGGAGACTCTTATTATTTTCAAGAGCTTCAACTTGCTACTATCATATGGCCACCTCTCACATAACCATGTCAAATGATCTATGATATATCATTCCATGCATGAAATAATATATGGAACCAATATATCAATCATATCAAACAAGAGCGTACATTTGTTGTAGTTGCTTACCAAGGCTTACAACTACTTACTAACATATCATGTAGAAAAAGGAGTATTAAGAAGAATTACTCTCTTGTTTTTTTAAACATGTTTTTTGATATGGAAACTTCCTACCTTCAGTTTTTGAACAATATTCCAAAGCTTCTTTTCTCTTTTTCAAATATCCCATACCATTTGCTTAAGCTACAATGCTTTTTTTCTTTTTGTAGCTACACAATGGTCTCTTTGTTGCTTTCTAACTTACTCAAACATTGGTTCATGGCATGCTTCGAATACATGTTTTCCTTCTTGAGAAAATCCTTCTCTAACCACGTGACCTTCCCATCCACATCAAGACAATGTGTCTATCCTAAAAACCCATTGTACTCATTGATAGATGAAGTGAAAGTCTTGTTTCCCTTATGAAGTGGCTAGTATATTTAACATCAAGCTCAATGTAAAGATTTAAATTGCTCTCCTTCTTCGTACACTTTTTCCATTTTCTAGAAATGTAAAATTAAATATATTAGTTTTCTCTTACAAAAGAAGAAAAGCAATGGAGAATAAGTATTATCAATACAATATTAATGCCTTTTACAATAGGGGGTAAATGAAAGAATACAAAATGCAAGTGAAAGAAAGTAAAATGAGAAGACAACTAGAGAAGATGATGTGAAAATTCCTTGTTTATTATATATTTAAAATATTTAGCTAATGGTCAACATTTTAAGATGTGAGCGATTGAATTCCACCTTCTTTATGTCAATATTTTCAATTTTTACTCTACCATTAAAGTTATGAAATATCTTCATTCAATGATAGCAAAAAGTAAAAAGATATTTGAAAATTTGAAGCCAAAATATCAATAATGAATTTCCTCTTTTTTGTGAAATTTGAGATTCTCTTTATCTAAGATAAGTTGTCATTTCGTAGAACGTGTGTTTTTTAGTCCAAAGTAAACAACTATCCTTTTTACAAAAAGATGATGAAGGCTTGGTTGTGATGGAAGAAGCAAGAGGGAAGAAGATAGAAGTAAGAGTTGAATACATGAATATGAGAGATTCTATTGACTTTACACACTATATGCATAGGGTTTCTTGCATAGGTAGCCTCAACACTTGGTCTTTCTTAAGTCCAATCATCCTCTCTTTTACATGCGGTTGGCCTTTAGATTTGTACTAGAGACTTTATGGAAATGCACATGGACTTGTGGATTTACATAGCTTGTGGACCATTTGTGCATATATGAATAGAATTTCAAAAAATTTCATCAATGGCTTTGAGAGACCTTAAAATTTGATGGGAGTGAGCCTAGCTCTCACTTCATTATGGGATATATATTATTGTATAATATGATAAAATGTAGCTTAAACAGTATGATATCCTTGGTGCCTAATATTTTCTCTAACATTTTCAAAATTTGCTACCATGATTTCTAGCACCTTCCTAAACTTTTCAACTAAATTTCTTTTAATCCAAGTCCCCTTCTTTTACTTTCCTAGCCTCCATGACTCCTTTGACCTTATCTGTGATGACCACTTTGATCCACCCTTAACTTTGATCTTTTACATTCTTTTTGTGACCTTCTCTATTTTGGATTAACAATCTAGGATAGTGTAAACAAAAGTTTCCCTTTGTCGACTCACGTGTTATAAGAAGTAGAGCACATAAAATGCAAGTTGAATACTTGAAGTAGGAGAGATAATAACATATATATACTAAGTACTAGCTTTTAGGAGTGAGACAAAGGTGATCTTGAGGGGATCACTCATAAATATATAAATCTATCACATATATTCAAAAGGGATTTTCAAAATCTCAATTTAGAGCTTCTCTTTACATATAGAGGGTATCATTTAATGGGGATCTTCACATATTGAACATGGTATGCTTTATTAATGATAGATTCATAGATAAGGGGTTTTTTAATTAGGCCTTGAACACATGTGATAGTAAGGTTTTACATATAGTGAAACCCTTGAAAAGGCAATTAAAGAAGCCAATGTACTCCTCTTCTTTGTAATAATTTATTTAGTATTAAGATTTGTCATACAATTTTGGAGTTGGCAAGCTCAACCCGTATTTGGAATGAGAGATGGAATGTGTTTCATTAACCAATCCATATTATTTCCTACATCCTCCACCCTTTGTACAAGGATACTAACCATATGAGTGATAGGAAGTTGATATCAAGCTAAACTGAGTACTTGATTGAGCCTTTAACTCTTATCAAAGAGATAGTTAAATTCTTCTCTAGTTTATGACTTATCCACTACCTGTGTATTAGATCATCAAAATGACCAATATTTAGAATTTAATTCTTTCCTTAATTTAGTCAAGACTCAAGATGCTTTGCTCGGAGTTGGTGTTATTAATTAAACAAAATTGAGAATGAGGCAATCTTGTTCATGCATGAACAAGATCGCTTTGCACAAGAAGTTTACGTAAGAGAGGAGATGCCTTGTTATGTCTTAGTGGGAAATAAATAGATGTATAATATCGAATGTGTAATCATTGGTTCTCCATGTGCTTTACCAAGAGTGTGCAATTGCTACAATAAAGTGAATTTGGAGTATATGCATTGAGATGTATTAGATCATCAATGAAAAATAGCTCAAATTTAACTTTTTCATTCATTTAGTCAAGAGTCAAGATGCAGTGCTTGGAGTTGGTGTTGTTAATGAAATAAAATTGAGGATAAGGCAAGCTTGCTCATGCATGAACATGGTCACTTTGCATAAGAGATTACCTTTAGATAAGAGAGGAGATTCCTTGTTATTTTTTGGTGGGAGATAAATGGATGTCCAATATTGAATTTGTAATTCTTGGTTCTCCATGTGTTTTCTTAAGAGCACACAATTGGTGCAATAGAGAAAATTTGATGTTGATATATTGTCTATTAGACTACTACTACATGCATGTGTGGAATAATAAAATAAGAGGAGATGATGTGAAGCTACTTCATGGAAAAGTCTATATGAGATACTATTCACTTTTCTATCTCACTGTGTGTATGAGTTAGAGAAAACATAATAAAGGATAAAGAAGAAACTTCAGTATCTCACTATGTATGGGATAAAGAGAATGAAGCAATGAAGTACAAAGAAGAAGAAGACTATTGAGCCCTCAATCTTGCCCACCTAATCTATATCATTTTCTCTTTTAATATATTCATTTGGTATCATATCAAGAGTGCAATTGGAGCATGAGGCACGAAGAGTTAACGTCAAATGCAATCAATCTATGCTATCTAAGAATGGAAGAGGTACAAACTAGAAACTAATCTCTCCAATTTAAGCAAATAGGTACTTAGATTGTGAAAGCCGTTAAGGCTCAATCTTGTGACTATCACATCCAAAATGGAAAAAAATTTGGCCAACCATTGAACGTTAGAAATAAGTGAAAGTGGAGCTAGAGTGATATCATAAGAGGAAGTGAGAGCTACGGAGGCTCAACCAAGAGAGACCAAGATAGTATATGGGAACTCCAACACTCATAGTGTGTCACTTGCCTTACCTTATTCTATTGTCATAGAAAGAATAAATAATAAAGTCACAATGATGAGTGGCCATCACCTACAATGTATAGGTGTGCAAACAATAAGTATAAATAAATGTTGGTGGCTAGGCATAGGCAGCTTTTAACCCCCGATACAAAAATCCTCACATCCAAAGACATGCAAATGTGCATATGAGGGAGGTTTACTAAACCATAACTCCTCTGAAACTCTACCATCAAGAGTAGTGTATGGAAATCTATTAATCAAATGAAGTGTAGTAGTAACTACTGTAGCCTAAAAATGTTCTTGTAAGTGTGCTTGACTAAGCACATTATGGAATCTTTCTTGAATAGTCATATTCATGCACTTTGCAACACCATTATGTGGTGGGGTGTAAGGGGAAATTAGTTAATACTCAATATCCCTATCATCACAAAATTGCTCGAATAGTTAGAAAAATATTCATCCCCATTTTCAAATCATAGGTATTTCAGCCTATGCCCAAGTTGGTTCTCAACTATAGCAAGAAAGTGCTAAAACATAGACAAGACTTCTTATTTTTACTTTAAGGGGTAGGCCCAAAACTTATGTGAGTAATCATAAACTAATGTAATGAAATACTTTGTACCACCTAATGACTGTGACAAGGCATGGGACCACAAACAACTGAATGCACAAGAGTCAATGGCTCACCCACACATGTAGAATCAAAGTTTTTATGAGTTACGAGGCTACCATTTAAACAATGATCATATGAATCAAAACATGAGTAGTCAAGAGGCGTAAAATGCTAGTATAAACAAGTGAGTACATTCATTCCTTTAAAGGACATATGCCCAAGACAATGATGTCAAAGAGATATATCTAGAATATCAATCACAGCTAGAATATGATCAACATCTCTAGATATAAGCAAGGAATACATGCTGCTAGAGCCTTAGCACCTCTAGCAAAAATGAGGTTGCCATGTGTAATCCTCCACCTAGAATCACCAAAATATACATGATACCTATCATTGTCCAACTATCCATAGTCAAACTGAAGACATGATGTACACATGTCTCACAAATGGAGAACGAGTAGCAAACTACAGTCTCACATCACCAATGCCAACAATATCATGTACGCTATCATCACCTAGCCTAATTGAACCTATAATAGTGATGTAGGTATAAAACCAATGGCGATGTGGGGTAACAAAAAAGCAAGCTTCTGAATCAAGAAGACAACACTGAGAGTAAGAGGATTGAACATCATTCAATTGAGTAGCATTAAGTGAAGAAGCAAATAAAAAGATTCATGGAGGTTCATAGTTAATGTAGGCCATACGTTTGAGAAGAAACACAACCACACACCTCTAGTGCATGAACTTGCCTCTTAAATAAGCACATGAATACATTTGATACATTACATTGAGTCTAGTTTGACTTGCCATCTCAGATCCCTATCCTTCCAATTAGTCATCCTCTAAAGACTACTTCATATTACATCTTCATACAAAGAAGGCACCATCCTTTCATACACTCAAATATATGTTTCAATACCTCCCTTTGGTGTCTTATTCAGCTTGCCAGGTGTTCAAGTGGTTACATGATTGATTTTACAATGATTGATTGTCCCCCCTCACTAGATGTATTCTATGGCTACTACTAGTGGGTAGTTAGGGTCTTTGTCTTCAGTCCTTAGGTCTTCAAAAAAGGTGCCCTTCTATCTTTTTGTGTTGGTTGTTTTTCTCCATAAATTTTGATTGTCTTCATGATGTCCAATCTTCTTAAAATGAATACATTTGGGCAGTTACTTCAAACTACATTCAATGCTAATGTATCCTTTCCTTTTGTAGTGATAACATTCCTTAAGATCATTCTTTGTAAGGAAATGGTGTCCTTGCTTATTGATATGTCAACCTACCCTTTAAGTTCCTTCTCTTTCAAATGGATTAAAAATACACAACCTTCAAGGTTAAGTATTTCATGTGTAAGGAGAGAATCTTTGAAGGATGCATACTCTTTAGGTAAACTTACAAGTAGCATTATATTTGGAAACTCCAATAGTCACAATATGTGACTTGCCTTCTATTTGTCACTAAAAAAATAAAGAATAAAGTGATAGTAGTGATAGGTGTTCACCACCACCTACTGCAGTGTACAAGTGTATGGTTATGTATATAATAAATGTAGGCATCTATGCCTTTAACTCCAAAAACTTTTCACTTAAAGGTGAATGTGTGTTAGTGAAGAGTAAAAGAAAAAATAGAAAATTACAACATATACATAGAATACAATAGGATGAGGAAAGATGTCATCTCATCCTATGCCCATCAACCTCCTAAGGAAGATATATTATTCCACTAGAAGACTTTTAGTGAGCTAATCTGTAGGACTTGTATCTATAGATATCTTGATAAGCTCAATGGACTTGTCCTCTACTACATCTGTGATAAAGTGATAGCACACCTCAATGTGCATTATCTTTGCATGGAAAACCAAATTACAAGCCAACTGAATGGAACTCATCAAACTTGAATGTAGTGTATGAGTCATAGGCATGCCAAGATTTGCAACTAGATGGCATAACCATAAGGACTCCTTGAGAGCCTCAATGGTTGTTATATACTCAGTCTCAGGTAGTAGACAAGGTAGTGCATTTTTTACACCTTGGACATCTAAGAGATAGCTCCTCCAGCATAGTTAAAGACATACATGTCCTGCATAATCTAAGTCAATGTAACTCATGATATAAGGTGTCCAGTCCTTGACACGTTTTAGTAGTCCATCGAGAGTCTAATCTAAAAGATGCTGCCTAGCACTCCCATGAAATGTTACAAGGTTTGTGGGATAGAAAATCTCGAGTCTACTCTGCAAGGAAGTGTATCGGCCAACCCTGTTAGGATTGACCTGAATCTTTCTGGTCAAGTCATACTACAACCTTCTAGTGTCGGTCTTCATATGATCTATCTTGCACAGAGCATCTAAACTGAGGCAGACTCATATCACACTTGGTTCAAAGAGAATGGGAAATGAGAGGGATGCATTGCTCGACCTCTCTACCCATAGGGTAAAGTCCCATTCCAGTCCCCTAAAATGATATGAGCCAGGGTTCTACCCTATATTATCTAAGGTCAATATGTCATCACGATTTGAATGTTGAGAAGTCTCCTAGTTCTCTGTTATCCCCTTGCCATAAGACAGACCCGTTGGGGGTTTCGTCCACCTGCTTCCCTTGATAGCTTTAGTTTTATACTTAGCTAAGGGTACATTAGTGGTAACACATACAAGCAGCTTCCTTAATTAACCCGTTAGCCACATGTTCCTTGTGAAGTAATTTTATGCACTAACACAAAAAAAGTTCAGAAAAATTCCTTAAAAGGTAAACTTTATATCAAATTTCAAACTGAGATACAAATCCCGTCTACAGGACGACTCCCGTAATCCGTAAGGATGAATCTTATTTTTCTCCAAGTTTCCAAGGCTTGCACTAGCAACAGGGCCTCAAGATTCCATATCGAGTCACGTAAATCATTTGAGTAGGACCCGGAGGCAAGGAATTTATAGCTAGAGCCCCCCTAGCATCCAAGTGTCCTCCTACGTTCAAACTAATCCATGGAGAGACCTCTCTCCGCAGGTTCAGTCCACATTCCCACCACGATTATTTAGAACCCCCTTGGATAGGGTTGGCGGCCAAGTGGGGGGTGGCTTGGGGTGCCCTCCAAGAATTTAACTTGATTCATTATACAAGATTCTTATGAGATCTTTTGTCTAGCAATCCTTTCACAAACACTGCTCCTGAAATTTACAAGCACAAACAATAATGTGCGCTGGTACTCAAAACACGTGCTAAGGTGGAGTTCCCTTCTCAATGCTTAGCATTCAATATTTGGATTTTTCTTGCTTTGGTGTCAATTGAAATGGCCCATTGTGGAGGTAGGGAATACCCTTGTGGCGTCCCTCATTCTTATGCAATAAGAATGATAATTTACGCAATTGGTCTTATATCCAATTAGCATCTCCCATTAGTTTCCAGATGGTAAATTTTTCCTAGGTTCTATATTAGCTCATGGGTTGGGTTTTCCAGCAAGTTCTTAGATAATCCAATCTAAGATCCTCAAGGACCGTTCGAGGGTAGCTCCACTCTCTTGAGAATTTATTACGAATTTCAATTCCTCTCCAAAATGGGGGAAAATAGGGAAAAACTGGATTTTGAGTGCCGAAAATTAAGGAAAAATAAGAATCATATTTGTGGATGTATGTGGGGTCTGAAGTATGAGGTTTAGCCTCAGTTCAGCCCTACCTCTATGTTTTACTGAGTTTTTATGGCTTTTCATACAATAAAAACATGGAAAATGAACCCTAAACCTATGCACCATGCACAACCTAAACGGGTGAGGGGGTAGAGTGTATAAAAAGTGTTTAAATGCTGAATGAAATGATGAAAAGCTTGCTGGTTTTTATGCATACCATTTAGGTTGGTCGAGATTTAAAAATTAAGAACCTAGTAGCACGAGGGTTTCTCGGTGCTAGGTTCATGCAACGCCGCATACAAATGATAGTCAAATTCATTGAAAGAATGCTTTTGCACTAAACACAAATGCTGATTTTCTTAATTGTTTGAGCACATAAACATTCACAATTTTCATAAAGCATGAAATTTAAAAGGTATCAACAATATCTCCTGGATGCATGGCAATTGCTTTCTGGAGGAATATGACCAACGTTGAGTGAGACAGGATATTCCAAGCTGTAGGCTAGGCATTGGGTCTAAGGGGAAGTGAAGTGAGGTATGGTACATTCCTGGATACGATCAATTGGTAACTTGAGTGGAAATATGTGCGATATTGTGTTATATATGTTTAGCGATGCATCGAGGGGCCAATCCCCAAGGTGTAGGAGAGTCGCAATGAGGTAGCGGCAGTCAGCTGTGGGAGGACCTCCTATGTTTGTACTTCGTGATATTTGGCAATGTGTTGGGACTCCCTCTGAGGAGTGTTAATTGGGTTAGATTTGGACTACGAGACGTGATACAAACGCAAGATGTTTAGGAAGATGATGTATGTGTCATCCACGCTCCTGGCCGCGAGACCGTGGGGTTGTTGAGCGCATGATAGAGGTCTGGCTAGTGCATGAGCCAGTGTCGGCCCGTTTTAGGTCCCATCAATAATTCGCAAATGGAAATTACCCTAATGTTTTACTTTTAGATGAGGTTTCATGTTTTGAGATCACAAGATCTAGATGATTCAATATAAGAACCAAATCGATCATTTGGTAACCGTTTACTTTATTAGAACTCTATCAAGGTCTTTAAGTTTGCCCTAGGGTTTCATTCCCTCAAGATTTTGTGGTAGAAATCCTTCATTCATCTCTCCTACAAGCCATGAGTAACCTAAAAACTTTGAAATCTTTGAGTAATTGTGAGCATCGAGTGTCATATTGAGAATTGTCTTTCTTTCATGTGGATACGACATTTGGATTTTTTCACTTCGACATCAAGTTACATCATGGTCTAAAACCATACCTCTAACAGTGTTATTGGAGCTAATCGCCAAGATAGAGATCTATGACCGTATTTTTGATTTTAAGTCAATTTATGATTATAGCATTAATTGGTTCATTTGCAATTAAACCCTAACTTTAATACCATCTAGGAATTCACTTAATGAATTATTTCTTACGATTGAATTTAACAATTTGTATGCATGTCTCGAATCTATCTTTTAAGATTATGTCGTGTATTGCAACCAAATCTACCTATGACACCTTACAAATCAAGATGCAAGATTTTCTTGATTTCCTGATACAATGCAAGGCTTCCATTCCTTGAAAATTCATTTCAATGAATTTATGCAAAATCATAAATTGTGATTTATATTTTTAAGTGTGAAGTACATGAATCTATCATGCATTATGTAAATGCAAGCTAATTGTCTTTAATGGTTTATAAGATGCAATCCTGTGCAAGAGCTTGTACATTTACATATCAGTAATCTAAGATGCATTTGCAAAATTTTTGCTTACTAATTATTTTAGTATTGCAGTCAACCCATACATGTTAATCAACGTGTAATTAGCATGACCATCATGAATTAGATTTAAACCTATGTGTCTACCTTTCAGTTTATACAAATTATACGATGCAAAAGTATGATTCTTTTCTATGATAATTATTATCTATCGTTCCATTCATAGGACAAGGCATTGTAATGGTACTTGGGTTTGGGGAGGCAAGTTGGTATTTACACCTGATAGCCCATTTGTGTTTGTGGTGGCATCTTTGCTCAAAATCCCTTCTATGGTTGCAGCCTTCCCGACCACTTGGGAGAATCTACGTTTCGGGGCCATTCTTGAACTTGGAATGCGGGCTTGGAGGAAGGAATAGATTTGGAAAGATCACGAACCGAAGAAGATTGTGATATCGATGATTATGAAAGAACCGACTTTGATTGAATGATCTCCCACCTTTTCTTTTCTTGGTGCAGTCCTTTCTGCAAGAATTTCCTACAACTCCACTTTGAATCCACTCTTTCCCAAATAGAAGGGTAGATGATGGTAATTTGCAGAAATAGTGAAGGAGGGAGGGTGTCTGTGACCTCTAAGAGGAGGAGTGGAAACTTCTAAAGTCTTCTTCTTCTTCTTCTTCTTCTTCTTCTTCTTCTTCTTCTTCTTCTTCTTCTTCTTCTTCTTCTTCTTCTTCTTCTTCTTCTCTCTCTCTCTCTCTCTCTCTCTCTCTCTCTCTCTCTCTCTCTCTCTCTCTCTCTCTCTCTCTCTCTCTCTCTCTACGGGGCTTGACAGGGGGTGGGTAGGCATCACTTCATCTCGAGGGGGGGTCTTTATAGGGAGGGGAGTGGTATGGTGGCCTTCTCCCAGCCTCCACCTAGCGACAGCATGGCGGTAGGTAGTTTTGGCCAGGGATAGTAGGGAAGGCGGAGGGAGGTGGCACATGTGTGCCCCTTCTCATTTTCATCATTGCCTCCCTCGCCATCCTCATTGTCTTCTTCTACTTCAGCTTCCTCGATATCATCTTCTACTTCATCATCATCGTCTTCTCCTACTTTAGCTTCCTCTCCCTTCTGCCAGCAGCTAGTGGCAGCGACAGGGGGAAGTATAAAAATTTACAATAATTTTGATTATTTAGGGGGGGTTATTACATCCTTCCCCCCTTAAGGGATCGAGATGTCCTCATCTCGAAAGGAATTGGGGGTATTGTTGGTTGAGAGTACTCTCATCAATGCATGTGGCATCTTCTTCTGGATAGTCCTTCCACTGGATGAGGTACTCTCTGAGAGTTCTACTCCTCAGTTGCATCTCTCAAATGTCTAGGATTCCATCAGGCTAGAGCTCAAGGACTCCTTGGCTTGGAATTACAACTTTTTGATCATTGAGTATTTGGCTACGATTGGATACGTATTTCTTTAGTAAGCTAACATGAAATACATTGTGAACCTTTACATTCTTGGGGAGTTGGAGTTTGTAGGCCTTGGGCCCTCGGCACTTGAGGATCGTGTAGGCCCTAAAATACCTTTGACTTAGCTTTTTAAACTCTCCTAATGATAAGGATCTCTTCTTTGGTGGTACAAATATAAAAACTATATCTCCTTCTTTGAAGAGACGTTCTTGTCTATTCATATCTACATAGGCTTTCTACCTATCCTTGGCTGCTTTAATGTCTTGTTTGATGGCCTTGACATGCTCATCCATTTCCTCTAGCATTTCCTTTTAAGTTTCTACCCTTAATGTAGGATCTGAAAAATTCAATGGAGTACGGCAATCATGCCCATACAATGCTTGAAAAGGTGTCCTTTGAATGCTTTGTTGGTAAGAAGCATTATAGGCAAATTCTACCAATGGTAGATATTGGATCCATTTCTTGGGTTTGCAGTAGTAATATGCTCTAAGAATATCTTCAATGACTTGGTTGACTCTCTCCATTTGGCCATCAGTTTGAGGGTGATAGGATGTATTGAAACATAGTTGAGTCCCAATGGCCTCAAATACCCCTTTCCAGAAGTGAGATGTGAAGAGGGAGTCTTGGTCACTAATGATCCTTTTGGGGAACCCACGAAGTCTAAATATCTCCTTAATGAATAATCTGGCAATATCCGAAGCTTTATAGTTTGTCTTGACTGGAATGAGATGTGCAACCTTGGTGAGCATGTCTACTATAACCATAATTTAATTGTATCCTCCTTGAACTGAAGGTAACCCAACAACAAAGTCCATGCTAATAAATTCCCACTTCATTTGAGGAGTGTCAAGAGGTTGCAGCTTCCCAGGCATCTTGACATGCTCTACCTTAATGCACTGTCAAGACAAACATTACATGACATATTTGAGTACATCTCCCTTCAATGTTTCCCAGTGATAGCTCTTTTTGACCATGTTGAGGGTCTTAACATATCTAGGATGACCTGAAAAGAGGGAGTCATGTGCTTCCTAGAGTATTCTCTATTTGAGTTTCTTGCTTGAGGGAATGCATAATCTTGTCCTAAAATAGACAAGTCCCCCATTGACAGAGAATTCTTGATACTTGACCTTAAGTTTGGGGTTTTGGCCATTTTCCAAAATCTCCTTTATCATCTTCAGATATTATGGGTCATGGCTAGCTTCCTCCTTAGCTAATTCAAGGATAGGGTTACTAGGCATTGACACCATAGTTGCTAATGATTCTGCCATTGAGGGTTCCTCCATAATAAGAGAGTTGAGGAATGCGTTGCAACTTAAGGCATCAGTGACCACATTCTCTTTACCAAGCCTATACATGATCTCAAAGTCATATTATTGCAGAACCTCAATCCAACGATGTTGCCTCATATTGAGGTCAGTCTGGGTGAAGATCCATTTGAGGCTCTTGTGGTCTGTGAACAAAGAGAACTTGTTGCCAAGCAAATAGTGTCACCAAAGTTTGAGCGCATGAATAATTGCTAACAACTATAGGTCATGAGTAGCATAATTCTTTTCATGGATTTTTAGCTTTCTCGAAGAATATGCTATAGGATAACCTTCTTGCATTAGTATGCAACCTGGTGCAAGTGAGCTAGGATCCATGACAATTTCAAATTCCTTGCTCAAGTCAGGGAGTTTCATAATTGGTGCTATCACTAAGCTATGCTTGAGTTGATCAAAACTTGATTATTTGGTGGGCATCCACACTATGGCAACTTGATTTTTTAGTAGATTTGTGAGGGGTGCTACAATTAAGGCATACTCCTTAATGTAGATCATGTACCAACTTGTTAGTCCAAGAAAACTATGCACTTCTTTGATAGTGGTTGGTGGAGGCCACTCTTGGACACCCTTAACCTTTGTAGGGTCTACAAAAATTCCTTCTTTTAACACAATAAATCCAAGATATTCGATTTGTCTTTTGATGAAGGTACACTTTTTCTTCTTAGCATAGAGCTTGTGTGTCCTCATGGTCTCAAGGACAATATGAACTTGGGGTTCATGATCCTCGTCTTCCTTGGAATAAACCAAGGTGTCATCAAAGAAGAGAAGTACAAAATCATCAAGATATGGTCTAAAAATGTCATGCATTAGCCTATTAAATGTGGCAAGGTCATTAGTCAATCCAAAGGACATTACTGTGAATTCAAAATGGCTATATCTAGTATTGAATTCCATCTTACGAATATCCTCATCCTTGACGTGGATCCTGACCTCAAATCAATTTTGGAGAAGATTTTTGTTCCCTACAATCAATCAAGTAACTCGTATATCCTTAGGATAGGATATTTATTCTTGATGTTTACTTGGTTCATGCCTCTATAATCAATGCATAGGTGAAGTCTTCCATCATTCTTCTTCTGGAACCAGACTGGAGCTCCCCAAGGAGAACTTCTGGGACATATCTACACTTGGTCCAATAGCTATTTGAGTTATTCTTTTAATTCAATAGCTTCAGGAATGGACATCTTGTAGGGCCTTTTTGCAACTGGTGCAGCACATGGTATCAACTTAATCTCATGATCCACTTCCCTAGGTAGTGGTAATTCTATCAAGTTTTTTGGAAATACATCTGCGTACTCTTTCAACCATGATAGTTCTTCATTGGAGTCCTCTACTTGTTCCGTCTTGTTGATCTTGATAAGATAGATGGATAATGCTTTCCTTATCCCTTGAGCTATTCTCGTTGCCTTGGCTAGCTAGATCTTTGGTTTACCAGCTTCTCCTTGAGTTGTAACTAACTCACCTTTAGGATTCTAGAAGGAGACTTGGCCCTTCCCACAATGGATGTGAGCATCGTTGCAATCCATTCCGAGTAGGCACTCATGGACCCCTAGATTTCTCATTACCTTGAACTTAATAGATGTGGGCTCTCTTCCAAGTAGAAATTCCACCTTAGCAGTTTGTCTAGTGCAAGTAATTTCTCACCCATTTGCTAATTCGACAAGAGAAGTAGGTGCAGCTACAGTGGATATCCCTAACCTTCTTGCACAAGCTGGTGAAATAAAAGAATGAGTACTGCCACAGCCAATCAGGGTTTTGAATTTCTTACCTTGGTAATCCGATGGAGTTTGGATCATGGAAAATCGGCGATTCGACCCCTTTTTATGGAGAGTGGCATGAACTGATGCCCTCTCAATCTCAGCTTCCATGGGATAAGTCTTGTTCTTCATTGATGTCCTTAATGGTGATATTGGAAGTTTTTACCCTTCCCATTGCTGCATGACCACGACCACGGGTAACCCTGGCTTGCCCACTAAATTTTCCTTGACGCCGATCTTCGCCAAGTTTGGGACATTCTCTTTTGAAGTGCCCACGTTCGTTGCAGTAAAAAAAGCACAGACTTTGGTTGTTTCTTTGAGTGGAGACAAAGTCACTGATTGCATTTTCCATCGGCTTCTTCCATTGGCCTTGACTCTGTCCTTGTGCCCTTTTAAATTGAGCCTTGACTTTGTCCTTGTGCCCTTTTAAATTGAGCCTTCAACATCCCTAGATTTTGGTTCTTGTGAGACTAGGGTCTATTATTCCTAGACTTTGGTTGGACTTCTTAGGCAATGGGTCCCGCTCTTATCAATGCATCTTGTAAATCCGAAGGACGAATTGATTCCAATCAATTAGTGTTCATTGGTGGATTCATCCCATCACAAAACTTAGAGACTTGTTGGGAAATACTCATTGTCAAGGTTATTTTAACAATGATTTTTTTAAAAAGTAGTATGCCTCTAGAGATAGGCCGCCCAACTGTTACAACTTAAAGAACTCATTCATTTTCTGTGTTCTGTATGCAGGTGGCATGTACCTTCCCTGTAGTGCTTCTTTTAGCTTAACCCAAGTTACCGTGCTTTCCGTGATCTCTTGGTCTTTACACCATTACTTCCACCAAAGCCTAGCTTCACCAGTGAGTTTGAGCTTGGCAATCATAACGTGGTTTGCAAGTGCTGTTACTACTGCACTAAATTAATCCTCCATGGATTCAATCCATACTTCGACATTGGCTCCATCAGTCTTTCCTTTCTTGTCGAATTCCAGTGGTTTGATTTGTTTGAGAAGAAACTTCTCTTATTTCTCTCCCACAAGAACAAGATTCTGATTCTGCGTCTGGGGTTGTATCTGATTATTCAATTTAAAGTTTTGCATTAGGATTGCCTTTACACATCTCTTCACAACTTATCTCAATGCATAGATTATTTTTTATCAATACTGTGCAACAAGTTAAATAATCATAAAATTATTATTTATCCATAAAGAAGCATAAGCCTCAAGTACAATTATTCGAGGATAGATAGAGATAGACTGGGATGATTTTTCTTTCAAGAGATACATCGGTGCCAGGTTAATAATTCCTTATTGGATTCAGCTATAAGAATAGAATAATAATATGGGTTTGGGAAATGGATTCTCAGAAAGCAGTAAGTCATGGGAAGTTCAGAACACCATATTAGGGAATATGGGAATCGCCCATAAGTTTGGTACACATTGTCAAATCTTTGTATTTGTCATAACTTGAATACTATAACTCTGAATCGAGCACTCTATAGCTCAATAGATTCCATTTTTCAAGCGATTTCCAATGATAGGTCACATCATATGGTTTTGAAAAGCTTATGGGGATGTTATCTCCTGGGTACCACCTTTTTAGTATTCAAAAAATGGGAATTGGGAGATTCCCAAACTCACTAATATTGTGTTTGAATAAGAAAATCTCCATTTTTTATAGCCACGCCTACGGTAAGTCATCGTGTCGACTCTTATCCTATTTTTTCCTTTCAGCAAAGCACCCGACTCATTGGATCCACCTTGCCTTCGAACGCCTTTTGTCGAGAAAGGTCGCTTGCCCCCTTCCCTTTAAACAATGTTTTCTTTAGTTATCTAAATAGAGCATTCTACCATGATGTTGAACACATAAAAATAACTTCATTAATTACCCTTTAAGCACATGGTTCATTTCATGTCTTCATTAATTCACGACACAAAAATAATGAAATCAGTCCTTTCAAAACATTGGATAAAGATATTTATATATTTTCAGTTTCGCCCTCAAAACCAGAGGTGCGTCCGTCTTAAAAAACCAGAGAAGCGTTTCCAGTCTGCATCTCTAGGCTCCAATGCAAAACCGCATTGATAACAGCATGGATTTCTTCTCACTGACTACATTTTCTAGGAATAAGTTCCAACCAGAGCCCCTCATGGTTATGAGTTGCCATAGGAGAGGGAACCTTCCGTACTAGACCGTCCGTACTAGACAGCCCGTCCTAGGCACTAGTCAAATGCTCTAGGCAGACCAAAAAATATATCCAGCTCATTTGAGTTATAACAGGTGACCCCAACGAAAAGTTAACCACTAAAATTTTCCTTAATCTGGGCAAGTATATTTCCTTCCATTAGTGAAGAAATCACAATCACATCTAGGTTTCGAAAATTAGAAACCATCGACCATCCAATCCTTTGTAGTCAATATTTCTTGAGCAATTAATGCTACTAAAAACAGTAATTTATAAAGCCGGTTATAACTTTATCGAAAAGATTTTTCAATGACTTTGATTTTGACAGCCAATAATTACTAATGGTTTTCATTCCCAGCTTCTTCCTTTTTGTAGCTATTGAATTTTCTATAAGAAGACTTTGCTTGATTTGTTTTGCCAATTTTCTATTTTTTTAAAATTATGGCAACCAATTCTTGTCTTTCTTCGATTATCTTCATAGGAAAACAATTATCATTATCATAGAAATAAGTCACATATGTTTAAATGTTCATAGAAACTATTAATTTTTAGTGAAGAGAATAACTCAAATTTCAATGATGCATCTAAATAATAATAATTATCACTATTATAACTATACTTAACTTTTAGAGATGGACTTAACTAATTTATCCTTAGTTAATATTTAATATTTTTAAGGATTCCACTAATGTCAATCTTATAAGTGTAATACTAAAATTTATGGCTAGCTCAATCATGGAAAGAATTCTAATATTCTATATATGTTTCTTTAATACTAATTTTAATATTCTAATAGTGTTAGTTTTCTAATAGATTACCTTGGATAAGCCTTAAACTACATATGATGCTAAACAAGATTTTTAACTTAACATTTTATGTAAAATTTTTATAGCATAATAGTTAGCATAACATTCTAAGTTAAAAAAAATTCAAGTATATTTGTTTATTATTTAGTATAACATTCTATGTTAGGATTTTTTAAGAGCATAACAATCATTATTTTTTTAATTGCATTTATTATCCCATGTATATAAACAACTAATTTTCTAATTATTTCTAATGACTAGAACCTAATCTAACTTTAACTATAATTATCACTCATTCATTCTTTCTAAAAAAGAATTATCATTCGATAAAGAAAAAGATTACCAAAATGATAATATTAAAAATTAATTTTGATCATTAATTTATTGAGTTTTTTTACTTTAAAGTAATAATCTAGTTCATGCTTTCAAAAATAAAATTACTTTTATTATTTTTTAAAAATAAATTAATATTTTATTAATTTATTTTAGAACCTAGTTTTGGCTAGGATTATTCGTAGTTGGCCTCGTATTAAGTGACAATGTTGGCGACATAGCCACATTTGGGGGTGACACCACACCTCGTCTTCTTGGCGGCATGATGATGATATTTTTAGATCGCCCTTCTTCACAACAAATTCTGTTTATCTCCACACTCATGTTCTTACAATGGAAGGGAGAGGTCTTATTTTATAGGAGGGAGGTGTGGGATGTTGCTTGCATAAGCATCATCTGAGGTGTCACATGGTGGCACCATGAAAATGATGGGTGATGGGTTGATTAACTGGGTGTCACTTGTTAAAATTTCCTAAATTCTTTTTAACATGAAAATGACATGCGTAGGATATTTCTAGTGAGGTGGCAATTTGAGATTTTTCAAAAAAAATTGTTTTTTCATTTTAAGAGAAAATTAGAAAGAGGGTATGAGGTGTCGTGATGAGGTTGGAAGTGGCTAAAAATATCCCAAATTTTTTTAATGAAAATTGGAAAAATTGGAGGAGGAGTACTGATGTGGCAACTTATGAATTTTCAATCAATAAAAAAGAATTTTACTTTTAAAATTTTCATGAAAAATTAAGATATGAGAAATGAGGTGTCTTGTGGAGGTTAAAAAGTACTAGGATTTTTTTTAAAAAAATTCTATGATAGTTGAAAAAATAGGGGAATGAGTATTGGTGGCAAGAGATGGGAGGAAACGTACACACTCTTTCTAATCATTGCTTATCTCTCTCTCACCATGTGTCATTCTCTTGTAAAGTCCTACTTACAATTAAACTCTTTCTCTCTTTTAGTTAACTACTCTTTGGCTTTAGTTAGAATTAGACTAACTGGATGATTTTTCTTTTCTTCCCCTTTTTCCTTTTCATGCATGAATAATTTCTTACCTATTTTGTCGACGACTAAGGTGGAGTTTCCATAATAAGGAATAACGCACATACACTATTGAAAATAATTAGCTCGTGTTTGCAAAAACTATAATTTTTGCACATGTTCGTGTGCTTTTAAGTAAATGCACAAGCGTGCATCAAGAGTGAGTTCACAGTTATTTATGAAATGTGCATGCACACATTCATGTGTATACGTGTGCACATATGCCTAAGGAGGAATTCATATGGATAACTTATCTCCACCGATTTGGTACTTTTAAGGCTTAAATCCTTTGGCTAGTGGGAGAGGGGGGGAGTTCATGCAAGGATCAACGATTTTGCTCATGTATACGATGAAGAAAATTACCATGGGAGATTTCTTAATTTTTTTGTGTGTACATTTTTTATTGTCAAGGTGGTTTGTTACATCCTATTTCCCTTAAAGAAATCGAGATGTCATCTCGAGAGAAACTCTTGGTGGTCTCTCCGGAAAATGGACTCCTCGATCCAAGTGGCATATTCATGGAAGTCCTTCCATGGTATAAGGTACTCACAAAGAGTATGATTTCTAAGAGGCTTTTCTCTAACCTCTAGAATTCTCTCAGGCTAGACTTCTAAGATTCTTTGAGTTGGCATTACAATCTATCCATCATCTAAGACATGATCAGGACTTGGAACATACTGCTTTAGAATATTTCCATGACATTTGATAATTTTGTAGGGGCCACAATATCTAGGGCTTTGCTTCTTGAATTTTCCAAGAGATAGAGAACTTTTCTCAGGTTGAACCCTTAAGAAGACCATCTCAGCCTCCTTGAATGTGCGAGAAGTTCTCTTGTTGTCTAAATAAGCCTTTTGCTTGTCTTGAGTAGCCTTAATGTCTTGATGGATTGCTTTGGTCTGCTCTTCCATTTCTTCCAACATTTTCCTAGATGCTTCGACCCTTAAGGTCAGATCTGAAAAATTTAGAGGAGACAACAACTCTTGCCCATACAATGCTTGAAAGGGAGTCATACCAATGATTTGTTGGTATGAGGCATTATAGGTGAATTCCACCAAGGAAAGATATTGGATTCACTTCTTAGGCTCTTTGCTGCAGTAATCCCTTAAAATGTCCTCTAGTACTTGATTGACCCGTTCGGTTTTCCCATCTTCTTGTGGATGATAGGCAGTATTGAAGCACAATTGGGTTCCAATAGCTTGGAAGAGACAATCCACAGAATTTGGACGTAAATAGTGAGTCTCTATCACTAACTATCCTCTTTGGCAGTCCGTGCAGTCGAAATATCTCCTTGACAAACAACCTATCAATGTCTGATGCTTTGAAGTTAGTCTTTACTGGGATGATATGGAGCAACCTTTGTCAGCAAATCCACAACTACTAGGATAGAATCATAACCTCCCTGCACCGTAGGAAGGCCAACCACAAAGTCCATACTGATACATTCCCATTTTATTTGCGGAATGTCAAGTGGATGTAACTCTCGAGGAAGTTTTATCCTTTATTTTTTGATTTGCTGCTGGCAACTCGAGCATTGAGTCATGTACCTCAGAACATTAGCTTTCATTGCTGGCTAGTGATAGCTTTTCCTAACAGTGTTGATAGTCTTAGCATAGCTAGGGTATCCAGCTACGGGACTGTCATGGGCCTTACAAAGAATCTTCTTTTTGAGGTCCCAATTGTTAGGCACACATAGCCTATGCTGATAGTACAATAGCTCTCCTTCAAGGTGATTATGTTTGTATACGGGCTCTAATTTTGAAACATCACCTCCTGTTTTGATGGTCTCTCTTAACTCCAGATAATCTGTGTCATTAGGAATCTTTGTAGCCACTGCTTCCAAGATGGGATTGCTTGGCATGGAAATTAGGCTCGTGAGAAATCCTCTGTTGTTAGGATATTCTAAGAATAAAGCATTGAGGAATGATTTCCTGCTCAAGGCATTAGCTACCACATTTTCCTTTCCAGGGAAGAACTTGATCTCAAAATCAAATTCTTGAAGCACTTCAATCCATCTCCTCTCTGTGATTAGTCACAAGTGTGAACCTTCTGCCTAGCAGATAATGACGCCAAAGTTTCAAGCCATGGATGACTGCTAAAAGCTCCAGGTCATGTGTAGCATAATTCTTCTCATAAGGTTCCAGCTTTTGAGAAGAATACACGACTGGATGACCTTCTTGAGTAAGGACACATCCCAATGCCATGATACTTGCATTTTCCATGACCTCAAATTCTATTGAGAAGTCTAACAACTTTAGGATAGGAGCAGTGGTGAGACACTTTTTTATCTTATCAAAGCTTTCTTGCTCTCGTTCTGTCCATACAATCTTAACTTGCTTCTTGAGCAGCTCAGTGAGAGGTGCCACAATTATAGAATGATCCTTGATAAAAATCCTATACCACCATGTCAAACCTAGAAATCCTCTGATTTCTCTAACGTTGTGAGGTGATGGGGCCAATCTTGGACATCCTTGATCTTCGTGAGATCTATGGATATTCCCTCCTTCAAGATAATGAATCCCAAATATTTTATTGTCATCTTGAAGAAAGAACACTGCGAAGAGCTTGTTCTTGCGAAGTAGCTTGAGAGCAATCCGTAGATGAATTGGATGTACTTCTTCTTCCTTGGAGTAGTCAGAATGTCATAAAAATATGTGAGTACAAACTCATCTAGATAGGGCTTGAAGATATCCTGCACCAACCTATTGAAAGTGGTAGGAGCATTTATCAGCCCAAATGACATTACTGTGAATTCATAATGGCCATACCTGGTATTAAAAGCTATTTGGAGAATGTCCTCTTCTTTTATCCGGATCTGATAATATCCTGATCTCAGGTCAATTTTTAAGAAGATCACAGCTCCTTGTAATCTATCTAGCAATTCATCGATTCGGGAAATCTGATACTTATTTTTTATTGTAACTTGATTCAGATGCCTATAGTCAATGCATAATCTAAGGGTTTGTTGAGAAATAATGCAAAAGCCTAAGCCTTCTTCATGGTTGTAAAGTGTGTGCTAGAGACTTGCAAAAAAGAAGATTGTAGAGAAGATAGCATGAGAAGAATAATGATGGAGAGGAGAGTATCTAGCTCTGATCACAACTAATTGCTTATTTCTGTCTTCCACTACTTGAAGTTTATTAGTTGGTATCAGAGTTGAGAGATAAGCTGGAGACTATTGGGGGTAGCCTATTGCAAATCATTAGGAGGTTGTACGCCAACTATGGAGCAGAGCCGAGAGATAAGTGACCTAAAAGTAGCTTATTACGTAAAGAGTAGCTGGGGAGCAGTGTCAAAGCTAAGGAAGACTGTAGAGAGTGCCTTGTGAGCTATTCAAAGAGAGGGCAATAGATAATGTTGTCATGCCGCTATGCGCACACCGTGTAAAAAAATCTAGAGTGTGGCTTTCTTATTGATTTAAAGAGTCAATGCCATATTAGGCATTAGTGTTAGTGTCCATGGTTCAAAAATATTAGATTTTTGGACAAGCAGAAAATCCATAAAACTATAGACAACTTCTAAATTAGGATGACATGTAAAAGAAGGAATGCAGCTTTCAGCCAATTTGAGAGGATTTTATGTAAAAAGAGAGGTTGATGAAATTGTGTGACACGCGATTGCTATTTTCAGGCAATGAAAAACACTCCAAGGTGGGAGATGAAGAAGGAGTGATCTGGTTGAGTTTTGGCCAAGTGTCCTGGTATTTTATTCCCCTTTCGAAGCCAATGGAAGCATCAAATTGGTGATCTGAGTAGCATAGATGAATGTATTATTTTATACACATTTTTGTCTATTAGAGTTTTATCTTCTCATAATGGTGAAGTAAATTGACAGGCTTCATCTCTGTTAGTATTCTTCTTCATTTTCTATTTCTTTATGGGAGTATTCTTCTACGTCTTCTATTTCTTCAGCCCTTCTCTTATCTCTATCATCTCCGGAGTCTAAGCTC
The DNA here is from genome assembly GCF_053477565.2 of Lygodium microphyllum. Classification (NCBI taxonomy): domain Eukaryota; kingdom Viridiplantae; phylum Streptophyta; class Polypodiopsida; order Schizaeales; family Lygodiaceae; genus Lygodium; species Lygodium microphyllum. The sequence continues at coordinate 100,607,963 of NC_141148.1, read as the reverse complement.
TTGAACCCCCACACATTCTTTTCTCTCAAAACCCTGTGATTGACCATGAAGTACCTCTTAAACCTTTAAACATTCACTGTAATCTACTTATCTCTTGAAGATACGTCTCCATCTACCTTGTCCGGTTTTCTTGCCAAACCCCTGTAGTGACCTTCAACCCTACATGTTGCGACATTGGTGAACTCGACATGAAGGTCGGTATAAGAGAACTCCAAGATGGGGGATTCTTCAGGAGATACTCTATAACAGTTGGTGCGCATACTACAGCAGACTCAGCAACAACAAATCCAAATGTTACAACAACAACAACAAAGGCAAGACGAAGAGAAGATTGATTCCATAGATATCAAGGCCCTAGAGGAAGTTGGGTGGGAATTAAAACAATTTTATGGTCAAAATATCTTTGTTTTCATTCACTTGTATATTGAGAAAATGCTCTTCTTTGGTGTACCGCAACATGCGTGGAGTCGCTATTTTGCCAGACTAGCCAAGCATGGTCTTCAAGAAAGAATCCACAGTATTTTTTAGTGAGATGTGGATTGGGCCACATTCAAAAAAGCCCTACGTGAAGAATTATTCTTAGAAGACTCTGGCTTAATGATGAAGAAAAGTTTCACTAATTGGGCTTAGAAACCCAACAAAGGTTTAGCTGCAACAGCTTTATACCATGAGTTTGAAAGTAAATTTGGACAACTTGATATTGAAGACTAAAAATTTATGGAAGGTCAAAAGATTGAATTATTCCTTAAGGCTGCATATCCCATTCTGCAAGAGAAGCTTGTTGATTGCCTAGAAGATACTACCTTCGAATTAGGAGTCAAGACTGCATGGGCAGATATTACTACTGCAATTAACATGATTACTTGAAGAGAGCAGATGCGACTAAGATTGGGCTCTACTTCAACTTCAACAAATCCATTGATGGAGCTTGTTCCACCTTCAAAATCCCCTATTCCTTTGACTAATCAACCAACTCTTTCTTCTTCTGTTCCTTCTAAAAATGATGTCATGGATGAACTCATTAAAAGCATGTGTGACCTTCATCTAAATCTTACATAAATTAGTTCCAAGGTGGAGAAGTTGGATGTCAAAGTTGAAGAATGAGGATGATCATCAATTTAAAGACCCATGAGAGAAGACTTTAAGAGGTGCTATATGTGGTGTGACAGCCACAACATGATAAGAGGGAGTGTTCTACCTTCTGTGAGGTTGAAGCACAGAAGCTCGTCTTTTGGAAATGCGAAAAAATTCATGCAGTTGAAAAAACTGGTCTTCCACTAGAGCCAAATTTTGGCAATGGTGGAATGAAGAAAAGATTAGAAGATTTAGCTATAAAGAATGCCTATGCAGCAGTTGATGCAACTACCTATGGGCTACAAATTGAACCAACTAAATCAAATTTGAAAGCATGTAAAGCTAATGTGCAATCTAAAGTATGGATGCAGGCACTAGATCAAATGGAACGTGGTAAAATAGCCAAAGAAGATTTGGCTAACACCAATCAGTGCATTTGAGGAATAATTGGTTGGAAAGAACCGGTAGATTCTTTTTCCACCTTTGCACATTTGGCTGACATCAATCATAAAGAAGTCTTGATTGAAGAAAAGAGAAGAAGAGAATATGAACGCGGGCCTTCCTCTTTTGGCTCTCCGAAACAGGTAACTAGAAGAATGCCTGAATAACTAAAGCTTGCTGAAAATATAGCCCCAAATCAAGAGATGGAAGATGCACCACAAACAAAGAATACCAAAGGAAAGAAGAAAGGCAAGCAGCCAGGCTACAAATTGTAGTCTGGCATAAAATTTGCAACCGATCTCAAATGAGTCTTAGAAGAACAAATTCTGGGAAGCAAAATTAAATTCAAAATTCTTGGAATTGCCAAATGTGAATTTCATGATGTAATTATTAATGTAATCAAAAGGAAAAGACAATATGTTGGTGATGAAGCTCAAGAAACAGTGCATGCTTTTTTGCAAGTTCTTCGAGTTTTTGTGCAGGATGAAGAGAAGCTGACTTCATAAGGAATTCATCTTGAAGTAGTTAAAGAATTACTTGCAGCAATTGAAGCTGAAGATAAAGAAAACATGAATGCAAAAATTAAAGAAGTGAAAGCTAAAAATGTAATGGTTGACTGGTCCAAACCAGTTGGCCAGTCCACCTCTCAAAAAGAAGGCCGTCTACAGCACATGCATGAGGAGGAAAAGGCTCGGTTCATTCCAAGCAGTCACTACTCCCATACGCATTGGGCAAGAGCAACAACAGAGATAGTTGTCAAAATTGGAGGAAAAGAAGCACCACATATTACACTCTTAGACCATGGCTCGGAGATAAACGTCATGGTAAGGAGTCTCTATGAAAGTGGTGGATAGCCCACAAATGTTGATCCAGGTTGGCGAATGAGAGCTGCAAATAACTCTTCTAGAGAGTTATATGCTGCATGTCCTAATGTGTAGGTAACTATTGGAGACATAAAAGAAAAATTACACTTTTTTGTTCAAGACTCTTGTAACTACCCTATCATTCTTGGGCAACCTTACATTTCTGAAGCTCGCTTGGAAACAAAAGCTCTTGATGATGGTTCTTCCTATGCTCAAATCCGAAGCAAGGATAATGAATGAGATGTCCAATTTCTTACTGTGTGTGTTAACCATCATCCAAATAGAGATCGACTGCGTGATTATCCTGTGCCTCCTAATGCCCGAGAATTCAAGGGTTTTTGATCTGCACTGCTATAAAAGGAGGCTATGGCAGTGTATCATGTAAAAAGATTGAACCTTCTTATGCTACAGAAACTGTTTTAGTAAATTTGTATGTATGTACAGCCAATAATATGGGCTGTTATAAGTCTCTTCTAGCCATGACTAAAGTTGAAAGAAAATATTTATGTCATGTAAAAAGGGTGTTTAAAACTTATGACATGATGGCTGAAAATGAAAATATTTCGGGCTCTTTTTTTTTTACTAATGACACATTGGCTGAAATATATGCAGTTGCTCATATAGAAAATTAGGCTGAAAATCAATCCATAGAAGTATGTACATTGGATTTCTATCAAACAATTCAAGAATTTGTTGAGTAGGAAGACATTGGTTTACTCAATAAGGCTGAAGCGCAAGTGGAGACGAAATACAAGATGGTGGATAAGAAAGTCAAGCCTGTGGCAGTCCCACTACCTCCTAAAAGTGAAGGGCTGGCTGATAGGCCAGCAAATTAGCCAAGTCTTTGTGATCCTTCCAACATTGGTCACAAGTTCACATCTGAAAGTATAAAAGAGCTCAAAATAGGCGAAAATTATTTCCTTTCATCGACTGAAAAACACTCTTTCTATGCAAATGCTAATGAAACATGGAAAAACTTTTGCATTTCAACCAAATGAAATAGGCTGTGTAGATTCAAATATTGTGGCTCCTATGGTCATTTTTACGGTCCCATATGTGCCTTGGAACCTCAAGCCGATTCCCATTCCAAGGGTGCATTTGCCCAAATTATTGAAACTTCTAAATGAGAAGATCTAAATGAAGATTTTAGAACCTTCTTCAGCACCTTACTCAAATTGATGGTTTACCGTACCCAAGAAAAATGGATCTTTACGATTCATCCAAGATCTATAGCTTGTTAATCGTGTCACAATCGAAATGTTGGTTCAGGCCCAATTGTTGAGGAGTTTGGTGAAGCTTTTGCACGTAAAGCAATTTATTCTATGGGTGACCTATATTTAGGATATGACCAATTTCAGCTTTCATTAGAAAATTGAGACATTACCACAATGAAGACATCTCTTGGATTGGTCTGCATGTGCACTCTACCACAAGGTGCAACAAACTCGGTAGCTCATATGATGAATGCCATGCACAAAGTCTTAAGGGAATTTATTCCGCAACTTACTCTTCCATTTCTTGATGATGTACCTATCAAGGGATGTGAAGTCAATGAAAAGAATAAGGAGCTTGATGAAGATGGCTGCAAGACATTTGTAGTTAACCATATTCATGATTGTGATAGGATTTTGACAAGGCTAGAAGAGGTACATCTTACCCTTTCTGGAGCTAAGTCAATTTTTGGAGTAGAAGAAGTCCTAGTGGTCAAATATCTATGTGGCCCCTACAGACGTAAATCTTCACTAATCAAGATAGATGCCATCAGCAGAATGCAAGAAAAATGCACAAATATCTCAGAGGTGAGAATATTTCTTGGCGCATGTGTATTCTATCTCATATGGATATCACATTTTGCTCATGTCACCGAAAATATTTATCAATTACTAAGACAATGTCAAAGATTCTCTTGGGGAGAAGAGCATACTCTCACTGTACGTAAACTAAAGAAGTTGTTAATTTTAGCCCCCACTCTCAAAAGGGTTGATTATTCAAATGGTCAACCCATCATCCTTACTGTGGATACAAGTCCCATTGGGATAGGATGAGCTGTTGGCCAAGAAGACCTTAAAGGTAATATGTATGCAATTCATTTTGGAGCAAAAGTTCTCAATGAACGTCACAGAAGGTATGCCCAAGTAAAAAGGGAATTGTGGGGAGTTGGAATAGCATTAAAGCGTGATCGTGAATACTTTATAGGTGCTTCTGTAGTGGTAGAAACTGATTGTCTTCCACTCTTGGGCATGATTGCCAACTGCTCTACACCTGACATTGCTATGCTAAGATGGATTGCATATATTAAATCTCTCAATCCCAAATTAAAGCATATTGTAGGAAATGCAAATCCAATTGCTGACATGCTATCACGTGCAAGATATGACAATGAATAAGAACTTATGGAAGAAGATGAAGCTGAAGAATCTATACTTGCTGAATTTCATTCCATGGCTACTAAAAGTACATTTTCAGTTGCTGCATATACAAACCCAAAGTTGAATCTTGTAGGTAAAGCTGATCTTTTTAATGGTATAGCATTAAGTACACTAAGAATAGGAAAAGATACTGCTATAAATCAACATGCATCAACAAATATCAAAGATTTATTTATGGAAGAAGGGTGGTCAACTAGAAGCCAGCATGCTCATTGCATTGCTCAAGTTCTAGTTCATTTCCTTGAAGAAGATTATGAAGAAGATCGGCCAATATTTGAGCACAATGAAGAAGGAGGAGTCTTGGACTGATGAAGAGTTCAAGCATATTAAGAGGAAAGATTATGGCTTTTTTCTTAAAGAAGGGCATCTATGAAAGCACGCAAAGAAGAAGAAAGGAGTGCCTATCCAAGTTTTAAGTAACAAAAGATTGCAACAATAGGTAATGAAGGAATTTCATGAAAGCCTATGGGCTGGCCATAGAGGCATATGGGGAACCTTTAGTAAAGTCAAAGAAAAATATTGGTGGCAAAACATTTATCGGGACATAGCACATTTTCTTGAAACCTGTTATGTGTGTCAGATGTATTCTATGGTCAAGCATCGAGATGGGTTACAATCAACTTATCCTTTATTATATATGGGTTATTGATCTTGTAACCATGCCTACATGAATATGGAATATGTGATATTTAGTGCTTGCAAGAGAGGATCTAACCAATCAAGTTGAAGGAAAAGCCTTAACAACCAAGACCACTCAAGTTGTTTGTCATTTTTTGCTTGAAGATGTGTTTCGTAGATATGGTTGTGTGGGTAAAGTAACTGCAGATAGGGATGTTGATGAGGCATGCAACTTCTTTGCTCGATTGGGTATTAAGTTGGCTTTAGCATCAGTCTACAACCATGAAGGCAATGGGAAAAGTGAGAAAGAGCATCAGCCTATTCTCAAAGATCTAGCAAAGTCTTGTAGAGGAGAGATCAAAGAATGGCCTAAAATGCTATCTTTTGCATTATGGGCTGACCGGACTACTCACAGTACAATGACTGGCTATATGCCAGCTGAACTTATCCATGGATAACAACCAATTATGCCAATTGAAGAATCTATTCTCACATGGATTTTTTTACCTTGGGAGGAAGGCATCAGTAGAGAAGAGTTGCTGACTTTGCATATATGGCAGCTAGAAAGAAGGCTTGAAGATGTTCAAGCAACTATTGAGAAGCTAAAGACAACAAGACTAAAGAAAAAAAGAAGATTTGATAAGCGATATCGAATTTGGCCAAGAGCAATCCAAGAAAATGACTAGGTGCTTGTCTATGACAGCAGTCTAGATAATCAATACAGTGCTTCTAGGAAGATGGTAAAGCATTGGTTTGGCTCATATGTGGTAAAGGTCATTCATGACAATGCCACATATTCATGAGCTGGATTGGATGGGACCAGCATAAAGATACCCATAGTTGAAATTTCTCTTCAAACGAAGAGAAATTTCAACATATAAGTTAGAAGACTTGGATTAATTCAAGGAAGACATAGAGGAAGAAGAAGAGGCCAAAGATGAAGACATTGACATGGTAGAAGATACTTCTTCTAACATTGCAGATCTGTAAAGACTTTGGCACATGCCAGAGGATGTGTAGGCTAGGAGGGGGTAGATGTCATGCCGCTATGCGCACACCGTGCAAAAAAATTTAGAGTGTGTCTTTCTTATTGATTTAGAGAGCCAATGCCATATTAGGCATTAGTGTTAGTGTTTATGGTTCAAAAATATTAGATTTTTGGACAAGTTTTAGCCAATTTTTGATATGTTAGATATTATCTCTTGTAAAAATCCATAAAACTATAGACAACTTCTAGATATTATCGCTGTTTTCAGGCAATGAACAACACTCCAAAGTGGGAGATGAAGGAGTGATCTGGCTGAATTTTGGCCAAGTGTCCTGGTATTTTATCCCCCTTTCGGAGCCAATGGAAGCATTAGATTGGTGATCTGAGCAGCATAGAGGAAGGTATTATTTTATACATGTTGTCAGAAAGTTTATTGTTCATAATATAAATCATGGAATTCTTATAAACACAGAAGAACTTTACTAGGATTTATATGAGGAATTTTCATACATAACTCAGTCATTGTTACCCAACAACCAACTTAGATATCACTTGGTTTCATAAGTTCTTTTTTATTTGTCATACAATTTTTAGTTGTATCATGTATATTGATAAAAAATTAAGTCTATGGGAACCCATAACTTGATCAGCTGGAAGTAATTGACAGTTTACAGGCTAAGTCACATTGGTTCAAGAGGAAAATTTGGTTAGAAATCAAGAAAAGTGCCAAAAGTCCATTAGGTTCATGTGGGACTTGAAATAATGGACTAAAATGACCTGTAAAAGTGACCTAAGTGGACAAAGTGAAAAGTGGGAGTTGAGCAAGATGCATCCCACATTTTTCGGTGCAAAAAAAGGGCCTGCATAACTGTGGCAACTGGAGAAGGAGTTGTGGGCTATGGTGCATGCTCCAAAGCATGCAAACTCAAGACAAACTGGAGCTGAAGAAGGAGATACAAACAAGAAAGGTGAGAGCTCTCCTTACCCGTTCATTTGGTATGACGAAAATGAATGGTATGACAGTCCATAAAAGGGGGAAACCTGAGAAAAAGTATTCAGCCTGCTCTTATGTACGTCTTCTCTCATTCTTTTACCTTATTCATGGTCCAATGAAGCCCATCTTGTACCCAAGTACTTGAGTTACTTTGGGGCAAGCAAAGGGGAGGATTTTGAAGGTGTATGGGCTGTTATGGACTAAAAAAACCAGTCATAAACAAGACAAAGTCATTCATTCCATTCATGTTGAGAGCAGAGTTTTGATGCCGAGAAGTGCTTAAAAATAGCTAAAAATTACGAATATCAAGGGAAAAATATTCAACGTCGAAGGCGGCGGCTCCAACTAAGACAATTTTAAGTGTCAAGTGCTTTAAAGGCACCCGAGCGACACTTGTTGATTTTTGATAATTTTTCAGACTGTCGTGTGAGTTGTCAGGAGTTGCCGACTAGTGCGGGATGTCAAGCCGGACGCGCAAAAATTTACGGTACTCGATTTGGACATCGGACGAGGAAATGGCCAACAAATGGGCAAGATGTGAAAGGGTGGACTTCTTTTTGGCCAAATGAGTGGTGACCTTTGGGAGCCCAAGACAACTTGTGCCACATGAAATGCCACACACAATTCGTGGAGAGAGAGAGAGATGAACAAAATGTGGAGATGGAGGGTGCCAAGAACGCGCCAAAAAATGCGCCCACATGATGATGATGCATCTTCCTGCTTGTGAGCAACCCCTCCAATTGATCATGGGGCTTGATTCCCTCCTGTATGCTGATGCTATCGCTGCCCTTCACTCGTGCAATGATGGCCTGGATGAAGATCTCTGATTTTAGTCTTTCTCTCTCCTCCCTCTCTCTCCCCTAAGGGGCTATTCTTGTGTGGAAGAAGACAATGAAGAATGGTGGAGGAAAGCTTGTCCGGATGAGACCGGATTGCTTTCGAATGGATGAAGGCTTGAAGAGTGCTATTCTTGAAGATGCTAAGCATTGAATGCATGCTGGAAACCAGTCCCATAATCAAGTCCAAGAAACCGAGACCTGAAAATAAGTGGTAATGCTATTTTTATGAAGAAAAATGATCTTTTTATGCTATTTGCTTTATAAAACCTTGTTCATATGGGATGAAAGTTCATTATGACATTGTTTTCCATGAGTTTCAACTATTTGCAACCTGAAAATCAGAAAATATAAGGCTACATGGCTGGAATTAATGTTAAAATACATGAAAAACACGCGTTTTAAGGGTAAATTTGGGTTTTCTGCTTCATAAATTAGAAATATGATATGTCACACAAACTAAATCTAATTTTTTACTGTCAATGAACCTAAGGGCCACAGCCTACAATCAACTTTCATTTTTAGTCATTATTTATTAAAGAAAAATAGAAAAAAATACCAAAAAATGAGAAACATGGGTTTAAAATTAGGGAAAAATGGAAAACGGGCTGAGGAAATTTAGGGAAAATTATATATATGTTTGTGCAATGTATAAAGATGGCAAAGCACAAGGTTGACCTCGGTTTGTCCCCGTTTCTATCTTTTGTGCATATTTATTGGTTTTTTAAAAGGAAAAAATACATAGAAACCCTGTCTAACCAATCAATGATGCAAAATACTAAGAGTTGGATGAAGAGGGCCTGAAACGCTGAAAGATAAAGAAAATATTTGATTTATACATTGCACTTGGCATATAGGAAACGGTTTAAATAAAGAAGATGGTAGCATGAGCATATGGCTCGGTGCCTCCTTTCAACGCAGCACGCACTAGTAAAATTCATGGAAAGAATGTTTTATGCACCATGCACGATGCTGATTTTTCTTTTGTCTGAGCACATAGCCATACACAATTTGCATTAAGCATAATAATTAAAAGGTATCAGAAAAACCTCCTGGATACATGGCACATATCTTCCTTAGGTTGTGACCAACGATGAGCGTGAGAGGATGTCCTAAGCTGTAGGTTAGCCTTTGGGTCCTAAGGGAAAAGTGTAGTGAGGAATGGTACATCTTGGAACGTAAAATATTGGTACCTTGAGAGGAGTTTGTGTTCGTTTGTGTTATATGTTTAGCAGCGCATCAAAGGGCCAATCCCTGTGATGTAGGAGAGCTGCAGTGGGGCTCCGACTATTAGTCGGTGAAGTGCCTCCATATGTGTGTGACCGTGGTGTTATGTCTATGTACTTTGGGATCTCCCTCTGAGGAGTTTAAGGGAAATGTTGGACTATAAACTATAAACGCGGGAATTAAGCTTTAGGACAGTTTGTCCTTTAGCATTAGATTGACGCTCCTGGTCAGCGAGACCGTGAGGGTGTTTGTGTGTCATGAGCATGAGGTCCAGCTAGTGCTATAGCTAGTGCTGGCCCATTTTAGGTTCCATCAGTGGTGTATTTGCCGAGAGCCACCCATAAGTGGTGGTTTTCAGATCTAGGGTTTCTAGGGACCAAAAGGAAGTTGGTTTATGTCCTCTGACAAGGACCGTCAAGCCGAAATCCAAAAAGCAGAACGTACTGAGAGAGCTAGATGGCGATTAGAGATCGTAAGTCGTTATTCTCCTCAAAGGAGTAGCCCGGTACGTATACGAAGCAGTGGTCTTAGTAGCCCAACTGCTCTTCATAGTCTGTTAGGTGCAAGAGGAAGCGTAAGCTCTTCCTCTTTTCCACCAAGTTTACCCACTTCAAGTGGGGGTGTGAATCCGTCAATTCAAGCTCCTATTGCTAATCCGATTGTCACCATGGCACAACCTATTGCAATTCCTACAGGGACGCCGGATTTACCAGCCTTAGGAGTTCCCTTGCCCATTTTTAATGGGTTAGCGGAAGAGGTTGTAGAATTTCACATTTGTGAGTTCCAAAGATTGATGTTCAATTATCGCATCCAAGATGAGGGACATCTCATGATGTTCTTCAATATGACGTTAAAAGGAAGGGCTGCGGTATGGTATCACAGTATAGAGTCTGAAACCATAACCACCATTGATCAATTCTATGCAGCTTTCCGAGCAGAATATGCCCCTGAAAGAGGTGGCCAATATTGGTTGCGGGTCTTGAATGTAACACGCCAAGATCCTCATGAGAATGTGAAAGCATATGCCAAGAAGCTGAAAGAAGTATTCCGTAAGTTACAAACTTACATTCCCATTCCGCCAGCTACCCAATTGCAATACTTTTTGCATGGGTTGGATTTTAATATCCAAGTACAATTGAGCAGTGTGGCCTTGGCAGATATAGACACCGCTATTACACGGGCAGAGGGAGTAGAAGCACGATTACAAACGGACTACTCCTCTCGAATGAATGTTAATGGGGGTTTAGTACCTGGCGACAATCCAGCATTGACGAATGGAAGTCAAAGGATGCCTATGACTAACCCTAATGGGAAAGGGAGTGTGGTTCAGAATGTACCTTTGCTGCTAGCTCCTCCCAGTGTGACTATGCCTATGGCAAGTCAGTTGGCTCCACCAAATGTTGGAGGCCAAGTTTCTAATTCTAATGTTGTTCCTGTGGGTCAACATCCAATGCCAAATCAGATTGTTAGGCCAATGGAACGACGGGTCGACGATCGAGGCTATGAGTCGAGTGCATCTAATGTACTTGGCAAAGTCAAGGATATGATGAAGCATTATACCGATATGATTTCCGAACAATGTCGACAAATAGCTATCGATGTTAATTTCTTAAAGAAGCAACAAAATCTGATAGGGAGTCGACGCCCTGAAGAGGGTGGACCCTCAAGATTCAGTTGTATGTGGTGTGGTGGACAGCACTTCCCCAGAAACTGTCCAAATGTGAAATGTGACATTTGTGGGAAGTCAGGCCACTTAGCTGCTACCTGTTAGAGTAAGATTAGTACCCTCCAACAAGGGAGTAAACAGCCGGGCCCTGTGAATCATAGAGCGCAAGGAAATAACTTGCAGCAGAATGATGCACCAAGGCAAATATTACAGAGGGGAAAAACAACTATAGAAGAGTTGCCACAAGGCAACGGAGTCAACCTTATTGAGGCTGTACGAGTCAATGACGCCAAAACCTCTAACCTAAGAGCCGTGATAAGAGGCCAAAAGGCTAAAGAGGTTGACAAAAATAATGCAAAACCGGTTGAGGCAAACCCTAAGCAAGGGGATAAGGGGACGCAAGTCCAGAATCCTAGTATAGAAGGGGGACCGCTAAGGCCGGTTGACAAGAAAGTTGACCCTAAGAAGGATGAAGAAGTGCCAAGAAAGAAGGCAAGAGCCAAAAAAGAAGCACCAAAACCGGTCCAAAGACCGAAAGAGAGGATGGTTTGGCGAGAAAAGAGAGCTTTGGCTACTTATCATGACTTTGATTTAGCAAGTTCTCTTTGTGAAGTCAAACCAGATGTGAACCTCTTACAATTGATCAAATTATCTCCAGGAGTACGCAAGGAATTTAAGAAGATCCTGCGTATTGGGTATATTGTAGAACCTTTGGGTATAGCACGAGTAGGGGAAGTTTGGTTTGACCATGCTGAAAAGAATTGCCCTAGGGTTCCAGCTTATATAGATGGAATATTGGTGGAGCATGCTATTGTAGACACGGGATCCTTCGTCAATATCATGAGTTCAAAATTGATGGATAGGTTGGGTCTAGGCATCCAAAAAGATAGCTCCACCCTCCTTAGAATGGCTTATGATAGTTTGAGACAACCAGAAGGTTGCGTTACTAGAGTCCATGTTACAGTTGCGAGTGTAGAATGCTTCTTGGACTTTAGGGTGATAAGATTTGCAGGACGTCCTAGCTATCGAGTTTTGCTAGGTAAGCCTTAGATCTTATGAACAGATTGTCAAGTCGATATACTCGCCAGTCAAGTGGTTCTAGGTAGAGGTGCTAATCGAGTAATAGTCGATGCTTACCCTGAGTCTCCTCAAAGTGAGAGAGCTCCTTTATCTTCTACTGAATTAGAAACAGTAGACGATCCATCTGGTAGTGAGACATCATCCATTGATGAATCTAAAGAGGGGTCCACTACAAAGGATATCTATCAGATAACTCTAAATGAGCCGATAGAGCCGCAAGATAGGATAAGAGATGCGGATGTGATTGAGTTGGACCTTGGCACGCCGAATGATTCGCGGCCAATTAAATTAGGTTCCATGCTCAGTTCAGTAGAAAGGGAGGACTATGTGTCCTTGATTCAAGAATTCCGCGATATCTTTGCTTGGAATTATGATGAGTTGAGAGGCATTCCTCCCAGCCTAGCTATTCATACTATTCCTGTAAAAGAAGGCACTCGTCCTGTGCATCAGAAGGTAAGGCGTATGCCTTTTGAATTAAGGGACGGGCTGTTTGAAGAGTTACAGAAGTTACGAAAAGCTAGGTTTGTCAAGATTGTGGGAGAGATGGAAGGAGTCTCGCTTGAAGCTTTCTTGCTTGCACAATGGGGGAAGACACACAAGGGTGGAGGCTGAAAAACAGTTTTCCTCTTCTTAGTTGTGTAAGCCAAAAAGAACTCTCTTACAAAGAAATAGAAGAACCCTGTATATATGGGTCTCAAACCAAACTCAACTAACTAAGGTGGCATACTAACTGAGCCACAAACTAGAGTAGATAAGGATAGCTATCGTGTAGCTATTATTCAGGGGCGGTGTACCAACCGCGTCTGCAACTAACACGTCGGTGACATAAATGCACAACGGTCACCCTGGCGTATCACGAGTGGAGCTCGATATGTCAACACTCCCCCTCGAGCTCAATCCCAATTCCTGCACACCAAGCAGGTCTCTGAACTTGCGCAGCTTCTCTGCACCCAATGCCTTCGTAAATATATCAGCTACCTGATCTTCTGTGCTGACATAAACTAGATCAATAAGACCTAGTAAAACCCTCTCTCGCACATAGTGATAATGCACCTCAATGTGCTTTGTTCTAGCATGATAGACTGGGTTATTTGCCAAGTGTATACTACTCATGTTGTCACAATAAATGACAACTGGCCCATCTGTAGACTGATGCATATCATAAAGTAGCTTATGCAACCAAGCTACCTCACATGCAGCCATTGCTGCACCCCTGTACTCAGCCTCTGTGCTCGACAAGGCAACTGTAGGCTGTTTCTTGCTGCTCCAAGTGACTGCAGCACTCCCAAAAGAGAACACATATCCACTGGTAGATCGTCTATCAGAAATACTACCAGCCCAATCAGCATCAGTGTATCCATGCAGCTGTATCTGAACCCCAGTCTCATAAAATAGTCCATACTGCAATGTGGACTTCACATACCTAAGTATGCGTCTAGCCGCATCCAAATGTGGTTTCCTTGGAGCCTGCATAAACTGACTTACCAATCCAACAGCATAGCTCAAATCTGGCCTGGTAATAGTCATATAAATCAAGCTTCCTACTATGCATCTGTACATAGTAGGGTCTTCTAGAAGCTCACCTGCATCTGCGCTCAGCTTCACATTCTGCTCCAAAGGAACTGAAATAGGCTTACAGCCTGTCATCCCATATTTGGACAGCATGTCCAATCCATACTGCCTCTGCAAGAGCTGTATCCCACTTGGTGACCTAATCACCTCAATGCCCAAGAAATAACGCAGCTCTCCCAAATCCTTCATCTCAAACTTCTGCTTCAATAGCATTTTCACATGAAGGATATCTTCATCACTGTCACCTGTCATAATCAAATCATCAACATAAATGACAAGTAGCATAATACCTTTCTCTGTTTTTCTCACATAAAGTGAGAAATCTGCCTTGGAAATCTGAAAGCCAATAGTGACAAGATACTGTCCTATCTTGTCAGACCATGCTCTAGGTGCTTGCTTCAAGCCATACAAAGCTTTCTTCAACTTGCAAACAAACTCAGGATGAACAGCATGCACATAACCTGGTGGCTGCTCCATATAGACCTCTTCTTGCAAATCACCATGCAAGAAGGCATTCTTTACATCCATCTGATGTAAAGACCATCCCTTTGATGCAGCCATAGCAATGACTGCTCTTACGGTTGCCATCCTTGCAACCGGACTAAATGTTTCTTCATAGTCAATGCCATATGTTTGTGCATACCCCTTGACTACTAATCTTGCCTTGTATCTGTTCACAGAACCATCAGCATTGTGCTTCACCTTATAAACCCACTTACAGCCAATTGCATTCTTACCTTTAGGCAAAGGTACTAACTCCCATGTAGCATTTGCTTCCAAGGCATCCATTTCTTCATCCATGGCTTTCTCCCATTTTTCTTTTCCCATGGCTTGCTCAAAAGATGTGGGTTCTGGTTCTTGTATCACTTTGACCATATATGCATAGTGAATGGCTGTAAATCCATCATATTTCAGCCTATCCACAGGATACCTAGCTCTTGTAGACCTGCGCAAAGTAGGTTCACTCCCAGGTGCTCTCAAAACATCCCTGGTCTTCCTTACTCCAGGTGTAACAATAGAAGGAATACCCAACTCATCATCAATGCTCTGTTCTGAGCCACTGGATTCACCATCCACATAAGAGTGACCTGCATTCACATCAAACATGGGCTGATCAACCTTCTCTTTTCCTTTTCGTGATACCTGCATACCACTATCTGCATTGCTTTGAGAAGATTCTCCTGATCTCAATCTGCCTGTCCATGGCGAAGAATGTGAACCACTGCTAGAGGACGCTCCAGGTCCACTAATATTTTGTGACTGCTGCTGTGAATTCTGTGTAGCATTACCATTTTGTGCATCTTCATCATCAATCACATTTACTGGTCTATACCAGCTACTCATCTCATAAAAAACAACATCTCTGCTCACTGTAAACTTACGAGTAGAAGGGTTATAGCATCTATACCCTTTTTGCTGCAGAGAGTAACCAATAAAGATGCACTTCTCAGCTTTTGGATCCAACTTGGATCTCAGCTCATCTGGCACATGTACATAGGCAATGCAACCAAAAATTTTCAAATGAGAAATATCTGGTTTCCTACCAGTATACCTCTCCTCTGGAGTCATTCCATGTATTGCTGCAGTGGGAGTCCTGTTCATTATGTAGACTGCTGTAGCAACTGCTTCAGCCCAATAAAAATCTGGCAAGTCTTTTTCATTGAGCATGGCACGAGATACCTCTCCAATATGCCTGTTTTTCCTTTCTGCAATTCCATTTTGTTGTGGGGTATAACTGCATGAATATTGTTGCTTTATGCCATGCTCCTGCAAGAACTTTGCAAACTCATTTGAGAGGTACTCTCCCCCTCCATCTGACCTTAGGCATTTTATCTGCAAGCCTGTTTCTTTTTCAACCATAGCTTTAAGAGTTTTGAAATGCCCAAAAACTTCACTTTTCTTTTTCATAAAATACACCCAAACTTTTCTGCTATAGTCATCAATAAAACTGACAAAATAATGACAGCCTCCAAGAGATGCAGCTTTAGTTGTCCACACATCAGAGTGAATTAATTCCAATGGCTTCTCACTCTCTTGAACATGTCTAGGAAATGGTTTCCTTGCCTGTTTTCCAAACTGACAGGCTTCACATACCTTATGCATTTCAGCAACCTTGAATTTGGGCAATCCTGCAACAATATTTTGGGCCTGCATTGATTTAAGTCGCTGTACATTAACATGACCAATGCGTTTATGCCAGATATCAATATCTGCAACTACACCGGTCCCATGTGCAAACATTGCTGCACTCAATTCAGACATGTCTGCATCCAATGTAAACATTCTGCCCTTCTTCTTTCCTTTTGCTATCAAGCGACCTTCATTTTTCATATCCTCAACAAACCATCCATGAGGATTAAATCTGACCTGCAAGCCCTGTTCAACCATTTGACCCACTGAAACCAGATTCTTGGTAATATTCGGGACATGAAATACATCGGACAGGTATTTCTTTTTCCCACCCTGCATAGACAAGGGAATTTTTCCAATCTGCACAATAGGATGTGCAGTATCATCACCAGTCTCCACAAATCCTGGTTTTTTCATTTTCCTTGCATCCTCCATCCATTCTGCATGACCTGTCATGTGGTTTGATGCACCTGAGTCAACATACCATACATCATTGCTTTCTTCTGCACTTGTCATAGAATTGTTCATGTGCTGCACCATGAACAAATGCTCATTTCTGTCATCACCCTGTCTACTAGAAGATGCATAATTCCCTTGTTGCAGTTTTCCATTCATGATGTCATTCTGCTTTTTATAGCAGTCTTTAGCCATATGACCCATTTTACCACAATAGTAGCATTCAACATTACTGTTTGCATTTTGGCCTCTTTGCCATCCACCACGACCTCTTTGGCTCCCCCTGCCTCTAGAGTTACCACGTCCTCCTCCATAGGACTGGTTTTCTTGAGTTTGCTGCATATTCTGATTTCTGCCACGGCCTCCAAATCGGCCTCCTCTACCTCTGCCTCTACCTCTTCCAGCATTTGAGTAGAAGACAGCTTCTTTTGAAGTTCCTCCTGAAGAAGATGCACCACCATTTCTCTGTTCCTCAGAAATTAGAAGAGCAATCAACTCCTCAAAATCAGGAAATCTTTCATGAACTGAAATGGATGTCCGAAACTGTGCATAATCCTTTCCTAGACCATTCAAGGTCACGGAAACTAAATCATCATCTTCCACTGGCGACCCAATGGAAGCAAGTGCATCTGCAATCTTCTTCACCTTCATGTGGTAGTCGTTGATGCTCATACTTTCTCTTTGCACATTATGCAACTCTTGCTTGAGCTGCATTTTCCTGGCTTGCGTATTTGTGCTATACATTTTTGACAAAGTATCCCATGCCTCCTTTGGCGTACTTGCATCCTGAATATGCACAATCATAGAGTCTGAAATACTGATAGACAGCCAATACATAACTTTCCTGGCTCTCTCATGCCATGTTTTAAATGCCTGCATTTGTTGTTGATTGGGAACATCAGGAAGAACTGGTTCTTCTTCATTTCCTGCAACAAATTCCCAATATCCTTTTCCCATAAGGAAATTCGTCATTCTAAACTTCCATGCCTGGAAGTTGTTCTTGTCAAGCTTTTCAGTGACAATCTGTGAAAGAGAATCAGACGCCATTACAGAATACTGCAAGAAATTCTGTCACTGCAAAAAACACAGCTTCACCCTCACAAGGGCAAATCTGCAAAACTGGCGAAAGTGGTATTTGACCACACAGTCACTTCCTAGTGACGATTTTGCATAAACAGGAACCAAGGATGATTCTGAAACTCCCAATGTCTCTGCGCACAAGCATACGATGCAATTTCTACAGTAACTTTTCACCGACCTGTAGAACAGTGGTCGCACAGCATAAAACTGAGCCTTTTCTTGAGTGCGTGCAGAAAACTTCCGTCTGCAAAACAGGCCCCGAAATGGCCTCAAATCAAAAAAACAAGGTCGCCAAGGGGCTAAAGCCCTCTCCCGCAGCATATACTGCCCTCTTGCTTCACCGCGAAGGGCGTCTCAACCTGAGACAATGCACTCCTGTAATTTCCGGCTGTGCTACCTGCAGAGATCTGCTCCCAAAACAGGAAATGAAAGCAACACTGCTCCTCTTACCAGACCACCACGAGCTTGGCTTGCTTTCTTGAGCTCCTTACCACGAACAAGGCTCTGATACCATGTCAAGATTGTGGGAGAGATGGAAGGAGTCTCGCTTGAAGCTTTCTTGCTTGCACAATGGGGGAAGACACACAAGGGTGGAGGCTGAAAAACAGTTTTCCTCTTCTTAGTTGTGTAAGCCAAAAAGAACTCTCTTACAAAGAAATAGAAGAACCCTGTATATATGGGTCTCAAACCAAACTCAACTAACTAAGGTGGCATACTAACTGAGCCACAAACTAGAGTAGATAAGGATAGCTATCGTGTAGCTATTATTCAGGGGCGGTGTACCAACCGCGTCTGCAACTAACACGTCGGTGACATAAATGCACAACGGTCACCCTGGCATATCACGAGTGGAGCTCGATATGTCAACAAGGTTGATCTTCCCTGTTCAGCACACGGAATGGTGTTCACCAGTTGTTATCAGGAAGAAGAAAAATAACCAGATCCGATTATGTGTGGATTTTAGAGAGTTGAATAACTAGTCAGTTAAGGATTACTACCTGTTGCCATTTATTGATCAGATTTTGGATCAATTAGTGGGTAGGGAAATATATTCGTTCATGGATTGCTTTGCGGGATATAACCAGATAGCAATTGCAGAAGAGGACAAGTTGAAAACAACTTTTATTACTGTCTTTGGTACTTTTGCGTACCATGTGATGGCCTTTGGTTTGTGCATTGCACCTGGATCATGGCAAATAACAGCAGACAAGACCTTTGGTGACATCTCCTCAGACGAGTTGAAAGTATTTATTGATGACCTGGGGGCAGCCACTGTAAGGGAAAGAATGTTGATTATTTTAAGAAAGTGCTTTGAGCGCTGCAGATAATTTTGTATCACTCTTAACCCACAGAAGTGTATCTTTGGAGTGCCTTATGGGTTATTGTTAGGCCATGTGGTCAGTTCAGTAGGGATAGCCACTAACCTTGAAAAGATCAAGGTTATAGTTGCTATGAGTTCACCACGCACTCCGAAAGAGGTTCATAGCTTTCTGTCATCAATAGGGTACTATCGAAGGTTTATAAATGCCTTGGCAAAGAGGACGTTGCCATTAACGAACTTATTATCCTTTAGCTATTCATTTGAATGGAGTGACCCTTGTAAGGTATCTTTCGAGGATGTGAAACAAGAGCTAGTAAAAGAATCCATTTTAAAAGCACCTAAAAGAGGTGAGGTGTTCTATATATTTTCAACAGCCACCATGCATAGTATAAGCTGCTGTTTAGCCCAAATCTAGGAGGAAAAGTGGTATCATCCGATAGCTTTTGCTAGTCGGAAATTGGGCATTTCAGAGATCAATTATACCTACATGGAGAAGTTGTGTCTTGCGATGGTCTTTGGGACTAAGAAATTCAGACACTACATCCTCTATGAAAAGGTAGTTTTCTATACGAAGGCGGAAGGGCTGAGATTGCTTATGAACAAGCTACAACCGCCTGATCATTTGGCAAAGTGGCTAATCACTTTGCAGGAGTTCGATTATGAGATTAAGAGTAAGCCACCGAGGTTGCAGGGTATTGTGGAATGCCTTGTGGATTTCGGGGAGCCGAAAGAGACTTTAGCTGAAGGAAGTGATATTGAAGAAATGTTTAAAATTGATACAGCTTCTATCCCATCTTGGTATGCTGCTATTACACACTATCTATCAACAGGAGAGACTGGAGCTGGTCTATCAAAGTCTAAAAAGAGGAAAATCAAACAACAGGCTTTGAAGTTTTCCTTGATCGCAGGAACACTATATCGGCAGGGGGTTGATGATATCTATCGTCGATGTGTCATGCTTGACGAGGTTCCTTTCATCTTGGAAGAGTGCCATGACTCTACATGTGGAGGGCACTTCGTTGGACGGTTGACGGCACAGAAAGTTTTAAGAGCTAGATATTGGTGGCCGTCTATCTTCCAAGATTCTTTTGAGTATGTGAAGCGGTGTGATACCTGTCAAAGACATGACAGTAGAGAGAATAGGAAACGCCCACTTACGGCTATCATGGCTATCCTTCCATTTGAGAAGTGGGGCATT
Organism: Lygodium microphyllum; assembly: GCF_053477565.2. Taxonomy (NCBI): domain Eukaryota; kingdom Viridiplantae; phylum Streptophyta; class Polypodiopsida; order Schizaeales; family Lygodiaceae; genus Lygodium; species Lygodium microphyllum. Next base: position 100,587,990 of record NC_141148.1, on the reverse strand, counting down.
GACTTTGTGGGTCCTATCACCCCGTCGTCTACTACCCAGAAGAGATACATTATAGTAGCCATTGATTATTTTACAAAGTGGTCAGAAGCGCGGGCGACGAGGCAGGACAATGCGAAAGAGACTGCAAGTTTCCTTTTAGAGCAGATTATCTGCCGTTTCGGTCCCCCGAAGGAACTAGTGTCGGACCGTGGAACCCATTTTTTGAATAAAGTGATCAAAAGCTTGACTCGAGCTTGGCAAATCAAGCATAATAAAACGACCCCTTATAATTTGCAAGCAAATGGACAAGTTGAAAGTACTAATAAATAGCTTGTGAGGATCTTGTCTAAAATAGTCTCTGAGAAGAAACGAGACTGGGACAGGAAGTTGTATGTGGCAGTATGGGCGTACAATACAACGTTCAAGCGAGCTACCGGCCATACTCCATTTAAATTAGTTTATGGGGAAGAGTGTGTGTTACCCCTTGAAATTGAGTTGCCAACCATACGGTTTGCAATTAACCACTCTTTGGGAGATGAGGATTCCCCTTTTGAACGTTTCACGACCATAGCCCACCTGGATGAACTGAAGTTGCAGAGCTTATTACACCAGGAGGTAGCTAAGCATCGGATGAAGCAGTTGCATGACCTTAGAGCGAAGAAGTATACCTTTAAAAAATGGCAATTAGTCCTATATTATGATGCGCGTAGGGAGCTGTTTCTAGGGAAGCTGGAACCTAAATGGGATGGCCCCTACAAGATTGTCAGGTTATGGAAAAATATGTCTACGGCTCTATTAGCTGATCTACAGGGAGTAGAGTTTAAAAATAAGGTTAATCTTAATAAGATTAAACCTTATTATTTCTAAGTATGCTAATATGGACAATGCATTGCAGGTCCATACTAGGGCTGATTTGAGACCTTCCAAAGAGCTTTAAAGCCAGTTGATGGGGCAGTTAATCCCTTATTTGGAGCACCCATATCTGGAGCAGCGATACCATCAGGGGAAACTCATATGGTGGAGCAAAGGATACAAAGTGATTGAGCAAGAAGACAAAACCTTTGTGTGGGAGATTAAAGTATTCTGCCATCACTGCTTACGACTGTTGTCGAGTATCCCTATTGAGTTCAATGAAAAAGGTGGGATGGAGCCGTCAGTTCATCCTCTCAACATGAAAAACTTTGATTACCATAATTACGAATAGAGGAGTTCATGATGGCAAGCTGTGTAAACCCATTATGGACGTACATATTATATTTTGATGGAGCGTCCAGGGGCCCTAATAAAAAAAGGGAGTGTTGGAGTAGTAATCCGAGATCCCCGACGTAGAGTTATGATGAAGTTAGCTGCTTATCTCGGGGAAGGATTCACTAATAATATGGCGGAGTATAAAGCCTTGATTATGGGACTACAGATTGCCAAGCAAGGTGGTATTCGTTGGTTATTAGTAAAAGGGGATTCCCAGTTGATCCTGAATCAGCTAGATGGAACATACACAGTGCGGAATCCCATTCTTTGTATGTATCATCGAACTGCTATGACCCTACTTAAGCAGTTTGAGAGAGTGTCTTTTCAGCTGATTCCACGTTACTGGAATCAGTTTGCGGATTCACTAGCAAATCTTGCTTATGAAGAAGACCTTTTCTTTAATTGTGGTCCTAGTTTGGATATCATTATCAATGATGAAACAGGACCCGGTCACTTGTGGGGAATGTTATCAGAGCATGCAATATATGGCAGACGATGGTTGATATGGGTGATGCAAAGAGTAGCCGAGACTAATCTACCATTATTATCCTGGACCCATAGGTTGATTAGACAACATGTTATGCGTACGCCTCTTGCTATATATGCAGGAGGAATGGGTCATAACCTTATGCATTTAGTTTAGAGCTACGAGCCCTATGTTTTCCTCCTTGAAAAGGAGCTTATTATTGTATATCTGTATTCTTTCAGGGAGGGATGTGTAGGTGCTATTCTATTTTATTTCATTAGGCCAAGAGGGCCCGTTTTGCGAGGTTTTGAATGTTTTATTTTGTTAGGCAAGAGGGCCGATTACGTTTTGTAGTGAAGTGTTTTATTTCATTAGGCCAAGAGGGCCAGTTGTATGTTTAGTGCAGGTACAGTTAATGGTTTCTTGTTTTATTTTTGTGCTAGACAGCTTCGAAGAAGAGCTTGGAAGGAGCCTTTTGTTGCGTGGAAGCTTCTCGTGGCCCTATCCAGGTGATATCTCTCCTTTATGAGTACCGTGGTTTTTATGCTATATATGTCCATGTACTTGTTAAGGGGTTTTTCTTTTCTTGTTGGGGACCGGAGTCCAAGGCATGAAGTCCCAGGTTTAGGTTTAGTATGTTTGAGGGAGGTCTGAGTAGTCGTTGCCTCCTGTAAAGACATTGCCAGGCATTGAGAGACCTGTTTTAGAAGGTAGTCCTGGTGACCCTGTTCTACTAGCCTGCTAGGCAGCCGTTCTAGGAGTTCTTGTTAGTTGTGAGGCCATTAGAGAAGCCTGCCATACGAAGAAAAAATAATGATGATAAGGGAAGAAAAACCCGAAATATCTTACAGGACAATAAAAATATACAGAGGTGTGTAAAAAGGGGTTCTACCCCTATAAAAATAAAAAAGAAAATAAAGAAAAAATTATAAGCAGTTGATCATCGCCTAGTGAAGGCTTGGTAGGTTCCTGGGGACGAGTCAGACCCGGGGCCGATGCCTTGCCTTCCTAGGGGTGGCATCCTGCTGGAAAAGAAGAAATTAAGCAAGGTTGGAGTGAAAATAAAAGTGAGCGTCAGAAAAGGATTAAGTGTCACCTTGCAAGGGCTTGGTAGATTCTTGGGTATCGAGACTAGTCCTGAGGCCGATGCCTCGTTCTCCTTGGGTCACTACGCTCAGCTCCCTCCTTTTTACATGCCCGAGTATGGAAAAATAAAACCTTAAATGAAGAAATGTGCTAAAAGAAAATACTTCTTGATCAGGCTATAGGAGTCCTCGCCTAGTAGGAGCTCATGATTGCGTTGTCCTTAGTTAGGTAGGTAGTTCAGACCACCACTAAGGGCAACCTCTTTGATAGTTCTTTTTAGTTTGGCCGTGTTGGAGCACTCGGTAGTGACTAGCTTCGGACCTTCTATCAGATTATGCTAGGCCTACTCCTTGTGGATTTCATGCCTTAGTTCTGTCAGGGGGTAGGGTGAGCATTGTGTTGTGTTTAGTATGCATCTATTTTGTATCAGCTTGATGCTTCCTTTGGTTGTTTTGTGCAGATCTACTGTGGGATTCGACGGGCTGAGTCACCCTATCCCGTGGTCGCCAATGAGAGCGGAGTTTTGATGCCGAGAAGTGCTTAAAAATAGCTAAAAATTACGAATATAAAGGGAAAAATATTCAACATCGAAGGCAGTGGCTCTAGCTAGGAAGATTTTAAGCGTCAAGTGCTTTAAAGGCACCCGAGTGACACTTGTTGATTTTTGATAATTTTTCAAACTGCCATACAGGTTGTCAGGAGTTTCCGGCCAGTGCGGGATGTCAAGCCGAATGTGCAAAAATTTACGGCACTCGATTTGGACACCGGATGGGGAAATGGCCAACAAATGGGCAAGATGCGAAAGGGTGGACTTCTTTTTGGCCAAATGAGTGGTGACCTTTGGGAGCCCAAGACAACTTGTGCCACATGAAATGCCACACACAATTCGTGGAGAGAGAGAGATGAACAAAACGTGGAGATGTAGGGTGCCAAGAATGCACCGAAAAATGCGCCCACATGATGATGATGCATCTTCCTGCCTGTGAGCAACCCCCCCAATTGATCATGGGGCTTGAATCCCTCCTGTATACTAATGCTATCACCGCCCTTCGCTCGCACAATGATGGCCTGGATGAAGATCTCTGATTTTATTCTTTCTCTCTCTTCCCTCTCTCTCCCTTAAGGGGCTATTCTTGTGTGGAAGAAGACAATGAAGAATAGTGGAGGAAAGCTTGTCCGAATGAGACCGGATTACTTCCGGATGGATGAAGGCTTGAAGAGTGCTATTCTTGAAGATGCTGAGCATTAAATGCGTGCTGGAAACCAGTCCCGTAATCAAGATCAAGAAACCGAGACCTAAAAATAAGTGGTAATGCTATTTTTATGAAGAAAAATGATATTTTTATGCTATTTGCTTTATGAAACCTTGTTCATATGGGATGAAAGTTCATTATGACATTGTTTTCCATGAGTTTCAACTGTTTGCAACCTGAAAATCAAAAAATATAAGGCTACATGGTCGGAATTAATGTTAAAATACATGAAAAACATGCATTTTAAGGGTAAAATTGGGTTTTTTGCTTCATAAATGAGAAATATGATATGTCACACCAACTAAATCTGAGTTTTTGCTATCAATCAACCTAAGGGCCACAGCCTACAATCAATTTTCATTTTTAGTCATTATTTATTAAAGAAAATAGTGAAAAATATCAAAAAATGGGAAACATGGGTTTAAAATTAGGAAAAAATGGAAAACGGACTGAGAAAAATTAGGGAAAATTATATCTATGTTTGTGCAATGTATAACGATGGCAAAGCACAAGGTTGGCCTCGGTTTGTCCCCATTTCTATCTTTTGTACATATTTATTGGTTTTTTAAAAGGGAAAAATACATAGAAACCATGTCTAACCGATCAATGATGCAAAATACTAAGAGTTGAATGAAGAGGGTCTGAAACGCTGAAAGATAAAGAAAATATTTGATTTATGCATTGCACTTGGCATATAGGAAACGGTTTAAATAAAGAGGATGGTAGCATGAGCATATGGCTCGATGCCTCCTTTCAACGCAGCACGCACTAGTAAAATTCATGGAAAGAATGTTTTATGTACCATGCACGATGCTAATTTTTCTTTTGTCTGAGCACATAGCCATACACGATTTGCATTAAGCATAATAATTAAAAGGTATCAGAAAAACCTCCTGGATGCATGGCACCTGTCTTCCTTACGTTGTGACCAACGATGAGCATGAGAGGATGTCCTAAGCTGTAGGTTATCCTTTGGGTCCTAAGGGAAAAGTGTAGTGAGGAATGGTACATCTTGGAACGTAAAATATTGGTACCTTGAGAGGAGTTTGTGTTCGTTTGTGTTATATGTTTAGCAGCGCATCAAAGGGCCAATCCCTGTGATATAGGAGAGCTGCAGTGGGGCTCCGACTATTAGTTGGTGGAGTGCCTCCATATGTGTGTGACCGTGGCATTATGCCTATGTACTTTGGGATCTCCCTCTGAGGAGTTTAAGGGAAATGTTGGATTATAAACTATAAACGCAGGAATTAAGCTTTAGGATAGTTTGTCCTTTAGCATTAGATTGACGCTCCTGGTCCGCGAGGTTGTGAGGGTGTTTATGTGTCATGAGCATGAGGCCCGGCTATAGCAGTGCCGGCCCATTTTAGGTCCCATCACATGTATGCTAAATAAACAGAAAAAGCTTGTCCGAATGAGACCGGATTACTTCCGGATGGATGAAGGCTTGAAGAGTGCTATTCTTGAAGATGCTGAGCATTAAATGCATGCTGGAAACCAGTCCCGTAATCAAGATCAAGAAATCGAGACCTAAAAATAAGCGGTAATGCTATTTTTATGAAGAAAAATGATCTTTTTATGCTATTTGCTTTATGAAACCTTGTTCATATGGGATGAAAGTTCATTATGACATTGTTTTCCATGAGTTTCAACTGTTTGCAACCTGAAAATCAAAAAATATAAGGCTACATGGCCAGAATTAATGTTAAAATACATGAAAAACATGCATTTTAAGGGTAAAATTGGGTTTTCTGCTTCATATGATATGTCACACCAACTAAATCTGAGTTTTTGCTATCAATCAACCTAAGGGCCACAGCCTACAATCAATTTTCATTTTCAGTCATTATTTATTAAAGAAAATAGTGAAAAATATCAAAAAATGGGAAACATGGGTTTAAAATTAGGAAAAAATGGAAAACGGACTGAGGAAAATTAGGGAAAATTATATCTATGTTTGTGCAATGTATAACGATGGCAAAGCACAAGGTTGGCCTCGGTTTCTCCCCATTTCTATCTTTTGTACATATTTATTGGTTTTTTAAAAGGGAAAAATACATAGAAACCATGTCTAACCGATCAATGATGCAAAATACTAAGAGTTGAATGAAGAGGGCCTGAAACGCTGAAAGATAAAGAAAATATTTGATTTATGCATTGCACTTGGCATATAGGAAACGGTTTAAATAAAGAGGATGGTAGCATGAGCATATGGCTCGGTGCCTCCTTTCAACGCAGCACGCACTAGTAAAATTCATGGAAAGAATGTTTTATGCACCATGCACGATGCTAATTTTTCTTTTGTCTGAGCACATAGCCATACACGATTTGCATTAAGCATAATAATTAAAAGGTATCAGAAAAACCTCCTGGATGCATGGCACCTGTCTTCCTTACGTTGTGACCAACGATGAGCATGAGAGGATGTCCTAAGCTGTAGGTTATCCTTTGGGTCCTAAGGGGAAAGTGTAGTGAGGAATGGTACATCTTGGAACGTAAAATATTGGTACCTTGAGAGGAGTTTGTGTTCGTTTGTGTTATATGTTTAGCAGCGCATCAAAGGGCCAATCCCTGCGATATAGGAGAGCTGTAGTGGGGCTCCGACTATTAGTTGGTGGAGTGCCTCCATATGTGTGTGACCGTGGCATTATGCCTATGTACTTTGGGATCTCCCTCTGAGGAGTTTAAGGGAAATGTTGGACTATAAACTATAAACGCAGGAATTAAGCTTTAGGACAGTTTGTCCTTTAGCATTAGATTGACGCTCCTGGTCCGCGAGGTTGTGAGGGTGTTTATGTGTCATGAGCATGAGGTCCGGCTATAGCAGTGCCGGCCCATTTTAGGTCCCATCACATGTATGCTAAATAAACAGAAAAAGCTTGGTATCTTCTTCTTCAACTAAGTCATTTCTAAAACCCAAATCTTGTCAAACCCCAATCTTTCCCCCTTCTCCAAACCTTGAATCCCATACTCTTCTTCTGCTTTAAACCCCGTGGTAGACCTTCAACCCCCAACACGACAACAACGTTTTTGTCTATTAGAGTTTTATCTTCTCATAATGGTGAAGTAAACTGACAGGCTTCATCTCTGTTAGTATTCTTCTTCATTTTCTATTTCTTTATAGGAGTATTCTTCTACGTCTTCTATTTCTTCAACCCTTCTCTTATCTCTATCATCTCCAGAGTCTAAGCTCTTGAAACCCCAGACATTCTTTTCTCTCAAACCCCTGTGATTGACCGTGAAGTACCTCTTGAACCTTTAAACATTCACTGTAATCTACTTATCTCTTGAAGATACATGTCCATCTATCTTGTGCAGTTTTCTTGCCAAACCCATGTGGTGACCTTTAACCCTATGCACTGCGACAATGTCCTATTAAAGGGGCCATTTTGGATAAAGAAAAGAAAATCATTTGCAATGCTTGGAGCATCTCTTATGGTGTTGAGATGAAGAAGATAGGTTTGCCGCATAGTCAACGTCAAGGACAAGGAGAAGAAGTAGCATTTGTTTCTAATTGAATGTTTTCAGTGCTTTTGAAGTTTGGAGCCATCGCCATTACCTATTCATCGAGCAGCTCATCTTCGGATTCTTATCCCTTCGTCTTCTCGAATTGCCTTGACTTCCAAGCCTCGGTCTCCATTGCTCTTGTCGATCATGTCTTGATCGCAAGCTTTCATATCTCGAGTACTAGAAGTAGGTGCAATAAAAAAGAGTCTACCTTCTCATGGATACTTGAATGTTGCGGCCGTTTTTCCATTCGTCCAAGCCCATGTTTTGCGTACCTTGCAATCAACACATTTCAAGAGACCATATCACCAATAAACATTGTGAAGTGACAAGTCGTTGAAGACCTATTAAGCTGTGAATAAGCATCCACATTCGAGAAGTAAAGGACACAAGGTAATTCCCAAGGACAGTGTGTGACTGGAGCTGTTGGTGTTGCACACATAGGCATGCAATTGTTTTGCTTACTCCACATTCCGCTATTGCCTACATTGTTGAAGGAGGCATTTCAACTTGTTGATTTAGACACGTCAGCTGGTAGGTCTACAACACAACAACAGTGCTCTAATATTATTGGATCATAGCATTACAGAGATCTCCCTCTAAAATGATTGAAAGAAGCAATGTAGTGATTAAGTGTATGAGGGATCAAGATCAGATTAAGACTATATTAGAGATCAATGGTGTGGGCAAGCTGCTTCATATAGCAGGGGTTAAAACTAGATTAGATATTGGCACCCCATATGAGTAAAGCAAGGAGCTAACCTAGCTATTTTAGAGGCCTAAAAGTCCGGTTTTATGCCATTTTTGGGTGTCATTTTGGAGGTAGAAAATTTTATATAGCTTCAGCTTGATTGGGACTTCATTCCTAACATAAAAATTTGTAGAAAAACTGCAAGGAAATTGGTCGATTTTAAGCCCGTATTTTTATGCTTTTTGGGTCATCTGAGTACCATTTGAGTTCCCTTTTGAATGTTTCTTGCTATATAGTCAATGTATGATATATGGGCATCATGGATGAATGTATATAATAGCATTTGAGGTAGTGTATTGGTTCATGTTGGTAAATGTTTGATTAAGACCACATATTGCTAGTTTTTTCTGAAATTGCAGCCATCAAAATGTCAGATACAGCTCAAATCACTCAGATTGTTGGAGATAAACTGACCAAGGACAACTACAGTGTTTGGTCATATATGATGAGAACTTTCTAATGGGGAGAGGTCTTTCGGACCTCATTATAGGTGATGATGCATGTCCAAAGCTTCTTGAGGAGTCCATAAAAGAGCAAAAGAAGGCATACAAGGATTGGATTGGAAAGAATAGGAAAGTTTTGCATTGGATCTCTATATGCATATTAGAGACTTTGATTCCTCATATCAAGAAGGCAAACACTTGTAAAGATGCATGGGAGATCATTGAGAAAATGTATGGGACATGTACAGATGCAAGGAAGATACAATTAAGCAAAGATTTCATGGAGCATGGAGAGGAAATCACACTATTAGTGACTATGTTGTAGAGATCAAACATGTTGCAGAAGATCTTGCATCTATAAATGCACTAGTGGATAATAATGATTTGGTTTCAGTCACACTTAATGGACTTGGCCCACAGCATATAAATCTTTGGATACCTCTATTTTAGTTAAAGGAGTCTCTATGCCAGACTTTGAAGAATTGATTGCTTTGCTACTTACAGAAGAAATAAATTTGGGATTGAATGCATCTAGCAGCAGCAAGAATACAAGTGGAGATAGTATCTTTTATCATCAGAGAGGGCGTGGCAGCCCATCTAGAGCTAGAGGCTTATCTTATGGCCATGATGGTGATAACTTCATGTGTTCGAGGTACCTTTGGTCATGGTAGTTTCATGTCTAGAGGCAGGGGGGAGAGCATACTCTAGAGATACCTTTGGTCATGGTGGTTTCATGTCTAGAGGCAGGGGGAGAGCATACTCTAGAGGTAGAGGACGATCTACTCCTCCATATAGAGATGGTGCATGCAATTATTGTGGGCAGTATGGACATTTTGAAAGGGAATGTTATCACAAGAAAAATGCTATGCCTAGGGGTCGAGGAAGGACTCAATATAGCCATTATGCAGGTGGCTATGGAGGTGCAGGATATGGACCTAGATGTGGCTTTGCTAGAGGCCATTTATTTGTCATGGAACATGTATTAGGGAGCATGACACCCTCGTAGTGAGGATGATTGGTTTTTGGACTCAAGGGCTACAAATCACATGACTCATCATGTTGAGCGGTTTGACACAAAACAACAAATGCAGAATGAAGAATATGTGGCTACTGGGGATGATACTTTGCATAAAATCACTCATGTTGGTGGTGTGCCACTTGTCACTAGAGATGGAGTTGAAAATAAGCTTGGGGATGTACTTTATGTACCTACAATCACTAAGAACTTAGAATCAGTTGGTCAAATGGTAGACCAAGGAATGCAGGTGAGATTCAATAGGTATGGATGTTTCATTGAGGGATTTCGAAATGGAAGGCCTAGCAGATTGATTGCAAAAGGAAAGAAGAAAGGTAGGTTATTGTCCTTGGATGGAGGTACTCCCATCATTCAGAATTCTATGTATGTTGAAAGTGGGCATGGTCAAGATAAGGATGTTGAAGTATGGCATAGGAGAATTGTTCATGTAAACCTGCAAAGATTGAAACAAATGTAAACTAAATAGGTGGTTTGTGGTTTGCTCCATTTTGGTTATGTTAATTATGATCATGTATGTGAGGCATGCCAATTTGGCAAGCAAGCCAGATTACCATTTCCAAAGAGGGGGAGAATCAACAATTATCCTTTGGAAATGGTGCATTCTAATATTTGGGGTCCATGTCAGAATGTCTCATTGAGTGGGAGATGCATGTTTTATATCACTTTTATTGATGACTTTAGCAGAATGACTTGGATGTATTTCATGCAGCATAAAAGTGAAGCCTTTGAAAGATTTTTGGAGTTTAAAGCTATGGTTGAAAACAATTTGGTTGTTACATAAAATGATCGAGGTCTGATAATGGAGGAGAGTATATGTCATATGAATTTTGGGATTTTTTGAGAGATCATGGAATCAAAAGACAGGTGACATGCAAGTACACACCTCAACAGAATGGTGTGGCAAAAAGGAAGAATCGTATCATTGCAGAGATTGCTAGGGCAATAATGAACCAAATGAATATGCCATTGACATATCGGGCAATACATATCATGAACAGGACACCTACAACATTGACTCATCATGTATCACCATATGAAAAGATGTATGGTAGGACACCCATTGTTGCCTACTTCAAGTTTTTGGATGTGTTTGTTATGTTCATTTTCCTCATGATTTGAGGAAGAAGATGGAGTCAAAGGCTATAAAATGCATCTTTCTTGGATACCCTGATGAGAAGAAGGGTTACAAATGTTATGATCCAGTGAACTAAGGAAGTTTACATTAGTAGGAATGTTATATTCAATGACCATGGTACAAGCCCAAGATTGCAGTGGACTTGGATTCTTATGAGAGTAGTGATGATGATGCTCATGGAAAGGAAAATTCAGCAAATGGTAAATTTGGAAATCGGTACTTAGAAGACGTATGGACCTCAAGAGAATGCAAAAAGAAGTGGTAGCTATAGTCCATGGAGTGGTAGGTTGAGAAGTTCACAAAAGAGTGCAGACATTGCAAAAGGTAAGAGGCCTATGGCTAAAAGTTCAAAGGATGAATCCATCGATGATGAGTATGGCATTCCTCATGTAAAAACTCTGGGTACTAGAAGTGCCGGAAAATATGTGCCACCACATGCAAGAGCAGTTGAGACTCCAAGTAGTGCATCTCAATTGAGGAGATCAGAAAGGGTTAGATATCCTATTGATAGATTGACATATAATGGGTTCATGAAGATACACTATGCTTATATGTTTTCTTATGTATAGCATGTGGAACCTACTTGCTTTGATTAAGCAGTGGAAAGCAAAGAATGGAGACATGCTATGGATGAGGAGATGGATGCATTGAAGAAAAACAAGACTTGGGATTTAGTGCAGTTACCTCATGGAAAGAAATCAGTTGGTTGCAAATGGGTGTATAAAGTCAAGTGCAAATTGGATGGTTCTCTAGAAAGGTATAAAGCAAGTCTGGTTGCAAAGGGTTATGTATGCAAGTTGAAGATGGAATTGTATGGACTGAAGCAAGCACCAAGAGCTAGGTGTGAGAGAATTAGCAAATTCTTATGCAGCATGGGATTTTAGCAGAGTATGGTTGATTACTCACTCTATGTGAGACATACAGAGGATGGCATGGTTGTGATTGTCATCTATGTTGATGACCTCATTATTACAGGTACACTTGAGAAGGAGATTGCTAAAGTTAAGCATGGTCTTCATAAGGAATTTGACATAAAGAAACTTGGTCTGTTGAGATGTTTTTTGGGCATTGAGGTCATTGATACACCTCACGGTATTTGGTTGGTACAAAGATAGTATTCCTTGGAGATATTGGAGAAGTATGGCATGACATGATGTAAACCAGTGGGGATACTCCCTTGGATCAGAACATTAAAATGATTGATGATGGGCAATATGTGGAAGATGTGACTATGTTTAGAAAAATGGTTGGTAGTCTTATAACCATTACAAGAATAGATTTGAGTTATGATGTTGGATTGATTAGCCAATTTATGCAAAGACCATGCAAATCACATTTTGATGCAACGAGGAGAGGTCTAAGGTATGTGAAGAAGACAATTGGATTTGGCTTATTCTATGAGAAGGGAATAAAGCCTACCTTGTTTGGGTATACTGATGCAGATTGGGCATGTAATCTTATGGATAGGAGATCCACCAGTGGTTATGCATTTTCATTTGGATCAGTCATGGTAAGTTGGAGCAGCAAAAAGTAACATGCAGTTGCTTTATCAAGTACAGAGGCTGAGTATCAAGGTATTGCGTTTGCAGCATGTGAGAAAACATGGTTGAGATTGGTTTTATGTGACATGGGGATTGAAATTGACAATGGAGTCATCCTATATTGTGACAACATTAGCAACATTATGTTTGCAAAGAACCCAACCTACCATGCCAGAACAGAACACATAGAAGTGCACTATCACTTCATTAGAGAGAAGGTCATTGATGGAGAGGTTGACTTGGTCCATGTCAAAACAAATGACCAAGTTGCTGATATCTTTACCAAAGCATTAGGTAGAGATAAGTTTGAGTATTTCATGAGTGCACTTGGAATATAATTTTTGCAAGAAATTATGAGCTTGAGGGGAAGTGTTGGGAAATAAGGCAAAATCCTAAGCCTTATTCATGGTTGTAAAGTGTGTGTTAGAGACTTGTAAAAAAGAAGATTATAGAGAAGATAGCATGAGAAGAATAATGATGGAGAGGAGAGTATGTAGCTCCAATCACAACTGATTCCTTATTTATGTCTTCCACTCATTGAATTTTATCAGGGTTCCATCCTTCTTCTTCTGGAATAAGACAGGTGCACCCCAGGGAGAATTACTTCAACTGCTCTTTCAGCTCAATAGCTTCAGGTATCAACATCTTGTATGGCCTTCTTGGTTTAGCTCTAGAGATTAGTTTTATTTCATGGTCTACTTCCTGTTCAGGAGGTAGTTCAGTTAGCTCCTCAAGGAAGACATGATTGAATTTTCCCATCAGCCATGAAGGTTCTTCTTCATCTTTGTTATCCTCCACTTTGTTTAATTTTATTAGGTAGATAGGGAGTCTTGTCCTAATACCCTTCAGGATCTGACTAGCTTTAGCTAGCTGGATTTTTCGCTTGCTGACCGTCCTTGTGCTTGGACTGTTTCACCTTGGAGATTCTTAAATGTAACTCGTCCTTCTCCACAATGAATATTTTCCTGATTGGGACTCAACCAATCCATTCCTAGCAGACAGTCATATACCCCTAAAGGCATAACCCACAAATTTGCTTTTGTGGTTTTCCCATCCAACTCAAACTGTATGTTGTTTATGGCATGAGTTGAGACTATTTCTCTACCATTTGCTAGCTCTACCATCAATTTTCTAGCACGCTCAAGATTTAACTTCAGCCTCGTAGCACATTTTGGGAAAAGAAATGAATGAGTTGCGCCATAATCAATGAGGATTTTAAAAGGAATACCTTGATATTCTGCCGGTGTTTGGATGATAGAAAATTGCCATCCAATGCTCTGATTATTCACGGACGAGTGAATGGATCCTCTCTCGACTTCTACTTCCATAGATGGATCCACTTCTTCCTGTACTGTGATGGCACATGTGCAGATTCCAGCTTCACGACGTGCTCCTTGCCCCATTCCATGACCAGCTCCTCGCCCTGCTCCTCATCTAGCTCCACGTTCATGTCCTCTATTATTAAAATTCTCATTTCTTTGAGGACATTGTGGGACGTTGGTATTGGCATTGGCATTGGTGTTGGTCCCTTTATTTGGGCATTCAGAGTGAAAATGACCAAGCTAATTACATCTCCAACATCGTGGCTTATTATTCCAGTTTCTATTTGTGTTGTTATCTCCGCCACGATTTTGAGAAGCATTGATTGCATTAGCTTGTCCTTGATTATAACTCCTTTACTATTGATATCCCTGTGCTCTTTTGGAGTAGGTAAATCTATTGTTGAACCTATTATTTGACTTAGAGTAAGCCTTTGCCAAAGGTTGTGCCCTTAGTAGTGCATATTCCAAGTCTGTAGGCCTCATTACTTCCAATTGTTCATTAACGGGAAAATTCAGACCTTGGTAGAAATGTGCCACTTGTTGCTTCATTGACAAGTGAGGAGCGTACTTTTGTAGGGTCACAAACCGAGAATAGGACCCTTCCAAGGTCATTCCCAGCTGCTTGAGGTCAAAGAACCCGTTCATCTTGAGTGTCTGATAGGCAAGGGGTAAAAAGAGATTTTGGACAACCTCCTTAATTTTATTCTAGGTAACAATAGGCTTAGAGACTGATTTGTCTCGACAACACTGTTTCCACCATAGTCTGGCTTCACGTATAAGCCTCAACCTTGCTATCATTGCATAATTAGCAACACTTGTGCCATCAATGGGGAAATAATCATCCATCCGCTCTATCCAAATTTTGGCATTAATGGTGACTTTTGCTCCTTCGCCATTAAATTTTGGCAACTTTACTTGTTTGAGCAAAAAAATTCTTTCTTTCTCCTCAGCCACCGATTTTATGATTGGGATAACAACCGCCATCGGTGTAGGATTGAAAGGAACCTGAAATTTGATAATTTCTTAGCGTTGAGAAATTCATGATTTATAATCCTTAGAGATTATAAGTCTTCTTTATCTCAAGCCAAGATTTTTTTCAACCATGACAGAATCTTTTCCAAAAAAAAGTATATTATATATTTTTAACAAGCACTATGGGCTTTACAAAAAAAAAAACATGGGCTTATCCTGTGAACTACTAAAGCTCCATACATATTTTTCGGCTTCTTGTATTTAAGAAAAATTACAAAATTATCCATGGATTCTAGATAAAGACAAGGAGTAATAAGTAGGAGGTTCTTTGGACATATCCAATACCGAATAGCTATTGGGAAGATTTGGCAGTTCCTCCACCTCATAATTATCTTTTTGAGTATGATAGGCTACCATCACACAATTTGGTTGGATGATGTTGACAATGGAACTGTAGATCAATTGATTTAGAGCCATTGTCTCGCCATTGCTATGCACTCTCAGATTCATATCACTTCTATGAAATATATAGAGCCTGAATAACCAATTTTTGTCTTTCTTCGATTACCTTCATAGGAAAACATTTATCATTATCATAGAAATAAGTCCTATATATTTAAATGTTCATAGAAATCGTTAATTTTTAGTCAAGAGAATAACTCAAATTTCAATGATGCATCTAAATAATTATTACTATCACTATTATAACTATACTTAACTTTTAGAGATGGACTTAACTAATTTATCCTTAGTTAATATTTAATATTTCTAAGAATTTCACTAATGTCATTCTTATAAGTGTGATACTAAAATTTATGGTTAGCTCAATCATGGGAAGAATTCTAATATTCTATATATGTTTCTTTAATACTAATTCTAATATTATAATCATGTTAGTTTTCTAATAAATTACCTTGGATAAGCCCTAAACTACATATGATACTAAACAAGATTTTTAAATTAACATTTTATGTAAAATTTCCTAGAGCATAATAGTTAGCATAACATTCTAAGTTAGAAAATTTTCAAGTATACTTGTTTATTCTTTAGTATAACATTCTATGTTAGGATTTTTCTAGAGCATAACAATCTTTCTTTTTTTTAAATAACTTTATTATCCCATGTATATATACAACTAATTTGCTAATTATTTTCAATGATTAGAACCTAATCTAACTTTAACTATACTTATCATTAATTATTTTTTAAAAATTATCATTTAATAAAAAAAGATCACCAAAATGCTAATATTAAAAATCAAATTTGATCATTAATTTATTGAGATTTTCTATTTTAAAGTAATAATCTAATTCATGCTTTCAAAAATAATTTTTTTTATTATTTTTCTAAAATAAAATATATTTTTCTTATTTTATTTTAGAATCTGATTTTGGCTAGGATTATTCGTAGCCAGCCCCATATTAAGTGACGATGTTGGCGGCGTAGCCACATTTGGGGGTGATGCCACACCTCGTCTTCTTCGCGGCATGATGAGGATATTTTTGGATTTTAGAGAAAGAAGAAAATCAAGAGAAGATTTTGGTAGCGTAAGGGTGTCATCATCGCTTCTTTGATTGCCCTTCTTCACAACAGAGTGTGTTTAGCTCCACACCTCTGGTAATTTACTCATGAATATATGTGTGCGTCACGTGGGTTCAAAATAGGATATTTTAAAAATACTATTTTTATACATTTTTTACATACAGAAGGGTATAATATAAAGGGGCTATTTACAAATTGAATAGAAAATGATTATATTTTATTCAACAAAAATTCACAGATAAGGATATTTATAAATAGGCCTTGAACGCACGTGATGCAGAGGATATACATATAGTAACTTCCCCGAGCTCCACATTCATGCTCTTACAATGGAGGGGATGGGTCTTATTTATAAGAGAGGGGGTGGGATGCTGTCTGCATAAGCGACATCTGAGGTGTCACATGGTGGCACCATGAAAATGATGGGTGATGGGTTGATTAACCAGGTGTTAACTTGTTAAAATTTCCTAAATTCTTTTTAACATGAAAATTTCATGTGTAGGATATTTCTAGTGAGGTGGTAGTTTAATATTTTGAAAAAAAAATCACATTTTTTTATTTTAAGAGAAAATTAAAAAGAGGGCATGAGGTGTCCTGATGAGGTTGGAAGTGGCTAAAAATATCCTAAATTTTTTAATAAAAATTAGAAAAATTGGAGGAGGAGTACTGATGTGGCAACTTAGGAATTTTCAATCAATAAAAAAGAATCTCATTTTTGAATTTTTCATGAAAATTTAGGATATGAGAAATGAGGTGTCTTATGGAGGTTAAAAAGTACTAGGATTTTACTAAATTTTTTAATATGATAGTTGGAAAAATAGAGGAATGAGTACTTATGTGGCAAGAGATGGGAGGAAAAGTACACACTCTTTCTAATCATTGCTATCTCTCTCTCACCATGTGTCATTCTTTTGTAAAGTCTTACTTACAATTGAACTCTTTCTCTCTTTTAGTTAACTACTCTTTAGCTTTTAGTTAGAATTAGACTAACTGGATGATTTTTCTTTTCTTCCCACTGTTCCTTTTCATGCATACATAATTTCTTACATGTTTTGTCGACGACTAAGGTGGATTTTTCATGATAAGGAATAACACACATACACTATTGAAAATAATTAGCCTGTGTTTGCAAAAACTATTCTTTTTGCACGTGTTCGCATGCTTTTAAGTAAATACACAACTGGCATCAAGAGTGAGTTCACAAGCATAAATTATATCTTTATTTATGAAATGTGTATGCACGTGTTCACGTGAATATGTGTGCACATATGCCTAAGGAGGAGTTCACATGGATAACTTATCCCCACCGATTCGATACTTTTAAGGCTTAAGTACTTTGGCTAGTGGGAGAGGGGGAGGGAGCTCATGTAATGATCAACGATTTTTCTCATGTATACGATGAAGAAAATTGCCATGGGAGATTTCTTAATTTATTTTGTGTACATTTTTTGTTTTCAAGGTAATTTGTTATAACAATAATCCAAAAGTGAGTAAAAGAAAAAATATTTTCTAGTGAAAACATCACTTCACTCTTCCTTATTTATTCTTATCCTAATTGTTTTACTCGTTGATTCACTCTGATACCAATTGTAATGTGTCCGGTCCTTGACATGTTTTAGTAGTCCATCGGGAGTCTAATCTAAAAGACGTTGCTTGGCACTCCCATGGAATGTCACAGGGTTTGTCGGATAGCAAATCTCGAGTCTACTCCACAATGAAGCATATCGGCCAACCTTGTTAGGATCGACCTAAATCTTTATGGGTTTCTAATGGTCAAGTCATACTACAGAGTTTTAAGGTCGGTGATGAGGTCTAGTTTACGCAGAGCATCTAAACTGAGGTGAACTCATATCACACTTGGTTCAAAGAGAATGGAAAACAAGAGGGATGCATCGCTCGACCTCTCTACTCGTAGGATAAAGTCCCATTTTAATCCCCTAAAATGATATGAGCTAGGGTTCTACCATATATTACCTAAGGTCAATACGTTATCGCGATTTGAATGTTGAGAAGCCTCCCAGTTCTCTGGGACCACCCTACCATAGGACGAACCCATCGAGGGTTTTGTGCACCCACTTACCTTGATAGCTTTAGCTTTCTACTTACCTAAGGGCACATTAGTGGTAACACATACAAGCAACTTCCTTAATTAACCCGTTAGCCATATGTTCTTTGACATAATTTTATGCACTGACACGAAAACAGTTCAAATAAATTTGTTGAAAGGTAAATTTTATATCAAATTTCAAACTAAGATACAAATCTCGTCCACAGGACGATTCCCGCAATCTGTAAGGATGCATCTTATTTTCCTCCAAGTTTTTGCCCTGCACTAGTAATAGGGCCTTGAGATTCCATTTCGAGAGGCCCAAGTCTATTATTTCAAACTCAGAGCTTAAAGTCTTTTGGGTTTGATGGATCATATCTTCATAGTCACATGTAATAAGAAGGTTGTCCACATATAGGACAATCACTATAGACTTTTCACCATCCTTGTAAACATACAAGTTAGCATTTGAGGTTTATCTTTTGAAATTAAAATCTAGAAAGAAGTTATCTATCCATTGGTACCAAGATCTAGGTGCTTGTTTCAACCCACACAATGCCTTATTTAGCTTACAAACTTTGTCCTCGGAATGGGAGGCCTCAAACCCTAGTGGCTAAGCCGCATACACCTCCTCCTTTGAGGTCTTCGTTTAAGAATGATGATTTGAGATTTTACATCCATTTGGTAAACTCGCCACTTCTTATGAGTATTCACTACAAGTATTGTGCAAATATAGTGGTCATTCTAGCAGTTGGAGCAAAGGATTCTTGAAAACAAAATCCTTCAACCTTTGAAAATCCTTGTGCAACTAATCTGGCTATGTACTTTTCTAAGCTTCCATTCAACCTTGTACTTTACCTTCCAGACCCACTTGGTGCAAATAATGTTCCTCTTTTCTAGTAGATCCACTAGCTACCAAGTATCATTCTTCATTATGCTGTCATACTTAGCTTGCATAGTTGTTCTCCATGCTAGATCTACAAGTGCTTCTTCCAAGTCTATTGGTTTCTTTACTTCTCTCATAATCTCAACCACCATCAACGCCATATTAACTATTTGAGCAAAAGCCTTTCTTTGTTTCTCTAGTTTTAGTGACCTCCTTGGTCCATCTGCCTTTTCTTTAGTTGTGCTAGGCATAGGATTATTGTGATCATAGAGCTGCTTCACGCATCATGGCAATGGCTTTTCCAGTGGCATGATTGGGGGTTGGTGAACTTTTTCCTCACCATCCAAAGATGATGCTTCGTCCTCCTTGAGGGTAGGGATAGCTCTTGGGTTAGGTTCATAGTGGACTACTTTGTTAGATGAGAAAGTGGAAGAACTTATATTCTTCTCCTCCATTATATGTGGTTGCTCCTTGATCACCACATCACAGCTCGTTATGATATTTTTTTCCTCTCAGTCATATAATTTCTAAGCATTTTTCTCATCACTATAACCCAACAAGATACATTTTATGCTTTTCATATTTAACTTTTTCTCTTATCTTTTAGAAAATTTGCATAATATTCACATCCAAAAGTTCTAAAATGTGAGACAGATGGTTTCTTATGAAAATATGCCTCAGAAGGAGCTTTACCCTTAAGAGCCTTTGTATAACTTTGATTGAGAATGTAGACTACAGTATTAACAACTTTTTCCCAAAATTGGTTAAACAATCCTTGATCTTAAGCACGCACCTTGCCATTTCCACAATGGTGTGATTTTGGTATTCAACAATGCCATTATGTTAAGGTGTATGAGGTGTCTTCCATTGATGCTTAATCCCTTTGCTCTTGTAAAAGTATTCAAACTCCTTTGAACTCACCACCACCATCTATTCTAAACTCCTTCACATTTTTCCCTATTTCATTCTCAACAAGTTTTAGCCATTCTTTAAACTTACCAAAATCTTTAGCCTTACCATGAAGGAAGTACATGCAGATCTTCCTACTGTAGTCATTGACAATCAATATAAAACAAGAAGATCCTTCCAAGGCTTTTGTAGGTATTTTACCACACAAGGTAGCATACACAAACTCTAGAGTAACCTTCACTCTATTATTGCTTTCTTATGGAAATGTGTTTCTCTGTTTCTTGCCCATCATACAAGCTTCACATGGTTTCTTTATTTCAACTTATTGTAGGTAGGTGAGCAACCATACATTGCTTATGAATCTCCTTTAACATTACAAAATAATGTGATCAAATCTTTCATGCCAAATTTTACTTGTGCCCACACCAGTGGTGGCTATAAGAGCACTTCACTCATACAGATTGTTCCTTCTTACTCCTTTGCCAAAACATAATTTATGCAACTATCTTAATGAATGTCACTTCATGGCCAAGATCAATTATATAAGCAATTGATAGCAGATTTCTCTTAATCTCTAGAACATACAACACATTTGAAAGATGTTTGAGCTCACTACTTGCAGTAACAAAGGAAATAGTACATATGCCCTCAGCATGGCATTTTGCATCATTCCCAACCATCACACCAAATGGATTCTTACAGAGGCTTCATAGAACTATATAGACCTTTCTTGTTGGTCATGTGATGGGAACCACCACTATCCAATACCCATAATTCAGTGTTAGATATTTCTTGTGATGAGGAACATACTTCCGCAATGGTCACCATGAATAACTCCACAATCGTATTGGTTGTCTCCTTTCCTTTAGTCTTCACTGTGCCATTCTTTTTATTAGCCTTCTTGATAATAAAATCTCCAATTGCACATCCTTTCTTCTTACAATAGAAGCACTCTCCTTGAAAATTTTTATTACCACCCTTCTTCTTCTTTTCACCCTTGGTAGAGGAACCAACTTTGCCTTTCGCATTGGTGGACAATGAAGCATCTCCACTATTGTTACCTTCTTGGGATTTAAGCCTCAAATCCTTCTCCATTAGTAATGCACAAAAGTCCTCAAATATCGAAGCTTGTTCTCACCTGAGTGTTTAGGGCAGTTACCAACAATCCATCAACCTTTGGTGGACAAATCTGAAGATACCTCCAAGCTAGCTCATTACTAATCTTTTATATCTCAATGCCATCCATCTAGTCACACAGATTCTTGATCCAAGTGATGAGTGCTTCAACTGACTCTCATTCAGCAAACTTCTCTACTACTAGTTGATTCTCCAAGTTTTGAATTTCCTTATTTGATTCTACATTTTGTATTGACTCCTTAGTATGTTCTAAGCCTCTAATGTCTTGCTTGTATGTTGAATCAAGGTCAAAACACTGTCAAAAAAATTTGTAACAAGATACACAATGCATATGCATTATGCATTCCTTTATTTCCAAGCTCATAGAATATCTGCATTTGGAGGAATCATAATACTCAAATTTGACGGGTCAAGGGTGGATTCTTATTCTAGGTTAGTCCCCAACACTACCTCTTGAACCTCTAAGAATCAAGGATAGTTGTGATTTTAAACTTCACAAAGTATAGTTTGTACCATCTAACTTGCCTTCGTTGAAGGTTGGTGGATGAATCCCCTCTATTTGAAATGTCAGTATAGTAGTAGAAACACATAATGTGCTAGCACCGCTACCTCATCTAGCATATGACATTTTTCCTATTCGCTTACACTTCACTCCTTAGTGTTCCCTAGTCTCTAATACCATATAGAAATTATACAAAGCATAGGATAAAATCTAAGTAGAGAGTAGAGAACACACATCAAATATGAGAAGAACAGAGACTACTTTAATTTTAAATGAACTGATACAAAGATGGCTCTGTCCACCCATGCACTTCTGTTGTGAAGCTTAGATGGTGATCCAAACAAATGGTAGGTGAAGAGCTTAAGGATAGCTGGAAAAACTCTGACTGGATGAAAGATAGTTTGATGATGGATTTAGAGGGGTCTGCCCTTTATAGCCCAAAAAGGTAGTTTAGTAGATATGTCTGATCATATTACGAACATTCCCTAGTCATCCAAGGGATATTTCCTTTAGTATTAGGCAAGGGGGAGTTGCTACCAACATAAGTATATCTAACTCAAAGGCTAGATCCACAAAGATCACCTTTTTTCCATCCAATCACTTAGACCTCATTTGACATACAAGTCAGGATGACCCAACTAATGTTTGTATTCATACATGACTTCTCCTCATATTAGTGACCTTACAACTTTGAGCACCATGGATCATTGGTGGCACCTTACGAGGGTGGGGCATTGACATTTTCCATCAAGGAAATTGTCCCATGTGTGATTCTTCTACAATGAGTCAAACTCAAACTACATAGCCCTCTCCCAAGAATGAGAATCACCTTTACATATAACCTCCTCATAGGTAAGTGGCTCAATAGAGTTTATTATCATGACATAATTCCTAGAGGACTCATAATGATCAGCAAGACATGAAGCTCAAGCAAAGTGTCTTCAAAATAGTAGTGGGGCTTGTACAACATATCCTCTCGATCTAATAGCATGATCCTACACAAGGTGTGGATCTTGGGCCACTATATTGTCAATTACAGACTATCTAACGAGTGTACTATAACATGATGCTCCTCCCAAAAGACCACCTTGTGTGCATCAACTACATGCTCAGACTACGTATGCCTCTTCTCTTCATGAAGCACAACATCATGGTTGCGTATAACCTTCCAAGCATGTGAATCCCAAAGACAATAGTCCATGTCACCTAAATCACCATATCCAAGAAAGATGCATTTGATAAACTTTGGATACAGCTTGTTGCACTTGTTCTTGGAAACATGACAGAAATCCTCACATCTTAAGACCCTCAAATGAGCATATGATGGAGGTTTCCCAAACCATATATCCTATGCAAGTTGACAACCAAGAGTAATGCACGGGGATCTATTAATGAGATGCATAGCAATAGTAACTACCTCAGCCAAAAGTAATGTGCTAAGGCTGCTTGGCTAAGCTATGGACTCTTTCTTGAATATTTATGTTCATTTTCTCTGCAATAGCATTCTCAATTGGGGTGTATGGGAAAATTAACTGATATTTAATACCTCATTCATTGCACGCTGCTCAAATGTCTTAGAGACATATTCACCCCCATTGTCAAACATTAAGCATTTAGCCTATACCAAGATTGGTTCTCAACAAGAGCAATGAAGTGCTCAAATGTAGCCAAAACATCTTTTTTCTACTTAATAAGATAAGCCCGGACCTTATATAGATAATCATTAATAAATGTCACAAAGTACTTCATGCCACCTAATGACCAACATGGCATGGGACCACATACATTGGCATGTATAAGAGCTAGAGACTCATCCATGTTAAGCTAGAATTTTTTTGAATGTTACATGTATATTTGCCATAAAGATAATGATCACATGAGCCAAAATGCGAGTAATCAAGAGCACATTCACTACTTTCAAAGACATAACCAAGGCAATGATGCTCTACAGATATATGTGGTAAATTGGTCATAGTCAATATATGGTCAACAAACCTAGATACAAACAAAGGATAGTGATTGCCAATCTTGGCACCTCGAGAAAAAATAAGGTGACCATGGATAGTAATCCATGTAAAATCACCAAAAGAGACATGATATCCTACATCATCCAATTGTCAAGTAGATAGGCTTTTGGTCAAAGACGACACATGATATATATTATGAAAAACAAAAAAGCTGCCTAAAGTGAGCTACAACCTAACATCCCCAATGCCAATGATATCCAATGCAATTTCATTTCCTAACCTCATAGAACTTGTAATTTTTCATAGATATAAAACCAATCTCAATGCGGGTAACATGGAAAGAAGACCCCAAATCAAGCAACTAACATTGAGAGTAAGTAGATGAAGCATTAGCCAATTGAGTAGCATCAAGAGATGAAGCAAGAACTAAGATATAGTCATCATCAGACTTAGGCTACACAACATTTATCTCTTTAATCTTCATGTTGGACTTACTAGGAACGAAGCTACAAACATGAGACTTTGCATTATCATGTATTTTTCCCTTGCCTTTCTCATTGCACCTATCATTGCACATTTTATGGCAATGCGACCTAATATGACTCTATTATCCACAATAATGATATGTCAAAGAGGACTTATGTCCATGGGACTTACTGCAAGATTACCCACAAGACTAAGACTTTCCCTATTAGGCTATGAGTCTCTACCATAGTTATTATTGCTATTACAACCATTTTTACCTCTAACAATCAATGCATGAGAAGTACAGGGTTGCATCAATGTTCTTCTTGTTTACCTCTTCTATCAGCAAAGCACTCTCTATATCAATATACTTAAAACCAGCCTCAGGGGGATGAGCACTCATAGTAGTATGAAAGGTGTTCCATGACTTAAGCAATGTAACAAGGCAAGAACAAAGACTTGATATTATCTTCAAACTGAATGCCATTGTCATATAAGCAATATTCAAGGAAAACCTTCTCACACAACTCAAAGACACGAATGAAAAGGAGTGTTGGAAAAAAAAATGACATGTTAAAGTATGGAGCTCAACAAGATAAATTTTCAAACACGAGCAAACTAACAACATGTAAGCCTCTTGTAGCCACAAAATACATATAAAGTAGAGCATAGACAAGCACCCAAGAAATAAGCTTGTTAGCTCAATTTTTCAAAATTCACAAAACCACCAATTTGTTAAATCCAAAATTCTTGAAACTCATATGGACTAAAGCTCTCAACAAAAATCTTGTAACCTCTTCAACCCAATGTGTCTTTAATGTGACCCTCCTCTCTTCTCACCTAATGGGCAGAATTTTCACTCATGAAAAGGGCCCCTACCTTATGCTTTTCTTTTACGTTTCTTTTATTTAAAAAACCTTGAGTCTTCCCTTTTTATTTAATTATTTTCATTTTTTTCAAATAAATGTAGGCCGTCAAGATCTCCTAAAGAACACGAAAAAACTATCCTTGTTAAAATCGGCTTGTCCTCATGACAGTTTTCTCAAATATGCTCCAAGGAACATGCTCTTAGTTGATATCTAAGAGCTGACATAAATGCAACCATAGAAAATGATGGCTTCCTTCCAATCACCTACATGGCCAAATCCCCTCCATACACAAAGAGAATCACCCTGAATAAGCATTGTTGTGATCAGACTTCCTTCGAGATCATGATGACCATCTCGTCTCCCTAGAAATCAGTCAACCAGACATGTAGGTTAGTTGCTTCATAATACATGGTAGTTTCCTTCATTAAAAATAGTTTAAGTCCTTTTTGAGCATTAACAATAGTTTGAGTCCTTTTTGAGCATTCACCATCTTCCAAATTGTAAAGATTTTGGCGATGGACTTTGAAGCCCTCTATCTCTATAGTAGCTGATACATGCTTTTGTTTTTTCATCTCCATCCATTCTTCACTTACATCTCTAATGCTAAACTGAGAGTAGTCAACATCCTCAAAAACTCTGAGTTTGCAATAAAGGAATCCAAGAGGCTCAACTCCTTTTGCTTGGCTCTTACGGTACCTGATTGGGAAAGTTTAATTTGGGGCTCTTCAACTCCCAATTGCAATCGTGAATAGATAAATTTAGAAGAGTAGTAACTACATACTCTCTAGTTCATCGTAGCTTGTGCATGTGTAAGCCATGGAGAATTGGGCACTATCATCTGCATTTCTCTTTATTAAAGCCTTTAAACAATCCAATGTTCCATAAGCAAATGCAAAGAACATGTGGTGGATCTCCACTCATATCAACAGCACCCACATTAGCTTTTGGAAACTCCAAAAACATCTTCTATCTTGCATTACCCCTCATAAACTACAATGTGAAATGCTATCTAGCTATTATCATTTTGGCTATCCAAACTATTGCCCAAAAACACATGCCACCTCCCTCATGAGATTCTAACTAGTGAAGTGATAGCTGAACATCCTCTACAAATTCCAATACTGAAGAAGGGGATAGCTCCATTCCAATGGGAGTCCTTTAGGACCTTTGTTTTTTGAGGACCCTATGGCATCTTCTTTCAGATAGCACAAAAAAACTTCCAACACAATAGCAATCTTCTTTTAAAAAACCAAAAAAATCATTGATAATCCATTCCTCCATATCATGTGTTTTTCAAGCACCACAACATCATATGAATAATAGTTGGACATATATAGCTAGCAAGAAAAATAACTTTCAAGCCTCCCTTGAGTCTTCAAAGAGTGTTATGTTTTCAAATGTACCTATTTTTATCTCAATGCAATGTGTTCTAGCAAAGAGTATGCTTTTGAAGATGAACTTCGTGCTCAATCACGCATGATTTGAGAAGTGCAAAATTAGATCCATGCCATGCAAGCATTCAAGTAATGCCACACATGAAAAGATGGATACACTGAAAAAATTAGTGCCTAGCCTATCTACAAGTGCATGTGCATCATGCAAAATGCAAGCATAGTTCCTTGATTAGTTTAGATATTTAACCTCACCTCTCATCACTCAATGGAAAAATAATTGTTGCACTCTGCTCCACCTTCCCAAATCTCACTATCACTCACAAAAGAATGGTCCTCACAACATTGACCAAGGTACAAATCCCATCTCACAATTGAAGGATTCCTTCATGACCCTCAAACTCTCCCAACCACTTTTCCCACTCACCCTAAGGTTCCTAATTCTGTGATGAGTATTCCAATTCTTGTGCATGCAAATAACAATGCATACACAATGAATGTGCTCTCTCAAGTGCATATGCTTCTAAGTTTTACTTCATAGAGCTATGGCGAGCATCATGCCACGCTAGTGCTCAATGATGGTGCAAAGAGTGCATCAACCAAACCATGGCATGGAAATAATTGAAAAAAATCAAGAGATAACCCTTGAGTATAGTGTATCTAACAAATGCAACATGAAGTACTCGCATGAACCCATAATTCTTGTGATATACAAAGATATTGGCAAGAAAGTATACTTGATTCAAGATGTCCAACAGCTACAATCAAAGTCCAACTTCAATTTGTCCAAAAAAACACCAATCTTGATCAAGGCTATCAAGTTTTCAAGCACAAAAAAATCCTTTAAAAATGACATAAAACAATTCCTAGTCTAATCAAACACAAAAAATATAGCTAGAAAACAACAAGACAAGTAGTCATCTACACAAAAATCCATAACACCATATGAGACAAGCTAGTTGAAAATGGAATGAAACCCATCCAAATGAGTAGACATAGGCATATCCTCCTTCATGCAAAGGTCCACAAGCTTCTTCAATGAGTACAACTAAGATGCAAGACTTTGCTTGTCAAAACGATCACAAATCTTTTTCCATCATGCATAAGTACCACCCTCAATGTCAATGTCATTAAAATACACTTGCTTTGATAAGGATAAAAATGATAGTAGACTTTCATAGCTCACTGAGTTTTGCCCAATCCTTTGTATCATAAAGCTCTTGCTTTATGCCCTCTATCTTCAATGGTTTAACCTAGCTCTTTTGCACCAAGATTTGCCATATTTGTGTCTTTTAGTATTAGAAGTTACTGCCATCAAGCATTTCAGTATTGAAAATAGCACTATTAGCTGATGAATGTGCTATAATGACTACAAATGTTTCCAAATGACAAGAGTATGGGCTACTATAAATTCAACACAAATCCCAAAAATGATCCAAAAAGGCAAGAAAAACAGCAGGAACACATGAGGCTATAGCTACCCACAAATTACAATCAAAAGAGTACAAAACAAACTATTTGCTCTCCAAAAGAATATTGAAAACTAAAATTACAAAAATACTAAAATAAAGATAGTAGTATATATCAATCCAACTATGGGCAAATAACTAAGAAAGCAAGCTCCCACTACTAGGAGTATTCGAGTAGCAATCAAGATGCAAAGAATGCAAGTAGCAGTGAGGGAGCATATACCACAAATACCAAATACTATTATGAACTCAAAGTGTCAATAAACCATATATCCCATAAGCATATGCATCATGCATATAGATGATCTCAAGTGCAAGGCACCTATGCCTAACCGCTCATGTATTCATTACACTGACAATACCTACACACTTGTACACTACAGGTGACAAATTCCCATCACTTTCACTTCACTCTTTATTCTTTCAATTACATTTGAATACAAGAAGGCCAATCACACATTGTGACTATTGGATTTTCCACATCTTGTGCCTCTTACTTTTTCTCTCTTGCTCCTTCTACCATAGCTCTTACTTCTGCTTGCATGCTTTCATTCAGGGCTTCTCCCTTCAACTAGTATTAGAGCATTAGTTTGAGTAGCTTTCCCATCATTCATTTGAACCTGAGACAAAGGTTCATCTTGAAGCTTCCATGGTAGTTCAACCCTCTTCTTCCCAATGTATGAATCTTACTTCCACTTCTTCATGGATTCCTCCCATGTGCTGAGGCCTATTCTAGCAACTTAAGAGACCTTGTTGCTCACTAGTAAGGCTTAGCAGTAGCCAAGAAGACTAGTAGAACCAACATAGTGAGCAACCCACCCAATGTGATTTGCACCTAAATTTCAAGCCCTTTCTCTAACTTGAAGCACTCATTGAAGTACTTCTTTTTCCTCTCTAGCACTTGGCAAAGGTCGTGGTATCCTCCCAACATCAATGTATTGCATCTAGACATTGATTTGAGCTCACAAATATATGTTATTGCTGATTATGGATAGAAAACATATTGTATACATATATGAGACAACTTGCTTCAAAGCTTGAAGCCTATGTATGTTCCTACTAATGTCTATTTGGTATCTGAATCATCCATGGATGTCATGAGATGATGACTAGAGGTGCTTTTGGTCTATGTATGTTCCTATTAATGCCTATTTGGTATCCGAATCATTAGTTGATGTCATGATGATGACTTGAGGTGCTTTTGGCTTGACTTTGAGCTTGCATTAGCTCCATTTAATAGTCATTTTCACTATTGTACATAGTTTTGGATAGTAAGCTTGATAGGGAAAGCTTTATGTGTTGAGATATTTGCAATCACACCTACTTCGGTCCCTTTGTGAGAAGAAGTGAGGGCTCAGGACCAGAATCCCATATGCACAGTAGGAGAAAGTACCACCACTCAATTCCTATAAAGCATTGTACTTGCACTCTTTTTCTAATGCAATGATAGTACTCTTTTCTTTCTAGTAAAGTTTCATGTCACTATCAATACACAAGATTGTGTTTATGAGTCCAAGTCTGAATCTTGGAACCTAATTCACTTGTGTAACAATTTGTCCTAGTCAGGGTCAATGTCTACATGAGTTCCTTTTTCCTCTTTCAACCTCCATAGCTTCCACATCTACCATGCTCTAGATCCCTCATATTTCACATGGTATCAGAGCTCAGCTGAGCATGGCTTAGTATGTCTCAAGTCTTCTCTCTACTCCTTCAGCTCCTCTTCATCCCTGGACAGCTCAGGATCAGTGTGTATGATTCATTTTCTCAACTTCATCTTCAGTCACAAGCTTGTGGCAGCCATAGCGAAACAACATATAGCTCTTATTGAGCTCTTTGATCTTGCAATAGAGGCATTATTTCTACACGCTTCCTTCTAAGGAATTGTCCCTGACTTCAAGACGCTTCATCCTATCATGACAAACATCGGCATTGTGCACCATAGCACCCGGCATTGCAAAGATTGTACCTCACTACCAGAAAGACAACAACAGACTGTCATACAGTCAAATCCTCCTGTGTGCATTACAGAATGCCCTGCAACCATAGGGCTTTGGAAGCTAGGGTTATAAGCTTCCTCTTCACCAAATCATTCGCGCCATTGCTGCCTATATGAGCTGCTGTAAATGAAAAATCATTTGCCTCTCTATCAGAAACCCTAGTCCTCTATAGCCAGAAGCATCAAAAGCTCATAATTGTCATCATCTCTTTATTCTCCTTAGTCCAAGAAACTTATTGTCACTGTGGTCTATTATCGCATTCAAAACCCAACAAGATTCACCACTCAAATTAGCAAGAAAGGGAAGCTGGGAAGATTTTTTTAAGATCATCAAGTCAAACTCAAGCAACAAACATCAAAGTTCAAACTAGTATCTTTTGATACTACACTGCCATTGCTTGTGTCTTTTGACACATTAAATATCAACTCTACTACTGAAAAATTTTAGAGTTTTAAGGTTGATTCTTGATGGAAATTATGATGGCTAAGGTTTGAAAGATCTTGATGGATTTTTTGAAAGGTTGAAGATTCAAGGACAGTGTGTCCATTGACACTCACCTAGTGCTTCTTAGCACTTATACTCAACTACTCTATTGAAATCTAGTGCTGATAGCCTTCTAACATGGGAAAAGACTCTCCAACTGCTCGCTTCAAAGGAGTCGGGTTTCAAACGTGGTAGACCCACATCAAACTCATCCTGATGAAGAAGGGCCTCTGGGCCATTACCACTGGAAAAGAAAAGAAGCCTCATGATGCGGATCTTGCTGTCACTTGGCAAAAGAACGATGATAAGGCTCATGCCATTATCAAACTGGAGCTAGACGACAGCTATATCCACCATGTGGATAACTGTGAGACCTCACAGGAGGATACATGGAATAGACTTGACACTTTGTTCGGTGCACAGTCTAAATAATCACAGTATGGTCTCCTGATAGAGTTTTTCAAGCTTGAAATGAAGTCCAGCACATCACTTGCCACGCATCTAAATCGCATGGAAGGACTTCTAACCGCAGGAATCAACATTAAAATGGAAGGACTTCTAACCCAACTTGCAGGAATCAACATTAAAATGGAAGAAGATGTTTGCATCGGTGTTCTACTTAAGAGTTTTCCTCCTGAATATAATAATGTATCAACAACCCTAATTAATTTGCCAAACTCTGAACTTGTTGATATCCAAGCATCACTGCTAGAGGAGGAAAAGAAGCTAAAACTTAAGGAAGAACCTAGTACCTCTAGAGATGAACATGCATTATATGTTAGCAACAGGTACAAAGGCAAGAAGGATTAGCTCTTTTGTGACTTCTACAAAAGGACCGGACACACTGAGAAGTTCTGCCATGCCAAAAAGAGGTCCCAAAAGGCCTATCTAGTTGCAGTCAAAGAAGAAGAAGAAAACGAGCAAAGGAAGAAGAAGAATAAGAAGAATAAGAATAAGACCACCAAGAGAAGGACAAACCTCATTAGTCCTTCTATTCAGATAGACTTTTTTAGTGTTGTATTTCCTATCCCTAATGCCTCAAACATAAACTTGTAAACTCCTCAGTTAGCCTTGTACTACAGCCTCTGTACACTTTGTGAGGCCCCTGCTACAGCCTCTTGATGTCCATCATGTTTGTGGTACCCACACTTAGCCTTTTCTGTGAACTGCCTCTGGTGTTTTTCCATGTTTATGGTGTGCCCACACTTTGTAAGTGTTGCTTTCACTAAAGCCTCTATACGCTTTGTACTTCTGGTTGTGATTGAGGAGGGGTGTTGAGATATATGCAATCACACCTACTTCAGTCCCTTTGTGAGAAGCAATGAGGGCTCAAGTCCAGAATCCCATATGCACAGTAGGAGAAAGTACCACCACTCAATTCCTATAAAGCATTGTACTTGCGCTCTTTTTCTAATGCAATGGTAGTACTCTTTTCTTTCCAGTAAAGTGTCATGTCATTGTCAATACACAAGATTGTGTTTATGAGTCCAAGTTTGAATCTTGGAACCTAATTCACTTGTGTAACAATTTGTCCTAGTTAGGGTCAATGTCTACATGAGTTTCTTTTTCCTCTTTCAACCTCCATAGCTTCCACATCTGCCATGCTCTAGATCCCTCGTATTTCACATTATGCCTATCATGTATAGATATCATTTGACTATGCTCCATGTTTATTTGATGATGAGATCATTGGAGGATGCTTTCCCAATTCCTTGAGATGCTTTTTGAGTAGAACTTGAGCTTTGTTTTGGACCATATAGAGTAGCCATTGCTAGTTATTGCAAACATTTTGATGTAATACCTCTGGGACACCCTATTTCTCAGAGCTTTGGAGCCCTAATTATGCTTGTATGCCTGCATATTGATGCTGGATCATTTGGTGCATGTAATATTGATGTCTTGGAATGCGTTTGGGACTAATTTGAGCTCAAAATAGCTCAAACTTTGCTGTCATTTAAGTATTGTAATAATAGGGTAGCACATCACTTACCCTAAGACACTTGGTCAGAATTCTCCTAGATCACTCCTTCTCCTTGTTCGAAGTGATGTTTGCTACCTGTAAACTACGATCACGTGTTGTAGAATTCAAAAGCCCCTTCTTTTTGGATGAGATCTCCCAAAATTAGCTAAAAAGCCACTTGCTTTTTTCATGTCACTCTATTCTACAAGTTTTTTACACCTTTTTAAGATATTTACAAGAAATAATATTCAAAATATCACAAATAGGCTAAACTTGTCCAAAAATCCTATATTTTGGAACTAACCATACTATGGACACTAGCACTAATGACTAAGATGACATTGACTCTCTAGATTCATAAGAAAGCCGGATGATGATGCACTCTAGGCTGTTTCACATTGTGTCCATGTAGCGACACAAGAGCGCTTGGCACACTTGTCTATCATTGTATTGTTAGTGAAGGGAAAGGGTAAAGTGTAGGAAAAGAATGATGATTGCAGCATTGTCACTAACAAGTCTAGTGTCAAGATTGAAGAGATTAATGATTTTGATGATGACTACATGCTTGTAGCTTCTTCTCTTGATGTTTTCCAATTGAGTGATGCCTCATCCACCTATGCTTAGTGTTGGTTTATTGATTTTTGGGCTTCATTTCATATCACCCCTCATTAAGAGTTGTTCCATTCCTATCATAGGATGACAAGACTTGTCAAATTGGGTAATGACATAGCATTTGATATTGTTGGTATTTGAGATATCTAGCTGTAGTTTCCTTCAGGTAGTATATTTACTTTGCATGATGTACGCTATGTTTTGGCTTTGACTAAAAGCCTACTTTCAATTGGATAGTTGGATGATGTAGGTTATATTGTATTTGTCGATGATTCCTCATGGAAGCTTGCCCATGGAAATTTTGTCTTGGAATGAGATGCCAAGTCTAGCACTCTCTATCCCTTACTTGTATATGGGTCTATCAACCATGTTTTGGGAGTGGCTATAGTACCATATGTATTATTAGGGCATCGTTATCTTATGCGCATGTCACTAAAGGGAATGAAATTTTTACTCATTTGTAGTATCTTCTGTCCCTTGACTATAAGTGTTTTAATTTTTATGGTCATCATCTTCATGGTTTGCCAACTAGACAGCCTATAGCAACTAATGCTCTAGTGGCCCAGGATCATGATATTAGATAAGAGTTACAAACCCCACAACCTATTTTGCAATGCTCTATTAGAGATAGATGTAAACCTGATCGATTTGTGCCCTCTATGCATTATGTTATGGTGATAGATGCTAGTGAGCCTCTTATCTGTAATGAGTCCATGTGCAAAGATAATAGTCACTCTTGGGAGATGGCAATGTAGTCAAAGTATAACTCACTCTAGAAAAACCATATACAAAATTTGGCTCCTTTGCCTACCTAGTGAAGAACATGCTTTGCCATGCAAGTGGATATACAAGTTGAAAAGTAACCTTGGGCACCCCAAGCTAGCCTATGAGGCCAAATTGTTCCTAAAAGTTTTAAGCATGAGTATGGTGTTGACTTTTATGAAGTCTTCTCTCCTGTAGGATAGTCAAGATGGCTATCATATACTTGGTATTGGTTTTGGTTACACAGCTAGATCTAGACCTCTATCAAATGGATGTGAAGATGGCATTCTTACATGGGGACTTAAATGATGAGATTTATATGTAGTAGCCTAAGGGATTTGAGGAAAAATACATGAAACACCTAGTGTGTAAGTTGAGAAAGAGCTTTTATGTCCTTAAGTAGGCACCTAGGAAATGGTATAATAAGTTTGATGCTTTCATACATTCACAGGGATATACATGCAATGATATAGATTCGTGTTTATACACTAAGAAGGCCCATAATGATAGCTTATGATTTTGGTACTCTATATGGATGATACGTTGATTGCTAGGAATATTCATGATGAGCATCTAAGATGCCTTGAAAAGTCAACTTAAGAAAAGCTTTGAGATGAAGGACATGGGATATGCCTCACATATTCTTGGGATGCACATTATGCACAATTACTCTAAGGGATCCTTTACTTATCATAGAAGGAGTACATCCAAAAGGTTCTTAAGCACTTTCATATGCAAGATGTTAGGCCTACGACTGTCCTTTACCTTCTCATGTAAAGGTCAATCATGCCGATTGTTCACAGTATGATGAGCAAAAGGCTAAGATAGCCAAGATTCCTTATGCATCTGCAGTGGGCAGTTTAATGTATGCTATGATAGCCACTCGCCATGACATAGCATTTACAATGGGAGTTGTGGCATTACTGTCACACGGATATGCCATGATCAAGTGTACTGATTGATTCTTGCTTGTGCCATATGAATCCACACCCCATGCAAACACACCCTTAATAAGACATCCTTAAGCCAACCACGGGAACCCATCCTTGCCATGTCATCATAGAACCTTCTAGAACCTTCTAGAAGATATGCCAAATCCATTGCCTACATCATCAATGATATCATCATGGAACAATCTAGAAGATCTTTAGCTGCCCTCCAACACCTATGAAATGAGGGGCTTGCCATAGAGCTCCTCAGTCTTGTCAATACCAAACTTGGGAGCTCAAGGAGTCAAGACCTCCAAGCGAGTGACTTCAAGTTCCAGTTCTAGTTCTTGTCCAGTCATGGTATCTAGTCTTGTCTTGTCCTCCATTATACTCCTGTTGTCTCGTCACCTTGTAATCTTGTAGTACAAGATCTTGTGTAATATTGTTTTGTATCTTATTCATCCCCCTCGAGGGAGATCTTGTAATTCTAATATCTTTTATCCTATGTTCCCAGGTTGTGGGATCCTTCATATCCTATCGAGTTTTGTTGTCTATATCTACGATTTGGGGTTGTAGGATTTTTTGTATCATGTTAAGTTATCACTGTACCTTGTGCCTCTACGCGGGATTATCTTGTAATTAGAATTATTATAACAAATCTTGCATCTAGTCTATCTCGCAAGCACCATCTATTGCTCCCATAAAAATTTAGTAAGGCTACTTTCTAGCCCTACTGAGAACCATGGAGGTGACCCTTGAAAGAATCATGGCCTCCCTTCAAAACCTCCAACAACTAATTCAAGACTTGAATGAATGACAAGCACAACTTCAAATAGAATACCCTATGCATTTGGACCCTACACTTTCAAGGATGCAAGACTAGATTCGAGAATCTTGCAGAACAACAAAGGAGGTAATCAAATGGTTCCGTGTGTTTATCAACCCCCAACAAGAGAACCCAAGATTAGCATACCAGAGAAATTCAATGGTGACTATTCGAAGTTTAGGGGATTCTTGCAACAAGTAAAGCTCTATATCCGCATACAACCATATAGGTATCTAGATGATGCTTCCAAGGTGGGATTCATTGGGACTTTACTTTGTGGGCAAGCATCATCATGGTTTGCCCCAATATTGGAAAAAAATATGCCGATACTTCATATCTATGAAGCATTTCTTTGTGAGCTCACTTCCACATTTGGAGATGCAGACACTGGTCAAGTAGCAAAAACAAAACTTCAAAAGCTACAATAAGGTAACCGTCCTTCCTCTACTTATGCATTTGAATTTAGGCAATTAATATATGACCTCCTCTGGCATGAGGAGTCAACCAATTTAGATGGGGTCTTTGAGATGACATCAAGGACATCATGCTCACTATGCCTGAGGTAAAAACACTCAACGATTATATCATGCAAGCCATCCAGTGTGATAATAGATTGTTCGAGAGGAAGCAAGAAAAGCAAGAGGAATTAAGGCCTTGCCAATGGAACCCAGGCCCAATTAGAGATCCAATCAAAGAAGAAACCAAGCCTGAACTAATGCAAATAGATAATACCAATTTCCAGTCTTTGACCCCATAAGAAAAGCAAAGATGAAGAGAGAATCATCTATGCCTATATTGTGGAAACCTTCCCAAATAAGATGGAAAGAACCCCAAGAGTTGTTGCAACCATCCTCGAGTAGAAAAATGAGGATGTCTGGTTGTAAATGAGACCGTACAACTGAACCTTGATAAAAGAAAGGGTCCCTTGATCCCAGACACACCCATCAAAACTTTCCTTATCATAGTCTAGATGATCCTATTGAGAAAGACCCATTCCCTTAAAGCCCTCGCCAACTACGAGGCCTCCGCATGTTTCATTGATGATGGCTTCGTGAATAGATACCAGATTCCAATACTCCAAAAGACCAATCATGCACCAACTGAAGTCGTGGATGAAAGACCTCTGGAATTTGGGAATATTACCAAGGAAATCTGACCACTCATGGTAACTCTTGGCGATCGCAAATCTCGTATATGCTTTAATGTCATATTCAGTTCCACAAATCCAATCATCCTTGGGATGACTTGGCTTAAAAAAAACAACCCTGAAATTGATTGGGTTAAGCAAAAGATTACACGTCATGAAAATCAAGGAAAGTTGGTATATCTAGGAGCCAAAGCCTTTGTGCACATAGCAAAGCAAGAACCGACCTACATGATATATTATATACTAGCTCAAGAATCTAGTAAGGATGAGTCAGTCAAGCTACCAAGCCAGTATCAAGAATTTCAAGATGTCTTTAAAAAATAGAATGTGGATCTCTTGCCCGAACACAGACCATACAATTGTGCTATAAAACTCCATGAGGGGACCCAACCAGCTTTTGAAGCCATCTACAGGCTCTCCCCTAATCAACTAGCTAAAGTACACAAGAATATTGATGAGAACTTAGCCAAGGGATTCATTAGGCACTTGAAGACTCCTGCTGGAGCCCAAATTATGTTCGTGAAGAAGAAAGACGGGTCACTTCAAATGTGTGTGGATTATGGAGGACTCAACAAGATATCAGAAGAATCGATACCCTTTTCCCTTGATACCAAAGCTCTTGGAACGCCTTGGAAAAGCCAAGATCACACAAAGATTGATCTACGAGGGCCTTACAATCTTGTGCGGATCAAAGAAGAAGACAAATGGAAGACATCCTTTCGTACGAGGTATGGTCACTTTGAGTATGTTGTTATGCCACTCGGTCTCACCAATGCTCCTGCAATGTTTCAACATATGATGAATGATATCTTCCAAGAGCATCTAGATGATTTTGTAGTTATATACTTGGATGATATCTTGATATTCTCAAAAGATCCAAAGGATCATGAGCACCATGTAAAATTAGTTTTGGAAAATCTCAAAGGAAAAGGACTATATGCAAAACTTGAGAAGTGTTTTTTCCATCAAATAAAAGTGAAATTCTTAGGGTACAATGTTTCCCAGAGAGGAATCTTCATGGACACCAAGAAGATCGAGACTATTCTTGACTAATAGACACCCACATGTGTCCACAATGTCCAATGTTTCCTTAACTTTGCCAACTTGTGTAGGATATGTATCAAGGATTACTCAAAGATAGTCATGCCACTCACCAGAGTCACAAAAAACGCAAAGTTCTCATGGAGCCCAGAAGCCAAGAAGGCCTTCCAGACCCTGAAGATTGCTTTCACCATTGCCCCAATCCTAGTCCACCCAAATCCTACCAAGCCATTTTTCTTGGAGATCGATGCATCAGACTATGCCTTAGGAGCCATCTTGTCCTAGCATATGGAGATGATGGATACTTGGTGTCATCATCTAGAGGGTGCAGCCCATAAAGTTATCATCTATATAAATCACAAAAATCTAGAATACTTTATGACAACCCACATCGTCAATCGAAGGCAATCCTGCTGGAGTAACTTCTTATCTAGGTTTGACTTTGTCATCACC
Organism: Lygodium microphyllum; assembly: GCF_053477565.2. Taxonomy (NCBI): domain Eukaryota; kingdom Viridiplantae; phylum Streptophyta; class Polypodiopsida; order Schizaeales; family Lygodiaceae; genus Lygodium; species Lygodium microphyllum. The sequence goes on along the minus strand of NC_141148.1, from coordinate 100,549,860 downwards.
TATATCGCCCAGGACGCCAACAATGCCAATCAGATGCTTTATCAAGAAGATCCTACTTGGTACCTAGGAAGGGAGAAAAAGCTTTTGATCAAGAACGAGCAATACTACCCAAGCCAGAGCACCTCCAGCTAGTAGCCATCTCCAATTGTCACCTAGACGACTCTATCTTGATCTAATTGATCCATGAAGCCCTGCCACATGATGATTTGGCCAACAATGTCAAGAGAAAAAAATCAAGAGGGAAAAGGAAATGAATTTTGTGAGTTTCAGGAAACTAATGGATTGTTATACTATAAGGATCTACTTTATATCCCTCCAAGAAAGCCAAGACTCTAGGTACTCCAACAACACCATGACATCCTAGCAACATGACACTCTGGAGTTAATAAGACCTTAGAGCTCATTGCAAGAGATTTTTGGTGGCCCCAAATGTGGAAAGAGGTTAAAATATATATAAAATCATATGATACCTGCAACAAGGCCAAGGTATCTTGTCACAAACCACATGGTCTCCTGCAACCCTTGCCCTTTCCAATGTGACCCTGATCTTCTTTGTCAATGGATTTCATAATAGATCTTCCCAAATCATACAAATATTAATCTATTCTTGTTGTGGTAGATAGGTTCACAAAAATGACACATTTCATCCCTACCACCAAGGGCATCACAAGTATAGCTACCACTAGAATCTTCCTCAGATACACCTTCAAATTACATGGACTCCCAGACAACATCATTAGCGATTGGGGTCCCCAATTCATATCTAGATTTTGGAAGAGCCTTTGCAAACTCCTTGGAGTCCAAGTTAAGCTATCCACAATCAATAATCCACAAACTTTTGGCCAAACAGAATGGGTAAATCAAGTCTTGGAACAATATCTCCACTACATCATCAACTACCATTCGAGCTCTTTTCCTTTGTAAAGTTTACTTATAATAATAATATCTTTGCATCTACCAAGAAAACTCATTTCTTTGCAAACTATGGCTAGCATCCAAGGATGGATGTACATCTCTCCAATCAAGTAAAGAACCTTGCCGCCCGAGATAAATCGCAACACCTAGCAAACACACACCAACTCAAGCAACAAATCCAAAAGGCTCTGAATCAATACCAACACTATGCAGACCAGCATCATCTCCAACATCCAGCATACAAAGTCAATGATAAAGTATGGTTACCCATGCATAACCTCCAGACAACAAGACCCTCCACATTGGAGTACCTTATTCATCACTAGAAAGGATATGACACCAATAATCGCACTTGGGAACCTAAAAAATATCTCCAAAGAGAATCTCTCAAAGTTAAAGAATTTCACAAGAGGAATCCAATGAAGCCTGGACCAAACCATCGATTTTCTCCTCATGGAACTCATCGTTAGAGGAGGGAGTGATGTCACAGACATGCCATGATCAAGTGTACGGATTAATTCTTGCTCATGCCATATAAATCCACACCCCATGCGGACACACACTTAACAAGACATCCTTGAGTCAACCATGCAAACCCACCCTTGCCATGTCATCATAGAATCTTCTAGAAAATATGCCATGTCATCGCTTGTATCATCAATGATGTCATCATGGAGCATTCTAGAATATTTTTAGTCACCCTCCAATACCTATAAAAGGAGAGGCTCACCATAGAGCTCCTCAATATTGCCAATGCCAGTCTTAGAAGCTCAAGGAGTCGAGACCTCCAAGTAAGTAATTTCGAGTTCCAATTCTAGTTCTTGTCCAGTCATGGTATGTAATCATATTGTCTACCATTATACTATGTTGTCTTGTCACCTTGTAATCTCGTAGTATAAGATCTTGTCTAGTACTGTCTTGTCTCCTGTTCATCCCCGTTGAGGGAGATCTTATAATTTTGATATCTTTTATCCATACATATGGTCCCAGGTTGTGGGATCCTTCATATCCTATCGAGTCCTATTGTTTATATCTATGGTCCTGGGTTGTGGGATTTTCCATATCATGTTAAGTGATTATTATACATTGTGCCTCTATGTGGGATTATCTTGTAATCAGAATTCTTGTAACAAATCTTGCATCTAGTCTAGTCTCTCAAGCACAATCTAGAGCTCCCATAACAACTACACTTGGCATGTGGCATTGAGATCCTATGAAGGGTATATCATGAGGTGCCTTAAGGGCACTACAAATATGTGCATATGTTATGGTGGCCATGATATAGGAGTCGTGGGGTACACTAACTCTGATTATATAAGACATGTAGATAGTAGAAGATCCACCTCTAACTATGTCTTCAGGTATTTTTTCTTGGATGTTTAGAGTGTAGAAATGCTCAACCCTATCCAGTACAAAAACAGAGTATATTGCAGCCACTGAGGCTTGTAAGGAGGCTCTCTGGTTATGTTGTATGGCTGCAAACCTCAGTATTTCTAATGTGGTCACTACATTGCATTCGGATTCTATGAGTGCTATTTAGTTGGCCAAGAATCCTATCTTCCATACAAAGACAAAGCACATTGAGGTGCATTATCACTTTATCCGAGAGGTCATTGAGGAAAAGTCCATTGAGCTTGTCAAGATCTCCATTGACCAAAATCCTACAAATCTACTTACTAAAAGTCTCTCAACTGGTGTTTTTCCATCCTTAGGAAGATGATGGGCATTGGATGAGATGACATGTTTCCTTATTCTATTGTACTTTATGTACATTTTTACATTGTCACTTTTTTCTTATTCTCTCATCATTAGGGACACATTCACCTTTAAGTGGGAGATCATTGGGGATAAAAGCACTTGTGCCTAACCGCTAGTAAAATGCTAGTGTCCAAAGCATATAGAATCAAATCATCCCACAAGTGGAGGCAATTGGATCCAATAGCATACAAGAGAGCTTATACATGAACCAAGAGTCCCAATATCTCAAGGAGCCAAGGCTCTACAAAGTTAGTACGAGTGTCTCCCACTGGAAGTGAATCTAGAATTTAAAAAGTAAGCAAGCAAAGCTCATGATATATACATCAAAGTATCTGGGAAGCCAAAGTGTATCACAAATACACCTGGGAGAATAAGTGTCCAATGAAGCTTCAATACTCAAAAGTGAATAAGCACTAAAGCAAGTGGTAAGCGACAAGTGCCCAAATTCAAACTCTATTGATGCTTATGGGACAAGTTTGTTATGCTCGAATGATATATTAATACTCACTATAGGCGTTTGGATCCATTAGAGTTCAAATAGCTTTGTTAATGAATTCTTTGCTAATATATCTTGTAGACAACAAGCTTACAAGTTGAAAGCTTATGTATTATATGCATATAGGCACTTTCTGGATGCTACATGGATGTATTAATGCTTGGCATTGATTATTATGCTTAAATATGCTTATGTTGATATTTTTTAAATATATAATTGTAGTGGCTATTTTCTTCCATTGTTTTTCATTTACACCTTTGAAGATTACATGTATATGCTCCCATATGTATTGATTCATATCTTTGGGCAAGTGAGTAAGTATCAATAGATTTCAAATTTAGGCCTAAAATGCTATGTTTATGTAGAGTTCGAATGTCATTTTCATTAGGGAAATTTAGCTAGAACAATTGAACAAAAATAGCATGTATTGAGGACTACTTGAGTGATTTTTTGGTAGTGAAAACTAGACTATTTGGCACCATTTTGGGCATGCTTTTTCTCATGTTCCATTAAAGCACTATTTGACCTATATATTGGATAGTAGGTTTAAAAGAAGGGATTTTTAAAATACCATTTTTACACATTTTTCTCACACAAAAGGGCAACATATAAAGGGGTTGTTCACAATTTGAATAGAAAAGGGGTGTGTTTTATCTAGAGAAAATTCACAGATAAGGGTACTTGTTAATAGTCCTTGAAGATATGATGCGATTTAGAAGGGTTTACATATAGTGAACCCCTTGAGGAGGTAATAGAGAAATCTATAGTACATGCGCTAAGATACAAAGCAATCAACTTTAACATAGGCTACAAGGAGCCAAGAGAAGAAACAATATTATAAGTGATTATATTATAGAAATCCAATAGATAATAGAGGATTTAGTATCAATTAGTACTCTAATGGATGATGATCTTCTTCTTTTAATCACTCTAAGAGGCTTCAGTCCTATATATAAGTTTTTGGATACTTCCATTTTAGTTCATAGTGGCTTCAAGCTAGACTTTGAAAAGTTGATTTCTCTATGATTGATTAAAGAAGTAAAGCTTGGATTGAACACCTCTAGCAACAAGTAGTCAGAAGATATAGTCTTTTATTATCAGTGTGGCCATAAAATGGTTTCTAGAGGTAGAGGTTCACATATGCTTGGCAAATATGATTATTATGGTTGTGACTATGGATCTACCAAACGTGGTGATTATATGCTTAAATACTAGGGAAGCACAATTCCATAGCCATGGACATACTATTCACCCATGAGAGATGTGGCTTATAAATATTGTGGGCAATTTGGAGATTTGGAGATTTGGAGAGAGTGTGCCTTCATGAGTAGGAGAATGTATTTAGAGAAAGAGAAGAATGCAATATGGTTACTACGTAGGTGAATACAATAATACTAGTTGTGTAAAAAGAGATGGATCATCTTCTAGAGGACACATCTCCACCATAGAGCATATACTTGGTAGCATGACACAACCATCACACGACAGTGAATAGCAATCTAGATTAACATTTCAAGAGAGGAAGAATCAATATGTATACTTTGAAAATGGTGCATTCAATTATTTGAGGTCCTTGCCAAAATGTTTCTTTGAGTAGTCATGCTACATATTATACCACTTGTATTAATGATTCAACAAAGTAACTTGGAGATATAATTTTCATAATATAAACATGAGACATTTGAAAAGTTTTGAAAAGCAATTTGGAGCTCATATTAAATGCTTAAGATTGGAGAATGGACGTGAGTATATCTCAAATGAATTTAAGGACTTCTTAAGAGACAATGGCTTTAAGAGGTAGATTACTTGCAAGTATATACTACAACAAAATGGAATCATGCATCCTTCAACCTTGGTACAAGAACACTAACCATTGTGATGATAGGTTGTTAATGCCAGGCAAGATTGAATACATTGATCATGTCTTTAACTCAAGTAAAGAGATATTGGGGTGATATAAAGTTGATATCAAGCTAGACTAGAAACTTTAATCATGTCTTTAACTCTAAGTAGAAAAATCGATAAACTCTTTCTCTAGTTTATAACTTACCAATATCAATGTTTGGCCATTAATGACCAATCTTTAGAGTCTAACTTGTTCATTAATTTAATCACAAGTCAAGTCACAATACTTGGAGCTCATGTCACTAATAGAAAAGAATTGAGAATGAGGCAATCTCATTTGTGCATGACCATAATCATTTTGTAGAAAGATTGCTTGTAGGAAAGAGGAGACACCTTGCCATTCTTGGTGGGACATAAATGCTTGTTTGACATCGAACATGCAACTATTCGCTCTCCATGTGCTCTCTCCTAAGAGTGCACAAGTAGTGCACTTGAGCAAATTTGGAGCATATGCACTAACATTTATATTTTAAAAAATGAACCAGTAACATTTCATTTATCATATGTGCATTGGAAAATTCGAATGCATTGTGCATCTCAATTTGGAGCATACGCATTAACATTTACATTTTTAAAAATGAACCAGTAATGTTTCATTTTTGAATTTATCATATGTCCATTGGAAAATTTGAATGCATTGTGCATCTCAATTTAGATTCTCACAAAACCTCTCTTTACAAGATGAACACAAGCCAACTAGAGTAATTGGTTTATATGAATGCAAATCTATACTTATTAGTGAAGCTCCAAGGTTAAGAGAATCTATACTTGGCATAGAAGCTCCAAGGCCAAGACACATCAAGGAAGGAGAAGCTACTTCAAGGGAAGGTAAAAAATGTGGACAGCAAGGTCATGGTCAAGCTAGATACATGCTTACAACAAGACAAAACAATTGACCCTTCTTCAATCTAGAGGCACGTAGATGAGGGTATTGCATGACTTTCTTCAAGAGGACACGAGAGCTCAAGAGTCACTCATGAGTTGGATGAGCTACTCTTCTCATGTAGCTGATTATGTTAAAGCCTCCATTAGCAATGCTTATATAGGCAAGGAGACTCAACATGACTATGGGTATGGGTATTTCCCTTAACATTTTATATTGTAAATATGCCAAGAGCATAAACTCTACTTCATGGATAGTAAATGTTAATTTCTAAGAGAGTAGGTATCATGGATGTCTTTGTTTTAGCCTTTAGGCTATTAACTGTAAGAGATCTAGGTCGCATGACCATTATCATTTACGCTTCTATTTTCTTCCTTTAATAATATAAGCCCGTAGTAAGTTTATTTATTATACATAATACTATTCTAAACCTGGAAACCTTGAGTTGGCCAACAAGACGGAAACGTTAAATAAACCTTGAAAAACGAAAAAAGAACGTTTTCTGGATGCTACGATTACAACCAATGCAATATCGAAGAAACATCTGATGTCTTCATCGTTATGAGATGAGAAAAGGGCCAGAGAATAGTATGGTGGCCATGCCGATTGCAAAGCACGTTGCAGAAACAAGGAAATTTCCATCTCCTCCGATGCTACTCCAAGATTTTGTGCCAATGAAGAAGCATATCTGCCACATAAAAAAGGAGGAATTGCCACTAAAATAGGGGGATAATCTATCTACAGAAGAGAGCTCTTTGTCGGCCCCCTTACCCTACTATCCCTAAATCATCACGAAGGTTTACCTCTACAAAGCAATATGCAAAGTGCACAAAGTGTTCAACGAGAAAGGACTAATCCAGCTCATATCGTTTATACAAAATTACACCCTCCGCGTTGAAACACCAAACGAAATTCTCGGCGACACACCCTTGAGATACAAGAAGAAACGAGTCTGAGAAGAACAAAAATTTTTACCTCCCATGAGACTGACAGAGGTGGCATGGGGCATGTCGTAGGACAAGAAGTGCAACTTGGAGGCCATGGCCTGGATCAGTGTGAGGTTGAGCAGCCTCGAATTTGCTATACAGACAGAAGATGAGGAGAGCACGCTTGATGGCTCATCCACATGTCCGGAGAGAGAGACTGGCTGATGATCGTCCCCACATTGACCATGTCCCTGTATGCTGCTACTTGCGGAAACAGGCCACTCTCAACCATCAAAGCCCCTCCATCTTCATCTTCTTCTATTACTGCTTCTCCTTCTTCTTCTCCTTCTCCTTCTCCTTCTCCTTCTTCTTTGCACTCATGCAGCACATCTTGGAAATTCATGCAGCCGTCAGAGACGCGTCTCTTCAATCCATAATCATCGGCATGCGCTTCACCATGGCATACATTGCAAGATTCGGCACTTCGCTTGCCAATACAGATGCCATTGCTTTGCTCCATTGCTTTGCCTTTCTGCTGTTGCGAATGATTCGACAATATTTCTTCAAGCGCATGACCACTATCACCCACAACATCGCCCTCACCTTCCGCTGATGGTCCCCAGCTTTGATGCTCCCAGATACTTGAAATTAAGGTTTTGGCTGTGCACTGGCTCTGAGCTTGCTCCCACTGTTCTCTGTTCACCTCCTCTTCTGTGATCATCGACATCACCCCCTCATAAGCTTTCTGTACCATCCTCGACAATCTCATCGCCATAGATCGCGCTTCATCCTTCACAAACTCGATCCCTCTTTCGTCTATAAATTCACAACGATCAACAAAACTGGCCGCCTTATCAGGCCGGTGTTTGAGAGAGAGCAACAAGTACGCTCTCTCTAGCTCTGCCCTTGAGCATCCCCTAGACACCCCCAGTATAATGTGATGGTCTACCATGCTACCTCCATGAATAAGTCTCTCCCTTGTGGTAGCTATTTTGTTACTGATGAAGTCGATGCATCCTTGAAAATCTGTTGTGTCTGGTGCATTCTGAGGTCGGATCCAACGAGGCTCTAGAAGCTCCTCGTTTAACAAGAGAGTATCATAGAGAGACTTCAATTGCTCAAAATCATGCATGGACTCAGCAAGGCATCCGACCATATCGTATAGAGAAGCCCTAATGCTGAGAGCCTCTGCACATATGGGGTTCAGGATAAGAGCTCTGTTGCAATCGGCAATAGCATCTGTGACCCTTCCATCAGCTTGATACGCCTTTGCACGATGCAAATAGCATTCTGCAATGAATCCCTGCGGCGTTCCCCTTCGTCCTTCCAGTATTTTAGTAAAGTGCCTTGCCGATTCAGCATAAAGGCCTGCTTCAAAGGCTGCCATGGCCGCAGTTCTCCTTCTTAGAAGCTGCTTAATGTTCCCTAACAGATGGTTCAGCACATCTGAATCCGCGCCAAGCATTTCCTCTGAAAAGAAGCCATCCTCGCGTAGTCGATTGCTCTGCTTCCTCCAAGCTGCAGAAGCAGCACGTTTGCCATTTAACAACAGAATCATCGCATCCTCCATCATACCTAGATGACAGCAGGCTTGACCAAGCACGAGATATCTCCACTGATCTCTCTCGGATCTCTTGCCACATAACTTCTTCCTCACCTTGAAGACAGGGAAGCACTGAGAGATACGCCGTTTCTTGCACCTGATCTCTGGGCCTGTGCAGCTTTGCTCACCTAAAAGTTTTACCTTTTCCACTGAGCTGTCCGAGATCGTGGCTTGCTCTTTCAGGCTTGGGATGAAATCATAGAGCAGGTTTGCTACATCCTTGAACCTCCTTAAGCAGAGAAGAGCCCTAGCCTTAAGTTCCAAGGCTTTCTCCCACTGAGGCAGAAGCTTCAGAGCAGCGTCGAGAAGGCTCAGGGCAGAGTAAATGTCCGCAGGTTCCTGGCTGGAAAGTAGGTGCCTTGCGTGTCCTAAGTGTCTTTCTGCGAGCTGCGAGAGTAACAAACAAGCAAAAACCATCACGACAAGGGAGTGAAACTGCGTGCGGTAAGATGCATTCATCCAAAATGCGGCCAACCAATCGGCTTTGCGCATTATCTACAAAAGGAAGAAAACTGCGTGTGGTAAGATGCATTCGTGCAAATGCACCGGCATTATCGTTTTCTTGAATATGTAGAAGAATGCAGAGCGGACAAATTCACAGAATGTCCAAGCAGAGCTAATACACGATATGAGGAACAATGCACTCGCATGTGCAGCATCAGAATCGAGCCGATGCACATTTTCGCAAAATGTGCGAGCTCGGAGGGGCTTGAGCATGCGGCGAAGCGAGAAATTGCATTCTCGTCTGCAGCATCTAAATCGAGCAGAGGCACATTTTTGCACACAATGAGGGAGCTTAGCAACAGCTTGAGCATGAGATGGTGCGAGAGAACGCATTCTCGATTGCAGCGTCTGATCGAGTAGAGTCTTCTATGAACGGGGAAAAATGGCGAAGTAAAGGTACGAGAGAGAGAGTACCTTGCGGCTACCGAGCCAGAGATGACGCTGCAGGAAGGTCAAGGAACGCATGGCAGATGCATCAATGTGGTCTGGAGGAGACACTGCTAGAGAATGGGAGAAAGAAACGGGCAGAGGAGGAAGACGAGGGAAAGCTTCTTCTTGCTCCTGTTTGCTGTTTGTGTGTTGCAGCAAGCGATCACATCGGGTGTGAGACGGCTGGTAATGATGAGATCCGGCACCGGCGGGAGGCGCACATGGACATAATCGGTACCATGGCGATGGTAAGGGAAGGGACGAATGGCGAGAGAGAGAGGATAAACCGAGGTGTGAAGACCAAGTCTTAACTCGTTTATCACCTCAGAGGAGCTTCCCACGCACTCTCAAGTTCCCCACAAGAAGTTTTAGACAAATTCCCACACTAAACCCCACCATATGTGAGTTATGACAACATTGAGAGCTTCTACAAGGGAGGCTATGCAAGATGCTACTAGCCCCAAGACCTTAAGAGTGGATTCCTACACACGTAAGTCTCATAAGAAATTTTAGATGATTTCCCACCATAATTATCACATTGTGGATTACATCATCATCATCATAAGCTTCTTCTCATAAGGCACCACATACCTAGCTAGGTGCAATTGGAGCTAGGGGGCAATTGGCCCTGAGTGGGGGCCGATAACCCCTTGCTACCTAGATAGGTGTATGGAGCCTCCCTCGTAGAAGCTCATGACGTAAGTGTCCAGTAGCTCCCTACCCCCAACGGCACCTATCTATGTATGTGGTCCCTCCCTCACAAAAACTCATGATATTGAATACTAAACAAGGGAAAAGTGACCCTCTGCCCATATGGGAAAATCTCAAAATGTTTGGGAAAAGAGCCCCTTTCCTACATGCGAAAATGTCAAAAATGAAGTTTTCCCTTTCCCCACTTTGTGTTATTTCTTGCTCACCAAATCCTCTCATAAAATGCATGTTTTATTACTTGTACATAAGAACTTCTAGGCTAGCATTTTCTTGCATTCAATCGGCATCTCTCTTCTAACACTAAGAACTTCAAAATCACCAAAAGCTTCCCCAAGGGAGTTGCCACATACCTAGCATGCAATACAACAAGTATGGGGCTCCTTCACAAGAACTTTAGACATTGACATGGAGCTCAAATCTTGTCATTACTAACATAGAGTTTGCACCCAAGGACCTCATCTCCATCTGTAACATACTAGGTATGAAGTGGCTCCCTTGTAGGAGTTTATGATGTTAACATTGCTATATGGAACTAACATAAAGTTTTGCACCTACAGTCCATGTCCCCTAGAATAACCTAGGTATGGGAGAATAACCTAGGTATGGGATGGCTTCCTTGTAGAAGTTGATGGCTTCACCAACTAGTAATAACATAAAGTTTGATATGATGAAAAGGGATTGGAACTTCTGCCAATATAACGATACACCTAAAATTAGACATTTCCTTTTCATGGTATGTATGGAAAAAGTTGCAATCTTTAATGCACGCATAACAAATGCTAGTCAATTCTACAAAAGCCCTCTTACACACCTAAGGGTCTTCCAAATGGTAAATAAATTCAAATTGATCGCTTTTGGGAACCTACACCTAAAAGGCATATCTTTATCTAAATTAGAGCCACTCCTTCTACACAAGAACCTACACCTAGAAGGCATATCTTTATCTAAATTAGAGTCACATCCCCTCCACAAGAACCTCCATGATTCTAGCTAGCTAACACTCCAAACTTTCCATGGTGAAGACTATGAGTGTAGCATCATAGGAGGAGATCTTGTACAACTGATCACCTACATATCTTACATTACATGGCTTGGATATTATTTGCACATTTAAATATGATATTCATGGCACTAAAATGGGAAATGAATGACATACCCAAAGCCCCATAATCAAAAGAGTGATACTAATAAGATCAAATTTTGGCCTCTAAAACAAAGGAAATTTTGCATTTCTTCGAATTTAATCTCTGATCTTGTAGATGTGTGAAGGAACAAGTAAATCAAAACATTGACTAAAATATTTGATGTGCCTTGTCATCATGCTTCGTTCTTTGAAATAAGACATGGAACCAAATACCTTCAATGGAAATACCCCCAAGGGGTGATGCCTCTAAACCAAACATTGCCTAAAAGAGTTGTTCCTATGTGTAGGTATGATGGCTTGCAAGACAACTAAGCAACAAAATTGTATTTCCAATAGGATCTTCCATCTATACTCTAACAAAGACAAGTACAATAGGAAGGAGAGGAACAACTAAGTTTTCAAGTGGGCAAGAACTGAACTCAGAAAATCACTAATGTCAAAATAGGTTTCAAACCGTTCTCCACACTCATGCTTATGAGTCTAAGTTAGACATCATCTTTGGAACTCAAACACCACCACTTGGCCCTTTTATGAAGGAATAATCCACACTGTAGAAGCATTGTGTAATGGACCAAAAATTTTCACAAAGAGTGTATTCATTCTAATTATAATTATTGGAGTTTAAAATGTGCATTTTATACAAATTAAGGTTCAATTTATGTGGTCTAAAATTCAATTATGAAGCTTCTTGCTTGTTTATCTCACCTATTGCCTATAATATTCCATCATAGATATTGTGCCTAATTTGGAAAAATATGACTCAACCCTACCATATAAAAACACTTGTATTGAATAATTGGAGATTACAAGAAAATCTACATTTGCAAAGTGTTTTCAACTTGATAGGGGAGAACACTGGAATTGATGTGATTCAGAAATCAATAGAGAGAGCTCTTTCATATGTGCATGTGTCCCAACATTCATCAACTTGTAATTGTTCTATAAACAAAACTAAGCAATGAAAGAGCATGTAAGCAAGAAATTAGGGATCAACAAAGGGAACTCTTTTATATGTGCATATGTTCTAACATTTATCAACTTTGCCATTGTTCTACGAATAAAACTAAGCCATGAAATACCACATAAGGAAGAAACTTGTTCCAAACTAAATATTTAAAGCTACCCCACCATGCGATAAGGGAAGACAACTACCTTAAACTTCATGTTAGCACCAATGTTGGCACAAAGGTGTGAGAATTTGGAGAAGATGATGCTATAAGCTTCTAAAACTTTTGGCTATTGGACTTTCAATACCACTAAACATACAATACTCAACCATTTCATCTAACAAAAAGATATTTTCATGTTCCCTTTCAAGGACAACAAAGTTTATGCATCTACTAAAACTATGAGGATTCTTGATGTGTATGCTTATTGACTCATGAAAGTAAGGTGTATTTCTCACAACTACTCGTATTGTTGCTTTGTTGATTGTTGCCAAGGCCTATAATAACATCTAAATCAAGCTTGGAGTTAGGCTCAAGCATTTAAATGTACTGTAAGATCTTCAACTAAAGTTTATATGAATATGAAAGTTGGAAAATTAACTAAGTAAAGCAATAAGTTGCCAACCTTCAATCCAATAGGGAAGGGTACTCGACAATACATAATATTTAACATGTGTTATTGAAGTGATTTTTCGATTGGGGTGAATGTCCTCATTGGCAAGTGGTTCTCAAGGGCCATGGATCATAGATATTATCTTAGTAATTTTGATAAGAAAAGGTCAACATGCCATGCTAGCTCAAAAGGTAGAGTTCTTGTTGCTCTCTATATCATCATTATAAAATTTAACATGCAATATTGTGTGAGAGAAATTTGAGGTATATCAATCATGTGGATATATGCACAATTTTCACACATTGCTTTGAATAAATTTGCTTTGTAAGTTGTTGATTATGTACATCATTGGTCAAATGAGTGTGCATAATTAGCATTTGCAAAAATGGATACTCTTGAACTTTCAACATGTATGCATACAATGAATACAATCAGTGGGATTATATAATAAAGGTCCTATAGAGGTTCTAATGTCTATTGAAACATAGAATTCATATTTGTTAATGTAGCAACTATGAGTACAAATATTGGTGTGTGCAGAGTGTTAAATTCTCAATTTTGAAGCTTATTTACAGGCTAGAAATAGTGAACTAGTTGCTGCCCTAAATTTGGAATAGTATACATATAGAGTTGAAGTATCTATGATGCCTATTTGCTACTGACAAATGCTTGGATCATATCACTTGAGTGGTAGATACTTTTTTGGGATACTATGAATGCTAAAAGTCCATACAACCAAGGAAGGGTAGCATTTTGATGAACCAAAGCTAGTGAGTGACAGTCATTGCATGCTCAACATGGTGAAGCTAGTTTGTTGCCCATTGATATTGACTTTTAAGAGGTTCAAATTGCTTTAGGCATATCTCAGGATAGTAGCAAATTAAGGATTGAATGGAGTAACTTTCAAAGCTCATGCTATACTACCTTTCCAAGGTTACTTTTTGATGAAAATCTCATCGCATCTACTATTAAACACTTCCACCTCTCGATTCCACTTGAAATTGGGATACCTACAAAGGCAAGGGTTCAAACCCTATATTGAGTGGCTCTATGGCATCTTTACCCTTAGGGCTATAGAGGTCGGGATAAAGCTCAATTAAGCATCTCAAAATTGGTGCATTTAGATAAAAATGTGTTGTTGAGCATTTCCTTAACAAAATTAAACAAAGCATTGGTATTATTATTAACAATTCCTACAACTTTCTCTTGCAAGTGTGATAGTTTGTTGTCAAGATCTTTAAACTTTCATTGTCGTGACTTCTATGTTTAATTAGCTTGACCTTTAGAATCAACAACTAGTGTTCAATAAGTTGGATTAGTAAGGATAGTCATTTTGCACTATTTCTATCATTTTCCCCATGGAAAATGAGTTTTAAACTCATTGTATGGACAAGATTGTATGATAAGGTTGAAGACTTGTTTTTTATTAGGTTACATAGGAAGGAACAACTAAAACTATTTGCATTGTTATCTCATCTTTCCTTACTATACTCGTCACCTTATGTATATAAGCAATGGGAAAGATAGGGAACCATTGCTTAATCAAGCAACGTGAAGGCAGATTTCAAATGTATATAGAGTATTTTTAAAGATGTTCATTAGAAATGAGGCGGTAATATCATAGTAGTATGGTTATAAAATTGAGATGATACTCATCAAATCCCAAGCATAGATAGACCTTTTTAAAAGCATGGTAATAAGCATCAAAAAGTCTTTGAAAGATATAGCACCCATGACAAAGAATACAAATTATAATTAACTTCATCAACAACTCCGCCAAGACCTATTGTTTGGAAAATCTCAAGCCACATTTCTCTATGGACATGCATGTTAAGATTGTGTCCCTATCTTTCATGTTCAATGAGTACATTGTTGTAATGATGTTCTCTAGTTTGGATGTCATTAAATTAGGAGAACTTTTTAAATACTACTCAAGGTCTTCTTACTATTTCCATTCAAAACTATGATTCAACATTAGACTAAGGGCAATTGTCCTTTTCTATGTAGGTAATTGTCACATCATAAAGAGCTAGTAGCTCTACACTCCAACAAATGAAGTGTTGAATATATAAACTATGTTTTTGGTTCAAGTAATTAAATTTAAGTCATGCCTATGACTACTCATTACAATCTGGCACTATCACTTAATTCTTTCTCGGTACAAAGGCTTATAAGTAAGAGATAAAGCTTTGAGCATATAAAAATACTTGTAAAGCTTAGAATTTTACAATACCACAATGCTACAAACAAAAGATCGTTATGAGTGAATAACCAAGGGGTAGATGTCCTAGCTTTTATATATGGTTCATATATAATAGTCAAACAACAAAAGCTGGTCAAAACAAAGAACCAAATGATGAATTTCAAAGTCTTTGAACTTTAATGAAGCTTTAGTAGCTATACTATTTACTAACCATTTCTAAATGAATATGCAGATGTGACAAAGATAATCAAAGGCTATCTCATGCAAATTTGGTAGTAATATTGTGAAAATCTCAGTAATCCAAATTAGTAAGTTGGATTGGATGTATGGATAGCTTCATGTTAACTCAAGTTATGATGATCCATGCATTTATTTACAAAAAGGCACATTTAGATAAAGCTTTCACTTGGTCTTCATTGATCCACTTTTGAGATACTTTGAGGACTTCTTTTGATATACTACACACAAAGTAAGAATTATAAAATCAAGGCTTCACTATTGTAGAAAACCTACTATGGTGGTAGAGCTTGAGCCTTCATTTCAAAGCTCTTGGGTTCACTATCTCCTATCAAACTGGCTAGGGAGATATATATGCATTGGCTTTCCGCTTTCTAAACCCCGTTTGCCAAGAGGTGTAGACCTCAAAGAAGCTAGTATTACCACATGTGTGTCCATGTGTGTGTTGGGAGTTAAAGGCTACATGTGCTGAGCTGCCTATATTTACTTGTACTTACTACCGGCACACTTGTACACTAAAGCTAGTGGCCACTCATTACTATCCCTTTATTCTTTATTCTTTCTATATAAGGGAAGGTATGTCACACATTGTGGCTATTGGAGTTCTCACACACAGTCTTGCTCTCCCTTGCTTAAACCTCCATAGCTCTTGCTTCTGCATGTGCTTCCACACTTGCTCCACCTTTCAATTGGTATCAATGCAGACATTCAAGGAGGAACACCAACATTCACTTCAACCTAAGGAGTGAGCTTCATTCTTAGCTTCCATTGTAGCCACTCTTTGAAGTATGCATCAATCCCATTGCTCCCAGATGAGCTCCCCACATTCATGGTCCATTTCTCAACCTTCCCCAACGTATTTGTGAGTGCTGGGAGCCCCATCACTATCAATAGTAGCTAGGCAAGAGAACATGGAATAGCCCACATTTTTAATGTATTTTTAGGGCTATTCCCTGCTTGTTGTCTCACATAACCTAGTTCATCCTATTGCTCATGCTGTTCATTGTCACACACTTTGATGCTCTTCTTAGCTTCCTTTGGCTCCACATTCCACATCATTTGAAAAGTTTTGGATCAGCCATTGCTCTACAGTTTAGGGCAAACTATTGTACATTGTTTGGACAGCAAGCATTTGATTTGCTTATAGTCTACTAATGCTTCGAGAAAGTTTGCAATGCCTAATGATGCATTTCTCCTCAAGAAAGGGGTTTTGAACTTTTTAGAGCTTGTTTAGCTCAATTTTTAAAGGGTTGTTTGTTGTAATAGCTTGTGGGTAACAAACATTCATGGTTAAGGCTATTGTATTGAATGCCTACACATGCATTGGGGATGCTACATTGATGTATTAATGCTTGGCCTTGATTTTTATGCCCTGATATGCTTATGTTGAGCTCTACATCTTGGATTTGAGCTCAGTTGGTTGCATTTGGGTAGTGGTTACTTGCATTGAAGTTTTATTAGTTATAGTCTTGAAGGCTTATTGCAAGTGCATGCTCTTGGATGTACTCCTTTATGTCATTGGGCACCTGGATGTTATGAGGTTTATGTATTGAGCTTTTCTTGGCTCTCGGATAATTTGGATTCGATTCCCTAGGAGCATTTTGATATCGTATTGCAAAGCTTGGACTTTTGAGTCAATGAGAGACTCTTGATCATGTACATATGCTTAGTTGGTTATGGTCTATATTGTTTGTGCAGATACTGATGATCGTGGGCTGATTTAGCTTTGGTTTGTATACCTGATACTTCCTCTTGTCAGATGGGTTTGTCAACTTAGATGCATTCTTGGTTATGTACTTGAGCTTCACTGTTCATATATAGTGAGTCAGTTGCAAATTGGTGGATCTCTGTTGCTTTTGGGAGATCTTGTATATTCACAATTGGCTTATGTACATTCTACTCTTTTGTTTGGGACTACATCTATGTCTTTAGCATCTTTGGGTCTTTGACAACATTTGGTACCTTGCTTGTTCATGCTCTATCTTTCATTGCTAATCTCATTCTATATCCCAACTATTACCTGAATATTCTTAGAAGTAGGAGCTTTGTCTTTTGCTTGTTTTCCTATAACTATATATCCATTTACTATAGTCTTATGACTAGCCACACTGAAATTTCAAATTTGAGTAGTTCTTTAAGAGGAAACACTTGTTACAAGAACTGTACAACATGTATTTTCTAGGCAACTATAGTTCGCATTATACCCCATTTCTTGCAATTGGATTTGGCTGATTTTGGGGTTGTTTTAGCCATCTTTAACATAGACAACTTAGATGGAACCAACTTTACTTATTGGAAGACTCAGATTTGGCAGGTATTTCTACAAAAGAAGTAATTTTGACCATTGATATGAAAAGGTATATAGCTCTAGGAGTTTGATATAGAGGCATTGACTAATTTGGATGAGCTATGCAAGTCCACCATTATCTTGTTATTGTCCAAATAGATTTACTTTAATGTTATTGAGATAGAAGGTTGGTGCATACAATTTATGGCAAAAGATATGTGATCATTATGACAAGTAGAGTCTTCCAACTTAGTCGAATTAAAAGAAGCTTGTGGACCTTTACATAAAGGAGTTCATTCCAATGTGCACTCATTTGAATGAGTTCCATTCCATTGTCAATCAACTTATCATGTAGGGCATTAAGTTTGAGGATAACATAAAGTCTTTATTCTTGCTTGTTAGAATATCTTAGTCTTGGGAAATATTCCATACTATTATGAGTGCTAATCCCCTTGAAGATAGACTTAAATGCTCTAATGTAGAGGGAGCTTTGCTTACAGAAGAAGTGAATAGGAAGAACATTGATGCATCCCATACATCTCATGCACTGACAATTAGAGGCAGACATGATGGAAAAGGGAATAATAATTGAGCTAGAGACTCATAGCCTAATAGGGGCAAGTCTAAGTCTTGTAGGCAATCATGCAATAAGTCTCGTCGTACCAACTCCTCTCTTACTTATCACTATTGTAGGCATAAGGTTGCAGTGTTATAAGATGTGCAATGATAGGCATGAGGAAGCTAAAGGGAAAGTGTGGGATAATGCTAAGTCTTCTTATGATCACACCATTGTTTCTAAGTCTAGTATAAAGATAAAAGAGATAAATGCCTTGGAGTACATATCAGATGATTACATATTTATTGCATCAATAGTTTGTTCAATCAAGTGCTATATCATCATGAGATTCACCATGCTACGAGTTTGCTAAGAGACATCATGACATGATAGCCATCCACAATCAAATGGTATCTAAAATGAATCAAGTGATTGAACAGATGGCTCCACCTAACTCTCAAACTCAACAAACACTTGACAGAACTTCACTTGATGTAACTCAATTACTTGATGTTCACTTTGCTTACTCTTTGTGCTCGCTTCTCGATTTGGGGGACTTTCTTTCATGTTACCCCGCATCGTCATTGGTTTTATACCTACCACATTGCAGTCAGACTAGGTGATTATCATGTATGTGACATTGTTGGCATAGGTGATGTGAGATTACAGTTGGGTACGGGTGCTCCATTCATGCTTAATGATGTACGTCATGTCCTGGCTTTGACTAAAAGTCTTATCTCAGTTGGATAGTTGGATGATAATAAGTATTATGTATCTTTTAGTGATCTTGTATGAAAGATTATACATGGTAACCTCATCTTTGTTAGATGCGCCAAGGTTGGTAGCCTATATCCCTTGCTTGTATTAGGATTTTTTGATCATGTTTTGGCCATGAACAATCTTCCACACATATCTCTTTGGCATCATTGTCTTGGGCATATGTTTCTTAAAGGAATGAAAGTCCTCACTTGTTTGTAGCATTTGTTGCTTCTTTGCGTGGGTGAGCCGTTGGCTCTTGTGCACCCAAATGTTTATGTTTATATGCCCTATCAGTCATTAGGTATTGCTAAGTATTTTGTCACATTTATTGATGATTATTCGCATAAGTTCTAGGCCTATCTTATTGACCAGAAGGCAGACGTGTTATCCACTTTTCAACACTTTCTTGCTATGAATGAGAACCGATATGTGCAGAGGCTAAAATACCTACGATCTCACAATGGGGATGAATATGTATCTAAGATATTTGACTAGTTTTGTGATGAAAAAAGTATTCAATCACACCCTATATACCCCACCCTAGACCCCAGAATGGTGTTGCAAAGTACATGAATAGGACTATTCAG
The DNA here is from genome assembly GCF_053477565.2 of Lygodium microphyllum. Lineage (NCBI taxonomy): Eukaryota > Viridiplantae > Streptophyta > Polypodiopsida > Schizaeales > Lygodiaceae > Lygodium > Lygodium microphyllum. Next base: position 100,530,397 of record NC_141148.1, on the reverse strand, counting down.
GAAGAAAGAGTTTGTAGTATGCTTAATCAAGCAGGCTTATCACAAAACTTTTGTGCTGAGGTAGTTACTACTACTGTTCATTTGATTAATAGATCCCCATGCATTGCTCTCGGTGGTAGACTTGCAGTAGAGATATGATTTGGTAAACCTCCCTTGTATGCACACTTGCAATTCTTTGGATGTGAGGCTTTCTAACATATTCCCAAAGGCAAACGTAATAAGCTAGATCCAAATTCTATCAAATGTATCTTTCTTGGATATGGTGATGTCCATATCTTGATGTTGTGTTCCATGTGGACAAGATGCATATGAGACCATAGCAGGTAGTTGAGATATATAGGGTGATTTTTTACGAGGAACCTCTTGTTATAATATAGCCAACCCCAGCTAGATAGCCTACAACAGGTGTATCGATGATTATGTAGTGATCCATGATCTGTTTGTCATGCAAGATCATGATGTTGGATAGAGAGAACATGTTGTATATGCCTCACACCAAATTTTGAGATACTTTGCTAGAGCCTCAAGTCCTCCTAATCATTTTGAGCCCTCTATGCATTATAAGATGGTAACATATTTTGGAGAGCCCCTTACTTATAAGAAGGCTATGCGTAGAGGTGATAGTCACTCTTGGGAGAGGGCCATGCAGTTTGAACATTGACTTACTCTGGAAAAATCATATATGGGATTTGGCTTCCTTGCCAAATGGTAAACATGCATTGCCATGAAATTGGGTATATAAGTTAAAGAGCACCCCTATTCACCCTAAGCTAGCACACAATGCATATTTGATTACTAAGAGTTTAAAATTGATAAAGGAAGTTGACTTTCATGAGATATTCTCCCATGTGGACAAGATGATTATCCTTTGCTTGGTATCACCCTTTGTTTCTCTAGATGGATCTAGACTTGTATTAGATGGATGTTAAGACTGCTTTCTTATATGGGGACTTATATGAGGATATTTATTAGATGGATGTTAAGACTGCTTTCTTATATGGGGACCTATATGAGGATATTTATATGCAATAGCCTAAGTGCTTTGAGGAAAAGGGTAGGGAACACCTAGTGTGCAAGTTGAGGAAAAGTATTTATGGACTTAAGCAAGCATCCAGAGAATTATATCATAAGTTTGATACCTTTATGCTTTTGCAGGGTTGTTCCCATTGTGGTATGGATCCATGCCTTTATACGAAGAAGGTGTGTGATGATAGGTGCTATATATATTGATGACATGCTGATTGCACTGGGAGTGCTCATAATGAGTTAGATGCTTTGATGACTTAGCTCAAGAAGAGCTTTGAGATGAAAGACATGAGGTATGTCTCTCACATACTTGTTATCTACATTATGCCCAATCACTCTAAGGGACTCCACTACTTGTCATAGAAGGAATACATTCTAAGCAATTCCATATGTAGGGTTGTGAGCCTATTAACTTCCCGTTACCTTCTCATGTGAAGGTGAGTTAGGCAAATTGTCCCCAATTAGATAACGAGACGGTCAATATGGCCAAGATCCTATATGCATCCATATGGGTAGTTTGATGTTTGCCATGATAGCCACTAGACCTAACATGGCATTTGTAGTAGGAGTTGTGGCTCATTATATGGAGACTTGGCAAACAACATTGGGACACCATGAAGGATATCATGAGTTACCTTAAGGGCCTTGTAGATATGTGTATTTGTTATGGTGGCTAGGATACTGGAGTTGTGGGCTACACAAACTCTGATTATGCATGATGTGCAAATAGTAGAAAGTCCACTTCTGGCCTTATCTACTACCAATATTGAGTACATTGCAATCATTGAGGCTTGTAGAGAGACCTTATAATTAGGCCATATGGTAGACCTTGGTATGACTATGATTTCTACATTGCATTCAGACTCTATGAGTGCCATTTAGTTGGCATGTAATCTAGTCTTTCATGCAAAGACCTAGCATATCTAGGTCCATCAAGGAGGTGATTGAGGTCAAGCTAATAGATCTTGTCAAGATCTCTTAATTGATGAGAATCCTATAGATTTACTTACTAAAAGTCTCCTAGTGGAACCCTGTGCCTTCCTTAGGAAGATGATGAGCATAGGATGAGATGAAGTCTATTCCTCATCCTATTGTACTTCTATGTACACATTGTACTTATCACTTTTTTCTTATTTTCTCTATACTCAAACACATTTACCTTTAAGTGGGAGATTGTTGGGGTTTAAAGGCTGATTATGCCTACCTGCATACATTTACTTGCACTTAGTACATACACATTGTACATTGCAACTAGCAAATGCCCTATCATTGCCACTTTATTCTTTGTTCTTTCTATGATAATAGAATAAGGGAAGTTGGATCACACATTGTGACTTTTGGAGTTGCCACACATAGTCTTCCTCTATAAACCTCCATAACTATTTCTCCTCTCTTGCTTTTGGATGTGCTTCCACTCTTGCTCCACCTTTGTGTGTGTGTGTGTGTGTGTGTGAAATCAGACTTGGAGCAAGCTATAATCTACTAACCTTCACAACAAAAGAAAGAACCATGTTGTTTTCATTTAGATAATGGACTATTCTATATAAGGAATTAGGTGGTGATGCTCCATCATGATATGAAAAAGAAAAGAAGGACATAACCTTTTTGATTTAGTTTGGTGGGCATGTACATACCATTATAACTAATAATGGCAATCTCTAATAGCAAAGTCAGTAAAAGAACCAATGCAATGATGTCATCATTTATTAAACTAACGAAAGAATTATGTGGCCTAAGATTGAGGGGTGAGTGCATATTAGATGCATCCAAGGAAAGACACAAGTTTAGAATAAAAAATACCAATATGTTTCGTAGGTGTCATAGCTACCACCCACCCATTTATCAATGTCATAAATATATAAGGAGCTTCCAAAACTTCAATTTTGGTAGTTAAATATATGTTTATCATTAAACTATTTTATTTAAATTTTACTTATTTGTAATGCATGGGTAAGAAGCCTGTTGACTTATTTTACCAAACCTCCCTTGGGTTTCTTAAGAGATAAGATCTACTTTTATGGCTTAATCTTTATATGCTACATTCCTATCTCATTTCCAACTTATGCTTGATTAACACTTTCTTAATTTAGTCATTAACCATTGAGATTTGTAATGGGCTCTTGGTTTTGTATCGAACTTCTTCATATTGTTTTTGTAAAGGCATAACCTTTATATTAGCTCCTATGAGTTTAAGAAAATATTTTAGATGCGTGCCTTCTAACTATCATGATAAAAGATTACACCATATAAAATCCTTAGATTCAATACAATGATGAAATAAACCTTCATTCTAGTTGAAAGATATCTCTTTGATTGATTATTTATCCTCTTAGAAATATGCAATATTAAGGCTAACAAGTGATCATAGATGGGTAACATTGGCCTAAGTTCACTTTTCACTCATTAGGTTACACTAGCACCTAATTAAGGTTTTCATTCATTAATAAATTGGTCCATATTATATTGACTTAAGATTAAATCATTAACCATTAAGTCACATTATAATTAATTAAGGTAGTTGGATCTATACGACTCCTATTAGTCAAGTTACAAGAACATTCCAAATAAGAGATCCACCTAGTATGGTCAAATGTTGTTAAGCAATGATTTCAACGTGCACTATTTTTGTCAAGGTCAAAATTTTCTCCAACTTAGCTATAGTCATTCTATGCATACACCTCTTTATCATTAAATTTATAATCACATTGTCTTACTTATTCCAATTCTACCAACAATGCTATATATGGAAAATTGGTAGTTTAAATAATACATAAATCTCACCAAGTATTAGCAATATCATGCATATGTCAATGACATATTGAATGTTGAGCAATTTGGATGGGATGGCGACAAGCACCACTTTGAGACATGATAGCCAATATAACTCAATATGTAAGGTAAATGACTTCTAATGTGATAGCAAACAATAAAGTTACTTGGTTTGGGTCCATATTTTAATTTAATGGCAACATGTGACCATAGCACGATTACCTTGATGCCCCTATTCTTGAATATAGATTTGCGCTTAATGCCTAAGATGCCTACCAAGTATTGTGATCTAAACAAGCGCCTAGTTGTTATAAAACAAGAAGCGAATCCTCCTATTATAACCTAAACCAAATACTATTCCAATAAGATTAAGTTTAGACAACCACTTTAAGTGGAGCTTGCTTTTGTTTTAGATAGATCAAGCTACATAGCAACCACTTTGATAGTAAGCATATATTCACACTTATATAGGACACGTCTTACATTGACCAATTGAATGGGATCATCACCATCATGGGCACCAAGTTCACACCAAAATGGACATGACCTCTCAAGGTATTAGGTGAATAACTAAAATAGTACAGATTTTTCTATATCCCAATTGGATTTGGCATTCAATTTACTACAATTACAAAAGAACCACTCTCACCTTTTCCATGTTACCATACTAGCCATGGTTTTATAGATAGAATCCCACTTAATGACTTAGAAAATACATTACCAAGTATTATGGGTAATATTCTTGCAATGGCATATCCTACTTTGACCAATTTGACTAGGATCACACCATGATGATTAACAACAATTTGGATGGGATCACACCATGTTGTAGAGAGAGCAACTTAGATATCCTTGGAATGACATATCCTACATTGAACAATGTGGATGATCACAACTTGGTAGCCATTAGTAATTTGGATGGGATTGCACCATATCTCAATCAAATCAACTCAAATATCAACATTTTCAACATTAAGCATTGTGGAAAATCAAAGTCGAAAGCTCAAGAGTGTACACAAGAGGGAGAGAGAGGGCTCAAGTACAAGAAGAAGTTCTTGCTTAGTAAGTTATTCAAAGGTATAGCTAGTACACAACTGTGAGAGTGACCTTTAGGCAGTTTGTATAGCGTCTAAAGAAGTTAGGGTTAGGGTTTTCCCTTGCTCCCCTATCCTTCAGTTCATTTACACCTAGCTACCCTTATCCTCTCCAGTTTAAGGAGAGTTCACATGCTTACTTCTCAACACCCCCCCTCAATGCCAAGTGGCATTGGATAAAGCATGATAGGATGTCCCCCTTAATCCACAATGAGATGCCTTTATAACTCAAGCTACAAAAGATGGTTATAGGTAGAGAGTGTTACAAGACTCAAAAGAGTTGATCATCTGTGGATTGGGAGGCAAAGTTGGCCTCCAATTCCTTAGGTACTTTAGGAACATTGGGACACTTACTGGTGATATGCCCAATCTTTTTGCATTTATTGCACTTCATTTTGTCAGGATATTTCTTTCAGCAATTGCTTACAATATGCCCTTTTTTATGACAGAATGAGCACTTTGTAGAAGCTGTATGGACTAACACTTGCTCACGGGAAGTAAATGCAGAAGCGCCTTCGTTATGGTTCCTCTTCTCTTCATCCAGGCATAGTTGGATGGTACTTGCCAAGGTTGGGTTCGAGATGTCAGTAAGGGTAGTAACAAGGGTTGGAAAGACCTTTTTTACAGACTTCAGAAGAATGGCAATGGCATCTTCATCATCATGAATTGGTGCTTGAACGAAGACCAACTATGCCATGAGCCCCTTCATATGTGAAATAAACTTGCTTAGATCTTCTCTCTGTTTATACTCCAAGCTAAAAAACTCAATCTTTAGAAAGATCTTGGAGTTCTTCCCTGTAGCGCCATAGAGCCTTTTAAGCTCATCCCACTTCTCCTTGGCAGTGGAGAGTTGGTCAATATGATGAATTAAAGATTCATCCAAATGAAGCATGATGATGGCTTGATTTCTTTCATCATCTTCTACATCAAGGGGATTTGATGGGTCAATAACTTTGGTCCCTTTTATGAAGGGCCAGTAGCCTTGTTCCATCATTTTATATTTTACTAGGGCTTGCTAGGGATGGAAATCTTTTCCATTAAACTTGCAAATTTGAGGCCTTACATCTGCATAGGCCATGGCCATTATAGGAAGGTCTTGCCTATTGCCTTAGGCAATGGCAATGGCAATGTCTAGTCCTTTACAAGTGGCCAAGTACGAACCAAATAGCAGGATTAATAGCCCTACAAATGATAACCAACTTTAAAACTGTAAAGATAAAAAAGGTTGGAAATCATACATATGTAATATTTCAAGGTAAGATTTTGGAGGTCCCGTCCTTTGAACAACCCTTGATTTCAGTTTTATTATTTTCCTATGTTTCAATGAGGTGAACTTTGACTGGACTTCTGGCTCCTCCCCTCCTTGCGGTTTAGTATACGAGCATTTGGTTGAGCAAGGTCGATTAATGACCTCGACACTTGATGAAGAGTCTGAGGAGATTTCAATCACATTAATATTCATAGGGCAGTAGTACTGATGTCACCAAATGCCTTTTCAATGCTTAGAAGCACTCATCTCAATATTGAGATGTTTAGCTATTACCTTGTCAAGCTTGGCGAGACACTTGACTTATTACTGGTATTAAAGTCACACTTCTCGGTGAACTTATGATTTCCCCCGAGTGTTTGAGCTACTCGTAGACTAGGAACACACTTCAGAGCATATGCTTCAGTGATTAGAATCATTGTTAATGATTATAGATTGAAGAAATTGAAAAAATAGGAAGCTTGAAGCTTCTTGGCTATGGCTGCTAGAAACCCACTATTAGGGTTTTACTCACAGCAGCCAACAAAGGAGGAATTTCTTCAAACCCTCTTAGAGGGAGATGATCCACTGGGGGGGCTAACAAAGCCCCATGATAGACGCCATGATTGCACCCCCTACAAGTCGTGCCAATGAGCTAAATTGGAGGCTGCGAAATCTGTGCAAGATTCACGATTTCATCAATGACGTCTTCGTGGCTACCCAATCTCCATGTTTGATGTGCCATACTGAAGTGCCTTGTGCTGGGGATGAAGTATTGAGAAGGAACCTTGAGCTAAATTGCTCTCCTTTGCTCTCCCCAAGTCCTCCAACAGAGGTGGGTCAAGTTGTGGCTATGGTGGTCAAGAGGCAAGAGGAAGAAGTTGAAAGCTCATGTGCACTTAATGATGTAAGGAAGCTGAGGGAAGCTGAAGGATCAGAGATGGCTCTGATACCATGTGGAAAATCAAATTTGGAAGCACAAGAGTGTGCACAAGAGGGAGAGACAAAGCTCAAGTACAAGAAGAAGATCTTGCTTAGTAAGTTGTTCAAAGGTACAACTAGTACACTCTCCTCAATTGTGAGAGTGACCTTTAGGCAATTTATATAGCCTATGAAGAAGTTAGGGTTAGGGTTTCCCCTTGGTCCCCTATCCTCCAGTTCATTTACACCTAGCTACCCTTATCCTCTCCAGTATAAGGAGAGTTTACATGCTAAATGGCGGATCTCAATTGTGATTTCCCTCAACATCATTGTGAGATGGACAAGACTTGGTTTTGCACACATAATCATGATGTGTTTGATAGTATGCTACCTTTTCTAGCTTACCACAACAACCATGGTCTTGAAAACAAAATCCTAATCAATAGCACTTGCTACATTATCATAACATTTGAAATAAAAGATTCTACTTTACTAGTAGATTGGCCACAACTATGGAATCAATCTATTCTTGGAGTATTGATGCTATGACTTGCAATAATCGTAAACATTGTGTATCAATAAGCTTACCATTATGAGCTCCAACATTTGAATATTATGGCCATCCTTATATTCTAAATTTTCACTTGACAATATCAATTTCACCACTATTTTTCTTAGGATTGCACATGTTTCTAGATTTGGAAGCAGTAAGATCTAGAACTCTTAAGTAGAATCATACTTAGATCCCCAAGTAGAAATTATATGGCACATTAGGAAAAATCTAATCAAGGAATGGAGAATGCACAGCAAATATGAGAAGAATAGAGATTGCCTAAATTTCGAATAAACATATACAAAGATGGCTCTGTCCACTCGTGTGCTTGCACTGTGAGGCTTAGATGGCAATCTAGACAGATGATAGGCAAAGAGCTTAAGGGTAGTTGGAAGGACTTTAACTGGGTGAAAGATAGATTGATGATAGCTTTAGAGGGGTCTTCCTTTTATAGCCCGAGAAGGTAGGATAGTTGGCATGTCCAACCATATTATGAACCTTCCCTAGTTGGCCATGGAATATTTCATTTACCATCAGGCCAAGGGCATTGCCCTTGGACCCCTATTAAAGGCCCCCCTTGAGAGCCCCTAGCTAGGGACCACTTCTGTGGCCCTCGGACCCTAAAATAGGGGTCCTTAATAGCTCCCACACCCTACAACTTGATGCATTGTGCCTCAAATTGCTACCATCATAACTACTATATCTAACCCAAAGGCTAGATTTATAAAGGTCACCTTTTTTCCATCTGATCACATAGACCTCATATGACATACAAGTCAAGACCCACCTAATATCCGTGCTCACACATGGCTTCTCCTTATAATGGGGGCCTTACAACTTAAAGCACCATGGATAATTGGTGGCGCCTTACGAGGGTGGAACATTGAGCATATCTTAAACCCCCCTCAATGTCCATCCATAGGTGAACTACATTCTTGGCCCAAACACCAAGTCTCTGAAGATGAATTCAAAGGAGATCCTTTGTAAGAGCTTTGGTGATGATATCTAGTCCATTCTCCTCCACTAGATAGTAGACTAGCTCTATCATCCCATCCTCGATCAAGTCATGTACATAGTGATACTGGATCTCAATGTATTTGGTGCATGCATGAAAAGCTTGATTTTTGGCAATGGCAATGCATCTCTGATTGTCACATCTTAGCAATGTTTTATCTTCATCATGTACTCCCATATGCCATAGGATCCTCCTTAACCATACTACTTGATGTGTAGCAAAGAAAGTTGCCTTGTACTCTACTTCAGTAGAAGACATTGCCATAATTGGTTGCCTCTTACTTATATAAGAGAAGATTCCTGAACCTAAAGAGAAAAATATCCAAAGACTAATTTCCTAGAATCACTATTGCTTGCCCAAATTAGTCACAGTTTCCCATAAGAGCACTTTCGAAACTGTATGTGATACCATAGTCAAGAATTCCCTTCAAGTATTTAAGCACCTGCATCCCAACTTTCCAACTAATTTATTGTGGTTTGTTTGAGAACTTGCTCAAAACACCAACAGTAAACTAGCATTACACAAGTAGATGAGGTTGCCAACCAGCCTCATATACCTCCTAATGTTTGCTAGTGTTGATATATCCTCAATGGATAACTTCACATTGACCTTCATAGGTGTAGCTACCTCCTTACACTCGATCAGCATGCCAAATGCATTTAAGATCTCCCATGCATCCTTCTTTTGAGAGATGAAGATTTTGTCAGGCTCTTTGCCAGAGACTTCAATCCCCAAACAATAGTGCAACAAGCCCAAGCCTATCATTTCAAACTCAAAGCTCAAAGCCTTTTGAGTTTGATGGATTATATCTTCATAGTCATCTATAATAAGAAGGTCATCCGCATATAGGACAATCACTACAAAATTTTCACCATCCCTGTAAACATACAAGTTAGCATTTGAGGCACATATTTTGAAATTCAATCCTAAAAAGAATTTATCTATCCACTAGTACCATGCTCTAGGGGCTTGTTGGTTTATCCCATACAATGCCTTGTTCAGCTTATAAACTTTGTTTTCACAATGGGGGGCCTCAAACCCTAGTGGTTGAGCCGTGTACACCTCCTCCTTAAGGTCACCATTCAAGAATGTTGATTTGACATCCATTTGGTAAACTAGCCACTTCTTATGAGCAGGCACTGCAAGTACTGTGTGAATAGTGGTCATTCTAGCAATTGGAGCAAATGATTTTTGAAAATCACATTCTTCAACCAATGAAAATCCTTTTGCAACTAGTCTAACTTTGTACTTTTCTAAGTTGCCATCAGCCTTATACTTTACCTTCCGGACCCACTTGATACTAATAATCTTCCTCTTTTCTGGTTGATCCACTAACTTCCAAGTGTCATTCTTCATTATGCTATCATACTCAGCTTGCATAGCTACTCTCCATGCTGGATCGGCAAGTGCTTCTTCCAAGTCTGTTAGCTCCTCTCCTTCTCTCATAATATCATCCATCAAGGCCATATTGACTGTGTGAGCAAAAGCCTTTCTTTGATCCTCTATTCTCAGAAACCTCCTTAGTCCATCTTCTTTTTCCTTAGTTGTGGTAGGCATAGGATTATTGCGATCATAGAGCTACTTCACCCATCACGGCAATGGCTTTTTCGGTGGCGTGATTGAGCTATCTCTCCTTCAATAAACTTCTTTACTACTAGTTGATTTTTCAAGTTTTGAATCCTTATTTGATTTTGCATTTCCTACAGACTCCTCAGTACGTTCCAAGTCTCTAATGCCTTTGTTGTATGCTGAATCAAGGTTAAAACATTGTCTCAACAACTTGTAACTACGGCACACAATGCATCTATGTTCCTTCATTTCCAAGCTTGTAGAAGATATGCATTTGGAGGAATCATAACACTCAAATTTGATTGGTTGGGGATGGATTGTGGTTCTAGCTCAGTCCCCAACACTGTCTCCAAGAGCTCATAAGAATCAAGGATAGTTGTGATTTTAAAATTTCACAAAGTGTAACTTGTACCATCTAACTTGCCTTCATTGAAGGTTGGTGGATGAATCCTCAATGTTTGAATTGTCGGTACAGTAGCACCACCACCACCTAATGCACTAGCACTGCTACCTGATATAGTACATACAAAGGCACCAAGTAATGCAATCTTATGTTGTTTTTTCTCATATCCATGGCTTTCCTTATATATCACCCACCATATATTTCTTCATGTCGTATCTAGAGCTAGGTGGGCATACTCCTATATCAAAGTCATGCACCCCTAAATTAGCCTCTATTCACCTTCTCCTTTATGAAACCCTAATCCTCTTCATCACTACATAGTATTTCCAATAAGCAACCTAATTGTTTCTCCCACCATGGTGCATGCGAAGAGTGGCTCAAATCAAAGCTCATTAACCAACCTAAAAAATATATAAGGACTTTGGAAGAAGGGGGATGTGGAGAAGAGCCATTATCGTTGCAATAGCTTGTTAGACAATTTGCACCTTGCTTGCATTTTTGGATGCCATTAAGTAAATTGTGCATACTTGCTAGTCTCCAATAACCATGGAGCATCTTTACTAAAGAATTGATGTCTAAAACACGCCATTAATGCACCTGTAATTTGCAACACTAATTTTTCAAATGAGTCACTCTATGTAATTTCACATATTGTTGACTTATGGATTGCAAAATTCTTGTTCTTAGTCATACTTTGATGATTGGGGGACTAGATAATCCACAAATTTCACCTTGTAGCAACATTGAAAAGGTCATGTGTGAGTTATGTGCATTTATCTAAGTGTTAACCAAATCATTAGTATTGTAGACTCTATATTGAGGATCTTAATATCCTATGTAACCCTTAAATATCTTCAAGTAAAAGATTCTATTTTTGCTAACTTGTACATAGTTATGCACCAATAAGCACCAATTTTTATAAGCCTAACAAAACCTCTCAAATAATTGCGAATGGCTAGATAAGATGTAATTGAAAAGTCCAAAGGGTTTGAATTCCATGCATGACAATCAAAGATGATGTATCTAACTTAGTGGAGATAGTAGTGAGCATAGGAGACAATCATGAAGAAAGTAATTAGAAAGCCTTCGGATACATAGATATAGGCTAAGAGGGATTGTTTTTGGTATCATTTACAAAGTTGTGGTATACATTCACTAATTATGATATGGTGACTTCCTATCTTACATGCAAATTAAAAATTGTACTCAAAGATTTTGAACATTCAACATGATCTAAGATAAAAGGAATGCTTCAATTGTTGTAGATTCAAGAACCCAAGGAGATGAGGATGAGGAGGCCATAGATTGGAGTAGTAGAATAGATGATTAGTGAAAATAACAATAGAAGTTTCATTGTATTATGAAAAGAGCTAGTAGGGAAGAATAACAACTATTAATCATTGCACATTGCCATAGGTAAACAATTTAATTTCATTTAATTATATGTGCCCAAGGCGATGATACCATAACAATACATATGGTACTACAACTATTGCCAAAACATGGACAATATACCCAGATACAAGTAAGGGATAATGAATACCAGACTTGGCACTTTGTGCCATGACAAGATTCCCAAAGGATACAATAACATGGTGAACATTATGCAAGGTGAACATACTACATGAAGGAAATTGTGATTGGACATCTCTAATACCAACAATATCTAATGCCAAGTTATTCCCCAATCCAACAGATCCTATCATGTTGTGATAGGAGTGGAACCACTCTCAATGAGGGGTGACTTGAAATGAAGCCTATGAATCAATCAGCCAACACTGAACAGAGGTAGACGAGGCATTAGTCAACTGTGAAACATCTAAAGAAGAAGCTACATGTAATCATCATCAAAATCGATTTGCACGATATTAATCTCTTCTATCTTGACATTGGACTTACTAGGGACAATGATACGATCATCATTCTTTTCCTTCACTTTGCTCTTTCTCTTTTCCTTGTGCTTGTCATCATGCATTTTATGGCACTATGGCCGAATATATGGCCTGGCTTCCTATAATAATGACAAGTCAATGCAGACTTACGGCCACATGACTTACTAGTAGACTATCCACATGACTAAGAAGAATGAGACTCTTGAGTATCTCTCCCATAGTGGTCATTACTGCCCTTACCATTATTATCTCTGACTATCAAAGCATGAGAACTATAGGAAGCATCAATATCCTTTTTGTTGACTTCTTCATTCAAAAGTGCACCCTCTAGATCCTATAATTTCAACCCATTAGTAGGCATATTTGCACACATAGCAATACAAAATGTGCCCCATGACTCATGCAATGTAACTAGTAAGAGCAAGGGAGGAAGATTCTCCTTAAAGCCAATCCCTACGAAGACAAGTAGCTGAAGATAGAATGAAACTCAATTAACTAGGTGGACATGGAAGTCCCCTCCTTCATACCAAGGTCTATGAGTTGCTTTAGCCAATACATTTGGAAAGTGGGTCTTATCTTCTCATAGATATCACAAATCTTCTCCCATAACTACCAAGCGGTCTTCCCTTTAGAGATGACATTATAGAAAACCTACTTGGAGAGTGACAAAATGATTGTAGGTTTACATAACTCATCCAGGTCATCCCAATACTCTACATTAAATCATTTAGGCTTTACACTCTCATTTCAATGGCTTAATCTATAATTTTTGCACTAGAACTTGCCAGATTTAGGCCTTTCAATAGTTGTAAATTATGCCATCCAACTTGTCAATGTTGAAGATAGCACTATCATTTGACCCACCACCATAACACAATGAATGAAAGCATAGTCCAAGACAAATGAACTACTACAAATGACATCAAAAGAGTCCAAAATCATAGCCAATACAATGCTGACAAAGAAGAACCTGGAAATGATGATAGTAGTAAATCCAAAGCCAAGTGCGAGAAATCAATTGATAGAATCCTATCAAGTATATCCTACAAGAAGTGGGATATGTACAAACTACTAGCAGTCAATGGAGCATGCGACCAGTATTGAGAATTGTCAAATTTGATGTGTTAGAGTGGGATACATCCAATAGGTATAATTATCATGTATATAATAGTAGGTCTCAAAGATAATGGAAGAGAATTGCTAGATACACAATTGAATGAGCAAGTGTAAAGAAGCTCAATACATAGCCAAGTAGGAGGAATACATCACTAATAACCACCTAATAGAGGTAGGTGTCAGCTCAAAGCATGAATTGAATCAGTCCCCTAGGTCTAAAAATGCATTCAAATAGCATTCAAAGGACATAGACATAACTCAAATGAGTCCCAAGGTCTCACTGAAGTAAGCTCAACTGCATGAACCCAAAGCTTTGCTCAAATGCAAAATAGCCAAGTAGCTCAAGTGACTCACACTAGAACAAAATGGAATGCCAATTGAGCAACATAAGCTCAATAGATCATAGGCATGACATTCGAGCATCCAAGATACATGAAGCATAAGGTGCGGGAGCATAAAACCCAATAGAATCTTCAAGCCTATAACATTGTAAGCCACTGAAGCACCCAAAGAATAAGGCCAATGCTCAAATACATATAACCAATTCCAAATCTGAATGCTAAAGAAAAACATAATCACATCCAGGCATGCAGCCCAACGCTAAGCATCACTATAAGTAAGTAGCATAGCCGAAGGACATCAATACATGATAGGCATAAAGCTTTCCTTATCAAAGCTTGCTATCCAAAACTGTGTATAACAATAGATCTATGTTAAAAATTGAGCTATTCAAGCTCAATCCAATCCAAAACATTACCATCCCGGCATTAAAACCAAGCACAAGGAGCATCATAGAAGTATGTGACAATGGGTTATAAGCTGTCCATACTTGTCAACACTAGGCCTATTTGAATATTCAACCAATGTCTAAGTATATTCTACTGAAAAGTGTACTCCAATGCAACAAAAGATGCTTGGGGAAGTTGCTAAATGAATGCCCAAGTGTCCAAGTGAAGGGATAAGTGAAAGTAGGCTACTGTGAAGTAAGTGAAGTGCTGGCCAAAAATAGGCACTTTCCACATTGGTTGGGCTAATGGTTCTGCTATTATTGCAATCCACTCTGGAGGGTTCATTGAAGCTCAATGAGGTCTATTAGATGCCTAGGAGCAAGCCTTAACATGCCTTGAAAAGAGTTGGAGGAGAAAAGTATCAGCGCATACCTTATAGGAAAGAAACTATGGCTGCTTTGAAACAGTGAGCTATAGGTTTTGATATGCATTGAAGCAAACTGAAGAGAAGCTCCTCAAACCAATGGAACTTCTCTTTAGTTTTCTTCAATGTGTACTAATTTGGCTTAGTAAAGGCAATTTAGAGGATGACTTTCCATTGGATTCCTAATGTGGCTTGGAAGAGAATAATTCTGAATGTATAGTGGCCCACTCCCTCACCTAGATGAAATATGTTTCTCTAGAGGTTTCTGACGAAAGAGCTCCCTATTAAGATGAAGCTATAGAATAAGGTAGTCTCCCTACATCATCTCACAAACGTAAGGTGGAAGATGTAGTGCATCTTGTTTGGTCTGGTCTTAAAGTTACACCTATGTGGTCTAAGATGTGCAATGTTATGTACTCAGTTGGCTTGTCAAATGGGTTTGTGTTAAACAAGCATCATTTAGGATGCCATGGTACATTCAATGAGGAGAATATGAATATTTGGAACATTTTGTGGCAATTATTTTATATTTCGAATGCTACAAATGAGGTTCTTTTTTCGAGGGCTAAAAGTAGTTTTGGACTTCTTTCTAAAAATTTCCAAGGTGCTTGGAAGTAGCCATGGCTATGATGAAATGCCTTAAAGTTAGTTTATATAGAGCATTTTCTAGGATGATTAAGAAATCTTTGTAGTTGATCTCTACTAGATTATTTTTCCTTGGAAGTTGTCATTTTTATGATTAGTAGTACTTCACATTACAAAAATCAATAAGCTCTCTCTTATGTGCATCATCTCATGGCCTCCAACATTTAGGTATAGGCCACCTTGGTTTGCATTTTTCTTCTTTATGAGAGTTAACTTGTAGTTTTTAAAGCTAGTCTATAATTAGCGTAAAGCTATCGTAGAGTCCTAATTTGGTTGATCCTACTGATAGCCTAAATGCCAACCATCTAGTGTGCTTGGAAAGGAACATGCCATACATGTGATGCTTTTTTAGGCATAGAATGCTAGTTTTTGGACCTCTACTATGAGGTTGAATAAAGGTGGATTTACTAATGCATGTGAGGTAACACCTATTCAGTTAATTGAACTTATGTTGCTTAAGTTGACATGTTTTTTAAGGACATTTTGTTTTGCCACCTTGCATGGTGGAAAAAGCATCCCATCACTTGGAACATCTTTTACAAACACTTGAGGACAATGTTGATACCCCATTGAAGACTAAAGATCAAAGTTTGGCTATAAGAGCTATGGAGTGTGGAGTAGTCTTTGAGGCATAAGACATAACTTTCCAAAGAGCTCCATGAAGAAAGTACCTAATAATTGAGAAATGGAGGACTTGAGACTCTCAAATAGTGGAAAGATAAGATTACTAAAGTGCCCCCCTAAAGTGAAATATATTTAGACTACTTATTGAATCTCACATAATAGGTGACCTCATTTCACTTGTTTGACAATAACACATCCTTAAGTGTTAAGAGACTCATGTGATCCTCAATCATACATGAAGGAGAACTCTTTTAGGGCTTGAAGTTCTCTTCTAATATCAATTAGTTAGGGAGGACCAATGCAATGGTTCACCATTCATATCTCCTCCTTGACCTATGTGGTGCATATCTTTAGGAACTCCTTGAGATTTCTAATTGATGTTTCACTTTTGTTGCATCTTATCTCCTTGGGGTCACAAATTAACACTATGTAAATGATGATTTGTGGGTTGATCCATAGCTATGTACAATTCTACAATGGAAATAAGCCAAACTACTTGAAAAATGATTATGATTTGATCCAGAGCTATGCATAGTGGCGTGCACATGGTTATGCTCCTTTGATATGTAGTAGGAGTAGTGTAGACATAGCATATGATTGAAGTATTTGATTGTATTTTGGGGCTTTGTGCTTTGACTAATTTGGATAATCTACTAGGGCTTCCCACTTTTCATCCTTGGTTGTAGTGGCAAAAAATCTTAACCTAGCATCAACCGAAATTAATGCACATCTTAAATTTATATATTGTCTTTTTATATTTATTTTTCAAACCATGGGCCTTCTAGCTCCATGAGGTATTTCTTTGTTAGGCTTTCACCCATTGTGGAAGATTCCCTACTATTGTCTTTGTAGGATTATGGCCCATGCCTCAGTCCCAGTGTAGTTGATCCTCCTCTCAAACCTTGATCGTCACCTTGGTGAGACATTGCCCCATTGATTAGCTAATTGGATGCAATCCCTCATTAGGTAGATTCCTCCCTTTTCCTCAACTTATGGGGTATGGCTAGTAGTTTCTAGTCGTTGTCCCCCTCCCAGGGAAGGTTCTTACGTGGTATCACACATCTACCACCACTGGAAACACCAAAAAGATGCTCCCCATCCAATTTGCATGTCTTAGGCATTCTACCAATGTTCTTCTTAAGCTCAAATCAAACTCTCCATAAGATTCATAATTCCATCTCTTATAGTTATTATGCTATTCTAGCTCTTTCTTCTACAATGGAGGAGGATTCAACATTGTTATGGAGAAATTGAAAGCACTACTATTTTCAAGTGCCAAGGTCAAGGTAAAAATTTTCACTTCATATTCTATTAGCTTGAGGTTTATCCCTAGTATATCTATCCCTACTAGTTTGTGTCAATAGCATGAGCTTCTTATAACCATTCCCTTATGAATCAAATTATGGAGATGGAAGAAAAAGATTGGATTTGGTCGAAATAAAATGTGTACTAAATGGATGACTTGGGGGATGAAGTAAAGATAAATGGCATGGACGCAATGAACCAACCTAATCCTAAAACGAATGGGATGAATGTCAATATGTAAGAGTATAAGAATGAATGTTAATGAGAAAAAATAATGTGCAATTTATAATATACATTGGCATGCCCTCATCAACATGAGTTGTTGTCACCTGGGGGTACCGTATTATAGTCTTGTCTTTATGAGTTCTTTGAGCCATAAGTCTCTAGTATCCCGTGGCCTCTTTTTGGATGGAGATGGAAATCAACTAAGAAAAATTGCTTCCATGAGCATCCTTTCCATTCTACTAAAGAACATAACATGGAAAGTTACTTTCTAAGAACATAACATGGAAAGCTACTTTCTATTTACACTCTCATAAGATAAAAACATGCATTTCCATGTTTGGGTTTAGAATGAGTTGTTGGGGTACTTCAAGAATGTGATGACACTTTGATGATCAATCTAACATATTGCTACACATTTTAAAGAGATGGAGAAATTTCCTTAACCAAAACATAGCTTAAAGATTTGATGCATACTCTCTTTAGAGGAGACATCTAGTGTAGGTTGCTTATTAAGGACCAATATAACCAATAAGGACAAATGGACTAGCAACTATACGACTTTAAAAGTACTTGAGGATAGTGCACAACCATGTGTTAACAAGACTGTGTTGCCCCAAAGAATTCCCCAAATCAACAACTTATTGCTATTGCTACCTAATAATAATTAGAGCCCTTCCAACTCCTTTTTAGCCTTGTGGGCCCACCAAAATAACAAACAATCTCATTGATATCTTGGTGGACATTGCTAATGATAGCTCTCTAGGCTAGCTTTCCACATGCTATATTTAGTCCTAACATAGACACTCAATCACACTATTGTTAACACCAACTTATCTTAACATAAGCACTCAACCTTATTAGCATGCTACCATTAAAGCATTGATGTTATTGTACTCCATGACGTATTATGATTGCTAGGTCTCTTAACATCGAAATCAGTAGCTTTTCTAAGTCAATTAACATGGGAATCAACTATATATACATGTTATTCTTAGAGATCCACTCACGTACATGTAGTTGTTATCAAAAGTTTCGATCTTGTGTTGGACCCTGTAAAGGTGAAAGTAGTTCAAAACACCTACTAATGTGAATAGACTTATTTTTAGGATGCAAGACCCTAGTCATTGGTGCCTCTATGTCCATGGTGTTAACGTCACACACTCATCCACAATCTTTGTGAAAACCATGATAATTACAAATCTTGCATAATCTACACAATGCATGCCTACATGTGATTCCAACACATCAAGTAATATAGCAACAACCACTCTCACATGCAAGAACATCAATCCCTATAAGTATCATTTTTTTTTCAACATCACTTGCTAACTAGAATATAATCTTACAAAGGTATTTTCCACATTAATGATACATTTAAAAAATTACAAGTAGTTCAATTTTGAAAGAAAACGTGAGAGTACTATTCTACTACGAAGGAATGGGTGGGTGGATAAACAATAATTTAAGTAGGAAAGCAACTCAACATTTGGGTGGATAGAAACTTTGTTTCTAAACCTTGCAAGGGATTCATACATAATGGTACTGTGTACAACTTTTTGAGTACTATAACTTTGAGTTTTTTCTACCAAATTTTTGAGTACTACAACTTTGAGTTTTTTCTACATAATTAAAAGATTGGCAAATAATAGTACAAAAGTGAGTTGCCAAGTGAGCCTGTACATTCCAAATGTACTAGGCATTGTTGTAGAAGGCTCCAAAACTGACCTCTCACATTTACATCCCTATGTCATGAGCGTGCAATGTTGTAAATATCCCAAATGAGTAGAAGCCCTAATGGGTATTGACCAATAGTCTAGTTTCTACTAAGAGAGAACTTGGACTCGTCAATAGGTTAGACACTTGGGCAATATCCAATGTGAACAAAAATTATGTTGTGGAGAAAATAAATGTATCAAAATCTTAGCCAATGTTGAGAGTTAATCATGTTCCCCATTATGGAGTCTAAGTATTTGCCAAAATTTGAGGTTCCCAAGGGAAGATCGATTTGACATTTCTAAGTCACTAGACATGCATAGTAGAGTAGGTTAAGTTAGTTGTTTGGATGGTTGGTTTAATCAACATACGATAATTGCCCGCATGCATTGATGATGATTAACATCCACCCTCTACATAGGCACGGGTTACTTGTGTCCTCTAGCTTCTTGAAGCATAGGATCTCGTAGTCATGACTCATCCATCCCATATCTTCCCAAATCATCATCAAAGTTCCTAGAAATGAATTGATGGATAAAATATCAATCAATCAACTATTTTACAATTTGGTATAATTTAAAAAAATATTCTCTTTCGTTTCTTTTATATATTTTATTTTTCTATGCTAATTTAAGGCTTTAAATAAAATAGAGAAAAGATATGCATGCACTAATATTAAAGATCTCATAGTTTAGTTTGCATTTGGAAGAGTGGTCATCAATAACCCTTGTTGTTATGCACACTAAAACAAGCATTTTGTCTTAGCTTTTATTTTGAATTGATGAATTTGTTGGATGCTATAAGAAAAAGAGTAGATCACTTATCATTTAGATAGTGATGTTGTCGAGCTTACACATTCCAATGCATAAAAGCTATTAAGGGTGGTCACACAAGCCCTAAACTTTTTGGGCAAACTAGGAATGGCTTTTATTTGAATTGAAAAGGAAACTTAATGAGGTTACTTTGCGAATGTTGTAAACAATCAACCTTCAAGACAAGACAAAACTTTTGAGAGCCATAAGTTGATTGTATTATAGCCATATATTGTATTGTAGATTGATAAAGGAAACTAACCCATGTAGATGTTGCCACATGCCAGAAACATACATGATAGATGCTAGCCTTATGATAGGGTCTGGGGGTGACAGGAGGGGTGCAACCCAGCAATGTTACAGAGGAGTCATGTTTGTCGGTGGACAGAAAGGGAAGTCTTTGAAATATAAAAGTAGGGAAGGGTTGAGATTTTTGGAGGGCCAAAAGCTTCTTGTTTAGAAAGATGTGAACTTTGGAGGGGGGAAGGGCATAGGACGTTGTGATAGTTGTAGTATCCCTAGAAATGTTTTTGAAGGCTAGAAAAATGTTTATGTGGAGGAGTGCCAAGGCAGCCTTTGGTGGAGGAGAGGGGTGGCTAGATGATGGGGGTGTGTGTCTAGGGAGGATGTAACGCTAGAAAGAACGTAGTGATGGCTGATCACTCACTCATCAGTAGTGATGAGATAGAAGGCAGGAGACTCTCTCTCTCTCTCTCTCTCTCTCTCTCTCTCTCTCGTCTCGGTGCTTTGGCTTCGCTGAAAGGTTACACTCTTCCCCACACCGCCATGTCCAACGGCCAGATCTCTCTCTCTCTCTCTCTCTCTCTCTCTCTCTCTCTCTCTCTCTCTCTCGTGTCTCTGTGCAGCTGCCTCTCATCTGATTGGACTTAAGTAACTCCATGTGTGTATTTTGGTTTGACTGTTACTGTCCTGGCCAGTAGCCGTTTCACTAACATAACTGACACACTCCATCAAGCTCTCAGCCTTTGCCTAGCGCCTTTCGTTACTCTCGAGACAACCCATCCCCCCTCTCAAGTTTCAAACTCCCAGCTACACCACTGCCTTGGTCTCTCCAACGTGTGAGAGAATGAACAAGAACATCGCCCTAACCTCTTGCACGCAACATAACTACCTGCACTCTTTTTTCAAATAATGCGTGGTATACTCTCCTACCATAGAAAGTAAATGATTACATCATAAATCAATGCATTAAGACCTAAGGGTCCATCGATAAGGCCCCAACTCTTTCTAAAAAAGTTTGAAGATCCAATGAGATTTCCTCAATTTTCCATTAATAGTAAATAGCGAGGGCTTCAGTAGGCTGATTCTTTCAGTAGGAGTAGACAGATGCTTGCATCTAAAAATGATAGTGTTCCTATCAGTCTGTATGTGCTTGATGGCAACAACTCTTAAGACATTCCAAAGCTCAGTTGTAGCCTCATCTCGATTCAAGGAGTCACCAAACAAAGCACTCCTCATGGTGATGGTCTCCTTCACATTCACCTCCCTTAGCCATTGCTTGATCATCTTGCAAACCGGTTGGATATGTTAGCAATCCTAGAAAATATGCTTAATAGTTTTCTCCTTATTTTTGCACTAAACGCACCATGGGAGAACACTCATTATCTTGGAAACTCTAACTCTCACTCGCAGTCTATTAATAGTGAGGCATTCATAGGAATGTGTTGAGCTTGCTGGAGGGCTTTTCCAACCCTACGTGTTGAGATGGCAAGCTCAACACGTGCGGACATTGATAGTGGACTGCCAGGTTAGATGGGTCTGCAGGTCTACACTTAGCACATTAGTGGTCATTATGATCCTCACATCGTCACTAACTTATTATTATATTTAATTTGTTCCACCTACCTACAACTGACATAGTTATAGCACCAGTCGATTAGTATAGTTAGTTATGCACTGCTTGACTTAGTAGGCCACTTTCCATTATGTTGTATCTTATCTATACGTTGTGTACATTATTGTATTGTGTGAAGAAAAAGAAGAAACCAAGAAAATGTTTTTGGCCTCCATCTTCCTTCTTGTGATTTTGAGTGAGCTTTCTCTTATGTTATAGTGTGTGTTTGGCATAACAGCTCAAGCAAGTCCCCCCATCACGTGATTCTTGACATATGGGTCCTCATTCTCCAAGTGGAGATCGTGGTAAGTGGGAACTTCTTCCTCCACTTCACCCACGTCTTCATGATCACTTGAGAGGAGGGGCCCTTGATGTCCCTCTCTTTCTTGTTGGTCCATATAAGATTGCTCATTTTAGTAGAGACAATAATTTTGTCACTAGAAGCTAACTATAGAGTAGAATGTCGGCGTCCACCTACATTGGTTCTGAGTATGACCACACTCCACTCTGTGGCAATAGTGTTCAGACCTGATTACACATGGTGAACATGATCATCATTTCTCTATGCGCTAAGTTGAACGTATACACATTTGCATGGTCCACACGACGATATAGTCCAAGCATAGTGGTCGAGGTCTAAAGAGTACCAAATGATACTATCTCTTAAGACTTCTTCGATCCTCATCGATGATGCATCTTGAGAGCATCAATCTTATCCACAATTTCGAAGGCACTATTTGCATTTCACTCCTCTGATTGGTAGCAAATTTTCCCTTTCCCTTATTGCTCTCACTACTCTACTAAACCTAACAAGTCATTTCTTGGCTTTTGTTCATCTAGTTGTTGTTCTCTCAATTTCCCCAACTCCACCCTCACTTTCGATTCCAATAGCTCACCCACCCAATGTCTCATTTCCAAAGTTCTCTGGATCTTCCAATGAGGATTTTGATGCCTTTATCTATCAATTTGATGTGGCATACATGGTCAACTTCCTTGGTCAATTCAATGAGTCTTATAAGATTGCCATATTTGAATCTTTGATGCAAAAAAAGGCTATGACTTGGCTAGCAGTAGAACATGGCTAGCCAACATGGAATGATGCACTCACTGCAATCCGTATTTGGTTCCAACTCGACAAAATAGATGTGCAAAAGCTTGAAAGACTCTACCACCTTAAGCAAGGAGATTGATCACTCTAGGCATATATTGTCAAGTTCACTATTCTCAATAGTGGAATTGACCCCAATGTTTAACCAAAGATGAGATGTTGAATACATTGTATACTCAAGGTTTCAATAAACCTATTCGAAAAGCATTTGCTTTTGATGATTTATCAACTAACACCATAGATCCATCATTAGGGCAAAAAATGTTTCAAAAAGGGCACTTGTAAGAAAATGATTAAGTTTCTAATTAGTTAAGATTTTGAAAAAATGAAACTACCAAATTTGGTTGTTCAGATGTGATTAATGAGAGAATATTTAATTCATTGAAGGGGTCAGTCATCAATTGATTCTCATCTTTAATTTATGTTGAGGTCACCTTTTCGGGCGTTTTTGTCTTGAAACTTGGGAGGATTTGTATTTTCGAGATATATCCACCAAAATTGCGTTCGTCTACTCTTGTTTCTTCTTTTCACACACCACCCACTCTTTTGCTATTCTTTTTCACCATTATCTTCGTTGTGCTCACTTTCTTATCACAATGAGATTTATTTATCGTTGATCTACTAAAATATTTAGTAATACATTTGCAAGTAATATAGATGCGAGCACATGTAAGTACAAACTTATCTTCCAACGAGATCCAATTTATTCATCTTGGAGAAGTATACATCGTCGAGTACTAACAGATGAGATGGAGGCTAATGAATTGCGAACTTAAGGAAAGAAACATATAGATTTGTGGGTGGATGGAAATATTTATCCCAAGGATCCTTCCACATGTAAACCTCCTAAATTTTTAAATATTCATGACTACATGAGATATGTCAGAGAAGGTTATAACAGGATGCTTGCCTATTGTACAAGGCATTGCATCTTACACATACATGGCTCAAATGAACGAAATGAAAAAAACATTATTAATTACACTTACAAGCATTTCTACGCTTACAAATAAGATTGACATTTTGGAAAATGCTAATAAGTCATTACAAGCTAGCATACTTAAAGGAAACTCCAATAGGATTGAGAGAGAGAAAGAGATCAAAACTATAACTAGCTTGAGTGAGAGAGTAAAGAAAAGAAGATTGAATCTTGCAAAGAAATATATCTCTAACATATCGGGCATTAATATTCAAGAGAACGAGGAGAGAATCAGTCTTTCAAAAGAGATCATGAATAAGAATGAAATGTTGAGGATTCTTAAGTCACCTCAGAATGTAGATTTGAGAGGCCCAACTCTTAAAGAATTGGTAAAGAACTTAAAGGATATAGTAAAACCAAAGAAAATTGTAGAGACATGTGATACTGTGGGTATTAGTTGAGAATGTTATCGCGCTATATCTAGATTATGGTTTAAAAATCTTAAATGTAATAGAATAATTGCATTTGGGTTGTCTCGAGCCCTTGCAGTATCGATTGCAAGGACTGCCATGAATCATAATATTCCACATGTTTTTGTGGAATACATTCATATTAAAGCATCTATGCCATACAAAAAGACAAAAAGAAAATCTAGTTTTGAATACATTGCATTTAGCAATATATGGATTGATCTAAGAAGAAGAGTGTAGATTGCAATGGTTCACATGCATATACTCATATTAGAGGAATGTCACGGTGTTTTGAAGTTTTCCTTGAAGTTAAATGAAGCAAAGATTCAAAAAGGACAAAAGATGAAAAGAGTTTGCCTTGAAATTAAATGAAGCAAAGATTCAAAAAGGACAAAAGATGAAAAGAGTTAGCATTTGTATCATGAACATTGTGTTGGACTACAACAATGGTGGGGGTTAAGCATCAGTGCATAAGTACCAGTCTAAGATGGAGATTTGGTGGGTTGGTGTAGCTCAGGTACCAATTGAGAATCATCAAACATACTGAAATGGTTGTTTACTCATATAGGTATTCCAAACATCATTAAGTCTCAAAGTGAGGGAGAAATGCCAGTGCTTGATTGGGTTGGTAATTTTAATGTGGAAGGGCACATGAGCGATGACTTAAAAACTATTAAATATATACTTGAAATATATAATAGAAAAAATACAAAATATTCTTGTATTTATTGCATGGAAAGTGTTGGGTCTAAAGATTGGAGCAACTCGTGCTCTGCAAGAAGAGCCCCAACTAGAGACTCTATAGATCTGAGTAAATTTAAAAACAAAGAAGATATATGGGCTCCCATTCTTTCAATTCCTCTTAGAAATGTTCATATATGTACTTTGCATACAAAGATTAGAATAATTGACAAACTTTTCAGGTTGCATCTCAACTATGCATGCTCGATAAGCCCTTGTCTTTATTGGATGAGTGTATTAACAAGTGTGAGGCATTATTCTCCAAAATGGGTTTTCATGGAGGTCAAGTTCACTTAAGAAAATACCCAACACTTTTAGGGAAAACAAGATATGTCTTGGTTAATGTCTCAATGGGAGGCTCAAAAGCCAGACGCTTTTTGGAAAACCATACAAGAAAACATGTAGGCATTACTTGATAGCATTTTAGAGAGTAGTGTGGGATAACGACAAACGTTGCAAGCACACCATAACTTACATTTCGAAGGATGGAGGTTTGGAGACACCTCGATGTCTTCCTAAAGCTCCTTAAGCAACAAAAGACAACCTACATATAGCCAGAAGAGTTCAAATGTTTGATTACAAATCTTGTTCAAGCAATAAAGAAGGCATGAGGAGAAAAGGATATCACATTTTATTAGGTAAGAGAAAATATTTAATCCAAGCTTTCTTTGATAAAATTTCCAATGGCATAAAATGATTGTTACTCTCTTGTATTTGCAGCATATCCTTCATATCCATGGGCCTTGCTTTATGGAGGAGCAAGACTCCCTAGCAACTTATAGCAGCCAAGGCATGGAAAAATCTCACTATCAAGCACATACAAGTTTTTTTTGAAGCACAAGACATGGAAGAGGAGTTACAAAAGGCAATACTCTTGAGGAGCTATTCAATTGGTTTTTCCAAACAACAGTTTTAAAGAATGAATATTAAAGATGACAATGAAACTTGAGAATTCATAGTATTTTTCAAGATAGAAAAGTACAAAGCTAGCTCTCAAGAGCCTTTACATATTCCTCCCCCTCAGGGATCTTTCCTTTATAATGTAGAAATTTTCTTCTCTTGTAGCCAACTATTGATTTATATTAGTTAGATTTGCTACCAAAGCATAAGATGAGAGGGCTAGAAGGTATCCTATGCTAGGAATAGAGAAACTAGGACCATAACCAAAAATCCTAATTGCTATTGTCTTTTGCAAAAACATCACATTGTGTGCATTGTATTGTAACCCAGAGAAACCAAGTAGCCTTGTAAGTGCCTTGATACATAGTATAGGCCATGTTGCTTCCTCTGAGAAGATGTTATGAAATACCAAGGATACATGGGGATCAATCCTTGCTAAGTAATGGCCAAGTGCAATATCTTTGAATGAACTAATACCAGCTCTCGACCCTTTCCCCCATCCCAAGTAGTTATCAAAATCTTTAATGTCGAGTTGCAAAAAAGATGAATGTTGAAATTAATCATATTAATGTATCTTACAAAATTAGAGATAATAGTACCAATTGATTTTCATCATTCTCAGTTGGATTTGATATATTAATTGATGATTGTGTCTCATTGGTATCTTCCAAATTTTTAACATACTTTGACTCCTCTCTTCCAAAGTTGGAAATTCCAAGTCGATTTTGAAGGTGGTTGAACTCCTTGTCAGTAATCCCATACTCTTTCTCAGCATCCTTTTGCCTGGTTGAAACAAAGAGAAAGGGCATCCCTTACATCAATAAAGTTGCTATTTGTAATTTTAGTATCCAGTTTAAGTAATTCTTCTTTTGATTCATTTTTGACATCAGCAATGCCCTTTACAGCATTAGAAGCCTCTACAATGATCGCTAAACAATAATCCTCCCTAAGATTGAAGAGCCTTTGGATGTTTGATAGTAGTATGTATTCCTTGTCCTAAAAAGGGAAAGTTGAAAGAGAAGGAATAGTAAGAAAAAAGAGGAGTCACATACAATATCTACATTTACATGGTTTTCTTGAATTATGGTCTCAACTTTGAATTGGGCAACATCTAGTTTGTCAGCAATATATGCTTCTTGCTTAGGGTCCAAACATTCCTCTGCATCCTTCTCATTTGACACCTCATCCAAAAGGCAAAAGTTGGAACATTTTGGTTCCTCCAATTGTTGTTCATAAGATTTGATAGGATATTTAACAAGAGTATACACAATGAATGCAGCTATTTTTAACATAAACATGCATTTGTTAGAATGGGTAGAACAAAACAATTCTGGTACACAAAATGTGTCAAGAGAATGAGATGTACACTTCCTTGTGAACAGTGCCTTCTTTGAAGGTGAGATCCCAATATGTATATGAACATATTCCTTTGCATCCTTTTCAACCACAAGAAATGTAAGAATTTCAAACTTAGCAAACTCCTCCACAAATATTTTTTGCAAGAATTCAAGACATAATCAATATCCCAGTTAGGGTTGAAAATATCCTTTGCAGTTCCATAGTAAGATAACTCCATGCCATTCTGAAGAAGAAAGTCTAGGAGCCTTTCTGAGGGAGAAACCCCTATGATATCTGAGGCAATCTAGGAACCCTGAATGGTGACTTACAGAAAGGGAGAAACCCCTATGATATCTGAGGCAATCTAGGAACCCTCAATGGTGACTTACCTTTGACTGGAGACTTCCTAGGCATTACCACACTTGTTGCTAAGCAAGGAGAAGAAGTAATGGGAATTTCAGGAGAAAAGGCAGGACAACCACAGCCCCTTGATCTTGAAGACAATCTCCTTGTTTTCCTATTTGGGGTGACCACATCTTGGGAGCCTACACAATCTTTTGGTTCAAACATCGAAGGATGCATGATATGGCACAAAAAGATGAACCCGATCGCATGGCAAATTCCTACTCACTTTGTATCATAGGATGCACGACACGACGTGAAAAGATGATCCTGACCACACGGCAAATGCTTGCTCACTTCGTATTGATCCGGGTTTTTTACAACCCAGATTATTACCACAAAATTTTGGCCAAAGCCCCTATCAAGAGCTTACCATATCACTTTGGGTTTACTCTTCAAACACTAGGTATGCTACATTGCTTCTCGATTACGATAACTCTAGCAAATGGGGGGAACAAGTTCTTAGAAGGCATGTCAATGTAAAGGGTCAAAGGGATGGTTATCTTAGTGAAGATGAAAATGGATTACACCTAGGAGTTGAGTGAATGCATAGATTTTTCAAAGGACTAGCCTCCAACTACACATGGGCTCCGTCTGCATCACTAATATTTGGAATCTATCACCATCATTAGAGGACACCTCACCCTAGCACACAAGTCAATATCCACATCATGGTGTCATTTGGATCTTGCACAAAAGCTTACAAGCATGGACCCCTTTTGTCACATGCTTATGTGTATTTATATACATATGGGGGACTAAAGTCAAAGCAGCTTTTGAGAGCCATTTTTTATAATCTCAATAACTCCCAAGAAAAAGCAAATTTCAAGAAAATTCCCGCGATGCCCAATCGATTTCGACTTGGTCTACAAAGTTGCAGAAGAAAATTTTTTCAAATTCCTCACGGATTTGAAGTTACAAAGGCACAGACTGTTGGCTACATGCAATTTTCTTCTCTCTTTCACCACACCAACTTTCCACTCCGTCCTTCTTGTAAATATATTATAATAATGTGCTTTGGGCACCCATCTCTTATAATCTAGCTCCATTTCTCTATTTTGTCTACCACCACCCTTGGCTTCTTGCATGATGACCAAGGTGGGGACTTGTCCCATCCACTATTCTCCATATTTTCAAAGATGCCATACATCATCTAGGATTATGTTAATCAAGAAGATTATCTTAATCTAATCCCTCATGGAGGCTATATAAATAGCCCATGGAGAATGAAGGGGAGAAGAAGGACAATGACAAGTCCATGAGAGCACTCTAGAATATCCTCATCTCTTTGAGGTAAGCTATGAGTGAGTTCTTTTATTATGTAGCATAATGGCAAGCTTCCTCTACCTCTTCTCCTATTATCTCCCTCTCTTCTCATCTTCTCATTCCATGTAGCATAATGGCAAGCTTCTTCTACCTCTTCTCCTCTTGTCTCCCTCTCCTCTCATCTCTCTCTCTCTCTCTTATATTTCAATATGGTGTCTAGCACATATATTCTCTCTTGTAAATTTGTGTCTTGGTTCTCTTGATTCTCTTTGAGAAAAGGGATGTCCTAGCCCATCCTCCCTTTGGCTAGGTGGTGCCCCTCTTTAGTTCTCTTAGTGAGGATTGGAGGTTGGATGGGTAAGAGGCAACCCGTTCATCATTTCAGCCCTCAGTATCATTGTAGGATGCATGATATAATGCAAATAGATAGAGCCGACCATACGAAAAATGGATTCTCACTGTGTATCGTTGAATGATAATATGGTGTGAAAACAAACTCCACCGATTGAGGAACACTAGTCATCGCTTCGTATCATCATGATTCACACAACTGATGAAATTACACCCAAAATAGCACGAGAAACTAAAAAATAGCTTAGGTGAACTAAAATCAATTGAGTGCACAATTTGCTAAAAAAGTCAAAATATGCTTGGTAACACGTCCTTATAGACAATGGGAGGGACTTGCCACATGGACAACCACGTCGATAGCCACGTTGAGGCCTGTGGCAAACCCTTTCCAATAATACAATGCTATGTGTCACTTACCACACAAGTATAAAAGATCGATGCTGGCTTACGCGGCTTATTTTTTATATCCACAATACGACGTGAACAATAATCCCTCCCACTTTGAGTTTCTTGTCTTTCGTGCCATATTTGCTTTGCTTTGGTGCTTGATTATTTATTTTACAATGATACAGAGTGAGGAGACCTTAATGCTCTTCCACTATCGCACCGTATTGGTTACTCAGGTTACAAGGCGAAACCACCTCCAGCAAGGCTTATACTGCTCAGCTTTGTAGGATATTGAGTAAGAGGATTCAAGCCAAAGGTAATAACAATGATACGGTGTGAATGGGTCCTTTGTAGGATCACAGATCTCTCCTCTTGTGTCGTATCTATCATCCATGATATGGTGCGAATACATCTTTCATCAGATCATGCTTCGCTTGTCTCACATCGTATCTTACCCTGTGTAGTTTGTATTTTTTGATTGCTCTACTTGCCATTTTCTAGTAGCGTGATGGCAAGGACAAACTAGACTGCACAAGGAAGGTCTATATAGATAGAAAGGATAGTAAGAAAGAGGCAAGGCCATCAGTGGTTCCTCAACCTTTCCCTCTTGAGATCCTTCCTACCCTTGGTTTTCCTCAATCTCTTGCCATGTAATCACAACAATCAAGTACAAAGATTATGTGTTCTCCTTTTGTGCCTCCATGTTGACAACCAACCTTGTGATCTTGCTAGACAGTCCTCTCCTACAACTGCTAAGATTCCAACCTCCCCTAGAGAACCTATTTAGTAAATAGAGCAACCTAGACCCTCTTCTACTCATGGAGGAGAGCTTTCCAAGCCTACAAGAAAGAGAAGGTCTAGATTTTATTATGTTCACAAGTGTTTTAGTGAGATAAGGAAGGCACAGAGAGCTACATAGTATGTCATTCTAAAGACAACTTTCATTAGAGTTATCAAGGACATTTCTAATAGATTATCAAGGGTGCCCACTGAAGTTGGCATGTAGCAAAAGAAATGGCAGCTTGCAGTCATTATTTGTCTTCAAGAGGTAGTTGAAGACTTTGTTATTGAGTTTATGAATTATGCTTACATTGTTGCTGCTCATGCTCATAGGGTGACCTTGATGAATAAATATTTTAGTATGGTTAGTAGAATCACGTATAGGTTCAACGAGGTATTGAGCCCCTTGTCCACTATTACTGATAAAAAAGCCTTTGAGATCCTTAACGTTCTACCAAAATTGTTCAGGAGAGCGAAAGGGCCAAAGATCGAGGAGGTGACACATCTATACCCAAGAAAGACCATGTCCCAACAAGTGTTTGTCCAACAAGAAAAATTGCAAGAGGTTATAGAGTTTAAGGATGAAGTTTGCAAGAGAAAATTCATTGTTCTTGGCCCTGTCAATTATAAGAGAATGGGGGAGGTATATGAGCAAATGGTTGTCAATGTTTCTTGCACTTATCAGGAAGAGGACTATCTTAGTATATCTCTTGAGGAAAAGTCAATGCTTGTTAAAAAAGATATTCAATTGTCAGATTATGTAGTCTTTTGCTGCATAAGGTGAGGCACTTTGACTCTCAAAATTTTTAGTATATGGAATGATGGTGGTGTTCATTGTAAATAACACTCCGTTTTGGCTATTGGTTTTAGGGCATTGATTGCTTCTCTCAACCAAGAAATCTCTAAAAATATATTTATTGTTGATCCACTATTATAAATGGAATTGTTTCTGAGATCTAGTTTTTTTCAAAATGTTTGATTCAATCACAAACTACCATATTTTTTTCCTTACGTTGAAATGTGTGTACATTTACAAAGGGGTTAATGTATACTCCTTTGTTGTATTCATTATTTAATACTAAAATTTTACTTTGTAGAGGACATTGG
The DNA here is from genome assembly GCF_053477565.2 of Lygodium microphyllum. Lineage (NCBI taxonomy): Eukaryota > Viridiplantae > Streptophyta > Polypodiopsida > Schizaeales > Lygodiaceae > Lygodium > Lygodium microphyllum. Next base: position 100,498,693 of record NC_141148.1, on the reverse strand, counting down.
AGCCTCATATATATTGATATACTCACTAGAGAAATCATCCTCATGAACTCTCTTAGTGATATCTACGACCAAGCAAAAATGTGAGTTGAATAGAATACTGCTTGCTTTTTGGTTTATTTTATTTGATTTTCTATTTGTAATGTTGGTAGCTCATGGCTACCTTTTTGGATACCACAAACGAGGATATTGCTAATCCTAAAAAACCATATAGCTTTCTCCAACAAGAAGTATCCTTGCAAAGTGATACGCATTCTTGTGGATGGAGAGTGATTTCAAATGTTTGTAGGACAATAGATTCAAAGATACTCAAGATAGATGGGGTGAATGTAAGTATTTTTCATATTGTTTATTTTTGGAAGAATCCTTCTTTCAGTCTTCCAACTTGTTACATTTTTTCTCGTACTACCAAGATTACCCCGATTCATACATGTGGTGGATAAGGGAGCAATGTATCGAGTTGATTTTGGATAGGGAAATGTAATATCCCCCCCCCCCTCCCCGTGCTTCCCCCGTGCCTCCCCCCATGAGAACCCCCCCTTAAATTTTATTTAATGCAATTTTTTTTACTCTTCCTCTCTCTCCCCCTACCGTGTGCATGGCGGGGGAGAGAGAGAGAGAGAGAGAGAGAGAGAGAGAGAGAGAGAGAGAGAGAGAGAGAGAGAGAGAGAGAGAGAGAGAGAGAGAGAGAGAGAGAGAGAGAGAGAGAGAGAAAGTTATATTAACGTCTTCTAAAGACCAAAACTGGCCTATGAGACAAACTGTGATACAACTGATGAGGTCCAGCTATCCAAAATAAAAGTGCTGAATGAAAAGCTAAAAACTGGAAACTGAAAATACGATGCTGTGAGTGTGATAAGTGTCGTGTATGTGTATGTGCGTATGTAGCTCTGGTACTCCAGATAATGGCTACAAAAGGGGAACAAATGTCGGCTGTGATAGGGGAACAACTGTCGGCTGTGATAAAGTGGTGCAATGTGTATATGTAACAGATGCAGGGAGATATACTATCCTGGGATGTAGTAGCAGTCATCGAAGTCGCTAATAGCAGGTGATCCCTCTTGGATGCAGGATGTGGTACATCGACGGTGGAGAAAGAGCAAATTGGAGATCTGAGATCCAATGTGTCGAGTGTCGTCGGATCTCAGTCTGCTGTCGATGTAGATCAAGAATCCTCCGGATCTCCTGTCGGTGTGGCTGTGGGGTCCGAAACCCACGGATCCTCATGCGGCGTCGGGTACGCTGGTCCTCAGCCTGCTATAGTGTGAGCCCAGAGGTCTGGCTGGAGGCTGGTACCGTAGCTCTCACTCTGTCTGTCTGAAAGAACTGTGTAATAGTCGTCTGGGTGGGCCCCTCTCTGACTGGGACCCGCTGTGTGCTCTGCTCTCTGATGTGCCATGCCTCTCCCAGAAAATGGCCAAATGATCTATGATCCATATCAATCATACATCCCTGAAGTGAGCTGCTCAATGTATATCTAGATCTCAACTCTGAGTATGCCGGGCATCTGAGAACAAAATGCTCCTCACTCTCCACCTCTGATCTGCAAAGGGGGCATATCCTCTCATCCCGTGGGATGCCATTGGCTCTGCCACTATCAATCATAAGCTGATGTGATGATACCCTGAGCTGTCTCATCCAATGCTAATAAATGATGCTGTAATCCCTGAGCTGAATCTGAGACCAACACAATGTCATCTGCATATAGTAAGATATGAACTGTGGCTCCACTAAGATCTATACCTCCACCAGCTCGCTGTTGAATAAACTCTGCTATCTCATCAATGTATAGCCCCAATAGAGTCGGTGAGAGTGGGCATCCTTGTTTCACACCAATGGTGCTCACAAGGGGATCTGATATACCTCCCGGACATCTGACTCTGCCAGTAACCCGCTCATATAGTGCATAAATACCCCACATCATGTCATCATCCACCCCCAGATCAAGTAGGCATCTGAAAAGCCTCTCTCTCAGAACCATGTCAAAGGCTTTGCGGAAATCCACAAAGCAACAATACAATCTCTGTTTCTTCACTCGTGTCTGGTCAATCAGACAATGGAGAGTGAAGATGTGGTCTATGGTAGAAAATGCCCGTCAGAACCCTACCTGTCCGGGTGTGCGCATGCACTCTCTCTCTGCCAGCGTGCTGAGCTCCTCCTCCATCACCGTGCCATAAAGTTTGGCCAAAACTGGCCCAATCATGATGGTCCTATATGTGTTAGGATCCATAGGATCCCCTGACTAGAGAGTAACAAGAGGGGGGATGGAGGGTGGCGCTATCCCTCCCCCCTCTATAAAGCCCCTTGTGGGCTGAGGCAAAGGGGGCCCCTACTACTACAACAATGCTTCCCCCCGACTGTAGCATGGCTTTCCCCCCTTGTCATCTGGAACAGCGATCTCCCCCTCCATCTGGAGTACAGTGCACCCCCTCGACGTCTTGATCGGCAGCCGCCCCCCCTCCCCCCCATGTGATCATCGTCCAGAGAGAGAAGAGGGAGAGAGAGAGTAGGAGAAGAAGAGAAGAAGAAGAAGAGGAAGAAGAAGAAGGGAGAGAGAGAGGAGAAGAAGAGAGGAAGAAGAAGGGAGAGAGAGAGAGAGGAGAACAAGAGAAGAAGAAGAAGAGGAAGAAGAAGAAGGGAGAGATAGAGGAGAAGAAGAGAGGAAGAAGAAGGGAGAGAGAGAATGAGAAGAAGAGAAGAAGAGAAAGAGGGAGAGAGAAGGAGAAGAAGAGAAGAAAAGAATAAGAGAGAAGAAAAAGGAGAAGAAGAAGAAGAGGAGGAGAGAAAGAGAAGGAGAAGAAGAGTAGAAGAGAAAGGGAGAGAGAGAAGGAGAAGAAGAAGGAGAAGAGGAGGGAGAGAGAGGAGAAGAAGAAGAAGATGAGAAAGAAGAGAACTTGAAGAGAAATCATAAGGCCAAGCACGAAGACTCATTCGCGGCCATCGAGAAATCAAGGACACTCAGGGTTACACGGACGCATGAGATCGGAAGTCCGTGGATGGCTCGTGACACCTAGCAAGACGACATAGACTATCAACTAGAAAAGGGTGTCCTCTAACCCTCCCACTATTCTTATTGCTTATTGTTCATGGTTTTTCTTCCATAAAGTGCATGATTATGAAAAGTCAGGTGCATGAGTTGCATGAAATATTGACTAGCCTAGTACATGAAATATTGTTGCACGAAATATTGCAAATATGGGATGATTGCATGGGAGTCAAGTGGACAAATAGAATGGATTTTGCATGGATTGACGCACATGAAATGATAAGGTTTTCATAAAATTTTACATAAAATGATAGACCTTCGTGTAGAGCAATGCTTAAATTAACCAATAAAAATCATGATTTGCATATGCATAAAATTACACACATGAAATGCTAGTTTCCGTTCATAGGATGCAATTGCACCGATGGATAGAAACCTAGACTTTCATATACACAAGTCACATGAGATCCGGTGCATTAGGAATAAGTATTCGTTGCCAGGTATGAAGAGAGTTAAAGGTCGATTAGGATGTACTAATATATTAAACGCACCATATGCATGATGGGTAAGTTTGATTGGAGAATTCTGCATAGTACCGCACTAAGAGAGATGGAAGGGACGCATGCATCTAGACTGTATCCTGAAGCCCTAGGTGAAAAGTCTTGCGTTGCCAAGTGTGTTAACTTTACTTGGTTAGAGAGAGATGAGTAAAGAACTGGAAGAAGAAAAGGCTCTTGGATAGGTTGCGAATAAGGCTTGTCCGTTGCCTTGGTTGACCAGATGCTTTGCATTAGGACTAAGTAACCACAAGGAAACGCCCAAGGGGAAAAGAAGCAGACCAAATCAAGTGGAACTATTAATGTCTCAACACCTGCGGATCAAAATTAGGAAGGGGAGACTTACATACTAGGGTAAGGACATCCTAGTGGACTCAATGTGCAACAACATTTAGGAGTTAGATAGGTAAACTATCTAGGGAAAAATTCCTATGAAGACCTAGTCGATGCTAAGGTCGTTGGAAAGGGCGGATCACCAGTCCATAACTTGAAAAGCATGAGTTGAATTGGCATTCGACTATGTAGATTCTTGTCCCTTACAAGCAAAGGCGAACTTAGGGAAATCCCCAATTCCCAAGGTATCGGATCTTGCGGGTTGCAATCGACCTAAGGAAGAATGCTGAGGGTATTCAGGAAAGGAGCTTCACCTTAACAGGAATGTTGTACAAACTACCAAACTTGTCTATGTTTGAAACAATAGGGTAATGTTAGCCTTGATCAAATCAGGATCAAGGGGAAGACCACTTAGATCATTTAAAGGATCTAGAAGGATTTCTACCTTAGAAAAGGTTGTAAATTCCTTGAGCAAGTGTTTTGATACATCCAAGTTAAATTCTGGTTGTGCATGCAATGGGATTGCGATGCCTTGAAGCAAGAGGTTGTGAATTCAACTGTTTGTTAATGTGGTTTACCAAGCACATCAACGATTGACCTAGTTCAGGGACTTGATTCCTTAAAGGAGACACCGCAATTTCCCAAGAAAAAGAGGACAAAATAATGAAAACAACAATGGCAGTTGCAAGCGGTTGTAGACCCCAAGATGATTGAGATCAAGAGTGCCGAAGAGCTAAGGAATAAAGCATTGAGCCCATCCACCAATGAGCCCATTTCCATCTCTCCTAATAGCGGTGAAACCTCAGATGCATCCATGTGTTCTGATAAGTCAAAGCAACCATTACCATCAACGGTTGCTTGCAACACTCAATCCATCGACAATAGAACTCGCATTGATCAATTAAGAGTGGATACAACACTTTCACAATAGGGTGACAAGACTATACCGGTCACATCCAAGGAGAACCATGACACAATAGCAATAAGGCCTCAGGAGAAACATGGAAACCCCGAGAGCATAAGCAATCCCAGCGTTGACCAATCTTACTCATCTAGGCCTGAGCCCCCAGCTATCGTAAAGCCTAGGGAAACTCCTAGAACCTTCCATGAGATAGCAACCGAGCAAGCTCTCATTAAACATAAAAGTGTCGCATAATGCTTAACTGAGTTGGATGCTAAACTCAAAGTATTCACACGTGTCTATGTCCTTGCGGACATGGGTGCATTCCCCAAGAAGTAGCTTGGGGAATACTTGCCTTTTCCCCTATCCTGGGAAGAGCAAGAACATCTTGACGAGCACTATGATAGGCTCCTGCATGAACGCATGTGACTCACCTCTGACGAGGAAGCCGATGAACTATGCTTAACTATAACATTCAATGATGAGCTATGCCAACCAAATCTCTTAGAGATAGAGCAACTAAAGCAACAATCAGAGGGTCGAAGTCAATTTGAAAAACGTTGGTTTGAAAATCACATTGCAATGGCCAAACTAGGAGCCCAAATTATGACAATCTCAGAGGAGCGATTGGCTAAATGGTGTTCTCAAAGAGACCCAACCTATGTGGCGTCGACTTCCTTTTGAGTACTGACTACCATTTGGGATATGGACTTAGCCGGAACTAGGCACGAGAACTCTCTGGCTAATAAGGTTCTCATTGAGGAGGAGTTACATGTTGCCAGTAGACTGGGACAAGGTACCATGCTACTCAATGTTGCAAAATATCTATTGTTATTGAGTAAGCAGCCACGAGTACTAGATGCATGTGCCACGCTCCAGTACAATCCTGAGTTCTACAATTGGTTTTTATCCTCATGAAGTGACATGGATTTGTAAATATGTACATAAATAAAAAATGAGTTTTGTGATCCTGTATAGATAATATCAACACACACAAGCAATGATAGTCAAGTGCAGGGAGAAGAGTTGGGTTTGACAGGCTGAGCTCCTTAGGTTCTCCTCTCACCACACATCTAGAAGTTGTGTGATCATCCCCACCTCCAGGTGGAGGGCATGCAACCCTCATTACCACCATAGGAAGCCCTGACCAACATCTCCGATGGCGTAGATGGGGCACCGTCCCCTTCTATACACCTTTTCCCTTTTTGGTCTATCCTTCCGAGGACGAGCCCTACTCCATTCCATGACAACCAGTCCATGCAACTTAGCATAAGACAAGATCTGCTAATAATTGGAATATGCCCCGCAGTCCAGGCAGGATGAACATCATCATGAGGGCTGTTCCTCTACAACAAACACTGCATGCCACCTCGCCCCTCCTCCTCATATGCGCGTGATAATCCACTGTTTAATCCCTTTCGTGCAAATAATTCTATCATGCCTCAAAGCCTAACCTTGATTCACTTCCCACAGTAGCCGTCATGGAGCACACAATGCAACTGGCATGCAAGGAAGCTCTCCTCTGTAGAAGGGAGCATAAGGCACAAGTGCCTCCACTAGAGCGATATGTGCCTACCCTTAAGAGGTACATACCAAAAAGAGGCCCTAAGCAACACCACCCTGGACGCATGCCAAGAGCTCCCCAAGCCAAGAGGATGAAGGCTTAAGGGAGCGCCTAGGATGTGGCAACATCGGCCATGCAGGCCCCCACTAGACGCTCGCACACCAGCTGCTTGAAAGAGGAGAAGGTAGCTAGAGACAAGCTGGAATTCGATGAATTGTTTAAAAGAATTCTTGAAACAACTACGGTGAGGGACTACACCATTCGGGTCCCGGCCAATATCTTCCCTGCCGAGCCTAATAGGAGCCCACCACCGGCACAGCCCCAGTTGTCTGATACCCAAATTCACTACGTTTCATACAAATAGAATAGGCCATATGTGTATAAGCTGCTTGCCAAATGTCATTTTTTCATGTCTTTTTTTTCTTAAGTGGTTAAAGGGGCAAGCTTCCCAATTGTATAAACCTCCCTTACCTACTACTAATATATGTCACATATTTAACAAGCGCCGAGGATATGCATTGCAGTCAGCACCATAGGATTTGGATAAAGTAATATCTTTTTGTGTTGCATTTGTTCATTATAATTAATGCATGTGACTTGCATATACTCTCATGAAGTGTTAAGTGGATGCAGGACGACATAGGTCTTTGTACAAAAGTGTTCAATGCCCAACTCACCGCAAGACCACCAACCTCACAAAGAGCCATGATGAAGCCACAACGCCGAAAGCAAAAACCACCCTTGCCGATCGGCCACATCGCATGGCCCAAAGCATGATCAGTGGCCACTTTCTCTTTTTGAGTCAAACTCTACACTTGGCACTCCTCACGGCAGCTGTTATCTAATTGTACTAACATCGCACGTTACAAAGAGGTTTTGCAAAATCTCCAGTGTACTTCCTTATCTCAACAACTATTCCTCTAGCAACGAGGTTGGGACACAATCATCGTTGTAATATCCAATTTCGTAGCCTTTGAATCTCAACATTTCCCGATCCAATTGAAAGGCTGTGTCCTCAACGTGTTGCAATGGTTGTACTCATGTTAGTCTTTTTTTAAAAAAAGAGGAAGTGCGGGAAAGAAAAGGAAAGAATAAAAAGAAAAAGAAAAAGAAAAAAGAAAAGAAAAGAAAAGAGAAGAAAAAGGCACTCACAATCATAGCACGACACCTAGGGGTCCTCAAATTAGGTACGCCCAGTGACCTTGGTCGGCTGGCTCCATCCCTAGTCCCCTAGCCCTCTACACATCCCCCACAATTGTTCAGGGCACATCAACGGTAGGTCATACCTAGGAAGCTTGTCTCGCCTATGGTTAGACCAGTCACCCAGATCCATTTGCACGATTCCTTTTTGCACTCCGCCTTAATACCATTGCAATCGATCATGGTAAGCACCACACGAATGGCCATGAAAAGTACACCGTACTCATCGACCAAGCCCAGTAGCTACCAACCAAAAGTTCGGTATCAATGTGTTCAATTATGCTACATGTGTTGTCACAACACAAAGGATGTCTCATACACCTTCATGTGTATTTCTTCTCAACATGGACAACTTTGCTTCATCCACACATTGTTATGAGGAACCAGACCTGTGGTCTTCTAACTACATAATATCTAAGTATGCACGAGCACTCACATAATATCTGCACCAAAATATATACACAGTTTGGGTCCTCAAGTGCAGGACAATACTCTCAGCTTATTAGAGTTTGACCTGTCTCCCAAACTAATCAGACTATGTCTTGTGCACGATAAGAAGACTAGCACTATCCCTAGGGAGAGACCACATATGAGAGGTTTTCGATTGCACGTACTAAAGACTTCATCAAATGCATCATCAGTTCTTCATCATCACTCAATTTTGACCTCTTGACCATTCCTATCATGCAAGCCCACCAAAAAATCGGCCTGTGTAGAATCCCCACAAACCACCACATGTACTAGTCCCCAACACAATTCACAACAATGAATAGATCTATCCACAACTCCAACCACCCTACCACTAGCCACCCATGCCAACAACGTGGCCCCAACGACCTTCATTTGTCCACCATTAGAAATCCTCCAAGGCAACCACAGACGTCCTTGCCACCCATGTCTTCCGTGCATGCTAAAGTCTGCTACCTTGATGGTGAGTGCAATGGGACTGGCACTCATCTAGGAGGGGGGTAATGTTAACCCTCAATAAGGTCTTTTCGATATGTTTCTTTTGAATTATCTTAAATATTTCTTTTATAGCCAAACTTTATTATCCTCCTTGCCTTGTAGATCTCATTGGAGCGTGATATTTAATGGTATTCCCACATGGAGATGCTTTCTAGCCAACTCAACTGAAGGATAACATGATAATGTGAAGTAGTAAGTTCCATGAGAGGGAGAGGGAGAGGGAGAGGGAGAGGGAGAGAGGGAGAAAGAAAAGCATTAGTTGTGTTTTCCTTTACCAAAATAGTTCTTTGGAAAAGCTAGTAAAGGGCTTCAAGTAGTGGTTCAAGACCAAAAAATGTTGGATCACACAAGAATTATTCTTTGTAGAGTGCCGGAGCAGGGTGACGGCCATAGCTATAGATGGAGAGTTTGCTAGAATGAAAATCTGCTCTTGGAACATCTAGTCAGGTAATGGAAGTTTACTTTTGGTTAATTTAACCCCGCATAACCTTAACAATTTTATACTTAGTCTCATTTCTATGATTTTATGTAGGGTGAGCACCTAGGAACTTATACATATGATGACATTCTTCTATTTAGAGTAGAGATTATTGAAAATCTAATCAATTGTGCTTCTCATCGAAATCTCTCAATACCACCTATGTATCACGACCCTCCAGATCCACGACCAAAACCCCAGTCAGAATGTCATATCCCAATCCCAATGCCATTGACTTAGATGATGAGTACTCGACTGATGACAATGACTATTTGGACAATTCTAATATAGTAAGGATAGAAAGATTGTAGATATTGTTGAGATATTTGCAATCACACCTACTTCAGTCCCTTCGTGAGGAGCAGTGAGGGCTCAGGACCAGAATCCCATATGCACAGTAGGAGAAAGTACCACTACTCAAATCCTATAAAGCATTGTACTTGCACTCTTTTTCTAATGCAATGATAGTACTCTTTTCTTTCCAATAAAGTGTCATATCATTGTCAATACACAAGATTGTGTTTATGAGTTCAAGTCTCAATCTTGGAACCTAATTCACTTATGTAACAATTTGTCCTAGTCATGATCAATGTCTTCATGAGTTTCTTTTTCCTCTTTCAACCTCCATAGCTTCCACATCTACCATGCTCTAGATCCCGCGTATTTCACATGGTATCAAAGCTTGGCTGAGCATGGCCTAGCTCTCCTTTCACTCCTCTCATTTCCTTTCCATCTCTGCTTAGCTCAGTTTGAGTACTGGACCCTATCGCCAACTTCATTTGCATTCCTACCTTCAATGAAGCTTCCATGGCAGTCATAGCCAGCAGCACCCTGTCAGCTTGAAGCTTTCATATCTCTCTTCACATGCCAAATATCTCTAAACTTCCTTCTAGAGAAGTGTTTCTCTATTTCCCTTTGGCACCTCAATCATTGAGATTGGGCAAATATAGCTTCAGCATTGCCTCTTTTCAGGGTCACTGCCATAACTATGTCTGTGGACAGCACCTACCTACCTCTGCTGGAGCAGCCATATCTCATCAACCAGGCCATATCTCTTCAAGATTTCTTCTTGAGAGTTGTTCTTTAGGTCAAGACATAACTTATTGGCATAAAAATCAAGGAGATCGATGCACACCATGTCCGGCATTTGCATTTTCCCAAATCTGGGCGTAGTTTTGACAGCGACCACTTTGAAGGCTTAGATCTCTCAACTCAAGAAAAAAGAGTACAAACCCTCTTAGGGGAGGTTAGATCCATTAGTGAGGGTCCTTTATCTTAAAGGGTTTGAGAAGATTCAACCTGTGGAACTCGTGGGAGCTCATTTACCAATCGTCGCTGGTCCATGTTTTGATAGGACAACCATAGCCAAACTTCACCAAGCTCAAAAATCTCATCATTTTCTCTCTTCTACCACTTTAACAACCCACTACCACTCAGACCTAAAGGTCCCAACATCAAATCAAGAAGGGGAAGATCTGGATCTAAAAGAACTTGAAGGATTTTTGTAGGTTTGAAAGACTCAAGGAAGAAACATAGTGTCTATTGACACTCATTTTTAGTGATCTAAACACTTGTGTCTCTTGACACATCTCAACCAACTCTTTTGCTGCTTAAATTTGATAAGTCTAAAGCTGATTTGTTGCTGGTCCCTCAAGTCGAACATGGGCAAAAATTCTCCAACTGCCCATTTCAAAGGAGTCGGGTTTCATACCTGGCAGACCCGCATCAAACTAATCTTGATGAAGAAGGGCCTCTAGGCCATTACCACTGGAAAAGAAAAGAAGCCTCGAGTGGGCCACTATAGTTGAGATTGTTGCACCTTCCATGCTGTCCTGTCTCCACTAAAGTGTCCTCCCGCAATGGCACTCGTGATGTGAATCTTGCTATCACTTGGCAAAATAATGATCATAAGGCTCAGGCCATTATCAAACTGGAGCTAGACGACAGCTATATCCACCATGTGGATAACTGTGAGACTTCACAGGATACATGGAAGAGACTTGACACTTTGTTTGGTGCACATTCTAAATCATCAAAGTATGGTCTCTTGATTGAGTTTTTCAGGCTTGAAATGAAGTCCAGCACATCACTTGCCACACATCTAAATTACATGGAAGGACTTCTAACCCAGCTTGCAAGAATCAACATTAAAATGGAAGAAGATGTTTGCATCAATGTTCTACTTAAGAGTTTGCCTCCTGAATATAATAATGTATCAACAACTCTAATTAATATGCCAAACCCTGAACTTGTTGATATCCAAGCATCACTGTTAGAGGAGGAAAAGAAGCTAAAAACTAAGGAAGAACCGAGTACCACTAGAGATGAACATGCATTATATGTTGGCAAGAGGTACAAAGGCAAGAAGGGTAAGCTCTTTTGTGACTTCTGCAACAAGCCTGGACACATTGAGAAGTTTTTCCACGCCAGAAAGAGGTCCCAAAAGGCCTATCTAGTTGCAATCAAAGAAGAATAAGAAAATGGAGAAAAGGAAGAAGAAGAAGAAGACCACCAGGAGAAGGACAAACCTCATCAATTCTTCTATTCACATAGACTTTTTTAGCTATGTATTTCCTAGCCCTAATGCCTTAGACATAAACTTGTAAACTCCTCATTTATCCTTGTACTACATCCTCTGTACACTTTGTGAGGCCCCTTGCTATAGCCTCTGGATGTCCATCATGTTTGTGGTACCCACATTTAGCCTTTTTTGCGATAGCCTCTGGTGTTTTGCCATGTTTATGGTGTGCCCACACTTTGCAGGTGTTGCTTTCACTAAAGCCTCTACACACTTTCTACTTTTGGTTGTGATTGAGGAGGGGTGTTGAGATATTTGCAATCACATCTACTTCAGTCCCTTTGTGAGGAGCAGTGAGGTCTCAGGACCAGAATCCCATATGCACAGTAGGAGAAAGTACCACCACTCAAATCCTATAAAGCATTGTGCTTGCACTCTTTTTTCTAATGCAATGATAGTACTCTTTTCTTTCCAGTAAAGTGTCATGTCACTATCAATACACAAGATTGTTTTTATGAGTCCAAGTTTTAATCTTGGAACCTAATTAACTTGTGTAACAATTTGTCCTAGTCAGGGTCAATGTCTTCATGAGTTTCTTTTTCCTCTTTCAACCTCCATAGCTTCCGCATCTGCCATGCTCTAGATCCCGCATATTTCATAGATATACCAAAATTATAGTATTCAAATCAGAAATTTTCCTCTTATACATAATCCGTAGCTTTTATAATCAAATTTCCATAATTGAAATTGTAATTTAAATAGTTTTTATATCATTTTTCATCCTTCTTACGAATTTGCATCTGTATTTTCATTTACTATTGAGGCAAGAGGAAAACTTGTGTAGTGTGAATGCCCTTATATGAAGTATTTCTCTCTTTTCTCCAGGGCACCTACACATAAGATTCACTATGATTCACATTATTTGCAAACATGAAAAATGTATCTTAGATAATGTTCTTCACCTTTGGATTACATATTCTATTTTCGTTGTAACCATTGCACTTGAACGAATAAGCAGCATGGATATTTAGGTCCTCATTCATTAGGTCCATTTGTACTTGACGTAATGAGATGTTGGTGGATGAAAATGAGTGACCGGGGACATGATGCTATGTGGGGTCAAGTGGGGCAACACATGCAAATATCATTTTTTTTGTCTTTCTAACACCTAATTGTAGTGAGAGTCAGGTTGATAGATAGAAATCCCAAGTGGTACCATGCATGTTTGATACGTGATTGTGATATTTCAATTTAGAGACACGTGCCTCATGCAGGAAGAGATATCCTCATACATGGAATGTGTTCTTGCTTCTGATTTTGAGTCTCTGAGTGGAATTTTATGTGGCAGGGGCATGTTTTCCATCTAGCAACTAAGGGGAAGTATGGGGCAACTTGGTAAAATAGGGGAAAAAGTAAAAACATGAGGAGTTTAAAAAAAAGAAGAGGGGGAGAATGATTCTACAAGACAATTAGTGTATCACACACACATGCACACACAGAGAGAGAGAGAGAGAGAGAGAGAGAGAGAGAGAGAGAGAGAGAGAGAGAGAGAGAGAGAGAGAGAGAGAGAGAGAGAGAGAGAGAGAGAGAGAGAGAGAGAGAGAGAGAGAGAGAGAGAGAGAGGAGGAGGAGGAGGAGGAGGAGGAGGAGGAGGAGGAGGAGGAGGAGGAGGAGGAGGAGGAGGAGGAGGAGAATCTTGTAGTCTGAAGAGAAGGGAGAAATCTAATGCTCAGAAGAAGAAAAACAAGTTTTTAGAAGAAAGAGGCTATGCAACTGAAGTTATTGGAGGTGTGGAGCATGATGGCATGGCTATTGAAGCCAATTGGCTGATGCAAGTTCTCAATTTTCAGATGATGGAAATAAGAGTCTTCCTTTTGTCTTGTTTTCTTCTACTATTGCATGGGACATAGAGTATGTAGATCTGTTATGATGTATGGATATGAGTGAGAGATAGTGGAGGGCTATTCTTCATCATGTTGAGAGTGATGTATGTTAGTTGTTTGCGTGAGGTTTCCTGTGAGGAGCAAGCAGAGAAGAATGGAAGTAAAGGATCTCTATGCAGAGAATATGTATTATGGGCATGTGTTCAATGCATGGGCTTGAGTTAGTAAAAATTTGAAAGGATTTGCAGCCAAGAAAATGGTGAATTAGAGCTCATAATGTTCAAAGCTCTGTAACTCTTCATCAATGCAAGATATGCTGAAATGTATCTATTGTTATGCTAAAATGATAATCTGAAATCAAAGAAAGTGTCCTCCCATTTGCAAGTTTGTGCTTTTTGGAGAAAAGAAGTTATGTGTTTGCTGTATAGAGCAACAATGTATTTCTATAGTGCTGCATGAGGCAAATAGGTGAATTCAGTAGCATCTACATTACCAACTTGGTTTCCCATGAAAGTCGTCATGATTATCCATTGCTATATCAGTGTAAAATCTATTTTGTTGTAGTAATAGAATGTCTACAACATTGAAATGTTTATAGCAGTTGAATTGGCATGAAATTTTTCTTTTTTGGTTTGTATTTGTGTGTGCTCTGAGAAAAGAAGAATAGAAAGGATCCACAACTATTTTTGCACTGCTTAAGGAAACCACGATTTGTGGGGTAGTTTTCACATGGGGTTGCCATCCCTAAAAAATAGGAGTTGTGTGAATCTGAATGCTTGTGTTGTCAGAGTCTCAGCCATGGTTGTTTCCACATCAAATTCTCTCTAAAAATGGTAAATTTTGAGCTTGAATGTTTAAACTGTTTTAGTGTTGAGTTGAAGTCTTAGTGAAGAGTGAGTGATCAAGAATATTTTATCATGTGTTCGATGGTGCTATCTTGTGGGTTTTGTTAAGGGGAGATTCTCAGTCTTTATCCTATGGTGTTGTCTTGGGGGTTGTTAGAGGCCGACTACCTAATTCACCTACCATAGATTGGTATCTATGCTGAGGATCTCCCATGTTGAAGATCTTATGGTGATCTTATCAGTCGGGAAGTGCAAGGTTTGGAAACCAACCTATACAAAAACTCAAGCATGGCATCTTTTGGATATGAATCCTTCTTTCATTGAAAATGAGGATGCTAATGAATTTATCAAGAGATTGGAGTGGATGGCTTACCAAGATCGAAGGGATACTAATGTAGACAATGTTCGATTGATGAGCATGCTGCTTGAAGCTTCTACAAGATTATGGTGGAACTCATTGAATGAAGAGACAAGGGAAAATTGGAATGAAGTAAAAAATGAGTTCCTTATAAGGTTTGCAACTAAGCAAACTCTTGAGAGTTTATAGAAATATTTGGAAAGGATGTTTCAGGGGGAAAATGAGGAAGTGTCTAAATTTGCTGCAAGATTTGAAGCAAAATGGATAGAAATTGCACAGAGTATGGAGCAACCTTCGACAATGTTGTTGAAAAAGGACAAGTTTATTTCATTACTCAGGCAGCTTGAAATTAGAGAAAAGATTCTGATCAAAGACCCTGATACATATGAAGATGCAATCAAAATATCCAAAGAAAAGCAAAGGAAAATACAATTGAGGTCATATCAATTAAGAGGTATTGCTGTGCATGAGTTTTCACAGCCTAATCAGGTTGACATAGTTATAAGAAATGCAAGATAGCAAGTTGTGAATCTTCATGCGGTATTTGAAAGTGCGGCGAATGGGACTTAACAAGGCCATAGGAAACCTGATGATGATGTGATTAATAAACTGTAGGAATAGTTAGCAAATCTGAATTTGAATATGAACCTATTACAAGCAAGGCAACCTCCAATGCAACCTAGATTTAGAGGACCTCCAAGAAATATATAGGAAAAATTTGAATGCTTTAATTGCAAGGAGAGAGGTTATATTGCTCCTAATTTCCCTTATCCAAAAAGAATAGGAGGGGAGATGTATCCCATGCCACAAAGGAATGCAAGGCAAGATGGTAGACCTCGATAGGAACAAAGGCCACTTGAACTAGCTAGGCAATAGTTCGAAAGAAGACCTGATGAACGCACATCGGGTATGAATATGATCAAAACCAGTATGTCTAATGATGGGGAAAATGTAGACGTTTTAGCTAACAAGAGAGCCAGAGAGAGGGATACTGAAAGTGAAACTCAGAGGGCAGTAAAGATTAAAAACGGAAAACTGGTTGTTGTGCAGATGATCCAAAAACCAGCAAGAAAGCTAGACAATGAAGGAAGATTCAAATGGGGGACTTTTCTTTGGGAGTCAATCAAGTTCCTTACAAGTTTCTTGAGGACTTAAAAGGTAAGAAGGCTGAGGTTACATATGGTTAGTTGCTGTAGATGAACTCACCTCTGAGGAGGCAATGTCATGGGTTAGCATCATGAAAGGAAAAATCGGAACTTGGGCATGTTGGAGTGGTATACCTATCAGATGTGAAAGACATTATGCCTATCATGGATGCATGGATACACGAAAAGAAAATTGATCAAGTTTATGTTGATGGTGGTGTGCAAGTTTGTGTAATCACTAAAGAAGTAATGCTACAAATGCATCTTAAAATGATAGGGAAGTCATTGTTTAAGGTTATAATGGCAAACATCTCAAAAATGAAATGTTTGGGAGTCATCGAGAACTTGGAAATCAACATTGGAGGCCAAAGAGCATGTTTGGATTTCCATGTTATGCCTACAAAAATGGGGGCGTATCTTCTCATTTTGGGATGACCATGGTTGATTAGTATGAGGTCCAACAAGACTAGTATAGAGGTCAATTGGAACTCTATCTAGAGAAGCCTGCTCATAAGAGGGTGATCTTTGACATGAAAATAAGCTCTGTCATTCAAAATGGACATGAAAGTGATGTTGGAGGTGATGAAAGTAGTGATTTAGAAAATTCCATCCTTAATGAGAAAGATAGAGAATGGGAAGCTAGCCTACTCTGTAGGGATGTTGACCTCTTTGGGTTGTCAACCGAGGGTTCAAAAAGAGAGGATTGTTGTAGGAAGTACATGCCTCGTGCAAGAAACATGTGATCAACAACCTGAAATTAACGTTGGACTGCCCAAGCTTATGAATATGATGGGAAATGACTTGACTAATGATGAAAGAGATAAATATTCAGTCATTTTTCAAAAACACCTGAAATTGTTTGCTACAAAATATCACCAACTAAGGGGTACTAATAGCATTGTGCACCATATCAAATTGAAATAAGGGTATAAACTAGTGACTCAAAAACTTAGGAGACTTGGTACAATTAAGGAAAATGTACTTAAAGCTGAAATTCAGTAGTTGCTTGATACGGGATTTGTCTATCCTATTGATGATGCATAGTGGGTGTCTCCTATTGTAATCAAGCCAAAGAAGAATGGAAAATGGAGAGTATGTATTGATTTCAAGCCTCTTAATGCAGCAACTAAGAGAGACTACTATCCTCTTCCGTTTCAGGATGAGATCTTGGATCAAGTGGCTAATCATGAATTTTACAGTGTGTGCGATGGATACTCTGGATATTTCTAGATCAAAATGGTAGAAGAAGATTAGAAGAAAACAATGTTCATTACCCCATGGGGATGCTTCTGATATAGAGTAATGCCCTTTGGTCTGATGAATGCATATGCCAGCTTTTAAAGATGGGTTAACTGAACATTTCACCCTTTCATTGGGAAATCTTTGCGGGTGTTTATGGACGACTTTTGTGTGTACAGCTTGAGGGCATTACACTCTCAAAAACTTAATGAAGTTTTATGTAGACTTGATGAGGATGGCATGTTTGCTAATGGTATTTAGTTGAGGCTTTACTTCTTATGGGTTCTCCAAAAATTGTAAAATAACTAATGAGCTTTGTTCAAAAGTTGAGGTATCTATCAAGATCATTCCATATGCTAGCTGAGTATGTATATCCTTCACAGAAAGCAACTCAAAGGGATCCTTTAGTTTGGATGAAAGTTGAAGAGTATGCATTCTTGCATATTAAGAAAAAGTTAAGCACTTTGCCAGTTCTTATGCCTTGAACCATCAGTGTTGGGAAAAATGCAGTGGGAGCCATTTTAATGCAGAAGGGAAAGGGGATGTCTTATATGAGACATGTGTTTTATATAAGCAGATCCAACAAAGTGATTAAAAAAGCTTGGATGGAAGAAGAATTGTTGGTATGGGGTCTAGTATATGCAATTAAAATATGGAAATCATACTTGATTCAAAAACCATTTGTAGTACTTACTAATTCTCAGTTGCTTCCATAGGTTTTGCAATCTGCTGAAAATGCTCCAAGAGTTACTAAGTGGCTCTGCCTGCTATGCAGGAATTTGAATTCACATGTTTGAAGGAGGATATTGTAAGAGCTCTCTTAGCTGATATTTTGACTTATAAAGAACCTGTTGAAAGTGCAGTTGTTATAAGACAGAAACTAATTCTGCATCCGCAAATTCATAAGAAGACGAAGGATAAAGATGCTACCTTGTTTTTTTATAGCAGTTATAGGAGAGTGCTGAAAAACTGAGGATTGGGTTTTGTCATTATGGATGCTAAAAATCGAGAAGTCTTTTCTAAAAGTCAAGAAAGTAAAGAGATGCAAAGTAACAATGAAGTTGAATATGCAAGTTTACATACTGGCCTTAAACAATGTATTCAGTTGGGATACATGAAGATAGTTGTAAAAGGAGATGCTATGTTGGTGGTCAAACGGGTTCAAAATGTTTGGAAACCAATAAATATATTTTGAAAGAGTAGTTGTTTTAAGATAAAAGACCTCATGAGGCAGTTGTAAAAATTTGAAATTTGGCATGTTGACAGGGAGAACAAGTGTAGAGTTCATGAATTGGCTGAAGATGCTCTTTCCCAGTATGTTGCTGCCAACCATGAGGGTGGATGTAATATCTCCTTCCCCCCCTTCTAAAATTTTTAAAATTTTTTACTTTCCCTCCCCCCCAACAGTACGTCGGGGAGAGAGGGAGAGGAGTGATGTGGAGGAAGGGGAGGGGCATGCTGCCCAGGTGGCAGCGTTCAGCAACACCCCCCCTTTAAAAGCCCCCCCCCTCCATCATCTGGAGAGGCTCATGCTGCAATTTTCCCTCCCTCCTCCTGAGGCGGTGGCCACCCTCCTCCTCATCGAGAGGGAGAACCTCCCCCTCTCCTTGCGGACTATTAGAGTTCCTCCCCTCCCCCGTTGCTGCGAGACTTTCCCCCCTCCATCGCCTGTGTAGGTGCCCTCCACCTGGGTGTGACATTATCATCCCCATGAGTAGAAAAGAGGTAGGAGAAAAGGTAGAGGAGAGAGAGAGGGAGAAGAAGAAGAAGGAGAAGAGGGAAAAGAGAGAAGAGGGAGAGAAAGAGGGAGAAGAAGAAGAAGGAGAAGAGGGAAGGGAGAGAAGAGGAAGGAGAGAGAGAAGAGAGAAGAGGAAGAAGGGAGAGAGGGAAGAGAAGAAGAAGAGATAGAGGAGAGGAGAAGAAGAAAAGAAGAGAGGGAAGAGAGAGAGGGAGAAGAAGAAGAAGGAGAAGAGGGAAGAGATAGAAGAGGAAGGAGAGAGAGAAGAGAGAGAAGAGGAAGAAAAGAAGAGAGGGAAGATAGAGGAGAAGGGAAGAAGAGGAAGGGAGAAAAAGAAGAGAGAGAAGTAGTGGAAGAGGAAGGAGAAGAAGAGGTAGAAAGAGGAGAAGAAGAGAAGGAGAGAGAGAGAGAGAGAGAGAGAGAGAGAGAGAGAGAGAGAGAGTAGGAGAATAAGAGAAAAGAAGAAGAAGAGAGAAAGAAATAGTGGAAAAGAAGGGGAAGAGAGAGAAGAGGGAAAGAAGGAGAGGGAGTGGGAGTTGGTGTGGGTAGCTGCAAGGAACCACACCCAAACCACCCTCTCAGTGAAGGGCACACCTAGTAGTCTTGCCCAACCAAACCTGTCAACCCAAAACCTGGGGACTGTCCAATCTCCGCGAGGCAAATGGCTCCCAAGAAGAAAGTCGTAGGAAGTGTAGGCACCCAAGCCACCGGTAATGTTGTGGAGGGCCGAGCAGAGTAGCCAACGCAGTGCACACGAATCAAGCCCAGGTTTACACACATGAAATGATAAGTTTTTTTCAATATTTCACATAAAATAATAGGCTTCCACCCAATCTAGTACATGAACAGTTATCTAGGATTCACGGTTTGCGCCGTGATTACAATAAACACATGAAATGATAGCTCCCGTTCGTAGCATGCAAATGCACAAATGCATGGAAATTTAGGCTTTCATGTACTTAAGCCACACAAATACGTGCATATTAAGATTAAAAAAGTCATCGACTAAATGTGAAGGGAGTTAAGGATCATAGATTGTGTCAATTTAATGAACGACCCTTGTGCACTGAAGATGAGTTTGATGGCAAAATTCTGCATAGCATCGCACTAAGAGAGGATGGAAATAATGTATGACAAGACTTGCAATATATTTAATGTGTTTTAAGATTACCAAGTATATTAAAAGACGTGCAAGAAATCGAGGATTCACAACTTGGAACCCTAGGATAAAACCCAAGGGGAAGAGAGATTCAAAAGAAGTTGAGTGATTAAACACACGTGCTTGTGAGTTGTTTTTAATGATCTTGTCTTAGATTATTGGAAGTGGATATCCTCCTAGTTTAAGCTAGGCTAGTAAGCTGACTCTAAATGGAATGTTGATCAAGGCTCATGCTTGGTTATTTTGAAAAGGATATTTCTAAGTGAATTGGCTAGTTGCCTTGGTAAGAGGAGATCCTACTAAGGACAAGTGGTTTATAAGCAAAGTGATTGCTTGATGTAGAAAATGATATTTTCTTGATTGGAAATGAAAGGGATGTTTTCCCTAGAAATTGTTACTATGATGGTTGCTTCAGCTATGGTCGATTTCCTAAAGGAATAATTAAGGAAGGATGGCGCTAGCTACCCCACGCAAACCACCAAACCCTAACCAAGGGGGTTGTGAATCCGCACTGAGAATGTGGACTGAACCCGTCACGAGAGGTCTCTTCATGGAAATCACTTGGCGTAGGAGGACTCTTGGGTGCCAGTGGGGGCTCTAGCCATAAATCCCAATGCCTCCAGGCCCTACACAAGTGTTCTACGTGACTCGGGATGGGATCTCGAGGCCTTGATACTAGTTACAAGGCGGAATCTTGGAAGGATAAACCTTCGAGTTTTATTGCCAGAAGACAGAAGGATTTTTTTGCGGAGGCAGAAAAAAGCACTTAATTCTCCTGTATGGGCAGGAGACACACATTAATCCGAAGATAAGTTAAGGAAATGTTTGATCTTGTTTTAACCTGTCTTTGTGTCTGTGGCCTAAATTACGTAAAGGAACCTGTGATTAACACGTTAATTAAGGAAGCTTCCTTTTTATGTCAAATATAATGTGGTAGGTAATTAGATAACTAAAACAACTGATGGGACCTGAAATGGGCCGGCACTGGCTATAGCACTAGTCGGACCTCATGCTCATGACACACAAACACCCTCACGGCCTCGCGGACCAGGAGCGTCAATCTAATGCTAAAGGACAAACCGCCCTAAAGCTTAATTCATGAGTTTATAGTTTATAGTCCAATGTTCCCTTAAACTCCTCAGAGGGAGAACCCAAAGTACATAGGCATAACGCCTCGTCACACACATATAGGAGGCACTCCACCGACTAATAGTCGGAGCCCCACTACAGCTCTCCTATATCGCAGGGATTGGCCCTTTGATGCGCTGCTAAACATATAACACAAACGAGCACAAACTACTCTCAAGGTACCAATATTTTACGTTCCATGATGTACCATTCCTCATAACAATTTCCCTTTAGGACCCAACGACTAACCTACAGCTTGGGCGTCCTCTCACGCTCATCGTTGGTCACAACCTAAGGAAGACAAGTGCCATGCATCCAAGAGGTTTTTCTGATACCTTTTAATTATTATACTTAATGCAAATCGTGTATGGCTATGTGCTCGGACAAAAGAAAAATCAGCATCGTGCATGGTGCATAAAGCATTCTTTCCATGAATTTCACTAACACGTGTTGCGTTGAAAGGAGGCACCGAGCCATGTGCTCATGCTATCATCCTCTTTATTTAAACCGTTTCCTATATGACAAGTGTAATGCATAAATCAAATCTTTTCTTATCTTTCAATGTTTCAGTCCCTTTTCATCCAACTCTTAGCATTTTGCATCATTGATCAGTTAGATAGGGTTTCTATGCATTTTTCCCTTTTAAAAGAATGATAAATACGCACAAAACATAGAACTGGGGACAAACCGAGGCCAACCTCGTGCTTTGCCATATTTATACATTGCACAAACATAGATATAATTTTCCCTATTTTTCCTCAGCCCATTTCCTATTTTTCCCTAATTTTAAACCCATTTTTCCCATTTTTGGGCATTTTCTCTATTTTTTTAAATAAAAAATGACTGAAAATGAAATTTGATTGTGGGCTGTGGCCCTTAGGTTCATTGACAGCAAAAACTCAGATTTAGTTGGTGTGACATATCATATTTCTCATTTATATAGCAAAAAACCCAATTTTACCCTTAAAACGCGTGTTTTTCATGTATTTTGACATTAATTATGGCCATGTAGCCTTAATTTTCCAATTTTCAGGTTGCAAACAGTTGAAACTCATGGAAAACAATATTATAATGAACTTTCATCCCATATGAACAAAGTTTCATAAAGCAAATAGCATAAAAGGATCATTTTTCTTCATAAAAATAGCATTACCGCTTATTTTCAGGTCTTGGTTTCTTGGTCTTGATTACGGGACTGATTTCCAGCATGCATTTAATGCTCAACATCTTCAAGAATAGCACTCTTCATGTCTTCGTCCATCCGGAAGCAATCCGGTCTCATCCGGACAAGCTTTCCTCCACCATTCTTCATTGTCTTCTTCCACACAAGAACATCCCCTTAAGGGAGAGAGAGGGAGGAGAGAGAAAGACTAGAATTGGCTCTCTTCATTGAGCCCACCATTGGACGGGCGAAGACAGGCGATAAGATCGGCCAAGAAGGAGAAGATCAGCCCCAAGATCGGTTGTATGGGGTACTCACAGCCTGTCATCTCCATCTCCATCCATGGAGGCGCAAAAAAATGGTGTGAAGATGGCACCCTCTTCCTCCATTCTCTCTCCATGTTTTTTCATGCTTCTTGATCAAAAATTTGAAGGGGGGGGGGGGGGGGGGGGGGGGGGGGTGTTTTAAAATGTCCCAAAGGGCACCCCTTTTGGTCTTCTCCAATGTCCACCTTGTCATATCTTGCCCCATTTGTGGCCATTTCCTCGTCCGGGCTCCAAATCGAGTGTTGTAAATTTTTGCGCGTCCAACTTGACATCCCGCATCAGTTGGCAACTCCTGACAACCCGCACGGCCATCTGAAAAATTATCAAAAATCAACAAGTTTCGCTCGTGCACCTTTAAAGCACTTGACGCTTCAAATCGTCCTAGCAGGAGCCGCCGCCTTCGACGTTGAATATTTTTCCCTTGATATTCATAATTTTTGGCTATTTTTAAGCACTTATCGGCATCAAAACTCCACTCTCAACAACCCTCGAGGAAAGCATGGTGGATGTGACCAATGCGTCTATCCTACAGAAGGGTGGTCTCGGTTAGCCGAGTGCTTTCCTCAAAGGAAATGTTAACGAGAAATGTTAGGAGAAAGTCAGACTATGACCTTAGACAATGCTAGCTAGGAACCCAGACTTTAGGTCGATCCTAGTGGAAACAGCCGAATAAGTTATGTTGCGAGGCAGACTCGAGAAACCCTAGTTGACAAACCCCATGACATTCCTTGGAAGTGCCAGGCAACATCCTCTAGATTAATCTCTTGATGGGCTGCTAAGACATGTCTCGCAATTTGAGGGGCGGGCACGTTACAATGGATAACCCTAGATATGAGGGCAGGGAAAGCCTTTACCTGATTGAAGAGTTTCTAAAACCTAGAGAGATGAATTCATTGGCTGATAAATACAAAAGGTATGCCATTATCAGAAAGGCCAGGACATATGTGCTCATAAATGATCAGTTGTACATGAGGGGGATTGATAATGTACTAAGAAGGGTGCTGGATAGTTCTGAGATTCCTACTTGCTTATCTTCCTATCATGAGGAAGCATGTGGTGGTCATTTTGGTTTTGAGCTTACCAAAATGAAAATTCTACTAGTAGGACTTACTTGGCCTAGTCTGAGTGCTGATGTTGCTCATTGGTGTAAAAGTTGTCATACTTGCCAGTCATATGCAAAAAGGATATTGATTTTAGAACATGCTAAAGCCATTGTTGCCTATGGACTGTTTGAGAAGTGGGGTGTGGATTTTATTGGAACTTTTCCTAGTACAAAAACATGAAAGTCTTACATCCTTACTATAGTTGATTATATGACCAAATGGCCTGAAGCTGAGGCTACAAGGAATTGCAAGAAAGAGGATATAACTCAGTTCCTCATGGAGGACATCTGCTGTAGATTTGGAATACCACTAGAAATAGTAACAGATCAAGGTATTGGATTCAAAAATAAGCTATTGAGAGAATTAACATGGAAACTAGACTTGAAACACACATTTGCTACTCCTTATTACCCTCAGTGGAACGGATTGGTGGAAGCATTCAATGGAACGTTACATAAGATTCTCTTTAAGCTGGTGGAAGATTATTGTAAAGATTGGAACAATTATCTACATCAAGCTTTGTGGGCTTGTAGAATAATGCAGAAGACAAGTACACGATTCACCCCTTTTCAATTAGTATATGGTGAAGATGCTTTATTACCTATGAATGTCATGTTCCCTACAATGGAGTTTGTAAGAAAGCATTAGTTATATTAAATAAAATTGGGACTTGACAGAGGATTGAACTCGCATACCCTACACTTGGATATACAACAAGCAATGGATTGTTATGAAAAACAGATTGTGAATAGAAGGGAATGGTTCAATACACACCTAAAGAAGTAGAATCTTGCAGATGGAATGCTGATTATGAGATATGACAGTAGCTTGGACTCCACTTTCAAACCAAGTTTCGAGTTAGATGGGAAGGACCTTTCCTCATTAAGCAGAAGCTTGAAAATGACACTTAATTGCTACAAGATTTAGATGGGATTGTTCACAACAGTAGAATCAATGGGTTCCGTCCAAAGAAATATATATGCAGAATCCTGTAAGTAAAGGGGATGTAAGTAATGTACATACTATACATAGAGTAGGTTGCTTCCAGTTTGTTGTTTGGGGCAGATTCAATTTTTTTAAATTTGGCATTAATTATATGGTTTTAAATGATGGAAATCATATTTAAAGTGTGCTTTGATACCTACTAAAGGTCTCTGTCAAGTTTGGTGTTGATCTGAGCAAGAATGTGAAAGTTATGGTCTTTGGAAGGTCGATGTCTGAAGTGGACTACATATAGAAATTTAGGGCTATAGGCTATGCAGAGTTGTTTTAGGACAACAACTCAAAGAATTTAGCTCTAAGTTATTCTAAAGAGTTCTAGATTGGAAAGAGAGCTAAAGATGTCCTTTTTGAAGCTTGGCAATCCGAGACCTAGTTAGAAAGTTATGAGCTATTCTGTGCAATGCTCTATGAGGCAGATTTTGTCTTTGTTAGATGTCTTTGAATCTTTTAATAAAGGTTTGTTCACACTTTGTGTTGCAAACCAAGGGGTGGCTAATCATGGTGGGTGAAAATGAGTGACCGGGGACATGATGCTGTGTGGGGTCAAGTGGGGTAACACATGCAAATATCATTTTTTTTTCTTTCTAACACCTACCCGTAGCAAGAGTTGGGTTGATAGATAGAAATCCCACGTGGTACCATGCATGTTTGACACGTGGTTGTGATATTTCAGTTTAGAGACACACGCCTCATGCAAGAAGAGATATCCTCATTCATGGAATGTGCTCTTGCTTCCGATTTTGAGTCTCCGAGTGGAATTTTATGTGGCGGGGGGCATGTTTGCCATCTAGCAACTAAGGGGAAGCAAGGGGCAACTTGGTAAAATAGGGAAAAAATCAAAAACAGGAGAAGTTTAAAAAAAACAAGAGGGGAAGAAGGATTCTACACAAGATAATTAGTGTATCACAAAGAGAGAGAGAGAGAGAGAGAGAGAGAGAGAGAGAGAGAGAGAGAGAGAGAGAGAGAGAAGAGAAGAGAAGAGAAGAGAAGAGAAGAAGAAGAAGAAGAATCTTGAAGTCTGAAGAGAAGGGAGAAATTTAATGCTCAGAAGAAGAAGAAGAAGTCTTTAGAAGAAAGAGGCCGTGCAACTAAAGTTATTAGAGTCGCGGAGCATGATGGTAGCGCTATTGAAGCCAATTGGCTGATGCGAGTACTCGTTTTTTAGATTATAGCAATAAGAGTCTTCCTTTTGTCTTGTTTTCTTCTACTGCTACATGGGGGGCATAGAGCATGCAGATCTATTCTGATGTATGGATATGAGTGAGAGATAGTAGAGGGCTGTTCTTCGTTGTGTTGAGAGTGATGTATGTTAGTTGTTTGCATGAAGTTTCCTGTCAGCAGAGAAGAATGGAAGTAAAGGATCTCTACATCTGAAATTGGGTATGTGGTAGAAAATATGTATTATGGGACGGTGTTGAATGCACGTACTCGAGTTAGTGGAAATTTGGAAGGATTTGCAGCTAGGAAAATGGTGAATTAGAGCTCATAACATTTGAAGCTCCATAACTCTTCATCAATGCAAGATATGCTGAAATGTATATGCTGTTATGCTAAAATGATAATCTGAAATGAAAGAAAGTGTCCTCCTATTTGCAAGTTTGTGCTTTTTGGAGCAAAGAAGTTATGTGTTTGCTATATAGAGTAGTAGTGTATTTTTGCAGTACTTTATGAAATAGATTTTATGTTGCATGAGGCAACATGTGAATTCAATAGCATCTACATTACCAACTTGGTTTTCCATGAAAGTCATCATGATTATCCATTGCTATATCAGTGTAAAATCTGTTTTTTTGCAATAATGGAATGTCTACAAAAGTGAAATGCTTGAAGCAGATGAATTGGCATGAAATTTTGCCATATAAAGCTTTGGTTACCTACATTTTTGGTTTGTATTTGTGTGTGCTCTGAGAAAAGAAGAACAAAAAGGATCTACAACTATTTTTGCACTGCTTGAGGCAACCACGCTTTGTGGGGTAGTTTCCCATGGGGTTGCCATCCCTAAAAAGATGTAAAAGATGCGGGATCTAGAGCATGGAAAAGGCGGAAGCTATAGAGGATGGAAGATAAAGACACAACTCATGTTGACATGACAATGTAGACAACTGTTACACAAGTGAATTAGGTTTCAAGATTGAGACTTGAACTCATAAACACAATCTTGTGTATGGACAACAATGACACAGACACTTGACAGAAGAGACAAGTACTACTGCATTATCATCATATGAAAGTGATAGTTCAAGTACATCATTATATAGAGTTCTTTGGTAGCACTTAACATCCACTGTGCATATGGGATTTTGTCTCTCTTCCTAGAATGGACTACATCTTCCTAGCCTAGCTGTCCTATACAAAGGGACTAAAGTAGGTGTGATTGCAAATATCTCAACACCCCTCCTCAATCACAACCAAAAGTACAAAGTGTGTAGAGGCTTTATTAAAAGCAACACCTGCAAAGTGTGGGCACACCATAAACATGGCAAAACACCAGAGGCTGTCGCAAAAAAGGCTAAGTGTGGGTAGCAAAAACATGATGAACATCCAGAGGCTATAACAGGGGCCTTACAAAGTGTACAGAGGCTGTAGTACAAGGATAACTGAGGAGTTTTACAAGTTTATGTTTGAGACATTAGGGCTAGGAAACACAAAACTAAAAAAGTCTATCTGAATAGAAGGATTGATGAGGTTTGTCCTTCTTGGTGTTCTTCTTCTTCTTCTTCCTTTGCTCCATTTTCTTCTTCTTCTTGGACTACAACTAGATAGGTCTTTTGGGACCTCTTTCTTGCGTGGCAGAACTTCTCGGTGTGTCTAGTCCTTTTGCAAAAGTCACAGAAGATCTGATCCTTCTTGCCTTTGTACTTGTTGCCAACATATAATGCATGCTCATCTCTAGAGGTACTTGGTTCTTCCTTAGTTTTTAGCTTCTTTTCCTCTTCTAACAGTGATGCCTGGATATCAACAAGTTCAGGATTTGGCATGTTGATTAAAGTTGTTGATACATTATTATATTCAGGAGGCAAACTCTTAAGTAGAACACCGATGCAAACATCTTCTTCCATTTTAATGTTGATTCCTGCAAGTTGGGTTAGAAGTCCTTCCATGTAATTTAGATGTGTGACAAGTGATGTGCTGGACTTCATTTCAACCCTGAAAAACTCAATCAGGAGACCATACTTTGATGATTTAGACTGTGCACCGAACAAGGTATCAAGTCTCTTCCATGTATCTTGTGAGGTCTCACAGTTATCCACATGGTGGATATAGCTATCGTCTAGCTCCAATTTGATAATGGCATGGGCCTTATCATCATTTTTTTGCCAAGTTATAGCAAGATCCGCATCACGAGGCTTCTTTTCTTTTCCAGTGGTTATGGCCCAAAGGCCCTTCTTCATCAAGATGAGTTTGATGCGGGTCTGCCAGGTGTGAAACCTGACTCCTTTGAATCGAGCAGTTGGAGAGCCTTTGCCCATGTTAGACTTACAAAAGCAGTAGCAAATCAACTTCAGAATTTTGAGATTTATCAATGGAAGAAGAGATTACAATGTGTCAAGAGACACAGGTAATGACAGTGTGAAAACACACTATGCAGAGACTATGTCTGTGTTGATGTTGAGCTTGAATCTTCTTTGTTCGAGGTCATCAATCCTTCTTCAATTTTTTCAGGTTCTTCCCCTCCTTGATTTGATGCTGGGACAATAGATCTGAGTGGCAGTGTGTTGCTCCAAGTGGCAGGAGAGAGAAAATAATGAGATTTTTGAGCTTGAGTGGAAAATTGGCTACGGTGGATTTTAGGGTTTCATGACAGGGGCCTGGTTTTTTGCTGATTGCAGGAGCTATGGTTGATCATTTTCAAAACTTTTTTTTATGGAAATGTAGTTTTTTTCAAGGCCTATCAAAGCCATATGATCCTCATTCAGATCGCGGCCTGTAGCGATGGCGGTAGCAGCTCGATCGTCAGCAGGCGCAGTTCAGCCAGGTCCTCGCAATTTCTTGAATGCTGGAGCAGAGGGTGATCAATGTCATGTTGTGTTGTGCCACAATGAAGTGCCCTGATGTAAGGAATGATTCCTTAGAAGGAAGAAAGAGGAGATATGCTCTGTGTTGGGAGATCTAGGGACTCCAATCAAGGTATGCCCTGCAGGTCACAGATATAGGGTATGGCAGTGAGACTGAGAATTTGAGCAATGCTGAGCTATGGATGGCCAATGTCAAGCTCTTAAGTGATACAAAGAAGCCTTGGGAGTCAAGGAACAAATGTCTAGAAGAGAGAAGGTTCAGATATGACCTGTGGAGAGAGATCCAAGAGCTTCAAGTTGACAGGGTGCTGCTGGTTATGGCTTCCACAAGGTCAAATGGAGAAGAAGGAGTAGAAGATGAGCTCCTAGACTTAGCCTAAGCTAGACTGAGCTCAAGCTGAGCTAGATGAGAGTACAATGGAGCTGGAGGAGCAGTGCCATGCCCGACTGTGCTCTAATACCATGTAAAAGATGTGGGATCTAGAGAATGGCAAAGGCGGAAGCTATGGAGGATGGAAGATAAAGATACAACTCATGTTGACATGACAATGTAGACAACTGTTAAACAAGTGAATTAGGTTTCAAGATTGAGACTTGAACTCATAAGCACAATCTTGTGTATGGACAACAATGACACAGACACTTGACAGAAGAGACAAGTACTATTGCATTATCATCATATGAAAGTGATACATCATTATATAGAGTTGGTAGCACTAAACATCCACTGTGCATATGGGATTTTGTCTCTCTTCCTAGAATGGACTGCATCTTCCTAGCCTAGACGTCCTATACAAAGGGACTAAAGTAGGTGTAATTGCAAATATCTCAACAAAAAATAGGAGTTGTGTGAATCTAAAAGCTTGTGTTGTTAGAGTCTCAGCCATGGTTTTTTTCGCATTAGATTCTCTCTAAAAATGGTAAATTTTGGGCTTGAATGTTTAAATCATTTTAATGTTGAGTTGATTGAAGTCTTAGTGAGGAGTGAGTGATCAAGAATATTTGATCATGTGTTCGATAGTGCTATCTCGTGGGTTTTGTTAAGGGGAGATTCTTGGTCTTTATCCTATGGTTTTGTCTTGGGGGTTGTTAGAGGCTGACTACCCAATTCACCTACCAATGTTTGCCCTTACGTTGAGCATCGTTAAGAGCCCATCCTCCAACCAAACCTCCAACATCATCTTAGGATCATCAACATCATCTTGTAAGTCTTGATCAATTGCCATGATTTTTCCATTCACATAATGCCATCTCATGTAGTATAAACTTAGAATAAATTTTTGTGATGCAATCATATATTTGCAAACAATAGATTTATGTTCCACTTTGGACATAATCCCACACACTTCTTTTATATCCCAGCTCTAACCTAGGAAGTCCATATATTTCTCCGATTTTCACATGAACATTGATGTTGTTTTTTGAAATTCCTCATCATTTTAAAAATCCACAAAAACATGTAATGGCATGAAGATTGTGATTTTCACATGTTTTCTAGCTACATTAGGCCATAGATATCTTTGAATCTCTACAAAAATCTTTAATCTATAAGATTCACATGTTTTTGCTTCTTTTGGGATTGGCCACTCTGCACTATCCAAAGTTGGGAGTGGAAGAGGGTTGAGAGATCCAAATCCTATTGTGCTTAATGGTGCATTGTAAAATTTGTCATTAAAAAAATCCCATCCTTGGCCAATGACCTATTAGAGGTCACTTTGTACAACTACTCGTGCCAATAGAGCCGTGAATGGCATCAAAGATTCCAAGTATGCTTTCGATAGGTTGCTAGTCTTCAAGGTTTGATGGATATATATCTACAACCCTAAACACACTTTAATAAATTCTTGAAACATAAAAACTCGGTTTCAAGCCTATTGAAGTTTTTTGAACTTACAATTTGGTCTATGGCATGGCACATCAATATGCCAGTTCTGCAAAACATGGTTCTGAGTGCATATTCACATGTTGTATAAGCACCTCCTTGATTTTTTTCCTCGATCCTTTGACCTTGAAATCATTGACTTGCCCCTTATAAGTGCCAATGAATTCATTTTCATGTCATCTTCTCTTCCTTATTTGCAACATAACCCAACTACCAATAGAGATGGTAGTAGGAATCCACCTATTGTTGTCAAGATCAAAATTGTTGTAGATTGTGATTGCTTTGATAAAAGAGGAGGGATGCCGAGGATATGAGGCTTCCATTGACATAGAAGATGAAGTAGAAGAAGATGTTGAGTGAAAAGAGAGAATATAATAGAAAATCTTATGCAAAAACAGGTATCAAAGGAAAGGATACCCTAATCTTCCTATGACCTATCGATTCCTGAAAATCCATGACCCCAATCCATACTATTACTCAATTCCCATAGCTGAATGTAACACAATTTTATTCTCCCCAAATTAATTATCAGCTTGTTCCATTTTCCCAAGAATAATTGTACTCAAAAGGGCTATGTCCATATGAATGAAATAGACTTTTTATCAATGATTGTCTTGACTGTGAGTATTGATAAAGAAGTTAAGTGATTAGGTCACTTGGTTGAAAGTTGAACTGGGCATGTAACGTAATGTGGGAAACATTTAGCCAGTTTTAATGTAAAGAATTTTCAATGCCCAAGCACAACCTCAAGTGCAAATCCCTAGTCCGACCCCTACACCAAGTACGACTGTAATTCAAGAGAAGAAGTTTCTTCTCAAGCAAATCAAACCACCAGAATTTGATGGTAAGGGGAGGACCGTCCAAACTGATGTCAAGATCTAGATCGAATCCATGGAGGATTATTTCGAAGCAGCAGGTACTGCACCCGCCAAACCAAGCAATGCTCGTCAAGCTACCGGCGAAGCAAGACTTTGGTGGAAGCAATGGTGTAGAGACCAAGGGGTCTCAGAAGGGTCAGTTACTTGGGAGAAGCTAGAAAGAGCTACACAAGGAAGATATCTACCACCTGCCTACCGCACGCAAAAGATGAACGAGTTCTATGAACTGAAGCAGCTTGGACTATCTCTTGATGCTTACTATTCTAAGTTCGTCTCTCTTCTAAAGTACGTGCCACAAATGGATATGACACAACAGGTGTCGAATTTTTGTGCGGGATTAAACCCACCCGTAAACACCCACCTCGAATCAATGCACCCAACAGACCTACAGGATGCCCTCATTCGATCTGTGCCCATAATACAAGAGGTGCAAACCAAGCCAAGAAATAACAAGACTTGGTCTTACAAGGGTCAGAACAAGGGAGTGTATAAGTCTCAGGCCAAAAGAACGCAGGGACAAAATCCGGGACAAAGGAAGAAAGCTAGGACCAAGACTGTCAATAATTTCGTTCCTACCCAAGGTAATGGCCGCAATCTTCGTTGCTTCCATTGCAACGAACCTGGTCATTTCAAAAGGCAATGTCTCAAGCTTGGTGGAGGACAACGACAAGGACCATCCCAAGGAACCATTCATGGCTAAGGAACCACCGCCCGGGCCAGAGGGAGGACCGCTAGTGTTGCCGACAAGGAGTTCGATGATGAAGAAGATCCAACCATGGAAGCTGACTTTGAGAGGGCAACGATCCATGCCGCTCTTTAGAAGAAAGGCCCGAATCGCCAGTTCTCAATGATTCAGAATCCATCGAATTATCAAAGTAAAAGTTTCAAAACCTTGATTGATTGTGGCAGTACGCATTCCTTCATTTCACCAGTTTGTGTAAGAAGATTAGGAGTAGCCACAAAATATGCACCTACCTTACTTGTGGAATTAGAAAATGGTCGTGAAGTCACTTGTACCAGGAAAAATGCTAAGGTGGAATTCCTATTGGGTGGAAAGATTCAAGGTTATGAACGTAGGTATCCATGAGTGTTTGCTCAGAATGGATTGGCTTAAACCTAATTGTGCCCACATTCACTGTGGAAAGGGCCAAGTTTCCTTTCAAAATGCTGAAGGGGAATTGGTCACAACTCAAGGAGAGGCTGGTAAGCCAAAAATTCAACTGGCCAAAGCATCTCGGATAATAAAAGGAGTTAGAAAGGGACTACATGTATATTTGATTAGGCTAAATAAGCTAGATCAGGATCAGGAGACTAGGGAAGAACCTTCATGGCTAAAGGAATATGCAGACGTATTTCCTGAAGAACTGACAGAACTTCCTTCTCAAAGGGAAGTCGATCATGAAATCAAGCTAGCGCCAGGAGTTGCATCAATCGCAAAGAGACCATATAGAATGTCCATCCCGGAAGCGATTGAGCTAAAGGAGCAACTCAAGACCAAGGCTACATCTGTCCTAGCAGTTCACCATGGGGAGCTCCAGTGATGTTCCAGAAGAAGAAAGATGGAACGCTTCGGCTATGCATTGACTACAGAGGGTTGAATCAATCGACCATTAAGAACAAATATCCCATTCCGAACTTCTTGACCGTCTTCAAGGTGTGAAGATCTTCTCCAAGATTGATCTCAGGCCTGGTTATTATCAAATAAGGATCAAGGAAGAGGATATCCCAAAGACGGCATTCAATAAAAGGTATGGGCACTTTGAGTTCCTGGTCATGTCATTCGGGCTGACAAATGCACCTGCTACCGTCAACAGGTTAATGCAAGATATCTTTAGGCCATATTTGGATGACTTCGTACTCGTCTTCTTTGATGATACCCTAGTCTACTCTAAGCAGGAAGAAGATCATGAACCCCAGCTTTGCATTGTTCTTGAAACAATGAGGGCACACAAGCTTTATGCCAAAAAAGAAGAAGTGTGTGTTTTTCAAATGTCAAATTGAATATCTAGGATTCATTGTATCAGCGGAAGGAATTTCAGTAGATCCGGCTAAGGTCAAAGATGTTTTGGAGTGGCCAACACCAACAACTATCAAAGAAATACATACTTTTCTTGGATTGACAAGATGGTACAAGGTCTTTATTAAAAACTATGCTTTGATTGCAGCGCCGTTGATCGATCTACTGAAGAAGCAAGCATCAATTGTATGGTCACCTCCTGAACAGTCCAGCTTTGACAAATTAAAGCAAAGCTTGGTATCAGCACCCATCCTGAAACTTCCAGATCTTAGTAAGGAGTTTGAAGTGATAACCGATGCTAGCACACTTGCCTTAGGATGTGTGCTTATGCAAGAAGATCATCCTGTGCATACTCTTCAAGGAAACTGAAGAGCCATGAAAGGAACTATGCTACCCATGATCTGGAATTGTTAGCTGTCATCGATGCTCTCAAGCTTTGGAGACACTATTTGCTAGGTAACAAGTTTACCTTAGTGACGGATCATAAAAGTCTCAAATGGATTTTTACCCAAGAATGAGCTCAACATGAGGCAAGGTCGATGGATTGAAGTGCTGGAGGAATATGATTTTGAAATCAAATAGCGGCAAGGAGAATGTAGTGGCCAATGCACTCAATCGCAAGGCATTTCTAAATTCTCTGATTTTGCAAGATCCATCAACAGCAAGATCTCTAGCCAAAAAGGTATCCATGCCAAACAACCCAATACTTGATCTAGCTAGAGAAGAGGAATGCCATGATCCAACCTATCAGAAATTGCTAAGGGAGATCCCCATCAAGGATCAAGACCCGAAGCTACAGGCAAAGTATCAAGAATTCTCTATCAATAGTGGACTTGCCTACTATAGAACGAGATTATGTATACCGGCAAGCCAATCACTCAAGCAGAAGATACTTTTGGGAAGCCCATGACTCCCCTTTCTCAGGACATCCTGGCTATGCCAAGACCCTCAATGCGGTCAGAAAGAGCTATTACTGGGAGAGGCTTAAAGGTGACATTCTAAAATATGTCAGGGAATGTTTGTCTTGTCAACGCATTAAGGCCAAACATGTCAAAATGCTAGGGAAGTTACAACCACTTAACATTCCCCAAATGAAATGGGAATTCATTAGTATGGATTTTTGTGTTGGCCTGCCCCAAGTTCAGGGAGGGTACAACTCCATTATGGTTGTGGTTGATATTCTCACCAAGGTTGCACATCTTATCCCTGTTAAGACAAACTATAAAGCCTCAAACATCGCAAGGTTATTTATCAAGGAGATATTCAAATTGCATGGGTTTTCCGGAAGAATTATTAGTGATCGTGACTCTCTCTATCACATCACACTTTTGGAAGGCTATCTTCGAGGCCATTGGGACTCAACTCTATTTCAGTACAGTTTACCATCCCCAAACCAATGGACAAACAGAGCGAGTCAACCAAGTCATTGAGGATATGCTAAGGGCACACTACTACCGTGAACCCAAAAAGTGGATTGAATATTTGTCATTGGTTGAGTTTTCCTACAATGCTTCTTATCAACAAAGCATTCAGATGACCCCTTTTCAAGCATTGTATGGGCATGACTATCATAGTCCTTTAAACTTCTCGGATCCAACCTTGAGGGTTGAAGCTTCAAGACAAATACTAGAAGACATGGATGACCAAATCAAGTCAATAAGATGAGACATCCAAGCCGCCAAGGATAGACAAAAGGCTTATGCAGACTTGAAATGTCAAGACTGATCCTTCGTTGAAGGAGATATGGTCTTCATTCACGTACGTCCAAAGAAGAGTTCCCTATCCTTGGGTGAATGCAAAAAGTTAAGTCCAAGGTACTGTGGACCCTACAAGATTCTCAAGTGCCTAGGGCCTAATGCTTATAGATTGCAACTCCCTGAGATACCAACTATAACGTGTCCACCTGTTCACTTGTAGGACACGTCTTAGCAGCCCATCGGGAAGAGAGTCCAGAAAGCGCTGCTCGGCACGCCCACGGAATGTCACGGGGTTTTCCGAGTGGTCAAATTCCTAGAATTGTAGCTAGCGTCGAACCCCAGGTGAACTACTTTACACAAAAATGTCAGGGTCGAAGCGGATTCATGCTGCACTTGGTTCAAGGAGAATGGAAAAAGAGAGAGATAGTCCCATTCTGTTCCCCTAAAACAGCATAAATTCGAACTCTAGTACTCTAGATTCTAGGTCATCGTTCCTTGTTGTCGATTTCCTTTGATAAAAGTTCCCAGCCAACTGGGACCACCCTTCCATAGGACGAACCCATAGTCACATCCACCGCACTTTCCTCGGGGTTGGTTTCATTATCTAATTACCTACCACATTTAGTTTGACATGCAAAGACAGCTTCCTTAATTAGCCAATTAGTCAATGGTTCCTTCACATAACTTAAGCACCACTGACATAGAAAAACAATGTCAGACAAGTTCCTTTTCAACAATTGATCTTATTTATCAGTCTTTGGAATACATCATATAATCCATCCCGAAGGCTAATCCATAAATCCGTCAAGGGAAATTCCATAATCTGCCTGAAAGCAATCCATAATCCACTCGACGGCTATTCCAGCAATCCTCAGGGATTGCTATTCCAAGTTTCCGTCCGTAGACTAGTATGCGGGCCTCGAGATCCAATTTCGACCTCTTGTGCAAAACCCGGAGGTAAGGGATTTACGGCCAGAGCCCCCCTTGCACCCAAGCATCCTCCTACTCCAAGTACCACCCACGGAGAGACCTCTCGTGGTGGGTTCGGTACACGTACCCGACGCGGCTAACAACCCCCTTAATTAGGGTCAGGCAGACAGTCGGGGGTAACCTGAAGCATTAGTTATTTTTTAGCATTAGATTCCTTGAGCAAAGACGTACAAATAGTGCTCCTAAATGTACAAACACAATCAATTCAGTGGTCGTTTGTTTGGCCAACTGGTAAGGTGTGAATCCTTCTCTCCGAATGCATCCAGCATTCAATCCGAGATCAATTGCGACTTGGCAAGATCCCCAAGGTTTTCGTTTCTTGTTTACCCTTTTAACCTTGGTTAGGGTTTATACCCTGTTAACCCAATTAACAAACACCTTAGGTCTGCTTATATTAAGGTCAACAATTTCTTGGGCAACCTTGTCGCCCTAACTTGATCGGTCAATTTCTTGCTAGGCAATACATAACTTCCCTAACTTGGCAAATCAACCCAAGGAAGGGTGATGTAGCGGGATGACCACTCATCCTTTTTGCAAGTTAGACTTGCACTTAGACTCGCCAACCTTATTCCAAGGAGTGGCAATTCTACTTTGTGATTTAAACACAACATCCTGCGACGTTGCAACTTGTTGCATAGGTGTCGTACCTGCCTTATGGGGTTATTTCTCCCCTCGCACGCTATTCCTTGGTCAAAGATACCTTGGTCAAGATGTAGGGTTTGGGAGTATTCTTGACCTAGCCCAACCCTAACCCTACTAGTCCAACAACATTTGGCCTTAGGCCAACAACGTTTGGCCCTAGGTTTTCTAAACTCTATCGGAAGTCTAGTATTAGGCCAATAGATCCTTCGAGTAAAAACCCTAGATTGTTCTTGTATAGGCATTCAGCTAGCCCTAACATTCTGTGAATGTGGGCAAGATCTTTGGGATTGGAAGTCTTGACTTGGTATTCCAAGTGCGATACTACGCAGAATTTTAACACGGCTTAACTCTACCTAGCGTATTGAGGTGATCATCACTTGTGTTACACCTTTGCAAGGGAATTACCTAATCGATCTAATGGTATTGCGACAAGAGGTGATCTCTTCTTAGAGATGCAAATACTTTATCCTAAAAAGATGTAAATAATTTCAAAATACAACATTTCATGCAAATATGCGGTTCATAGGCTTTTTTCTTCTAAGCAACTATGAGATTTACAAGGACAATTTCTTTTCCTTGCCTAAATCATAATGATTGACAAGTTTAGGGCTAACTCGTATAAAACCTACGTTGAGTTTCAACAAGAACTATGCTCATAACCCTTCACTTAATACATTGAATTCAAGCCTTAATATGAAATGCATTCTTCCTTAAATACAACCTTCGATAAAAGAAGTCCATGCATGACGAATGTCATAAGACTATTATTGACTTAATCTGTCCTATAGCACTTAATCCAGCCTAGGATGTAATTAACATCGCATGCAACTTGCAAGGTACATAAATCCCTTTCATGCATGCAACTACTTGGACAACATCTAATGGACGTCAATGATTATCTCGTACAAATCACAACTAGGAGATTACTATCTAAATGCATTATGTGCTGTTTCTTTTTCACGAGGAAATCAAGGATGCATTTAGACAAATCCACCTTATAACCTATGCAATATGCGTTTGGGATTGCAACTTGGAAGTGCAAGGATTTTTCAAAGGCACGACATGCACTAACTTCATAAACAAATGGATAATTGCATTTAAAATTTCCAAATGTATTTAACTCGACTACGTGTATTAAAGACATGCTTAAATGCATTCTTTTCATACGAAATCAATTTCTAAGAACTTGGGCATTGAGGTTCGGGGTATTATCCACATGCGAACTCGGGTTGGAAGCTCCAACATGTGCACCTCGTGTCTTTTTTTTGGGGGCCATTGGATGCAGTAATTCTGTTCCAGCAACTCTCCTCTGAGTCACTCTGTGTATCATATCTACTTATGTCCGTTATCTCCTCCTCCCACACAGGACACGATCTTAGGGATTTGGTTTTTAAATTTCTCGGAGGAAGCACGGGGGAACCAGGCCTATGGAGGCTTAAAATTAGAAGCTTCTAAGCTTCTGTCTCTAACAGGGAACGTGGAAAGAAAAACGTGATGATGGGGAGGATGGAGAGGATGACGACGAAGTGGATGAGGATGAAGATTATAATGATGATGACGATGGTGATAATGCAAGCGGTAGCCTGGCAAACTACACGCCGGCGATGGCAGTAGCATGACAACTCACGATCCTCTCTCTCTTCTCTCCCCTCCCTCAAGCTTGGGAAGGGGGTGGTTTTATAAGGCTAAGGGGGGGGAGATTGTCACACACCTGGCTCTTCATGCCTCCTCCCTCCCTCATGCACTCCACCACTCTAGCTTCACTCCCTCTCACACTCCTCTCCCCTGCCATGCATCGACTGAGGGGGAGGGGTTATTAATAAAAAAATTGCACAAAATTTAACCATTATACATTTACATTTTCCCGTGAAGCGTGTTCTCGTGCTGCCTACGGGTTTTTAGCCTCGGCCTCCTACGCTCGATGCGGTGAGGTGTTTATTGAAGCATGCGGGGCAAGCACTTAGCCACCAACATTATTCCGTTGCAGGAGATTACTTTGCACTACTTTTGCGTGAGATATGCGAGGTTTTAGGGTCGATTATTTCATGCAGAAATATTACAGTGTTGCAAGCAAAGACAAAGGAAATAAGAAAGTGTTGGATGGTAATGATGCATCTACTAGTCATTTGGGATTTGATGGAGATTCTAGTGGTTCAGAGAGTTTGGATGATGAGCTTGGTATTCCTTCAGTTAGGACACTAGGTGTACAGAGAGCTCATTGTAATGTAAAGGCTCCATTGAGTAATCTAGTGGTACGTAGGTCTAACAGGGTCAAATACCCTGTTAAAATATTTTTCTTTTAAGGTTATGCAACTCACCATTATGCTTATATGGTGAAACTAGTTGAGGATGTTGATCCCGCTTGTTTTAAGGATGTTGTTGGTCATGCTCATTGGGATGCAACAATGGATGAGGAGATGGCTGCACTAGAAGCCAATAAGACTTGGGATTTGGTACCCTTGCCTAAGGGTAAGAAAGCTATTGGCTGTAAGTGGGTTTACAAAGTCAAACATAATGTAGATAGTTTAGTTAGTAGGTATAAGGCTAGGCTGGTTGCAAAAGGCTATGCTCAAACATATGGCATAGATTATGAAGAGACATTCAGTCCAGTTGCTAGGATGGCAAATTTTAGGTGTGTGATTTGCCTTAGCATTAGCCAAAGGTTGGAGTTTGCAGAAAATGGATGTTAAGAATGCCTTCTTGCATGGTGAATTGCAAGAAGAAGTGTATATGGAGTAGCCACCAGGTTATGAGGATTTAGAGCATCCCACATGTGTGCAGGTTAAAGAAGGCACTCTATGGCCTGAAGCAAGCACCTAGAGCATGGTCTGACAAGATTGGAGAGTATCTTGTCAATATTGGATTTTGTATTTCTGATACTAATCACTCACTTTATGTGAAAAAGAGAGATGCAAGTTTGGTCATCATAGTCATCTATGTGGATAACTTGATTATTACAGGTGACAATGACAATGGGATTGCTGAAGTTAAAGACTTTTTGAAGAAGAAGTTTGAGATGAAGGATTTGGGTGAGCTGAGATACTTTCTTGGTATTGAGGTGATCATATGTGATGATGGTATATGGCTATCCCAAAGGAAGTACGGCTTGGATATGTTATCCAAGTATGGTATGACAGCATGTAAGCCTCTTTCAATACCATTGGAGTAAAATGTGAAGTTGAGTGCCGACGTTGGGGATGAGATAGAAGACTACTATGTTCAGGAGGATAGTAGGGAGTCTGATTTACATGACTATCACAAGGCCAAACTTGAGCTATACTGTTGGCCTTGTCAGTTAATTTATGCAGATGCCTAGAAAGCCTCATTTGGATGCAGTTAGACGTATAGACG
Organism: Lygodium microphyllum; assembly: GCF_053477565.2. Classification (NCBI taxonomy): domain Eukaryota; kingdom Viridiplantae; phylum Streptophyta; class Polypodiopsida; order Schizaeales; family Lygodiaceae; genus Lygodium; species Lygodium microphyllum. The sequence goes on along the minus strand of NC_141148.1, from coordinate 100,458,632 downwards.
TATATTGAGGTATGTGAAGTTCAATTGACATTATGGAAATTTTTATGAGGCAGATAAGGATGTACATGTCTTTGGATACACAGATGCAGATTGGGCTGGTAGCATGTCAGACAGAAGATCTACTAGTGGATTCATGTTTTCCCTTCGTAGTGCAGTAGTTACATGGAGTAGCAAAAAGCAACCTACAATTGCTTTATCAGTACTACAGAGGCTGAGTATAGAGGTGCTACTATGGCAGCATGTGAGGTGGTATGGCTACAAAAGTTATTAGGTGATTTGGATGTGCAGGGAGATGGTCCAGTTGTCATTCATTGTGACAACATGAGTAGCATACAGATACTAGGAATCCAATATTCCATGCTAGGACAAAACACATTGAGGTGCACTACCACTTTGTGAGAGAGAAGATACTTGCAAGAGAGATTGACTTAGTATATGTCAGCACACAGGATCAGATCGCTGACATTTTCACAAAGGCATTGGGTGCAGAGAAGCTTCCAAAGTTCCAAAGCTTACTTGGAGCTGCAGAGATAGTGAGAGGGAGTATTGAGATGGCAAGCTCAATACATGCGAACATTGATTATGGACCACCTAGCTAGATGAGTCCACATGTCTACACTTAGCACGTTGGTGGTCATTACGATACTCACATGGCCCACTGATTTATCACTTATTATATTTAGTTTATTACACCTACCTATAGCTAGCAAAGATATAGTGCCAGTCGATTGGTGTAGTCTATTATGCACTGTTTGACTTACTAGGCCATTTTCCTTGATGTTGTATCTTATCTATAATTTGTGTACATTGTATAGTGTGTGGAAGAAGAAGAAGAAATCAGCAAGAAAATGTTTTGGCCTCCATCTCTCGTCTTGTGTTCTTGAGTGAGCTTCCTCATGCAACATATGACATTTCTCCTATTTGCTTACACTTCACTCTTCAGTGTTCCCTAAGCTCTAATACCATGTAGAAATTATATAGCACATAGGATAAAATCTAAGTAGAGAGTAGAGAACACACATCAAATATGAGAAGAACAGAGACTACTTTAATTTTAAATGAACTAATATAAAGATGGCTCTATCCACCCATGTACTTCTGTTGTGAAGCACAGCCCGGTGCTCCTTGAATTAAACCATGATGCGCTTGCGCTCTTTTACAAAAGTTTTGACTTGCGCTTTTCCTTGTGCGCCTTTCTCCCTTATTTAGGACTCTTCTCCTTGTGCGTCTTTGTCTTCCGTTTCTCTTTGCCTTGGCCTTTGTCTTTGTCTTCTGCTTTAGCTTTTCCGGATTTTCCACCTTCGTTCATTTGAGGGTTAACATTACCCCCTCCTAAACGAGTGCCAGTCTCATGGCACTCACCGTCGTAGGCGTTACCATGCACCAAAGACATGGGTGGAAAGGACGTCTGTGGTTGCCATGGCGGAGTGTTGGTAGTGGTGGGGAGGAAGGTCGTTAGGGGCATGTTGGTGGGTTAAGTGGTAGGTGGTAGGGCAATGGGAGTTGGTGGTAGGGCTGTTCTTTGGGGGGGTTGCACTGATGGAGTACAAGTGGCGGTTGGTTGGGGATTCTGTACATGATGATTCTTGGAAAGCTTATAGGGTGATAAGGATAGGAATTCAGAGTTGAGTGTTGATGAAGAGCGAACGACACCTTCGTTGGAGACTTCAATACCTGCAATTGAAAACCTCTCATAGGTGGTTTCTCCCTAGGGGTAGTGCTAGTCTTCTTTATCGTGCACAAGACATAGTTTAATTAGTTTAGGAGACAGGTCAAACTCTAAGCAAGTTGAGAGTATTGTCTTGCACTTGAGGACCCAAACTGTGTATATACTTTGGTGCAGATATTATGTGAGTGCTCGTGCATACTTAGATATTACGTAGGTAGAAGACCGCGGGCTGGTTTCTCATAACAACATGTGGATGAAGCAAAGTCGTCCATGGTGGGAAGAAGTACACGTGAAGGTGTATGCGACATCCTGTGCATTGTGATTGCACGACGTAACATATTAGAACACAGGGATACTACACCATCGGTAGCTGGTAGACATTGGGCATGTGCGATGAGGATAGTGTACTTTTCATGGCCATTTATACAATGCTTACCACAATTGATTGCAATGGTATTAAGGCAGAGTGCAAGAGGGAATTGTGTGAATGGGTCAGGGTGACAGGTCTAACCATAGGTGAGACAAGCTCCCTAGGTCTTTCCTGCCCTTGAAGTGCCCTAAACTATTGTGGGTGATGCTAGGGGGCTAGGGGACTAGGGATGGAGCCAGCCGACCAGGGTCCCTGGACGCGCCTAATTTGAGGACCCCTAGGTGCGGTGCTATGATCTTGGGTGCTTCTTATCTTTTCGTTCTTTTGTTTTCTTTTCTTTTCTTTTTTGACTTGCCTGAGTACAACCATTGCAATATGTTGAGGCTATCAGTCTTTCAATGGGTTGGGAAATGTCAAGCTTCAAAGGCTAAGAAAATGGATATGACAGTGATGATTGTGCCCTAGCCTCGTTGTTAGAGAAGCCATTGTTGCGATGTTGGTATGATTGAGGTAACAACCGTCGTGAGCTCACTGTAGAGCTTGACCCAAGAAGAGAGCCTAGCCCATGACTATGATTTGGTTCGTGCGATGTGGACACTCGCAAGGGTGATTTTTCGCTTTCAGCAGTGTGGCTTTGTTGTGGTTCTTTGTGCGGTTAGTGGTCTTGCGGTGACTTGGGCATTGAACACATTTGCATGAAGACCTGTGTCATCCTACATCCACTTGTCACTTCATGAGAGTATATGCAAGTCGCATGCGTCAAGTACAACGAACAAATGCAATCATGTCGAGATATAACTTTTCAAAATGCTATGATGCTAATTGCAATGCCTATTCCAGTGCTTGTTAAAGACGTGGCATATATTAATGATAAGTAAAGAAAGTGTGTACAAGTGGGGAGCCTGCCCCTTTAATCATCAAAAGACAAAAAGTTATGGCAGGATGGCTTGTTAAGCTGCTTGTATATCATAGGGGCTACTCAATTTGCACAAGGCGGGGTGAGTCCGGGTGGTTAGGCGACTGAGGCTCTGCTAGTGAGGGGCTCCTGTGAGGTTGGGTAGGGAAGATGTCGGCCAGGACCTGAATGGTGTAGTCTCTGGCCGTGACCGTTTCCAAGATGCTTTTGAACAATGCATCGAATTCTTCTTTGTCTCGACTGCCCTTTCAGCCTTTGACCACCTGGTGCCCGAGCGCTTGTTGGGGGCTTGCACAACCGGTGTTGCCACACCTTGTGTGCTTCTTTGAGCTTCTACTCCCCTGACTTGGGGATTCTTCAGCCTACGTCCGGGGCGGTGTCTCTTGGGACCTCATTTTTTTTCATACCTTTTTAAGGGTAGGCACATAGCGCACCGGTGGAGGCACTTTTGCTACATGCTCCCTTCGACGGTGGATAGCGTCCTTGCAAGCCAACTGCACTGGGTGCTCCATGTTGACTATTGTAGGGGGACCTACAAAATGCAAACCAAGGATTAGGCCTCGAGGTAGGATAAAACTATTTGCATGGAAGGGATTATACAGTGGGTTATCAAGCGCATATGATGAGGAGGGGAGGGGTGAGGCATGTAGTGCTTATTGTAGAGGGATGGCCCCCATGATGATGTTCATTTAGCCTCCAACCATTAGAAGATCTGGGCTCATGCTAAGCTACGCAGACTCATGGTCATGGATTGGGGCAGGGCTCATCCTCGGAAGGATAGACCGAAAAGGGAAAAAGGTGTATAGAAAGGGACTGCACCCTGTTTACACCATCAGAGATCTTGGTCAGGGCTTCCTATGGTGGTAATGAGGGGTGCATGCCCTCCACCCGAAGGTGAAAATGGTCACACAACTTCTAAATATGTGGTGAGAGGAGAACCAAACGAGCTTAGCCTATTGACCCCAACTCTTCTCCTTGCACTTGACTATTATTGCTTGTGTGTGTTGATAGTGTCTATACATGGTCACAAAAGTCATTGTTTATTTACATACATATCCATGAATCCATGTCACTTCATGAGAATAAAAGTCAATTGTAGAACTCTGGATTGTACTGGAGCGTGGCACACACATCCAGTACTCGTGGCAGCTTACTCAATACCAATAGATATTTTGCAATGTCTAGTAGCATGGAACCTTGTCCGAGTCTACTGGCAACATGTAACTCCTCCTCAATGAGAACCTTATCAAACAGAGAGTTCTCTTGGCTAGGTTCAACTAAGTCCGTACCCCAAATGGTAGTCAGCACACTCGAAGGGAAGTTGGTGCCACATAGGTTGGGTCTCTTTGAGACTACTATTTGGCTGCCATTTGGCCAATCACTCCTCTGAGACTGTCATGGTCTGGGCTCCTAGTTCAGCCATTGCAATGCGGTTTTCACACCAATGCTATTCAAATTGACTTGGGCGCATCATTGAATGTGACAGTTAAGCGCAGTTTGTCGGCTTCCTCGCCAAGAGATGAATCGCATGCATTCTACAGGAGCCTGTTATAGCGCTCGTCAAGATGTTCTTGCTCTTCCCAAGATAAGGGAAATGGCAAGTATTCTTCAAGCTACTCTTTAGGGAATGCGTGCATGTCTGCTAGGACATAGACACGTGCGAACACTTTGAGCTTAGCATCCAACTTAGTTAAGCACTCTATGACACTTCTATGTTCAACGAGGGCTTGCTCGGTTGCTATCTCATGCAAGGTTCTAGGAGTTTGCCTGGGCTTTAGCGTAGCTGGGGGCTCAGGCCTAGATGCGCAAGTTTGGCCAATGCTAGGATTTCTTATGCTCTTGGGGTTTCCATGTTTCTCCTGAGGCTTCGTTATTGCATCATGGTTCTCCTTGGATGATGTGACTGGTATGTGCTATTGTGACAGTGTTATATCCACTCTTGATTTGTCAATGCAAGTTCTATTGTCGATGGATTGAGTGTTGCAAGCAGCCATTGATGGTGACGGCTGCTTTGATTTTTCAGAGCACACGGATGTGTCTAAGGTTTCACCGCTATTAAGAGAGGCATCAATGGGTTCATTGGTGGATGGACTCGATGCTTTATTCATCAGCTCTCCAACGCTCTTTGTCTCAATGTTCTTGGAGTCCACAACCACCTGCAATTGTTGTTGTTTTCGCTGTTTTCTCCTCTTTTTCTTGGTCAATGAAGGTGCATCTCTCAATGACTCAGGACCTTGGACTAGGTCAACCATTGATGTGCTTGGTTGGGCCTCAGCATTTCCTTTCTCTAGTGTGTCCTCATGGGACATAGCTGTGGCCTGCTAAATAGCCTCTCCAGGTTATGAGGGTACAACTGTCTCCCTTTTGGGAGAGTCTAGCTCTTCAGCCAATTCCCATATGTTTAACTCCTCCAGCCTAGGCTTTAGGCACTTTGGAATTGCTGGAGTTGTCAAGGAAGTTGGTTGTGGCACCTCCTTCACAGGTAAACTGCTAAGGACGCATTCTGGAAGGGGCATTGTCACAGCCAAGGGCTATGACTGCTGTGATCCCTGATTGGAAGTAGTAGCAGCTAGTCCAGTGGGCTGGCTATTCTTGGTGGATTGGGGTGTCAGGTCCCTAGGGCGATCGGAAGTGGTCGTGTCTTTTGTTTCCCTTTGAGCATTCATTTGTGTAGATCGAGCATGAGTTGATCTGGTCACATTGGATTGCACAGGCATATCCTTGGGCCGAGAGCTACGGCTAGTGTCATGTCCCCCCTCTTGGATATTTGGAAGCTTTGATGGAGATAGAGATTGGGAGTGAGCAGCCGCCATTGACGATCGCTGTTGTGCTTCCTGTGTCTGTTTGGAAAAATAGGGTGTAGGAGATCTAAGACTCTTAGGTGGACTTGGCACTGGCTAAATGATTTGCTCGAGGCTATTAGACGATTGTGCAATTTGCTTTGTTGAACGATCAGCCTTGCCATGAGCAATGTTGTGCCTATGATGCCTGTTATCCTCTTGGAAAATCAAAGGCTCTTTGGGCACTAATGGCTTTTGTGCACACTCAATGGCTACATATGACATCTGCTTATTAAGCATGCTAGGCTGAGGCTCTTTCTTTCAAACACTCATGTCTGGTTTCTTGCCTCGAGACCTAGAGTTTCTCTTAGATTTCCTCCTGTGCTTCATTGCTTTTGATGCAATCTTGCCTTCAGCTGGTAGAGATGGTTTAGCAAGGGATTTTGGTACCCAAATCCATCAGTTACCTAGGTAATACCCTTGAGCACGTAGCAGCGCTTTTGATATCCATCCTGGCGTTGTGTTGACCCTCCATCGATGCCTTTGTCTATAAGGCTTGGGCTTCTTTTGGGGTCTTCTACGATATTTGTAAGTCCAAAGCCCGTCCTTGGCATTGTCCCTTGACCTTCTTGATTCAAGCATGGCCTCACTCACTGGTTCTCATTGTTCGACATGTGCTTGTATCAAGTCTTCCAACAAGTCCTTACTCTCATTAGTAGGCTTGACTGTTATGTCAGCACCTTCCTTGCCTTTCCTTCGAGGTTCGATGAGGTCACCCTTGCTAAAGGTTGTGACCATCCTCACACCCGGGAGTGTCAGGTGTATCCTCTATGCCACATAGTCAGCCTCACATTTGGTCGCCCTTTTGAAGAGTCTCCCTAGGAGGGTTTCCTTACCATATTTAGCACTATTTGGAGGAACATGAAATAGGATAGGCAAGCTTTCAGTTTCAATTATTGCAAGGATATTGCACTTCCCTATGAGTGCTTGTGGAGGTCCCCCATAAGGGCTAAGAGTTGCATTAGTCGGTGTCAGCTCTGGTTGGCCTAGTAGGGTCCATGCCTCTTAGGTCAAGACATTAAAATCTGCTCCTTCATCAATCAGAGCATCGATAGTATGCTCTCTTTTCACGGTGAGTTTGACCCTAAGATAAGCAGGTGGTACTATGTCTTCATCTTCCGGGTCTTGGCTTGTAAATTTAAGCCTTCTGACAAATGCCCTTGAGTCCCCAACTGCATGACCAGATGTGGATTCTCCACTAATGTCTTGGCTTGTCAGTGTAGTGCTATTCAAGGAGCATCTATTGTCAGGACTGTCATATCTAGTCATTCTCTCTATTGTAACTTGATGTTGTTGCTTTCCACTTTGACTAGATGCAGTCCGAATCCAACACGTATGTGTTTTTGCAGCATGGCCTTATTGCTCTTGTTGGCTAGATTGGCCCATTGAGGTTCTAGGGTCTGTGTTTCTCTTGGTTCGGGTATGGGCTTTTGGTTGCTCTTTTGTCAGTGAGAATCCATGTTCGTGTAGAGCCATTACTACACTAGGGTCTAATTTGGAGGACCTGTCATGGCACGCATTTTCTCTCCAACCTACTTGGGGAAGGTGCGGAGCAAAGCCCCCTCTGCGGGGGTCCCGGGGGGGCAATCCCCCCGGCCCGCAGGGTCGTTACGGTAAACACCGTGCACAATTTGGACGACCGTTTAGCCAAATTTTGAACTACTTGCTCTAAGTTTCAACCCAGTGATGGATCTGTGATGTGCCTTTAGCTCTACGTAGCCTTTGGGGTCAATCTTGGGGTTCAGATGAGTCAAAATTTGTGTTCTAGATACCTGTCCAATTTTGACAGTTTTCTATCCGATTCTCAGATGTCCGATTTTCAGGAGTCCGGTTATCATAATCGGACATCCAATTTTGGGTTGGTCCAATCTGCCCAATGGTCCAATTTTGGGTGGTTTATCTGAGTGAGTTCCTTCAGTTATTGAATACAATCCTCAATTTATGGTCACTCAGTGTGTGTGTCGCTTCTCGTGCACTTGTGCTCAATCAGGCTTTCAATTTCCTTAAGTGCATTCGAGTGCGAAAATTCAAGGTGAGTGCAACAAACAATCTCGAAGTGTCTTACGCACTTTCGCTTTGTTTCGGGCTTGATAGGCTTGTTGGTCAATTTTCTGGCCGCCTTGACAGGGTTCAGGTTTTTCTAATATGTTGCCTTGTTTGTTTTTGGCCAATCAGGTTTCAACTACTCAGCGCTTTGCGTCTAGGTCTCTAGGTCTCGCTACTGCCTACTTCAAGCTGCTAAGCGGCTGCTCCCTACGATTTCATCTATTCCGTGTGCCAGAATCAAGTTCTGAGCATCAGAAGCACTTTCGATAGTTTGCGCTACTGAGCTCTAGTCGGGTCAGGTCAAATTTCTAAGAATTTGATAGAAATTTACACTCGGTCCAATTGGTCCAAATTGCAGGGTCCGAGTGGGTCACTCAGACGGGCCGAGGTACATGGGCCGAGGGCCAAATTTGTGACTCGAACAGGGTAGACTCGGACAGGCCGAGGTGCAAACTCGAACAAAGTCGCTCAGACAGGTTGGCTCGGACGGACCGAATGGTCAATTCGGACGAGGTCATTCGGATGGGCCGAGGCACTTGGGCCAAGGGCCGAATATGACACGTGGTCGAGGGCTGAATCCTATGGTTGGGATGGTTTGGCTCGGATGGTTTGACTCGGATGGGCCGAGGGCCGAATTAGTCAATGGTCCAAATGGTCGACTCGGACGGGCCGAGGGCCGATTAGGGTCTCGGGCTGAGTGGGCCAAACAAAAGAGGGCTGAATCAGCCGGCCAAGCCGAATGAGTTTTTGGGCCGAGGGCCGATTCTGGGGTTCGGCCCAGAATGGCTGTCAGTCGGACGGGCCAAACGCGGCGCAGTTTTGGCAAATTTGACGAATAATGCTTCGTTTTTTTTTTTTGGTCTTGAGGGGTCACACAAACTTCCAGAATGCAAGAATAGACATGAATGAAGGATTCTATACCCCTGGAATAGCAAATAACCTCCAAAGTACAAATCGGCAAGCAAATCAAACCCTCTTTCCCTGTTTTGATAGCAGAAACCCTAATGCTTATTTTCTTTGTTTTTCTTTGTTTTCTCCTACTCTAATGCATCCAAATCACAAAGTAAATACCTACACTACTCCATCTCACAACATAAATCTCAAAAAGCAAAAAACCTACTTGCTAAGGAGATCAAATACCATCTTCAACCCCCTCACTTCCTACCTATCTCAAGCACCGGTTCGGGGAAAACCCTACTTCAATGCTCGATGTGGAGCGGGCAAGCACTCAAGGCTTGAATCCGTTGATCCCAGCAATGGAACCAAAATGTAATGGGAGCTCATGCTCAACCGCCAAGACCCACGGACCGCTTATTGCTTCAAGTGTTTCAAGCCGAATGCTAGTGGCTACCTCTCACATAGCCTACACGCTCTCATGCCTACCACGTGTAGTGAGCTTACCTTCATGCCGATCGAGTTGCCTCCTCTCCCACACACTCGGTAGCTCCATGATCCAAGTGCAAGCTTCAAGCAAGCTTGATCCTCCCACTCCAAGCTTCAAGCTCCATCACCGCAAGCAAGATAAGAGAAGAGAATAGAAGAGAAGAGAAGAAGAGAGGAGAAGATGGAGAGCTTCTACACCCCATAGTCCCTCACCCTCACACGCTCACTCCCTCACACTCTCACACTCCCTCTCTCAAGCACAAGCTCAAGCAAGCAAGAACAAGAAGAAGAAGAAGAAGAAGAGGAGAGCTACTTTTGGCCACACACAAGAATGAGCTTCTCATTCACTTTTCAACTTTATATACAAAACCCTAAATCCCTTTTGGGCGGTCATCCCCTTTTCTCCTTTTTTACATGGCCGGCCATAGCCTAGGCCCTTTTTCCCATTGTCCTTCTATCTTCCTAGCTTCCTTTCCACCACCCGTCTACATTTACAAATTGCACGGGTGAGAGCCTGGCGCTCCTTGAATTAAACCATGATGTGCTTGCGCTCTTTTACAAAAGTTTTGACTTGAGCTTTTCCTTGTGCACCTTTCTCCCTTATTTAGGACTCTTCTCCTTGTGCATCTTTGTCTTCCGTTTCTCTTTGCCTTGGCCTTTGTCTTTGTCTTCTGCTTTAGCTTTTTTGGATTTTCCACCTTCATTCGTTTGAGGGTTAACACCTACTCAAACGATCTACGTGACTCGAGATGGATTCTCGAGGCCCTATTACTATTGCAACGATAGAAAAACTTAGAGGAAATAAGACGCATCCTCATGGATTGCAAGAATTGTCCTTTTTGGACAAGACTTGTATCTCACTTAAAATTCCAATATAAAGTTTGCTTCTAAGGAACCTATCTGAATTGTTTTCGTGTCCGTGCCATAAGTTATGCAAATGAACCCTATTCCCTAAAAGACTTAATTAAGGAAGTTGATTTTAAATATCACACATAAATGTGATAGGACCTAATTAGGAAACTAAACAATGCCTATTGAGGGAAGCAGGTGGGCAGAACCCCTAACGGGTTTGTCCTATGGCAGGGTGGTCCCACAAAATTGGGAGGCTTCTCACAATGTTCTACCATCATATGTCCTTTAAGTATTGTTAGGTTAGAACCCGATTCATGCCGTTTTAGGGGACTAGAATGGGACTATGCTCTATGGGCAAAGAGGTTGAGTAGTGCACCCCTCTCATTTCCCATCCTCTTTGAACCAAGTGCGGCATGGGTTTGCTTCGGCTTGGGTATCTCTACCTAAAGTAGGTATCCAAGACTCGACGCTAGAATTCTATCAGGAGACCTTGTCCACTAGGAACCCTGATTTCAAGTCGATCCCAATGGGTTCTGGGAGTGTTAAGCAGCATCACTTAGACTCGTCTCTTACTTAGACTCATCTCTCAATGGACCACTAAAAACATGTCTGGACAGCTGACAGGCAGCACGTTACAACCTAATTCATAAGAGATGTGTTTCCCGTAGTTACAGTCCCGTTGGTTGTGGTGGAAGTTTCAGCATTTGGAGAGGTCTTTTGCGAGTCATTGTCCCAAGTGGATTCAAGAGATAAAGTAGGAGAAATGGATTTGAGGTGGGAGAATGTAAGAAAAGATAGCTTAGTTAAATACCAAGATAGGGGAAATTGAGCTAACTCTCTCCCTTTTGCAGCCTCTCCAGGTAACTCTCTCTCTCTCTTTCTCTCTCTCTCAAGCTCTTTCTAGCAATCTATTGGAGGGGTATCCCTCTCTCTACCTCTCACTTAGGGTCTCCTTGTGCTTTCCTAATTGCTCCATATGCCTCATATTTATAGCTAAACAAGAGAAGAAGGGTTGTGGCTAAGAAGAAGAGCTCTTTATGGAAGGGATCTTGGAAAAATCAGCAATTTGATGCTCAAATAACAATTTTGATAGTTCCATTGGCTTTGAAAGGGGGTGAAACCCCAAGACACTTGCTTAGAAATCTTCCAAATCACTCCTTCTTCGTGTGTTCGAAGTGATGTTTACTGCCTGTAAACTGCAATCGCAATGTGCGCGATTTCGCCAATTCTTCTTTTTTGTATTAAATCTCCAAAACAAGTTGAAAATCACTTGCATTTTTTACATGACATCCTATTCTAGAAATCTCCATAGATTTTTAGGATATTTTCAATAAGTAATATCTAAAGTATCCAAACACTAGTTTTGCCCAAAAATCTAATATTTTTAGACCATCCATACTATACACATTAACACTAGTAATTAATATGACTCATAACTCTCGTTCATGTTGTAACTTCCATGAAGGGTGGCTATAGTCCTTGTCAATCCGAGAAAAATATCGAATTATGACTCTTGGTTTTTTTATGTTTTCAATTAAATAAAACTTATTAATTATTAATGTTAGTTAGTTTTTACTTTAGTAAGTAACCTTACTAACTCAATAATTGACTAACTAACTAATTTTTTATAGCGTGGAAGTATTACATCCTCCTCCCCTTAGAGAAATCGAGATGTCCTCATCTTGAGAGAAACCATGGGTATTGTTGATGAAGAGAATTCTCATCTATCCATCTAGCATCTTCTTCAAGATAATCCTTCCACTGGATAAGTTTCTCTCTAAGGGTTCTACTCCTTAATTGTTTCTTCCTCGTATCTAGGATTTTATTTGGCTACAACTCGAGGACTCTTTGGCTAGGCATTACAATTTTTTGATCACTCAGTACATGGCTAGGATTAGCACATATTTCTTTAGTAGACTAACATGAAATATGTTGTGAATTTTTACATTTTCAGGGAGTTGAATTTGTAAGCATTAGGTCCTAGGATTTTGAGGATCCTGTAAGGCTCACAATACCTTGGGCTAAGCTTTTTAAATTCTCCCAAGGATAAGGAACTCTTCTTGGGTCGTACATGAATGAAAACCATATCCCCCTCCATGAAGAGCCGCTCTTGCAAATTCAAATCTGCATAAGCCTTTTGCCTATCCTTGGCGGCTTTGATGTCTTGCCTAACGTTCTTAACATGTTCATCCATTTCTTCTAGCATCTTCTTGGAAGCCTCTACCCTTAAAGTAGGATCCAAGAAATTTAATGGAGAATGGAAATCATGCCCATACAATGCTTGGAAAGGTGTCATTTGAATGCTTTGCTAGAAGGAAGCATTATAGGTGAACTCCACCAAGGGTAGATATTGGATCCACTTCTTGGGTTCGTGACAACAATATGCTCTAAGCATATCTCCAATCACTTGATTGACCCTTTCTATTTGGCCATTAGTTTGAGGATAATAGACCATACTAAAACAAAGCTGAGTCCAAATAGCTTCAAATATCCCTCTCTAGAAATGAGATGTGAAAAAGGGAGTCTGGATCACTGATGATCCTTTCGGGAGACCATGGAGTTTGAATATCTCCTTAATGAACAATCTAGCAATATTTAAAGCCTTATAATTTGTCTTTACTGGGATGAGATGTGCAACCTTGGTGAGCATATCTACTACAACCATAATTGAGTTGTACCCACCTGGAACTAGAAGTGACCCAACAACAAAGTCCATGTTGATAAATTCCCACTTGATCTGAGGGATGTTGAGGGGTTGTAGCTTTCTAGGCATCTTGACATGCTCTACCTTGATGCATTGGCAACACAAACATTCCGTGACATATTTGAGTACATCTTCCTTAAGTCTTTCCCAATGATAGCTCTTCCTAACCATGTTGAGGGTCTTGGCATATCCTAGGTGACCAAAGGAAGGGGAATCATGTGCTTCCCAGAGTATCCATTGTTTAAGTCTTTGGCTCAAAGGAATATATAGTCTTGTCCTAAAGTAATCTAGGCCTTCATAGACAGAGTACTCTTGGTATTTAACTTTGAGTTTGGGACTTTGGTCATTTTCTAGGATCTCCTTTATCATTTTTTGATATTGTGGGTCATGTTTAGAGTCCTTCCTAGCCAATTCAAGGATAGGGTTGCTTGGCATTGACACCATGGCGGCTAGTGATCCGATCGTCGAAGGTTCCTCCATAATGAGAGAGTTGAGGAACACTTTACGAATTAAGGCATCAATGACCACATTTTCCTTGCTACGTCTATATCTGATTTCAAAGTCATACTCTTGTAGCACCTCGATCCAGTGGCATTGCCTCATGTTGAGGTCAACCTGGGTAAAGATCCATTTGAGACTCTTGTGGTCCATGATCAAGGAGAATTTGTTGCCGAGAAAGTAGTGACTCTAGAGTTTGAGGGCATGAATGATAGCCAATAGTTCCAAGTCATGAGTAGCACAATTTTTCTCAAGAGTTTTTAACTTTCTTGAGGAATATGCCATAGGATGGCCTTCTTGCATTAGTACATAGCCTAGTGCAAGTGAGCTGACATTTGTAACAACTTTGAACTCCTTGCTCAAGTCTAGGAGCTTCAGAATTGGCACTGTCACTAAGCTATGTTTGAGTTGGTCAAAGCTTGCTTGTCCAGTGGATGTCCACACTATGGTAGCTTGCTTCTTTTTAGTAGATCTATGAGAGGTGCTGCAATTAAGATGTAATCTTTGATGAAGATTCTATACCATCTTGTTAGACTAAGAAAGCTATGCACTTCCTTAATAGTGGTTGGTGGGGGCCATTCTTGTACATCTTCAACCTTTCCAAGATCCACAGAGATTCCCTTTTCTGATACAATGAAGCCTAGATACTCAATCTATTGTTTGAGGAAGGCACACTTCTTCTTTTTGGCATAAAGCTTGTACGTCCTCGTGATTTCAAGGATAATGCAAAGTTGAGGCTCATGATCTTCTTCTTCATTGGATTAGACCATGGTTTCATCAAATAAAACAAGTACAAACTCATCAAGGTATGGTCTAAAGATATCCTACATTAGCCTAATGAATGTAGCAGGAGCATTGGTTAATCCAAAGGACATTATTATGAACTCAAAATGACCATATCTGGTGCTGAAAGTTGTCTTTGAAGTATCCTCATCCTTGATGTGGATTTGGTAATACCCTGATCTTAAGTCAATTTTTTAGAAGATTTTTGCCCCTTGTAGCCGATCGAGCAACTTATCTATCCTTGGGATAGGATATTTATTATTGATAGTTATTTCAGACCTATGTAGTCAAGGAGTGTTCCATCCTTCTTCTTCTTAAACAACACAGGAGCTCCCCATGGCGAACTACTAGGCCGAATGAACCCCTGATCTAAAAGTTGTTTGAGTTGCTTCTTTAATTTGATAGCTTTGGGAATAGATATTTTGTATGCTCTTTTTGCACAACTAAAGCAGCGCGCCTGGTATGAGTTTGATATCATGATCAATCTCCCTTGGGGACGGTAGCTCTGTCAAGTCTTCGAGGAACACATCTGCATACTCCCACAATCAATCAAGGTTTTGAAATTCTTACCTTGGTAGTGTGAAGGGGTTTTGATCATCGAGAATTGGTGATTCGGTCCCTTTTTATGGAGAGTGGCATGGATTGTTGCATTTTCAATCTCTCATTCCATAGTTGGTTCTTCCTCTTCATTTACTTCTTTGATGGTGATATTGGAAGTCCTTGCCCTCCCCATTACTACTTGACCCTGACCACGTGCAGCTCTGGTTTGCCCATGGAATCGTCCTTGGCCATCTAGTCCTCATCAAGTTTGGGACACTCTCTTTTGAAGTGCCTAGGTTCCTTGCAGTAGAAGCATCGCAAGTTTTGGTCATTTCTTTGTGTAGGAACAAAGTCACTAATTGCATTTGCCTTTGATTTCCTCCACTATCCTTGACCTTGTCCTTGTACTCTTTTAAATTCGGCTTTTGTTATTCCTTAGTTCTGGTCTTTGTAAGACCAAGATCTATTATTCTTGGATTTGGACTGAACTTCTTGGGCAATGGGACTTGCTCTTATCAATGCGTATTGTAAATCTGTAGGATGCATAGATTCCAATCTGGTATTAATTGGTGGATCTAACCCATCACAAAATTTGGAAACCTATTGGGATATGCTCATAGTGGGGTGTACTTTAGCAAGGAGACTAATTTTGAGTAGTATGCCTCTAGAGATAGACCAAATTGCTTTATCTTAAAGAACTTGTTCATCTTCTGAGTCATGTATGCCAATGGCATATATCTCCCTTGCGCTGCCTCTTTGAGTTTATCCCAAGTTACTATTCTTTCAGCTACTCCTTGGTCCTTGCACCACTGCTTCCACCAAATCCTAGCTTCACTAGTCAGCTTGAGCTTGGCAATCATAGCCTGGTTTTTACAGGTGTTGTTCCTGACTGCTGCACTGAAGTAATCCTCCATGGATTCAATCCATACTTCAGCATCGACTTCAACAATCTTCCCTTTCCCATCAAATTTTGGTGGTTTGATTTATTTGAGAAGAAACTTCTTCTCTTGTGCCTCTTCCGAGCTTAATGTTGGAACATGATCTTGATTCTGCATTTGGGGTTGTGTCTGATTTTATTAAAATTTCACATTAAGATTGCATTTACACATATCTTCACAACTTGTCTCAATGCTCCAATTTCGATTAAATCACACATACTTCAACAATGTGTGACAAGTTAGGTAATCATAAAATTCTCATTTATTCAAAAGAGGTATAAGCCTCAAGTACAATCATTTGGGGGAGATAGAAATAGGCTGGATAACTGTTCAAAAGATACATCAACACCAGGAGAACAATTCCTTATTGGATTCTTTTACAGGGATAGAGTAGTAATATGGTTTTGGGAAATGGATTCTCAGGAAGCGATAAGTCATGGGAAGTTTAGGAAATCCCAGCTTCTGATAGCCATGATGTTCGCATCGCCTCATTATTTTAATTATATCTGTTCGCAATACTTTGACCACACCTCTTCATAGATGTAGTGAGTCTGTTCTACATGTCAATATGCGATGTGCAGGATCAAGTTCACACGTGCCTCATGGAAGATGAATAACTTGATAACCTTCAAGTCCTCCAACCATTTTAGCCTCTTCAAATTGTTTCGAAGATAAGCAAACTGGTTGGCATCTATGTAGCAGTAAGCACTCCAAGTCCAATGCCTTTCCACAAACAATAGTGAAGGGTTATAGAGGCAATCCAGGATCCCCATCATGTTGGTTCTTTGGTGATAGCTTGAGGAGCTCATAGTAGTCTCGAACATGATATGAAATATGAGGAATCTGCTCTATGCCTCTTGTAGGTGTGGACGCAACAACAATCCTCACGTGAGTAATTTAAAAAATATTTTCTAGTGAAAAAGTTAATTCACTCTACTTGATTTACTCTTATATTGCTTATGTTTTTTGTTGGTTTTCTCTAATATCAACTGTAACGTGCCTAGGTCACGATACATTTTAGTAGTCTGATCTAAAAGATGCCCCCTGGAACTCCCATGGAATGTCATAGGGTTTATCGGTTAGCGACTCCCGAGTCTACTCTGCAATGAAACATATCGGCCAACCTTATTAGGATCGACCTAAATCTTCCTGGGTTTCTAATGGTCAAGTCATTCCACAATCTTCTAGCATTGTTCAAATGATCTACTTTGTGTAGAGCATCTAAACTGAGGTGGAATCATATCGCACTTGGTTCAAAGAGAATGGGAAAGGAGAGGGATGCATCGCTCGACCTCTCTACTCATAGGGTAAAGTCTCATTCCAGTCCCCTAAAATAATATGAGCTAAGGTTCTACCCTACATTATCTAAGGTCCCACTTGCTTCCCTTGATAGATTTAGTTTCCTACTTACCTAAGGGCACATTAGTGGTAACACATACAAGTAGCTTCCTTAATTAACATGTTAGTCACATGTCCCTTTACGTAATTTTATGCACTGACATGAAAACAGATCGGACAAATTCCTTGAAAGTAAACTTTATATTGAAATTTCAACTGAGATACAAATCCCGTCCATGGGACAATTCTCGCAATCCATAAGGATGCGTCTTATTTTCCTCCAAGTTTATGCCCTTGCACTAGTAACAGGACCTTGAGATTCCTTCCTGAGTCACATAGAACATCTGAGTAGGACTGGAGGTAGGGGATCTATAGCAAGAGCCTCCGTGGCACTCGAGCATCCTCCTACAAATATATGTTTCTATGAAGAGATCTCTCACGATGGATTTGGTTCACTTTCCAGACATTGTTATCAAAAAAACCCCCTTGGATAGGGTTGGTGGCTAGCTAGAGGTGCTCAACATGCCTTTTCCATGTGTTTCAACCTGAATCCAATTTGAAATATTTTCTTCTTATCAATTCCTTTATTAGATGACTCCTTTTCCAAATAGGTGTTCCTAAGTACAAACACAAGCAGAAGTGCACAATATGTACTAGACAATTCTTTGTTCTCTCTGCCACTGATTTGATGTGATAGCATCTAGTCTCGGCTTTATCCCCGTTATCGTTTGAGATTTCTAGAGATAACCTAATTTAATTTTCTCATTCTTTTAAATGAAGGAGTATCCTTGCAATGTTGATTGCAATTTGGGACATTGGCTTCCCTACAATGAAACCCTACGTATTCATTTGAACTAGGGTCTGTCATATAATTCATATAGTTACTTAAGGACTTTGAATTCCTTTCAGCTTCAAGTAAGATGGACCTTAAGAAGAATCCTTTCAACTCTTTAGGATTTGAAACTCTTTCAACTTCCTCGGAACCCTATGTATTCTATCATAAGTTCATTCTATGGTTTGTGAGATGTAATACGATTTCCTATTATTTCAACCAAGCAAACGGATGCGGATGCATAAAATCTATCTGCCTTAATTGTAGTTTAATGCATATTCTTAAAATTTTTTATATATAAATTAGCATGAAATTTCCATGCAATTTATGTGCAATTTAACGGCTTCTTAGTGCAATTTTAATTGATCACCTAAGATGAATGCAATGAACAAAATTTTCCTAGTATGCTCATTATCTCAAAACATGCTCAATTAAGTTGCGATAATTAATGTAAACATTCTTTTCTCCCAATTTATTTTCTCTAATACAACGGGGTACACCCGATTCATACGACATGTGTTTCCCATAGTTGTGGTCCCTTGGTTCACGATTGCCTTGGTTGTGGTGGGAGTTTCAATGTTTGGAGAGATCTTTCACTTGGAGGTTATCGTCCGCAAGTAGATTCAAGAGATAAAGAAGGAGGAATGGATTTGAGATGGGAGAGTGTAAGAGAAGATGGCTTAGTTGAAGACCGAGATAGGGGGAATTGAGCTAACTCTCTCCTTTGCAGCCTCTCGGGGTAACTCCTCTCTCTCTCTCTCTCTCTCTCTCTCTCTCTCTCTCTCTCTCTCTCTCTCTCTCTCTCTCTCTAAAGTTTTGTAACAAGTAGGATTACAACAAGTTCCTAAAGAGAGTTATTCAAATAACTCCTACTTCATCGATATGTAATATTGAGAGAACTCTTATATCCAACATTCGTAGCATGCTCAACTAGCTTGAGGTGCCCCACTCCACACATGATATCTTCTCAAAGAGATCATTTTTTATGATGATATTGAATACAATGTCAACACAAATGAACCATACAATAATAGTAGGTATTTTGGGTGTTCATCGAAGAAGTATTGCTATAGCCAATTCCTGTCTTGAAATTAAAGATGATGAGGAAGTTTTTCCAAAGTGTGTGTCAAATACAATTGCCTCAATGCAACATCATCACAGCTAAAGTAAGAGATCTAGTGTATGCATTTTGGAGCATGGAGATTAGAGTCTCACCCAACAAAAAGGATACATGTCAAAAGCAAGTTGGACAAAATATGTTGTGAAGCATCATGCGCCTGTTTTTGATGACTTGTAGATTCATTCAAACCATTCCTATTATCTTTTGTTCCTTCATTTGTGTTAGGTGTGTTGTAGTCTACATGTACTACATGTCATTGTGCCTATTGCATTCCTTGTATCAAACTTATAGCACATCATTTATTTCTCATAGAAAGATTTGGTATAGGAGAGCCTATATTGATATGAAGGTGCCCATATTGTACCTCTTGTACCACACTATCCTTCCATGTTAGATACTCAATTTCAATTTTTATCTAATTGGAGTTGTGTGTAATAATCTCCAAATTCCATTTGCTCTTTACTTTCATATATTGTATCTCATTGTACAGTACCAAAATTATTTCTATAAAGTTTCAAATTTGTACTATAAAATACCAAATGCTTATGTGAAGTATTAAATTGCTACTGTATATTATAAAGAAGATCTAGTACTCCAACGCACATGAAAAGTACCAAAAGGCTATTATAAAGATTCAAACTGGTACAACATAGTACAAAATGGGGTATCAAAGGGCTCCAATACTCTTACATTTCCCATAATAGTACCAAATACCTTTGTGAAGTTCAAATTTTGCACTTTGTAGTACCAAATAATTGAAGCACTCTATTATATATCATAGCACAGCACCAAAAAATCTTTGGTAAAATACCAAATTGATTCTATATAGTACCAAATTGGATTTGTGTAAAGCCAAAAGGAGCACCAACTACCATGGTACCAAAAATATTTCATGTGAAGTACCAAATTGGTTCTATGTAGTACGAAATTGACTTTGTGTATAGCTGAAAGGGGTTCTTAGACCAGTCTAGTACTCTCATATTTCGTAGCACATGTACCAAAATTTTGATATAAAGTCTCAGATTGATACTATAAAGAACCAAATTGATATTGCAAATTACCAAATCTATACTGGATAGTATCAGATAAGGGTATCAAGATGTTCTAGCATAGTATCAATGATTATTTTAAACAAAAAACTAACCTTGTGAGTTTGAATGTTTAATGTCATAGATTGAGTTGTACCAAAAATTCAAAAGGGCAATACCTTGAGACATTAAAGTCTTACTTTGTCCAAAAATTGGACTGGCATATGTTTAGTGTGTATATCATGTCCAAATGATATATTTTAAGGAGGTATTTATTCTAATGAGACAAAACAAGTTTGGGCACCATGGAAAGGATCACGCATGTGCATGCTTTGTTTGTTGTAGAAATGATTATCTGGGTCAGTGTATGGCAAACCAATCAGCATATCATAGCATCACCAATATGTGAAAATCACTTATATATCCAAAGTCTCTGATTCAAAATACCATGCAGAAAAATGCTTATTTGAGGATTGTGGTAGATGTGGAGTTAAGAGGTTAATAATGTGTCCTAATGAGAATTCAAAGGATGATCCATGTGCCTTACTTAAACACTCTGACATTTATGTGATCCATGTATCTATGGACAATGGAGAAGATGCAAGAACTTGCAATACATAGAAGAATGGAACCATATCGTCATCTAGCCTATCTCAGAATCAGAGGATGCTTACAACAATGAGGAGAATGATGACGCTGAAGACATTGACAGTTCTAGTTTTGTTTTGTCTGTGCAAAATAACTTGCACTTGCCCATTTTTGAAGGTAGCATCCCTAATCATTTGTGTGAGTTGTTGTCCAATGGAAACAACTTTGGAGTCAAGGCAATAGACAAGATGAGGGTTTAAATATGATCAAATGCACGAGAACTATATATCAAACAATGAAGGCATAAAAGGATTCGTGGCATAACAAAATTTTCAAAGGGGGAAATGTAGTTGAAAGCTTATACTGTGGCCAAGTTGAAGGTAGGATTGACACATACAGCCTTCTCTAGACCACACATCTCTAGTTATGATCCATTCACACCTTGTAAGAGCAATTAGGTTTTCCATGGAGCCTATCCCTAGATGTTAAAATAGATTCAAGATATCTAATGAGGTTTATGAAAGCATATATAGTAGCATACCATATAATGATCATCATCATCATCATCATCAAGATGCAGAAATCATGGAACAGATAGCACCAAACAATGGTAGAAAGCACCAAGAAATACATATGACAACTTCTTCCAATACAAAAAATCCAACCATGTATATTATTTCATTAAAGAGGATTGTTTTCCATCCCTATCTTAAGCTTCTTATGTTCTCATAGTAGCCATCAAGGTCTTAGAATGCCAAATTTGCAACTAAACACATACATATTGTCTAACAATACCAAATTTGGTACTATTGATAGTACTGTGACATACCCGCCTTTGTTACGTGACAAGTAACGTTTTAGTAGTCGCCCAAAGTTTACCTTCCAGCCATCACCATCCGTACTCTAACCACAATGATCAGATTTTTTTCGGCTCTATAACCCTAGGTCTATGCCGCAAGGGAAGCATCCAGTCGTTACCCATGGAGGACCAACCTGAAGGTTCCTAATTGACCTAACAGTCACCTATCAACAACTAGCTCATATCCGAAGGTGTCCTTCGAGAGGCTTTTCCAGAAGGAGCAACTTCCATTGCCCTTAGTTCATGGAGTACAACGATTTTTTCTAGTAGCAAACTAAGGATTTATGAAATCCCTTGCAATGCTCTGGCATAACCGCCATACCTTTCCCCTAAGAAAATTTACAGTTTGGGTTCTAAGACCAAACCCTAGCTAAGTCAATGAATCCACCGTTCCTAGAGTTTCTTCCTTGCGTTTTTTTTTTTGGGAAACCTCTCTACTAACCGAGACCACCTTGCCATAGGACTGGATTCGTCGGGAATCCATCCACCCACTTCCCTCTATGGAACTTCTTAGTTATCTAATTACCTCTCACATTATGTGAAACATATAAAAATAACTTCATAATTTAAAAAAATCATTTTATGCACAATTTTTCATTTGCATAATTTACTCATGGACATAAAATCAGAATAAAATAAATTTATTTTTTATATTCAATAATGTGTTTCCCACCCATACATGAGAAAAATTACAATTTCACGTGTTACTTCATCCAATGCATCTGCACATCACCAAGATCAAATCCACCTATAGCTAGCGTTTTTAGGTGTCCCAAGTAGAACTTGGACCATACAAGGGACCAAGTAGTTCCTAGGTGCGTAAAGGATTTACTAGCCAAAGCCCCCTTGGCACCTTAACCACCTCCTACTTAATACGATCCCTACTGAGAAACCTCTCGCCATCAGAGCTGGTCCATGCTTCCGTGGTGATAAAAACATCCCCTCTTAATATGGGGATTCAACACCTATAGGGCTCCTCAATTTTTATATGTCCCAATACTTAATTCTGATTTGTAAATCGGATGTTGTATGCAAACATAGCGAGTACCAGAAGGTCCCTAAGAACAAAGAACTCTACTTTAAGCTCAAAATTCAAGAGAATAGATTTGCACGACATGAGGCAAAAAGACCAATTGGGTACAATCTCCCCCCATGCCTTGTGTGAGCGTTCCACAAAGTATGTATTTAATAATTTATTCATCTCCAAGCTCAAAAATAGCCCAATTTTTACAATTAGCATCCTTTAGCTTTTGTGTTTGCTTTTGTCCAAATAAAGAATAAAGGGGTTGGGCGGTTTGGACAGTGCCCAAATATAATGTCCAATGATGAATATTTAAATCATGTGTCCATGCGCATACAAAATAACAAATATATGTCAAGCGCTTCAATAAATAAGCGTGCCAAAATAAATATTAGCACCATGGCTAAGATGCACTCCCATCAAAAATGATAATTTCTTCTAAATAACTTGAATATACGCTATCGCCCAGTGCTACCCGGCACCACTACCGCCTGCTCTACACATCAACTGAAGCATTCACAATTGTTAGAAAATAATTAAACCGATAAAAGTGAATACCTAGTAGTCTTCAGCTACAAAATAAATAAAAAGGTTGGAACTATGTCCTAACCTTAATTTAATACGAGTGCGCACTCTAAACTCATAAACATCCATTAATTTAAATATGTATTTTGCGGAATCACCTGCTATGGAATCAGCCACTTGCACATTAAATTAACGTGACGCCCGAAAAGGACAAGTCTCCCTGTCAACTTTTTGCACAAGGAATCCACCTTGTGTACGAGCCCCAACAAATAAATATACTTTTATAAAATCCACCGCAAAACCTCACGAAATCCATCGTGGTCTCATGAAATCCACTATGGAATATGCCTCATGGCATCATACCCCCGAGGTGGGATAGCAATTGTCCTCAATTGCTATTAGCTCAATGTGGAACGAGCAGTGAGGGGTAAGCACTTAGGTCACGAGTGTGCATCCATTGGGCCTCTTCAACAATATAATTTTTGAATTTTACCAAATATCTAGAATATCTATGGCCAGTTCCAGTGGTCATATAATGAGTGTCTAAAATAGTTTCGCGTTCAATGATTTCAGTTTCTTCTTCTAACAAAGGAGGATTTTCATAGACATGGTGGACAGGTAATTGGCCTTTGAAAGGTCATAACAAACTAATATGAAAAGTATTGTTGATTTGTAGTGTTAGGGTAGTTCTAATTTAAATGCATTGTCATTGATTTTGTGAATGATTTTGAAAGGTCCATAAAATCTAAGAGCTAACTTTACAACAGGGTGTTTCTCAACACTTTGTAGTCTTCTCTTTTCAATGTGTAACCAAACTTAATCATGAATTATGAAATTCATAGCTTTTCTTTTTTTATTAGCTTGTTTTGTATATGATTGCTAGGCTTTCGCAATCATGTCTTTGACTTCAGCAAAAATAGTAGCATGCATATTGGCAATATTATCAACAGCTTTAACTTTGTTTGACAATGAGGTAACAGGTATATGCAATCTATATCCATAAATGATTTCAAAATGTGTTTTCCATGTAGCTGTATTTGGAGTGTTCTTGTATGTAAATTGAAGTAAATGCAAGTGTGTATCCCATGTTTGTAGTTTTGAAATTGTGTATGCACGCAAAAGATCCAAAATTATACTATTTGTAGCTTATGTTTTCCCATTTATTTTAGGATGAAATGCATATGAAAAATCAATCATTGTGTCTAAATTAGCAAACAAAGTAGTCCAAAAATTATTGCAAAATCTAGAATCACGATCAGAAATAATAACTTTTAGCAAACCATGGTTAGTGAAAACAGTTTTCAAAAACAATTGAGCAGCTTGTGATGCAATTAACGTTTTCTTGCATGGAATGAAATATGCTTGTTTGCTAAATCGATCTATAATAGTCCAAATCATATTGTGATTAGCTTGAGTGTTAGACAAACCAGTAATAAAAGCCATTGAAATATGTTTCCATAGTCGTTCTAGAATTGGTAAAGGCATTAACAAACCATATTGCTTACCATGGTGTCGCTTAACTCTTTGACAAATTAAATATTTAGATACAAAGTTAGAAACATCAGATTCCATCTGTGGCCAATAAAAATCTTCAACCAATGTACATAAAGTGGAAATAATACCTCTATGTCCTTGATATGGGGGACAATGAATTTCGTGCAATACAAATGATCTAAATGGAACAGTTACACATAACCTTTTCTCATGAAACATAAATCCATCAACATAAGACAATGAATCAAGTGGAATCCAGTTATTTGCAATTAATTTATTCCAATTAGCTTGAAAACTGGGGTCTTGATCATAGGTATCTTTCATAGGGATAACGGAATCAAAAGATATCACTGAGATATTATGAATAGTTGGTCTTCTACTCAAGGCATCGGCAACAACATTTTCTTTTTCGGGTTGATATTGGATAGTGGATGAAAACTTTGAATAAAAGTAGCCCATTTAATATGACGGTCAAAGATTTGTGGCTGACTAAGGAGATGTTTGATACTTTGTTGGTCAATTTTGATCATGAATTTAAATCCCATTAAATAGCGTTTCCATTTTTGTAAAGCTTGTACTAATGCTAGCAATTCCTTATCATAGGTAGAATACTTAAGTTTAGAGGGTTTAAGTTTGCAGCTAGAGTAGGCTATGGGATGTGAATCTTGCATAAAGATATCTCATATTCCAGATCCACTAGCGTTAGTGACTACTAGGAAGAATGGTCTATTAAAGTCAGGGAGTTGCAATACAGGAGCATGTGTTAAGGCA
Source organism: Lygodium microphyllum (assembly GCF_053477565.2). Lineage (NCBI taxonomy): Eukaryota > Viridiplantae > Streptophyta > Polypodiopsida > Schizaeales > Lygodiaceae > Lygodium > Lygodium microphyllum. Next base: position 100,433,517 of record NC_141148.1, on the reverse strand, counting down.
TGTTTTAGTAAATCAAAAGACTTTTGCTGATTTTCAGACCAATGATATACAATACCTTTCTTTAATAATTTTATCAAAGGTAATGCAAGCAATGAAAAATTTCTCACAAATTTTCTGTAAAAGCTAGCAAGACCTAAGAAAGAATGTAGTTCATGCACATTTTTAGGTATCGACCAATTCAAAATTTCTTTTATCTTTTTAGGATCAACTTTAATACCTTCAGATGAAACAATATGTCCTAAGTATTCAATGTGGCTTTGGAAAAAAACACTCTTTTCAGGATTAGCATATAATTGATTCTCTTTCAATAATTTAAAAACCAAGGATAAATGTTCATAATGCTCGTTCTCATTTTTACTGAAAACCAATATGTCATCAAATAAAACAATGACACAATGCTGATGCTTTAAAAATATACGATTCATCATACGATTGAATGTGGTTGGTGCATTAGTTAAACCAAAAGGCATAATAATGAATTCATAATGTCCAAATTGAGTCCTAAATGTAGTTTTGAAAATATTAGATGTATCCAGTCGTACTTGATGGTATCTAGATTTAAGATCTATTTTACTAAATATTGTAAGCTCTTGTTGTTTATCCATGAGGTCGTCTAACCTAGGGATTGGATATCTATTCTTGACAGTAATCTTATTTAGGGCACGATAATCAATGCACATCCTATATGTGTTATTTTTCTTCTTGACTAACAGGAGAGGTGCACCAAAAGGAGAACTACTGGGTCTAATGAGTCCTCAGGTTAACAATTCTTCAACTTGGTTTTGAATTTCTTTCTGTTCAATTTGATTATGTCGATAAGTGCTTTACATGGTGGTTGAGAACCTGGAATTAAGTCTATTTTATGATCTTCAGGACGTGTAGGTGGTAAACCAGGTGGTAAGTCAGTAGCAAAACAATCTTTAAATTGTGAAAGAAATTATGTGTGCCTAGGATGCATCGGATTTTCCTTAACTTCAATTTCATTCACCCATATTAAGTAGGATTTGCTACCTTTTCTTAATGCACATTTAGCCTGTGTATGACTAAGCAATGGAAAATGATCAAAAGTGTGCAAGCATACAATGTGCTTTGTTTTTCATTAAAATGAATCTTCATTAAATGTGTGGAATAATCTATATCGGGATTATATTGATGACGCCAAGGCATTCCTAAGATAATGTCACTAGATTGCAAAGGCCCAACTAAGAAATTTCTGCGCCCTCGACATAATCACCAATTTTAATTTCTAGGTCATTCACTTCTTCTTATGTTCCATTGTATATCTAGTACATAAGAATGCCATTTTGATGCAATAATGAGTCGAAACAGTATATAAATTCAATTCTTTGACCAATTTTGCAGAAATAAAATCATGTGTGCTCCCGTCATCATGTAAAACAGTCTTTTCTCTATCATACAAGACATTTCATTGTTAATAAAGAATGGGGATTTTGCATACATGGTAAAGTATCTGAAGTAGTACCAATATCATCATCGTCTTCTGTGAAATCTAGCATTTCTTCATGGTCTTCATCTTTAGTCGCTCCCAAGTAGTTGATGTGAACAGTTAACTTTTTGGATTGACAATTCACCGCTAGATGTCCAGGTTGATGGCACTTATAGCAAACTATGGATTTGGCTTTAGAAACATTATTGGTAATAGCGGGAAGTTTAGGAATGTTGGGATTTGGCTGAAAAGATGGCTTAGGATTTGGATTTGTATTTGTTGGTAAAGCAGGGGGTCGTATCCAAGATTTACAAAATGAAGATGGAACAAAGCGGTTTTGATTGAATCTTTGAAAGTTAGAATTGAATTTCTTTGTACTGAAGTTACCATTATTTGAGAATTGTTGTAGTCACTTCTCTCGTCCTCGAATTTTGTCTTTAGCATCATGCACCAAGGAAATCGCATCCTCGAGAGTCGTTGGCTTAAACATGTTCACTTCAGCATAGAAGTGACCAAGCAAACCAGACATAAACTTGTGCTTATGGGTCACCTAAGGTACATCTTCAAGCATTCAAAGTTGCAATAAGGCATTCCAAAAACGCTCGGTATATTGTGAAATAGGCTCACGATCTCTTTGTTGTAGAAGATCCCACTGTTTGATTGCTTTTTCGTGGAATTAAGGTGGAAGAAAATTTGACAAAAAATCCTTTTGAAAAGTCTCCCAAGTAGTAGGACAATCAATGCTTTTGCAAACAACAGTCCACCATAGCAATGCTTTGTTCACTAAATGATTAGTGACACACTTGAGTTTGTCTTTTTTAGCATATTGTTCTTCATGGAAATAATCATCAAACTAACTGATAAAAGTGAGAACAGTCTTTCCATCGTGTAATCCATTAAAAGTACGGAATTTGAAATTTCTTTTACTTATCTTGGCTTCTTTGCGGATAGATTGTGCTTCAAATGTCACATTGATCGTGCATTGTATAACATCTTCAAGTTGCGGTCCATCTTGATCGGCAATAGATCGTTGAAGAGTGGCCGATTGAGTTTGCAAATTTTGACGTGCTCTTCATTCCTCTTGAAACTACATCATAATTAGGTCCAATTTTTGCTCCATCGTTGATTCCAGTAAATCACCTTCGGCCATAAAATCTTCCATATTTTGATTGGTCATCCTGCAAAATTTCAAACAACCTCACACACTCAAAATCTTGTTAGCTGGATGAGCATAGCTCAAAGTCGGGTTTACAAGGCTTGATCTCTTTTTTTTTAAATGGCTTTTGGAGATCTTTCTTCTTTCCGGATACAGAAGTTGCTAAAATCCTTCTTCGACAAATTCTTTTCCCGTAAAGATTATGTATAGCAATCTACTTGCTAGAAATTATTTCTATCACAGCACAAGTGTGAACAGAGGCTTGTAGGAAAGTGTAAAAAGATTCGGGAGTATGGCAATAAGAATAGCCACTGAGGAAGAGATTTAGGGTGGGGGTCTTTAAGCTTTAATAAAGCTTAGCCTTTAACTTAAGCTTTTTAATTAAAAGCTTCAACTGATCATTTACTAGCGAGTAGGTCAAGAGGATGTACTCGCCGAATTTGACGCCGTGTAGGACGTGCTGCCGTCACAATTACTTGAATTGATAGGATTAAGCTTTTTAATACGCTTATTAACCTTTGTAACCTCCAAACTAATGAAATTTTGACTTGTCTTCTTCTTTGAGAAAAAACAACTTGATGAAGGAGCTTGGAAAGTGGTCCTCCGCCATCAGAGACAGGTTCTTTGCGATCCAACAACACAGCAAGGGGTTCTTCACTGCCACGAACACGTTGGTATTGACGAATTGTCATGAGATTGACTGTAGAGCCCGTTCGTTCCAAGAGCTTTGCCTTCACGCAAGATGGTAAGCGATTAGAAACCCTCTACTTTAAGCTTAAAATTCAAGAGAATAGACTTGCATGACATGAGGCAAAAAGACCAATTGGGAACAATCTCCCCCCATGCCTTGTGTGAGCGCTTCACAAAGCATTTATGTAATAATTTATTCATCTCCAAGCTCAAAAATAGCCCAATTTTACAATTAGCATGCTTTAGCCTTTGTGTTTGCTTTTGTCCAAATAAAGAATAAAGCGGTTAGGCGGTTCGGACAGTGCCCAAATACAATGTCCAATAATGAATATTTAAACCGTGCGCCCATATGCGTATAAAATAATAAATATATATCAAGCACTTCAATAAATAAGTGTGCCAAAATAAATATTAGTGCCATGCTTAAGACGCACGTCCATCAAAAATGATAATTTCTTCTAAATAACTTGAATACACGCTATCGCCCAGTGCTTCCCAGTGCCACCCCCGCCTGCTCTACACATCAATTGAAGCATTCACAATTATTAGAAAATAATTAAACCAACAAAAGTAAATACCTAGCGGTCTTCAGCTACTACAAAATAAATAAATAGATTAAAACTCTGCCCTAACCTTAATTTAATATGAGTGCACACTCTAAACTTATAAACTTCCAATAATTTAAATATGTAATTTGTGGAATCACATGCTATGGAATCACCCACTTGCACATTAAATTAACATGACGCCCGAAAAGAACAGGCGTTCCCGTCAACTTTTTGCACAAGGAATGCACCTTGTGTACGAGCCCCTGCAAATAAATATAGTTTTACGAAATCCACCGCAAAACCTCACGGAATCCACCGTGGTCTCACGAAATCCACCGTGGAATATGCCTCCTGGCATCAAATTCAATCAGGATCTAATGTAGAAAATCACAAACAAGATTGATGTCTTCAAGCAATTATGAATTCAATCAATCATGTAACTCTCAAGTGATGATTAATCTAGTAGTAATCGATACTTGAATTTCACATAATGAACTCTTTCCCACTAAGGGTATCTAGATTTTGGAGTCTCTAACTTCCCAATTTAAGGTTTATTCTTGTTACCAAGTTTCTTGGTCTTAAGTTAATTTCTTTAACTTAGAGATATTTTCAGTCTTGAAATATTATATCAAAGCTTCTAGATTAAACTATATCCTTGACTAATTTCTTTGGGATTCGCTTGTAATAAATCCGTCTTTAAAACTTCCTCATGATTTCTCTTGAGTTCTAGAATTTCGTAGTTTCCCTAACACTTTCTAGCCTATAAGATCTTCTAATAATTTACCAAATGAATACTCTAAGATCGCAATATTTCTTAAGAGACTTATCTTATTTCTATTGAATTTGGATAGAAATTTTTAGAAAAAATCCACGGTATCGAAATTGATAAAGGGTTGTTATTCACACCCGTGACTTCGTTAGTGACGCTCGTGCTCGTGCAAAATTACAATTTCACGTGCTACCTCATCCAGCGCATCTGCACATCACCAAGATCAAATCCACCTATAGCTAGCATTTTAAGGTTTCCCAAGCAGAACTCAGGCCATACAAGGAACCAAGTAGTTCCTAGGTGCATAAAGGATTTACTCGCCAAAGCCCCCCTAGCACCTTAACCACCTCCTACTTAACACCATCCCTGTTGGGAGACCTCTCACCATTAGAGCCGATCCATGCTTGCGCAGCGGTAAAAACTATTGAGATGACAAGCTCAACACATGCAGACATTGATGATGGACCGCCTAGTTAGATGGGTCCACACGTCTACACTTAGCACATCGGTGGTCATTATGACTCTTACATGGCCACTGGCTCATTACTTATTATATTCAGGTTGTTACACCTATTTACAGAGCTGGCATAGTTATAGCGCCAGTCGACTAATGTAGTCGATTATGCATTGTTTGACTTAGTAGACCACTTTCCTTTATGTTGTATCTTATCTATACTTTGTGTACATTGTAAAGTGTGTGGAAGAAGAATAAGAAACCAGCAAGAAAACGTTTTGGCCTCCATCTCTCTTCTTGTCTCTTGAGTGAGCTTCTCCTTGTGCATTCTGTGTGTGTTTGGCGCAGCATCTTGAGCAAGTCCCCCCACCATGCGATTCTTGACATGGTATTAGAGCCGCACCACTGAGAGAGGCTAATTTCGAAGGCTGAAGTGAAGGAGAAGAAGCAAGGCTCGAGCAAGCAAGCCACGGGTAAGAAGCTCTCCCATTCTTCCACTCTCTCTCTTGGATAGTGCCTGTGAAGGCACCGAAAGCAAGGCAGAGCAAAAATCTCAGACTGTAGTGAAATTTGGTGTGCGCGAAGAGCGCCAAATATTCTGCAAGTTATTTTGGGCATCTGAGGCCGTTTCAGGCCCCATTTTAGAGCCGCAAGGTTGCGGACAGCAGTTTCAGGATACACTGTGACTTCGACTGTATTGCGCGAAAGTGGGTGCACAGGTTACAGATTTCAGATCTGAAGTTCAAAGGTGTTTACTAGCGAGTAAGCACAAGGTTTATCTACAAATTGGTTGCAAATTGCATATATTGTTGAGCAGACACTGAAAAAGGATGTCTGGTGTATTGCTGTGCACTACAGGTCGAGGGTTGCAGAAGATTTGCTTGTGCTGTTGGTATTAATTTTGTGATAATGCCAGAGAACAGTGGAAGCCCCATCATTGAGAAGCTCGACAAGAACAATTACCCTTCATGGAAGTTCCGTGTCATGACCTTGTTCCGTGTCACGAACTTCCTTATTGGAAAAGGCCTCTACGAGTTTGTTTCAGGTGAAGAAAATGAGCCGAAGGTGAGTGATCCTCCAACTGCAGAAGAGACAAAGGCACGGAAGGAATGGAATGCAAAAGACAAGGAGGTCATGTATTGGTTGTTTGTAGTAATTGACAATAATATGCTAGGACACATTAGAAATGCAGAGAATTCATATGCAGCTTGGACCATACTTAAAAGTATGTTTTCTGTAAATACAAAGGCACGAAAGATTCAACTCAAGCAAGAGTTGAATACATTGAAGAAAGGGAAGATGTCTATCAATGAGTATGCACTGAAGGTAAGGAGCATTGCAGATGCCTTCGCAGCGATTGATGCAATGCCCGATGATGATGATTTGGTATCGTCTACCTTGGGTGGACTTAACAATGAAAAGGCTTGGAAGTCTTTTGTAACTTCCGTATATGTTAGAAAGCCATTTCCAGATTTCGATGAGTTGGTCTCCCTTATAATCACTGAAGAGATCAAGATGCAGAGTGAGACATCTGAAAAAAGTGGTGAGCAGGTCCAAGCTTTCTACTCCAATTCAGGAAGGAGACATGGCAGATTCTCTTCAAGAGGCCATGGTATAGGATGTGGTAGTGACAACCAGCAAAACAGATTGAATCAGCAATTTGGCGATATGCAGGTTTCAGGAGGTCATGGTAACATTAGAGGCAGGGGGAGCTTTAGAGGAAGAGGTGGATGGCAGAACAGATGTTCTAACAACTCTGGTATTGTGTGCCACTACTGTGGCAAAACAGGTCATATCGCAGCCCAATGTTATGCTAAGAAAGATGATATCCGTAGTGGTAAGTTGCAGCAAGGAAACTATGCATCGTCTTCACAACAGAATGAAGATAAAAATGAACGTCTGTTTGTTATGCAACATATGCTGAATGTTGTTACAGGAAAGGGAACACATGATGATGTTTGTTATGTTAATTCAGGTGCATCTAATCATATGACCAGCAATGCAGAATGGTTTGGAGAGATGCAGGATTTGCAAAATGCAGGTTATGTGCAGACAGGTGATGATTCATGCCACCCAATTTCACACATTGGAAAAATTTCCTTGTCCTTGCATGATGGTAAGACAAAGAGTCTTTCAGATATATTACATGTGCCATCTATTACAAAGAACTTGGTGTCAGTTGGTTAAATGGTAGAGCAAGGGCTGCAAGTCAGATTTAATGCAAAGGACTACTTTGTAGAAGACTTCAATGACAAGTGCAGGTTGGTAGCAAAGGGAAGTAGAGTTGGATGTATGTTTACTCTGGATGCTGGAATTCCTACTATGAATGCCGCTATGTATGCTAAAGGAAAAGCTGTTGTTGCAGATATTGAAATTTGGGACAAACGCATTGGATCTGCAAATGTACAAAGGCTGAAATTAATGTAGTCCAAAGGGTTGGTTACAGGTTTGCCTACATTTAGAGTTGCAGAATTTCATAAGGTATGCGAAGCATGTCAATTTGGTAAGCAGGCAAGACAACCCTTTTCACATGACAGAGATGTAAGCTGAAATATCCTTGATGTTGTGCATACAGACATTTGGGGGCCTACACAAAATGTATCTCTTGGAGGCAGTTCATACTTTGTCACATTCATTGATGATTGTTCTAGAAAGTTGTGGATATATTTTATGAAGGAAAAGAGTGAAGTGTTTGAGCACTTTAGAACTTTCAAGGTTGTGTTAGATATGATCAATGCCCCACCCTCATTAGGTACTACCAATGATCCATGGTGCTCAAAGTTGTAAGGCCCCCATTATGAGGAGAAGCCAAGTGTGAGCCCGGACATTGGTGGAGTCCTGACTTGTATATCAGATGAGGTCTATGTGACCGGATGGCAAAAAGGTGACCATTGTGGGTCTAATCTTTGGGTTAGACAGAGTGGTTAAGCTGGTAGCAACTCGAGGCACATTGCATTGAGTTGCGTAGTAAGGGAGTTAAAAGGGGCCCCTATTGTGGGGTCCGGGGGCCGCGGAAGCGGCCCCTGGCTGGGGGGTCCCAGGGGGGCCAGCGGCCCCCCTGGAAGGGGTTCGGGGGCAGCGCCCCCGGCCTGATGGTAAAGGGAATATTCCCTGGAATATTCCCTGGCCGACTAGTGGAGGCTCATATGGTAGGTCAGTCAGCAGGCCGACCTAACGACCTTCGCGGGCTATAAAAGCTAAACCCCTTCGCAGCCATCTTACACTCATCTTTCACCCAGTCAGAGTTGTTGTTCCAGCTAGCCTTAAGCTCTTCACCTATCTTCTGTCTAGATCGCCATCTAAGCTTCATTTAGTGGAAGCGCACGAGTGGACAGAGCCATCTTTGTATCAGTTGTTTGGAGTTAAAGAATTTTACTGATTCTCCTCTTATCTGTTGTGTACTCTCTATCTCTTTCTCAGATTCTGTTCGCTGCGCCGTGTAATATTTTACATGGTATCAGAGCCCAGGGGGCTCTAGAGATCGGAGAGCGTGCAAGAGGCAAAGGCTTCAATAGCAAAGAGAAACGATGTCGACTCCGGGAAGCAGTTCTGGCGCATCAGGAAGCGGTGCAGGAGGTGGTGCTGCTGTACCGGCTATTCAAACACTGAGGATTCGTCCACCAACCTTCAGCAAAGGCAAGTTAGATGGTACAAACTACACCTTGTGGAAGTTCAAAATTACAACTATCCTTGATTCTTATGAGCTTCTGGAGACTGTGCTGGGGACTGACGCAGAACCACAGCCTATCCCCGACCCATCAAATCCTAGTGTGATGATTCCTCCGAATGCAGATCTTCTACGAGCTTGGAAACGAAGGAATGCAGATGCATTGTGTGCCTTAGTTACAAGCTGTTCTGATAGTGTTTTGACTCTGATTCAGCATACAACCAAAGCGTCAGAGGCTTGGAATGTACTAAGGAGTCAGTATGAAACACGAAACCAAACAAGGATTCAAAACTTGGAGAATCAACTAGCAGCGGAGAAGTTTGCTGAAGGAGAGACGGTTGAAGCATTCATCACTCGGATTAAGAATCTGCACGACCAGATGGCTGGCGCTGGGATACAAAAGACTAGCGAAGAGCTAGCTCGGAGGTGTCTTCGGATTTGTCCACAAAAGTTTGATGGACTAGTAACTGCCCTTAATACTCAGGTGAGACCTCAAGCTTTGACTTTTGAGGAGTTTTGTGCATTATTAATGGAGGAGGAGTTGAGGCTGAAAGCCCGAGAAGGAAGCAACAATGGAGATGCTGCATTCTCTGCCAATGCAAAAGGCAAAGGTGTTTCCTCCACCAAAAATGATGGTGACAAAAAGAAAAAGGGCGGCAAGAAGAAGTTTCAAGGAGAGTGCTTCTACTGTAAGAAGAAAGGACATGCAATTGCAGATTGTCGTGTCAAGAAGGCAGATGAAAAGAATGGTACCCTTAAAACTAAAGGGAAAGAGACAGCCAATACGGCTGAAGCAGAGTTGGAATTATTCATGGCGACCATTGAGGAAGTGTGCTCCTCGGCACAAGAAGAATCTACCACTAACTCTTGGGTGTTGGATAGTGGGGCCTCCCGTCACATGACCAACAAGAAAGGTCTATACAGTTCTATGCAGCCTCTACAAGAATCCATCACTGTGACGGTTGGAAATGATGCTAAATGCCCTGCTGCGGGCACATGTACTATTTCTTTTGTTGCTGCAAATGGTGAATTCAAAAAGCTTTCAAATGTGTTGTATGTTCCCGAAATCAGGAGAAATCTCTTATCAGTTGCTGCCATAACTGATCTTGGTCATGAAGTGAGGTTCAAGAAGACAGGTGCAGAAATTATTGATAGTGCTGGCACAATTGTTGGCAAAGGAGAAAGAAGGAACAACCTGTATGAGCTAAGTGCTCTTACAGCCACCGCTGGAGTGGGCACAAGTAAGCTTTGGCATGAAAGGTTTGGACACATCGGATTTGCAGTATTGAAGGAGATGCAAAAGCAAGGTATGGTTGCTCACCTACCTACAATAACTGAATTGAAGGAACCATGTGAAGCTTGTATGATGGGCAAGCAACAGAGAAAGGCATTTCCACAAGAAAGCAAGAATAGAGCACATGCTCCTCTAGAGTTGGTGCATGCTGACTTGTGTGGTAAGATGCCTACACAGGCCTTGGGGGGATCTTCTTATTTTATGTTGATTGTCGACGACTACAGTAGGAAGATGTGGGTGTACTTCCTTCGTGATAAGGCTCAAGCTTTTGGTAAGTTTAAAGAATGGCTAATACTTGTTGAGAATGAAACAGGGAAAAGTGTGAAGAAATTTAGAACAGATGGTGGTGGTGAGTTCAACTCAAAGGAGTTTGAAGGCTTTTGCAAGAGCAAAGGGATCAAGCGTCAATTGACGACGCCTCACACGCCTCAGCAGAATGGTGTTGTGGAACGCAGGAATCGTACCATTGTGGAGATGGCAAGATGCATGCTAAAGGGCAAGGGATTGCCTAACCATTTTTGGGCTGAAGCTGTTAATACTACAGTCTACATTCTAAATCGGAGCTACACAAAGGCTCTCAAGGGAAAAACACCTCATGAGGCTTACACTGGTAAGAAACCATCTGTTTCACATTTCAGAATTTTTGGATGTGAATGTTATGCACATGTTCCAGATGAGAAGAGAAACAAGTTACAACCAAAAAGCAGAAAATGTATCTTCTTGGGTTATAGTGATGAGCAGAAGGCTTACAAGTTATATGACCAAGAGGCAAAGAAGATCATCGCGAGCCGTGATGTGGTGTTCAAGGAGGAGCCGCATACAGTGGAGGAGGAGAAGGCAAGGTCTTCCACTTTATCATCAAGCGAAGAAGTAGTCCACTATGAACCTGTCCCGAGAGCTATCCCTATCCTTAAGGAGGAGGAAGCATCATCTTCAGATGATGAGGAAAAAGTTCACCAACCTGACATCACCCCACCGGAAAAGCCATTGCCGCGCTGGGTGAAGCAGCTCTATGACCACAATAATCCTATGCCTGCATCTGTTGAGGAGAAGGCAGACGGACCAAGGAGGTCTCAGAGAATAGAGGAGCAAAGGAGGGCTTCTGCTCACATAGTCAACATGGCCTTGATGGTTGAGATGATGAGAGAAGTAAAGGAGCCAACTGACTTAGAAGAAGCGCTTGCAGATCCATCATGGAAGGCTGCTATGCAGGCGGAGTATGACAGCATAATGAAGAATGACACTTGGGAGCTAGTGGATCAGCCAGCAAAGCGGAAGATTATTGGCACCAAGTGGATCTGGAAGGTAAAGTACAAGGCTGATGGTACCTTAGAAAAGTACAAAGCTAGACTGGTTGCCCAAGGATTTTCACAAGTTGAAGGGTTTGATTTTCAAGAGTCATTTGCCCCAACTGCCAGAATGACCACTATTCGCACGGTACTTGCAGTGGCTGCCCACAAGAAGTGGCCAATGTACCAAATGGATGTTAAGTCAGCATTCTTAAATGGTGACCTCAAGGAGGAGATGTACGTGGCTCAGCCACCAGGGTTTGAGGCCCCCCATTCTGAGAACAAAGTGTGTAAACTGAAGAAGGCATTGTATGGGCTGAAACAAGCCCCCAGAGCATGGTACCAGCGGATAGATAGGTTCTTTTTAAACCTAAACTTCAAAAGATGTGCCTCAGATGCTAACTTGTATGTTTACAAGGATGGTAAAAAGTCTGTAGTGATTGTCCTATATGTGGACGACCTTCTTATTACAGGTGACTATGAAGATATGATCAACCAAACTCGAAAGGCTTTGAGTTTTGAGTTTGAAATGACAGACTTGGGCTTGCTGCACTATTGTTTGGGGATTGAAGTCTGGCAAGAGCCAGGAAAGATCTTCATCTCTCAGAAGAAGTATGCATGGGAGATCTTGAAGGCATTTGGCATGACCGAGTGCAAGGAGATAGCTACACCTATGGAGGTGAATGTAAAGTTATCCGTTGAGGATACATCAGCACTAGCAGACATTGGGAGGTATAGGAGGTTGGTCGGCAGTCTAATCTACTTGTGTAACACCAGACCAGATATCAGTTTTGCTGTTGGTGTTTTGAGCAGGTTCTCAAACAAACCTCATGAGAGTCATTGGAAGGCTGGGATGCGGGTGCTCAGATACTTGAAGAAAACTCTTGACTATGGTATCACATACAGTTTCGGAACTTCTCTTGTGGGGAACTGTGACTCAGATTGGGCAGGAGACATTGATTCCAGGAAGTCAGTTTCTGGTTATTGTTTCTCTTTGGGTTCAGGAATTTTCTCTTGGATTAGTAAGAAGCAACCAACAGTGGCATTGTCTTCTACCGAAGCAGAGTACAAGGCAGCTTGTTTTGCTGCATGTGAGGCCGTATGGTTGAGAAGGATTCTATGGCATATGGGAGTGCAGGATGAAGAACCAACTGTGCTGAGATGTGACAATCAGAGTTGCATCGCCATTGCCAAAAATCCAATGTTTCATGCACGCACCAAACATATAGAGATCCAGTATCACTATGTGCGTGATTTGATGGAGGATGGGATAGTGGAATTGGTCTACTGTCCAACAGAGGAGAATGGAGCAGATATCTTCACCAAAGCACTTACGAAGGATCTGCTTCAAGTTCATCTTCAGAGACTCGGCATTGGGCCGAGGAGATAGTTCACCTATGGGTGGACATTGAAGGGGGGTGTTAGATATGATCAATGCCCCACCCTCATTAGGTACTACCAATGATCCATGGTGCTCAAAGTTGTAAGGCCCCCATTATGAGGAGAAGCCAAGTGTGAGCCCGGACATTGGTGGAGTCCTGACTTGTATATCAGATGAGGTCTATGTGACCGGATGGCAAAAAGGTGACCATTGTGGGTCTAATCTTTGGGTTAGACAGAGTGGTTAAGCTGGTAGCAACTCGAGGCATTCGCCCGATGGTAAAGGGAATATTCCCTAGAATATTCCCTGGCCGACTAGTGGAGGCTCATATGGTAGGTCGGTCAGCAGGCTGACCTAACGACCTTCACGGGCTATAAAAGCTAAACCCCTTCGCAGCCATCTTACACTCATCTTTCACCCAGTCAGAGTTGTTGTTCCAGCTAGCCTTAAGCTCTTCACCTATCTTCTGTCTAGATCGCCATCTAAGCTTCATTTAGTGGAAGCGCACGGGTGGACAGAGCCATCTTTGTATCAGTTGTTTGGAGTTAAAGAATTTTACTGATTCTCCTCTTATCTGTTGTGTACTCTCTATCTCTTTCTTAGATTCCGTTCGCTGCGCCGTGTAATATTTTATAGGCTGCAGTCGAAAGAGAAACATGCTTGAAAGTAAAGTATTTGAGGTCAGATGGAGGGGGAGAGTACCTCTCGAATGAGTTCAGTGATTTTCTGAGATCTCATGGATAAAGAGACAGTTCACATGCAGGTATACCCCATAGCAAAATGGGATTGCAGAAAGGAAAAACAGGCATATTGCAGAAGTTGCACGTGCCTTGATGGCTGAAAAGAATATGCCTAAGCATTTTTGGTCTGAGGCTGTTCATACTGATGTTTATATTATGAACAGAACTCCCACAGCTGCAGCTCATGGTATGGCCCCTGAAGAATGTTTTACAGGTAAGAAGCCTAATGTCTCGCACTTGAAAGTGTTTGGTTGCATTGCGTATGTTCATGTGCCAAATGAATTGCGGAAGAAACTAGATCCAAAGGCTGAAAAATGTGTCTTTATTGGATACTCTTTAGAGCAGAAAGGGTATCGCTATTATAACCCTATCACATGTAAGTTCAGAGTGAGCAGGGATGTCATCTTTGATGAAATGAGTAGTTGTATGCATCTAGTGGTGATGCATTGGATGATGATGATGATGATCATGACACTCATGTGTAGGCTGAAAAGCAAGAATCACGGACTCTTAGTGGACCAGAGACATCATCTAGTAGTCCTTGGTCTAGAAGACTAAGAAGTAGCTCTACATCTTCAGGTGCATCTAGTAGCACTACAGGTAAAGACAAAGGAAAGAATAAAGTGTCAGATGGCATTGATACAGTTCTTGATGGAGACTCCAGTGGCTCAGAGAGCTTGGATGATGAGCTTGGCATTCCTTCAGTGAGGACTCCAGGTGTGCAGAGAGCACGCGTCAATGCAAAGACTCCATTGAGTGATCCAGTGGTACGCAGGTCTAGCAAGGTGAGATACCTTGTTAAAAGATTTGGTTTTGAAGGTTATACAACTCACCATTATGCTTATATGGTGAAACTAGTTGAGGATGTTGAGCCCACTTGTTTTGAGGATGCTGTTGGTCATACTCATTGGGATGCAGCAATGGATGAGGAGATGGCTGCATTAGAGGCCAATAAGACTTGGGATCTAGTATCATTGCCGAAAGGCAATAAAGCTATTGGATGTAAGTGGGTTTATAAGATTAAGCACAATGCAGGTGGTTCTATTAGTAGGTACAAAGCTAGGCTGGTTGCAAAAAGCTATGCCCAGACATATGGCATAGATTATGATGAAACCTTCAGTCCAGTTGCTAGGATGGCAACTGTCAGATGTGTGATTGCTTTTGCCAAAGGTTGGAGGTTGCAGCAAATGGATGTGAAGAATGCCTTCTTGCATGGTGATTTGCAGGAAGAAGTGTATATGGATCAGCCAACAACAGGTTATGAAGATTTAAAGCATCCCACATATGTGTGCAGGTTAAAGAAGGCGCTCTATGGGCTCAAGCAAGCACCTAGAGCATGGTCTGACAAGATCAGAGAGTATCTTGTCAATATTGGCTTTTATGTTTCTAATGCTAATCACTCACTTTATGTGAGAAAGGGAGATGCAGGTTTGGTCATCATAGTCATCTATGTGGATGACTTGATTATTACAGGTGATAATGATAGTGGGATTGCTGAAGTCAAGGATTTTTTGAAGAAGAAGTTTGAGATGAAGGATTTAGGTGAGCTAAGATACTTCCTTGGCATTGAGGTGATCAGATGTGATGATGGTATATGGCTCTCCCAAAGACAGTATGGCTTGGATATGTTGTCCAAGTATGGTATGACAGCATACAAACCACTTTCAGTCCCGTTGGATCAGAATGTAAAGTTGAGTGCTGATGTTGGGGATGAGATAGAAGACCCTACTATATTCAGGAGGATAGTGGGGAGTTTGATCTACAGGACCATTACAAGGCCAGACTTGAGCTACGCTGTTGGTCTTGTGAGTCAATTTATGCAAGTACCTAGAAAGTCACATTTGGATGCAGTCAGACGCATATTGAGATATGTGAAGTCCACATTACATTATGGACTTTTCTATGAGGCAGATACAGATGTACAGGTGTTTGGATACACAGATGCAGATTGGGCTAGTAGTATGTCTGATAGAAGATCTACTAGCGGATACATGTTCTCTCTTGGTAGTGCAACAGTTGCATGGAGCAGCAAAAAGCAATCTGCAGTTGCTTTGTCGAGTACAGATGCTGAGTATAGAGATGTTGCTGTTGCAGCATGTGAGGTAGTATGGCTGCAAAAGTTATTGGTTGATTTAATGTGCAGGTGGAAGGTGCAGTTGTCATTTATTGTGACAACATGAGCAGTATATAGTTGGCTAGGAACCCTGTGTTCCATGCCAGGACAAAACATATTGAGGTACACTACCACTTTGTGAGAGAGAAGGTACTAGCAGGTGAGATTGACTTGGTGTATATCAGCACACAGGATCAGATAGCTAACATCTTCACGAAGGCATTGGGTACAGAGAAGCTTCAAAAGTTTCAAAGCTTACTTGGAGTTGCAGAGATGCAGTTGAGCTTGAGGGGGAGTGTTGAGATGACAAGCTCAACACATGTGGACATTGATGATGGACCGCCTGGTTAGATGGGTCCACACGTCTACACTTAGCATGTCAGTGGTCATTATGATTCTCACATGGCCACTGGCTCATTACTTATTATATTCATGTTGTTACACCTATTTACACAGCTGGCATAGTTATAGCGCCAGTCGACTAGTGTAGTCAGTTATGCATTGTTTGACTTAGTAGGCCACTTTCCTTTATGTTGTATCTTATCTATACTTTGTGTACATTGTAAAGTGTGTGGAAGAAGAAGAAGAAACCAGCAAGAAAACGTTTTGGCCTCCATCTCTCTTCTTGTCTCTTGAGTGAGCTTCTCCTTGTGCATTCTGTGTGTGTTCGGCATAGCATCTTGAGCAAGTTCCCCCACCACGCGATTCTTGATAAAAACAACCCCTCTTTGTATGGGGATTCAACACACCTATCCTTGGGGGAGGTATAGGACTCCTCAATTTTTATATGTTCCAATATTTAATTCAATCAGGATCTAATCTAGAAAATCACAAACAAGATTGATGACTTCAAGCAGTAATGACTTCAATCAATCATGCAACTTTCAAGTGACGATTAATCTAGTAGCAATCGACACTTGAATTTCACATAATGAGCTCTTCCCCTTGGAAATTAACTAAGGGTATCTAGATTTTGGGGTCTCTAACTTCCCAGTTTAAGGTTTATTCTTATAACCAAGTTTCTTGGCCTTAAGTCACCTTCTTTAACTTAGAGATATTTTCGGTCCTAAAATCTTCTATCAAAGCTTAAAGATTAAACTATATCCTTGACTAATTTCTTCAGGGTTTGCTCTTAATAAATCTATCTTGAAAATTTTCTCATGATTTCTCTTGAGTTCTAGAATTTCGTAGTTTCCCTAACAGTTTTTAGCCTATAAGATGTTCTAATAATTTCTCTTGAGTTCTAGAATTTTGTAGTTTTCTTAACAGTTTTTAGCCTATAAGATGTTCTAATAATTTACCATGTGAATACTCTAATATCGTAATATTTCTTAAGAGACTTATCTTGTTTCTATTGAATTTGGATAGAAATTTTTAGAAGAAACCTGTGGTATCAAAATTGGTAAAGGGTTGTTATCCACACCTGTGACTCTGTTAGTGATGCACTTGCCTGTGAAAATATACAATTTCACATGCTGCCTCATCTGGCGCATCTGCATGTCACCGAGATCAAATCCACCTATAGCTAGCATTTTTAGGTGTCCTAAGTAGAACTTGGCCATGCAAGGGACCAAGTAGTTCCTAGGTGCATGAAGGATTTACTAGTCAGAGTCCCCCATGGCACCTTAACCACCTCCTACTTAATATGATCCCTGTTGGGAGACCTATCATCATCAAAGCTGGTGGTCCATGCTTCTGTGAGGGTAAAAACATCCCCTCTTCGTATGGAAATTTAGCACCTATCCTTGGGGCAGGTATAGGGCTCCTCAATTTTTATCTGTTCTAATACTTAATTCAATCAATATCTAATCTAGAAAATCACAAATAAGATTGATGGCTTCAAGCAGTTATGACTTCAATCAATCATGCAACTTTCAAGGGATGATTAATCTAGTAGCAATCAACACTTGAATTTCACATAATGAACTCTTTCCCTTGGAATTTAACTAAGGGTATCCAGATTTTGGGGTCTCTAACTTCCCAATTTAAGGTTTATTCTTGTAACCAATTTTCTTGGTCTTAAGTCAGTTTCTTTAACTTAGAGATATTTCTGGTCTTAAAATCTTCTATCAAAGCTTCTAGATTAAACTATATCCTTGACTAATTTCTTCGGGGTTCGTATTTAATAAATCCATCTTGAAAATTTCTCATGATTTCTCTTGAGTTCTAGAATTTCGTAGTTTTCCTAACATTTTCTAGCCTATAAGATGTTCTAATAAGTTGCCAACTGAATACTCTAAGATCACATTATTTCTTAAGAGACTTATCTTTTTTCTATTAAATTCAGATTATTATTTTTTTTGAAAAACATGTGGTATCGCGATTGGTAAAGGGTTGTTATCCGCACCCGTGACTCTGTTAGTGACTCACGTTACTCGCAACTCCAATTGTTTCTTCCACATTAGTAGGGTCATTTGTGATTTCTACTTTTGAATTCTTTTTCTTCGGGACCATGACGAAAATATGATCCATAGAAGAAGAAGAGCATGGCAGTAATACCAATTGGCAAGGGTGTAAGACTCTCGATGATGATGATGATGATGATGATGATGATGATGATGATGATGATGATGGTTATTGTGGGATTCAATGATGTAGACCTCCCGAATGGTTCTTCTTGCCTCATGGAGAGCAATACTTCTCTCTGTCTAATAGACGGAATAGGAACAAGAGTAGAGGTATGACTTCTAACCGGATTGATAGGATAGGATAAAGTTCTTCAATGTCTTCTCTTCTCAGATTAGAGTAGAAGAGGATGAGAGATCTTCAATGTATCCCCTTCCTTGGGTTGAATGGAATGATGTCTCTTCGTCTCATGGAATAGAGTCTCCTCCTTTTTTATCAACATCTTGTCCTCGTCAAGATTGCTCTTGTCTCCCTCCTGGTCATCCCTAAGCCCTCAATTTATAGTTCTGAATGAGGGGGGATAAAAGAGAGGACGCTTTCTTTTTAACGTTTTTCGATGACACCATCGATGACAAAGAGAAAATACTTTCTTTTAGCGCTTCTGATGACATCATTGATAACGTCTCCATTTTTGTAGCGTGAAGAGCAAAATTTATGAATCTATGGGTGAGCACCACGTGGTGTGTCGTCCGACCATCACTCCAAGGCTTACAACCAAGGTGGAGACCAAGGCATATACCTTGGCATCTTGGTCTTGGCATACTTGGAAATAGGCTACAAAGATTTCATTGGCACCATTGGCTATGCGCGAGAAGCTCCCACTAGCTTGTAGGAAAATCTTCCCAAGAGGCCACCCATCCCAGTAGTGTCGTCACCCAAGTACACTTAACTGCCAAGTGACTATCCACTAGGCTGGTTCTTTTTTTGTTGTTCTATACTACAAACATAGTTTTAATAAGCTAGTCTTGGGAGGGTCTCCCAAGTCTTTCTTCCATGAATTGGCATATAATACCTCATTAATAATAATTATTATATTCATAATGAGAGTCAATTTTATAATTAGAACTAGTTTTTTTTTAATGTGTAACATAAATCAATTTTCTTTGGA
This sequence comes from Lygodium microphyllum, assembly GCF_053477565.2. Taxonomy (NCBI): domain Eukaryota; kingdom Viridiplantae; phylum Streptophyta; class Polypodiopsida; order Schizaeales; family Lygodiaceae; genus Lygodium; species Lygodium microphyllum. Next base: position 100,414,455 of record NC_141148.1, on the reverse strand, counting down.
ATGTATATGCACATTAAAATAAACTAAATAATGGAGACATTACAACTTCCTTAAGGTTTATGCCGGCAACTCTTCCTCTAGTTGTGGCTGTCCCTGGCTTTGGTCATTACGGAACTTACTTCGACGTTCTTTCTGTCCGAGTTTTGGGCATCACCTTTGGATATGGCTAGGTTTGTTACAATAATAGCACCTGAAAGTATCCTTATTACCACTAATAAAGTTCTCCACCACCGATGTCTTAGCCTTCTTGCTATTAGCAGATTGGAATTGACCTTGGGCTCTTTTTGCATAGCCCCTAGTTATACCTAGTTATATTTCTATTTTGGAACTTATTATTCCAAGGCTTATTATTTCTTGATTTAGACTAGAGTTCATGTACAATTGGTCTTGCTCTTATCAATGTGTCTTGGAGGTCGAATGGATGCACTACTTTAAGTCGTGTGTTTAGGGGATCATCCAATCCGTGGCAAAACTTGGATACTTGCTGCGCAATATCCATAGACGATGCATACTTGAGAAGTGTTAGAAACTTTGAGTAATAGGCTTCCAGTGTCATTCCAAGTTGCTTTAGACTAAAGAATTCATTCATCTTTTGCGTGCAGTATACTAGCAGAAGATACCAACCTCGCACTGTATCCTTTAATATGTCCCAACTAGCAGCCACTTCGGAGATTCCTTGGTCTTTACACCATTGTTTCCACCAAATTCGGGCTTCTCCTATTAGCTTTAACTTGCCGATCATTGCCTAATTAGTTGGGGTAATTCCAGCAATAATGAAATAATCTTCCATGGACTCAACCCATATTTTTGCTTCAACCTCGACGTTTTTGCTTTGGCCATCAAACTCAGGTGGTTTGATTTGCTTAAGCAGAAACTTCTTTTCTTGGATCTCAGCAACATTAAGGCTAGGAACATCTTCCTATGGTATCGTAAGATCTTCTCTAGTTAGCTCTATGAATGTTATCATACAATTTGCTCATATCTTTTCAAAAAGAGAAATTATTTCAAAAGGATAGAAATACTTTATATTAAATTTTCAAAGAAGGTTACATCATGATAGAGTTTTCCGAATTAACTGAAGGAATCTAACCATGGATTTTAGATATATCTACTAACTTGTAATTCTTAATTGCTAGAATGGTAACCAATTTTATATTCAATGGATAGACAAAATAATTTCTTTTGCTGTAGGGAAAAAATACATGGTTTATTTATATGGATACATCCATTGGGTAATAACTGGGCTTTGAAGAATGGACATCTAAAAAGCGGTACTTTAAAGGAAGATCAAGAAGTCTATCTTTGACGTAGTTGCGACATTTAGAGTGACCAACAACTATAATTCAATCTGCTAGGATGACCTTTGTCACTTCCTCGTAAATATATCAATTTAGTTTAACCTCCCGGCCTCTAGTGAATAAAGTTGAATTCACTCCGGCTTCATGGAATAAATAAACCTTTACGACTTTGAGGTTTTCCATCCATCTTATCCTCTTCAAATTGTGGTCTGAAGGAAGGTAATATGGTTTGTTGTCAATATAACAATATCCACCGCTTATCATCCAACGTATTTCTCGGTATAGTGGAGAAGGATCATAGATGCGGTGAGAATCCACATTACTTGCATTCTCCATCCATAATCCGTAGAATGCATTGCTGATGTAAACATTGCTCGGAAGACAAGGAATTGCTCCCAATCTTTGTCTCTCTGGGTAAGATAAAACACATGTTAGCAAGGGAAGATAAAAACAACTCATATCTCAAGCTACAATTACCAAGTTTTTGATTTCTTTTGGCTCTGATACCATTTGTAACATACCCACCTTTATTATGTGATGAGTAACATTTTAGTAGTCGCCCAAAGTTTACCTTCCAGCCATCGCCATCCATACTCTAACTAGAATGATCGGATTTTGTCTGGCTCTATAACCCTAGGTCTACCCCGCAAGGGAAGTGTCCTACCATTACCCACGCAGGACCAACTTCAAGGTTCCTAATTGACCTAGCAGTCACCTATCAACAACTAGCTCGCATCCAGAGGTATCTTTTAAGAGGCTTCTTGTCCGGAAGGAGCAACTGCCATTACCCTTGGTTCATGGAGTATCATGCTTTTTTCCAAGAGCAGACTCAAGATTTATGAAATCCCTCGCAGTGCTCTGGCATAGCCGTCAAACCTTTTCCCTAAGATAATTTACAGTTTAGGTTCTGAGACCAAACCCTAGGCAAGCTAGCAAATCTGCCCTTCCTAGAGTTTCTTCCTAGCATTTTGTAAGGTGCCCGCCCATCGGCTTTCCAGGCACGCTTTTAGCAGTCTATCGAGAAACGAATCTAAGCGTCATGACCCGACATTCCCACGGAACATTCTGGGTTTTGTCGCCTAGGTTTTCCCGAATCCGCCTCGCAATGGAATGTTCACGGCTGAACCCACTAGGATCGACCTAAAATTTGGGCTCCTAGTGGCCAAGGTCTCCTAATAGCATTCTAGTGTCGGATCTTGGACATCCTACTTTACGCAGAGATACCCAAGCTGAAGCAGACCCATGCCACACTTGGTTCAAAGAGAATGGGAAACGAGAGGGATGCATAGTTCAACCTCTCTGCCCGTAGAGCATAGTCCCATTCTGGTCCCCTAAAACGGCACGAATTAGGGTTCTAATCTAACAATTCCTAAGGATCCTTGGACGTCGATAAAACCTTGTGAGAAGCCTCCCAGTTCTCTGGGACCACCTTGTCATAGGACAGACCCATCGAGGGTTCCGCCCACCCACTTCCCTTGATAGCTTTAGTTTTCTAATTAGGTCCTACCACATTTATGTGTGACACTTAAAGTCACCTTCATTAATTAAGCCTTTTAGGAAACATGGTTCGTTCACATAACTTATAGCATTGACACGAAAACATAGCAAAGCAATCTATTGACAAACAAGTTCCTTAACTTATCTTCAAGTTAATCTTTGTCTCCCCCCCATACAGGAGAAATTATGTATCCCTTCTATCCAACAGAAGTATCCCTTCTGCCCTACAGAAGTAACTAGTCCAATTCTCATGGCACCAAAAATTCGATCCTTTATATAGAATAGGATCTCCCTACATGGCCAAATGTTGAGGGCCACGGAGGTCTTCAACTCCATTCTAGACCTAGCAAGGGGTGTCCAAAGCTCCAACTGACCCGCAAGCTATCTAGGAGCAAAACATCATTCCCATGGTTGGCCTTTTCACCACTCGACCTTCGGCCCATGAATCGAGGAGTGCCTTCTTTGGGTTAATCCCCGGTGTGATCATGGGGGTGATCCACCCGTGCAAAATATCCTTCCTTAATTAAATCCTTTAAGAATCAAGCACAAACAAGGCATTCAGTCCTAATATCATTTTCCAAGAAAACATTCCTTTATTCCCATGGCAACTTGTCATCACAGACCCTTGCCATGCATTTACCATAAATCACAAGCACTTAGAATAATCATCCAAACAACAACTAACAACTAGTTGAATGTAAAAGTATTTACGATGTTCGATCAACCAACAAAACCAATCGCATTCTTTCCAAACAATGCAAGAACAGACGATATAACATTTCCATCATATATTTGCTCTCCCCCTTGGGATCTAAGAGCAATATTATGCAAAAATGTTTCTTAACACTTCATTCCTTCGGGTAGGCCATATGTTAAGGGTTCAAACACTATTCATGATGTAAGTTCTATAGGTCACTTACCTTGATTGATAACCCAACCCTGAATTTGAATTGGCAAAAGTCATCATTATCCAACGGATCTCAAGACATCTTAGTTTTAACCCTTATGATTAATTTCTTATACTAGTTCTTAGTCAAGTCATGAGGCAAATAGGAAATTATCCTCATATATCAAAATATGTTATAGACATAATGTGTAAAATACTTGATAAGATAAGTTCAAGATTATCTCAAGTAATTAGACTCCAATAGGCCTTGCCTTGAGCTAGAATCTAGTTCTTCTTAATATTTGGGCTCTTAGGCTAAGTACTTTTGAAGTATCTAAACTAGTACTTTCTATTCATGATTCTTAATGTCATATTCTTTTAGCAATTATGCTATTTATAACCCTTGACTATGCTTTAACCTAGCATTTGTATGCACAATCTTTTAATGTCGTTCTTTTAATGACTATATCCATCATAACCCTTGACTAATTCTTCCTTGTAATTGCTCTATCAACGAATAAGCCATATGCAACTAAGTGCAATTAACTTTCCTTGATATATGTACTTCGCAAGCTCCATCTTACGAATATATTCGTGCATCATAATATGGGCCTAACGTATCTCATACAAGAATCAAAACAAGCATCTATCAATTTGGAAATACATTACGTACGACCGGACCCACAGTTGGATGATGCCTTTGCCCGAAGCTTCATTTCTGGTTGTGGGATTGCCATCCTCATGCAACATTCTTCGCTTGGAGGCCGTCATCCACAAGTAGACTCAAGAGATTCAGAAGGCGGAATAGATTCGAGATGAGAGCGTAAGAGAAGATGGTTAGGTCGAGGATCGAGATAGAGGGAATTGAGCTAACTCCCTCTTCCTTGCAGCCTCTCTCGGTGACTCTTCTCTCTCTCTCTCTCTCTCTCTCTCTCTCTCTCTCTCTCTCTCTCTCTCTCTCAATCTCTTAGAGGGGTATCCTTCTCTTTACCTCTCTCTCGCGGCCTCTCGGGGTCTCTTTTTTCTCTCTTGTGCCTCCCCATGCCTCATATTTATAGTGAATTAGAAAAGAGGGCTTGTGGCTGAGAAGTGGAGCTCTTTGTGGAGGGGGATCTTGAAAAGATCAGTGATCTGATGCTCAGCTCATAAATCTGATGGTTTCACTAGTTCCAAAAGGGGGGTAAAACTTCAAGACACTTGGTTAGAAAGCTCTCAGTTCACTCGTTTTCTTTGTTCGAAGTGTTGTTTTCTATTTGTAGACTGCGATTGCAGTGCGCGCGATTTCGCAAATCCTCTCTTTTTTTTTTCTTTTTATAAAATCTCCAAAACTAACTAAAACATCACTTGTCTTTTCTTTTAAATGACATCTAGTTCTAGAAATCTCCATAACTTTTTAAGATAATATCTAAAATATTTAAAATATACTAGTTTTGCCCAAAATCTAATATTTTTGGACCATCCAAACTGTACATTAATATTAGTGATTAATATAGCTCATAAGCCTCGTTCACATTGTAACTTACGTGAAAGGTGGCTATGGTCCTTGTCAATCCGAGAAAAATATTGGATTATGACTCTCAATTTATTTTAAAATATATTTTTGATTAAATAAAAATCCTTAATTATTAATGTTAGTTAGTTTTTACCTTAGTTAGTCTTTAGCTAGTAACCTTACTAACTTATTACTTGACTAACTAACTTTCGAACTAACCAACTAACTTTTATTGTGTGAAAAAAAAAAATTTTTGGGAAAATCTCTCGGCTAACCGAGACCACCCTGCCATAGGACTGGATTCGTCGAGAATCCATCCACTCGCTTCCCTCTATGGAAATTCTTAGTTATCTAATTACCTACCACATTACGTGAAACATATAAAAACAGCTTCATTAATTTTAAAAAATTCTTTTATACACAGTTGTTCATTTGCGTAATTTACTCACAGACATACAATCAGAATAAAACAAATGCATTGATTATGTTCCATAATGTGTATTCTCCCGCCCATACATGAGAAAATTTACAATTTCACGTGTTGTCTCAAACCAACGCATCTGCACATTACCAAGATGAAATCCACCTATAGCTAGTAGTTTTAGGTGTCCCAATTAGAACTTGGGCCATACAGGGGACCAAGTAGTTCCTAGTGCGTAAAGGATTTACTAGCCAGAGCCCCCTGACACTTTAACCACCTCCTACTTATTATGATCCCTGCTGGGAGACCTCTCGCCATCGGAGCCGGTCCATGCTTCCGCGGCGATAAAAACATCCCCTCTTGGTATAGGAATTGTATACCAACCCTTGGGGAAGGTATAGGGCTCCTCAATTTTTATATGTTTCAATATTGAATTCAATGAGGATCTAATCTAGAAAATCACAAACAAGATTGATGTCTTCAAGCAATTATGACCTCAATCAATCATGCAACTTCCAAGTGATGATTAATCTAGTAGCAATCGACACTTGAATTTCACATTATGAACTCTTTTCCTTGGAATTAACTAAGGGTATCTAGATTTTGGGGTCTCAAAATTTCCACTTTAAGGTTTATTCTTGTAACCAAGTTTCCTGGCCTTAAGTCAGTTTATTTAACTTCGAGATATTTCTGGTCTTAAAATCTTCTATCAAAGCTTCTAGATTGAACTATATCCTTGACTAATTTCTTTAGGGTTTATACTTAATAAATCCTTCTTGAAAATTTCCTCATTTTTTCTCTTGAGCTCTAGAATTTTGTAGTTTTCCTAATAGTTTCTAGCCTATAAGATGTTCTAATAATTTACCAAGTAAATACTCTAAGATCGCAGTATTTCCTAAGAGACTTATCATTTTTCTATTGAATTCGGATAGTCTTTTTTTTTTGAAAAACGTGTGGTATCGCGATTGGTAAAGGGTTGTTATCCATGCCCGTGACTCTGTTAGTGACTCCTATGCTTGCAACTCCAATTGTTGCTTCCACGTTAGTAGGGTCATTTGCAATTTTAAATTCTTTTTATTCAAGGCCATGACAGAAATATGATTCGTAGAAGAAGAAGAACACTGTAGTAATACCGGTTGGCAAGGGTGTAAAACTCTCGATGATGATGATGGTTATTGATGGATTCAATGATGTAGGCCTCGCGGATGGTTCTTCTTGCCTCATGGAGAGCAATACTTCTCTCTCTCTAGTAGATGGGGGACGAGAGTAGAGGTATGATTTCTAACTAGATTGATAGAATAGGATAAAGTTCTTCAGTGTCTTCTCTTCTCGAATTAGAGTAGAAGAGGATGAGAGACCTTCAGCATATCCCCTTCCTTGGGTTAAATAGAATGGTGTCTCTTCGTCTCGTGGAATAGAGTCTCCTCCTTCTCGATCAGTGTCTTGTCCTCGTCAAGATTTCTCTTGTCCCCCTCCTGATCATCCCCAAAGCCCGCAACTTATAGTTTTTGCAGGGGGTAAAAGAGAGGAGGCTTGCTTTTTAGTGTTTTTCGATGACATCATCAATGGCAAAGAGATAACGCTTTCTTTTATTGCTTTTGATGACATCATTGATGACGTCAAAGAGGGAGCTCCATTTTTGTAGCACAAAAATAAAAATTTACGAATCTATGGGTGAGCACCGCATGGCGCATCATTGGGTGGCCGTCACTCCAAGGCTTACGACTAAGGCAGCAGTGACTAAGGCAGCGACAAGGCATAAACCTTGGCATCTTGGCCTTGGCATACTTGGAAATGGGCTATGAAGGTTTGGTTATCGCCGTTGGCTATAGGTCGTCACCCAAGTGCACTTAATTGGCAAGTGACTATCCATTAAGCTAGTTCTTTTTTTGTTATTCTATACTACAAAAATAGTCTTAATAAGCTAGTCTTGGGAGGGTCTCCCAAGTCTTTCTTCCATGAATTTTCATATAATACCTCATTAATAATAATTATTATAATCATAATGAGAGTTGGTTTCATAATTAGAGCTAGTTTTTTATCATGTGCAACATAAATCAATTTTCTTTGGAATGTATATGCACATTAAAATAAACTAAGTAATGGGGACATTACAAGTACCAAATTTGGTATTATCCATAGTACCCAATGACTAACAATACTAATTTTTTATCTCTAGAGTACCAAATTTGATACTATCCAAACTACCAAATTTTTGACTCTATAGTACCCAAAGTTTAAAGATCTTTGTTGATCATTTATTACATGCTCCAATTTGGCCTTTATTATATCAAATGGTTGAATTCCATTTATAGTAGCACTTAATACAATACCAAACTTAGAACTACACAGTACCAAATGCTTAAATTCTATTGGTCTTGTCAATTTAATTTGATTTCTAGTTTGGTGTTGTGGAATACCATATTTTGGTACTATGTAGCACCAAAAGTTTCAAGTCCTTTGTTTGCAGCATGATCACATTTGGTATATGCAGCACCAAACTTTGAAGTCTATTGTTCTAGGTACTTAAACAGAGTACCAAACTTGAATTGCATAGCATCAAATGCTTAAAGTCTTTTATTCTTGCCACTTTAATATAGTTCCAAGTTTAAATAGTAAAAAAATTTGATACTTTAGAGCACCAATCTTTTGCTGCCAATATTAGCAAGACAAAGGTACGATAATCACCATTGACATTTTCAAAAGCCCTAAGATGACCACATAGTATCACCTACAGCCTTATAATCAATTGGACCCTAATTACTCCAACAATAATCTAGAGTACCAAAGCAAAAGAAACAACATAACATGTCAAAAATTGTAGATTAGAAAATGTTGGAAGTACCAATAAGTACCCGAAAAAGGGTGTGATAAATTGACAATTTGATACAATATATCAGTACACATTGTGGTAGGTAGGAATGACTATGAATAGCAAGGCCATCGTACAAGTTTTAGATATTAGGGTTGAATTACAAGCTACACTTTGCATGCTAGGATAATTCATACATTTGGGGGTCCAAACCAATATGAATAGCCTTCCATCTAGAGGATAAAGTAATTAGCCACCAGGAGGGAAGAGCCGTTTCTCTAGCATCAAATATAAGATGTCACCGATATATTAGGCCAGTAGGCAAGGATCTTCAATCCATCATTGAAGCCAAGGCTCAACTATTTCCATCAGTTATGAGGGACTACCATCTTGGAGCTAAACTTTTGGCACACAGGAATAGATTGCCAAACGATTTTCATAAACATTATTTGAAGAGTTGTAGTGGGTGTCTGCCAAAAGTATTGTGTTAGAGGCATCAAATTGAGGATGTCCTAACCCACATTTTCTGCAAGTTTTTAGAACATAAAATCTTCTAGCACCAACATAAGGAATATTATGAAAACTCTCCCGCCATCCTTCACACTCTTCTGAAAAAAAAATATTTGTTCATATAGAGATGGCAACACAAGACTTAATCAATAAGACTATAGATTACATAAATACCAATGTCTCGCAAGTAGCTTTTCTTATAAGAATCTTTAAGTTTTTCAAAGTGTATTGCAAGCATACTGACAAAATCTAGATTATCTTTGGCCTCCTACAACAACTCCATATCATGACATTTGCTCAAGATCCTAGTTCTAGCATGAACTTTTTGGCTTTTGGCCTCACCATACAGTAACTTTTGTTAACCCAAATTGGTTTTGACCTATCCAACTAGTCATTTATAGGGATCTTTTGAATCCTTTAAGAGCACTCCATTGACATCCACAATTATCAATCTTCATTTTCTTGCAGGAAGATCATTTGAAACCCTTCTAGATCATCTAGCACATCTTGAATTTCCTCTGTCACCTAAGTTTTTGTGAGGATCATCAACCCATTCTATCTCTTCCATGTCCTCATCTCACAGCCATGTCTATGCTTTGAGTCCTTTATTTATGGTTGTCTCCATACTACATATTTTCCTCACAATCTACAAAGTTCAACAAGATGACCCACTACAAATAAGGAAAATAAGAATAAGGAAGATAGTAATATAAAAAAGAAGTGGATAGTTACTTACTCTTTTAAAGACATCTCCTATGAGCTCAATTCTTGGTGACTTTGGGGATTTGGTAATTACATCCAGCTTTCACACAAGTGTCGTTTGTCATCATGAGAGTGGCAGTGAAATAGAGGGGGTGGTATTGGTGCCTACTTGCCATCATGAAAGAACCAACCACATAGGCAGAGTCTAAGCAACACAAGACCCCCAAAACATTGATTGTGTTGCCTTCATCCACAATCTAGGGTCTAAGAGGAAATAATGTGAATCTTCTGTCTCTTTTACCGATAGACTAAAAAATATATTTTAGCTATGATAAAACTACCAAAAAGTACCAAAAACACATATTAAGTTTATTAAATCCACACATAATAAATTTTAAAAACTTGGCATACAAAGAATATAACCTGTTACAAAAAAGTGGCAAGGATTTTTTAACATATATGAGCTACAAAGAGGTACCAAATACTACCAAACACACTACAAAAAAATACAAAAAGGTCCCAAATTGGATATAAAGCACCAATTAGTATAACTCCTCAAAGGTTTCCTACAAAAAAGACAAAGAGATAGTAAGATGAAATCCATGAAAATATTATAAAGTGTACCAAAATGTCTCAAACACTGAAAAATGGTACAATCCTATCCCAAATAGTACAAAATAGTATAAGGACCCAAAGGCGTTGCAAATATATATATATTGGAAAGACAAAAAGTCCCAAAATGTACCAAGAGAGAGCAAGATAAAATATACCAAAATGTTTCCAAATGTATCAAAATGCATCAAAATATTTCCAAATATACCTAAATGTACCAAGAGGTAATGTATCAAAATGTACCGAGATGCTACCAAATGTACCAAAATAATATTATACAACAATGTACTAAACACTATAAAAAGGAGTCACAAATATTATAAAAAGATATTAAAATTGCACCACATAGTAATCAAAATTTAACATAATTTTAGAAAGAAAAAATTTTATATGCCTTTAGGATATATTCCAAAGGTCCACCGTAAAAAGTACAAAGAGACATAAGATCATGGTACCAAAATGTACTAGAAGGTACCAAAGGTTCTAAAAAATCCATGACAAGTATACCATAAAGCCTAAATTTCCCACAATATTTCCAAATGTACAAAGTGGTTAATTGCAAAATGTACAATACTGTACCAAAACATATAGAAGGTACTAAAAGGTCTCAAAAGATAACATACGGTATCAAAAGGATCCAAAATTTTCATTCAAAAATGTACCAAAAAGTATCAAAATTATGTTTATTTTTCATGCAAAAATCATGAAATTGTATTTAAAAATATTTAAATTTTTTTAATGTACCTAAATTTAAAAATACAAGGCTAATTAAGTAAAATGGCTACCAAAGAAAAAGAAGATGCTAAAAAGTAAGGCAAAAATACTTGTAGAGCTTCCACCTCTTTGAAAATAATCTACAAATTCTCCTTGATTCCAAGTCGACATAGCATGTGCTTCGACACATTCAAATCGGTCTGAACTTATTTTAGCTCTTCAACATTAGGCAAACCTTGCTGGGGTAGCTTGGTGAGGCGTTGGTCAAACACAATAATGTCATCCATAATTCACTCAACTGTGGTATGGGAGCCCTCAACCCTAAGCAAGCTTTCCTTATTTCATTGACGAGTTTCCCTTTACTCATGCAACCTACTCAACTTCTACATACAGTTTGATAGAGCCTTGTCGGCAATGCTCTACAAATAATAAATGTAATATGCTTAAAAGGTCCAATCTTCATACCATTATCCTCTTCAATGCAAATGTTGCTTACACCCTATGTGTAGTTGATCTTTTTATTCCACCCATGCAAGCCACCCTGAAATACGTAGTTTTTCCTCCTCCAATTGTCCAACTTCCTTTCTAGCCATTCAAAATCTTGCTTTTGCACATGTTTGGCACATTCACCTTGAACTTTGCTTATGCAATCTTATGTGTGCTGATGGGTCTTTTTTTGCATCATTGCACCTCTCAAATGCATAGTACGTGGCAAACTTTGCCATGATGTGTCCTCACAAAATCTAGATTGTAGATTGTTTATGTATATCTTGGCATTTTTTCAATGCCGCATCTTCAACACTGTGAGCCATTGATTAAAAGAAATATCTGCATCCATCAAGTCTCAAGCGGCATTCCTCTCAAGGCTAAGGCCATTTGCACACGCTAGTGTCCTTATATGCACCAGCTACAAATGGAACTCTAAAAGCCTAAAGATTGGTACCTTCAGCCTAACACTATAAGAGATGTTAGAAAGCAAAAGCCTAGGCAGGAGAGTCCTCACAAGTTGAAAGAAGAAGTTGGTCATCGAGTGGAGCAAAATCTAGGTAGAAGAATCCTCACTGATGTCAAGAATCGCATGGTGGGGGGACTTGCTCAAGATGCTGCGCCGAACACACACAAAATGCATAAGGAGAAGCTCACTCAAGAGACAAGAAAAGAGATGGAGGCCAAAACGTTTTCTTGCTGATTTCTTCTTCTTCTTCCACACACTTTACAATGTACACAAAGTATAGATAGGATACAACAAAAAGGAAAGTGGCCTACTAAGTCAAACAATGCATAACCGACTACACTAGTCGACTGGCGCTATAACTATGCCAGCTGTAAATAGGTGTAACAACCTGAATATAATAAGTAATGAGTCAGTGGCCATGTGAGAGTCATAATGACCACTGACGTGCTAAGTGTAGATGTGTGGACCCATCTAATCAGGCGGTCCATCATCAATGTCCACATGTGTTGAGCTTGTCATCTCAACACTCCCCCTCAAGCTCAACTGCATCTCTGCAACTCCAAGTAAGCTTCGAAACTTTTGAAGCTTCTCTGTACTACCCAATGCCTTCGTAAAGATGTCAGCAATCTGATCCTATGTGCTAACATACACCAAGTAAATCTCACCTGCTAGTACCTTCTCTCTCACAAAGTGGTAGTATACCTCAATATGTTTTGTCCTGGCATGGAACACAGGGTTCCTAGCCAACTGTATACTGCTCATGTTGTCACAATAAATGACAACTGGACCTTCCACCTGCACATCCAAATCAGCCATTAACTTTTGTAGCCATACTACCTCACATGCTGCAACAGCAGCACCTCTATACTCAGCCTCTGTACTCGACAAAGCAACTGTAGATTGCTTTTTGCTGCTCCAAGCAACTGCTGCACTACCAAGAGAGAACATGTATCCGCTGGTAGATCTTCTATCAGACATACTACCAGCCCAATCTGCATCTAAGTATCCAAACACCTCTACATATGTACCTGCCTCATAGAAAAGTCCATAATGTAATGTGGACTTCACATATCTCAATATGCATCTGATTGCATCCAAATGTGGATTTCTAGGTACTTGCATAAACTGACTCACAAGACCAACAGCGTAGCTCAAGTCTGGCCTTGTAATGGTCATGTAGATCAAACTCCCCACTATCCTCCTGAACATAGTAGGGTCTTCCATCTCATCCCCAACATCAGCACTCAACTTTACATTCTGCTCCAACAGGACTGAAAGTGGTTTGCATGCAGTCATACCATACTTGGACAACATATCCAAGCCATACTATCTTTGGGACAACCATATACCATCATCACATCTGATCACCTCAATGCCAAGGAAGTACCTTAGCTCACCTAAATCCTTCATCTCAAACTTCTTCTTCAAGAAGTCCTTGACTTCAGCAATCCCACTATCACTATCACTTGTAATAATCAAGTCATCCACATAGATGACTATGATGACCGAACCTGCATCTCCCTTTCTCACATAAAGTGAGTGATCAGCATCAGAAACATAAAAGCCAATATTGACAAGATACTCTCTGATCTTGTCAGACCATGCTCTATGTGCTTGCTTGAGCCCATAGAGCGCCTTCTTCAACCTGCACACATATGTGGGATGCTCTAAATCTTCATAACCTACTGGCTAATCCATATACACTTCTTCCTGCAAATCACCATGCAAGAAGGCATTCTTCACATCCATTTGCTGCAACCTCCAACCTTTGGCTGCTGCCAAAGCAATCACACATCTGACAATTGCCATCCTAGCAACTGGACTGAAGGTTTCATCATAATCTATGCCATATGTCTAGGCATAGCCTTTTGCACTTATATCCAATAGCTTTCTTGCCCTTTGGCAATGATACTAGATCCCAAGTCTTATTGGCCTCTAATGCAGCCATCTCCTCATCCATTGCTACATCCCAATGAGCATGACCAACAGCCTCCTCAAAACATGTGGGCTCAACATCCTCAACTAGTTACACCATAAGCATAATGGTGAGCTGTATAACCTTCAAAACCAAATCTTTTAACAGGGTATCACAACCTGCTAGACCTGCATACCACTGGATCACTCAATGGAGTCTTTGCATTAATGCATGCTCTTTGCACACCTGGAGTCCTCACTGAAGGAATACCAAGCTCATCATCCAAGCTCTCTAAGCCACTAGAGTCTCCATCAAGAACTGCATCAATGCCTTCTGACACTTTATTCTTTCCTTTGTATTTACCTGTAGTGCTACTAGATGCACCTGAAGATATAGAGGTACTCCTTAGTCTCCTAGACCAAGGACTACCAGATGATGTCTCTGGTCCACTAAGAGTCTGTGATTCTTGCTTTTCAGCATGTACATGAGTGTCATGATCATCATCATCATCTAATGCATCACTCCTAGATGCATACCAACTGCTCATTTCATCAAAGATGACATCCCTGCTCACTCAAAACTTACATGTGATAGGGTTGTAACAGTGATACCCTTTCTGCTCTAAAGAGTATCCAATAAAGACACATTTTTTAGCCTTTGGATCCAGTTTCTTATGCAACTCATCTAGCACATGAACACACGCAATGTAGCCAAACACTTTCAAGTGTGAGACATCAGGCTTCTTACCTGTAAAACATTCTTTGGGAGTCATCCCATGGACTGCAGCTGTGGGAATTCTGTTCATAATATAAACAGCGGTATGAACAGCCTCAGACCAAAAATGCTTAGGCATATTCTTTTCAACCATCAAGGTGCGTGCAACTTCTACAATATGCTTGTTTTTCTTTTCTGCAACCCCATTTTGCTATGGGGTATATCTGCATGTGAACTGTCTCTTTATCCCATGAGACCTCAGAAAATCACTGAATTCATTCGAGAGGTACTCTCCCCCTCCATCTGACCTCAAGCACTTTACTTTCAAGCATGTTTCTCTTTCAACTACAGCCTTGAAAGTTCTAAAGTGCTCAAAAGCTTCACTCTTTTCCTTCATAAAATATACCCACAACTTTCTAGAACAATCATCAATGAATGTGACAAAGTATGAACTGCCTCCAAGAGATACATTTTGTGTGGGCCCCCAAATGTCTGTATGCACAACATCAAGGATATTTCTGCTTACATCTCTGTCATGTGTAAAGGGTTATCTTGCCTGCTTACCAAACTGACATGCTTCGCATACCTTATGAAATTCTACAACTCTAAATGTAGGCAAACATGTAACCAACCCTTTGGATTGCATTAATTTCAGCCTTTGTACATTTGCATGTCCAATGCGTTTGTGCCAAATTTCAATGTCTGCAACAACACCTTTTCCTTTAGCATACATAGCAGCATTCATAGTAGGAATTCCAGCATCCAGAGTAAGCATACGTCCAACTCTACTTGCCTTTGCAACTAACCTGCACTTGTCATTGAAGTCTTCTACAAAGCAGCCCTTTGCATTAAATCTGACTTGCAGCCCTTGCTCTACCATTTAATCGACTAACACCAAGTTCTTTGTAATAGATGGCACATGTAATACGTCTGAAAGACTCTTTGTCTTACCATCATGCAAAGACAAGGGAACTTTTCCAATATGTGAAATTGGGTGGCATGAATCATCACCCGTCTGCACATAATCTGCATTTTGCAAATCCTGCATCTCTTCAAACCATTTTGCATGGCTGGTCATATGATTGGATGCACCTGAATCAACATACCAAACATCATCATGTGTTCCCTTTCCTGTAACAGCATTCAGCATATGCTGCATAACAAATAGACGTTCATTTTTATCTTCATTTTGTCGTGAAGATGATGCATAGTTTCCTTGCTGCAACTTACCACTGCGGATATCATCTTTCTTAGCATAACATTGGGCTGCGATATGACCTGTTTTGCCACAGTAGTGGCACACAATACCAGAGTTGTTAGAACCTCTGTTCTGCCATCCACCTCTTCCTCTAAAGCTCCCCCTGACTCTAAAATTACCACGACCTCCTGAAACCTGCATATCGCCAAATTGCTGATTCAATCTATTTTGCTGGTTGTCACTACCATGTCCTGTACCACGGCCTCTTGAAGAGAACCGGCCACGTCCCCTTCTTGAACTGGAGTAGAAAGCTTGGACCTGTTCACCAGTTCTTTCAGATGTCTCACTCTGCATGTTGATCTCTTCAGTGATCATAAGGAAGACCAACTTATCGAAATCTGGAAATGGCTTTCTAACATATACGGAAGTTACAAAAGACTTCCAAGCCTTTTCATTGTTAAGTCCACCCAAGGTAGACGACACCAAATCATCATCATCGGGCATTGCATCAATTGCTGCCAAGGCATCTGCAATGCTCCTTACCTTCAGTGCATACTCATTGATAGACATCTTCCCTTTCTTCAATGTATTCAACTCTTGCTTGAGTTGAATCTTTCCTACCTTTATATTTACAGAAAACATACTTTCAAGTATGGTCCAAGCTGCATATGAATTCTCTGCATTTCTAATGTGTCCCAGCATATTATTGTCAATTACTGCAAACAACCAATACATAACCTTTTTATCTTTTGCATTTCGTTCCTTCCATGCCTTTGTCTCTTATACAGTTGGAGGATCACTCACCTCCGGCTCCTTTTCCTCACCTGAAACAAACTCGTAGAGGCATTTTCCAATAAGGAAGTTCGTGACACGGAACTTCCATGAAGGGTAGTTGTTCTTGTCGAGCTTCTCAATGATGGGGCTTCCACTATTCTCTGCCATTATCACAAAAATAATACCAAACAGCAAGCAAATCTTCTGCAACCCTCGACCTGTAGTGCACAGCAATACACCAGACAACCTTTTTCACTGTCTGCTCAACAATACATGCAATCTGCAACCAGTTTGTAGATAAACCTTGTGTTTACTCACTGATAAACACCTTTGAACTTACAGATCTGAAATCTGTAACCTGCACACCCACTTTCGGTCAATACAGTCGAAGTCACAGTGTACCCTGAAACTGTTGTCTGCAACCTTGTGGCTCTAAAACGGGGCCTGAAACGGCCTTGGATGCCCAAAATAACTGCAGATAAGCCTTAAAGGCTATCCTGCAGAATACACAGTGCGCTTCGCGCACACCAAATCTCATTGCAATCTGAGATTTTTGCTCGACCCTGCTTCCAGTGCCTCCACAGGCACTATCCAAGAGAGAGAGTGGAAGAATGGGAGAGCTTCTTACCCGTGGCTTGCTTGCTCGAACCTTGCTTCTTCTCCTTTGCTTCAACCTTCGAAATCAGCCTCTCTCAGTGGCGCAGCTCTGATACCATGTCAAGAATCGCGTGGTGGGGGGACTTGCTCAAGATGCTGCGCCGAACACACACAGAATGCATAAGGAGAAGCTCACTCAAGAGACAAGAAAAGAGATGGAGGCCAAAACGTTTTCTTGCTGATTTCTTCTTCTTCTTCTACACACTTTACAATGTACACAAAGTATAGATAAGATAGAACATAAAGGAAAGTGGCCTACTAAGTCAAACAATGCATAACTGACTACACTAGTCGACTGGCACTATAACTATGCCAGTTGTAAATAGGTGTAACAACCTAAATATAATAAGTAATGAGTCAGTGGCCATGTGAGAGTCATAATGACCACCGACGTGCTAAGTGTAGACGTGTGGATCCATCTAACCAGGCGGTCCATCATCAATGTCCACATGTGCTGAGCTTATCATCTCAACAACTGAGCTGGAAGAAGATTTTGGTTATCAAATAGAGCACACACTACAAAAAGGTCCCATGCAAGACTTGAAATGATATATAAAAAATCATAAAAAGAAAGCCAGCATACAACCACCACTATTCACATGTTCAAACTGTCAAATGTCCATGCCATGATTGGGATTCCTGCCATTTGAGTATTTTTTTTTCAAATTTCTATTATGAAGGTTTCTTGCAACTTCAATTGCATGAAAAGAAATACCAAAATCCCTCCAAGTTTTTCAAAGAGAACCAAAGGGGAAAACTAAATATGGGTATAATTTTGTACCACCAAACCATACTTCCATCTTCTTATCGTGCAGAGCTCTCTTTCAACAAAACCTTGCCATCTATTAGAAAATTGGGGATGTGTGTCCATGTAACTTCCAATGGGGGCTGAATATTTTGAAGCACTCCTTTGATAATATGTCTGAAATCTACCTGGAGCTAGAGGTGGTTGAATTCTTACCCCTAGAGGGGATTGGATGCAAGAATGTTTGAGAATGACTCTTCATTTCTAAATGATATTTTCCCTATCTCATAGGTGGGATTACGTGTCTATTTTCTTCCCCTAATCGCACACTGTCAACAATGAAGATTAGTTGGCTAAAATGACTATTTTAATTTAGATCTCTCCATACTTTATTTATTAGCCATTTTTGCAGCCAGAAGCTTTGAGATTTGGGCAATGAGCTTCTCCAGTGATTCCTTTGTACAAGTAGTAAACATATCCAAAGAATCTTTAGTAGAATGAGCCATTTTCTCCATTGCTTCCTTAGTTTGGGCATTAGATTGTACCATCGTTTTGCTAGCATTGCTTGGAAACCATGGTTGTGATTTATATCATGGAATTTTCTAGATTAAGTCCATGCTCTAGATGCCTGATGGAATTAATCAGTGTTATACCTCTCCAAGGACTTCATTGAGACTCTTACACCTAAGCCAATTTTTTAAAACCTACCTATGAGTGCTTGCTAGGTAGGTCACAAAAGGAATTTTTTCCCTTATGGCAAAGTGAGAACTGAGAAAAGGAACAAAGGACTCTATTGTCTATTTTTCTAGTTAAAATAAATATGTGGAAGAAAAAATAGTAAAATAAATAACATCCAAAAAAAGGGAGCAGGATTGCATGAGGATAGAGACCAAAAGTGTGAAGGACCTATTTTTTAGTCCATTTTTTTCTTCGTGGGAGCATTACTGTTATCAAACCAACAACTAGAGAAAGACTCTCAAAAGTCATGAATGCCTTGCCCAAATGTGTGTTTTGCAAAAGACAAGAGGAAAATATTAAGCATCTCTTTTGGAACTATAAGAAGATACAAGCTTTTCGAAGGAATATTAGAAATGGAATGGAGAAGGTTCATATGCATTATTAGGTCAACTAAAAGTAGATGGATTTGAGAGATAGAGATAGAGGCAACCTAAATCGATCCTCTTAGAAGATTTGAAATGCAATTTATTGCTTGACTTCATAGGCATTTTGGTCCCTTAGGAATGATATAGTCTTTGATTAGGTCCATAACCCCCTAGTCAATTTAGCTTAATAAAAGCTCCTCCATCTTTGTTGAGGCTCACTTTTCGTTTCAAAAGCTTACTAAGAAAGACAAGATGTATCAACATATGAGAAAGCTGATGAAATCTTTGTTTTGATGGTGATGTGAATTATTTACCTTCCGATTGAATACATACAAACACATACACACGCACACACATACATGATATAAATATCCCTTCACAAAAAATTGAATCATATGTGATTATTGAAAAAAAAATGAATCCAATAACTAATTCAAATACATCCAATGTGATGAAAAATACAAAACATTTAGAAAAGTACAATCGATCAAATTCTTTGGGTACAAAAGGGGTATAATTTTCACTTTGACAATGTATTTAAGTAAAGTACCATTGGAATAAAAATATACAAAAAATATTGAACTTTGTTGATAGTACTCCCTAGGGGTAGTTGTTTTAGGCCTAAGTAAGAGAAGGATCTAGGTGTTACTTTGCATCCATGCACATGAAGAAGGTAAGAACATTGCCTTTTAATGTGTATTTATAGGTGTTGCCATGGGACTTGAGCGTCATCTTGGGTACACCTACAAAGATACTAGAAATATTAAACCCTCAGGATTTACATCAATTATGTCATCAAAACTACAAGTGTATAAAAAATATTTTAGTATTATACTTTTAGGTAAGATATCACATTGATTAAATACGCATTAAAAACCAATCATTTCATGATAACTAAAGGTCCCTTATCCAAGAGGACTCAAGGCAACCCTACCATGATAATTAAGACATCCCTAAAACTATCTTATGAATGCCATAAGGGTCTTAGAGAAATCTATAGGTGGATTATCACTAAGAGATTTACTCTTATTTTATTACCCTCAAGCATGTAACTAAACTACCTACTCTTCCAAACATAATCCATCCTATGTTTATGTAACAAAGTATACTATATAAGAATAGTATGAACCATTTGATGATAGTATAATTAACTACTTAGGTTTGTACACACAAAGAAAACTAGATACCTTTTAGTCAATAAATCAAGCCATAACCAATGTATCCAACCATGCCTACTAACACTTGGGTCAATTAGTGTATAAGATAGTGTATAACCAATTGGTTTGGATAATAGAGAAATTAATGAGATAGTTCCTCAAATGATAGTGCATATGATCATACTTTGAAATAGTGGACATAGCAAGTGTCAATGCAAAAGTATAATCTCTATAGGCAATAAGTGTGAATCTATCGAACAAGGTCTTATAAGAGACCATTGCATACCTAATAGTTGTTGATAGTAGTGCTCTAATGAAGCTTAGTTACAGGTGCATGAGCAAGAGGAATTGCAAATATGCTTGAGGAAATGCTCCCACACCCTTAGCTCGCATAGCATAGGTATTCTATGTCATCTTAGCAAGGGTCAAAAAGCCTAACTTAAATATCACAAATAGTGCATATGGACCTTAACTTGAGAACTATCAATCTAGTAAGTTTGTATCAATCTTATTCTAAAGAACAATTTAGGAAATTGCATCAATATATCACCCTTACGTGTATCAAGATCACAAACTAACCATTAATTGGAGTTGGATTGCTATGATTTAAAGCTTGGATTACCTTTTTCCTATAGGCACAAAGACTCGAGCACATAGAGGCTATGCATCTTGATTTATAAGTTATAAAAAGGATACCATAAGCTTGACATATAAACGATCTCCATATAACCATACTGTCTTCTTTCATTTGGACTTGAGTGTATCAAACCAAACACAATTGAAAAGGCTTTTAGCAAGCAACTGTTGAGATATCGAGCTCCACTCGTGATATGCCAGGGTGACCGTTGTGCATTTATGTCACCGACTTGTTAGCTGTAGATGCGGTTGGTACACCGCCCATGAATAATAGCTAGATGACAGCTATCCTTATCTACTCTAGTTCGTGGCTCAGTTAGTATGCCACCTTAGTTAGTTGAGTTTGGTTTGAGACCCATATATAGGGTTCTTCTATTTCTATGTACTACAATTCTTTTGGCTTACACAACTAAGAAGAGGAAAACGGTTTTCAGCCTCCACCTGTGTGTGTATTCCCCCATTGTGCAAGCAAGAAAGCTACAAGTGAGACTCCTTCCTTCTCTCCGACAATCTTGACAGCAACATGATATTAGTGAGTATGTGAGCTATCAGTAAATAAGTATCAAAGTCAATTGTGGTCACATCTATGAGTAGGTCTACTAATCGTTGTCTACATGAAGCTATATTAGCAACGTATGGAGAATACAATAGCCCAAGTATGAAAGATAGAAATAAAGAGGGAGCAAGATATATTCAAAAGTCAATGTTTATGTTGGGCTAGCATTATGGTCAATCATCACTGCTTTAAATTCACCAAATCTTACATCTTGCATCTACTTAAGCTATGCATCTTGCATCTTGCATCTTATAGCTTGCATCTATTTAGGTATCAACCATATTAAGCTTTGTAGCGTCTTTATATCATATGCCACAAATTTATCATTGAAATCTTGAATAAATACCAACATACCTAGTTATTGGCGTGCAAACTGTGCAGCATCAACTTGAGTCTATTCTATGCATGCACCTTATCCAAGATCAAATCCATTAATGCTTATATCATTTGTGACAAGATGTAGCTAGATGATATGAGGTCACGTCGAACCAATCACTCAAAACATACAATCAAAGAGGTTGCATCTAATCTTCAATTTGCACAGATCAAGAGTATGTTGCTATACCACCATATTTGGAGCCATGGGTGTCAATATCAGCATGCTACAAAATTATTATAGCTAGATGGAGAGATCTAACATAATCTTGAGCTACTAGCCACTGTTGATTTCTCTTCTCAAGATGTGAAGCAATAGAAAGTCATAAGGAAGCACCAATTGTATAATTCATGAGGAATATGCAGAAAAGCAAGCACCACCAACAAGCAAGAATATTGACCTCCTTGATTAGTGGTAGAGATGTATGTTGGGTATTGGACATACCAATGAGAGGTATCTAAAATAAACCCATGTATTATTCCTCCTTAGGGAGGTTATGCATTTATCCTTGCATATAATTGCTAAAAAACTAATTGTATGTGAGCAAGAAAAGTAGTTGTATGTGAGCGAGTGAGTGTTTACCTACTAAGAATAAAGCTTATCACGTGTATGGGCTATGTATAAGCCTAAGATAAAAAGACAAGTCAAGGTATTTGTATGGATAAAGTCCTAGTAGTAATGTGTAAGCATTCGTGTGGGTGTTTGAGAAACTAGTATATGCAAACCTTAAAGTCTTTAATATAACAGACTATCATTGAACAGGGCACATAAGGTTACTCTACTTCATAATGAAGTGTTGCCACTCACCAAGGAGTTTTGGCTATCATTGAAGAACATGTTAAGTCACTCTAGTTTCTAAAATGGTTCTTCATAAGGGCAATGTATTAGGTGGAGCAATATAAACTTAATGCTTATGTTAGTAGCAGGGTGCCTAAGTGCATGCTAACAAGTGCATTTATAGAAAGACCTAGGGTAAATGGGTGGGTGTGTGTGTATATGTGTGATACACATTAACAACACCATTATCAAACCAACAAGACACATAATTGGATGAATTTGTGTTATCATTAAGTGTCCTTGAGTCACTTTTAAATGTAATAATTTTCTAATGCCCTTGAGAAGTCAAAATTCTGGGATTACAATGTATACAACAAGCTTGGTCAATATCATCCGCGTTAGATGTTGAAAAAAAAATCTAGTCCTTAATCAAATATTTACTATTGTTGACAAAACCTTCAAGCCTGTACTTACTACTAAGCCTATAAAGGGAAAAACCCCACATTACATAAAATGTTTCTATACTCTCTCTTTTGATATGTACACTAGGCTGCCCTAGATTTCTTAACACTTCATGTTTTTGGGTTTTCAAAGAACACTACACAACATACGAGAGAGAGAGAGAGAGAGAGAGAGAGAGAGAGAGAGAGAGAGAGAGAGAGAGAGAGAGAGAGAGAGAGAGAGAGAGAATGTGTGTGTGTGTGTGTGCGCGCGCACACACACACATGTAAAGCAACTTAACCAAATAGAAACTAAATTTTAGTTACCCTTTCATATAGAAGTCCAATTAAGCAAATGCTACTCTTACTTGCCAAAGATATCTTAGAAACTCAAATCTTTCTTTTTTAAGATAACCCTTTGCTTGCAAGAACTTTCAACATAAAAACACCTTTCAATTTTCCAAATGGATCAAAGTTGTATCTAGCATTTTTCATATGGTTTAACAAAATAATGTCAACAAATTCATAAGGAATCTAAGGGCCTTCTTAATACCTTGAGTTCAACTCATATAGTTTCATAATTTGCTAATAGGGCGAAACATGGTGTGTCTTCCTTGCGCAATCATTTTGCCTGTTGTTTTATTTACAAGATTTACAAGTACAGTACCAATAGGAACTCCATACTTCAATACTTGAGCCTCAATTTCAATCTCATCCTGTAATACCCATACCATTAGGTAAGTGCATGCACATGAACATAGCACATCATAAGTTAAAATTTAAATCATGTGTTTGCAATTTCAAAATATTTTCATGTATTAAACCAAAATGTCAAATGTCTTTAACACCAATTGTGCAAAAGAAAAGCCAATTTTGTGGTGATTTCAATTCTCTACAAAAACTAGGGATTCTTTATGCGCCATTAAATTTTTTAGAAAGGCTATGCTTTACTAAGAAACACTTTAATATGTATGTCATCTATTAAAACTTGGTATTTTTTGCAAAATCAAGTTACATTTTCTTGCATTCTTCTATCTTTTGAATCCAAATTTTATGGAGCAAGTTTCTACTAAAAACTTGTTCAAATTCTTATTCAAACCATTATTGGAAAAGTAAAGAGTTTAATTGGGTGACCCCGTTGTATATCACCAAGAAGGGGATTAATCAAGAGACTTAGAGCTTCCACATATTACTTATAGAGTTGAAACATTAAAGCAAACATAATACTTCAAGAAAACCAAGATGCAAATGATGTGTAAACTCACACCAACACAACACAAAGTATGACTAGGTGATCGCTAAGATAAAGAAGGCTAGAAAAGAGGCTTTGTTCAATTTATTCAAATAGACAAGTCACCATATTTGACTTCAAACCATCTTATGATCATGATATATAGTTACTCATGTAGCTTTTACAATTTGCTTAAATTTTGTGCAAAGAACATCTTTGACATGAATTGTAATTGAACTATGAGTCAAAGTGCTTTGTTTTATATGGCTAAAGGGTCTCTCTCTCTCTCTCTCTCTCTCTCTCTCTCTCTCTCTCTCTCTCTCTCTCTCTCTTAAACATAATATGCATGAATTACCAAGCATGAACAAAAAACCACTAGTGGATATATGAGCCTCACTGAGTGTGCAAAGGCTATAGTGCATAAGGTACATGAGGATTACAAAGCTTATTATTGGAGCATGCAAGTACATACAATGCTTAAAAGAGTCGGTTTGAATAGTGGGAATGGAAGGACTAATGAAGCTTGTCCTTTTACTCTCGAGTGTCTTGTTTTCCTTCATGGTTTTCTTCTTTTTGGCAGTTGCTAGGTAGGCCTTATGTGATCTTTTCCTAGCATAACAAAATTTCTCAATGTTTCCCCTTTTTTTTGCAAAAGTCACAAACAATGTTTTTCTTCCCTTTGTACTTGTTATTAACATAGAGAACCTATTCGTCCTTTGAAGTGCTTATTTCTTCTTTTCCTTTGAGCTTTTTCTCTTCTTCTAGGAGTGATGCTTTAATATCTACCAACTTTGGATTTGGCATATAAATTAGTCTGGTGGAGACATTACCAAACTCTAGAGGAAGACTCTTCAGCAAAACTCCAATGCATACATTTTCATCCATTTTTAAATTAATCCCTAAAAGTTAAGTTAGCAAACTTTCCATATAATTAAAACAGGTTGCAAGGGATGTATTAGCCTTCATATCCAACCTGAAATTTTCAATCAACAATCCATATTTTTAAGATTTAGATTGGGTGCCAACTAGTGTGTCCAACTGTTCTCAAGTGGCATGAGATGTATCACATGTGTCTACATGGTGGATATAACTATCATCAAGCTCAAGCTTGATGATAGCTTGGGCTTTGTCATCAATCTTTTGCCATATTGCTACAAGAGTAACATCTCTAGGTTTCTTTTCTTGGCCACTGGTTATTGACCAAAGGTCCTTCATTAGGATCAACTTAATCCTTGTCTGGCAAGTATAGAAACACGTTCCTCTAAAGCGGCATGACAATGAATTTTTTTCCATACTAGATGGCAAGAGCAGTAGCAAATCAGCACAAAAAATCTCCAATCAACAATAAATGAGTTGCTTGAATATATCAAGAGACACAAGTGCCAAGAAGTACTAATGAGTATCAAAAGATACTATGCTTGTTGAGCTTAATGTTGAACTTGATGGTTGAATCTTCCCCTCCTTGTTGATTTGATGTGGTAATCTTACTAAACCTTCAGTGATACAATGGGTCAAAGTTGCAATGGATTGTTTGAGGCAAGAGAATTGAGAAAATGAAGGGAAAGATGAGCTTGAGTGCAAATGGCTATGATGGATTTAGGGTTTCTGAGATAGGGGCCTAGTTTTTTCTTCTGTGCAACCACCACATTGAACTATTTGGCACAAGATTTGAATGGGAAGTAGCGTAGGTCATGGTCTTCAAAGGCCCAAGCAAATCGTCAATATTGTGGAGCATGATGATGGTGCTAGTAGTACGATAGGAAATAGGCACAGAACTGGCAGCAACAAGGAAATCATGCAATGTTGAGCAGGAGGACGGCCAATGTCAAGGTTTGAGTTAATAGGGAATTATGCAGGAAGTCAAGGGAAAGATATCCAAAAAAAAAGTTTGTTGAGATATGCTTTGTACGGAGAGATCCAAAAGCTCCAATAGAGGTAGATATTGCTGGCTATGATAGACAAAGGAGATAAAATAAAACTAGATTGAGAGATGAAGTCATTTGATGAAGTTGAGTTGGACTGAGATTGAGAAAGGCTGGAAGATAATTGAACTGAGCTAAACCGAGTTCACTATGGCTCTAATATCATGTTGAGAAACACGAATCCTTAATCAAGGTTTAGCTATAGAGGACAAAATTCAATGACAAGATGCATGATGGAAGAGACTAGACACATTGACTGTTACTCAAGTGAATTAGACTCCAAGATCTTGGACTCATTAACACAATCTTAAGTAGAGAGACAAGACTGAAAGTACAAAGTACAATAGCATTCATATTCAAATGATTGCAAAGTACACTCTTTTATAGTTGCAAGGTGCTACCACTTTTCTTACTATGCCTATGGGATTCATAGCTTCTCCTAGGCTATTGCATGTCCCTTGCCCTATTGCTTCATACAAAGAGGCTATCTTAGGAGTGTGATTGCATAAATCTCAACAACTATGTCTAACCTATAAGATGCTCTTAGTTGGACTATTCAAAAAACCATGTGTAGTAAAATATGCACATTGTTTGAGGGTTGGAAAGATCTAGACCTAAATCCATTGGGAATCCAAAAAAGAGAGAAGATAGATGGAAGAAAGAAATACTAGAACAAGGGCTCTTAAATACACTATACACAAGAAATAGATAAACCTAACAAGAAACTATATTACTCTGAAAACTTTGTGCAACTATGATAAATCCCTTTAAGTTGGACACACTGCACCTAAGATGATAGCTTAGGAAAACTCTGTCTAAGAAAATAGCTCAACACTACTCTTTCAGCTGGAAGAAAACATGATAGTAAGTATAAAGAAAACACTCGAAAATACTATAGAATACCCTACCAAAATAGCCCAGATATGCATAACACAATCCCAAAACCACTCCAATCCTCTTTTCTTGGTAAAACCTTGTGAGTTCTCTTCAATTACAACCAACCAAACACTCTTAATTCTCACCTACAGCAATCAATAAAGATATCTTTAGATCTATTCCAAAAATAATCTCACAAATACACCTTTCCAAGCTAAATACACATGTAAAGAGGTAGAATCACTTATCTTTTACTTCTATTATGTTAATCACAACAATAGATCACTTGTTTATTTTTCCAAGCTTATAACAATGGTTTAGATCTCTATTTATAACCATTTACAGATTTTTGGCACGCTTTTCATTGTTACTTTTTACCTTCCAAGCTCTTACTATTTGCTTTTCTTGTGTTTTTTTTTTCTGTGCTTGGCTACCACTTGTCTTGACCATTACTTTTGCATATGGACTTAGAATATGGTTATCAAGATACTCAAATCCAAGCGAATAGACCTAATCAATAAGCCAACATTAACAAAATTATGAAATCCCTTCAAGGTAGTCGAAAATGCCCTTTTTTTGTAAACGTGTCCATTTTTTATCATTTTCAACCTGGAAGACTTCTTCCACTCATAATAAGTCCTGGCACACTACTAATAGTCTTTGACACTTAATTTTAATCACTTATATGTCTAGCGTATGAATTGGCATTTTGCATTGTGTCAGACATTGACTTACACTTGACATATCACATACATAGTACACATTGAAATCTTGTAATATTGGAAAATATATTTGCTTTCACACTGTAGATATGCAATGTCTTGGCATCCACCCCCTCTAAACCTGCATATTCTCTGGTATATACCACTTACTCTTCTATAGATTCGATGTCTTCATCATCTTCTATAAGCTTTGAATTCTCTTCTTCTTCAATACCCTGCTCTATCTCTTAATCTTCAAGCTCTATGTCTTCATATTCCTTTGATTCTCTTCTCTTAAATATCTTGATTCTTTTTCTCACAATTGGAATCCTAAGCTCTAAATTTATGGCCAATCTTCCTTGGATCTCTTAGGTTTTGCTATTTTGAAGCCAACTTAATTAACTTTCCACTTTCTAGAGGCAAGGGTACTACAATCGGCTTCACCTTTGTTTCCACTATTTTGCAATTTGTCTAAACTCTTACTTCACCTCTATTTTTTCCATATGACTCTTCATGCATCATAAATTTAGCAATGACTTGAAACATATCCAAAGAAGTTACTTGTATGATGGTAGACCCAATACTCTACTCTATATTTAGCATAGCTAAAATCTTTGCAATTGTGTCTACAAAAGATACCTTATCATATAATCATATAATCCTTTCATCATCTTGCAAGAAATCTTGTTCTTTCATACTCTTTTCTACCCTACAAATATACTATCTGAAAGCACTACTCGTCTCTTCAATTCTTTGGAATTTCATGGAACTTGCTACTCTGCTGAGAATCCTATGAAGCCCAAAGTAAAAGTGTGTTCACATGTAGCAATAAATGAGAGCTTTATCCTCTTTGTACCACCAAAATCCCACATTATAGCAATACTTACTAAAAACATGGCCGTGAAAATTCTCTAGCATTGGTAGGTAGTGGATAATCCCTCAATGTATCCATGTTTCTTACATGATTGACATAGACTGTCACAAACTACACTGCTCTTCTATTATGTATGCTCTTGATTCTAGAATAAGCAGGACCATCATGTAGAAATTTAGTCTCTGTCCGTGCTGCAATAATGAATAACTATCCTAAGATCATTGGGTATAATAAAGAGTCATGCACAAGGAAATGGCAATCATCCTATACTTCTCTTGTAACTCCTGCAGAGTTGCTAGCTAACCACATCCTCCATGGGCCCAATGGTTCCTAGAATAATGACTCCTAGGTATCACCTCTGAAGCCGCTTAATCCTTTGTTTATTACATAAGACGTACATCTCTTGTGTTTTTAATGTGTATCATAATCTTCTCTGCAACGTTATTCACTTCAGCACTATTACAATAAGCTCTTTTGTTTCTTCACAAGTAGTCTCTACATCATCTTCAAAAACTAGTTATATGCTATGTAAACATGTCTCTTCTTCACTTTGCATCATAGCTTGAGTTGGCTCACCCACAAACTATCTTTTTCTTTTTATAATGTCTTTACCCTTTGCTATTTCAAGGATTTCACCCAATGTAAACTCAACTTTACTGTTTAGAATCCTCTCTTCCAAAATCTTTTTTAGATATGTGGGCCATCTCTATATCACGAAGCACCTTGTATCCTCATTGCTTTTCCTTTGGCTTTTTATGTTTCTATTATTTCTGCTCTTTATTCTTTGGTATATTTGTTGTGTTTTGCTTTAGATCGAGTCTAGCAAGAGGCATAGACTACTTGGGTTCTATCCTACCATCCCCTTTAGTAACCCTCTTTGAGGTCCCTAGGTTCCCGTCATCTGTTTTCTTTTACTTTCCACTATTACATGTGTTCTATTGCTTTACCAATTCAGCATAAATAGAGTAGAAATCCATAGGGAAATCCCGCCCTATCTTCTCTCTAATAATCCAACATGCATCATTTAGCTCTATTTTTTATCTTTACCCTTATCTACAATCTACATGGCATGGGTCCATAACTCTACTTTCTTACCTACACTGAAAATTGGAGATCTCTTTATTTGCAATTTATAGGTAGCAGCATGTACAGTTGCATGTGCATTTCGCACTACAAGACAGAACAGTTCTCCTCAAAAAGAAGCCAATCCTTGAAATGAGAGAAAGCCTCCAACTTCAAAGTCAAGAAATAGGCCCAAGTCATCCTAATGTAGTCATCTACGATCAACATGAAGTACAAGCTCCCCTTCAGGGACTCGGTCCTCATCGGGCCACAAAGATCCGTAGATACAAGCTCCATGGGTGAAGTAGACCGCCTAGAAGCTTTGTTGGGAATCGCATCCCGATGCGGTTTCCCACGAATGCAGGAGACACATGGCTGATGATGGCTCACCACTATGTCCGACAAACGACCCTCGCGACACCTTCTGAAGGTACTCGTAGTTCAGGTGGCCAAACCGAGCATGCCATAGCTCTGACTGTGTCTGAGAAGCAAGAAGAAGAGAAGTAAGAGCTGAAGAAGACTTCAATTTGTAGACTCCATTCTCCTCATACCCTGTAGAGAGAACCTTCCTCGATCCACGATCAAGGACTCGAACAGTATCATTGTCAAACTCCACCAAGAGACCAAGAGCACAAATCTTATGAACCGAAAGTAAATGATACCCCAATCCTGGCACATGCAACACCTCAAAGGCGTAGGTACCACCACATCCATCTGGAATAAGCTACATCTCATCCCACATAACAATAGAGACAGAAGAGCTGTCTCCAATGAGAATATGCCCACACGAAGGTCGCAAATGGGCAACACCAACGGAAGGAGTCATGTGCCGTGAGACACCACTGTCCACAATCCACTCTCGAGCCTGGGGAGTTGTCATCACAGCATCAGAAGTTGTCGGTGTAGTCCTCAATGACTGCTAAGTGTAGAAAAGCAGCTGATGAGAATGCAACCACTGCTCTAGAGTCTTTCGTGTCCTTCTTGGTATCCTTCTTGTCTTTGTTAGGGCAATCATTCTTCCAGTAGACCGGTCTTTCCAAAAATATGGCAAGTTGATTATTTCTCCTTATCCTTCTTGGATTTGTTGTCCTCCTTCTTTTGGTCCTTCCCCTTCTTCTGAGAGGCTTGACCAACCAATGCCTCCGATTTGGAAGCATTCTATCCCTTCAATTGTTCCTCCTGGTTCAAGAACAATAGAACCAACTCTTCCCATCAAAGAGTCGGCTCCCACCCTGAAGCAATAAGAGCGGAATACAAAGTACTGAATCGTGGCAGCAACTAGGATAGTAAAGTGATCGCCATGTCTTCAGAAGAAATAGGCTTTCTCATATTTTGAACCTGCATCTGAAGCTGTCGAAGCTTGTTGATGTGTTCCCGAAGCGAAGAAGACTTATTCACGAACAAAGTCCGCATCTACACCTCCAAAGAAACCCTCTTCATCAGGGTCATCCGGTTGTACATCTAGTCAAGCTCTAGCCATATCTCACGAGCCACCGTCAAGTGCTCGATGTGAGCTATCACGACTGTGGTGCAAGACAGAAACAGAAAAGATCGAATCCTGGCATTTAGTTTGTCCCAATGAAACTGGGCCTTGGTCAACTCCGCATGAGCATTGGAAGAGAGTTTAGACTCATCCCTCACCGAGGACCTGTTAATCTCCTCCATCACCAATTCCGCCAAATCATAAGACTCTAAAATAGCCAATATCATCACCCGCCAGATGCGGTAATTGTCACCATCAAGCTTTTGATCCGTTGGAAGAGCTGGTAGGATAGCACCTTCCTATCCATGATCGCCTAGAACTCCAAATCAATCTCTAAAGACATGTTAACTTGCAATACCTGCACAAATGCAAAAAAAAGCCCCCTCTGACTATGAAAACGCAGTCTTCTGGGACTGATTCTTCCGCTGCCCAAACCTTTTCACCCGCCAGAGGCGATGAAAAGGTAAAATCTGCAATGGAAGGCCTCAAACGTAGCCTTTCTCACCTACGAACAGCAATAACCTACAGCAAATTCACCGATTAGACTCCTTTCCTGCACGCCCACGCTCGCTTCAGCACTAATCCGATGCACAACCCTCCCGCTCACCCTCAAAACCTGAAAACGCAGCCTTGTGTCGTGCTGAAATCTCCTCTTCAGATAGGTTCAGCCCTCAGTCAGTCCATCTTCACCGCTCTGATACCATGTCAGAGTGCAGTGATGCGAAAGCGTAGGACAAAGACTCAAAGAGAGTGAACATAGAGAGAAGAGAGAGAGAGAGAGAGAAAAGGAGACAATGTAAACGCAGAAAATCTGCGGTGTAATATGCTATATAAGAGTGCAAAAATACACAAGGAAGCAGAGGAAATATCTATGTATGTCTCCGACTTGATGACCTCAATCTCCGTCAGCCCGAGCACAGTCTGTCTCACCCAACAGATCTCAAGATCAGAATCTAGAGTGAGCCACGAAATCGGCTATAAATAGCCAAAAAAATAGAAAATAATTGGAGCAAGTCGACTACATTAAATGCAGTCCATTGCATTAAATCTGGCCAACTGTACCAATCAATCTGGCCGACTATACTAGTGCCTTATCGTACTACTAACGTGGACTGCCGTATTGCTGACGCGGAGCCTGTTGTCCACCAACCTACTGACGTGGAACCTGTTGTCTACTGATTGTCCAAGAAATGACTGTCTAACATTTTCCCCCCAATACCTCTATAAAAATCCCCCTTAGCCGTGAGAAGGAAGGGGATTACTACCACTACCCTCCCTTGCTGTCGGTCTGGAGAAGGAGAGAGAGTGAGAGAAAAGAGAGAGAGAGGAGAGAGAGAAATGGAAATTTCCCTTGGAGACTTTCAAGCTTCCCCTCTTTTTTCCCCCTCTTTAAGGAGCCAATTCCCTTGTAACCCAGGTCCGTAGCCACAAAGAAAAAGCCGAACTATACGAGGCCTCCCAAGTGAAGTAATGTCCAATCGAGTGCGAATCCCACTTCAACCAATGCATCTGCGAGTCAAGAAACCACGACACTTGGTAACCATGTGCATTCCATAAATCTTAAATGTGGTAGGAATCTTTGAAGAATGTAGATCGACTACATTAGAAGGAGCTTCCATGTGAAAACCTACGATAACCAACCACCAACTAGGCTATATTATAAAAATCATGTTCGGCATTGTGTTTCATTACACTCTAGCATGTTTTAGAACAAACAACTTGCACAAAAGATTACGCATTGGTGCACACTCAAATTAAGGTCTAGATTGATTGTGTTCATAGTGCATTAGATTTATACACTAGTATTGGCATGCTTGAGAGCTAAAAGAAACTGAAAAATGGGTTATCATGACGATAAAGCATAGTCATTATTAGGCAAAAATCATACTTTTTGCATCACAAATTTGCAAAATTGGAAAGGTAGGCGTAAAGGCTTGAATCAAGTCCACGATGATCATGAGTTGCCACGAAAACGGTTAAGTATATTTGGGTCGTTGCAGTACAAAGCCGAGTTTTAGGCTCCTATAAACCTTTAAAGAGAAGTAGCCCGCATTTTGCATTAGGCATGATGACTTCATATTCCTCGCACAAAAGGAAAATACAAGTCTTTATCTATATTTTGCATAAGTGCATTGAAATGAATTTCCAGGAGTAGAAGCTCCGGATTGCGTGGCATCATGGACAATTTCAGTTGCACTACTAGGGATTCATCTAAAAGATAGATATAAGACGCACATATAAAGTGCTAAACTTAATTGCTCAAGGCAGTTCAAATCCTATATGATACGTAAGGCTAGGGCTTAGCTCGCGACTTATTTAGGGTTTGAAAGTAAATGAGTCAAACTATTGTTACATTCATAGGTTGACCTTGAGACAAGTGAACCACTCATGGGTCTCTATCCTATATCTGGCCGCAACAAAGCCAAAACAACCTCAGAGGATATTGGAAATTGACACCAAGACAAGAAGGACAAACGCTAAGCGTCAAAGACAGGGACTCCACTTTAGCAGATGTCCTGAGCACTCGCCTTCACCATTGTTTGTGCTTGTAAATTTAGAAACACCGCTTGTAAAAAGATTGTGTGACCCCAAACTCATAAAAGAAACGGGAATAATAAATCAGGTTGAACTTTTTGGAGGGTGTGCCAAACCACCCCTAGTTGGCCGCCAACCCTAGCCAAGTGGATTCTAAATAGCCGTGACGGGAATGTGGACCAAACCTGCCACGAGAGGTCTCTCCGTGGATTGGTTTGAATGTAGGAGGACACTTGGATGCTAGGGGGGCTCTGGCTGTAAATTCCCTGCCTTCGGGTCCTACTCAAACGATCTACGTGACTCGAGATAGATTCTCGAGGGCCCCTGCTACTAGTGCAAGGGAGGGAATCTTGGAGAAAATAAGTAGTCCTCACGGATTGCAGATATTGTTCCTTTTGAACAAGACTTGTATCTCAGTTAAAACGCTAATATTAAGTTTACTTCCAAGAAACATGTCTAAAATTGTTTGCGTGTCAGTGCCATAAGATTATGTGAACTAACCCTGTTACCTAAAAGGCTTAATTAAGGAAGCTGATTTTAAATGTCGCACATAAATGTGATAGGGGCTAATAAGATAACTAAAGTACACTTATGGAGGGCAGCAAGTGGGTGAAACCCCGACAGGTCCGCCCTACGACAGGATAGTCCCAGAGAATTGGGAGACTTCTCACAATTTTTTACCGTCGTTCAATATTTAGGCAGCGCAGGGTTAGAACCTGATTCATGCTATTTTAGGGGAACCGAAATGGGATTATACCCTACGGGTGGGGAGGTGGGATGACGCATCCCTCCCATTTCTCATTCTCCTTGAACCAAGTGGGGTATGGATCTGCTTCGGATTGGGTAACTCCACGTAAGGTAGAATGTCCAGGACCCAACGCTGGAATGCTATTAGGAGACCTTGACCACTAGGGACTCAAGTTTCAAGTCGATCCTAGTGGGTTCGTCCGCGAATGTTCCATTGCGAGGCAAACTCGAGAAACCCTAGGCGACAAACCCGACTAGTGACATTCCATGAAAGTGCCGGGCGGCGACACTTAGATTCGTCTCTTAATGGATTGTCAAAACACGCTTGGACAGAGCCAATAGACGGGCATATCACAGTTGGTATCAATGCCAACCAATGACTGAAACAATTAGGATAGATCAGGAAGAGTGAAGTGATGTTTTTATTAGATAATGTTTTCTTCTTACTTGTGGATTGCTGCCGCTTCCAGACTAACGAGGCATGGAGCAGGTTCCTCGTATTTCATATAATGTTCAGGACAATTATGAACTCTTTAAGCTATCGTAGATGATCCAACATGATGGGGTATCCTAGATTGACTCTACAACCCCTCACCGCTATATGTGGAAAGGCGTTGGACTTGGAGCGCGGGATACTGCTACATAGATGCCAACCGACTCGCCTATCTTCAAAACAATCTGAAGAGGCTGAAGTGGTTAGAGGACTTGAAGATTATCAAGTTATTCATCTTCCATAAGGCTTCTATAAACTCAGCCCTACACATTGGACGCCGGCAAGTAGATCAAAACCGCTACATCTACAAAGAAGTGGTTAAAGTCTTACCAACAAACAGAATTAAAGTAATGGGGCAAAATGAACATCATGGCTATCAAAAACGGGGATTTCTTGAACTTCCCATGACTTATCACTTCCTGAGAATCCATTCTCCCAATCCATACTACTATTCTTTCCCTGTAGCTGAATCCAATAGGAAATGATTAACCTAGTGTTGATGTAACTCTTGAAAAGACAGTCATCTCAGCCAATCTCTATATATTCCCGAATAATTATACTTGAGGCTTACGCTTCCCTATGGTTAAATAAGAATTTTATGTTCATTCGAATTGTTGCATAGTAGCAATGGAAATTATATACGCATTGATTTAAGTTGTATAGGGATGTGCAAATGCAATCCTAACACGGAAAGTTTAAATTGATAACCAGATACAACCCCAAGTACAGATCTAGAATCTTGTTTCCATACTAAGTCCAGCAGAGGCACAAGAGAAAAAGTTTCTTCTCAAACAAATTAAACCACCAGAATTTGACGCAAAAGGGAAGACTGTTGAAGCCGATGCCGAAATATGGATTGAATCCATGGATGATTATTTTAGTCCAGCCGAAACAGCACCTATGAACGAAGCCATGATTGCCAAGCCCAAGCTCACTGGCCATGCTAGACTATGGTGGAAGCAATGGTGTAAAGACCAAGCAGTCACGAAAAGTACAATAACTTGGGACATACTAAAGGAAGCAATGCAGGGAAGGTACATACTCAGAAGATAAATGAGTTCTTTAGGTTGAAACAGTTGGACATGTCTCTGGAGGTGTACTACTCCAAATTTGTCCCATTGCTGAAATACGCCCCGACAATGAGTATCCCCCAACAAGTCTCGAAGTTTTGTGATGGGCTAAACCCACCAATGAACACTTGAAGTTTTGTGATGGGCTAAACCCACCAATGAACACTCGGTTGGAATCAATACGTCTTTCGAATTTGAAAGATGCATTGATAAGAGCAGGACTTATTGCCCAAGAAGTCCAACCGAAGTCTAGACCTTGGTCTTACAAAGACCAGAATCCAGGGGCGTTAAAAGCTCAAATTAAAAGGGCACAAGGATAGAGTCAAGGCCAATGGAAGAAGCCAAGAGCAAATGCAATCAGTGATTTTGTCCCCACTCAAAGAAATGATCAAAGCCTGCATTGTTTCCACTCCAATGAACCTGGGCACTTCAAAAGGGAATGTCCCAAACTTAGCAGAGATCATCGTCAAAGAAAATTCGGTGGCCACGAATAGTCTTGGCAAAAACTTCCAATATTACCACTAAAGGAATCAACGAAGAAGAATAACCGTCCACGAAAGCTGAGATTGAGAGGGCAACTATTCATGCCGCTCTCCATATAAAAAGGGGCCAAACCGCCAATTCTCGGTGATTCAAACACCATCGAGTAAGAAATTCAAAACCCTGATTGACTGTGGCGGCACTCATTCTTTCATTTCACCAACCTGTGCAAGAAGATTAGGATATCCACTGTAGTTGCACCCACTTTGCTTGTCAAACTAGTAAATGGGCAAGAAATCACTTGCACTAGACAAACTACTCAGGTGGAATTCTTACTTGAAAACAAGTCCACATCTATTAAGTTCAAGGTAATGAATCTAGGAATCCATGAATGCCTACTCAAGATGGATTGGCTAATCGCCAATGATGCTCACATTCATTGTGGAAAGGGTCAAGTCTCCTTCCGGAATCCCAAGGGTGAGCTAGGTACAACAGAAGGAGAAGCATGTAAACCAAAGATCCAGATAGCTAAGGCAACAATAGTTTAAGGAATAAGAAAGGGATTACTAATCTACCTGATCAAGCTAAACAAACCAGATTAGGTAGAGGACACTAATGAAGAACCATCATGGTTAAAAGAATATGTGGCTGTGTTCCCAGAAGATTTGACTGAATTATCACCGCCTAAGGAAGTGGATCATGAGATTAAGCTTATGTTAGGAGCTACACCAGTTGCGAAAAGGCCCTACAAAATGTCCATTCCTGAAGCTATGAGTTAAAGGAACAACTCAAACAGCTACTAAACCAAGGGTACATACGCCCTAACAGTTCTCCTTAAGGGG
The DNA here is from genome assembly GCF_053477565.2 of Lygodium microphyllum. NCBI lineage: Eukaryota > Viridiplantae > Streptophyta > Polypodiopsida > Schizaeales > Lygodiaceae > Lygodium > Lygodium microphyllum. The sequence continues at coordinate 100,377,192 of NC_141148.1, read as the reverse complement.
CTCCAGTCTTGTTCCAAAAGAAGAAGGATGGTACACTTCGCATTTGCATCGATTATAGAGGCCTGAACCAAGTAAGCATCAAAAATAAATATCCCATTCCGAGGATAGATGAATTACTCGATCAACTGCAGGGAGCAAAAATCTTCTCCAAGATTGATTTGAGGTCAAGGTTTTATCAGATCCGCGTCAAGGATGAGGATATTCTGAAGACGGCATTCAATACGAGATATGGTCATCTTAAATTCACAGTAATGTCTTTCGGATTGACTAATGCCCCTACCACCTTTAACAGGCTAATACATGATATTTTTAGACCATATATCGATGATTTTGTACTCGTCTTTTTTTATGACACCTTGGTTTATTTTAAGGAAGAGGAGGATCATGAATCCCAAGTTTGCATCGTCCTTGAGACCATGAGGACTCATAAGCTCTATGCTGAGAAGAAAAAGTGTGCCTTCCTCAAAAGGAAGATTGAATATCTTGGATTTATTGTGTCAAATGAAGGAATCTTTGTAGACCTTACAAAGGTTAAGGATGTCCAAGAGTGGTCTCCAACAGTTACTATTAAAGAAGTGTGTAGCTTTCTTGGATTAACAAGTTGGTACAGCTACTATTAAAGAAGTGTGTAGATTTCTTGGATTAACAAGTTGGTACAAGATCTTCATTAATGACTATGCTTTAATTGCAGCACCCCTCACAAATTTGTTGAAAAAGCAACTTGCCATAGTGTGGATGCCCTCTAAACAAGCAAGTTTTGATCATCTCGAGCATAGCTTGGTGACAACACCAATTCTGAAGCTCCCTAACTTAAGCAAGGAATTTAAGATTATCACGAATGCTAGCTTCCTTGCACTGGGCTGTGTACTAATGCAAGAAGGTCACATCCTATAGCCTATTCCACGAGAAAGCTAAAAACCCATGAAATGAATTATGCCACCCATGACCTGGAGCTGCTAGCAGTTATTTATGCTCTCAAACTTTGGCGACATTACTTGCTTGGTAATAAGTTTTCTTTGGTCATGGACCATAAAAGCCTTAAATGGATCTTCACCTAGACCGACCTCAACATGAGGTAGCATCGATGGATTGAAGTTCTGTAGGAGTATGATTTTGAGATCAGGTATCAATGCAGCAAAGAGAATGTGGTCGTTGACGCCCTAAGTCGCAAGGCGTTCCTCAACTCTCTTATCATGGAGGAACCCTCAATGGCGGAATCATTGGCAACTATGGTATCAATGCCTAGCAAACCTACCCTTGAACTAGCTAAGGAAGAAGCTAGCTATGACCCAAAATATCTAGAGATGATGAAGGAAATTTTGACAAATCACCAAAAACCCAGACTTAAGGTCAAGTATCAATAATTCTCCGTCAATGAGAGACTTGTCTATTTTAGGACAAGATTATGCATACCCTCGGGCAAGAAACTCAAACAAAGAATACTTTGGAAAGCACATGACTCCTAAAATATGCCATGTCTTCCACAAATGTATCATAGTTCTTGAGCTTGTACGGCCCACAACATATTGAACCACATGTAACAATTGTATCACCACAAAAGAGATCATGAATTGTATATCTATCACTTGAACTCAACAATCAAGCCAATCTTGACAAGTATAGAAACTGATAACGAATTTGTCTTGATCTCTAGTGCATATAAAGTATTTATAGTAAGTGTGAAAATACTTCCATTGGCAACAGTCACACAACTTTATCAACCCCTTTAACAAGATGATGAGCTATAGGTATATGTGATAGTACTGCTCTTAGGGGCAAACTCAAGAAATGAACAAACTACATTGAGAAGGAATATGCTTAGTAACACCACTATCACAGTACCATACATCTCAATCCGCAATAAACGTACAAGAATCATATAAAGGAGTATAATTCTTGCATTAAGCACTAAACATCTAATCTATATCCTATACAATATTTGTAGATTTTGATTTAGAAGGGGAGATATCTACAATAACCATAGTAGCCCATTTCTTCTTACCCTTGCCTAGTTTAATAGTCTCAAAAATGATCATTAAAATGCGTTCTAAAATTGTCAATAGAGAAAACGGCTCAAAACATTATATAAAAGAAAACCTTGGCCAATCACTCTTCAAATAACGACATCACTAGCTTCTTATTAGCTTCACATTAATTCACATCCTTCCCATCATTCTTTGCCATCATCTACATTTTCAACCTCTTCACTTCTCCATTACTAATAGGCTAGGGGCATTGTTATTCTAAGGATTGCCACCTTAACTATTGCCATCGCTTGCCCTCCATGTTAATATCCTACATTTTGGATATTATGTTGTTATGAGACCTAAAACCAGCCTGTGGAACTTGTCACATTATCAAACATAGGATAGATTGCCATCTTGTTGAAAGTCTTATATACTATCATTGTTCCTCCCATATCAAGCATTGTTATGTTTATGTCTACATCGACAAATTTCTTAGTAGGTCAACATCATCATTCTCCAACATTGAGTGGCAAACTATTATTGCATTTGTGATCCATCTCAAATGTGATGCACTCTTGGAGCTATCCTCCGCGTTTTTCCCACCTTTGTCTCATCCTTAAGCCCAATCCTCAAGACATGAGAGCTAGTGGAATTTATATATATATATCATTTCTATACATCTTCCTTCCCTTGAGTGTTTATCAAATCTTGTTGTTGCATATTGTCATATATTCTATGCTTTATTTATTTGCCTTAGTTTTTCTTTATAACACGGCATATACAAAGTACAAAGGAATACAAGTTTACAAAGCAGATCAAAGAACTACCAAGCAATAGTCAAATGGTATGAGTTTGTGGTATGGAATATCAACCCTTGATGAGAAATCGGAAATAAGAAGTACAAGCTACCATATTTATCTAAATTAGCTTTTAGCTTTATCACCATGGCCCATAAAGGCAAATGCATGTACAACAATTAAGTGTACAAGTTGTAACTCTTACTTACACACACACACCTATGTGACTTCTTGTTCTCTCAATGGGAAATGCTCCAATGCATGGCTATGCTCTCTTGTTAAGTTTACATTCACTTTTTAAAAATATCATAGTTTTGCTTTCAAACAAACCAAAGTTTTTCAAAAACTAATTATTTTTCTTAAACAGGAAGACTTACTTGAATGTGTGCAGGTTCCATGTAAGTGACATTAAGGTCGACAGAGACCCGAGTAATACCATCCATAGTTATGAAAGCAGCAGCACCCACATTGTCCACAAGACTCGCAATGACACCCTCGTGAAGAAGCCCCTCAATGTTCTGGGACAAAAACGAAAATCCTATTCTCATTAATGTACTGTTATCAAATGATAAAATATAGATTAAAATTATTTTCAAACCCTTAAAAGCAAAGTGTGACTTTAAACTATTTTGTTAGGGTAGATGGAATAGCAATGGTAAGAGTCCCCTAAAACTTTTGCCTCAAAATTTCAGATCAAGTTAATTAGAACACTAAAGTTTATCTTCCCTCCCTCCCTCTCTCCATCTCTCTCAAAGAGGAGATAGAAAAAAAGAATTGAGTGAGGCCAAGAATAATGCCGAAAAGTAATGGACAAAGGTGGTTCAAAGAAGGCCAGCACTGTTAGAGAGCAAGACCTCCATAATCAATGAAGCCATAGAGGAGGAGAAAAGGAGGAAAATTTGGGCTCTACATGTACATGTGATGGGTTGGATAGAGAAGAAAACACGCATGAGGATGGCAAGGCATTTTGCACCAAAATGGGAATAGAAGGGATTCCTTTTTACAAACGCTTGGAGGGTGGGAAAAGATAAAACAAAAGACAATGCACTCGTCTTGAATTCTAGGATGCAACCATGAATTAGTGGCTTCCATTGCATGCGCTTAGGGACAATCTTATGCCACATGCCTACCAGCAAAAAAAGGGTGAATGCACTTATTAACTTATGATAACATACCTTGTTTGTTGATAATGTTATATTGGTGAAACTTTTTTTTTTTTTTTAGATAATATGTATCAAAGAGGCACACCACATGACAATGCAAAAACCTACTAAAATCCAAAATATGGAATTGCAACTGAGTTTTTGTTAGGAGTCAATAATATTAAGGACTATGGGGGGGAATAAGGATCAAAAGGTGTGGGCGTATTGTATAGGAAGGGGCTTGGTCACATAGTACAAGTGGTTAGTGTGGGAATGAGCATGACCAATTCTTATGAATCAAAATCTAATAGGGAAAATGATAGAAACATACATGTTCCAAAGTTCTATTTTTCTCCAGGGACATCATTTTTTGTTCTGCAAGGGAGTCACCATACATATCAGTATCCTGGGATATCCTTAGGTGTTCAACGCTAGCGGAGCTTATGTTAGAAGGTAACTTTAATGCACGACTATCATGTTCCATTGTTTGAGCAAGATGGCCCCATTTTCAAAAAGATGGATCTCACTCATACAAAGCTCACTCAAACTTCCTAAGGCACATTGCCCTACAAAATCTATGGAGAGTACCTCCTATCATATGGTAGGCTCATGGCTTGGCCTTTTATAATGGCCTTGCTCACTAGCCCATTCCTAAGGACTCGCTTCCATCTCAATGGGACATGGGATAGCATGGTAGATTATATGCTTGAAACCTCCCTCATTAATAATAGACATGTAATACTTCTTTGTCTCCACCAATCCCATTGGCATCATCTCACACCATATATATCTTGCAATCATAATCACTAGATGTCCTCTTGCTCACCACACACCTTATTAGATACCTTGTTACCCTTTATGCAATTTTACATAAGAGACATCATGTTTTGACTCAAGAAAGGTATACCATCATGCCAAGATCATGGGATGGAGTTGGGGTCCATATCCATCGTTAGAGACCCTCATCGTTTAGCTTGCCAATGCCCTCCATCTTGTAGTTGGAGATACCTTCCCTCACACACCCTCTTGCACCAAACTACCACCTTGTACTATGCCTCAAAATAGTTGGTATGACGAGTGTTACAAGAATAAGGTATGCCTCTTCCAGATAATAGCCCAAGGTACCCATGCACACTATCTAATCTTTCTAAGTGACACATACACTAGAAAAAGAGAGCATGTCTTATGTGTATGGAGAAAGAGATATACTAGTGATTTTTAGATCGCAGTTTTGAAGAAGCTTGGCAGATGTTACAAGACCCTAGCCCCCAAAATCATTTTGTCTCTTCCACTAGAGCCTTACCCACATAGTGTTGGCAAATATGTCAATTCATGCCTAAGTCTGTGCATGTTAGTGGGCTAGGACATTAAGATATCATGCTGATTATTTAGGCATTTGATGATGGTCATTTTAGCATTTATTGCTAGTCAACTAGCATTAAATGCTAGTCGATCTAACATGATTTATGGCATTATTTTTGCCTATTTATTCAAGCTTCTCCTCCACATTCATAGATCATTCATCACCTAACCGGTTCTGGTGGAGGGAGAGGAGCAAGTGCTAGTGCCTTCACAGCCACTGCCTTTACAACCAGTGACTCACATTGGTTATGTATTGTCTCATATCTTGGTATATGGATTCCATTTCCGAAGTATCTCTTTGCTTTTGAGTTCCTTGTGAGTGTTCTTTTCTTTTGCAGTGTTTCTCTTTCTTTTTTCTTTGTCTCTTGTGTACAATAGTCTATTATAGCAATTTTCCACACTTCCATCACTGCATGAACTTCTAACATGGTATCAAATTGCAAGATCATTGTTCCTATTGATGTTTTACACTATTTCAGGTCTGAGCTTTGGCTTTTCTACTGCTGATTAGACGTATTTCTGACTGTTGTGACTGGTTTGCAGCCTGAGCAACCATCTTCTGATCATTTTCAACATGTTTCCTTGGTCAGTTCATGGTTGAGTCTATGCATGTCCGTGGACTAGGGCATTAGGATATCATGTTGATTGTTTAGCCATTTTTCTTAGTATTTTATGATGTCCATTTTAGCATTTATTGTTGGCCAACCAGCATTAAATGTTGGTCGATCTAACATGATTTATGGCATTATTTTTACCTATTTATTCAAGCTTCTCCTCCACATCCATTGATCATTCATCACCTAACCAATTCTGGTTGAGGGAGAGGAGTCGGTGCCAATGCCTTCACAACTAGTGACTCACATTGGTTCTGTATTGTCTCATATCTTAGTATATGGATTCCATTTCCTGAGTATCTCTTTACTTTTGAGTTCCTTGTGAGTGTTCTTTTCTTTTGCAGTATTTCTCTTTCCTTTTTCTTTATCTCTTATTTACAACAATCTATTATAGCTGTTTTTCACACTTCCATCATCACTGCATCCACTTCTGGCATGGTATCAAATTGCAAGATCATTGTTCATGTAGTAGTTCAATATACAATCCTCCAAAGTAGTACTCATGAAATACATTTTTCTCAACCAGCAAAAATAAAGTCAAGTGTCCAAAGTCGCTACTTTTGGTGTTCAAAATCTATATGAAATACTAGTTTTACAACTAAAATGCTAGAATAATGAATCAATATTTTTAAGGGCGTAATAGTACAAAAACACTAAAATGCCTTTTTTTTTTGTTGGCACTACTCCAAAGGCCGAAGGGATGCTAATGTGCAAGTCAATTTAGGAATCTTGAAAATACACAGGAAATAATTTTGTGGTACTTCGTGGTCATTTTGGTAATCTTTTAAGAGTATTCCCTTCGGGGAAACCCTTTTTTTGTGAATTTCTTTACTTAAAAAAACTCACGTTTCATACAAAACCTGAGCAAGTAGAGTAGACAGTCTATTGTCGCTCTAGAATATGCAAAATGTGGAGGAAAAGCTAAAAGAGAAAACATGTACAACCGCAAATTTGGGAATATAATTATTTCCGCATTTTGCTTAAAGAAAAAGAACAGGAAAAGGAAGACTGCTTACCGTGAGGCGTGCAGGGACCGTCATGGCGCACACAAATCGCCCTGGCTCGCTCGCCAGAACTCGCAGAGGCTTCAGAATCAGGCCTTCATGGAACCGGACTGCTGAATACGAAGCTGAAGAAGAAGCAGACGAAGAGGAAGAAGAAGAAGAAGAAGAGAAATGGCGGCTATACTCAGAATCGCTCCGCGCCTTCATCCATCGCCGGACCAGATCTGCTTCTGTGCAGGACGATGGCCTCTTCTCCATCATCACGTCGAAACAAAGCCTTTCAGCCACGCCCGAATTGGCCGGCACTCCATGTATCTCGGCTGCCTCCAGTCAATTTTTTCGATCATGAGCGTTTCCCTAGGCCCTTTACCCTGCCAGGACACTCGAGAGGCGACCTACTCTAAAGTCTATTTAAGTAGGCCGCGCCGTCCACCCTTTGCTCTTAAAATAGTTTCTTAGGTCATTCATCATAGCTAAGATAGCGCTACCCTAGCGATGGACTCAATTCCTTAAAAGTCAGGCAAGTGAAGCTTGTTGACCAAAGAGAAGCACTCTTCATAGTCACAACTAGCGAACGTTATCCCGCACTCATCATAGCTAAGATAGCGCTACCCTAGCAATGGACTCAATTCGTTAAAAGTATGGCAAGTGAAGCTTGTTGACCAAAGAGGAGCACTCTTCATAGTCACAACTAGCGAATGTTATCCCGCACTCATCATAGCTAAGATAGCGCTACCTTAGCAATGGACTCAATTCTTTAAAAGTATGGCAAGTGAAGCTTGTTGACCAAAGAGGAGCACTCTTCATAGTCACAACTAGCGAATGTTATCCCGCACTCATCATAGCTAAGATAGCGCTACCTTAGCAATGGACTCAATTCGTTAAAAGTATGGCAAGTGAAGCTTGTTGACCAAAGAGGAGCACTCTTCATAGTCACAACTAGCGAACGCTATCCCACTTCGTGGCAACTCGTTGCCGCTGTCACAAAGCGGGGCAACATGGAAGCAAAGCTGTCGTGCTATCCCATAGTAACTTTGTCATCCTTGAGTGTAAAAACACCATATAATTCACTTCCATTGCACAATCATGACATCTATACAATTGTAACATCTGTACAATTGCATAACCATAGCATGAACACATATTCTTCTTTTGTGTCCTCGAGTGTAAGAGGTCACATGCGTACTCACTATTTTCTGTCTTTTTTGAATATATCTCACTATTTGTTGCCAATCTCTCTCTCTCCCCACCCTTTTTCACTCCTCTCCTCTTTATGAATTTTCTCACGTATCTGTTACCTCTCTCTCTCACACCTTCTCCCTTCTCTCTCCCTCTCCCTCTCCCTCTCCCCTTTTTATCTCTCTCCTCTCTTTACATTACCCATCACTTCCTCTCTCCACTCCTTTCCACCTCTCCCTCCCTCCCTTTGTTTATCCCTCTCCTCTATTTGCAACCCCTCACACCACTTTTGCATCTCTCCCCTCTCTTTTTACTCTCTCTCTCTCTCTCTCTCTCTCATACACACGCACAAAAGGATAGACATGCATTTGCATTTAGGTGTGTAGAGACTTATATATGTATACAATACCTTTTATTATGTACCAAACCTCTAAACTTTACTCATACTTGCTTTGCATGTTACAATTAAAAATAACATTGCACCTAATCACAAACAAGAGACATACGAAATGCATATTTGATATCCATGAGTGTAAGAAATCACATGTTTGCTCACTATCTTCTCTCTATCTTGAATCTCTCTTACTATTTTTTTGCCTCTCTCCCTCTCTCTCCCTACCCCTTTTCACCCTCCTTCTCTCTTTATGACTCCTCTCATATATTTGTTACCCATCTCTCTCTCTCTCTCTCTCTCTCTCTCTCTCTCTCTCTCTCTCTCTCTCTCTCTCTCTCTCTCTCATATCTTCTTGTTCCCTCCCTCCTCCCTTTTCATCTCTCTTCTCCCTTTGCAACCTCTATCTCTTCCTTATGTCCCCTTTCTCACCTCTCCTCCTCCCTCCCCTTTCTTACCCCTCTCCTTTACCCCCAACCCTTCCATCTCTCACCCTTTTTACATCTCTTCCCCCTCTTTTCACACACACACTCTCTCTCTCTTCCTCTCTCTCATATATGCATGTCTAAAAGGCTAAAATGCATTTGTATCTAGGTGTACAAACACTCGTATATATGTGCAATGACCATGCACCAAACTTGTAAACTTGTATCCATACTTGCTTTGTGCAATAGTTAGAAGTACCTCTATATCATCCTTGGATGTCACAATTACAAAGTCTAAGTGTATCCAAGCATTACAAACAAACTCTCAGTATTAATAATACACATACATGAACTAGAGCCCTAAACCAGAGTTTGTTCCAAAGCCTGCGCCAGTAACTTTGCACCACAAAGTCAAGCATCAACAAACCACAAAGTGTTACTCCTTGATTGTGTCTATGCATCTGTATCCAAATGTTACAAAAAGGGCCCCAATGCGAACAACAAAATCAAAAATTTCACAGGGAGCCTAACCAAATAAAGCTTTCTTTTCTTCAAGGAATCACTGGGAAAATTTTGATTCTCCAACACAACATGGTTAGGTGAAGCAAGTTCCGTTGACACTCCTCACCTTGCCGATGATACAAGGGGAACATGACAATCTTTCCTCTCTTTCTTGCACCTAAAATTTTAGAAAGCCACAATGTAAACGTAAATACATCTAATGATTGGCAAAGATTACTTAACTTTAGAATTACAATACCTGACCTAACACCTGCAAACCACTCAGCAAGCATTGTCATAACTTAATGTAGCGTCACAAAGCAACCGAGGTCTTTAAATTCATACGTCGGCCACCCCCTTGGTATTCTATCACTGTGAGATCATCGAAACCTCTTATCCTATTCAGCTTCACCCATATGCACTTGAAAACACTGAGTATATCCACAATGCACCACGCTCCATGACCCTTGCAAGCATTCTTCTTATAATATTATGCGTTGTTATTACGTGCAAGATACATTGCAATTCCTTCTGATACTCAAAAGCTAGATAAAGCCCCAACTTGGAGTAGGCATCTGCAAAAGCTGAGTAAACACTTAAATAATTAGTTACTACTGAGTATATGCCAACCGAACATAGCACAAAGGCCATTTCACATATGAGCCAAATAGTGACTACAAAGCTATCAAATTTCAATGGATACATCCCTGCAAAAAAGCAAGCATGCCATTGCACCCTCCAAAAAAACACATCTTTGCATGCATCCTTGCAAAAAAGCAATACACCTTAGTGCATCTTCTAAAGCACATCCTTGTATACAATGTTCGTCGTGACATTCACAATGCTCCCATTTTCATCCAACGAGACTCTCACACCACATGAGGATTTCACCCTTGAAAATGCAGCATACAATTGTCCATGTGTGTAAATACTAGTGTCTTCAAGTAAAGACCAACAATAGACAAAGTTTGGCCCTGCGACTTATTGATCATCATAGCAAACATCAATCGAATAAGAAACTGCCTCTACCTCATAGTAAACGAAAATTGCAAAGTGCTAGGAATAAAAGTGATCCTAGGAATGAAAACTCATTCCCCTACATTTGTTCATGTTATTATCTTAGCATCTATCACTTTTCTATTGAATGCCTTACATATCAACCATGTACCATTACACAAACCTTTTTCCAAATTTAAGTTCTTAAGCAAAATAATAGGTGCATTCATCTTTAGTAGCAATAGATGGGGAGGAAACCCACCTCCAAGATCTTATGTATTTAAATACTCTACAGAGTACAAAAATGAGCTATCATCCATCTCTGCAATTGAATCCGCACTATAGTACTGTATAACCTCTCCATGCATCAATTGCAATGCATAATGATTCAAAGAAGCCACATCTATATTCCACGTTGCAAGTATAGCACGCTCGCTAAAATATGCTCCAAAGTCTCTCGTTGTGGATACTTCACTGTACACACTATTAACCAAGGTTTCAATAGAGTGTCCTTTTAATACCATGCCAGATGGAATATGTTACTTATCACAATTCTCTGTAATGCCCACTCAATCCCCTATCCCTTGAATCCAACCAACAAACCCATTATCGATTACATCACCAACAGTTGACATCTGCATATTCCCACACAACCTTAGCACCTTAACACATGGCCATAAATGAGAGTAACATAGTGTTGCTTTAACAAATATTCACAGGAGCCTTTCATCACAACACATAGGATCCGTCTAAAATCACCTCCAAGTAAAGTGGCATTTCTACCAAATGGTTTATCACAACTCATAATATCCCTCAAAGTTCTATCAACTGCCTCAAATGCATATTGTGCATCATGGGAGCCTCATCCCACAAAATAAGGCTTGACCATCTCAATAGTTGAGCAAGATTACTTTGAATAGGAATATTACAAGTGGATCGATTACTGAGATCCAATGGAATTTTAAACCTCGAGTAAGTGGTACGACCACCTTGTAGAAGAAAAGCAACAATGCTAGATGATGCTGTTGCCAATGTTATATGACAATCACTACGTAGCCTAGCAAGCAAACACTTATAAAGAAATGTCTTCCCAGACCACTGGGACTATCCAAAAAAAAAACATCCCCAATGTTTGCACCAATAGCATCCATAACTGTAGTATATGCAACTCTCTCTCTGTCATTCAACATTGCCTCCATAGAAAGACAAACTCTACGTTGCTCTAGTATATCATATGCATATTTATATTCTAAAAGACAATTATCACACAACTGAGAATCCGTTCGATGAGGTTCTAGCAATCCATCAAAGTCGGACAATCTTCGCCCATGCTACCATAAAAGGTCCTAAAGATGCAATAAAGCCTTTTTTGATGCATCTTGGTGTAGAATTATGGAAGATACAAGTGTATGGTCTAGCTACAATTTATACAAAATATCCTCTACCATTGGCACCATAAACCTATCCCAAAGCTGACCAGGCTCACAAAAGACCAAAATTGCAGCAAACAAAGCACGTAACTGGGCACCAATCTGCATAGAGGCAGCTTCTCCCAAGCACATAGCACACTCATCATCACCTTCTAACACACCCTTTGCAATGCAAGCTTCCTTAAAAGTATTGTAAATCACATTGCCAATAGTAGGCAAATCCTCAAAAGAGGTACATCTATGAGACATTATTAAGAGCATTCGCAAGTAATAACGCTCACCATATATAGGCATCACAAAGTATATTCGACCACATGTATTTCCACATTTTCTCTTTTTCCACACCTTTCAATGTGCATTCCACATAGTACACTAGGAAGTCTGATAGCGAATAGCTTGAGCCTCTTGGATGAACATGACTGCATGCAAACTACTCTATAAGAGTGGTTTTCTTAACATCTTCATTTTGCATAACATCAGATATGTTGTCTATATCTCGAAACACCACACAATTCTCACCAGGCAAGTGCACTTGCAACTGCTATATATTAGGCTTCTCATTGTGTAATGCATAGTCATATATTTGCCAATACGCTTATGAAGCAGAAACATATCATGCATCTAAATAACTCTCGATCTCGTCCACTTCACGGATGCTCATACCAGTCAACCCTGAGCTTCCAACATAAAACTTAATGGTTGCACGATCAGGTCCCTTGTATATATATTTATACAAATACTTAACAACTATCACTGTTGAGCATACCTCAACATTTAAATTTGCATTGTATTTCTTACTTAAGTAAGGATTGTATGAAATAATCCATCGATTATCAATAGTATTACCCTTTATTGTGACTATGTTTCCATCATCCCATCTTCTATAAATAGGATAGCCAGAGCTATCAACAATTTTCACATTCACAATCCTCCGAGGAAATTTTTTAGTGCATTGACCATCATGCATGCAAGGGCTCATGGGATTCAACGCATCGCAAGGACCATGGACATTACACTTTGAGATAGTTTCAAACAAAGCTGAAAACCTTGCTTTATCAAGAAACTCAGCACAAACAAACCTATCATAATGGCATGCTTCAGAGGGTTTAAAAGGGTGCTCCAAAATCAGCAAAGTATGAGAATGTTTCAACCCTCACTTTTGAAACTCAATTACACTAACATAGCCTACAACATTTTCAAACAAATTCCTTTTCAACAATGTATGAATCATATCAACATGTTTTTTATGAAAGACCCGAGCGGCCAAATTAGGACGATTGTAATTAGTCTATCGAGGCAACAAAGCATTAGTTATCTTTGACCACTTTGGATTACATGTCATTGTTATAAATTGATATGGTTTTCCCTTACTCCGCACTATAGCCATGGCATCTTGATATAACCGATACATGTGCCTTGGGCCACCAATAAAAGAAGATGGCAAAACCACCCTTTTACCAATAGAGGCACCAATAACTTGTACTAGCTCATTATCCATCAATCCCATCATATCTGCCAAGCCTTTATAAACTTTCAAGCATAAAATTGATTGATTCTGATGACACCAATCCAACCTACATTGCTCTACGCTACAATAAGCATCAACAATAAACGGTTGCAACAATCAACCACCATGCAACATGCAAACCTTAGTGTCCTCACACACTTGTAGTCAAAATGCGTAAAATTGCATCTGAGTAACACAGTCCTTATTAGACAATCCATGTACATTAACTAGAATATTAACATTACTATAAGGCACCTTTACATGCCAACCATCATCACCAATAGGAAAAAAAGAACATATAGCATTGGCATATACACCCTATGTAAGTTCAAAATAGCAATACATCATCCATCTCGACTATAAACATGTATATCTCGATGATCAAGACTATTCTCATCGCCTTGTCCCGACATGATAGCCGTAACTTGAGTTGCCACTAAGGATGAGTATTGTCTATTAGCCTATTGAATGCCAAAAATAGTCATTCTTAAATCTTGCAAGGGATTGTTTTGCAATTGCATACCCACGGATCTAAAAGCTTGCGCATATACATTGTATTGATGCATCATACACTGAAGCTCCCCAAGTAAATTTGGCAATAAATTAGGCATAACACCCAATCGATTAGATAACTCATGCTCAGTATCATAAACATAAAGTTGTGCAGATCTTGGCCTTTCCTGTCGTTGCACATTAGGAAGCAAAGGGCATATACGATGATAAGCGTAGCCATGCACTCTAAAGGTATAAGAATTCCCCGCAACACACAAAAACTCATCAACATTGGCACCAAGTGACACAAATGCAAGAGCACTATTATACTCATGTATATTATTCTTAAATACTCTGCTTTGAGGATGCATACCGTGCAACAAATCATGCAATGGTTGCAGTGGACATTGCAATGGTGGCAACATTACTTTTCCATTCCGACAATAATGTTTACCAAACAAAACTGATCATTGCACTTGAATCTCACATCTCCACAATTTAGCCGAATATCACTTACACATCTCAGAAAGACTTCCCATGGAATGCACAATCGGGTCTTGAAATAGCAATATTGTAGTTGCATGATGAATATCCATTGTAGGTAAAGCATGCAAAATGGAACAAAAACCTCCTTTTTTAGGGCTAAAGGTTGGAGCATTATTGACACACGACTCATTAATCACAAGATTTCCTAGATTTTGACTATTTTCAGTATTGCAATTATAATTCATAGCAAAAGCAAATTGATGCTTAATCAATTCACTATTCCCATCTAGAATCCCCATGCGAGAAGGCATATTTTGCATACTATGCAGGGTACTCTAAACTCCCTCATGAATCACGCTATTGTGATCTGAGCTTCTCTTTGTGAAATGTTTTGGCACCCAACCATAGCAGAACACATCTCTTTGTGCCCCCTTTGACCATGTTTTGTTCGTAGCCGAATCATTTGAGTCCTAAGCCTAGCAACTTGTCGTCGTCTATGCCACGTAGAGTTGAGTCTATGACTATGAACACGTAACACATAATCTTTGCTAGTTGACTGATTTGAAAATCCCATATTGATTGGATTCTCACAAAGCCTGCACGCCAAGAGAGACCATGCATTCTTTTAAGGAGAGACTTAATTGGGATTAGTATTTTCAAAAAGACTTAAAAGTAGAACCAATCTAGAATCACATAATTCAAAACACTGTAGTAATTTATTTAAATCAGTACAATGCTACACACAAGGAACTCTAGTAGTCAAATTAAAAATTATATATTTTTATATTCTATATATAATTAGATATCTTATCCAAAGAGAGACAAAGAAAAATTCTGTCTAACCGACAAAAGCGAACCCCCAAGCCTATAGCTCAAAACCAAATATATCATTCAATAGGAATGTGTAGTATACCCAAAATATTAGGATTCTTAAATCATTCCCAACACCAACAATCACGAAACTATGCCAGTACTTAGAATAGACTTGATGAAGATTCAAGAATTACCTTTGCCATGACGAAAATAGCAGTAGAGTTATATCTTCACAAATTGCAAGAGATAATAATTTTTTTAATAAGTTAATCTTTAAACTTGGCACATCTCCTCTAGCTTAGTTTAAGTTTGTCACATAAAAAATGATGCATAATTTCTCAGCCTGTGAAATGCAACTTCACAAAAAGAAAGCCCACAACTTTATAAAAAACATGTGTCAATGCACTTTAAAACGCTAGTAGTCAAAATCAAAATTAGCCCAAACCCAAGTTAAAAAAGGCTAATAAAGACCATAACTATGAGAGAGAGAGAGAGAGAGAGAGAGAGAGAGAGAGAGAGAGAGAGAGAGAGAGAGAGAGAGAGAGAGAGAGAGAGAGAGAGAGAGAGAGAGATGTGCATATCCAAATATCACTCTCTCATATATATTGCATTGCAAAAATCAATTAAGTTTTCTCTCTAGATTGTAAGACAATAAATTTTCTCTCTAAACCTTAAGAAAGAGGCATCACATTGTATGTACCCATTACATTTCACTCGTTACATTTCAAAATCGATGTAGGTTTCACAAAAATAAAGCATATATCACCATAAGAGACATGAACATTTAAATTTAATTTAAATATTATAATTAGACCAAACACCAAGCATTCTATAGAGAATATTACTCTTATACCCATTACATTGCAAAAATCAACATCTACATTGCAAGACGCAATGCCTCTTCCTATAGATGAAACCTCAAGAAAGAGGCATCGCATCACATTGCAAGTGCCCAATACATTTTACTCAGTTTAGCTTTGCCACATCAAAACCAATGTATGCCCCACAAAAAGGAAGCACACATCACCACAAAAATGTGGTGGCCCAAGCATTTTAAAGCAAGATAATAGCTTATAAGCTTGATCCTGAGCAAGTCCTCCCCCTTAGTTGTGACTATTCATTTGACGACTCAATTGTTGCAGCAAGGCATTCAATCTATTAACATTCATTTGAAACTGCAAGAATGGTAGTCGACAACCTCTCTAGCAAATCACAGGCTCGTGGTTATCTCCAAAACCCCCAAAATGATGCCCACCTATCATTCACTAATAAATTCATCAACTTGCTTGTCTTAGAGACAATTATTGAAAGTTCCCTTACTTTAGCACCCAGACCACTCGAGACTTGTTGAAGAACACTTTAGGTGTGCTATGTCTCTCACACAACACTATATAAACCCTTAGCCTGTTCATGTAGCTCTATGGAGTAAATGGCAAGTGCATGATCAACACATGTGCATAAACTCATTTGCAATTCCATCAACTCATTCATCTTGATCTTGAGATGTTTAAAGTCAGAAGAACTTGAAGCAGCTTTGTGTTTCTCTGAACCCTTGCTGTTCTTGTAGATTTAGCAACATGCGTTCCCTGTTGCCTTGCCACTTCTTTCATTTTCGCACACTAACTTTACTAACTCTATTAGACTCCACATTTTGGCTGCAACAATATATACAAATGATTATCTCCAAAAAAATTCACATTACCTTGACTTTAATACAATTAGAACTATATCCCATACCCATGAGAATGGCTCCAAGCAGACAAGCGTCGAAGAGATGATGTCGTGGCCATTTTCTTTAATTCTACTGAACATTAGGAGAAATATGGACTCTCTTTTTTGCCCCCTAAGGGGTTTCTCTCTCTCTCTCTCTCTCTCTCTCTCTCTCTCTCTCTCTCTCTCTCTCTCTCTCTCTCTCTCTCTCTCTCTCTCTCTCTCTCTCTCTCTAAAAATAGATTCCAAAATAATATTATAATAAGAGATCTTCTACAATCAAGCAAATCTCGTATTTGTATTTTCAATAGATTGCACCTATTATTTTATTCCCAAATAGTAGGATAAGGTCACTTTTTCTCAAAATCCTCATAACTTAAAAAATACAATTATGTTTTCTCTAAAAATGGAGCCAATCATTAATATATGACTCTTTAATGCCCTCGTGACTTTTCAACATTAAAATATATTAGAATCATTATCATTATCGCTTCTTAGGATCGAAGTTTAAAAATGATATAAAATGACGTACACATCATATTTTAAGATTTTTTTTTACCTAGAGACACCTTTTTAACTCTAGAGTTTCCTTGTATTCACTCTCAAAGCTCTAGTTTTGTCCCAAATTTTGTGTACTTTTCTCATTCCCTCCCCAAAATATGGTTTCTTGCATATGAATTATTTTGAAGTAGCACTCAGTACTATCTACAACACTCTCTACCTTGCTACAAGCAATCTCAGGAGTGGTTTTGATACCATTTGCTGAAATCAAGTAATCTCTATCTACAACACTCTCTACCTTGCTACAAGCAATCTCCCTCTTTAGTACCATGCTATAAGATATCTTCCTATTCAACAATTTATACTACAAGCAATCAAGTGATAATGAAGGCATCTTTATTTTTTTAATCTCTATGATGTTATTATTCTTCACAGTTGTTGTTTAATCCTTAAGCAGCAATTCATAGAGAGAGGGGGGGATAGAGATATATATATATATATATATAGAGGGAGAGAGGGAGAAGGGGGGAAAGAGAGAGGACTATGTGAGATGAATTAAGAAAATAAGTGATAAAGTGATAGAGAGTGAATTAGGACAAAAGATAAGATGATGTTATTGTTCTCCACTAGCCAAGCTTCTATATAAATGTGTTTAAATATCTTTGATCAATTCTTGTTGAGAGAGAGAGAGAGAGAGAGAGAGAGAGAGAGAGAGAGAGAGAATATTTTGGATAGAACAAAAGATAAGATTTGATGCTAATTAGAGGTAGATTAAAAGCTAAGATTACAGGCTGATTAGGGGTTGATTAGGGTCTATCATGATTGAAATCAAGAGAAAGAGATAAGATCCAATTGGGTAAAACAGAATACAGATATAGTGAATCAAAGGGGTGTAATTGTGTGATTTGAATGTTAATCCAAGTTAAAATTGGCATATATTTTTCTTTGCAGAATGCAGGTGCAGGACGACGTACTAAGAGAAAGAGAGATATTCACTTTCAATTGGAGGATGAATATGCACCAATGTTCAAAAGAACTGTGGAAAGGGATGATGCAATAAGATACAGGATGCAACAAGAAACAAATGCATGGAAAAAAAATGCAGACCTTTGGGTTGATGGGTACATTTATCCACCTAATCCAGTCACTCAAAGGCCACCACAATTTGAAGGTCTTACATCATTTGTAAAGTTTGTTTGTGAAGGCAATGAAGGATTTTATGGATACACATGTAGACTTGTCACACAAGGATTAGTAGGGGTTCATCAACCCTTGACAAATATGCAAACAAGATTACAAGGGAATATATAGTCTTTGATGGAAAAGGATAGATTATTGGTTGAGAAGGATAGGGAGAACCATAGCCTACAACAAACAATGTCTATCATTGAAGATGTTATGCATGCTACACACGTGTAGAATATGGAGTTGCAATCTAAAGTTATGGACTTGGAGAAGGAGAATCAAAACATAAAGAGGAAGCTCACAAAAACTTTAGAGATTGGGTCCACTTTAAAAACCAAAGAAGCACGTCAGTGCATCTAATTAGTTAAACCAATTCACTAATTAACCAAACGAAGTGGATAATACCGTAGACAAATATATGCTCAATCTGCTACAATGAGAAATATATTTCCTCATGCAGAGAATGATATTATTGTCAAAGTCCTAAGCAAGGATATGGTCAAAATGCATTGGAAAATCGTAAATTCAGGGACATTGTAGATGGTGTCACAAGTGAACATCTTAGGGATGTAAGCAACTTGTTTATTGCTACAGATGCTGAAGGATTATCTGACAAGGTGGGAATGAGTTCTAAGTCATACAGTATGCTCTATCAACAATTGGATATAGGTTTTAAGCAAGTCTTCAAAACTAAGCGAGTAATGCCTTTGTCGAAACCATTTCACGTGAAGAAGGCTCGAAAACAACTAAATGAGAAAGTTTTAGAACTAATTAGTGAGCCAACATATCTAGAAAACACTCACATATTGAAGTATGGTTCCAAAGAAGTTACATTTGTATTGAATGCATCCAATAACTTTGTATTGGATATATGTAGGGTTCAAATTGCTATGGCCAAGTTCTATGCTCTAGTTGCTCTGCCTCCCACTACTGCTCCAGCTAGTAATACACGTCCTCCAACACATAAGAAGCAAAGATGGAGACGAGGCATAAATGCATTACGTGAGATAAGGAAATTCCAGAAGAGTGCCAACTTGATTATTTCTAAGGCATCATTCTCTAGTTTGGTGCGAGAAATACTGCAAGATCTGCAGTTAGGGCATCATCACAAGTTCTTTTCAAGGAATCAAGCAAGAAATGTGGTGGGGCAATGGTCAAGCCAAGCCTTGCTTGCTCTCCAAGAAGCAGCTGAAAGTTACTTGATTAATCTAATAAGTGATTAGCGAGGCAAACAAAGAGAGATGAAGGGGGGCAAACAAAGAAAGGGAAACATAGAGAGAAAGAGGGGTGGGGAGAGAAATAGAGAGGGGGATAGATAAAGATAAAGAGAGGGGAAGAGAAAAGAAATGGAGAGAAGTAGAGAGATGGGGGGAGAGAAACAAAAGAGAGATGAAGGGAAACAAACAAAGAAAGGGAAAGAGAGAGAGAGAAAGAGGGATGGGGAGAGAAATAGAGAGGGGGATAGATAAAGATAAAGAGAGAGGGAGAGAAGTAGAGAGATGGGGGGAGAGAGAAACAAAAGAGAGATGAAGGGAGACAAACAAAGAAAGGGAAAGAGAGAGAGAAAGAGGGGTGGGGAGAGAAATAGAGAGGGGGATAGATAAAAATAGATAAAGGTAAAGACATGGGAGAGAAAATGAATGGAGAGAAGTAGAGTGATAGGGGAGAGAAAGAAACAATGAGAGAGGGGGGGAAGAGAGAAACAAAGAGAGATGAAGGGAAGTAAACAAAGAAAATGAAAGAGAGAGAGAGAGAGAAAGAGGGAGAGAAATAGATAGGGGGATAGATAAAGATAAAGAGAGTGGGAGATAAATGAATTGGACAAAGAGAGATGAAAGGGGGCAAACAAAGAGAGAGAGAGAGAGAGAGAGAGAGAGAGAGAGAGAGAGAGAGAGAGAGAGAGAGAGAGAGAGAGAGAGAGAAAGAGGGATAGGGAGAGAAATAGAGAGGGGGTAAATAAAAATAGATAAAGATAAAGAGAGAGGGAGAGAAAAGAATATTGGGGAGAAGTAAAGAGATTGGGGAGAGGGGGGAGGGAAAGAGAAACAAAGAGAGATGAAGGGAGGCAAACAAAGAGAGAGAGAGAGAGAGAGAGAGAGAGGGGGGGTGGGGAGAGAAATAGAGAGAGGGAGAGAAAAGTAAGGGAGAGAAATATAAGAATAGAGAGCGAGAAAGATGACAGATTCCATATTGGGAAATATGGGAATTTTCCATAAATTTTGGACATGTGATCAAATCTTTGGATTTGTCATAACTTGAACACTATAACTCCAAATAGAGCGCTCTATAGCTCAATAGATTCTATTTTTCAAGTGCTTTCCAATGATATGTCACATTTTTTATGGGCATGTTATTCTAGTGCCACCTTTTTTGTATTCAAAAAATGGGAATTGGGAGATTTCCAAACTCATTAATATTGTGTTGGAAACAAAAACATATTGTTTGATGCCATAACATGAACAACAATGATAGTCGTGACATCCAAGATCATGAGGTGTATCTTAATCAACGTATATTGTGTCCTTACAGTCAGCGCAAGTTGGCAATTAGATGAAAGTGTTGCTTGTCTATAGACCATGTGCAATGCTTTGACGAGTTTCAATTGGAGATCATTGACTAGGCAATCTCAAACTTTGAGTGAACAATAAGAAAAGTGTATATCAATCATGCTTTACATTTGTAAAGTAATTCAATATCACATACAATAATATTAGATGTACTCTGAAAATGTCTATAGAGAGATGATGCTCCATTCCAAGGAATGCGCTTATTACGACCTGTCAAAAGAGTGTTGATATCTAACATGGCTCATTTAAGTTTGTGTTGACTAGATAGGGATATTGTGATAGGTCTAGATACCTCAGGTTATCATGCATGTCCATTGTGTGGGCCACAATTAGACTCCCAAAGGGCACAAACCATGAAGAAGATGGTATATCAAGGACACCTGCTTTCTTACTAGAGGGTCATGAACAAAGGAAAGATTTTCTTGAACAATCTCTAGCATGAATGAATGCCCAAAGCTTGTACAAGTTGAAAATGGTCCACAAGGAGTCACATCCAAGAGAAATGCAACGGTTCTCAATTTTATATGAGTTACCATATTTGATCCACTTACATATAAACCATTTGTTGGATCCCATGCATATTTTCAAGAATGTGGGTAGCTTATTATGGGACCATATCACATGAAAGAGAGACACTATAGGGGCATGAATGGATTTGAAGAAGGTAGGCAAGATGGAGGTGCTTTTGCCACAATCGACAAGCTCTAGCGATCACTTGCAACTACCTCCTACTCGTTGGATCCTACCCACTAAAGAAGAGCACATGGTGAAGCAAATTATTAGGTCTATCCACACCCCAATGGATATGATGTGTTCCCTCACGTCTGCTTTTTCTAAAGATGACCAACTATCAAAACTAAAATCCCATGATTGGCACAAAATATGCTAGGTTTTGATAGTAAGTACCCTCAGTATTTCGCTATTTTGTGTTGATTCGATGTTTGCAATATGCTTTAAATTTCTAGTCATTCATACTACCGATCACAATTGCGGGGTGTCTCACTCTAGAAATATGCTTGGCAATTTATAAGTTGTCAAATTTAGTGCAATGGATCTCACATAAGGAGATCAAGGCATCCTCTATTGAATCTACAAGGAAAGAAGCAATGGAGACAGTCTCTATCTCTTTGAGAAGTACATGCCCATGAGCATGCTCATGATATAAACTCACCTCATGGTATATCTCATGGATGAAGTGGAGATTGTGAGACCCGTCCATATGCAATGGATGTTTTTCTTAGGGCGCTTCATGAGAACTCTGAAGGGCTCTATGTGATAACGAGCTTGGCCAGAGAATGCAGCATGCCTGAAGGTTGGCTAGTGTCAAAGGCATTAGTGCATATTTTGGAGTGGCTATGGACTATGGATTTAGACAACAATATGGTATGGATACTGAAGGACGATGATTGACACTGACCCAAGATGTGGTGGTTGAAAATGGGAAAGGATATATGGTATCATGGAGGAGAAAGTGAATCATTTTTGTATGTTGCATCATGCATCCATGCAAAAGTGGCTCGGTAGATACGAGCAAGCCAGAAGAGAGTGGGAGGGAGCATGATCAAAATTTTGACGCAATATACACCATCAACTGGTTCGAGATATTGAGGGCATGGAGGAAATGTTGCAGTCTATGTCTATGCAGTGGTTGCATGAAGCTTTTGTGCGAAGGGTTAGAGGTCTCTATGGAGAAGTGGGAATTCTCGAGGGGATGTAGTCCGAAGGTGACCACATGCTTTCTTTGTTATCATTTCTAGATTTTATGTGCAACAACTAACCTAAGTGTTTCAATATACAGTACTAAATTTATAGCATGACATTGTCATGCCGCTCTGCAGTCACAATGTGAAAAACTCTAGAGTGTGGCTTTCTTATTGATCTAGAGAGCGAATGCCATATTAGTCATTAATATCAATGTTCATATGGATGGTTCAAAAATACTAGATTTTTGGATAAGTTTAGCTAATTTTTGATATTTTAGATATTATCTCTTGTAAAAATCCAAAAACTATAAACAACTTCTAGAGTAGGAGGACGTGTAAAAGAAAGCATGTAGCTTTCAGTGATTTTGAGAGGATTTTATGTAAAAAGAAGGATTGGCAAAATCGCACGACATGCGATCGTTGTTTTCAGGCAGTGAACAGCACTCCAAAGTGGGAGATGAAGAAGGAGTGATCTGGCAGAATTCTGGCAAGGGGTCCTAGTATTTTACCCCCCTTTCAAAGCCAATGGAAGCATCAGATTGGCAATCTGAGCAACATAAACGAAGGTATTGTTTTCTGCACATTTTTGTCTACAAGAGATTTATATTCTCATAATAAATTAATAGGCTTCACCTCTGTGAGTATTCTTTTACATCTTCTATTTCTTTAAATCCCCTTCTCTTCCGTCTACTGCTCTCCATGAATCTCCCTTCACCTTGATGTCTCTTACCCCCGCAGTAGACTTTTAACCCCAAACGCTCTGACAGTGGTGAACTCGACAACACACAATAGGTGTGTAAAGATGGGGGATTCTACCGCTTCAAGTGGTGGTGATGCTTTACAATAGATGATTGCTTTGTTGTAGCAACAACAACAGCAGCAATTGTTGTTAAAATAGTATATGCAAACTTGGCAAGAAGAAGAAAGAATTGATTCCTTAGTTGTGAATGCATTGCAAGCAGTGGGACAAGAATTGAAGCAGTTTGAAGGTCAAAATGTTTTGGCCTTCATCCAATTATATGAAGAGAAGATGTTGTTTCATGGGGTACCGCAGTATGCATGGAGCCGGTATTTATCCCATTTAGCCATGCATGCATTGCATGATCGGATTGATGAGTTATAAAGAAGAGATATTGATTGGGTAACTTTTAAGAAAGCTTTGAGAGAAGAATTTTTCTTGGAAGATGTAGGATTGGTAACTAAAAAGACATTTACAGATTGGATTGAAAAGCCTAATAAAGAGTTGGTTGCTACAGCTTTGCTCCGTGAATTTGAAAGTCAGTATGCACAGTTGGATACCGATGAGCAAAAATCATTGGAGAGTCAAAAAATTGATTTTCTTTTGAAGGCTGATGATCCTGTCTTACAAGAGAAGCCGACTGATCATTTAGAAGATGCCTCTTCTGAAACGGGACTAAAACTAGATTGGCCTAATGTAAATGAGGTAGTGCATATGTTGGTAAAGAGAGAGCGGATGAAATTAAGATGGGGTATAGGCACCATACCTGTGAGTGCTTAGAAGGGGGCAAAAATTATAGCCAAGGCACCTATAGCTATGGCAGAACAACCAGCTCTACATATTGGTCCGGTTCTTAAAGGTGATGTTGCGGATGAATTAATCAAAGACATGCGTGATTTGAGGCTGAATTTGATAAAAATCTATGCGTCGAAAAGTTGGATGCTAAGGTAGAAGAGAAGGCTCGGGCAATAGCCCAAAGATCGTACAAAGAAGGATATAAGAGGAGATGCATTTGGTGTGACAATTTACACCATGAAAAGTGAGAAAGTACAACCTATTGTGAAGCGAAAGCAAAAAGATTAGTCTTTTGGAAAGATGGCAAAATACATGCAATCGAAATTGGTCTTCCAATAGAGCCAAATTTTGGAAATGGTGGCATGCAGAAGAGATTGAAAGAGATGGCTGCAAGGACATCATTTGTTGCCATAGATGCGGCCACATATGGGTTGAGAATTGAAAAGACTAATGAAGCTCGTAAAGGAGGCATGGCTGAAGCAAAATCTCACATTTGGATGCAAGCATTAGATTGCATGGGAAAGGACAAAACAACAAAGTCTGAATTGTCTAATGTAAGTAACAATATACGAGGGAGAATAGGATGGAGTGCACCAGTGGATTCATTTTCAGCCTATGCTTATTTGGATGAGGTTCATAATCAAGAAGCTCTTGTGGAAGAAAAGAGAAGAAGAGATGAGGACACTGCCGGTCCTTCCTCTTTAGGTCCATCTAAACGCATAACACGACATAAAATGGAGCAACAGAAAGAGGCTGAAAAAGCCATACCTGAGCATGTTATGGAGGATGCATCTCAAGAGAAGAAATAAGAAGGGAAGAAAAGGGGCAAGCAACCCGGTTACAGGTTACAATCGGATCTTGAGACTACCACGAACCTTAAAAAGGTCTTAGAAGATCGCATACTTAGCAGTAGAGTGGAATTCACACTTGGCGAAGTTCTTAGAATTGCAAAGCATGAGTTTCATGATGCAATCATTGATATGCTAAAATGAAAAAGGCAATTGGATGGTAAAGTTTTGCAAGCATTGATGTAGGTTGACAAAGACATAGAGAAACATCTTCAGAGGGAATACAATTATGCATGTAATGTTGTTTTGGAACAGGCTGATGCTGAAAATGGGCTAAACAGGAGTGTAGATAGTAAGCTTCTGGCTAAAAATGGTATTATGGGTAGCACTAAGTATAGAAAGAAGGCTATGTATAATGGGGATGTCCATCAACAAGCACATGAAGAAGAAGATGCTCATTTTATTCCAAGCAGTCATTATTCACGAACGCATTGGGCTCGTGCTACAATAGAGACAATTGTTAATGTGGGAGAAAGAGAGACACATTGTATAGCTCTCTTGGATCATGGTTTTAAAATCAATGTTATGACATGCAATTTGTATAAGAATGGAGGATGGACAATTGATGTAGATCTAGGATGGCACATGCGGGCAACAAACAATTCATCAGGGGATCTTTATGCGGCTTGTTTGAATGTACCCGTGACTATTGAAGATATTAGGGATGAATATCATTTTTGTGCAGGATTCATGTAGTTATCCTATGATTTTGGGGCATCCCTATATTTCAAAATCAAGACTGGAAACAAAAGCCTTGGATGATGATTCTTCAAATGCTCGGGTTTTAAGTAAAGACAATACAAAGGCGGTACAGTTTCTCACTATTTGTGTGAATCATCCCCGCAATCAGGATAGGCTGTGAGATAATCCCATGACACCTAATGCACGAGACTTTAAGGGTTTTTAGACATCACTACTGTAAGTGGAGGCTATGGAAATGCCTCTAGGAAGATAATTCAGCCTCTAAGATAGGGAAAACTGTATTTGTGTCTAGACTGCAGGAATGGACAGCATGTAGTCTTGGCAGCTTTAAGAATATTTCAGCCATGTGCATGGCTGAAAAGAAATATGTAGGATGGGCTGAAAAAGAACTAAAGACATATGGTTTGATGGCTACAAATGAAGGTATTTTAGGGCTATTTTCAAGGTTGGTTGATGTTGATACATCAATTGAAATTTTTGCAGTAATTAATGCTGAAAATAGGGAAGAAAAAGAGGTTATTTATGTTGACACTTTAGAGATGTATGAAGTCATTCAAGGTTTTGCTAAGCATAAACATGAGAATATGGAAGAAGAAAAGGTAGAAGATGAAGACATTGAAATGGCAGAAGATACTTCTTCTAACACTACATATCCATAAAAATTTGGCACATGCCGGAGGATGTGCAACTTAGGAGGGGGTGGGTGTCATGCCACTATGCAGTCACAGTGTGAAAAACTATAGAGTACGGCTTTCTTATTGATCTAGAGAGCGAATGCCATACTAGTCATTAATATCAATGTTCGTATGGATGGTTCCAAAATACTAGGATTTTTTATAAGTTTAGCCAATTTCTAATATTTTAGATGTTATCTCTTGTAAAAATCAAAAAATTATAGATAGCTTCTAGAATAGGATGACTTGTAAAAGAAAGCATGTAGATTTTAGCCATTTTGGGAGGATTTTATGTAAAAATAAGGATTGGCGAAATCAAGCAACATGCGATCACTGTTTTCAAGCAGTGAACAACACTCCGAAGTGGGAGATGAAGAAGGAGTGATCTGACAGAATTCTGATCAAGTGACCTAGTATTTTACCCCCCTTTTAGAGCCAATGGAAGCATCAGATTGGCGGTCTAAGCAGCATAGAGGAAGGTATTGGTTTATGCACGTTTTTGTCTACAAGAGATTTATCTTTTCATAATAAATTGATAGGCTTCACCTCTATGAGTATTCTTTTACATCTTCTATTTCTTCGAATCCCCTTCTCTTTCGTCTACTCCTCTCCCTGAATCTCCCTTCACCCTATTGTCTCTTACCCCTGCAATAGACTTTTGACCCCAAACGCTCCAAAAATGCGGTTGCACAAGTGATATTTTTGAGTTGAGTACATCGACAAAATGTGCTCCATAATGGATTATGGTATCATGGCAAAGTTTGAGCAAGAGAGCCAATGGTGGGCCATGGATCTAAATAATGTAGTAGATGAGATGGAGTATTTTGGCAACTTGCATAGTGTTATCTCAATGGATTACCTTAGATTCTCCATGATCATATTCGATGTACAGCGGTTTAAAGTGGTATTGGAAAGAGCTAGGACAACCATTCAATGAGGTCTATATGGATTTCTAGAGATACATTCTAAGAAAAGATGGAACAATCTGTGCCACATGCTTGTATGTGCTTGGATTTGTGGAGTGCACATCATTTTCTATTTTGCTCTTATGCTCCATGCATGCTTCTTCCATGTAGCATTCCTTAGATATATTTCTCATCCTTTGTATAAAATCAAATTTTGTGATATTTATAGATACATTTCCATGTGTGTTTTGGACTCTCTCTCCATGGTTCCATGTAGTTTTATGAGTTGTTATCATTAGTCTTGTACTTATTTTATGGGTTATTAGTCTTATAGTTTTATGTAGTTTTTGCACCTACCTTGACTATGATTGTATATTCAGTATGTAATTGCTTCACAAAATATTATTCAACACAAGCTGCCTTGCCACCAAATTTTTTTTCTTTGAAACCATTGCTACTTACGTCACTAATTTATGGTATGCATCATTATTTGAGTCAGTATATACATCGAAAAGCATCATTGTTTGCATTGCTATCTGGATCACTATCCACATCACAAAAAAATCTATAGAGACATCTATATCGACACTTTTAGTGACGATGGGGGTAAATTTTTTTATCAATATTTGCATCATTTTAAACATCAATATGTGGCTTGTATCTTGTAGTGTGAGTACCGATGCTCAATTTCCTTGATCCCTCCCAAAACCCCAACCCACCTCTCACACAAGAACCAAACCTCTCAAGATCATTATTGGCAGACACACATGAAGTGTTGTTGGAGACCATGAATAGCACCCCACTAGGTTTTCAATACATCCCTACACACTAAAGGGTATTATCAAGGCTACACATATCTCTAGCTTTCTAAGCAAACCACACCAACAAAATCACATTTTCAAGAGCTACTACCTTACTCTAAGCCAATACACACACACTCACATTTAAGAACCATAGTAGTAGTAGCCCTGCACTACTACTACAACTTAGAAAAACACATTCAAGAACCATAGTAGTAGTAGCCAGGCACTACTACTACAACTTAGAAAAAGTTACAACATAACCTTATTAAACCCACCTCATCATTGAGGCCACAAATTCCATCACGCTAGACTCCACATAAACCTTTCGCCACTACCTATACAAAAAAAAGGATACTATGCCCATCATGGTTTATCAACCCAAGTAGAATATAGAGACCCCATCAATTCTACCTCAAACATCAATGACATAAGAAACCATCAGGAAAATAACAACCACACATCTGATGAAAAACCTCCAACTAAGTCAAAACTAGCTACTTTACCTACCATACATAAACTTAGTACACCTCCCTTTGGATTCAATGCAATGACAAGCCATTTCCCCTAGACATCTAAAGAAGAACTAGTGTTACCACTCCATCTATGAAATGTTAGAAGAGATGGCCCAACAAACCTAGTGCAAACCATTCAAATGTTTCTTATAGCTACACTCTACCTTTGGTACCTCTGTGAAGCTTTTTGCTATTAGATATCTAGGTCTAGCTAAGGTTGCTATGACCATGTTCGCATCCCAGTGGCACCCTATATGGAAAGAGCACAAGCACCTATTTTCTAAGAGCATTCCTACCCAAGAGCAAATCTCTTATGAATTACCTAAACATCAACTATAAAAATGTTGCATTCTTCTCATCCATGTATCCATTAGCAAACTTTAGGACCCCTCCAAGGTATAAGAACTTAAACAACAATGCATCTCCTCTAGTCGCTTCACACGAAGTTGATACCAATGACACCTTAAAATGGACACTAAAGATAACCATCTTTTTTCCTTGTTTGAGCAATGTTATGCAGTTAGTTTTCTCCAACCTACTGTGATTCAATATTACTATGATCTATCCTTGAGGCCTACAAACTTGATATACCAAAGAGTTACTCCATCATCTAGTGTTGTTGCTAGGGACAATATCCTAACTAAAGAAGAGCTTCATGTCGCTAGACGATCTAGAAGAACCCAAAGATCATCTTTGAGATGAAGGACATGGGACAAGCCTCATATTTTATTGGGATGTGCATTACATGCGATCGCTCTAAGGGGATCCTCTACTTATTACAAAAGGAGAGCAAAAGGAGTACATTCAAAAGACCCTTGAGCAATTTTATCTACAATATGTTAAGCTTATTGGCTATCCTTTACCTTCCCATGTAAAGGTTATTCAAGCTAATTGTCCCCAATCTAATGAGAAAAAGCCCAAGATGGCTAAGATCTCTTATACATCCATTGCAATGGGTAGCTTGATGTATGCCATGAAAGCCACTCATCTTGACATAGCATTTGCAGTGGGAGTTGCTACACTTGCTTGACGACATTGGGATGCCATTAAGGGTATCATGAGGTACCTAAAGGGCACAGTAGCTATGTGCATCTGTTATGGTGGCCAAGATATAGAAGTCATGGGATACACTGACTCTGATTATGCAAAACATATAGACAGTAGGAAGTCCACCTCTAGCCATGTATTCACCTTTGTTGGAGGTACTATTTCTTGGATGTTCAAGGTGCAAAAATGCAAATCCCTATCTACTATAGAGGTAGAGTATGTTACAACCACTGAGGCTTGCAAGGAGGCTCTCTGGCTAGGCCATCTAGTGGCAGACCTTGGCATTATTGATGTGTGTTCCATGGGCACCACTGCTTCCAACCCGTATACTAAGTGGAATGGGGTCATTCTTGTAGTAACTTCATATGCTATGCGAAAATCCATAAAGTAGAATCCAAATTTTGATCCCAATCTATTCTACTTTCTTCAAAAATTTTCTTTAAGATGTGCAACAAAATCTTATTCGAGCTTTTGGCTTGTCCATTGGCCTATAGATATGATAGGGAGTAGATGTTTTATGTAGAATTATATAAATGTGAGTCAACTCCACAATTACTTTGTTGAGAAAATATTCATCTTGATCCACTAACAAGTTGATCATATGCCTGCGGGTCAGCTCCACAATTACTTTGTTCTGAAAATGCTTACCCTGATCTGCTCCCAAACAGTAGGGTATCGATGATGGTTTGCCACAGTCAGTGGAAGGAGTAGTACAGCATGAAAGGGCTTCTGTAAATGCAGCCAAAACAGTCCCAAGATGGCTGTTACAGACTCTCCAAGAGAGTAAAATGGATGCTTCTATACCTCAATGCACTAGAAGGGCTGCCAGAAAAGCAGCAAATGATGCAGGGGGGCACATTTGATTGATTTTACGGAAGTAGATGATTGTGATGAGCATGTGTTTATAAGCTCACTATTGGACGATGATGAGCCTACTTCCTTGGATGAAGCTCAGCAAGATGTACATTGGATGCAGGCCATGCAAGATGAGTTAGACTCTATTGCCACTAACTCTACATGGGATCTTGTGGATTTACCACCTGGCAAGAAGGCCATTGGCACAAAATGGATTTTTAAACTCAAACGCAAGGCTGATGGTACAATTGACAAGTACAAAGCACAGTTGGTAGCAAATGGCTATGCACAAAAGAAGGGCATAGATTATGAAGAAAATTTTGCTCCTACACAAGATGCACATTCATTAGAAGTAGGAATAGATGTATCCATAGCAAAACTGGTAGAGGGATTATGAAAATCCTTTGCCTTGCTAGCCTAAATTTTTCTTGCATCCATGTTCTGATCTTGCATTTCACAATCAACAAAGTCCATAGGTTTTTAAGGTACGGATGCCTGCATAGTACCATCTTTAGGACATGAGGAAACCCTACAATAAAATCCACTATAGAAAACTTAGAATTATGAAAACCATGTACTTCATCACATTTTTGATGTTTAAGAACAAATTCTGAAACATCGTCCTCTTCCTGTAAATTCTTGTGTCCTTGAACCGCAACCACATCAGACATTTGTTGCATGGGAAATGTAGAACTCTACAACTAAAAACTTTCAGGGTTATGAGGATTAACCTCTGGATTGTTCTTCCTATGGACTCCTGAATCTGAGCCACAATCCATAGATTTAGATTGTACATCCAAAAATTTCTCGTGCAAAGCCTCAAACTCAACTAGCTACTTCTACAAAGCATCAACTCTCTGCTTAGCATTAAGCTTTGCTTGCACTACTTTCTAAAGTTTCTCCTTCATTAGGACTAACTCATTCTACAATTGTCTAATTTGATTACATTGATCCTCATTAACTTTAAGCAACCTTTCAACATCTTCAAAAATAAATGATCCTAGCAAAACTTTATAAGGTTTATTGACAACAACTCCTAGTTGAGCAACAATAGTGATCCAGGTTTGTTTGCTAGTGTTTACAACCTCTATATAATTCCCAATAGTTAGGACTATTGAGATTACCGAACCCTCAAACTCCACATCAAGATTATGCAAAACCTTTATTTCAAGTTGTAGCAATGGCATTAATTGTTTTTCCAATATTTGATATTTAGCCAACAATTCAGCATTAGTTTAAGCGAAAATAGAGTACTCTTATGTAATTGTTGCATTCAACTCTTGCGACCATTGCTTGAAGAACTTCACAAATAATTTAATTCGAGCCAACTACTTCTTTAGCATGTCTTGAGCTTTTTGTAGTGACTCCCTCACTTTTGCATGGTCCATACTTACTCGTTGTAAATATGTAGAGAGTTCCACAACTTTGGCAACCTCATGATCATAATGATGCTTAAGCACAATGTAAATAGACTTCTCCACTAAAACCCTTGATGGTGGTTGCTCAATGAAAGACTGAACTTCTTGCAACTTTCCTAGAATCACTGAAACATCCATATATGGCATTCTAAATTTTTGCATAACTGAAAAAGAACTAGATGGACTTGGCTTTTGATCTTCCAAATTCCACATGTTGATCAAACCTATTGGTGTTGGACTAAGTACAATTGCAAACTTGGTACCCAAGTTGACCTTGTTGAGCTTCTTGATTGATTTTTTTACTACACATTTTGCGACCAATGTTGAATCAAATGCATCAATAGCCAGATCAACACTTCCTTCTTCAAGCATATTATCAACAACCCTCTATGCCATTTCTGGATCATATCTAAAGATCATCCAACATATGTTGGCAACTATTATCCTCAGTGGAAGGATTACCCATAGCATCCTTATCATGCTTAGGATGTTATGCAAACAAATGTGACAACTTCCCCTTTCCTTTTCCTATTATAGGGGTAGTCTGCAAAATCTAAGGTTGCATGTCTACTACAAAATCATACAAAGCCCCTAAGATCATACCCAAGTGACTTCTCTATTCAATCTTCCTTGTTCCCCTTAGATAAATCTCTTGCATAATCTTCTCATATACCACACCAGCCCAATTAGGGATTCCTTCATTCGCAACATACCACAAGATCTTAAACGTATCATGACCACCAATAGAATCAGTTTTCATGAGCTGTATAATCTAGAAATGGCATAGATGGTATAGATGGTCCCTCTAGCCTCTCCAAATTCCTCCCACATCTCTCTCATTGAGCATTTCCATTGTCTAGGCTTTTCACTATAGGACAACTTCAAAATTTCACTGACCAGGATAGGAATCAACTCCACCACACCACCTAACCAGCCCTTCAATTCCCTAAGAGAATCGATCTTTGTAGCAATGCATAAAGTTTTTTTTTTCCATTTTACCCATGGCAAATTGGCATATTCCTAAATACCAAATTCTTTTAGTCAATGTTGGGTGTTGGGGATAGATAGGTCTAGTGATATCTAGGAATCTTGAAAGGATTATTCACCCAATAGAGATGGGATGATTGGCAATTCTCCTTGGATCTGGGACTCTTCTTCCTCCTTTGTCATTGAATGAGGAGAGGTTGCATCAACATTGTCCTTGCTCTTCATTTCATGCATAGGCAATAGCTCCCTTTGCTTAGTTGCTACTCACAATGGCTACACCTTTTGTCTATTGCCATGAGAGTTTGATGCCATAGCTACTGCTATATCCCTCAAATGGTTGAGAAGCTGCAAGAGAAAGTACTTCTTTTTGTAAAGAAGACAATAACCTTCATTTCATTTGAGAAGAAGGCAAGATAGACCATCATGCACGAGAGCTTTAAAAGATTTCTCCCTAGATTTTTGAAGCATATTTCTCAATTTTTGTACCACAATGCAATGAACTAGGGTAGAGGGAGGAACAAATTTTTTCAACATGAATTTGTTCATTGTTGCCTTTAGAAGTCTACTTGCAAAATCTTGCAACAAAAACCTACCTTAGCCTACATCCTTAGCAATGATATAAGGGTAAGAATAATGTAATTTCAACTTACCAGGGAGCCGAGATTGGAATTATACATCACCACACAATCACTCTTTTTTATGTGGTGATTCACCCAAGCCTATCTCCTGCAGTACACCATTTCTGATATGTAGGTTGAAATAATCTAATCTTCATCAAGCTATAGGAGCTACTTTGAGTACCCCTGGTACTGCATCAAGGCTCTACTCTTAGTAGCTTAGTGTGGCTCACTATAGGGTGCAAGGCTTTGGGTGGGGCGGCCTAGATAGTCACTTCGCCATAGTTATTATGCATGCTAGGCTAAACATGCATGACTTGTAGTTTAGTTCTTTTCAGTATAAATGCACTATAATCATCCTGTGAAGTCCAATGTCTATTAGTATCAGCATAGCAAGGGTGTTGCAGTAGTTATTCAGGCAAAATGTCATGTTGTATTGATCAGATTTCAAAATGAAGAAGTGTTATGTTCTATGCTATCTTTCTATTGTTTTCTATGCATTTTGAGTGAGGCTTCTGCTATGTTTCTTGTTCAAGTCATGTAGTTTACAATGTATCAAAGTTCTCTATCTTGTTGCAATTTCTTTCTCTATGTGTGTGTTGCTATTAGTGATGTGACAAGACCCAAAACAAGAAGGTTGCTTCCCTTGCACACAATATAGTTGCTCATACCAATAACTAAAAATATTATAATGAAGTGGTTAGTTTCCATAAATGTCATAACCTATCAAAAAACTTACAGAGCTCAAGGAAGTAGGGGAAGATAACCAAAAATGAAGCCTAGAGAAGTATGCCCAAGTCTACCAAAGTAGCATTAACCTATTGTGGAAAAGAATAAGAGGACTTGGGAAGTCTTTTGTTACTCATGGAAAGAGAAAGAAACAAATCCACTTTACTGCCCCTAGAGTATCAAGAGATTGAACATGGTAATTATGACTTCTTGAAGATTCCCAACATCAAAGCGACTCATGCCAAACTACCTATTCTAGTTTGTTGACCTAGTCCCTTCTTTTGGATATTTGTAAAACAATATACCAATTAACCTAATCCCTCTTTCATTGTGACCTCTGTAATTATCTTAAACTCCTCGTTAGGCTTCTGTAACAACTAGTAACACCATATGAAGATGGGCTACCACCCTTATTCATTCATATAAACATAGGAATTAATCGAGTGGTGATGGTCTACCTTCACCTCCAAACCCTACTACTACCAACATTTTGTACTCAATGTACTAGGAGACACATTGAACAATAGGTTCACCCTATACCGCATTCATCTGTCGCGTATCAAAAATGAATGCACATCAAAAATGTTAATTAAAAAAAAATAAGAGTGTTACATCAATGCAACACCCTTAATAATTTTTTTTAAAATTAAGGGCATTACAAAAGAGCCATATAGCTATGTTGCCAATAAAAACTCACAATCTTATTAGAGGATCCAAGGTATCATCTCTCGCCATAGTAAGGCATACTTGAGGGGATTCACTTCTTCATATTTTAATGGAGAGGGTTTGATATTCCTCCAACATAACCCCATGATGAATATTATAAATGGTAAGATAGCAAGAAGGTGTTTTACACTCGGACGTAATCATCACATTGGCTTTTTGGTTGGTTTTCATTTTGATTTCATTTATCCATGATATGCCATGGATTGGTTTTACTTATCATTTTGATCTAATAAAGTCACTCTAGCATTTATTGGATATTCATTTTATATATATATATATATATATATATATATATATATATATATATATATATATAACATATTTGTGTATATGTGTGTGTATGTATTTATATGTAAATGCATATATACGGCCATATGCACATACATAGATACACACACAAAACATTTATTGATATATACATTTAAAATTTATCTATTTTATATTTGTAGATATATATGTTTCTGTATGTGCACATACATACATA
The DNA here is from genome assembly GCF_053477565.2 of Lygodium microphyllum. Taxonomy (NCBI): domain Eukaryota; kingdom Viridiplantae; phylum Streptophyta; class Polypodiopsida; order Schizaeales; family Lygodiaceae; genus Lygodium; species Lygodium microphyllum. Next base: position 100,341,579 of record NC_141148.1, on the reverse strand, counting down.
AACTCTATTATATACACGTTTTACTATATTTCATTATAGATGATGACAAAAAAATGTCTAAAACACCCTTGCTTGACATGTCTCTTTAATCTCCTTAGCCTTTTGATGGTCTATTGTAGGCCCTACATCTACAACTATTGTGTTCCTATTTTCCACTTACTCCTTGCATTGTTTAGCAATACTCTTGGCTCTAGGGACACAAGTGGCCCTCCCTATCTCAATCTCAAGCTGATGAGAGGAGACCTTAAGCTAGCCAATGGCTACTCACATCTCATGCACCTAGTTGGTAAGGAGTTGTGGTTTCGTGCTATTCTCAAGTGATATGTCATTTGAGGTGGGATGTCCTACCCTTGATGTGCCCCGAGGTCATGATGATGTGGAGAAGTGGGCTAGGGTGTGGCCCTAGGTATAGTGAGGGTATAATGTGCCTTTCATCCCCCCCCCCCCTTTTTTCTTGTTTTCTTTTTTTGATACGCGACAGATGATCAGCCAGAACATGGGAACGACCAGGCTTAGTAATCACCTCAAAGTCGAACTCCTGGAATAAAAGGAGCCATCTCATCATTCGTCCTTTCACATCTGCTTTGTTCATCAAGAAGGACAGGGCCTCATGATCCACATAAAATTTAAAGTGGGTAGATAGGAGGTAATGGCGAAACTTCTCCAGGGCAAACACCATTACCAAGCACTCCAGCTCTGTCACTGTATAGTTCCGTTCCCTATCAGTGACTTTTCGGCTTGCATAATAGATCGGTTGATCCAACTTCGAGGAGCCCTTTTGGCAGAGGACAGCACCTAAGCCTTCAATTGATGCATCAGTGTGTACGTGGAACTCTTTCATCCAATCAGGAGGTTGCAGAATGGGTGCCTCTATCAGACACTGCTTCAGAGTGTGGAAGGCTTTGTCACATTCTTCTGTCCAAGTAAACTCTGCATCTTTCCTCAGGAGCTTATGCAAGGAAGTTGCCTTTGTCGCAAAATGGGCTATGAACCTTCTGTAGTAACCCACATGGCCTAGGAATCCCCTCAACTGTTTGAGGTTGGTGGGTGCTTGCAGAGGTACAATCTTTTCGATCTTTGCAGGGTCTATTGATATCCCTTGTGCAGAGACAATGTGGCCCAACAGGACTCCAGAAGAGACCCCAAAGATGCATTTGTCGGGGTTGAGGAAAATCCCATACTCCCGGCATCGGTCAAAGCATTGTTCCAAATGTCCCCAGTGTTCACTGATCAAACTATAGACACAAAAGTCATCCAAATATACCTCAATAAAGTCGTGCAGATGATTTTGAAATGCAGCCATCATGACTCGTTGGAAAGTAGCAGGGGCATTGCAGAGCCCAAATGGCATCACTCGGTAAGCGTAGGTCCCCCATTCTGTGGTGAAGGTTGTTTTGGACTGGTCTTCTTCTGCGATCTGCACTTGGTTGTATCCGCTGAATCCATCCAGAAGAGAATAAAGTTCATGTCCTGCCACTGTGTCCAACAGTTGGTCTGTGAAAGGGATAGGAAAGTGATCCTTCTTTGTCTTGGAATTAAGCTTTCGAAAATCCACACATATTCGCAATTTGCCATTCTTCTTGGGTACAACCACGATGGGTGAAACCCATTCACTATTTGCCACTGGATAGATGAACTCGGCCTCCAGAAGCTTCAACAGCTCCGCTTTCACCAATGTGGAATAATTCGGGTTCATTCGCCTCTGTCGTTGCCGTACTGGCTTGGCATCAGGCTCCAAGTCAATATGATGTTGACATATTGTGGGATCAATCCCCTTTAGGTCTTTGTAAGACCACGCAAACACGTCTAAATTTTCTTTCAACAAGTTGTACAAGGAGACTGCTACCCACCTTCAAGTGGCATTCAGTGCCTTCTGAATCCACAAAGGTTAACTGCTTTTCACCTTCTACTTCACGGATGAAGGTCCCGCGGACTGCTTCTGGATACAGATCCGACTCCTTCAAGGGAGTGATGTCCTCTTCTGATGTCCTACTAGAACCGATTTCTTCTTTTGGTGGAGACTTAGGTTGCTCCTTGCGATGTTGGAATGGGATAAGGGCCGTTTCGGATTTGGTTTCAAAATTAATTACCTCTTGGCTTGAAGACTCCTCTTCTGATGATACATCCAGGAACGTCACATAACAGGGACCCTCTGATGCCTGTTGGGTTGGTGGGACTGGTGCTTGTTGGCACGGTGCATCATCATCATCTTTCTTTGACAAAAATAGGTTAGGACGGCAGGAGCCACACTTGAAAGACGGCTTGTTCTTCTTAATCCATTTCTTATAAAGGTTTTACATGTGAGAAGATCCATTTACCAGACCAAATGGTATCATCATCATTCTGTCCCATAGCATGAGCTCATCGGCTTCTGATACTTCTGGAACTTCTTCTTCAAATGTATCCTCTTCAAGTGGGATAGACTCTTCTGGCTCACTTTCATAATCTTCTTCGTCCATATCATATTCATCCTCTTATGTCTCTGTCTCTGCTTCTGCTTCTGTCTCTGTTGCTGCTTCTGCTTCTGCTTCTGCTTCTGCTTCTGCTTCTGCTTCTGCTTCTGTCTCTGTTGCTGCTTCTGCTTCTGCTTCTGCTTCTGCTTGTGTAGGAGCTCTGTAACAGAAGAACAGATTCTCTGGTTCCTCTCCTGCCTCTGTCTCTGGCTCTGCTGTGGCCATGTAACAGGGAGAGCAGTACATCCATGCCTCTATCTCACTATCAGAAGTGACTTCAGAAGTCATTCCCGGTTCAGGCAGGAAGTATTCACCCATTGATAATGGCTTTGCATCCTTTGGAAGTCGGCTTACTGTATCCACTGTTAAGGAATGTGCCACTGTTTTCTTAGGAAGGATCTGTTTGACAGCATCTTCGTCTGCTGATGTTCCATCTGTAGCCTCGTTAGGGGAATCAGAAGATAATTCCAAGGAGGTGGATCCATGTCCTTTTTGAGAACCATACAGTTTCAGCACCACTTTGTTGGGTCCTCTACCCAAGGTCAAGGTTCCTTTGAACCAATCCGTCCTTGCTCGGGCTTCAAAAAGCCATGGTCTGCCCAGTAACAGAGGATAGGATGTACCATAAGAGTTTGGCTTCACCACCAAATAGGTCAGCCAATAATCTTTTCCAGCCACTGTAGTCTTCACATATGGAAGAATGCCCAAAGGCTTGATTCTACTCTGATCCGCCAGTCTGATGAGCCATTGGGTTGGTTGTACACCTTGTAGGCCTAGATCCTTCATTGTCACATCCGTCATAATGTTCACTGATGAACCTCCATCAATCAGTGCATTTGAAATAAAGCAACCTTCTATCCATACGCCAGTCTCTGGAGTACCCGGATCTAGGAAAGCGTTAGCCACATCCACTTCTTTTACAGGCTCTGGAGCCTTGTTGGACTTGGTTGTTGTTGAGGGAGCAATTCTTAAACCTCGTCTTCTTGTCAGTATACTTTTGAACCTTTTCCGGCAACTGGGGGACAACATCAATAATTGTCGAAATGTGAGGTTTGGTTTAAAGGTATCTAGATCTCTAACTAGATCGTATTCCTTAATAGGATCCACTGGCTTCTCTAACCGGTTAGGGAATGGGGCAACACCCATTTTCATTTTTCCTCTTTCTTCCATCAGAGGAATTACAGGAACTTCTTCTGCCACTTCTGGCACTTCCTCCTCTTCTGTATCCTGGACCTCTGGTCCTGTCTCTGTAACTGTCTCTGTAACTCTCTGTGGCACTGTAGGGCTCTGTACGGCACTGTTAGGCCCTGTTCTGTTCTGTTCTTCTGGTGGAAGATTGAACTTCACTGTTCTGGCAGGAGGGTTATTCTCTTTCTAGACAGGTGGTTCCTTCTGCTTTGCACGCGTGATGGCAGCAACTTCCAATTCTACCAAATTGGAGGTAGGCTCTTGGGCCTTGGACGGACTATCAGTAGCACTGTTTTTCACTGGGGCTGGGCTTGGACAGTCTTTTGCAGTGTGGCCTTCTCCTTTGCATCGACTGCATAAGGGCTTGTAATCCACTGACCTTCGAGGATTTGGACAATTTGGTGAGATGTGGCCCTTTTCTCCGCATCTGTAACACTCCACTTCTGATCTCTGACCACCGCCAGACTGTCTGCCTCTGTAACTTTGAGAAGGAAATCTTCTGGGTCCGAAATTAGGACCAAACTCTCTAGGCTTGGGTCCAATATCTTGTGTTGTCATTTTGGATTCCAGCAAGTTGAATCTTGCGTCTTCTTCCTTCCTTCTCATATCATGCATCTCCTTCAGAGAGCAAATGTCCTCTATATGATTCTTCCGCAAACAGTAGGAACAGAAGGCTCCAGGGATGGTTGGTTTTCGTGTACATTCAGTGGCTAAATGGCCTGCTTGATGACACTTACCACACCAAGTATTTGACCGCATCACATCTCTTCCTGCTCCTGCAACGTTGGATATGCTAGCGGTATTCACTTTCAACGTCTGTAGTTGTTCTGTAATCACATCCATCAACTCCTTTTTGATGTTTGCAACTGAGTTGGATAAATAATCCTTCAAGCTTTCTCCTCCTGACGTACTGGCAGGAGGGTTTTGAGGAGTCTCTGCAATCACTGCATAAACGGGTTGAGCTGGTACAGAGGGGTCTCTGTTCTGGTTCTGATTCAGAGCTCCTGTTTGAACTGTTGGCTGTTGGCTCCAGTTGGTAGGGTTCCACTGTTGCTGCTGATTTGGCATTGAGGAAATTGGTTGAGACCATGGTTGTTGTGGTGGAACCACCATTTGAGGCATGGATTGTGGCCACTGAGGATTTGGTGCACTGTACTGTGATACCGGGGGCATCTGTTGGTAGGGATAGGGAACAGTCCCTGGGACTGCATTTGGTGGGTACATCATTCCTGGCACCGGAGGAGGTAGGACTCCTCTTCCTGTATTCATTGCTAATCTAGCTTCCACTTCATCGTACAGTCTTGCACCTTCTGTTGCAGCTTGCAGGGTGGCTGGTCTTTGTAGCTCTACAAACTTACGGACTTCTGGTTGTAATCCTCTGAGAAACACTCCCTTCTGAATGCCATCATCTAGATTATGGTTAGTCCATCTCTTCAGGATGGATTCCATTCGTGAGACATAGGCTTCCACTCTTTCTCCAGAGGACTGACTTAGGTTCATAAATTCCTCTCTCATCCGCTCTTCAAAACCTTCACGCCTGAATTTAGTGAGGAAGGCCAACTTCAGGTCGTCCCATGTGCCAAAAGTTCCTGCTGCTTGTCTCTCATACCACTGAAACGCCGCGCCCTTAAAAGTGGCGGGGAATATTGCTAACCAATGCTTAGGGGTTCTGGCATTGTTAGCCACACACGCTACCATAAACTCTGCTACATGAAGATCGGGGTCTTCATTGTACTCTCCCTTAAAAACTGGCAATGGGACTACATTCGCTGGTCTGTCATCAATATTTCCAGGACGGATCTGGCTTGGAAGTGGACCTCCAGCAGGAGGAGGAAGGGCTTGATGTGCCATTGGGACTTCTGTAAAGAGTTCCGCAAGGGCGTCAAAGGCGGCTTCTGCTGCGAGCTCGCTCTCGACTCTGATTCTTGCTTTCTCTCTTCTCACGTACCTCTGGACTCGTTCCAACGCTTGCCTTTTTATTGCGTCATTCATCAGGGGGTTGACTCCACTATGTTGTTAGTGCTCCACAGAGGGTTAACAGAAGGCTTCAATCTCTGGAGGACTCTCTTGCCAACATTTCTTCTACTTCTTTCCTCTCAACGTCCCTAAATTCTGCTTTCATGCCACTGCACAGAGGAAGGTATTCGATTCTGAAGGTGTCAAAATGCATACGTCTGAGCATTGTGGTGGTGCCATCATTATAGTAATGCCAGCTTCTGATGGTTTCAATAGTGTATGTTGTGAAAAACACTCTGTCTACCAACTTCCAGTGGGTTGCTAATTGAACAAACAGAAGATTATCAGTACACCAAGCATCCCATGTATCTTGCTGTTGAGCATCCACGAACAAATTCCAACTCTTTTCCTTCTTGTCTTTGTGAACCTCTACAGACCAAGACTCCTGAAGCTTCTTCACAATCTCCCACTTGATGTTGTCTGGAAACTTCTCAATGAATGCCAAGTCTTCCATGGATGTTCATTCTCTCTGTTTTTGCTCTTCAGTTTGTTCCCAAACAATTTGCCACCAAGATGCAAGTTTCTGCTGCTTCAATAGGAAGAGAAAACTGTCCACCACATAGAGCATGCATCATGATGGTGATGTGTTTCCGCCATTGTGGGATGAACTTCTTGTGGAAAGTGGCTTTGATTATGAGAAATTCCAACTCTTCAGTGGAAGAAGGAACTTTACAAACATCCATTGAATTCTTCTCTTCTTGGCAATGCCATTTCCTTCATTTTCAGCCTCTTTTGGTGCTTGTTGATGGCAAGTTTCCCCGACTGCGCACCAAAAACATGGAGCCCCGAGAGGAACACCAAGGAAAAGGTAATTCTCTTGCAAGAAAATCTATCTTGTAACATCAACAAGCTTGTTTATCATGTTTCATATGATCACAATGAAGAAAAGAACACCAGGCACAACAAATCTTCATGCAGCATCATGTAAATCTCCCACGGTTTTAATAGAATCAACCATATTCTTCAACATCTTCACAAAATCCATCAATAGAACAAAGAAAGCAAAGAAATACACCATCTTTGAATGGAAAAACATCACATAGTATTCATCTTCAATATCTTCATCGTCTTCTCTCTCAATCTCTCATATACAATCACTCTATTTGAATAGAATTGGCTATCTCTGACTCTCTCTCTCTCTCACTCCATCAATAATACATCATCTCCTCACTAAAATCTCTCAAAAATTACTCTCAATAATCACTCTTAGGTCGTGGATACCCCTCCCAAGAGGTATGTCTGATATGAAAGGTCACCAGAGCCACTACTGTGTCTCTTCACAGCTCACTACTGTCGCTTCACTCTAGTCTTCTCTTGAGTCTTCAACAGCTACTTCTTCCAGCTCTTTTGCACTTGTATTCACCTCTTTCCAAGGCTAGAAAACTTTCCCAAAATCACACATTCATTCCATAGAACACTTACAGAACAGTCTACAGAACAGTACCAGAACAGTTACAGTACAGAACAGAACAGAAACAGGACAGAAGCAGAAGCTCTACAGAAGACCTACAGAAGGTTACAGAAGGTCATCAAAACCTCATAACTCACTCTCAAATCATTCCAAACTCTCACAAACCATTCAATAAACTTCCACCATATCTCATTCTTCATCAATCAATACTCCATCCCTCCTTACAGAAGACAATCAGAACAAAACAGACCAAAACAGAACAAAACAGAAGGTATACAGAACCTATCAGAACATCACAGAACCATCAACAAACATCATGATCTTCCAAAACACAATCAATATCATCCAAAACACTCTCAAACCACTTCCTAATCAATCAATCATCCCATAAAATCAACCATTCAGCTCTCAAAAACAACAAAAATCAGTTAAAAAACAAGTCATTTCAACACTCAACATAAACCGATCTGGTTTTTTTCAAGAGATCACCGCTTATAATCTAGATATTTTTACTATAATACGGGATTGATTTCTAAATGAAATAATTGCTTTAAACTGTTAGGATGCTTAAAAGGTGGTTAAAGTATTTTGTAAAGTTAAGAAATATCCAAAACCATATTTCTTTTTCAATAATGCAAATGCACAAAAAAAAAAGTTATGCATAACCATAAGCGAAAGGGAAGAATAGAGGAGTTAGAGAGAGAGAGAGAGAGAGAGAGAGAGAGAGAGAGAGAGAGAGAGAGAGAGAGAGAGAGAGAGAGAGAGAGAGAGAGAGAGAGAGTGTGTGTGTGTGTGTGTGTGTGTGTGTGTGTGTGTGTGTGTGTGTGTTATAGAGAGAGATAGTATTGAAGAGAGGAAGAGAATTAAAAGAGAGAGAGTTAGAGAGATAGGGGGAAGAGAGGGGAAGAGAGATAAAGTTAGTACTTGGATTATCCTTCCTTCAAACCTAGATACTTCCTTGCCTTGCTAGACTCTAAATATCCCATTTGCATTAAAGCCAACAGCGATTCAAATAGAGGCCAAGGTCGAAAATAACTACCTCTCATTGTACCCCAAGAAGATTGTAATGATCCAAAGAGCGATGGGAAGAGGTGTCACAAGTGTGAAGCATTAGGACACATCCTAAGAAGTAGTCCTACTCACCAATTTTTCCATTACAATGAGCCAGGTCATATCCAAGTTTATTTCCCTAAACTAGATCAAGAAGATGAGGAACCAACAAAGAACCAAAGTCATACAATTTTAGCATTCAGTATACTACAATAATTAGATAATGATAAAGAACTAGAACCCGTTATACCTTCTAAAGATGAGGAGAAGCCCTAGAAAGATGCAATAAGCCTTAAACTTGTAATTATTGATCCTACAATTCTAATATATTTAGTCAATATTGAAACCTATCTTTGAATTCATAATATCCCTTTGAAGTTGAATGCTTATATCTGAGTAGCATAGTGAAAGCGTGGTGGCTCCTAACCCACAAGTCATATGATTAAACTTACCATAGGAAGAGTGATAACCCTAGTTTCTCTCGAGATGAGGACATCTCAGTTCCTCTAATGGGGGAGGATATAATTCCCTTATTTTTTAAAAAAGTAGATGTTAAAAGAAAAAAAGAGTCCAATGCTTGCAAAAATGGACCGTAAATGGTATCATCCTCATGCTCACCATCAACATCATCAAGCATTACTTCATCTCCATCATCTTCCACATCATCATAGCTTATGATCACCTACATCATGATCATCCTTGTCAAAAGCATCATTCACAAAGCTTGCAACAAGATCACCACAATCTTATACTTGGAGAGTAAAGCGCATTGGATGATCATGCAAGCTATGGGCTACATAAACCCTTAAGTACAAAGCTTATAGAAATCATCATCATCATTATTCGTTGTTGGACACACACACACACACACACACACACACACACACACACACACACACACACACACAGAGAAGTAGGAGATAGAGAGAGAAAGAGAAGTACAAAGAGAAGAGGAAGGCAATAGAGAGAGAAAGAGAAGTAGAAAGAGAAGAGGAGAGAGAGAGAGAGAGAGAGTGTGTGTGTGTGTGTGTGTGTGTGAAGAGGTAGTGAGAGATAGTGATATATAGGAGTTAAAGGAAGAGGTAGTGAGAGAGAGAGAGTTAGAGAGTATGAAGAGAGGAAGAAAGTCAAAAGAGAGGGATTTAGAGAGAGATAGAGAGAAAAGAGATAGTGGGAAGAGAGGGGAATACATAGAAAGTTAGTACTTGGATTATCATTTACTTCTTACCTAGATACTTCCTCGCCTTGCCAAACTCTAAATATCCCATTTGCCTTAAAGCCAAAGTTGGTTCAAATAGAGGCCAAGATCTTAAAGATAATTGCCTCTCAATGTACTCCAAGGAATACTCTAATGATCTAAAGAACCATGGGAAGAGGTCACACAAGTATGGAGAGTTAGGATACATCCTGAGAAGTTGCCCTACTTGCCAATGTTTCCATTGCAATGAGCCATGGAACATCCATGTTTATTGCCCTGAACTAGATCAAGAAGATGAGGAACCAACAAAGAAGGGAAGCCATACAAGTCCAACATTTGATATACTATAAGAATTAGATAATGATGAAGACCTAGAGCCCATTATACCCTCTGAAGATGAGTAGAAGCCCTAGAAAGATGCAATGAGCCCTATATGTGTAATGGTTCCTTCAATATGTTGTAAGAAACCTATCTTTGAATTCATGATATCCCTTTGAAGTTGAATTCTTGTATCAAAGTAGCACAACGAAAGTATGGTAGATCCTAACCCACAAGTCATATCATCAAACTTACCATAGGAAGAGTGATAACCATAGTCTCTCTCAAGATAAGGACATCTCAATTCCCCTAAGGGAGAGAGAATGTAATGCCCTAAATTTTTTTAGAATTAAACACTTAAAAAAGCCATCACCTACAAAAACTTACTATCGACAGCATTGTCCTCGCGCTCGTCATCGTCATCATCAAGCATTACTTCATCTCCTTCATCTTCCACATCATCACAACTCATCATCACCTACGTCGTGATCATCCTTGTTGAAAGGAGCATTCAAAAAGCTTGCAATGAGATCACAAAAAGCTTGTACTCAAAGAGTAAAGTGCACTGGATGATTGTGTGAGCTATACGCTCTATAGACCCTGGAGTACAAGGCTTATATGAATCATCATCATGATTATTCATTGCTCGTCACAGAGAGAGAGAGAGAGAGAGAGAGAGAGAGAGAGAGAGAGAGAGAGAGAGAGTGTGTGTGTGTGTGTGTGTGTGTGTGTGTGTGCACGCGTGCATGCATGTGTGTGAAGAGATAGTGAGAGATAGTGATAAAGGAGTTAGAGGGAGAGATAGTGAGAGAGGAATCTGGAGAACGAATATGAAGAGAGGAATATAGTTAGAGAGAGAGACACAAAGAAGAGAGAGAGTGGGAATAGATGGGAATAGAGAGAAAGAATGATACTCACTCCAATGTATTATCCAAGTAGATATTTGATGTTGATGTTGCAATCTAGCTATTTGAGATTATTAAACATTATAAGGTTGGTCTTCCCTAGATTCAGAAAAACAAGTCCCTCTCTATATAGAAAACATGCATGGCATCCAATACTATAATCTTGAGGAGAAACTAAGAATTAGCACAATATCATTGTCATGTAGACTCTTGTAAGATGTTCTCTAGGTCCATCGATCCTATCAATGAGATCAGTAGTCTCAACAATGTATAGTCCAAAGAGTGTGGATGAGAGAAGCTAGCCTTGCTTCACCCCAATCATTATCTGGTATATGTTAGATATCCACTACCTACGTATCACTAAATTGTAAATTTTGAGGATCCCCCATATCATCTCTAGCGATACTCCTATATCTTCTCTAATGATATTCTTATATTTTGGAGTTGATAAAGAAGCTTGGATTTGAGAGCATGTCGAATGCCTTACAGAAACCTACAAAGCAAGAGTATATCCTCTATCTTGGTGCTTGACCCTCCTCAAATATGGATTGAAAGGTAAATGCATGGTCAAGATTAGAGTATCCTCACTTGAAATGAGCCTATCCAAGTGTTACATGCCCATGGTCCTTGCAACTAGGTACTCAACTCATGCTCAAGGGTATAACCAATTATCTTGGCTAGTGTATGGCTAATCATGATCATCTGATAGTTGTTAGGCCCATAATTTTGACCTCCGTTATGGGTACTATGGCCTTAATGACCAGAGTTACATGTGCACCCAATTTGTAGGAAGTCAATAGGTCCACTCATCATGGTGGGATGGAAAAAGAAAGGTGGTATAAAGAGGCTCTAGGGGATGAGAGGGAGGGGACTAATCAAGTACATACTTAAAGAAAGCAAGCATACATATACCAAAAATCAATGGATTTTTAATGCAATATAGATAACATTGCATTAGTAGTGCCTCTTTGAAAAGGCAAATGATTACATATAGATAACATTTTTTATGCAATATAGATAACATTTTTTATGCAATAGAACATTGTACATGGACACTTTTTACTAATAACTCATCAACCTTATCCATGCACATATGCATAATCATCCTTTCACAATTTTAGTGATATTTCACATTGGCCTTTACATTATCTAGGGAACTAGACACACATACATTTGTAAGTATTTCAGCATGCCTCCTTAGTACCTTGTTTTGGCTATCGTAAGGTGGTCATGTTGTTACAATAATTAGATATTATTTCTCTCCCTAGGTAAGTGCTTCGCTTGCTACTTCTAGATGGTAGTTGCGTAGTCCTCGCCTTCTTATATTTGTCTTCTTATCTTAGAAAGAGATGCGTTTGTGTTGGTTGTCTTATGGATTTTTTAGATGGCATTTTGAGTTAATGTGGCCTTTTCTACCATATTGATAGCATTCTTTAGGTCAAGTTTGTGGTGTAGAAAAGCGAGTTCTTACTAGTTGTGGTGGATAATTCTTCATAATCTTTTAGCTCTCTTTCTTTGGGGGTAATAATGATATGCATCCTACAAGTTTATGTGACTCCAAAGTGCATAATGTGCCTTTTAGGGACATCCTTTTAAGGATACTGAATTCAATTCCTTCAAGCTTATTCATGAAGCTTCTTAGCTTATCTATGTGCTCTAGCAATGATTTCCTAGGCTCATGATACAAACTAACAAAGTTTTAGTATGTGTCTTGATTTTTGGCTCTAGATATGAAGATTACATTTAATTTCTCACTTAATTTCTCATTTTATTTAGTATATGTCTTGATTTTTGGCTCTAGATCTGAAGATTTTCATTTAATTTCTCACTTACTTCTTTAGCTCTCATTTTGTGCTTGTATGAGAAATGAGATTGTGTGTGATAGATGTATCCCAATAATAAGTGTATATGCTTGCTCATTCTTTGTTATCCATACATCAATAAATTGAGCTAGTGGATTATCTTTGATGATAGTCTAAAGATTTTTGTGCAATATGAGAAATTGAGTTTGGGTAGCCCATTTGTAGAGTTATCCTCCCTCAGAGTTCTCAATGCCAAATGAGGTGCTTGAGGATGGTGTCATAAGGAATTATCTTAATGCTCAATGGAGATGTCTTACTAACTCTTATTAATGCTCAATGGAGATGTCTTACTGACTCTTATTAATGCTCAATGGAGATGTCTTACTGACTCTTATGAGTGTCCATTTGTAGAGTTATCCTCCCTCGGAGTTCTCAATGCCAAATGAGGTGCTTGAGGATGATGTCATAAGGAAGTATCTTAATGCTCAATGGAGATGTCTTACCGACTCTTATGAGTGTCCAATAGTGTCTAAATCTATACAAAAAGCTAATGAGAGAAATTTCAATGGGAAGAATGAAGCTATATAGTCTTATTGTGGCACATATTAGCACTTAGAATAAATTAGAAATAAATCCAAGACACCTTGAGACAAGCAAGTGAGCTTTTGAGCATAGACTTGGTACTCCCAACTTACATATAAACATTGAGATTAAAGATAATGAGGCTCAATGCTAATCTTGTCCAAAAAGTCAATGGATTTTCAAGGGATTAATAACTTAATATTATCAACACTCGGATGAAATATTAATAAGATGAGTTATTAGAGCATATTCAAGGATATCCACATGAGTCCCCAAGCTTTAACAACTATACATTCATGTGCACCTTTGGAAACAAGTCATAGTTGTAGATGGAGAGCTTCTCAGCTCATGGCTTCTTCTATAGGGGACTTCAAGGAATAACTTTCTATATGGCTAATTGCTCATGTTGCTATGCAAAGTTCTAATCCAAAAAATGCATTATTTTTTACATCAACTTCTCTCTCTTGCAATCATTTGAAGAGAGCCTTATTTAGCTAACCTTCCATCATAATCATTTTCACCAAGCCTTAGATTTGTGCAAACCCTAAACAACATTGTATTTGGTGACCTGCCAATGATAATCTTTGATCATGAGATGATAAACCTAGTTAGTTGAAGCCTTACAAGCCCAAAACTTCATGATCATGTCAAGGACAATCAAAATCAAGGGTGGAACATGGCTAGCTATGCTAGAATATCATTAAAAAATAGTCCCATAGGTCTTGATATCCATGAGGGATTTGAAAAAGTCTCCTAGATGTCTAAAAAGACATCGAAACATTGGGGCTCACAAGAGTGGTGTCATCAATAGAAGATGAGCCCAAACATGCCATATGATTAAATTTTGGTTGATTCTAATGTTTCCCATCCTTAGAGAGTAGCTTTGACACAACCAACAATTCCATCTACAAATAATTAGCTACCAAGTGATCCTCTACTGGGTGTTAGTGCACCTGTTGAAGAACTAGCTTCCATGAGCATACCTAATGAGTCACCCAAAAAAAGGAAGTTGTCGAGAACTAGGCATCAGTGTCAAGGATGTGCCACCGTAAGCTATAAATGTTGGTATTACTATGCATGAGACCCCAATCCTCTAAGAAAAAACAAATGATAAAGGCCTAGAGGTGATCAATGCCACGTAGCATGAAAATGTGGCCAACGAAGAGCCACCATATGAGTTTCAACATCTAGAATAGCCCTATAAACACTTAAAGAGTACAAGGCTTAGAATTCATAGTTCACAATCATCCATAGAACATCATGGATATTGTATTGCCATGGTTAGGGTTAGCTCCTACTACAAGGCCAATACGCATTACTATGCAGTAAGACATTACATAGGTGCATTAAGCATGCACCAAATTAGGGCTTCCACTCAAGTCAACAAGCACAACTCCAAAACTAGGCACACAAAGAATCCTAAACCCAAGCACTATCGAGTTTGCATCCTTAGGTACTCACACTCAAACCTGAGGGAGCAAGTAAAAGGAAACTCTTCACCAATTCTAATATTAAGGCAAGCAGGGAGAGCTAGAGAGGAACTCGAACTCTAGATCTTGCATCAAAGTACACATATTTAGGACAACCAACTCAGAAACCTTGTAGACTTCTAATCGCACATGTGACCTTATGTCTCTTGCATATTTGTTTGATTTGAGATAGGTTGTTGAAGCATTAGGCTAACACATAATCGATACACAATCATGTTTTAGGGCGCACATAACAACAAGTTGTGGATGTGAAAATTTCCTTACAAAGTTAGAAACCCTAGGACATTATCGTAGCACCTTTACACATTAGAAATTTGCACTGAGGCCTTTTGTTTGATATTCAAATGAGACAAGTTCTAAATCCACCCGGAACTCCAAACTTGCAGACCTCAAGAGTCAAAGAGTGCAACCAAGTTACAACTTTTGAAGCCTTCTCCTAAGTTACGTGCTAAGGCTATCAAACTTAGGGTATAGTTCACATAGGATGATCACACAAGCAGTTCTATGCTAAGCACCTTGCAATTTAAGAGTTGCAACACCACCAACTTTTTCTATCATGTCATACATCATAGGAATCATGTCACACTAGATTAGTATTGTATGTCATCATTCCCCTATGAAAGCTTGAAAAGAAAATAGAGAAATTGGAATTGCTTGTCTAATTACTAAATAATCATAGTTTGTTTTGGAAAGCAAAAATCCTATTCGAGCAGAATCATAAAATCAAGTCATGTTGACAACATTAAATCACATTTTTTTGAAAAAAAGAAAGCTTGTTTGCAGATAAATTCATTGCTAAGCACACTCAATCACACATTTCAAAAATGAAATTTTTGTTAATGCACAATGCTCACTTATCACACAAGTTATCATGCTATAACAAAGGTTAAAAACAAGAAGGGCCACACCACACTATATATGGACCAAACCTAAAGGACAAGACAAAAACCTAGACTTGCAACAAACCCCTAAAAAACCTCTTGCCTCGTCACATGAATCATATGATCGCTTAAGGGCCTAAACAAACACCAAGAGAGACCATAAAAAGGACAAACTAAAAGAAGAGAGTTGACACAAGCCACGACTGTGGGAGCTTTCACTCAACCGCCAAGACCCATGGACCGATTATTGTTTCAAGCGTTCCAAGCCGAGCACTAATGGCTACCTCTCACATAACCGATGCGCCATCCATATCTACGGGTGTAGTGAGCTTACCTCCGTGCCGTTCGAGTTACCTTCTCTCCCGCGCACTCCGGTAGCTCCACGATCCAAGTGCAAGCTTCAAGCAAGCTCCATCCTCAAGCTCCACGCCCCAAGCTCCATTGCCGCGAGCAAGACAAGAGAAGAGAAGAGAAGAGAAGAAGAGAGGAGAAGATGGAGAGCTTCTCCTCCTCGGTCCCTCACCCTCACACACTCACTCCCTCACGCTCTCACACTCCCTCTCTCAAGCACAAGCTCAAGCAAGCAAGAACAAGAAGAAGAAGAAGAAGAGGAGAGCCACTTTTTGCCACACACAAGAATGAGCTTCTCATTCACTTTTCAACTTTATATACAAAACCCTAAATCCCTTTTGGGCGGTCATCCCCTTTTTCCCTTTTTTACATGGTCGGCCGTAGCCTAGGCCCTTTTTCCCATTGTCCTTCTATCTTCCTAGCTTCCTTTCCACCGCCCGTCTATATTTACAAATTGCACGGGTGAGAGCCCGGCGCTCTTTTACAAGATTTTAGGGTGCGTCTTTTTATTTTAAAATGCGTCTTTCCCCTTTTGCATTTGCCTTGGACTTTTAAGGTTACCCTTGCGCTTTTGGGGTTTTCTCTTATTCTTTCTTTAGTCAGGGGCTACCTTTTTTCCACCTTTGCCCTGCGTCTTTTTTATTTCCTTTTGCTTTCTTCGTGTTGGGGTTAACATTACCCCCCTCCTAGACGAGTGCCAGTCCCATGGCACTCGCCGTCGTAGGTAGGAGGCTGTAGCATGCACCGAAGACGTGGGTGACAAGGACGCTTGTGGTTTCCGTGGAGGAGTGTTAGTGGTGGTGTGGCAGAAGGTCCTGGGGGCCTGTTGGTGGCCAAGGTGGCTGGTGGAAGGTTATTGGAGTTGGTGGTAGGGCTATTCGGTGTTGGGAATTGCATTGATGGCCAGCACAAGTGTTGGTTTGTTGGGGATTCTGCACATGACAATTCTTTGCGGGCTTGTCGGATGGTAAGGGATAAGCATTCAGAGTTGAGTGTTGATGAAGAGTGAACAACACCTTATACCTGCAATTGGAAAACCTCGCATGTGGTCTCTCCTTAAGGGGTAGTGCTAGTCTTTTTATCGTGCACAAGACATATTTTGATTAGTTTGGGAGACAGGTCGAACTCTAAGCAGGCCTAGAGTATTGTCCTGCACTTGAGGATCCAAACTGTGGATATACTTCGGTGCAGATATTATGTGAGTGCTCGTACATACTTAGATATTACGTAGTTAGAAGACCGTGGGCTAGTTTCTCATAACAATGCGTGGATGAAGCAAAGTTGTCCATCTGGAGAAGAAGTACACGTGAAGGTATATGAGACATCCTTTGCATTGTGACTACATGACGTAGCATAATTGAATACAAGGACACCGCACTTTCAGTAGCTGGAAACTATTGGACTTGCTTGATGAGTACGGTGTACTTTTCATGGCCAATCGTGTGGTGCTTATCACCACTGATTGCAATGGTACTAAGGCAGAGTGCAAGAGAGAATTGTGCAAGTGGGTCAGGGTGACAGGTCTAACCATAGGCGAGACAAGCTCCCCAGGTATGTCCTGCCCTTGATGTGCCCTGAACAATTGTGGGTGATGCTAAAGGGCTAGGGGACTAGGGATGGAGCCAGTCGAACAAGGTCATCGGATGTACCTAACTTGAGGACGCCTAGGTGCTGTGCTGTGCTTGTGGGTGCTTCTTATCTTTTCATTCGTTTCTTTTTCTTTTGTTTTCTTTTCTTCTTCTTTTGTTTTGGAACTTGCCTGAGTACAACTATTACAATATGTTGAGGCTATCAGCCTTCCAATGGGTTGGAAAATGTCAAGCTTCGAAGGCTCAGGAAATTGATATTATAGTGATGATTGTGCCCTAGCCTCGTTGTTAGAGAAGCAATTGTCGAGATGGGGAGATACACTTGAGATATTGCAAACCTCCTCGCGACACACGCGATGTTGGTACGATTGAGGTAACAACTGCCGTGAGCCAACTATAGAGCTTGACCCAGAAAGGGAGCGTGGCCCATGAATGTGCTTTGGGCCATGCGATGTGGGCGGTTGGCAAGGGTGATTCGTGCTTTCGGCAGCGTGGCTTTGCCGCAGCTCCTTGTGGGATCGATGGTCTTGCGGTGATCGGGCATTGAACACTTTCGCCCAAAGACATGTCTCATCTTGTATACACTTGTCGCTTCATGAGAGTACAATCTATAATAAACCAGTGCAATGCAAGGAGACATCACTTATCTGAATTCTATGGTGTTGACTTAGACGTTTATCACCTGCGCTTGATTAGCTTGTTCTTTTGCTAAAGACGTGAAATATATTAAATGCAGATATGAAAAGTTCGTACAATTCGAGAACATGTCAACACTTAACCATTTAAAGACAAAAAGTCATGGCCAGGTAGCATTTGATAAGCCCTTTATACAACATGGGGCTACTCTATTTGTACGAGGGGGGGCGAGTCTGGGTGGCCGGGTGATTGGGGCGCTGCTGGTGTGGGGCTCCTGTGGGGTTGGGCAGGGAACATGTCGGCCGAGACATGAATGGTGTAGTCCCGGCCCGCTACCGTTTCCAGGATGTCTTTAAACAATTCATTAAATTCTTCCCTTTCCCGAGCTGCCCTTTCTGCCCTTGAGCATCTGGTGCCCGAACGTGAGATGGGGGTTTGTGCCACTAGTGTTGCCACCTGTTGCGCGTTTTGAGTCTCGACTTTCTTGACTCGAGGATTCTTCGGCCTTCGTCCTGGACAGTGTCGCTTAGGGCCTCGCTTCTTGGCATACCTCTTGAGGGTGGGCACATAGCGCTCCGATGGAGGGGCGCGTGCCACATGCTCCCGTCGTTTGTGAAGAGCGTCTTTGCATGCCAGATGTCCATGGTTCTCCATGTGTTCCGTCAAAAAAGGAAGCGTGCAAGATGCAATCCAAGGGTTAGACCTGGATATAGGATACAATTGTTTGCATGGAAGGGATTTTAGTGTGGTTTATCAAGCGCATATGACAAGAAGGGGAGGGGTGAGGCATGCAGTGTTTGTTGTAGAGGGATGGCCCCCATGATGATGTTCGTTTTGCCTCCAGTCATTAGCAGATATTGGCTTATGCTAAGTTGCGTGGACTGGTTGTCATGGAGTGGGACAGGGCATATCCTCGAAAGGATAGACCAAAAAGGGAAGAAGGTGTATAGAAAGGGACTACACCCTGTCTACACCATCAGAGTTGTTGGTCAAGGCTTCCTATGGCGGTAATGTGGGTTGCATGCCCTTCACTTGGAGGTCGGGATGGTCATACGACTTTTAAATGTGTGATGAGAGAAGGACTTGAGGAGCTTAGTTTGTCAAACCCAACTGTTCTCCCTGCGCTTGACTATCATTGCTTGTGTATGTTGACATTGTTTATACACAGTGACACAAAAATCAATGTTTATTTATATACATATTTATGAATCCATGTCACATCACGAGGATAAGAACCAAGTGTAGAACTCGGGGTTGTACCGGAGCGTGGCGCACGCATCTAGTATTCATGGCAGCTTACTTAATACTGATAGATATTTTGCCACATCGAGTAGCATGGAACCTTGTCCGAGTCTACTAGCTATATGTAACTCCTCCTCAGCGAGAACCTTATCCAACAGAGCGTTCTCTTGGCTAGTTCCACCTAAGTCCCTACCTCGAATGGCAGTTAGCACTCGAAGGGAAGTTGGTACCACATAGGTTGGGTCTCTTTGAGACCGCCATTTGGCCAATCGCTCTTCTGAGACCGTCATGATCTGAGCCCCTAGTTCGGTCATTACAACGCGGCTTTCGTACCAACGCTGCTCAAATTGACTCTGGCCTGCTGACAGTCGCTTTAGTTGCTCTATGTCTACGAGATTCGGTCGGCAGAGCATTTCATTGAACGTGACGATTAAGTGCAGTTTGTTAGCCTCCTCATCAGAGATGAGTCGCATGCGTTCATGCAGGAGCCTGTCGTAGTGCTCGTTAAGATGTTCTTGCTCTTCCCATGATAGAGGAAAGGTCAAGTAATCTCCAAGTTGCTCCTTGGGGATTGTGCCCATGTCCGCAAGGACGTAGACACGTGCGACCACTTTGAGCTTAGCATCCAACTCAGTTAAGCATTCTGTGACACTTCTATGTTCAACGAGGGCTTGCTCGGTTGCCATCTCATGCAAAGTTCTAAGAGTTTCCTCAGGCTTTAGCATGGCTGGGGGCTCATGCCTAGATGAGCAAGATTGGTCAGCACTAGGATTTCTTATGCTCTTGGGGTGCTCATGTTTCTCCTGAGGTTTTGCTGCTATTTTGTCATGGTTCTTCTCAGATGTGACTGGTATGGATTTGTCATCCTGTTGTGATGACGTTGTATCCACTCTTGATTGGTCGATGCGAGTTCTATTGTCAGTGGATAGAGTGTTGCGAGCAACTGTTGATGGCAACAATTGCTTTGGTTTTTCAGAGCACACCGATGTGTCTGAGGTTTCACCGCTATTAGGAGAGGCATGAGTGGGCTTGTTGGTGGATGGACTCGATGCTTTGTTCATCAGCTCTCCAACGCCCTTCGTCTCAATGTTCTTGGGGTCCACAACCACTTGTGATTGTTGTTACCTTCGTTGTTTTCTCCTCCTTTTCTTGGTCAATGAAGGTGCATCGCTCAACGACTCAAGACCCTGAACTAGATCAACCGTTGATGTGCTTGGTTGGGCCTCAGCATTCTCTTCCTCTAGTGTGTCTGTACGGGGCATGGCTGTGGCCTGCTGAATAGCCTTGCTAGGTTGTGAGAACACAATTACCTCCCTTTTCGGAGAGTCTAGCCCTTCAACCAACTCCCTTGAGTTTAACTCCTCCAGCCTAGGCCTTAGGCACTCTGAAAGTGCTGAAGTTTTCGAGGAAGTTGGTTGCGACACCTCTTCCATAGGTAAACTACTAAGGACACCGTCCGCAAGGGGTCTTATCACGGCTAAGGGCTGTGACTGCTGTGATTCCTGAGTGGAAGTAGTAGCAGCTAGTTTAGTGGGTTGGCTACCCTTGGTGGGTTGTGGTGTCAAGTCCTTAGGGCAATTAGAAGTGGTCGTTGCTCTTAGAGCATTCCCTTGTGTAGATCGAGCATGAGTTGATCTAATCTCATTAGGTTGCTCATGCATATCCTTGGGTCAAGAGCTACAGATGGCGTCATGTCCCACCTTTTGGACATTTGGAAGCTTTGATGGAGATAGAGATTGAAATTGAGCAGTTTCCCTTGACAACCTCTGTTGTGCTTCTTGTGTCCGTTTGGAAAAAGAGGATATAGGAGATCTAGGACTCTTAGGTGGACTTGGTAGTGGCTGAATGATTTGCTCGAGGCTACTAGACGATTGTGCCATTTGCTTTGTTGAGCGATCAGCCTTGCCTTGAGCAATGTTGTGCCTATGATGCTTGTTCTCCCCTTGGGAAATCAAAGGTTCCTTGGGCACCAGCGGCTTCTGTGTATCCTCAACAATTACATCTGGCATCTGCTTGTCACGCATGCTAGGCCGAGGATCCACCCTCCGATTTGTCCCGGTTGGCTTCTTTATTTCGACCATGAGAGGCTCAGTCACTCCACTATTGTTGACTCGAGACTTGGTTTTTCGCTTAGATCACCTCCTACGCTTCTTTGCTCTTGATATGATCTGGCCTTTAGTCGACCACGGAGGTTTAGCAAGGGGTTTTGGCACCCAAATCCATCGGTTGCCTGCATAATACCCTTGAGCCTGAAGCCACGCCTTGGATATCCATCGTGACGTTGTGCTAGCTCTCCATTGATGCTTGCGTCTATAAGGCTTGGGCTTCTTTTGGGGTCTTCTACGATATTTGTAGGTCCAAAGCCTGTCCTTGGTATTGTCTCTTGACCTTCTTCGTTCAGGCATGGCCTCACTCACTGGCTCTCGTTGTTCAACCTGTGCTTGTATCAACTCTTCCAACAAGTCCTTACTCTCGTTAACGGGCTTGACTGTTACGTCAGCACCTTCCTTGCCTTTACCTCGAGGTTTGCTGAGGTCACCCTTGCTAAAGGTCGTGACTATCTTTACACCTGGTAGTGTCAAGTGTATCCTCTGAGCTACGTAGTCCGCCTCACACTTGGTAGCCTTTTTGAAGGGCCTTCCTAGGAGGATTTCCTTTCCACCATTCTTGCTATTGGGAGGAACATAGAACAGGAGTGGCAAGCTTTCTGTTTCAATTGTTACAAGGATTCAGCACTTCCCTAGAAGTGCTTGTGGGTGTTCCCCGTAAGGATTAAGAGTTGCATCAGTCGGTGTGAGCTCTGGTTGGCCTAGTAGGGTCCATGATTCATAGGTCAAGATATTAAAATCTGCTCCTTCATCAATTAGAGCATCAATAGTATGCTCTCTTTTTTAGGTGAGTTTGACCCTAAGATAAGCAGGTGGTACTATGTCTTCATCTTTCGGGTCCGGGCTTGTAAATTTAAGCCTTTTGATAGATGCCCTTGAGTTCTCGACTGCACGACCAGATGTGGATTCTCCACTACTATCTTGGATCGTCAGTGCAGTGCTATGCAAGGTACATCTCTCGTCAAAAGTGTCATGTCTAGTCATCCTCGCATTTGTAGCTTGCTGAAGTTGCATTCTGCTCTGACTAGACACGGGTTGAACACAATTTCTTTGTGTTCTCGTGGTGTGGCCTTTTTGTCCTTGATGGCTAGATTGGCCCATTGATGTTCTAGGGTCTCTGTTTTTCTCCGTTCGAGTATGGGCTTTTGGTTGCTCTATTGCAAGTGAGACTCCATGCTCGTGTAGAGCCATTGCTACACTAGGGTCCAATTTGGAGGGCCTGTCACAGCGCGTGTTTTCTCTCCAACCTACTCGGGGGAGGTGCGGAGAGCCCCCTCTGCAGGGGTCCGGGGGGGCAATCCCCCCCGGCCCGTAGGGCCGTTATGGTAAAAGCCATGCACAAGTTGGAGGACCGTTTATAGCCAAATTTGAACCACTTACTCTCAGTTTTAGCCCGGTAATGGATCTATGATATGGTTTCGGCTCTATATGGTTTCTCGGTTAATCTCACTGTCTTCAGGTTAAAATTTGAGAAAATCTAGATTCGGCCTAACAAGTCCGAATTGCAGGGTCCGAGTGGGTCACTCGGACAGGTCGAGGCGCATGGGCCGAGGGCTAAGTTCGGACAATTCGAATGAATTCGGACGAGGTCACTCGGCCGGGCCGAGGGCCGAATGTGGGACGTGGCTGAGGGCAGAATTTGAGTCTCGGACGGGTGTTTCCTCAAACGGTTCGAGGCCGACTGGGTTTGACCGAGTGGACCGGGTGGTCCGGTGGTGGCTGAGTCTGGGCCTCGGACCAAAGTCGACGTGACTCAGACGCGCCAAACGCCGTGCGTGTTTTTGTCGCAGCTCGCAAAATTCGACGTGCAGGGCACTGGGGGTCTTCCTCCTTGTAGTGCAACTCCAGATTGGTCCTACTACCGTAGGGGGAGGTGTAGAATTACCTGGGCTAGCCAAAGATCTCCCTGATGCCAAGATTAAAGCGGATTTCCTCGCCAAGCTTTCCTCTTCTCTCCTGCTCTCCTGAAACCCTGCAATGCACAATGTGGCCTTTCTTGCCACTTCTGGCCCTTATACCCTCTTCCAGGTATGGTACTGGCACCCCCAATAACTCACTTACCGACCTTAGGCATCACAAGTAAGTTTTTTACCACTTTTGCACGATTCTTGCCCTGTTTCTGCTCTGTTTTGCAACAGTAACCCTAATGCTTATTTTCTTTGTTTTTCTTTGTTTTCTCCTACTCTAATGCATCCAAATCACAAAGTAAATACCTACACTACTCCATCTCACAACATAAATCTCAAGAAAAACAACAAACCTACTTGCCAAGGAGATCGAATACCATCTTCAACCCCCTCGCTTCCTAGCTATCTCAAGCACCGGTTTGGGGAAAACCCTACTCCAATGCTTGATTCGAAGCATGCAAGCGCTCAAGGCTTGAATCCGTTGGTCCCGGCAACGGAACCAAAATGTGGGAGCTTTCACTCAACTGCCAAGACCCACAGACCGCTTATTGTTTCAAGCGTTCCACGGTGAGCACTAATGGCTACCTCTCACATAACCGACGCGCCATCCATATCTACGGGTGTAGTGAGCTTACCTCTGTGCCGTTCGAGTTACCTTCTCTCCCACACACTCCGGTAGCTCCACAATCCAAGTGCAAGCTTCAAGCAAGCTCCATCCTCAAGCTCCACGCCCCAAGCTCCATTGCCGCGAGCAAGACAAGAGAAGAGAAGAGAAGAGAAGAAGAGAGGAGAAGATGGAGAGCTTCTCCTCCTCGGTCCCTCACCCTTACACACTCACTCCCTCACACTCTCACACTCCCTCTCTCAAGCACAAGCTCAAGCAAGCAAGAACAAGAAGAAGAAGAAGAAGAGGAGAGCCACTTTTTGCCACACACAAGAATGAGCTTCTCATTTACTTTTCAACTTTATATACAAAACCCTAAATCCCTTTTGGGCGGTCATCCCCTTTTTCCCTTTTTTACATGGTCGGCCGTAGCCTAGGCCCTTTTTCCCATTGTCCTTCTATCTTCCTAGCTTCCTTTCCACCGCCCGTCTATATTTACAAATTGCACGGGTGAGAGCCCGGCGCTCTTTTACAAGATTTTAGGGTGCGCCTTTTTATTTTAAAATGCACCTTTCCCCTTTTGCATTTGCCTTGGACTTTTAAGGTTGCCCTTGCGCTTTTGGGCTTTTCTCCTATTCTTTCTTTAGTCGGGCTACCTTTTTTCCACCTTTGCCCTGCGTCTTTTTTATTTCCTTTTGCTTTCTTTGTGTTGGGGTTAACAACGACACAAACCTAGGATTGGATGACAAAACTTAGAAGATTCGGATTAGTTACTCACACATGACATAGACACATCAAATTAGTGCTAAAAACACTTTGATAAATAGGAAAATGATATGACAATATGCACAATGAAATAGAGACCATAGAATATATAGTGCCTATCTAGTCTACGAGGGTAAACAAGGAACTTTACCCTAGGACCTAGAGTGTTAAGAACCACATTGTCCTGACCATACTCAAGGTAAGATGTGCCATCCTTAAGTGATCAAAGCTAAACCTTCATTCCTATGCATGATCTTATTAACTTCATTGAAGCTCTAACAAATGAGAAGAGTCTAGGACAAGGTTGAGGGGAAACTCTAATGCTAGAGTGCTAGACTTTCACCCCTTAGGCGTCTCATTAAAAATCGAATAGTTGATTACTTAATATGATTCGTATACATGAGAAGAACACATAGGTGTACCACTCAAAGATATACTAACACACTTAAGAGAAGGCTGAGTATATACCTTTTGAAGCAAGTTGTTAGGTTTATGTGATCACAACAACTAGATGAACAAAGAAAGGAGATTGAGCTAGAGCAGGTCTAACAGATCTAGACCTTACAAGAGGATTCGAAGAAGACTTGGAGGAGGTTGGCCACAGGCCAACATCCAAATGTCACCCTCACTTCCTCCAAAATTCTAATTAAATGGCTATTAAATATGGTTATACTAGAAAAGAGTAGCACTCCCTTAGGTGCCTCTATAGTAGCAAGGTTGGGACTGACACCCAACTTATGAAGCCCATTGTCACGAAGCAACTTGACAAATATAGGGTAGGAAATGATTCCTACATCTTCATTCAAAATTTTGAGCAGGTTTATGAGGCTACCTAGTTATAACCTCTAGGATGCCAACAAAAGAGCATAGGACTAACATGAGTGAAAAAGGCTAAACTTGGTTTACTAGCACAGAAGATGCCAAGGGGAACAACTTTAATGTGCTCAAGCACTTGTTCATAAGAGATTCTTGAAAGCAGGATATGTGGATAACCTCTTTGTTAAGCTCATGAATGTGAAAAGAATCAAGAGGAAAACTTAGACTACTGAAGAGGAAATCCAATACTACAAAATATATGTGCAAAGTCTCTACAAGACAATCCCTACCATTGAATGACCTATGCAAAGGGTGCTCTCAACAATCTTTGTAAATGGGATCAAGAACAAGGAATTAGATCATACTAGTGAGTAACTCTAGCCTATAAATGGACGTTTTCGCTAGTCTCTTTGAGGGAGCCATAATGGTTGATGACTTATTGAAAGAAAGGAACACCAAAGAAATTCAACCTACACACATCATCACCATCCATAGTAAGAGAATGATCATTGGTAGTGAGAAAACAATACCTAAAGTGTAAGAAAAGGGAAAGGAAATGGACCTATTATGAGAGATGTTAAATCTCAAGATGGAGCTTGTCAAGTCCAAGAAGCCTTGAGACAACCCACAAGATCTAACATGCAATGGTCTATAGTCCATTAGGGGATCCAATCCTAATGGACTATAGACCTATTCCAGTAATGGCCCTAGGAAGAGGAAGGAGTAAAGATATGGGAGACACACAACCTTTAGAGCGAATGACTTATAGGAATTGTGGCCACCATGGGTACACTTCATCTTTATGCTCTATTAAAGAGCAAACTAACAAAGATGAAGGGGATGCAATGGCAGTGGAGAAGGAGAAGAGGAAGATGCGGGAGAGAAGAGCACACACAATGCAGGTGTTGTCCAATTGAGCTGACAGCCTTATTGCTCTATCATATTATATATAAATAAAGAATGGGCAATCACAGTGTACATGGGCAGGCCCAGAGGCCTTTTACCCCAACAACCTCCCACTAAAAGGCCAATGTGGCTAGGGAGTGAAAACAAAGAAAAGAAAAGAAAAAAAGACAAGGTGAGGAATCATGACATCTCACCCAATGCCCAATCAGAAAGCAAGCTGTGCAAGAAGTGTCGGAAACCTCTGCAGGAGAAGAGTCAAGCATCCCCAAGTCCATGACATCCAGGAGATAAGCGATCCCGCAACTCCATACAATGGAGCAATCCAAGAATGCTTCTCATGAAGCAAGCACAACTCATCAGTGCATGGCTGTAAAGCATCAGAGTTGCACATAGCATCACCATGGTGCATACAAGATAGTGGAGAGCAGTCAAACTCTCCAGAGTCAATCACTGAAAGAGAGCCAACATCCCAGACACTCGTCCAACGGGGTTTCAAGACTACATGTGGCCTCAGCAAAGCGGAAGACTAACATATGGTTGGCTATCTAGCCTACAAAACTACAAGAAAATGGCTCTCATGAGCTTGTAAGGGGTCTAGCAAACTGACCACCAACATCCTGACCATGACTGCTATGCATAGCTATGTCATCTGGGCCAATAAGTGCCTCATTTTCAGCATAAATAGCTTGATGTAATGGCACTATAACTGCTATAAAATCAACCATAAAGTGTATTGAACACTCATCAAGAGGCCTGAGAGGTGTCTACATCTCATAGAAGACAGTATGACGGCTGCGTATGACCTACTGGGCATCCAAATCCCATAATTTGTAGGCCTTAAAGTCACCATCTCCATAACCAAGGAGGATACATCTACATGACATAGGCTCATATGGCATACGTACAGATGCCTAGCAGCCAAACATCCTCAAGTAATCATAGGAGGGTTGCATGCCACTCCATGCCTCATGGGGTGTAATACCATCCAAGGTCAAGCATGGCGTCCTGTTAACCAAATAGACTGTCGTCATAAGGGCCTCAGCCCAAAAGCCATAAGACAACCTAGCTGTGGTAAGCATAGAAGCAACCTTTGCCTGTAAGGTCAGGTACATGCCATGAGCAATCCCATAATACCATGGGCACAAGAAATCAATGCCATACTACTGACAAGAGGTCTAAAAGCTGGGAGAGAGAGCATGACTCTCATTATCCATCTGCAAGCACCTAGGCCTGCTACCAACAGAATCAATAAACCTATTAAGCATAACTCAGCATCCTCAATCTGCACCAAGGGAAAAGCCCAAACATGGTGGGTAGCATGATCAACAAAGGTCACAAAGTACGACGCTCCACCAAGTGACTGGGAAGGCATAGGTCTATATACTACACAATGGACAAGATCTAGAGGAGCATGCCTCGTACGATTGCCATAAGCCAAGGGGGCTCTGCAACAACCAAGAGTACAATCAGGGCAAGCATCAAGATCTGTAAGTGACATAGGAGGCAACAATGAGTCTAAACAAGACAAGATCTCCATCTCTATGTGGTGCATGTGGCCTAGGCAATAATGCCATAACAATTCATGTGGTATCCAGATAACTTCAACCATAGAATCTCCCACATGAGAGGCATGCACTGGGTAATGAGAACCAACTCTAGAACCTCTAGCCAAAACCAAGCAACCACGACAGATCTTCCATGACCTATCCTGAAGAGAAATAGTATATCCTATATTGTGCAACTGGCTGACAGAAATCAAGCTCTTACTGAGCATGGGAACATGTAAAACATCCCTAAGTATAAGAGAAGTCCCATTAGGCAAAGCTAGGTGTATATCCCCTGTACTAACAATAGCATAAGACTGCTCAAGGCCCAAATCAATACATCCATCAGCCTCCGTGTGAGAAGAGAACCATGCTCTATGAGGGGTAACATGACAAGATGCCATAGAGTCTAAAAGCCAATCAAACGCACATGCCTGATCACTGAGCAAATAAGTTGTAGGAAAACAAGATGACAAGAGTACACACTCAACTACATCATCATGGGTAACTACATGTACCTCACCACTAGTAAGAGTGGTAACACATGCTGCATCTGTTGTATCTCTGACTCTCTGCTCATGTCGAGTCCGTCTCTGTCTCTGCTGCTCTCTAATCCATCTAAAGCATTTTCTTTGAACATGCCCAAGCTTCCCACAATGGAAGCAAACAACATCTGAAGTAGAAGAACTTGTAGAAGATGACAAGGAATCCAAGTCATCATGAATAGGGCTATCCAAAGCATCCACGGAGCTCAAGCAGTCGAGGGCTATCCCAACGGAGAGAACCTGCTCATAAAGACAATCATCTGCAAGTACATCAGTGGTAGAAGCATGCTGCAAAGGCTCATGAAACCTCAACAGACGGGAGGACATAAAGGCATCAACCAAGGATGCAAAAGCTCCCACATGAAGAAGAGTCGTAGCCAACTACATGACATAACCAACCACACTACAGTAAAGCATAAGACATCTGTCATAAGAGCATATGGTATTCAGCCATGAAATCAACCCATAACCATAATGGCAAACATGACTCTGCAGTACATCAGACCACATAGTAGCATCCAAGTCAATGCAAGACCAGTAAGTGGCATAAGATCCTGCAATGGTCAAGCTCCAGGAGAAGCCCAAGTATTTGTACAACAACATCCAAATAAGTGGCTTTGTAAAGTACATGACAGTAGACAAAGTGCATAGCCAGGTAAGCATCAAGAGCAATTGCTCTCTGACATGTATGGGCAAAAGCAACCCAACTAGCATAGAAGCTAGGCAACATAGAAGCAACAAAGCCATAACTGCTAAACCCAAGCATTATCAAGAAGTCCACTGATCAAGGAGTAACCTGCAAAGAACCAAGCATTAATGAGCAATGAAAGCTCAATAACCAACAGCAAAGACAATGGAGCAAGCATTGCTCAAACATGTATCTGCATCCAAGTAAATCCAAGATCCATAATCGAGGCATTAAGGGCCAAATAGCATCCAAGCTGCATAAGTGATAATCCAACCAAATGCAAACTGCTCCACAAAATTCTCAAATGCAAGTCAATTCAAGCCCAAAGATATGCCATATTGCAACCGAACCCAAAAGCATCCACATCAGACATCAGTCTCACAATGGGTAGCACGGGGCATAAACCTTGTCAAGTGAAATGCCAGCTACAAAGAAAATGACAATGAACCAAGAATTGAGCTCTACTGTTTGCTCAAGAAGCATCCGGGAGCATAAACATCAAAGTGGCATCATCCAAATACATCAGCATATCATCGTGAGTAGTCGGGAGCACCCGTAGACCATAGGCATAACCAAACTGGAGGTAAAATAACATGTAAACTAGGGTAGCATAAATCCCAACCAACAACAAAGTGTATGTATCCAAATCAAGGCTCAACAGCTCTCAAATAGCATATACGAGCATAAACTATGATGACTAAGCATCAATACATCCAACAGGACACCCGAATGTCAACAAAGAGCATTATGCATAAGCCGTCCCTAATAAAACCTTGATGCCCAAACAATGTACAGCAATAAATCCATGCATAAATCGATCTATGGAAGATCAAGCCAAGTCCCAAAGCATCTCAAAACATTGGGTAAACATCCCCAAAGCATTTGGGCATCAAATACCAAGCCTCGGTAGCATCACATAAGCTAAGAGCATGACATTTTCTTGCTGTAAATCAACTCATATCTGTTACAAAAAATTCTGTGATTAGAATTTGGCAGATCTGATATCACCATTGCGTTCGGAGCATGCTAAAACCCCAAGTTAGACTCTTACCTTGCCTAAATCGAGTTTCAAATGCCCAAGATATGAGAAAAAATTGGATTTTTTAGCTAAATTTTGAAACATGCGTAAAAAAACGTGAGTTGCTACCGTGGGGCCTACTGGTTATGCTGAGGATAAGGGGGCAAATGGGGGCATACAAGATGCCCAATGAAGCCAAGAAACACCTACAAAGAGCTCTAATACCAGTTGAAGGAGATGCAATGGCAGTGGAGAAAGAGAAGAGGAAGATGCGGAAAAGAAGAGCACACACAATGTAGGTGTTGTCCAACTAAATTGACAGCCTTATTGCACTATCATATTATATATGAATAAAGAATGGGCGGTCACAATGTACACATGCAAGCCCAGAGGCCTTTTACTCCAACAAAAGATAAAACTAAAGTGTGATGCCCTAAATGTGGCCACACTCACTTATATGCCAATTGCCCCCAAGATAGAAAGCTTCTATTAGTAAGGCAATCATGCCTTCAATATTTGTAGGACTATTTGGAATATAGTCCCTAGATGATGAAGCAACACCAATACTACTATGAATGTAATGACAAGGGCTCTAGCAAACCAAGCTAGTGTTTGAGTGCTTGCGCCTAGCAACTTAGATGGTTCATCGATAAGAAATAAGAATGAAAAGAGGAGGGGAAATAGAGTCAACCTAAAGAACAATAATGAGACTATGGTAACTATGAAAAATCAAGTCCTCAATGCTAGAGCATCGACCTCAGTGCCTAGCAACTAAGAAATCCATCAATAGGGGAAGAAGAACAAAAAGAAGAGGGAAAAGAGAGCTGAGACCAAAGCTCAACCTAAATACTAATAATGCAACTATGCTAATATTGAAAAAGTTCTTGATGCTAAAGTAGCTACCTTAGCTCCCAAGATAGAAGAAAAAGATGGTGCGAAGATAGGGGAATACCACGATCCCGACCATTAAATGAAGATTGTAGAGAAGGTTACAAATTGGGTCCAAGAGGTTCAATCTCATCTAAAGGAAACTGACTTGATACTAGAACATGAATGCACAAGTTTTTGAGCATGAACCCATATTTGACCCTTACATGCATCAACTCAAATGGAAATCAAGTGTCAAGTCCATCAAACAAGGAATTAACAATACATTGCGAATCTATCACAAATAAGAGCCTAGTGGGCAAAGGAATAGGGGGCATAAGTACAACAAAGTAAATGCAAGTTTATGAGCCACACTGGTTAATATCACTATCTCTTGGTCTACTAATGAAACAAGTCCCTACCATGTGGCAATTCTTTCAAGCTTGGATAGATGGACCTATGCAACCAATAACAATTAGCATAACCATGTAGGAGCAAAACATCAAAACCCACATACCTAGCCTAGTACCATGGGCTTTATAAATTGTTGCCTTCAAGAAGTGAGGATTGAAATGCATGTAGTTCTCCTAGTTGTTGCATTGGAAGATGCAACTTGAAGAGGGATTGTAAATATTGGAGTAGGTATAGGCATTCTAAGTCTTGTGATTCTACAAGCTTGGGACAGTCCTCTTGTAGAGACTACTCATTTTGATGTAACATTGGCCAATGGTACCTACAGGTAGACCATTCGGAGGCTAGCCAATTAAGATTGCAAGTCTCCAATTATCAATTGATGGCCCCCTAAGAGCCTCGCAAAATAAACAAGCAAAATGGCTATGGGTAAAGCCATTGTGTTGATTAAGAACTAGAGGTGATCTAATAAGATGTTATTAACTACAAATTAACTAGATAAAGGGTATTTTGACTTCTCGTTTGTAGTCTACCAATACTTTCATTTAGGTCACTTTAAGCCCATTAAATTCCACTACCTAGTCCACATTTTGAACTAAAACTACTAGCATATTGAACCTAATTTCTTCAATATCTCTGTTAGAAAAATTATTTGACTTAAAACCCTTAATACACCTTTGACTCCCGTTAACACTATGACATAACTGATAATATTCATTGATTATTGTTTCAACATTGAACTTCATTTTACAAACAAAGTACCCTTAAATAAACTCCATTAAATGAGATTTTATTTTTTTAAAAAACTATAGTCTCTTTTTATACTTTCAACAAAGCTTCTCTCTATCTTTACTTACTAATTTTCTTTTAATTATGTTTGAAAAATCAAAATGTTCATAATAATACTCAAAAGCATTAAAAAATAAGAATATTCTTGACCATAGATTTCCCATAACCAATAAATCTTGTATGTAAAGTATCACCAATGAATGTTATCATCTGCTTTTAATATTCACTAATCACTCCCTAAATATACATAAAATTTGCCATTTTCATCATTAAAATTTATGTATCTTTATCCTTAGAGCTCCACAATGGTTACAATTTCATAAGTAGGTCTCTCCAGCTATGATTCAACTTTTTTTAAATATATTACCCTCAATATTCCATTAATATTTTTAATTATCCCTAATTATGGCCAAAAATTATCATCTTAATCACTAAAATGCTTATATCTCCGATTATATTCATCATTTAAAGACCATATAATGCAATAATTCAACTCCATTTTGCTAGTTGGACACCCAAAAATCAAAAGAATGATCGTTTCAATACCATTTTCCATTCAAACTTATCAGTCCACTTCAATTTTAACTACAAAAGAAAGTACTTATTTAATGAAAGAAAGACAAGCCAAAGCAATATTTGAAAATGTTGATAGTTGCTTCTCCTTCCCTTTTGTGCCCAGAAATCTTGATATCTTCTAATCTTCTTCACTCCACACTAATGTCTCTTAATCTACTCGTAATCTTGTTGTAATTTTCTTCCTCTACATGATGAAATGGCCTTCATGAATGGAATGATGAGAGAGGAGATAGAAGAAGGGATATCTTGTAGTCAATAGATCCTAAAAATGATTGAGAATGGTGCAACAAATAGTGAGCAATGATCCTCCTCCGTGTTGGCACCCACATTCTTGCTCTTTCTCACTCTCTCAAACAATAACTCTTCACAAGACAACCCCTTTCTAACTTATTATGTTCAAAATGTCAACTTTCGCACTTGAACCGATTCCCTCTTGCACCCATCCACATCTCTGGACTATTTTTGACCCCACCCGTAGTTCTTTGGCCTAAGTTCTATGCATACACACTAAATTCTATTTGCATTTTCTTCCATCTCAAAATCTCTACCGCTTCCACCAAAAATCTCATCTTGTATTTGTTTATTACTACTTACTATTTTTTTAAATCTCTAAGACTTCTCATCTAAAATATCCCAAACTTCTCAGACTTCTATTCTATCATTGCATCATCAAATACAACTTTGAGACTTAATTTTATTAAATTTGATGAGAAATATTGTGTAATACATAACCAAAACCATCTAGTTTGCATGAAAAATGTCGTAAAAATAGCTCTAAGTTAGCAACTATCATCAATGAACTTGTTAGATCCTATTAGATAGACCATGGACAAAAAGCACTCTAGCAATTGAGGAGTGGGATAATAGGCCAATGTTCTTCAATGGAGATAGTCTATGTGGAGATGGATACTTGGAAGACCTCACTACTTGTTAACCTTGATTCGACCTTTGTGATGCTCAAAAAGGAGATTCACTTAGCAAGCCCAAATATGGCCCTTTAACTAAATGCATTCCTTGCCAATACGAGGAGATCAACTACCCTTCTCAAACAACAAAGAGATCATAAAAGAGCAAATGAGCACTCATGGAAAGGCTATGGATATGAATGATGCCTCAAATGGAGACCTACCTTAAGTGTTGAAAGATATGACAAACGATGTATGCTCCATGAATAGATGTTCTGAATCCCATACGCAATGTGAGGAGATTAGAAGAACCCATAGGCTATATAAGCATGTACTTGGTTCTTATTTCAATGAAATGCTATTGTACTTTGTACTTCCAATCTATGTCCTTGTCATGTCCTACTCAAGATTGTGTTTATGAATCCAAGCACTTAATCTTTGAACCTAATTCACTTGAGTAACAGTCATTGTCTCTTGTCTATGTCATCATGATTCATGTCTATGTATTCTATCCTCCATAGCTAAACCATGCTCTAGATCCATGTTTTTTGGCATGGTATCAGAGCTCAGTCGAGTATGGCTCATCTCTCCTCTCACTCCTCTTAGCTTTGCTCAACCTCAAGTTAGCTCAATTTGAATGCATGACTTTAGTTTCTCACTTGAATTTCACAAGCACTGTTTGGCAGCCATAGCCAGACTGGACCTACAACACATTGAGCTCTTATATCTCTCTAAGCATCCTTCTGGAGTTCTCTCCCTTGACGTCATGTGCTTCTCCATGGCACATCATAGTGATACATTAGCCGCTTTGTAGCCCAACATTGCTAAAATTCATCGTCACTGTCCTGTGTGTGCCTGTTGTTGTTCGTATTGTCAATTCTCCTCTTGCATGCCATAATTCACCCTAGGCATATAGGGCTTTTGAAGGCCTACACATAAGCTACTTCCTACATAACTATTGTGGCAAATGATACATTATAGGTGCTGCTACAAGCAAAAACCCTAACAAAGACTCCATAGCCAAAATGTTTGAACTTGAGCAAATAGCCAAATTCAATGGTGAAGGCTTTCACACCTGGAAAGAAAAGACAATGTACCATCTCATGAGGAAAGACCTCTAGATCTATTTGAGGATGATACATGAGATGCACATGGCAAGAAGGAAGATGATGAAGATGGGTTCGTTGAAGAAGTCTAGCTCAAGACAAAAGAGTGAAAAAGATGAACAACAAGGCTCTAGGCATCATTGCATGGGGACTATCTGATGATGTATTGCACCATATCTCTGACATCAAAGATGTAAAAAAGGCATGGGATGAGCTTGACAACATCTTTGGAACTCAAGCTAAAAACTCAAAAGTAAAATTACTCATGTAGTTCTATAAGCTAGATGTAAATGATAGTTCTTCTATGACCATGCACATTAACAAGTTTAAGAGCCTAAAATTTCAACTTACAACTTTAAAGAAGAACATAGATGAGGATGAAACCATAGCAGTGCTACTAGCAAGTGTAAATCAAGAACCATATGAGAACCTTGTATCTACCCTAAGTGATGTTCCTAATATCTCACTCAAAGACATTGACCGTTCTCTACTTGATGGAGAAAGTCAACTTAAAAACAAGGATGCAAAAGAAACCATCTCAAATAAGAATCTCTTGTACACCAAGGGAAGTTATGGAGCAAAAAGGCATGGACGAGGATTCAACACCAACAACATGGATTGGGTCACATGTCATTATTGTGGTAAGACTGGGCACATGGCCAGTGAATATTTCCACAGGAAAAGAGCATGACAGGTGTAGAATGGTAACCATCAAAATTAGTTCATGAACGAAGAAGATGAAGAAGATGCTTCCACTATCAACAACAACTCTGATAAATTGTTTTGAAAAATTTATATTCCCCATAGTGGAACTTAAGTTTTCCTAGAGTGGATTTTGTTTCCCTTGGTGGATTTTCTTTATTTAATTTTTAAAAAAAAACCTTACCAAAGATTTGCTAAGTTTTCCTAGAGTGGATTTGCTTTTTTTAATTTAAAAATAACCCTTGCCAAAGATATAAAGTTTCAAGCTTTAACTTGACTAGGCTACCTATGAGCTAGTCTCCCGGGCCATGTCATCATGTAGGGGGGGCAAAAGCCAGCAAGTGTAGGGACTCATCATTTGAGGGGGGTATTGAAAGATACAACAAATGATATATGCTCCAAGAAGAGATGTTATGAATCCCATAAGCACAACAAGGAGAGTGGAACAACCCAAAGGCTATATAAGCATGTACTTGGTTCTTATTTCAATGAAATGCTATTGTACTTTGTACTTCCAATCAATGTCCTACTCAAGATTGTGTTTATGAGCCCAAGCACTTAATCTTGGAACCTAATTCACTCGAGTAACAGTCATTGTCTCTTGTCTATGTCACCATGATTCATGTCTATGTATTCTATCCTCCATAGCTAAACCATGCTCTAGATCTATGTTTTTTGACATTGAGTTCCAATATATGTGATACTGGGAAGTGCATTCAAGGCAATAACTCCTCACATGACACATAATCGTGAACAAGCTGGAGTTAATAAGAGTTGAGTTCCTAAAGGGAGTGCTAGATGATAACCTTGCAAATAGTCTCAAGCTCCTCAAGGAACTCCCGGAAGCTTGAAAGTGGAAGTGGAATAAGATGCATGATCTAAACTACATGACAAACTGGGCCCTCTTAGAAAAGAGCACAACTCTACTCAAGAACAAGCAAATAGACAATGAGTTTTTTTTATCATGAGAACTTAGAGAGTGAGTACACCTACTATGAATCCAAGGATGAAGCCTCTATTGATGAGATCAAAGCCATTGTCTATGTTTGGTATGTAACAGAGCAATTATCATGGACTCTAAGCCAATGGAGCATCACTTAGTGGTTAAGCTATGATCAAACCAAGAGATAGACGTCTTGGTATTCTTAAAGGATTGATATTTTCTCTTGGTGTAACAAATATTTGGTCAAGTGGAGCGGGTAAATAAATTTGTTGAGATTTTTTATAGAAAGATTCTCCATGTTTCATGGCCAAAGCAACTATGAGTAGTGCATATCCAACTAGGTTTGTGACATTTTTTTGCCATGGTTTATACACTATATATATTTTGTTCCTATGTCCTTGGCTATTTTATGGTTTCATGAGCCAAAGCTCTTAGTCCCACTATTTAAAAGTAGCCAAAATGCCTCGACTGATAATTAAGCTCTATGTTACTAGTACTATATTGAGAATCTTGTGACCCTTTCCCTCTCTTATCTATGCTCCTCTCCTTATTGAGGTCATCTTTTCTAATAGATTCATCCTATATTTTATTTATGTTAGTTCTATCTAAAACTCAATGATTACTACCTTAGTGTTAGGCATTTCCATATTTGGTATGATTTTGTATAGACTTGTGAATTTGGAGACATAATCCCTTGCTCGACTTGGGGGGGGGGGGGGGGGGTCACCAAAAAATATATAAGTCCACCACATGGGTTCAACATAGGGGATTTTTAAGTGCTCTTTTTAATGCATTTTTTACATATAAAAGGTATGATTCAAAGGGGTGTTCACAAATTGAATAGAAAAGGGTGTGCTTATGTCATGGAAAACTCATAGATAAGGGGCTTTTAAAATAGGTCTTGAACATACATGATAGGGAGGATGTAGATATAGTGAACCTCATGTTCTCTCCCTTTTGCTACTCTACATTCATTAGCATTACTATGAGATTGTTCCCATATTTGACCTTTACAAAGTGCATGATGAAGAGGTCCTTAAGAGGAGAAATATTATTTTTCCACAATGTCAAAGCCTATAAACCACATTTGTCCCTATTGGTATAAGCATAGATTGAGGCTTTGTACTCTCTTAGAGTTTGATGTTAGGTTATTGGCCTGACTGTGCTTACTTAAACTACTGTGTGAAGTTGTGGAGGTCATCCAATGTTGTGTGAATATTGTGGTATCTTGGATTGCTCTTTGGTCCCAAGCATGATGCCTAGCTCTGTTAGCAAGGTGTTGATTGTTTGAGATCCAACCTTGGAACACACTAATCGTATTTATTCCGAATCCTATAGTGAGTCATTGGATGATCCTACTAGCAAAGAATCTAATACTAGTCTTTTGCTATCATCTATCTCTTGTTGTGTCTCTTCTCTCTTCCTTTGTGTAGCTATAGTTAATCCCAATAACATGTCGGGGGTACTCTTCCCTTAATCCTTGAGGGTCACCAACTTTTGTGTTGTCATCTCTTGAGTCATTTGGCTTATCTCAAAGTTGGTTGTTGCTTCAAAGTTATCCAAGGACTCATCTAGGTCCAATAAATCTATCTCCCTCCATCACATTGGTTTGTCTATAGGTTCATGAGCTCTATGATCTTATGTATCAAGGAGATGGGGATTTTTATTTTTGCTATTTATAACATGTATTTGGGACTTGAAGATTTGCTCCCCATAAAAGTTGGGATCTCTAGCCTATTGTCTAATCATTTACACCAAATTTCTTAATTGTAGATCACTAATATTCTCTCAAAAGGATGGTTAGGGTTTTCTCATACTCTTGCATGCAGTCAAAGCTTCTTTAAGAGCTTATTCAACATTTTTGTTTCACTGTCTTTTAGCACATCTTATTAGCCCTCTACTTGTGTTGGTTTAGTTTTGGACTAAGTCCTTAGACTTCATTGTCTAACTCTTTGGTTTTGTTTGGTGTCTCGCACTTGGGTTCTTGTTCATTAGTTCCTTGAGTAACTTGTATCCTTAACCCATTTGCTTTGGTCTTAGTTTGAGCTCAAATTTTTTCTGCTCTCAGTTTTGTCTAGGTTAACCTTCCTTGATTCAACTTAACCTCACCATTTATGTTGTTCAACCTTTTCTACCAATGCACAATCATTCCTTTAGCTTTCTTATGCTCAATCAATGCAAGATCTTGAGGAATGCAAGGCTTTATGCTCAATCAACTCATTTCAATTCACTTTCAAGTGCCAATTCAAGTGTTAGTTCAATCCTTTTAGTGGTCAAACAAGTACATATACACAACCATGGCTAAAGGTTGATGGCTCCATGATTTTTGAGATAGTCAAAGTAGCTTCTAAGTTGCAGTTGTGGTCAACTGGACTACTTAGTCATGTCTAAGGTAGGTAAGCTACACAAGCTTGATCTTATGTAGGTTCACCTCCTCTTAGTATTAGGCAAGCCTATCCAATCATGGTCAGCCTAGTCTTATTCTAGCATAGTCTTAGGATATGAGAGGCTATGGATAAACAAATATGACAACCTAGCCAATCTTATGTAATATTTTACAATTCAAAACATCACCAATTAATGGGAGCACCATAATCAAGAATCTACCATGGATTCACTGGACACGAAGCAACAAGTGTAGGCAATAAAAAATTAGTAGCATGCATGGATGGATCCCAAGTACTGAGAGAACCTCCCCAAGTACACATTTATTGCACATTCTTCCTTTTAAACATGCATCATACTTCAAACACACAACTTGATATATTAACTTAAGACAATATTAGGCAACTTGAGGCAACATGCATTATTGGCTTGATAGTGCACCCTAAGATAGATAAACCAAACTGAACAGCAACTATGACATCAAACCTAATCATAGCAATTAATAACAAGTGCACTCTCATCTCAGTGAGAGGACTAATCAATCTCCTCAACTTTTGTTGCTATCATGGCATATCTTTGTACTATTGTCGTGATTGAGACATGATAAGGTATGATAATGACCTACGGGCTTGCTCAATGGTGAGATGGAAGGTGGTATCAATGTGACTCAAGTAATGAAGAAAACATTGTGGGTGTGAGCAAAGCACCTTAGGGAGATAAAAGATGATAATTAATGATGTTGGCCACATATCATTACTATGAAGCACTTAACATGACATGTGAACATGATAGAGAGGGGCTTTGAGACGACAAGAGGTGACAAGGAGGTAGAATGAAGCTTGTGAAGCCCTTTGACATGATATGCAAATTGAGGGGAGTAAATCACTTTGAGATGCAACAAGGAGGGAGTAGTGAAGCAGAGAGAGAGAGAGAGAGAGAGAGAGAGAGAGAGAGAGAGAGAGAGAGAGAGAGAGAGAGAGAGAGAGAGAGAGAGAGAGAGAGAGAGAGAGAGAGAGAGAGAGAAATCCTAGAAGTGTTCCTTCAATCTAAAACCCTAGAGCCCCACTTTATTTGAAACCATGTGCCCAATATTTGGAGTGCCCCATCTAGCTGAACAAAAGTAGTCAAATTTTTGGGCCGACCCCTTTCCCAAAAAATAATTACGTGTCCAATTATTATTTTTTAAACTTAAAGTATGGCCAACCCTCTTGGGGAAAAAACATATAAAATTGTCTATTGAAGCACACATCAATCAAACAATCATTGCTAGCATTCAATTGGATGCAAAGAGATGTGTGATCAATAATAATGTCAGATAGTTAGTGGCATGTTTAAAAATACCTATCCTAGATCAAGTTGAATACTAAGGTCTTCCTAGAGTAGGCCAAAACACATGAGTTTTTGAAATTTCCCCATGCGAGCAAAGGGGTTGTTCTCCCTTGTTTTTTCCTACAGTGTTTAACATTATGAGCTTTTGATAAAGAGGGAGTGCATACTTAGCTAGGTGCACTTGGGACTAGGGGGTTGGATACTAGCATCTAGCATAATGCAAATATTTGGGCAATTAAGAATGTAAGCAATGTTCTAGAGTTGATAATATGTTAAAAAATGCCTATCTTAGATCAAGTTGAATACTAAGGCCTTGCTAGGGTAGGCCAAAACACAAGAGGTTTTTGACATTTTCCCATGTGGGAAAAGGGGTTGTTTTCCCTTGTTTTTCCATATAGTGTTCAAGATTATGAGCTTTTACTCGAGAGGCGTTGTATACCTAGCTAGGTGTGATTAGAAGGGCCAATAGCGTCCTACCCCCAATTCCACCTAGCTTGGAGGGACCAATGCGATTGGGCCAAGGTGGGCCAGGAACCCCCTTGCCCCAATCACATCTGGCTAAGAGGGATTGACGTGATTAGGGGCAAGAGGGGCTAGTAGGCTCCTTGGTCTCAATCGCATCTAGGTAGGTATGTATTATGTGGTCCTTGTCTATGAGAAGCTTATTATGTTGGCATATTTCACAATGTGGGAATTATAGTAGGAAATTGTCTAAATTTTTTTGTGAAAAAGACTATACGTCCAAAAGAATTAGCCTCTTTACACCGTTGCTGTTAGGGTTACATACCGACGATGACCAAGAGCTGGCGGGCGGGGCTCGTGAAGGGCGGACAGGCGATAAAATGAAAACTGATGCCCTAATCTGGTAGTGCTAGCAGCACTGAATCACCTAAGCTCTCATTCCCTGTCACTGGTGTCGGGCTAGGGTTTTTGACCCGTCTGTGCCTGCCTCGAGCTGGTGATCGCACAGTAAGTCTTTGATAGCTCCGCCTGTCCTTGCAGGCAGGCAGCCTGCGTGCTCTCGCCTCACCTCTGTCCTCTCGTTCTTGCAGCCGCCATGGAAGAATACGAGGAGAACCGTGTCTTCGTCGGTGGATTGTCATGGGAAATGGGAGACCGAGATCTTGAGAATGCCTTCAGAAGATTCGGAAAAGTTGTGGAAGCTAAGGTAAGAAGAATCTCCCTTACAGCCTGAGGCAGCTCTCTCAGCATCGTGCCGTTTTGTCTGGGTTGTGGATGATACTCGTTAGAAAGGCTTGCGTTAGTTGTGTACTTGTACTTGTTTCACACTGCCAGCCTGCAGGAACAGGGGTGCAGGGCCCTTACTTAGTTGTTTTTGCTTTATACGAAGTGTCGTATGGGGATCGATTGCAGTGATGTTCCCTGCGCGTATGTTGTGTATCCGTTCTTTTAAATGGCATCCACAAAGAAAAGCCAAGTTCTAGGTAGAGAACAGCTGTGCTCTGCCTACCTTTCATGAGATTCTTATTCTTCCAAGTGTTGCAGATCGGCATGTAGAGGGCGTGTCCATCCATGCTTTTGCCCATTTTGTCATCGCTACAGATTGGAGCATCACCATGCCAGGTGTTTTCGATGGGCCTGAATTTACATTCTAAAAGAACAGCCATGGATGCAAAAGGAGCTCGCTAACCTGTTGTTGGGTTTATTCTGGTTTGCTTGTCACTACCATTCTGTTTAGAGTGTCTCTAATCTGCACGCAGAGGCTGTGTACATGTGTATGCCCTGTTTTAGCAATTCTGTTACTGGAATGGACTAAGAAGAGAGCACTTTGTGCTTGGTGTGATAGTATCTGGCAACTTCATGTGTTTCTTTATAAGTGTTGCCAGTCTTTTGATGTGAAGCTACTTTATATTGTAGGAGCAGGAATAGGTTTTGAGCGTTTTGTGATTCTCAGGTTTAGCTTATTCCTTTTTGCTAGACTACTGTGAAAAATTTAAATAAGATTAACCAAAGAAGCAACACAAGAGTGGAGTGGGGCTCAGGTGATTGGTCCTGTAATTGAGGTGTATTTGTCAAGCTAGATGATTTACAAGGATTGAAATTTCAATTTCAGAAGCATATCAGTGCTCTTAATGTCACACGAGATTATACTCTTTGAAAGAATGTTATGTATTGTTGTCTTCTTAGGGTCATTTTGGCACAATTTTG
This sequence comes from Lygodium microphyllum, assembly GCF_053477565.2. NCBI lineage: Eukaryota > Viridiplantae > Streptophyta > Polypodiopsida > Schizaeales > Lygodiaceae > Lygodium > Lygodium microphyllum. The sequence continues at coordinate 100,299,384 of NC_141148.1, read as the reverse complement.
CAGAGAATTTGCATTGCCCCAAATAATCTTGTGCAAAAGGAGTTTTAAGGGTTTGAAAATCACCATATGTTTGAGTCAGGGTAACAGTTAAATGTCTCAGCCTTAAAATGTCTCATGCCTCAATGTTTTCTCAGCCTGAAACATCTTAGACTTGGGCACTGGTGTGATAGCTGAATTAATGCATATATTGAACGGAGCTACATTAAACTTTCAAGCTATCAGCCAGATGTTTCAGTTGAAGACTGAAATGCAGTAGTGGTGAAATGGTTGAATTGGAAATCATAATTGTGCCAATGTTAGGGAAGACTGCAGTTCTCTCTCCTGCAGTTTTGCATGTATAGATGTTATGTTGTTTATGAGTTTGTAGTGTCAGTTTTTGATGCTCTCATGGATCTTTAGAAGGCGATCACACACAAGTTTACAAGTAAAATTAATGGTTTGTGCATCCCTAATTTTTTTTGTGCAAGTCAGTGACCAAGTGAATCTGTAGTGGTGTGGCTGGAAATTAATGCTGCTCTATAAGCAAGAGAATTCAAAGCATAGAAGAACTGAGATATTGATTTGACAAGCCCACCATAGAAAAGTTCTTGTTGCACTTCATCAGACTTGGACATCCTACTTTGGTTTCCTGAAATTGTTATTGCGAAATGTGTGTTGATGCTTTTTGATTTGGAATTTTTGGCCTGCTTTCTGTGTGATTTCTTAAGGGAGTCCTTTTTAACCATTAGGCATAGCCATTCCTAGAGACTCGAGAGGAATTCATGGTGGGCCAGGTCCATAAACATCTACCTCTATATCCTAAATAAGAGTCTCAATGTTTGTTGACTTTGCTCTCGCTTTGATTACAACTCATGGTCTGGATCGAGAAAGAAGTTCAGCATCTCGAGGTAATTTGTTCCTCTTGTTCCTCTTTGTGAGGAGAGAATTTTGGGATCCTCAACACTTTATTAACCTTAACACTACCACAATAGTGGGTGAAAGCTTGTCTCCTTTGGGGACTTGGAACATATGTGGCTCACTTTTGGCATGAAACTTCTATCATGTTACTACATCTACTTGACCAATCTGACTTTATTTTATGTGCTAGCCATGCTGTCAAGCAATATCTCCAGCCACCATCCATAGAAGCACAAGTACTGTTATACTGGTCTCAGGTTACTCCTATGCGTGAGCTGGGAAATAGCCTATAAGCAAGGTTGCTTGCTTTGGAGGACTGACTGTGAGGTGAAATCTCGAATGAGAATTGTAAAGGGACTAGACAAGCATCAATCATGACCAGCTGACGCTTGCCCTGAACAATGTGTGTAAAATGAACACATGTATCTGAAAGAGCAACATCTGATCAATACAGTCAAGGTGCAGCCAAACAGCTAGGGCCATTAGGAAAAGATTTCCATGTGTAATGGGAAGCCAAAACAATGAGTTCCATGAGATTTTGGGCCAGCTCATTTGTGGGGAGAAATCCTAGGCAGGGAAGTACAGCAGTGTAGTGGAACACTTGGTCAGTATGCAATTTATGCTTTCAGTATACATTTTAAGCTTGAAACTTATGATGCAAGGTCAAGGCTATGGTGTCCATGGGATATCAGGTTAGTGCATTTGTTTCAGCTTTCTTTCTAGTATTTTAAGTCTTAAGAGTTGTAGAGTTATACATTGTATTGATTTTCTAACCCCAAACTGTACGTATTTTGAATCTTTTCTGTGAAGGATGGAAACCTATATATTACACACTTCATGATCTTGTGTACAATATTTGGAAGATCATGCACATGTAGCTGTTGAAAAGTTTGACAATGTTTCATCTTGTATATTTTTAGATATCTTTTACTTGAAGTCTGTCACAAGCTTGCTCTGTTTTTTTAAGGTGTTTCACAATTTCAGTTAAATATTGATAACTCTCTCTCACATCTTAGTTTAACTTAATCTGTTTAACGTTTTCTTGTTTTGTGGCATTGGATGCCTAATTCTGCATCTGTTTGTTTTCAAGTGAATTTACTTTCAGCCTGGAATGCCATGTTTGATTTTCTTGTGCATTCTGTGGCAGGTAATGCTTGATCGTGAAACTGGTCGTCCTCGTGGATTTGGCTTTGTCACCTTTGCTGATAAAAGGGGAATGGAGGATGCTATTGATAAACTGCATGACAGGGAACTTGATGGTCGGGTTGTTTCAGTGACAAAGGCCCAACCAAAAATGTGGAGTGGGGGGAAGAGTTATGGTCCCAGGGATGGCTTTGGTAGTGACAGTAGATCAAGGGGTGGATATGGTGGTGGTCGTGGCAGTGGTGGTGGTGGTGGGCGTGAGGATTGCTTCAGGTGTGGACAACCAGGTCACTGGGCTAGAGATTGTCCATCTGGTGGCGGTGGTGGTGGTAGGTTCTCATCTCGTGATAAATATGGTGGTAGTGGTCGTGATCGCTATGGAGGTGGAGGACCTGGATATGGCAGCCGTTACAGTGGGCGTGATCGAGGTAGTGATCGAGGATATGATAGGTATGATGATGGTTATTCAAGGGAAGGGCGATCAAGTGGGTATGGGGACCGTGATGCTGGTCGCAGCAGTGATAGATATGATGCAGGAGGGCCAACCCGGTATGAAGGCAAGTACAGAGACCGGTCTGGACCATATGACCGCCCACGCTCAGTGTATGAAGGTCGGTATTAGGCAGTTCATGTCATTTTCTGCCTTGCTGAGGTAAAAGTAAGGTGCAGCATACAAGGCAAGCTGCTGCTTTCAGTAAGTGTGTTAGCTTAAACCAGACATTAAAAGTAAGGTGCAGCATACAAGGCAAGCTGCTGCTTTCAGTAAGTGTGTTAGCTTAAACCAGACATTGAGCAGACCTGTATACAGATGCAACTTCAGACGATCTGTCTTTTAGTAGTTATTTTCAATCTGGATACAAGCTGACCCAAATGTTCAACTGGGAACCTGCTGTTAGATGCTAACAGTGCAGTGCCAGAATGGATCTGATCTACTTTTGCTGTGACTGTTATGGTTGCACTAATACAGTTACTTTTGTTAAAGAAGCGCGCACTATGTGGTGATCTGTGGCAGCTTTTGTCAGTATTTAATTACCAGTTAATGGAGCTGAAAAGCAACGTTTTGACAGCTACAAATTCTTAACTCAGGTAGACTATTGCAGCCATTGCTTGTTGAAAGGTTAGAAGTGCGAATGTGTTGTTGTCAAATGTCAGTTACAGTTTTGCTGCTGGCATTTTTCTCATCTGGCTTGGATCAGTGTACAGTATTGCTTGTCAGTTGGATGAGTTTCCTTTATTGAATGTCAGACTCAGAACAAAGCAGCAGTGACTTAAAATTAGCAGTAATGATCTTCAAACCAGTGTTGGCCCTCTTAACTTCAATGAGTATGCCAACCAGCATTCTTTTTGATGTTTCAGCTTTTGCTTTCTCAGCTATGTCAATATGCCTCTTTCCATCAAAGGCAATCTGGCACGCTTCAGTGGAAGTCATACTGTGTTCGCTGAGCTCTTCACCAGTGTCAGTTGCAATCTAGACTTAGCAGTATTGGCCATACAGATGCAGTGAGCACCAGTCAGTGTTATCTTACACCTCAGCTTTTTGCTTTCTCAGCTATGCCATTCCTGTCATCTACAAAAATTCCTTGTCATTCTGGCTTCTTCCATCAAGGGGCACTTCCAATTACATTGACAGGCTTCGACTGAGGCATTGGTGTCATTTTGCATGTTGAGCTCCTTATCAGTGTCAGAATATGATTAAAGGCATTGTTGGGAAATGCTAGTGTCCAAGAACGTGGTGACATTCTCATTGCTAGAGGGATGGGGTCGGTGTAGGACACAGCTACAGCTTTTCCTTGGAAAGTAGGGCAGCTAGATCTGGGAACCTGTACCAGTGCCGCTGATCTTAAGAGGCCAGCATATTTGTGAAAAGTGCAACTTAATTTTATCACTGAAGCAGGAGTCAGAAGGATAGGGCAGGGTCAAGTTACTGAAAATCTGGCTTGGATAAGTAATATCAGTATCATACACTGCTCCCTGCTTTGCATTCTTGTGTTGTTAATTCCTGCTCAGTATGATGCTTTATGGAGTTGTAAATTGTAAAGTGTTGGCTTTTTTGGTTCAGAGCATCAACATCATTTTTGGATTTGTAAATTCAATATGTATGGTGCATTTTTATGTTGTGGATGTGTTGACTTTAATAATTGAACCTTGTAAATTTAGAAATTTGAAGTTAACTAACATAATCTTACATGCATCTGCAACTGAGCAAGTACTGTCTTGTAGTATTATTATCTTGGAGACTTAAAAACCAGTATTTCTGTACTTAATGCTTCATAAAGTCAAACAATTGAACCTGATCACCTCCAAATTTTGAATTTAGGTTATAAAATGCGATTCTGCTCTTGGATCACAATAGTCGATACTGATTTAGTGTTATACAAGTCTGGCTGACAGTACTTTTGTGGGTATTATTGTGTCAATATTTGTGTTAAGTAACTTCTTCCTCATAAACAAAGTGTTGGACCTAGACACTGTATTCAACTTTATAATTAAAGGTCTGGTCTGTAAGGTTTTGGTTCAGTGAAACATGGAGTGTAGTACCAGGTAAAGTTTTAACTAGCTTTGTGATTTGATACTTACTGATTTGTGGGTTTGAGTTCTTGACCTCTGTTATACACCAGTACATATGAAATTACATGCAAGCTCTTAGCACCCAGCTTTGGAGGTCTTAAAGCATGACATGGCCTCTTGGTCTCAACAACTATTTTCATTAAGAAGCTTAAAGCCGTTAGGAGACTCGTTATGGTCTGGATAGTACATGTGTAGAGTTTGATGAAATGGTAAAAATTCCAGTGTATTATGTATATAATTGATAATGGATGTCTTAGGGTAAAGGGGGAATCTAACCGCAGCTTTATTTGTTGCAAGAGATCAAAGTTCATTATCTGACAGCAGCTTTACTTGACTAATAATAAAGTGGGGACTTTATGTGGATCCATCTCAGGGATAGGAAAATCCTATTTTGAACTTTGTTTTTCTGTCGTTAATAAGTATGCAAATTTTGAGCTCTCTGTCACCAATGAGAATCGTCATACATCTCCATGGCCTTTGACCAGATTCATACTTTAGATTGTAGTGTTCTTTGTGTTTTAATGCTAGTTTTAAGTATATGTATGAATGGCTCTGTTAGGTCAACATCGTTTGAGCAAATAATTTAACTCACAAATTAATGCAGGAATTCAATCATCCATCTGCTTTGAGCTTTGTCAAATGTAGGTGGAGGATTGGAGAAAAAGCAATGTGTAAGTGGTTACATTGACCCCAATATAACATTTAAAGTTCATAACTGTTATCGCACTTCATTTCTGTTCATTGTTTTTTATAACATTTATGGAGTGTAATGGATTCAATATGGAAGGAGGTATATAGGACGTTAATCATGTTTCCAAAATTTAGAAGCACTATTTTCTCAAGTTGCATTGATACAGTGTGTCAAGGTGCTTCTTGGTGGATATTATGACACTTATATAGGGTGGCAATCATATATCCAAAATTTAGATGCACTATTTTCTTAAGTTGCATTGATACAATGTGTCAAGGTGCTTCTTGGTGGATATTATGACACACCTTGCATCTTCACATGTGGTGCACCTAGGATGCATAAAGGGTCATTAGATTATCAATGAAAAATTTTTGCTTGCGACTAAGGATATTTTTCATGCAGTGAAAAGAATTACTCCACTCGAATGTGGCATAGTTTCATGTGCATTAATAGCTTATTAGTTTTAAGGATCACTCACAATCTTATAATAGGGCTCACCAAATTTGACTTCAAAAACTAATGATCAAACTTGGGCTTAGTAGATAGGATTTGCATGATTGCAAGGTAGTTGGTCACAATTCAATGTTAATTGATCTTTATAAGATTTCTAATGTGTACAAAAGGGTTGACATGGTAAAATAAGCAAAAGTATTCAAATTCTTATTTGCAAGTGCATTGCTATTAGGTGTCATGTAAACATTTTGAAATTTAATAATTTGAAAGTCAAACTTTCATAGCTTTAGCTTTCCAGGAATGCACCCAAGGGTACATATGATAAAAGAAGCACAAGAATTTATTATGGGAGATTTGGATTGAAGTTGGGCTTTTTAGTTTGAGAGAGAGAGAGAGCCTCTCAAACCAATAAGGGGAGAGCTACTAATACCATGTAAATCAACGAGATGCATGGACTTACTAGATCAAAGCTGGGGTACAAAAGAAGTGTGTGGAATTGTGTCAAAAGTGCAATGAAAATCCATTGTTTGTAAATATATTCTTGCATTACAATTTTATTTTGATTCTCTATTATGCAAGATGAAAAAATTGTAACAATTGATTAAGATTTACAGAATGACATTGATAATCCTATGATGATGTTAGAGGTTTGGTTAGAGGATGAGCTATGAATGATACGTAGTGTAAGGGCAAATGTTTCTTTAGGTCAAGTGTGAATGGACCTAGCAGATGAGGACTTAAGTATCCTTACTACTTATTTATTTAAGTGCAATGGTTACAAAGGTAAATAGAATATGCAATCCAAACTAGAATATGCGTAGTGTAAGGGCAAATGTTTCTTCAGGTCAAGTGTGAATGGACCTAACAGTCGAGGACTTAAGTATCTTTGCTACTTATTTTTTCAAATGCAATGGTTACAAATGTAAATAGAATATGCAATCCAAAATTGTGTTGCATTGTCTAATATACATGTTTTTTAATTTGCTAATAATGTTGGTCATGTGGTAAACTTTGTATAGGTCTCTCGAAGAAAAGGGAGAAATATCTTATGTAGGATGTTCTCACGATTTTTTTTTTCTCTTGTCACAACCTATCCAATAGTTGTAAAAAGGAAAAAAAGCAAGATAAAAATAATTTTAATTTCATTGTCAATGATTGCAATTTGATTACACAGATTTGTTTTAAATACAAGTGGATAATTTGCGATTTGAATACAAAATTTTGGCACATTTACAATCTTTGCAGTCTCTTGTATTTGAAGTCTCTAAAAGATTGGTGGTCTCCTCTACTTCGTCAATTAGCTCCACATCATTCAACTCTATAACATTCAAATGGGGTTCTTGCCTTTCTTCTTCTTTGTGTGTTAGGTGTGGTAGTGGTATTGAAAGGTTTTTATTGTATTGCATAGTTGATCAAAATTTTAGCCATCATTACTCTAAATAGGAAAAAGTTACCATTTGTGTAATTTGCTAAGTGATTATCGTGCATAAAATTGTACAAAATGAAGCTAAGTATAAAGCCATTAATACTATACTAGGTTAATTTAAGAAAAAACTAAACTTACATTGCTTGTTTGGAGCTTGTATAGATGCTCTAGGAGTAGTTTGGTAATGTAGTAAACCCTCCATTTGCAATAGTTGTGGCCATCACCTTGCTTTAGCACTTTGCAATTAATTATTTGTATATTCTCTAGCATTTCATGGTCTTGAATGACAACCTCAATAAAATCATACAAAATGAGGCTAAGCATAAATTTGTTAACGTTATGCTAGGTTAATTTAAGAAAAGCTAAACTTACATCTCTCGTTTGGAGCCCAAATAGATGCTCTAGGAGCAATTTGGCATTATGGAAAACCCTCCAATCAGAGATGTGGCCGTTATCTTACTCTGGCACTCTAAAATTCATATAATTCTAGTATCTCATGGACTTGAATGACAGCCTCAAAGCCTTTGATAAGTTTTTCAATAGGCTTTTTTGGTAAAGGAAAACAATGTTAGTATCTCTCTCTCTCTCTCTCCCCCTTTTTCTCTCACTAGCTTAAGGAACTCACTTGTTCACATTATCATGGTACCCATATGTTGGATTGGCAAAAGAATATCTCATTGTAGCAATATCGAACACTATTACACTCCAATGAGATTCTACGAGGTAAGGAGGATACCAAAATTACCAAAAAATAGGTTTGAGGTATCTTAGAAGAAACATACTAAAGAGTTTCTTAACATGGCATGCCATCATAAGATATTGTACCAAATCCAAATTACAATTCCTATTGCATGGGCACACATCCACAAGGGATGTTCTCTCCTAGATCAACACCACAAATAGGAGAGATTCTATGATGAATACATTATCTTATTGATCAAAAGGAAGGGTTACAATAAGTTTCAGGCCATCTGCTTGCAAAAAAAGTATGAAAAATTCAAAGTGTTATGACTTTATAATATATCTTAACACAATGTTTATCACATGATTGTTTACCTCCTTGTGAAGATATGAAAGGACTAGAATGTCCTCATTAAAGTGAAAGACACTAAGCTCCTACTACTGGTCCTTCTTAGAGATATCAAAGAATCAAAGGACGGGCCAAGCATCTCTAGGGGTTCACAATTGCGCTGATGCATGCTAATGTACCTTTCATTAATCTTCAAAGCCTTTGTCTCACATGTATCCCTTTCTTATTGGGTTACCCTTGAGCGTTTAGCCTTGTTTTGTGGGAATATGAGGGCTCATCTATGAATCAATCACCTTCACCTTCTTTCTCTTTTTGATAGGAGGGCTCTTCAAAATCCCCTTCATTTTTCTATCCATGATGCCATCTAGGCTTAGCAATTTGTTATACATAAATTTGAGAAGCCTAAGGCATGTGAAGTCCCTTGGCATAACTATGACCTTGTACACATGAGCTACCAAAATTTAGGTGTCTTGAAAAAATTCGATGAGTAGCTTCATGTAGGCAATCCAATACTAAAAAATGCCAACGGAAGCCCAGATTGCTCCTTTCAAGTATGTATTTCATAACCCTGGTGAATGGGAGCTTGGGGTTATTAAGCTCATGGCGATCCATAGTCCTCTTTAGCTCCTTGAGGATAGAGCTATGCCATTGGTATCGCTTCCATCAAGCTCTCATATGCAATGTAAGCATGCTCTTCCTATAATCATATCCTTGCTGCATGCTCTACCCAAAGGCCTATCCTTAGTGCAATGTGGGGGTCTCTCAATGATAATAGTTTCAAAGGAGGCTGCTTTGTCCTAGCCATCTCTATGAAAAAATACCAAGACAATATTACAACTCCAGATGGTGAAAAATGGCAAAAAACTAGAAAGATTGGATGAAAAAGGTTGAATCTGCACAATGTGGAGGGAAGGGGGGTGTTCAAAATCACAAGCCATCCCCTCACATTGTGTGGCTCTTGCTCGAAGTGTTGAGAAATCCGGATCTAGAGCTAGTTAGCTATGGTGGACGCAAATCAAACACACGATACATGATAGAGGGAAGAGATTGTAACTCAAGTGAATTAGGCTCCAAGATAGATTAGCTTGGACTCATAAAGACAATCTTGAGTGACTCAATTGATAGTACCATTACATTGAAATGAGTGTCAAGTACATGCCTTTATAGTTTTGTGGATAGTACCACTTTTCCTCTCTATGCTTATGGGATTTTGGACATCTACTCCTAGAGCATACATCATTGTCTCTCTCTCTCTCTCTCTCTCTCTCTCTCTCTCTCTCTCTCTCTCATACAAAGCCACTTATGGGCAAGCCTCTTTTGGGCGCACATCCAACCTCTATGGGCATTCATGTTAAGCATCATTTGCTATTCTCAACACCCCCCTTCAAATGATGAGTCTCTACCCTTGTTGGTTTTTGCCCCCCCTACATGTAGACATGGACCAGGAGACTAGCTCTTTGCCAGCCTAGTCAAGTTAAGGCTTGAAACTTTACATCTTTGGTAGGGTTTTTACATCCACTATGGGAAGTAGATCCACTCAGGGAATTCGAGATCCTTTATGGGAAATTTTTGCAAAAAATTTTGTCGGTTTGTAGCAGCGGGAAATATTTTCTTCATCCTTTTTGTTTTGTTGCTTCTTTGGTAACCTTTGATCTTCTTCGTATTTTTTGGAATTCTTTATCTTCATGCTCCTTGGCTTTTGCTATGCTCCTTATCCCTTTTGTCGATGTGTGGTACTTCTCTTTTTGCTTCAATCTTCTTGACATGGTCGTTTCGCTTCATGCTTTTATACGTGAGCACACTGATGGATACATGAGCTTTGTCTGACAAACTCTCACACATGAGATGAATTTCGGAATACATGGTTTTTGGGTTTTCATTTGGCATTGACTTTCCTTTTGAACACTTGTGCAAGCAAATCATTTCATGCGGGAAGGTCTTACCACGAGTATACTCGGGCAGTGTCTAGTCTCTTACAAGAATAGGATTTCAATAGAGACTCTAATCACAGGTAACCTCTTAGGATTTTTAATAAGTAATTATCAAGAGTATTAACAATCTGTTCTTTAAGTTCAAGCCAAGTTGAGACACATATGGTGTGAAAGCTAGTTAAATGTGAAGGCAATTTGATGATGCACTGTGAGATGAGTAGGCTGGTTTGAAGAGATAGAGTGTGAAAATAGGCTTGTGATTGGAGTGGTTTTGGAGAAGGAGGTGTGAATGGGCTTTATAACCTAAGGCTTAGATTACTAAGGCCTTTTTTTAAAAGAAAAGAAAGAAAATAAAACGAAAGCAATAGCTTATCTGTTGGCACCGATTTCCTTCCATGAGGACATCGATGATGCGTTGACTTGCCGAGAGACCCGCTAAATCTAGACTTCTTCCCCTAAGCTTCACGCTGCGCACATACAAACTTGAATTGATGATGAGCTTGGTGATGAGCAGATCAACGTTTTTAGTAATGCATCCAGCTCCTTCTTTGATTCAGCAAATCTTTCTTTGTTAGCTCTCGTCCTTGAGCATGTGAAGCAGGGTTGTCTTGTCAGCGTTGTCGAGACAAAGGAACAAAATCTTGGCCTCTTTCTGCCATAGCCTGAGGGAGGCGAGGATGCCGTAAAACCAATTGAACAAGAACATGATGATGGGAGCATGGACAGAGGGATCAGCCAGATCTGGTGACTGCAAGGCCCGCCTTAGAGATTCTTCGCAACGAGATGAAAGCAAGCTAAACGCAGACGTAGTCTTCCCTTCTTTCTTCTCTGACAGCAGTCGTCTTCTCCTTCTTCTTCTTCTATTGCAAGAACAACTACATACCTTAGGTAGTAAGTAGCCTTAGTAGTAGATACCCACCATCATTCTTTCTCCGACCTCTTAGATGACCTATGGGTAAAAATATCACTGCGAGCTCTCCCACTCTCCAGAAATCTATTCAGAAAGTACGCCTCCTTCACCAAAAAATCAGAAACCTTGCAGAGTTAAATGCTGAATTGAAAGAAGTGGAATTTCTGGTCTCTAGAATGGACTTGACTAGGAGCAGTCAGCTACAAGCTCTTCTCTTCTATGTCATCTCTTCTCTTGAGCTCCACAATCTTGAACCTCTTGAGATCCTTCTCCTCTTATGCTGTAGTGGATAGCTTTGATGGATGAAGAAGATGATAAAGGAGTTTGAGAAAAGTGCACATACTAACCAACTAGCTCAGTTGGCTCTGATACCATGTTGAGAAATCCGGATCTAGAGCTAGTTAGCTATGGTGGACGCAAATCAAACACACGATACATGATAGAGGGAAGAGATTATAACTCAAGTGAATTAGGCTCCAAGATAGATTAGCTTGGACTCATAAAGACAATCTTGAGTGACTCAATTGATAGTACCATTACACTGAAATGAGTGTCAAGTACATGCCTTTATAGTTTTGTGGATAGTACCACTTTTCCTCTCTATGCTTATGGGATTTTGGACATCTACTCCTAGAGCATACATCATTGTCTCTCTCTCTCTCTCTCTCTCTCTCTCTCTCTCTCTCTCTCTCTCTCTCTCTCTCTCTCTCTCTCTCTCTCTCTCATACAAAGCCACTTATGGGCAAGCCTCTTTTGGGCGCACATTTAACCTCTATGGGCATTCATATTAAGCATCATTTGCTATTCTCAACACGAAGCCCGCGCCCCCCTTTTAAAAAAAAAAAAACCTCAAAGCTCCCAGCCCCTTCCCCCTTGCATTGGCTTGGACCAACACAACATAAGGAGAGGGCACTCTTTGAGCTCATGGGCATTATCACATTGTTAGACTTCGTGGATGGAAAAGAATCTCTATGGAGAAGAGCACCAATAATATTTGAGATGAGAAGGATACAGAGTTGTGATATGCATGCAACATGTGAAATAAAATTTTTAATTTCAAATTTGAGCTATATAAGGTTATTGCATGTGCTAATGTCACTCAATGCCATGTTAGTATTAACGTGTGCTCACACATGTGAGGATTAATGGTGTACATATGATTGCACACGTATTTGTTGTGCAATATCCAAGGCTATAAAGGTGTGATCCAATGGTAGATCCACTCCCTATTTGTGATCTCTCTCTCTCTCTCTCTCTCTCTCTCTCTCTCTCTCTCTCTCTCTCTCTCTCTCTCTCTCTCTCTCTCTCTCTCTCTCTCTCTCTCTCTCTCTCTCTCTCTCTCTCTCTCTCTCTCTCAGAGGTCCTTGTCTTCTCCTAAGGTGTTGCCCTCGTCCTAACTTGTTTTTTTCATCAATTCTTGTTGTGGGGGACTGTGAACTTGCACAAGGTGAGGGAGTGCTCTTTGAAAAGCAATAGCCCCCCCTCCCTCACCCCCTTTTGCATTATGCGAGTTCCAAGGGGTGACCTGTACAATGCGAGGGGATGCCTTGAGATTTTGCACACACATATTCCCCCTTCTCTTCCCCTTCCTCTCCCCCCTTTCCCTTTTGTATTGTGCAGGTCCTCACCTTTGGGCCTAATGCCAATTGGAGTTTCTTATATAGTTATGTGTTTGCAGATGGATGCTATCAAGGCGTAGCATGAGGAGGAGGATTAAGGGTTGTGAGGAGTGAACACACTCCTAACACTCCTCCATAAATGCATGCGAGGAGTGAAGGTACTCTTAATGCTCCTCCATGAGAAAGTCTAGGAGGAGTGAAGGCACCCCTAGCAACATGCTTTTAGATTTCCTTTCTCGAGTAGGACAAGAGCTTTTGATACTATAGGTGTCTCAGGTGTTTTCCATTATTGCCTACGTGGAGAAATAAATTGGAGCCTCACAAGTGTACCTCAAGGAGAAATAGGCCACATTTATGGAGTGAATATCTGCTAGAGAAGTTCACGTTGAGGGCTTTTGGTATATTCGTATGAATGATGCCTTTGTTGAAAAGCCCCCAAGGAAAAGGCTCAATAGGGTAGAGTTGAGGGTTCCTTAGGACATGAAGAAGGAAGATTTACAATGCCTCACATATTATCCAAAGTGTCATGTCATGGAGCACTTTAATGGGTTTGTTTGCTTTTGATACGTCTTGCTAGGGGATGAAGGGAAACACATTGTCCAAGATCTAAAAGATACACAATAGCTTGTTGAAGTGGAGATAGATGAGGTGCAAGAGGTCTCCCAGCCCCAATAGATGTAGCCAATGAGAGAGAGAAAAGTGGTTAACTAGTTGTTGAAGCTTTGAGAAGGGAGAACACCAAGGTGGGTTTAATTAATGAGCAATAAGTTAAGGAGGATGATGGTGAAGTTCCTAGAGCTTTGCTGCCCACCTTTTCATATTGGTGAAATGTAGTGTGATCTCCAAAGCTCTTTTTAAAATTAGGGAGGACTATTGCTTAGCCATTATTGCACATAATCTCAAAATAGATTCTAACTTTATTATTCTAGATTGGGATAAGTATCCACTTATGGATTCAATTTTCTGGGATACAAAATACTATTCTGCAATAGAGACTTTGACTATGATATACAACGATGGACTCCAATATGAGTTAACCCTTCCTTTGGAGGAAGAGTTCGATGCAACATAGGAAAAATTGAAATGCATCTCACTTGGGAAGATCACTTGACTCAGTCTTTGTAGATCCCAATCAAGCATCTAGATATGAAGTGACTTCTAAGTCTTTGTAGATCCCAAATAAGGACTTGACTCCTAAGTCTTTGCAGATCCCAATCACGCATCTAGATATAGAGTGAGGAGTTGCTAGTTTTAAATAAAAATCAAAAGGTTTGTTTCACAAGCTATATTCATTTGGATATCTATTGATTTCCACAATAATTTTACTATAATTCACTAGGTATGTTTGCTATTTTTTAGCTTTTTGTATACAAAGATGGGTTCATCGGTTGTGTAGCCAGCAATTCATATAAGGACTTTGCCTTAGGCCATCATACCAAATACCTCACGGATCCAAAGTTTGTTATTTTCCATTGTAAGTTTCTGAAGGGACAATGCAAGTTTCCTCTTTTTACATTGAAGACCTTATCAAGATATCTTGGAGGGTATCCTATTAGGAAGAATATAGAGAAGATAATGTTTTTGGAGAAACATAAAGCTATATGAATTTATGGTCAAAGACCCTGATTGTTGCCATGTACAATATAGTAGTGTATGCAACATTTGGCTTGACGAGTGAGATCAAGGATCCAAATGTGCTCACAAAATATAGAAAAAGATGCATACTTAGAAGGAGATCAATTCCAAAAATTAATCAACAATCTTTAAAACAACTAGAGGAAAAATTATATGATGAAGCTTGGCCATCTTCAAAGAGACCATGAGTAGAGGAGTGAGCTTGATTATTGTATTAACACTTTACTAAGAAATAATGTTTAAAAAAATAGATATATTTTATTATTGTAAAAGATCATTACAAAAATTGATGTGTTCTTTCATGTTAATATTTCTTTAAAACTCCATAAGTATTTATTTTATTGTGTATGGGCTTATGAGGAATTGCTGTTTATGGGTATCCAAGCCTTTCCTTGTCTTTGTCTAGTTTGTCATTGCCACATAGTATGTTTCATTGCTGCATTAGAAATTTCCCACAATTCCTTTCTTCTTCATCTCTCTAACTATTGTATTTCTTTGTTAATTTCAAAAGTTCTTAGTGATTCTTCTCTATTCAATCTATGGACCCAGTCTATGGACAAGCTTTCTATATGTCTATTTGTGTGATTTTTCTAAACTCTTAGCTTTCTCTACTTCTTCATTGTGTCTTGTATGCTTGAAACAATCGGTATGAGCTTGATAATTGGTTTTCTCCATACCTTGAGTGTAACAAACCAGGGGGTGTGATTATACATCATTTCTTATCAAAGCATAAGAAAGGATACTAGATTAGTGTTGTACTTTCAATTAAGAGATTATACTTTATCAAATATTATGAAGACAATGTATCACATAGTGTGTGATGTATCATGTATTAATGTATCCATGCACTAACGCGATGACTTTTACACTCGTCCAATGCTGTTTCCAAGGTCAAATAGTCATGTGAATTCTATGGATGTATGTCACAAAACTTAATATATCTAAATACTTTCAAATATTCACCTTTCATGATCGTGTTCCACCACTGTCAGCGTAGTCAACAACTACGTTATGGGTGCACTTCCACATATTGAATTGAATTCCTTAAGTGAATTTTATTACTTCACAAGAATTATCTGAGGGTGGTGCATATAAAAATCTTTGTGCTTTTATACCTCCAACGTAAAGTTTTTTTGGCATGTCTTGACCATCCTTTGATCTTTTCTCATTCTTTTCAATGTTAATGTTTTCATTATGAAAATCAATGTCTGACAATGCTTTCTCAAGTGGTACAATTACCTTGACCTATGTAGACCTAGATTGCATTGTCCAAGAAAGATATACAAGAAAAGTAATTTCTTAATGATTTTGCATAGACCATGCATTGTGCAAATATGGACTCTAGATACGGGAATATCTAAAATTTCTTTAAAATTTGAACCTTTGAGATGTCTGTTAGGTGCCCTTTTCAAAATATTTTTATCAAGTCTCTTTGCAACACACATGCAATATATGTACGGGCTCTTTGAATTGGACCCTTTTGAGACATTATACATGCAATTTAGGGTCTCTAGATCACCTACTTGTACATACCTCTCTACTTTGAATCATATGAACCCTTTCACATCCAAGATTCTAATTTTTCTCTACGCACTAATGATTTGGGGTGTGCTTGTCTTATGAAAAATCTAATGCAAGGTTTCAAATTCTCATACATAACTTGGAATACACACATATTATAAGCATGTGACGCTCATACTATTAGCACAGATAAACTTTCAATATAAATATATTTCTTACCTCAAAGGACCCTAGAGAGAATAAATTGTTCTTAGATTGGACACTAGAACCATTTTGGATTTTTCTTTGAAATTGTTGGATTGAGTGCTCTGTTCATTAGGGTGATGATAGCCCATTCTAGCTTTGTATCCTTCACAATCTAGCACTCATTGAGCTTGAGTACAGATTTTAGGATACTGTCACATTCATTTGAAGTTACCTCAAATAATGCAATAGAGTATGATTGTAAGGCCTCCAAGCTATAAAATATATTGTTATATATAATCCATTGTCTACCTTGTAGCTCCATAGTATGTATCTCTGATATAAATAAAGGTCCTAAGACCTATAGAACTTGATCATTCACTTATTTTCACATTCTTTTGAGTGGTGTTGGGCTTGGCAATATTGATTCGTGCAACTTAGATTTGTCCATCTTCTCTTGCTCTAAAATAGTCTTCTTGTTTAGGCACAGTTTATGCTTACATTACTCTAATATTAGCCTCAAAATAAGCGTTCTCATTCTCTAACAATTCTCTTTCTAACTTATGTACATTGTTAATGGTGTACAAATGCCGTGTGTATCCTAAGTGGACATTATGACTATCTCTAACAAATCTTACTAAGGATGTAATATCCCTAAATAGAGGCATGTAATTATGCAAAGAATCTTTTGGATATAGTTTTCAATCAGTCCATAGATTTATATACCTTTTTTCTTTGTGACCTACACAATTCTTTGGATATAGAATACATGAGGTAGGGTTTACTTTTCTTATATAATGGCACATACTCGTGCTCAAGCTCAATATGGAGGTATGCCTCTCTCTTGTATCTCTTTGATGATGATTCGGGCACTGCCATCTTTGTTTGTGATGTTGATTCCACCTAGCCATCTCCATTTGTGATGTTAATTCGGCCCTAGCTATCCTTGTTCATTCTACCCCCGTTTGTGATGTTGATTTGGCTCCAACTATCCCTATTTGTGTTGTTTATGAAGTTGCTTCCAAAAATTGAGAGAGAATATATGGAATGTTTCAAAATATAACATGGCAAACACAACACAAGGTTTCACGGAGTCTTTTGGCTCTTCTTGTGATAAAGAGAAACTAAGCCATTAATCCCATTCAATCTAGATATAAGCCATCAAATTCAGAGCATCAAGTGCTTAATTCCAAGTATCGACATCTAAACTCTTAGTTAGAGCTAATTGACAACTTAAATGCTATGATCTAATTTGTGTATTTTGAAAAAATAGATAAAATGTTAATTTTTTATTTTTAAAAAAGTAAAATTAAAAAAATTTGACTTTTTGTCATTTTTCATGATTTTTGAATCTCCTCACTCCATGTTGAGGTGGAATTTCTTACAAGCCCCAAACTTGAGTCCAAATCTCCCCTAAGGTGAATTCATATTTATAGGTGCATTACCACTAGGGATGAGATGTAGATATCACATAAGTATTTTGGAATTTAATAATTGCAAAGTCAAGCATTTGTAGCCTTAGATTTGTGGGAAGAATACAAATAATTAATCCAACTTTTTTACACAATTTTAGGAAACCCAATTTGTTCTTACCTTCATCTTGTCCAAACTCCATAAATCTCCTAAACTCATTATTTGATGTAGAATTAGTCAATTTGGCCATCTAGATGAGATTTCACCAAGGAATACGAGAGTTAGAGCACAAGCTAGTGCCTCTTTCAAATATCCTCAAATCCATTTCTATCCATCTCCACTTACTATGAAGCAAGAGGATGTGAGGTCTCATCTAGAGGCCATGGAGAATCTCTCTCGAATTTATAATGTATGGACATACCAAATTTCATGAAGCTTCTTATTGATATGCTAATCCTTCAAGCTGAATTGCACTTGAATTCTAGCTGCGTATCATCATCTGTATAATATAGAATGGAAAGAAAATACTAACCATGTATTATAATCTATATAACATGTAAAAAAAAGTAAGACTAGACCTAAAAATAGATATGCATGGCGAATGAAAGATGACCTAATCCCAGGAACGAAAATTGAATTAAAGAAATAATGTTTGTTGCCTCTAATCTTTATCTTTTTTTGTAATCAAGTGGCTACACTAGTGGCTAACCACTTGTTTTATTGATCCACTAACCTAGGTTCAAATATCATTTTTTAATTCCTATACTAAATGATTGCCTTGATGTAGGAATTGACCATCTAGTCACCATGTGTTCAACTTAACCAATTGAGCTACATCCATTTGGTCCTAATATCTATGTGTGTGTGTGTGTGTGTGTGTGTATGATGTTGAGAATAGATGAGAATGTCAACTGACACGCTAATAATAGAGGAGGATTGTGGGTGTATAATAATGGGTCTCCTTAGTAATACAACCTTTGAGCAACACACCAATCAATCAATCGACATCCATGTTATCATGATATCAAACTTGATGGCTTTCAAGATAAAGCAAATATCTCTCACATTAACATTATTCCCATAATAGATAGCATCTTGTCTTTTCATCTTAGCCATGATCAAATTTTCTAGATGTCTATGTGCATTCCTAGCATAAATATGATGCGATTGTAGATGGTGAAACACATGCTAATTTTGATGATTCTACACATTGAAAAGCTCTCTAGTCTAGACAATAACATGCACAACATGCATGCCTCCATGGCCAATAGAACCCAAGCATGACTAAGGTGGCCATTGTGAATAGATTGTATTCAAAATCAATGGCAGTCCAAACTTCCTTCACAAGTCCCATCCCATTGCCCATGTGACGACGATTGATCTTTGAGGTCCTTTGCATTAGGAAAAAAATGAACTCCATTTTGAGCCTTTAACACCCTCCCCTTAAAACAATGAAAAGTGGATAGAAAAATACTAAAATAATCATCATTTCCAAAGGATTTTTCCATTTTTTTCTCTCCTCATTTCATAGTCATTTTTATGTCTAATTTTTCTATTCAAATATAGATTAGTTATGAAAGTGTGATGCTTTGTTTTCAATTCAAAATGATTAATAGATGTGGCATAGTTTACTTTTCAATGGAAAATGAGAAAATGGAAATTTAGGAGTTCTCTTTTATATTTTTTGGGGATTTTAAATATGATAACTTCTAATCAAGAAACAAAAATATTGGTTAAATTTCAATATTTTTGATGATGCATTTGGAGATAAAATTGAATTCTCTAAAAATTGAAAACACTTGAACATCCCTTCTCTCGGTGCTCTTTTTCTACATTCAAATTATCCTAACGCTCTATTGTCTCCTCTTCTCAATGTCTATCCAATCTACCTCCACACACAAAACTAACCCATTTTCTTTAATTTTGGTTGTAATATTCTCTCTATTCATTCTATAAACCAACATTCATTCAACAAAATTGTGTAGCTCCAATGATACCTCCTCAACTCGAGCTCATAGTTAATAAACAATATCCTATCCATCTATGTCTTTCTAGTCTATCTTTACACATTGACCCCTCTTATTCTTCACTAAAAAAAATCGCGAAGTGTGTGTCTATCTAGTCTACCTTCACACACTCAACTACACCATAAATCAACATTTACTCAACCAAATTGTGTAACTCCACATGATTTAGCATGCTCATATTGATAAGTTGTACAACATTACATGGAAATGGGATTGAAGCATGAAGATTTCTAAGTGGATGGGACAATCTATCCAATTGATCCCCTAACAAATAGCCCTCCTACTTTCTTAGGAATAAGTAACTTTGTGAAATATATGTGTGAAGATGTTAAGGGATTGCTTGGTTATATGAGGTATTGAATTGGACTTGACGGAACGCTTGTTGTTTCAAGTGCTTCATCAAATTTGGCAATGGCTACCTCTCACATAGCTTATACATTCTTTGAACTCATTGATCTCTTCATTTTTCTCCCAATCCACATGAAAGAAAGAAGGAATGAATAGATGAGGGTATAGTGAACTCACCACCTTACCTTCTCCTCAACACCATGAAGTGAAAGATCAATGGTGGCTCCATGATCCGTGCGATGGTACTCGATCCGCCTCCTCTAATCCATAACTTCTGATATGATTTGTGAGCACTCAATCCACTAGAGGAAATTCGAAGAAGAAGAGAGACCATTTGATTTCTCCTCTAGTCTACTCGACTCTCACCCATGAAGGAGAAGAAAAGAAGAGCACATGCAAAGAAGGAGCTTCACCTCTCAAGTCCCTCACTCTCTCCCTCAATCTCTCACTCTCACACTCACTCCCTCACTCGCAAGTTGGAGCACAAGTAGATAGAATAGACGTAAGAAGAAGAAGAATCCTCTCAAATTTGCACACTACAAGAATGAGCTTATTTGTTCACTTTTCTATTTTTTTAAACATGGGGTTTGAAGTTTGGGCTTCTACTTAAGTTGGGTGTCCGTATCCCTTGTTTGGCTCTTGACTAGTCTTACCTAATAGATGCATACATATTAGATTACACCAACTGCCATGAAAGTGAATGAATGATGGTGCCCATATCCTTGCCAAGCTATGGGTCCTTCTACATAACAGAAAATGTTAAAACTTACATGGGCGCTATGCCCAAAATCTAAATTAATATTACAATTAATTATATGATTGTGGTCTTTGACAAAAAATTATATGCCTTGTGCCCTTTGCTTGATTTCCAATCCTCTTTACTTTTTCTACCTTTGCATATCCTTGTTATCCTGCTAGTTTTCGTCCTATGGTTAACTTACCCCTCTCCTAGATGAGTGCTAGTCCCATGGCACTCTTTATCAGAGGTAGTATGCTTTAGCTTGCACCAAAGATGAAGAATATTAGGGATAATTGTGGGATCATTGTCAGGAGAGTGGTGGTTGTTGCTAGAGCTTGGTTTGTATGCTAAAGTTGTTGAAAGATCATTGTGGGAATTGGATTTTTTTTGCACTTTGGATGCCAATTAGAAAGTGGTAATGTGGATTGAATGCAACTCATGGAATTAGGATCTCTTGGTGGGAGGCCGTTTGGAATCAATTAGACTCGTTGAAGTTGCTTGAAGCTAGGCACCATATGGGATGTTGGCTTGATGTCAAAGTTGCAAGTTGCTACATTCACTTGTACCTATGCATGCAAACTTCTCTAGCTCTCTCCCTAGGGAAGTGCTAGTTTGATTGCATGCATAGGATGTATGTATGGATTGGAAGATGGGTCAAAACTTGATGCAAAAGCTAAAGTATTGTCCTACACTTGAGGATCCAATTCATATATAGGTTATGGTGTGATTATTGTGGGAGTACATGCATTTTAATTGGCTATTACATAGTTAAAAGACATCATGATGGCTTCCATTTGTCGATCTCTCAATGAAGTAGGACATCGGTTGTTGATGAGTAGGTGATGGGAAGTATTATCATTGCTATTGAGGGATAGAGGAGACAATGGAACATCATGAGAAAAACCTCAAATATTGTGCAACCAATGGATTTACATTCATGGATATGACGGCGGAGGTTCCTCTTAATGAGAATAGAGATTACGATGCTTAGTAGGACCTCTAGCATTGAGCAAGGTGTAGCATCCCCTGTGCATAAGAACACCCCTCCCCTCCCTTTTTATTTTTTTTTCAAAATTAACTCAAAATTTTTTACCTCTCTCTCTCTCTCTCTCTCTCTCTCCCTGTTGCCGACAGCATGTCGAGAAGAGAAAGAGAGAGATGGAGTAAGAGAGGGAGAGGGGGGCATGCACCCCCCCAGGTGTGGGGTGGCAGCCGTTAAACGGCCGTCTCCCCCCTTGTGAACCACCCCCCTCCCCACTATTTAAGAGGAGAGTCCCCCCTGCTCCGTCTTCAGCGCCAGCCCCCCTGCTTTGCCTGACGTGTCATGCTGCCAAATGCCGCCATGTACCCTCACCACCATCATTTTTGCCATCATAATGTGATTGAGGAGGAGGAGATGATGTCGAGCTCGACTGTCAGAAAAGAAGAAGCTAGAGAAGCTTCCTAGAAGCTTCCACAAAGAGCCTTCTTAAGGGTGCTTCACCCGCGAATCGTGTAAAGGACACAGTTTGTCTGTGAAGGGAGTTTCCTTGCAGGAAGGGAGGACTGCCAACTTGCAGAAAATTTCAGCACACCCTCCACCTACCCGACTTATTCCCAAGTCCCAATTGCGATGGCCCCAACGTGCCACACAAGAGGAGCACATGCGGGAGTAAGAGGAGCCCATGTAGGAGTCCCCACCCAAAGCGCAAGAACCGATAAAATCCCTCTTGCGGATGTTCAGGTTCCATCAAATTCACCCTTTTTGTTTTCGCATGATATGGGCGCATTAAGTATAAATTCGCATAGGGAAAACTTAATTGCATTATTAGAACGCTTTGTTTTAAAAAGATCATAGGAATGTTTGAAAAAGTTTTAAATTGCATGACAAGGTACTTATAATTCTCACACCATCATGATGAAAGGTTGCATTTTTGGATATATGGTTCATGTGTTAAAAGATGCACTTAGGCAATAATGTCCTAGTTGCATCTCGCATATAGGTTAAATATAAATTGGGATGTTCTTGTGCATTGGAAGGTTGCATTGGGTAATTTACGTTGGAAAAGAATGTATTATGTTGTATACAATGCATTTGTGCAATAAAAATCCCTTGTGACGACCGTAAATAGGTTAATTCATAGAAGGGTGTTTAATTAAAGAATGGAGAGGAATAAAATAGTTATATTTTATTTAGAATTAGCATAAGCAACTGCATTCTTATTCGCGTGACTTGCATGGGAAAATAATAGATTATGTTTTTGTACGTAGCAAAACTTGCACGCATAAGCAACTTGCATGCATAAGTAGATGTATGAAAAGAAAAAGGGTTATATTTCATTTGATGAAAAGCATATAGGATGCAATACACATGAAATGATAGTTACATTCAATATGAAAGATAGGCTAAGTTAAGTTAAAATGTTGCTTAGTATTGCGCTTGCAGAGTTAATCCAACATTCTCGTACTTAGATCGTTCTATGTTGTGAGTAATGAGAGGGTACCAGGCCTTAGGACACGAATACTAGTAATATGGACAAAGGGATGTAATTCCTCAAGATAGGCACTGCTACCTATCTCGTGCAGCTAGTCTACAAGGTCAGATGCTATAGCAACTAAATCATAAGATGCTACTACTACATCTTAGGCCAAGGGAGATGAGATCTAATTACAAGCTAGATTCATTCAGAAGTCGAGTAGTCGCCCTACTACAACTCTCTCTCTTGGGGACCGATTTTTCAAACTTAGGGAAATTGTGAATTGCCAAGAAGCAAATTGACCAACCGAGGATGATGGGGTTGTCGAAGATCTATTTGACTATAGTACAAGGAGACCTAAGGTAATGATAATTGGGGTCGGTAGGGTATAAACCCTAACCCAAAGAAAAAGGGAAAACAAGCAACCTAGCTGCCAAGCCCTTGGAATCTTGCCAAGTCGCGAACGATCCAGGATCGAATGCTGGGAGTATTTGGGAAGAAGGAATCGCACCTTAGTAGTTGGTCGTACAAACGACCACAGAAATTATCGTGATTGTACACTTAGGTACATTGTTTGAACTTCTTTGCTCAAGGAACTAATTCAAGGCCAAACACTTAATGCTTCAGGTTAATAGCGTGGAGGGAAAGGCAGGTTCGGTTATCTCCGATTGCCTGCCTGGCCCTATCCAAGGGGGTTGTTTAGCCTCGCTGGGTACATGGATCGAACCCGTCGCGAGAGGTCTCTCTGTGGGTATTGCTTGGAGCGGGAGGATGCTTGCATGCCAGGGGAGGCTCTGGCCATAAATTCCTTGCCTTTGGATCTTACACAAGAGGCCGACGTGACTCGAGATGGGATCTCGAAGCCCGTGTACTAGTCTACGGGTGAAACTTAGAATAGCAATCCTGATGATTGCTGGGGTAGCCTTCGGGCAAGATACTTGATGTATTCCAAGACTATGATAAATAAAGATCAGATATTTGAAAAAGGAACTTGCTTGACTTTGTTTTTTTTAAATGTCAGTGCCTAAGTTACGTGAAGGAACCTGTGTTTAAATTGGGTAATTAAGGAAGCTGCCTTTGCATGTCAAACATAATGTGGTAGGTAATTAGATAACTAAGCAACCCGAGGAAAGTGCGGTGGAGGTGACTTGGGTCCGTCCTACGGATGGGTGGTCCTGGTTAGCTGGAAACTTTTCTCAAAAGACGTGATAACGAGACTGTGAAGACCTAGAGTCAGTAGAGTTAGAATCCCGATTTATGCTGGTTTAGGGAAGCGGAACGGGACTATGCCTTAAGGGCAGAAAGGTTGAGCTTCGCATCCCTCTCGTTTCCCATTCTCCATGAACCAAGTGCAGCATAAATCCGCTTTGACTCAGTTGTTCCTACGCAAAGTGGTTCATCTGGAGCTTGACGCTAGCTACTTCCTAGAGACTTGGCTGACAGGAAAGAACCCCTGACTTCAGGTTGGTCCTAAGTGGGAACGACCGAATACTTTTGCTTCGGGTCAGACTCGGGAAGACCTAGATTGCAAAATTGTGACATTCTTGCGAGTGCCAGGTGGTGCTTTCTAGACTCCTCTCCCGATGGACTGCTAAGACGTGTCCAAGAAGTGGACAATCGGACACGTGACAGTTGGTATTAGAGCGAACCAACGAGATCTAATGATTATAAGGGAACTTAATGGAGGAAAATAAAGGGAATAAGGGGGTAAACAAGGGAGGATGAGTAGAATAGAGCAGTGTTTTCTATTGAAAACATTTCTTTATGCTAGGTTGGAGAGTCACGAAGCATGGAGCAAGTTCTTGGTGTTTCAGGTCATGTTCATGATTGCAATGCATGCTTCAAATTATTGTCAGAGGCTTGGCATGATGAATATTGTGGACCACGTCTATAATCCTTCGCACGTGTATGCGGAGTGGAGATGGATGGGAGACTCAAGAATATACTACATAGCAGCCCACCGACTCGCATACCTTCAGGCCAACTTGAAGAGTATCAAGTGGATGGAGGATTTAAAGATCGTGAAGCTGTTCATCTTTGTCGAAGCTTGCGTAAACGAAACTTTGCATGTTAGCAGTCGACAAGTCAAGCAAAACAAGTATGTCTATGAAGAAGTGACCCAGGTGATCTTTGCTGACAGAATCAAAGTGTTAGGGTGCTATGAGAAGAATGGGTATCAAAGAAAGGGATACCCCAAGCTTCCTATGACTTACCGTTTCCTGAAAATCCATGACCCCACTCCGTATTATTATTCCGTCCCTATAGCTGATTGTAACACAATCCTATTTTCCCCAAATTGATGTATCAATCAGCCTGTCCTACTTATCCAAAATAAATGTACTCAAGGGGTTATGCCTTCATGAATAAATAAGACTTTTTACAATTGTCTATCTTGATCATAAATGTTACCTAAGGTGTTAAGTGATTAAATCACTTAGCTAAAAAGCTGTGCTAGTCATATTAACATAATATAGGAACGTATGATAAGATGTTAACATAAATGAGAGCAGAGTTTTGAGCCCGGAATGTGCCTAAAATTTGCAAAAAAATCTAGAATTTAGGGGAAAAATATTCGACATCGAAGGCGGCGGCTGCAGGATGGTTTTAAGTACAAAGTGAAAGACGGCTTTTAAAAGGCGCCAGAGCGACACTTGTGGATTTTTGATAATTTTTTTGACTGCCATGCAGGATGCTGGGAGCTGCCAGTCAGTGCGGGATGTCAAGACGGTCACGCATGATTTTTCAAAGGCTGAAACAGAGCTCGGACGCGAAAGAGGCAAAAAATGGGCCAAAATTTGACAAGGTGGACCAAAATTTAAGACCAAAAGGGGGTGCCCTTTGGGAGGAGGCACCTCCCCTCCCTCATTTCTTCATGTGGCGTGGATATGGCGACGCCATCAGAATGGCGCCGAAAAAATCGCCATCCCCCCCCCCTCCCCAAATCATGATTGGAGCATCAAAGTACCACCTACAACAAACAATGCCCGGCAACTTCTCCTTCTTCCTTGATCCTATCACCGGTCCTCGCGCAAGATATGGCTGGCTGCATGAAGAGATCATAATCTATTCTTTCTCTCTCCTCCCTCTCTCTCCTCTCTATGGGCTGTTCATGTGCACTATCTTGAAGGAGAAATCGAGAAGGAGATTAAAAAAAACGGTGACGGAGATTGATGGAGATGCTGAAGATTGATGTGCAGCATGGGATTGAGAGAAATGGAGGCTCCGTCCGCGGGTCATGCAGTCATTTAATGCGTCTCAGGGTTCGTAAAAACACGGTATGATCATTTTTATGAAGAAAATGAAGGGTTTTTGGTATTTCATGATGGTAATGATGTTCTTATTGGATGAAAATTTGTTTGAGTGCTGGTTGCATCATGATTAATTGCTGTTTATCAGAAAATTTTGATTTTGCAATGATTTACATGTGTTATTTAATTCCTGTAAAACCTGAAATGCGGTTTTTAAGTGGTAAAATGGTAGTTTTGTCATTTCGGGTGGGTGAAATGTGTTCCTATGGGGGAGAAAATAAATTGAATATTAGTATGCTGAAGTGATTGGAACAAGAAAAATAAAAAAATAGCATGTTTTATTGACAAATAAATCAGGAAAATGGAGAAAATAAGGAAAAAAATAGAAATACGCTTCACAAAAATAAGGAAAAATATAATGATTGTTTGTGGATGTATGGTAGTGGCAAAGCATGAGGTTTAGCCTCAGTTTACCCTATCTCCTTGTCAAAGTTGGTGATTTACTGCTTTTCATACATCAAAACATGACAAAATGAACCTCTACACCTATACAATGAAAGCAATATCTAAACGTAGGGGGTTGGGATGTTTGAATGGTGCGATTTGTGTGCTGATTGTTGTTGATTTGCTGATGCATATCATGACATAGAGTTTGTTGTATTTTAATTAAGAGGATAGTAGCACGAGTGTTGTCTCAGTGCTATCCTTACTTACATCGTCGCAACGAGTTAATGAATGAGCATTGGAAAGCCTGGATGTGCACCACACGTTTCTGATTGAAAATTATATTTGAGCACTTTAAGATCATCCACTTTTGTATGTGCATGTCAACCACGGTATCAGAATACAAAGGACTAGATGCATAGCACCTGTTTTCGATGACGATGACCCATGCTTGAGTGTGGAAAGGGAACCTAAGCTGTAGGATAGACGTTTGTTTCTTGGGGGATTATTTGGTAAGGACACATGGTATCTCTTGGACTACTTTCAAAATGAAAGAGTGGAGTTTGTTCGTTTGTTCTATATGTTGAGCAGCGCATCAAGGGGCCAATCCCTGCGATATAGGAGAGCTGCAGTGGGGATGCGGTGATTCCACCGAGAGGTTGCCTCCCATGTATGTGATTAGCGTGGCATTGATTGCCAATATGTATGGGTTCTCCCTTTGTGGAGTTTATAGAAAGGGAAATGTTGGACTACAAAACTATAAATGCATAGGTTAGGCTTTAGGACAGTTCGTCCTTTAGCAGCAGATAGACGCTCCTGGCCCGTGAGGCCGTGAGGGTGTGTTTGTTTGTTATGAGCATGAGATCTCGCTAGTGCCATAGCCAGTGCCGGCCCATTTGAGGTCCCTTCAGTGGTGCGTTTGCCAGGAGTTGCCAACAAGTGGTGGTTCTCGAATCTAGGGTTTTTAGGGACCAAAACACTTGGTTTATGTCCTCTGACAAGGACCGTCAAGCCGAAATACAAAAAGCAGAACGTGCTGAGAGGGCTAGCCGGCGATTGGAGATTGTAAGTCGCTATTCTCCTCAAAGGAGCAACCCGATACGCATAAAAAGGCAGTGGTCTTAGTAACCTAACTACTGCACATAGTCCTTTAGGTGCAGAAGGAAGCACAAGTTCTTCCTCTCTTCCACCAAGTCAACCCACTTCAAGTGGGGGTGTGATCCCATCAGTCCAAACTCCTATTGTCAATCCGATTGTCGTCATGGCACAACCCATTGCAATTCCTACAGGGACGTTGGATCTGCCAGCTTTAGGAGTGCCTTTGCCCATTTTTAATGGGTTAGCTGAAGAAGATGCGGAGTTTCACATTTGTGAATTTCAAAGATTAATGTTTAATTACTGCATCTAAGATGAGGGACATCTTATGATGTTCTTTAACATGACATTAAAAGGAAGGACCGTAGTATGGTGTCATAGCATAGAGACTGGAACCATCACTACAATCGACCAATTTTATGCAGCTTTTTGAGGAGAATATGCCCCTGAAAGAGGTAGCCAATACTGGTTGCATGTTTTGAATGTAACGTGCCAAGATCCCCATGAGAATGTGAAAGCCTATGCCAAAAAGCTTAAGGAAGTATTTCATAAGTTACAAACTTACATTCCTATTCCGGCGGCTGCCCAATTGCAATACTTCTTGTATGGATTCGATTTCAATATTCAGGTACAATTGAGTAGTGTGGCTTTGGCTGATATAGACACCGCCATCATGTGGGCAAAAGGAGTAGAGTCCCGATTACAAACAGCCTACTCCTCTCGAATAAATCTTAATGCAGGTCTAGTACCTGGAGGCAATTTACCATTGACAAATGGAAGTCAAGGGATGTCTATGAATAACCCTAATGGGAGAGGAAGCATGGTTCAAAATGTACCTTTGCTGACAGCTCCTCCCAGTGTGACTATGCCTATGGCTAGCCAGTTGGCTCCACCAAATGTTGGAGGCCAAGCTTTGAACCCTAATGTTGTTCCTATGAGTCAACAACCAATGCCCAATCAAATTGTTAGGCAAATGGAACGATGGATAGATGATCAAGGCTATGAGTCGAGTGCCTCTAATGTCCTTGGCAAAGTTAAGGATATGATGAA
This sequence comes from Lygodium microphyllum, assembly GCF_053477565.2. Lineage (NCBI taxonomy): Eukaryota > Viridiplantae > Streptophyta > Polypodiopsida > Schizaeales > Lygodiaceae > Lygodium > Lygodium microphyllum. The sequence goes on along the minus strand of NC_141148.1, from coordinate 100,270,557 downwards.
GCACTACACTGACATGATTTCTGAACAATATCGGCAAATAGCTGTTGACGTCAATTTCCTGAAGAAGCAGCAGAATCTGATAGGGAGTCGACACCTTGAAGATGGTGGTCCCTCAAGATTCAGCTGTAAGTGGTGTAGCGGACAACATTTCCCTAGAAACTGTCCAAATGTTAAATGTGATATTTGTGGGAAGTCGGGCCACTTAGGCGCTACCTATTGGAGTAAGATTAGTTCCCTCCAACAAGGGAGTAAATAGCCAGGTCCAATTAATCATAGAGCGCAAGGTAGTAACCTCCAGCAAAATGATGGACCAAGACAAATACTACAAAGGGAAAAAACCACTATAGAGGAGTTACCACAAGGCAATGGAGTCATCCTTATCGAGGCTCTATGCATCAATGGCGCTGAAACCTCTAACCTACGAGCCGTGACAAGAGGCCAAAAGGCTAAAGAGGTAATAAAGATAATGCAAAACCGATCAAGGAAAACCCTAAGCAAGGGGATAAGGGGACGCAAGTCCTGAATCCTGGCGTGGAAGGTGGACCTCTAAGGCCTGTTGACAAAAAAATAGATCCTAAGAAGGATGAGGAAGTGCCAAGAAAGAAGGCAAGAACTAAAAAAGAAGCACCAAAGCTGGTCCTGAGACCAAAAGAAATGATGGTTTGGCGAGAAAAGCGAGCTTTGGCTACCTATCATGATTTTGATTTAGCAAGTTCTCTTTGCGAAGTCAAACCAGATGTAAACCTCTTACAGTTGATTAAATTATCTCCAGGAGTATGCAAGGAATTCAAGAAGATCCTGTGTATTGGGTATATTGTAGAACCTTTGGGCATAGCACGAGTAGGGGAAGATTGGTTTGACCATGCTGAAAAGAACTACCCTAGGGTTCCAGCTTATATGGATGGAATATTAGTGGAACATGCTATTGTAGACACTGGATCCTCCATCAATATCATGAGTTCAGAGTTGATGGAGAGGTTGGGTCTAGGCATCCAAAAAGATGGCTCCACCCTTCTTAAAACGGCTAATGATGGTCTAAGGCAACCAGAAGGTTGCGTTACTAAAGTTCATGTTCATGTTACAGTTGCAAGTGTAGAATGCTTCTTGGACTTTAGGGTGATAAGATTTGCAGGACGTCTGAGCTATCGAGTCTTGCTAGGTAGGCCTTGGATCTTACGAACAGACTGTCAAGTCGATATACCCGCCATTCGAGTGGTTCTAGGTAGAGGTGCTAATCGAGTAATAGTCGATGCTTACCTTGAGTCTCCTCACAGTGAGAGAGCTCCTTTATCCTCTACTGAATTAGAAATAGCAGATGATCCACCTGGTAGTGAGACATCATCCAACGATGAATCTAAAGAGGGGTCCACTACAGAGGATATTTATCAGATAACTCTAAATGAGCCGATAGAGCCACAAGATAGGATGAGAGACACGGATGTGATTAAGTTGGACCTTGGCATGCCGAATGATTCGCGGGCAATTAAATTAGGTTCCATGCTCAGTTCACCAGAAAGGGAGGACTATGTGTCCTTGATTCAAGAATTCCACGACATCTTTGCTTGGAGTTATGACTGAGAGGCATTCCTCCCAGCCTAGCTATTCATACTATTCCTGTAAAAGGAGGCAGTCGTCCTGTGTGCTAGAAGGTAAGGCGCATGCCTTTTGAATTGAGGGATGGGATGCTTGAGGAGTTATAGAAGTTAAGGAAAGTTGGTTTAATCTTCCCTATACAGCACACAGAATGGTGTTCACCAGTTGTCATCAAGAAGAATAAAAACAACCAGATCCGACTATGTGTAGATTTTAGAGAGCTGAATAAGCAGACAGTTAAGGATTACTACCCGTTGCCATTTATTGACCAGATTTTGGATCAATTAGCGTGTAGGGAAATATATCCGTTTATGGATTGCTTTGTAGGATACAACCAGATGGCAATCGCAGAAGAGGACAAGTTGAAAATAACTTTCATTACTGTCTTTGGTACTTTTGCGTACCATGTGATGGCCTTTGGTTTGTGCAATGCACCTGGATCATGGCAACAAACAGTAGACAAGACCTTTGGTGACATCTCCCCAGATGAGTTGAAAGTATTTATCGATGACCTGGGGGCAGCCACTGTAAGGGAAAGGATGTTGATTATCTTAAGAAAGTGCTTTGAGCACTGCAGACAATTTTGTATCGCTCTTAATCCACGGAAGTGTGTCTTTGGAGTGCCTTATGGGCTATTGCTAGGCCATGTAGTCAATTCACTAGGGATCGCAACTGACCCTGAAAAGATCAAGGTTATAGTCGCTATGAGTCCATCACACACTCCGAAAGAGGTACATAGCTTTCTGTCATCGGTAGGGTACTATCGGAGGTTTATAAATGCCTTGGCTGAAAGGACGTTGCCATTAACAAACTTGTTATCCTTTAGCTGTCTATTTGTATAGAGCGACCCTTGTAAGGTAGCTTTCGAGGATGTGAAACATGAGCTAGTAAAAGCACCAGTTTTAAAAGCACCTAAAAGAGGCGAGGTATTTTACATATTTTCAACAACCACCATGCATAGTATCATGTTGTTTAGCCCAAATCTGGGAGGAAAAGTGGTATCATCTGATAGCTTTTGCTAGTCGAAAATTGGGCACATCAGAAATCAATTACACTTACATGGAGAAGTTGTGCCTTGCGATGGTCTTTGCGACTAAAAAATTCAGGCACTACATCCTTTATGAGAAGGTAGTTTTCTATACGAAGGCGGAAGGGCTTAGATTGCTTATGAACAAGCTGCAACCGCCTGATCGTCTGGCAAAGTGGTTAATCACTTTGCAGGAGTTCGATTATGAGATTAAGAGTAAGCCATCGAGGTTGTAGGGGATTGTGGAATGCCTTGTGGATTTCGGGGAGCTGAAAGAGACTTTGGCTGAAGGAAGTGATATCGAAGAAATGTTAAAATTGATACAGCTTCTATCCCATCTTGGTATGCTGCTATCACGCATTATCTATCAACAGGAGAGACTGGAGCTGGTTTATCAAAATCAGAAAAGAGAAAAATCAGACAACAGGCTTTGAAGTTTTCCTTGATCGTAGGAACACTATATCGGCAGGGTGTTGATGATATCTACCGCCGATGTGTGATGCCTGACAAGGTTCCTTTCATCTTGGAAGAGTGCCATGACTCTGCGTGTGGAGGGCACTTCACTACGGTTGACGACACAGAAAGCTTTAAGAGTTGGATATTGGTGGCTGTCCATCTTCCAAGATTCCTTTGAGTACGTTAAGAGATGTGATACCTGTCAAAGACATGACAGCAAAGATGGCTATCCTTCCATTTGAGGAGTGGGGCATTGAGTTTGTGGGTCCTATCACCCCATCGTCTACTACTCAGAAGAGGTACATTATAGTAGCAATTGATTATTTTACAAAATGCTAAGAAACGTGGGTGACAAGGTAGGACAATGCAGAAGAGACTGCAAGTTTCCTCTTAGAGCAGATTATCTGCCATTTCGGTCCCCTGAAGGAACTAGTGTCCGACCATGGAACCCACTTTTTGAATAAAGTGATCAAAAGCCTGACTGAAGCTTGGCAAATCAAGCATAACAAAACGACCCCCTATAATCCGCAAGCCAACGGGCAAGTCGAAAGTACTAATAAGCAGCTTGTGGGTATCTTGTCTAAAATAGTCTCGGAGAAGAAACGAGACTGGGACAGGAAGTTGTATGTCGTAGTATGGGTGTACAATACAACGTTCAAGCGAGCTACCGACCATACTCCATTTAAATTAGTTTATGGGGAAGATTTTGTGTTACCCCTCGAAATCGAGTTGCCAACCATATGGTTTGCAATTAACCACTCTTTGGGAGCTGAGGATGCACTCTTTGAACGTTTCACGACCATAGCCCACCTGGATGAGATGAAATTGCAGAGCTTATTACACCAGGAGGTAGCTAAATGTCGGATGAAGTAGTTGCACGACCTTAAAGCAAAGAAGTATACCTTTAAAAAAGAGCAATTAGTTCTATACTACGATGTGTGTAGGAAGTTGTTTCTAGGGAAGCTGGAACCTAGATGGGATGATCCCTACAAGATTGTCAGGATAGGAAAAAATAGGTCTACGGCTCTACTAGCTGTTCTGCAGGGAGTAGAATTTAAAAATAAGGTTAATCTTAATAAGATTAAACCTTATTATTAAATTCTACTCCCTGCAGAACAGCTAGTAGAGCCGTAGACCTATTTTCCTATCCTAACGAGATCTTGTAGGGATCATCCCATCTAGGTTCAGCTCCTGAGAAACAACTTACAGCGATTCGTAGTATAAAACAGACCATCAGGGGAAACTTATCTGGTGGAGCAAAGGATACAAAGTGATTGAGCAAGAGGACGGAGCCTTTGTGTGGGAGATCAAAGTCTTTTGCCATCACTGCTTACGAATATTGACAAGTATCCCTGTTGAGTTTAATGAAGAAGGTGGGATGGAGCCGTCAGTTCATCCTCTAAACATGCTAAATTTTGACTATCATAATTACGAATAGAGGAGTTCGTGATGGGAGGTTGTGTAAACCCATTGTGGATGTACACATTATATTTTGACGGAGCATCCATGGGCCCTAATAAAAAGGGGAGTGTTGGAGTAGTAATCCGAGATCCCTGACGTAGAGTTACGATGAAGTTAGCTACTTATCTCGAGGTAGGATTCACTAACAACATGGCGGAGTATAAAGCCTTGATTACGGGACTGCATATTGCCAAGCAAGGTGGTATTCAGCAGTTTGTTAGTAAAAGGGGATTCCCAGTTGATCTTGAATCAGCTAGATGGGACATACACAGTGAGAAATCCCATCCTTTGTATGTATCATCGAACTGCCATGACCCTACTTGAGGAGTTTGAGAGAATGTCTCTTCAGCTGATTCCACGTTACTGGAATCAATTTGCGGATTCACTGGCAAACCTTGCTTATGAAGAAGACCTTTTCTTCAACTGTGGTCCTAGTTTGGATATTGCTATCAATAATGAGACAGGACCTGGTCGCTTGCGGGAAATGTTATCAAAGCATGCAATATATGGCATGCGATGGTTGATATGGATGATGCAATGAGTAGCCGAGACCCATCTACCATTGTTATCTTGGACCCATAGGCTGATTAGACAACATGTTATGCGTACGCCTCTTGCTATATATGCAGAAGGGATGGGTCATAATCTTATGCATTTAGCTTAGGGCTACGAGCCCTATTTTTCCTCCTTGGAAAGGAGCATATTATTGTATATCTGTACTATTTCGGGGAGGGATGTGTAGGTGCTATTCTGTTTGATCTCATTAGGCCAAGAGGGCCGATTAGTTTTGTAGTGAAATGCTTTATTTCTTTAGGACAAGAGGGCCAGTCGTCTGTTTAGTACAGGTGCGGTTAATGGTTTCTTGTTTTAGTCCTGTGCTAGACAAGTTCAAAGAAGAGCTTGGAAGGAGCCTATGTCGCGCGGAGACTTCTCGTGGCCCTATCCAGGTGATATCTCTCCTTTACGAGTACCGTGTTTTCTATGCTATATGTGTCTGTGTACTTGTAGGGGATTTTCTTTTCTTGTTGGGGACCGGCGACCAAGGCATGAAGTCCCAGGTTTGGGTTAGGTATGTCTGAGGGAGGGCTGAGTAGTCATTGCCTCCTGTAAAGACATTGCCAGGCATCGAAAAACCTGTTTTAGAAAGTAGTCCTAGTGACCCTGTTCTGCTAGCCTGCTAGGTAGCCGTTCTAGGAGTTCTTGTTAGTTGTAAGGTAGTTAGAGAAGCCTGCCAGAGGAAAAAATGATGATGAAAGAGAGGAAAAAAGCCCTGAATATCTCAAAGAAAATAAGTATATACAAAGGTGTGTAAAAAGGGGTTCTAACCCCTATAAAAATAGGAAAAGAAAAGAAAGAAAATTTATAAGCAGTTGCTCATTGCCTTGCGAAGGCCTAGTAGGTTCCTAGGGATGAGTCAAACCCGGGGCCGATGCCTTGTCTTCCTAGGGGTGGCGTTTCGCTGGGAAAAAAGAAAGTAAGGAAGGTTGGAGCGAAAATAAAAGTGAGCGTCAGAAAAGGATTAAGTGTCACCTCGCGAGGGCTTGGTAGGTTCTTGGGTACCGAGACAGGACCTGAGGCCGATGCTCTATTCTCCTTGGGTCACTACGCTCATCTCCCTCCTTTTTATATGCCCAGTATGGAAAAATAAAAACCTAAAAGAAGAAATGTGCTAAAAGAAAATACTTCTTGATCAGGCTATAGGAGTCCTCACCTAGTAGGAGCTTCTGGGGTGTGTTGTCCTTAGTTAGGTAGGTAGTTCAGACCACCACTTAGGGCGACCTCTTTGATAGTTCTTTTTAGTTTGGCCGTGTTGGAGCAGTCGGTTAGTGACTAGCTTTGGACCTTCTATCAGATTATGCTAGGCCTACTCCTTGTGGATTTCATGCCTTGGTTTTGTCAGGGGGTAGGGTGAGCATTGTGCTGTGTTTTAATATGTATCTATTTTATATCACCTTGATGCTTCCTTTGGTTGTTTTGTGCATATCTATTGTGGGATTCGACAGGCTGAGTCGCCCTATCCGTGGTCACCAATGAGAGCGGAGTTTTGAGCCCGGAATGTGCCTAAAATTTGCCAAAAAATCTGAAATTTAGGGGAAAAATATTCGACATCGAAGGTGGCGGCTACAACTAGGACGATTTTAAGCACCAAGTGAAAGATGGCTTTTAAAAGGTGCTCGAGTGACACTTGTGGATTTTTGATCATTTTTTCGACTGTCGTGCGGGATGTCGAGAGCTTCCAGTTAGTGCAGGATGCCGAGACGGTCGCGCAAGATTTTTCAGAGGCTGAAACGGAGCCCGGACGCGAAAGAGGCTAAAAAATGGGTCAAAATTTGAAAAGGTGGACCAAAATTAAGACCAAAAGGGGGTGCCCTTTGGGAGGAGGCACTGCTCTATTCTCCTTGGGTCACTACGCTCATCTCCCTCCTTTTTATATGCCCAGTATGGAAAAATAAAAACCTAAAAGAAGAAATGTGCTAAAAGAAAATACTTCTTGATCAGGCTATAGGAGTCCTCACCTAGTAGGAGCTTCTGGGGTGTGTTGTCCTTAGTTAGGTAGGTAGTTCAGACCACCACTTAGGGCGACCTCTTTGATAGTTCTTTTTAGTTTGGCCGTGTTGGAGCAGTCGGTTAGTGACTAGCTTTGGACCTTCTATCAGATTATGCTAGGCCTACTCCTTGTGGATTTCATGCCTTGGTTTTGTCAGGGGGTAGGGTGAGCATTGTGCTGTGTTTTAATATGTATCTATTTTATATCACCTTGATGCTTCCTTTGGTTGTTTTGTGCATATCTATTGTGGGATTCGACAGGCTGAGTCGCCCTATCCGTGGTCACCAATGAGAGCGGAGTTTTGAGCCCGGAATGTGCCTAAAATTTGCCAAAAAATCTGAAATTTAGGGGAAAAATATTCGACATCGAAGGTGGCGGCTACAACTAGGACGATTTTAAGCACCAAGTGAAAGATGGCTTTTAAAAGGTGCTCGAGTGACACTTGTGGATTTTTGATCATTTTTTCGACTGTCGTGCGGGATGTCGAGAGCTTCCAGTTAGTGCAGGATGCCGAGACGGTCGCGCAAGATTTTTCAGAGGCTGAAACGGAGCCCGGACGCGAAAGAGGCTAAAAAATGGGTCAAAATTTGAAAAGGTGGACCAAAATTAAGACCAAAAGGGGGTGCCCTTTGGGAGGAGGCACTACCCCCCCCCCCCCCCCCCCCCCCCCCCCTCCCCCCCCAAAAAATCATGAATGGAGCATCAAAGTACCACCTACAACAGACAATGCCCGGCAACTTCTCCTTCTTCCTTGATCCTATCGCCGGTCCTCACACGAGATATGGTTGGCTGCATGAAGAGATCAGAATCTAGTCTCTCTCTCTCCTCCCTCTCTCTCCTCTCTATTGGCTGTTCATGTGCACTATCTTGAAGGAGGAATCGGGAAGGAGATTGAAGAAAACGGTGATGGAGATGCTGAAGATTGATGTGCAGCATAGGATTGAGAGAAATGGAGGCTCCGTCCGCGGGTCATGTAGTCATTTAATGCGTCGGGGTTTGTAAAACACGGTATGACCATTTTTATGAAGAAAATGAAGGGTTTTTGGTATTTTATGATGGTAATGATGTTCTTATTGGATGAAAATTTGTTTGAGTGCTGGTTGCATCATGATTAATTGCTGTTTATAAAAATTTTTTGATTTTGCAATGATTTACATGCGTTATTTAATTCCCGTAAAACTCAAAATGCGATTTTTAATTAGTAAAATGGTAGTTTTGTCATTTTGGGTGGGTGAAATGTGTTTCTATGGGGGGAAAAATGAAAAATAAATTAATTGTTAGTATGTTGAAGTGATTGGAAAAAGAAAAATCAGAAAATAGCATATTTTATTGACAAATAAATCAAGAAAATAGAAAAAATAAGGGAAACAATAGAAATACGCTTCACAAAAATAAGAAAAAATATAATGATTATTTGTGGATGTATGATAGTGTCAAAGCATGAGGTTTAGCCTTAGTTTGCCCTATCTCCTTGTCAAAGATGGTGATTTATTGATTTTCATACATCAAAACATGACAAAATGAACCTCTACACCTATGCAACGAAAACAATATCTAAACGTAGGGGGTTGGGATGTTTGAATGGTGCGATTTGCGTGCTGATTGTTGCTGATTTGCTGATGCATATCATGACATAGAGTTCGTTGTATTTTAATTAAGAGGATAGTAGCACGAGTGTTGTCTCGGTGCTATCCTTACATCGTCGCAACGAGTTAGTGAATGAGCATTGGAAAGCCTGGTTGTGCACCACACGTTTCTGATTGAAAATTATGTTTGAGCACTTTAGGATCATCCACTTTTGCATGTGCATGTCAACCATAGTATCAGAATACAAAGGACTGGATGCATAGCACCTGTTTTCGATGACGATGACCCACGCTTGAGTGTGGAAAGGCAACCTAAGCCATAGGATAGACGTTCATTTCTTGGGGGATTATTTGGTAAGGACATATGGTATCTCCTGGTTTACTTTCAAAATGAAAGAGTGGAGTTTGTTTGTTTGTTCTATATGTTGAGCAGCGCATCAAGGGGCCAATCCCTGCGATATAGAAGAGCTGCAGTGGGGCTGCGGTGATTCCACCGAGAGGTTGCCTCCCATGTATGTGATTAGCGTGGCATTGATTGCCAATATGTATGGGTTCTCCCTTTGTGGAGTTTATAGAAAGGGAAACGTTGGACTACAAAACTATAAACGCGTAGGTTAGGCTTTAGGACAGTTCGTCCTTTAGCAGCAGATAGACGCTCTTGGCCTGCGAGGCCGTGAGGGTATGTTTGTCTATTATGAGCATGAGGTCTGGCTAGTGCCATAGCCAGTTCCGGCCCTTTTGAGGTCCCTTTAATAAAGAATCTCATTGTTGAGACACAACCCCAAGTGCAGGTTCCAAATCTGACTCCTGCACTAAGTCCAGCTGTGGCTCAAGAGAAGAAATTCCTTCTCAAACAAATTATGCCACCCGAGTTTGATGGAAAGGGAAGGACTGTTCAAGTCGACGGCGAGATCTGGATTGAGTCCATGGAGGACTATTTTGAGGTAGTAGGAATTGCACCTGCTAACCAAGCCATGCTCGCCAAACTTAAGCTTACAGGCGAAGCGAGACTTTGGTGGAAACAGTGGTGCAGAGACCAAGCGATCTCGAAGGGGGTAGTCACTTGGGATAAGCTTAAGGAAGCTATGCGAGGGAGGTATCTGCCACCTGCCTACCGCACACAAAAGATGAATGAATTCTATGACTTGAAGTAGCTAGGATAATCCCTTGAAGCATATTATTCGAGGTTCGTTTCACTCCTAAAGTATGCACCTCCAATGGATATGACACAGTAGGTGTCAAAATTTTGTATTGGGTTGAATCCACCCATAAACACTCGATTGGAATCAATGTGCCTAACGGACCTACAAGACGCACTCATTCGAGCTACTCCAATAATACAGGAGGTGTAGACCAAACCAAGGAACAATAGGATTTGGCCTTACAAAGATCAGAATAAGGGCATGTCTAAGGCTTAGACTAAGAGAGCACAGAGTCAGAATTAGGGCCAAAGAAAGAAAGCTAGGGCCAATGCTATCAACAACTTTGTTCCAACACAAAGCAATGATCGCAACCCACGTTGCTTCCATTGCAACAAGCCTGGACACTTTAAGAGGGAGTGTCCCAAGCTTAGTAGAGGGCATCGCCAGGGGCAATTCCAAGGTCAAAATAGAGCCGCTCATTGCGAAGGAACCATTGTTATGGCCAGAGGGAGAACCTCCAATGTTTCCACCAAGGAGCTGGACAATGAAGAAGATCCATCCATGGATGCTGACATTGAGAGGGCAACGGTTCACGCCACTCTTCACAAAAAGGGTTCGAATCGCCAATTCTCAGTGATTCAAACTCCATCAGAATATCAAGGTAAAAGCTTCAAAACCTTGATTGACTGTGGCAGTACACATTCCTTTATTTTACCAAGCTGTGCAAAAAGATTAGGGATAGCCACAATAGATGCACCTACTTTACTTGTGGAATTAGCAAATGGTCGTGAGGTCACCTGTACTAGGCAAACTGCTGAGGTGAAATTCCTACTGGGTGGAAAGCCAACTTTTGTGAGATTCAGGGTAATGAACCTAGGTATCCACGAATGTTTACTTGGAATGGATTGGCTAATACCTAATGATGCCCACATCCACTCTAGGAAGGGCCAAGTCTCCTTCCAAAATTCTGAAGGGAAAGTAGTCACAACTCAAGGTGAGGTTGGTAAGCCAAAAATACAGTTGGCAAAAGCAACACGGATAATAAAAGGTGTTTAAAAGGGGCTACCTGTCTATATGATTAAGCTGAATAAGCTAGATCAAAATCAAGAATTTGGAGAAGATCTGACGAAACTTCCTCCCCAAAGGGAGGTCGACCACTGTGCTAGGAGTTGCACCAGTTGCAAAGAGGCCATATAAAATGTCCATCCCGAAAGCTATCGAACTAAAAGAGCAACTCAAGCAACTGTTAGACCAAGGCTACATCTATCCTAGCAGTTCTCCATGGGGAGCTCCAGTGTTGTTCCAAAAGAAGAAAGATGGAACGCTTCGCCTATGCATTGACTACAGAGGGTTGAATCAAGAAACCATCAAAGATAAATACCCCATTCCAAGAATAGATGAATTACTTGATTGTCTTCAAGGGGCGAAGATATTCTCAAAGATAGATCTCAGATCTGGATATTATCAGATAAGGATCAAAGAAGAAGATATCCCGAAGACTGCATTCAATACAAGGTATGGACACTTCGAATTCCTAATGATGTCATTTGGGCTAACAAATGCTCCTGCTACCTTCAACAGGTTAATGTAGGATATCTTTAGGCCCTATCTTGATGACTTCGTACTCGTCTTTTTTGATGATACCCTAGTCTACTCAAAATAGGGAAAGGATCATGAACCCCATCTTCACATTGTTCTTAAAATAATGAGAGCACACAAGCTTTATGCCAAGAAGAAGAAGTGTGCATTTTTTAAGCGATAGATTGAATATCTGGGATTCATTGTATCAGCAGAAGGAATTTCAGTAGATCCAGCTAAGGTTAGAGACGTTCTGGAATGGCCAACACCAACTTCTGTCAAGAAATACATAGTTTTCTTGGGTTGACAGGGTGGTACATAATTTTCATCAAAGATTATGCTTTGATTGCAGCACCTCTGATTGATCTACTAAAGAAGCAAGTAGCAATTGTATGGTCACCTGCTGAACAGACCAGCTTTGAGAAACTAAAGCAAAGCTTAGTATTAGCACCCATCCTGAAACTTCCTGATCTTAGTAAGGAGTTTGAAGTGGTAACTGATGAAAGGAATTATGCTACCCACGATCTGGAGCTATTGGCTATCATCCATGCTCTCAAACTTTGGAGACATTACTTGCTAGGTAATAAATTTTCTTTAGTAACAGACCACAAGAGTCTTAAATGGATTTTCACCCAGAATGAGCTCAATATGAGGCAACGTCGATGAATCGAAGTGTTGGAAGAATATGATTTTGAAATCAAATATAGGACTAGAAAAGAGAATGTAGTTTCCGACACACTCAGTCTCAAGGCATTTCTAAATTCTCTCATTTTGCAAGATCCATCAACAACAAGGTCTCTAGCCACAAAGGTATCAATGCCAAAAAACCTGATTCTTGAGCTAGCAAAAGAAGGGGCATATCATGACCCATTCTATCAGAAAATGCTAAGGGAGATCCCCATCAAGGATCAAGACACGAAGCTAAAGACGAAGCATCAAGAATTCTCCATCAATAATGGACTTGTCTACTTTAGGACAAGATTATGTATCCCTGCAAGCTAAACTCTCAAGCAGAAGATACTTTGGGAAGCCCATGACTCCCCTTTCTCAGGGCATCCTGGTTATGCCAAGACCCTTAATACGGTCAGAAAGAGCTATTATTGGGAAAGGCTCAAGGGAGACGTACTTAAATATGTCATGGAATGTTTGTCTTGTCAATGCATTAAGACAGAACATGTTAAAATGCCTGGGAAATTGCAACCACTTGACATTCCACAAATGAAATGGGAGTTCATTAGTATGGACTTTATTGTTGGCCTACCCCAAGTTCAGGGAGGATATAACTCTATTTTTGTTGTAGTAGATATGCTCACCAAGGTCGCACATCTCATCCCTGTCAAGACGAACTATAAAGCTTCAGACATTGCAATATTATTCATCAAGGAAATATTCAAACTTCATGGGTTACCCAGAAGAATCATTAGTGATCGTGACTCTCTTTTCACATCATACTTCTAGAGGGCTATCTTTGAGGCTATTGGAACTCAACTTTGTTTCATCACAGCTTACCATCCCCAAACTGATGGACAAACAAAACGAGTCAATCAAGTCATTGAAGATTTGCTTAGGGCATACTGTTGTCGCGAACCCAAAAAAAGGATTCAATACTTACCACTGGTTGAGTTTGCTTACAATGCTTCTTACCAACAGAGTATTTAGATGACCCCTTTTCAAGCATTGTATGGACATGATTGTCGTACCCCCTTGAACTTCTCGGATCCAAATTTGAGGGTAGAAGCTTCAAGATAGATGCTGGAAGACATGGATGATCAAATCAAATCAATAAGACAAGACATTCAAGCTGTCAAGGATAGATAGAAGGCTTACGCTGACTTGAAACGGCAAGACAGATCCTTCATTGAAGGTGATATGGTCTTCATCTGTGTACACCCTAAAAAGAGTTCACTATCCTTGGGAGAGTACAAGAAGCTAAGTCCGAGGTATTATGGACCTTATAAGATCATCAAGTGCCTAGGGCCTAATGTTTATAGACTACAGCTGTCCACAACTCTAAAGATTCATAATGTATTCCACGTTAGCCTATTGAAAAAGTATCTACCTAATCCGAATCATGTACTTGACGATCAAAAAATTGTAATGCCTAGCCAAGGAGTCCTTGAGCTACGGCATAATAGAATCCTAGATGTTAGGGAGAGGCATTTGAGATCAAGGACCTTGAGAGAATACCTCATCCAGTGGGAAGATTATCCCAAACACGATGCCACCTGGATGGATGAAAATACTCTCAACCAACAATACCCCCAGATCTTCTCAAGATGAGGACACCCCCTTCCTTTTTAATTTTTATTTTCAAAATTAACTCAAAATTTTTTTACCTCTCTCTCTCTCTCCCCACCGATAGCATGTCGAGGAGAGAGAGAGAGAGATGGAGTAAGATAGGGAGAGGGGGGCTTGCACCCCCCAGGTGTGGGGTGGCGGTTGTTAAATGGCCATCTCCCCCCTCGTGAACTGCCCCCCCTCCCCACTATTTAAGGGGAGAGCCCCCCTGCTCCGTCTTCAGTGCCAGCCCCCCTGCTCCGTCTTCAGCACCAGCCCCCCTGCTCCGCCTGACATGTCACCCCCCTCCTGCCCCGCCAACACTCTACCAAGCTGCCAAACGCCGCCATGTACCCTCACCACCATCATTTTCGCCATCATAATGTGATTGAGGAGGAGGAGATGATGTCGGGCTTGACTGTCAGAAAAGAAGAAGCTTCTTAAGAAGCTTCCACAAAGAGCCTTCTTAAGGGTACTTCACCTGCAGATCATGTAAAGGACACAGTTTGTCTGTGAAAGGAGTTTCCTTGAGGGAAGGGAGAACTGCCAACTTGCAGGAAATTTCAGCACACCCTCCACCTGCCCAACTTATTCCCAAGTCCCAATTGCGATGGCCCCAAAGCGCCACACAAGAGGAGCACATGCGGGAGTAAGAGGAGCCCATGTAGGAGTCCCTACCCGAAGCGCAAGAACCGATAATACCCCTCTTGTGGATGTTTAGGTTCCATCAAATTCACCCTTTTCGTTTCCACATGATATGGGCGCATTACGTATAAATTCGCATAGGGAAAACTTAATTGCATTATTAGAACGCTTTGTTTTAAAAACATCATAGGAATGTTTGGAAAAGTTTTAAATTGCATGACAAGGTACTTATAATTCTCGCACCATCATGATGAAAGGTTGTTGCATTTTTGGATATATGGTTCATGTGTTAAAAGATGCACTTAGGCAATAATGTCCTAGTTGCATCTCGCATATAGATTAAATATAAATTGTGATGTTCTTGTGCATTGGAAGGTTGCATTGGGTAATTTATGTTGGAAAAGAATGTATTATGTTGTATACAATGCATTTGTGCAATAGAAATCCCTTGTGACGATAGTAAATAGGTTAATTCATAGAAGGATGTTTAGTTAAAGAATAGATAGTTGCTATGGAGAGGAATAAAAGAGTTATATTTTATTTAGAATTCGCATAAGCAACTCCATTCTTATTTGCATGACTTGCATGGGAAAATAATAGATTATATTTTTGTATGTAGCAAAACTTGCACGCATAAGCAACTTGCATGCATAAGTAGATGTATGAAAAGAAAAAGGGTTATATTTCATTTGATGAAAAGCATATAGGATGCAATATGCATGAAATGAATGTTGCTTAGTATTGCGCTTGCAGAGTTAATCCAACATTCTCGTACTTAGATCGTTCTATGTTGTGAGTAATGAGAGGGTACCAGGCCTTAGGACACGAATACTAGTAATATGGACAAAGGGATGTAATTCCTCAAGATAGGCACTGCTACCTATCTCGTGCAGCTAGTCTACAAGGTCAGATGCTATAGCAACTAAATCATAAGATGCTACTACTACATCTTAGGCCAAGGGAGGCGAGATCTAATTACAAGCTAGATTCGTTAAGAAGTTGAGTAGTTGCCCTACTACAACTCTCTCTCTTGGGGACCGATTTGTCAAACTTAGGGAAATTGTGAATTGCCAAGAAGCAAATTGACCAACCGAGGACGACGGGGTTGTCGAAGTTCTATTTGACTATAGTACAAGGAGACCTAAGGTAATGATAATTGGGGTCGCTAGGGTATAAACCCTAACCCAAAGAAAAAGGGGAAACAAGCAACGTAGCTGCCAAGCCCTTGGAATCTCGCCAAGTCGCAAACGATCGAGGATCGAATGCTGGGAGTATTCGGGAATCACACCTTAGCAGTTGGTCGTACGAACGAGCACAGAAATGATCGTGATTGTACACTTAGGTACATTGTTTGAACTTCTTTGCTCAAGGAACTAATTCAAGACCAAACACTTAATGCTTTAGGTTAATAGCTTGGAGGGAGAGGCATGTTCAGTTACCTCTGACTGCCTGCCTGGCCCTATCCAAGGGGGTTGTTTAGCCTCGCTGGGTACATGGACCGAACCCATCGTGAGAGGTCTCTCCGTGGGTGCTGCTTGGAGCGGGAGGATGCTTGGGTGCTAGGAGAGGCTCTGGCCGTAAATTCCTTGCCTCCGGATCCCACACAAGAGGCTGACGTGACTTGAGATGGGATCTTGAAGCCCGTGTACTAGTCTATGGGCGAAACTTGGAATAGCAATCCTGATGATTGCTGGGGTAGCCTTCGGGAAAGATACTTGATGTATTGCAAGACTATGATAAATAAAGATTAGATATTTGAAAAAGGAAATTGCTTGACTTTGTTTTTTTAAAATGTCAGTGCCTAAGTTATGTGAAGGAACCTGTGTTTAAATTGGGTAATTAAGGAAGCTGCCTTTGCATGTCAAACATAATGTGGTAGGTAATTAGATAACTAAGCAACCTGAGGAAAGTATGGTGGACGTGACTTGGGTCCATCCTACGGAAGGGTGGTCCCGGTTAGCTGGGAACTTTTCTCAAAAGACATGATAACGAGTCTGTGAAGACCTAGAGTCAGTAGAGTTAGAATCCCGATTTATGCTATTTTAGGGGAGCGGAACGGGACTATGCCTTAAGGGCAGAAAGGTTGAGCTTCGCATCCCTCTCGTTTCCCATTCTCCATGAACCAAGTGCAGCATAAATCCGCTTTGACTCTGTTGTTCCTATGCAAACTGGTTCATCTGGAGCTCGACACTAGCTACTTCCTAGAGACTTGGATGATAGGAAAGAACCCTTGACTTCAGGTCGGTCCTAAGTGGGAACGGCCGGATACTTCTACTTTGGGGCAGACTCGGGAAGACCTAGATCACAAACCCTATGACATTCCTTGTGAGTGCCAAGTGGCACTTTCTAGACTCCCCTCCTGATGGGCTCCTAAGATGTGTCCCACAAGTGGACAATCGGACACGTTACACAAGGCCTAAATGACTTTTTGGTTGTTGTGCTTCTCATATTGTTTTTATAATCATGATGGATTGAAACAGATTGGAAGAACTTGTGCAAGTGATTTAGGGAGACGGGTTAAGCCGATGTTTTCTAGGTGCGTTCTGCTCTTGATGTGCCTAGAGTTTAGTGAGAGGAATAGGAAATGGTGCTAGGGGGTTAGGAATGGAGTTGGTTGCCCAAGACCATTGAGCATACCTAACTTAAGGATCTCTAGGTGTGGTGCCATGTTTATGCACACCATTTTCTTCCCCCCCTTTTTTTCTTTGTTTCTTTCTTATTACTTTGTTTTTTCCTTTCTTTTGAAATACATTGTAGTACAAAAGGCCTTTCTAGCCTGGTTGAGCTTCAAATTCCATTGATAAGACTCTATTAGAAGAAGCACCACTTAATTGAGTCTAATCATATTGACCTTGATTGTGGTTATCTTTGCTTTCATGTCATGAATCCACTCGTAGCTAGTATTTCATGTCATGAATCCACTCATAAAAGTATATGTGAGCATACATTGGAGTGCATAACAGAGTTGTATTAGATGTGGAGAGATGAATAGAGAGCTTGCAAAGTGAGACTTGCAAGACCTTGGTTCAAAGTCTAGCATTTGAGGCCACTTTCTTAAGAACTTGGTTTGCCCAGCTTGTCTTGTAGTTGTCTCCACATTTGTCAATGACACATCCTTTCTTGGGTATATCCTGAGTAGTCATAAGATGACACTAATTGTATCCAAGCTTGTGCAATCATACCTTTCAATATTTGCCATTGCTAGATGTACATTCATCTAATAATAGTCAATAAGCTCATCCATCAAATCCTTGATTGGAATTGAGAACAATCCTTCTTCCTTCATCTCCAAGTACTAAAACATATTAGATAGAATTAGATATTGTATACCATTTATCTTCATAGGTATTAAGAAAGCAAGATTGAATCTTTTGAAGAAGATGAAATTTTGAGAGCATTTTGAGACTTGCTTTGTCACCATTCAATATTCCTCTTCAACATTGATTGGCTCTTCAATTAGCTCTTCTCTATTGTAGGTGATAGTAGGAGCCATTTCACTTGTATCTTCATTGCTCTCCTCCTCTATGGGAAAATATATGGCTAATGGGTAGCATTTGTATCTTCATTGCTCTCCTCTACTATGGGTAGGTAGATGGATAATGCAGAGTCACACTCTCCTCATCTATGGGTAGATAGATGGCTAATGTAGAGTCACACTCTACAAGCTCAACTTGTGTTGTACCTAGTGCATTACCATAGGAATACTATATGCTGTATGCCAAAGAGCCACATGGGAATCACTTTTTTGTGGTTCTTTGTGCCTTGAAAATCCATTAGCTACTCCAAAGGTATCCAAAATGTTTTGGCTCCCTCAATGGAGTAGGAGTGGGTGGTGAAGATACTCATAAATTCCATTAGTTGGAGGTGGGGATCCACCACTAAGAGAATGCATTACATGTTGAAGATAATTTAGAATACCTCAAAGATTTCATCACCCTTGCAAGTAAAATGCATATCACAAATCCACTCGTCAAAATATGTGTGAGCATACATTGGAGCGGATAGGAGAGACGTGTTGGATGCCATTAAGGGACCATTCATTACCCTTGCTAGTAAAATGCATATCACGAATCCACTCATCAAAATATGTGTGAGTATACATTGGAGCAGATAGGAGAGATGTTGTCATGATGTTATGAGGACATAATGTGAAAAAGTATGGAATGCATCATCATCCGACTTCTTTATTGATCTAGAGAGTCAATGTGATCTGAGCCATTAGTACTAGTGTGAGTTGCATGGATTATCCAAAAATACTAGATTTTTGGATAATTTTAGCCTATTTTTGATATTATTTATTATAAAAATCCAAAAAATCTAGAAAAAAGCTTCTAGATTAGGATGGCATGCAAAAAGCTAGTTGCTTTTTCAGCCAATTAGGGGATTTTCACAAAAGGGACAAATTGATGAAATCGCATGCGTCACGATCGCTATAAATAGGCTGGAAACTGTAGATTGAATTGAAAGAAGAAGGAGTGATTTGGGAGATCTGTGAGCAGGTATCGTGGGGTTTTACCCCCCTTTCGGAGCCATTGAATTTGGGTTCCGAGCAGCAGAGAAGGAGCTATAATTTTTATGCACGTTTTGTTCTATGAAGAAGCTCCAGGAGATCTAATGCCTAGAGATTGCTTTTGAGTAGTGCAAAGATTCCAGGTTCTTTCAATACATATTGATTCAATTCATTGTGATTTGTTTTTGTAGTGTTTACCACTTGGGTATTCTCTATCTTCTCTTCCATCTCCTATCTCTACTTCTTCTACTTCTAATCCCCGGTGGATTCGATCGACCTTTCGACAAAAACCCCTCCGACAACGTGTTGGATGCCATTAAGGGACCATTCACACATGATCTATATTATGTTTTTAAGTGATATCTCTATAGATTCAATATGAATATTTAAATGTGCTATTTGGCACTTGCACGCTCTATTAGCCAATATTTGAAGAGAGCCCCCTCTCTTCCCCGTGCCTCCAATAAAATACATCTATCTTGGTCTAAAAACACAACCTATCTCAATTAACAAAACATATTCAAAAAGTTAAGAATTAAATGCATGTGTTCACAATAATCCTATTTGGTAATATTTAGAGGAGAAGTGTCTCTTGCTCTTGATGGGCATTTAGGTATATGCATGTCTTCTCAAAAATTAAAATGCACATATACATGTTCAAATAATTCTAGACAAAGTGCATGAATTAAGGTAAATTTATGATGATAAGTCAAGAATAACAAAAAATTAGATAATTATAAGCACAATTATTACAAAAGTAGTTGTATTCCATTAACCAAAATCCAAAAATTACTAGCATCAGATATTGCAATCTATGGAGTTGGAATGACTAATGCTGAGCAACGTTGTGCCATCAAAACCTCAAAGTATAACCCCACTTATGTAGCTCCAACCTCCTATAGGGTGTTGACCACCATTCATAATTTGCCCCTAGAAGAGCACATCCTCATGAACCACCCATATTTAGATCAAATTTTGACTAAGGAGAAGTTACACATTGCCACTCAAATAGACTCTTGTGAGATGTTCTCACTTGCATCACTCAAGTAAGCAGCCTTTCAACATGGACCGCTATGCTAATCTAGAATACAATATGAGCTTCTATGCTTGGCTCATGCAAAAGTAAAACATTGAGAGCATGTGCTGAATGCCCTTGACCTCTCAACCCTTAATCCTAGGAAGGATTCTTCTCGATTCCAAAGGGGAGGGGGTAAGGTGAATCAAACATGTAAGGTGAATGAAACATGCAAGGAAAAAAGCCTCAATCAATGTCCAAAAGCTGAAAATAATGGATAAAAATCAACTTGTGATTGAGGAAAACTATCATATTTTTTTTG
Organism: Lygodium microphyllum; assembly: GCF_053477565.2. Classification (NCBI taxonomy): domain Eukaryota; kingdom Viridiplantae; phylum Streptophyta; class Polypodiopsida; order Schizaeales; family Lygodiaceae; genus Lygodium; species Lygodium microphyllum. The sequence continues at coordinate 100,250,397 of NC_141148.1, read as the reverse complement.
GAATGAATGGATTTCTTGAAGGAAAATTCCCTTTTTGTACTTAAGGAATTTATTCTTTCCATAAAAGCATAATCAATTCCTGCTTACCTTTCAGCATAAGAAATAATCTTAAGGACACTAATGGTGAACTATGGTATCATAACAAGAACTCAAAATGGCAGTACAGTAGGATCGAGCCCATCAACTTCCATTTATGGAAGAAGAAAGGGCAAAGTACCGCATCTCCCTCGAGAACCGTACCTACAACTAGCTAAAGTTCAGAACTATCCACAACATTGAAGAAGTCGTGGCCAAGGAGGAGGCTGCCAAAAGAGTTGTGGAATAGTGCAATCTTGTTAAATATGTCAAGAAATTTTACACTACATGCGTAGAGTTCTTGAGAGAACCTACGATCCCGATAGAGAATGTGGCACTGTGACAGTCAAAAGTGGAGAAGGAGCCAAGCAGGTGCAGGCACTTGAGTAAAGCCTTGGTGAAGAAGGCACTAGGGTTGGAGCACAAAGTGGAAAGGAGGCCCAAAAGGGATGTTTGTGCCATGTTGAATATGAAGAAGGACCAGGTTGTTTTGACCAATCAGCATCCAAGACATCTCAGATCCAAATGTAAGGCTTCAGGCAAAAGTCATCTACTCCATCCTTGTTCTCTAGCCAAAGGTAAATTTTGCTTATGCATCGAATCAACATGCCCATGTTGGAGAGCTTGGCAACCCATTTGTTGGATGAGGTTGATTCGAATGGATATGTGAGAAAGACAATCGACCAATCAACCAAGGCACTAGCCCTAGGGAGCAAACCGGTTGTGTTGGTGGCCAGCATCAAAGGCAGGAGCTGAAAGAAAGAAACCATCATCAAAAGCCTTGTTCATTGGATATGGTGGTGTGTTGATTGCTCTTATCCAAGAGATAGTGAAAGAGGCGCATAGTGAAGAAGGAGAAGGAGTTGATGAAACACTTGACAGGTCACCTCCCTACCAAGAAATAGAACAATCCAATGAGAGAATAGAAGAAAGGAGGAAAAAGGAGAAATCATATCTGCAGAAAGGATTGAAGAGAGTCTAAAAAAGAAAAGGAAGAAATGAAGAAAAAAGAAAAAGAAGAGTCTGAGAGATTAAATGAAGAATCAAGAAGAGTGAAAGAGGAGAGAAAGAGGAAAGTAGCTGAAAAAGAGGAAGAATTGAAGAGGAAGGAAGAATAGTACATTGCGCTAGCAACACACATGTCAATAGAATAACAGTGTAGATAGGACAAGTTGGGTGTATTGAGCCCACCACGAGATGAAGGCCCAAGCTCAAGTGCCCAAGTTTTAGAGATTACACTCCCTCCGATGAAAGAAGGTAAGGGAAAGGGCCTAATTGAACCCATCCCCACTCTCCTAGTGCCCACTACCCCCACAACCACAACCACCCAAGGATCCACATCTCAAGTTGATGCTAGTGCAATTCTTGGTTAATAAAGAAATGGCCCAAGGGATAGGTGAAGGTACCCCTATAGCAAGAACCAAGTGACCGGGCAGCAACAAACACTCGAGTCGAGACAGGACCCTAAGAGGCAGAGGGTGGAAGCCTCCACGACCTCCATTCCCACAATGATGAAGCCACCTACAAACTATGATGAGTACATCAAAGAGCTTCTTCGGTAGTTAGAGAAAGCAAAGGAGGATAAGAAGGTGGCAATGGATGAGTTAGAAGCCAAAAATGAGTCCATGGTGGCATTCCAATTAGAGAAGACCCGCCAAGTAGCTATGTGCCAGAAAGAAATACATGAGTTGAAGGTAAAGCTCAAAGCCAAGGAAGACAAAGAAGGAAAGTGGGAGGCAAGGCTAGCTGAGGAGAAACAGGACCTAGTGAGGATGCAGCAATGCATCGAGGAGCTGGCAGGGTTGTATGAAGAGCTACAAGAAGAAATGAAGAATATCCAAGATGCCACAGAAATGCTAGAAGCATCACAAGAGGAAAGGGCATGCAGGTATCAAGAGGAGATAGAAAATTGGAAAAAGGAGGTAACCTTGGGATAGGAGGAGGAAAAGAGATATAAGAGAGAGATTGAAGAGCAAGAGTAATGCCTCATAATCCTGGCACAAAGGCAATGGGAGAGTCTTGAAGAAATGAAAAAGAGATTAAAATATTGGGCTAACCATAATGAAAGAAGAGTCATGGACTTGGCTTGCCATCTAGCCTGCTGGCTTGGGTAGAAGCAGACAAAGTGCTAGTAAAGGGGAGGTCAGAGGTTGCTCAAGTGAGCCGAGAGACCCAACAACACACCTTCCTTAACATAATCCTGGATGTCACTCAAATAGAAGAATGGGAGGCCATTGAACCATTGAAGAGAAAGCTAGGGATTGCTCACAGGGCCTTGAGAGTAGGATTGCATAGGCCAACACAACCAGTGGGTGTCAGCCTTATCCTTGAAGAACAGAGGAGTTATCTACGAAGGGTAGGATTAACCCCACAAGAAGTGGATGCCCTAGGGTTTGTCGAGGAAGCACAACATCACGACCAGTAAGAGGGCGAGGCAGGAACAAAGCAATGAAGGGCTACGAATGCCAACCAACATGGAGAAGGCACATTTTTTATGTAAATATGGATGCATGGATGGCATTTTGTAACACCCTACCCTTTGAGAGAAATATTTTGACTTTCATGCCATATCCAAGAAGGGTAGGAGTGGATTTTAATCCGAGCATCCACAATAGATATGACTTTCCATGGATCTATAATGCAAATGCTAATAAACCCGAAGAAGCCCTCATTTCATGCTGCAGGACCTATACGACTCTATAGCCTGCTTCATTAATGAGTTCTCTTTGTGCCCCAATCTTGCCTTTGTCACCATGTATAACTATCTTAGATTGCTTAGGATACTACTAAGGCAGGATCCAACACCACAAGAGCACTGCCTTCCAACACTCTTCTTTCACCCCAATGGCATAGACAACTGCGCTATAGCTAGATTAATGATGCGAGCTGCTCTACTTCCCTCTTTTTTCTTAGCTCTCTGTAATATCTCCGCAAAATAAAAGTTAGTTGGTTAGTTCGAAAGTTAGTTAGTCAATTAATAAGTTAGTAAGGTTACTAACTAAAGACTAATTAAGGTAAAAACTAGTTAATATTAATAATTAAGTATTTTTATTTAATTAAAAATATTTTATTTAGAAAAATTGAGAGTTGTAAATCCGATATTTTTCTCACATTGATAAGGACTGTGGCCACCCTTCGCGTAAGTTACAACGTGAACGAGACTTATGAGCTATATTAATCACTAGTATTAATGTGTATAGTTTGGATGGTCCAAAAATATTAGATTTATGGTAAAACTAGTATATTTTAGATATTAGGCATGTTGGAGTCTAATTACTTGAGATCATCTCACACTTATCTTATTAAGGATTCACACGTTACGCCTATAACATGTTTGATATATGAGGATAATTTTCTAGTTGCCTCATGACTTGACTAAGAGCTAGTACAAGAAATTAATCATAAGGGTTAAAACTAAGATGTCTTGAGATTCGTCAGATAATGATAACTTTTGCCAATCCAAATTCAAGGTTGGGTTATCAATCAAGGTAAGTGATCTATATAACTTACATCATGAATAGTGTTTGAACCCTTAACATATGCCCTAGCTAAAGGAAGGAAGTGTTAAGAAACATTTTTGCATAGTGTTGCTCTTAGATCCCAAGGGGGAGAGCAAATATATGATGGAAATGTTATATCATCTATTCTTGCATTGGTTGGAAAGAATGTAATTGGTTTTGTTGGTTGATTGAACAACATCCTAAATGCTTTTACATTCAACTGGTTGTTAGTTGTTGTTTGGATGATTATTCCAAGTGCTTGTGATTTATGGTAAATGCATGGCAAGGGTTTGTGATGACAAGTTGCCATGGGAATAAAGGAATATTTTCTTGGAAAATGATATTAGGACTGAATGCCTTGTTTGTGCTTGATTCTTAAAGGATTTAATTAAGGAAGGATATATTGCATGGGTGGATCATCTCCATGATTGCACCGTGGATTAACCCGAGAGGGCACTACTCGATTCATGGGCCAAAGGTCAAGTGGTGAAAAGGCCAACCACGGGAATGATGTTTTGCTCCTAGACAGCTTGCGGGTCAGTTGGAGCTCTATACACCCCTTGCTAGGTCTAGAATGGAGTTGAAGACCTCCATGAGCCCCAACATCTGGGCATGTTGGGAGATCCTATTCTAGATAAAGGATTGAGTTTGTGGTGCCATGTGAATTGGACCAATTACTTCTACAGGACAGAAGGGATAATTCTGTTGGACAGAAGCGATACATAATTTCTCTTGTATGGGTAGGAGACAAAGATTAACTTGAAGATAAATTAAGGAACTTGTTTGAATATTGTTTGTCAATAGATTGCTTTGCTCTGTTTTTGTGTTTGTGATATAAGTTATGCGAACGAACCCTGTTCCCTAAAAGGCTTAATTAATGAAGCTGACTTTAAGTGTCACACACAAATGTGATAGGACCTAATTAGAAAACTAAAGCTATTAAGGGAAGCAGGTGGGCGGAACCCCCGATGGGTCTGTCCTACGACAGGGTGGTCCCAGAAAATTGGGAGGCTTCTCACAAGATTTTATCGTCATTCGACCTTTAGGTATTGTTAGGTTAGAACCCGATTCATGCCATTTTAGGGGACCGAAATGGGACTATGCCCTACGGGCAGAGAGGTTGAGCGGCCATCCCTCTCATTTCCCATTCTCTTTGAACCAAGTGCTGCATGGATCTGCTTCGGATTGGGTATCTCTGCGTAAAGTAGGATGTCCATAACCCGATGCTAGAATGCTATCAGGAGACCTTGACAACTAGGAACCCAAATTTTAGGTCGATCCTAGTGGGTTCGATTGTGAACGTTTCGTTGTGAGGCGGATTCGGGAAACCCTAGGCGTAAAAAACTTGGAACATTCCACGGGAGTGCCGAGCAGTGATGCTTAGATTCGTTTCTCGATAGACCGCTAAAAGCATGCTTGGGCGGGCACCTCACAGTTGGTATCAGAGCAAAACTTTGTAATGATACGTGATTGATCAATGTATGGTTTGTAGACATATCCTAAACAAAATAATCTAAGTAGTATGGCTTGATTGTTAGGCACCTCCTTCTGCACCCACGAATATTGACATGCAAGAGAAGAAATTCTTTCTCAAGCAAATTAAGGCACCTGAGTTTGATGGAGAAGGGATAGACATCGCAGCAGAGGCAGAGATATGGATTGAGTCGATGGATGACTATTTCTTTGCTTCGGGAACTGCCTCTACCAATCAAGCAATGATAGCCAAAATTAAGTTGGTTCTCCAGGCTCGATTATGGTGGAAGCAATGGTGCAAAGATGAAGGTGTTTCTGAAGCCGCTATTACTTGGATTCAGTTGAAAGATGCTGTACACAGATGATACCTTTTGCCAACCTACCAAACTTTGAAGATGAATGAATTCTTCAAGCTAAAGCAGCTAGAATTAACTTTGGAAGCTAGATCATTGGGCTACCTTTTAGTAGAGTTTGAGTGGAATCTTGAGGTATGTTGATGAAAGTGTAGCAATTATTGCAGGTTGAATGTGCTTATAGAGATATTTTGATCAACTTGTATCAATGACAAGAGAGAGCTCTTGTTTCATAGGTGGTGGCTCACTCAATGATTCTATTGTGAGCTCATTAGGTTGCCGCGTCTACAACTAGATGTATGTATTAGGAATATGAGGCACACTAGGAATGATAATCATCTCATTAACTTGTGCTTCCTCTAGCTCATCCTAGGTAATTTTTGTCGATTTCTTAACTTTGTCAACTATAGCTAAATGCTAGATTGGGTCTGGATAAGTGTAATCTTCTTTTGCTGGTATCTCTTTTATTGCAGGTGGTGTGATAGTGTCACTTGTGGTCCTAAACACACAATGATAATAGGTAGTGTTGAGGAGAGGCCATTGCTTTTCAATTCGAGTTTAGTACACATTCTCTGTTTGTTGGCACTTTTCTTGCCATGACTGATTCATTCAAGGTTGTCGGCTCCTCAAATCTCATTCCTTTGGGTGTGCTTTGAGGATGAGTGATGGGCATGCATGGAAATAGAAGTAGTTCCTTCGACTTTAATTATCTCTATAGTGAATAAGCTTAGGGGAATAGAGGGCACAATGGCCTTGCTACTATTTACCTTACATTGTGGACAATCTGAATACATATGCGTAATTCCACATTCTGCGTACTGTTGATCTAGTTCATTCCCCTTGGCTTGCTCTTGCCTTTGTGGGCACTATGATGACACATGTCTTAGTTACCCATAAGTCCAGCATGCAATAGGATGTTTGGTGAAGGGTACCCCTCACCCATGGCCTCGTTCTAACATTATGATGAGAACTAGTCAATAATCCATGAGGATTGGATGCTCTTCTTTGTCGTATAGACAAAGGCAATAGATGTACTTTAATTGATGCACACTTGCAATGGATGCTTTGTAGGGTGGGTGTATGTAAAGGTGGAGAGGCTAACTGAGTATGGATGCATAGTGGTTATGAACTAAATGCACACTAAATGAGTGTAAGTGAGGTCATGTGGGTGACATGAAACTATGGGTACAAAGAGAGTGATGCTAAGTGGATATACTAGAATGGATGCATTATTTAGATGGATGGGTGCACTTACATGGATTGATGGATGCACCATAAAGTACTTTGTGTATCTAAGATTGGATGCACCATAGGTTAATAAGGTGAGTGCTTTATATGTGCGATTGGATGCAGACACTATGTAGTTGGATGCACACAATGTATTAGTAACTTGGATGCACTTGGCTACACACAACGGTATGTCTCCAATTTTCCCTCTCCTATCTCTCTTCCCATTGTCCTTCCATCCTACAAGGTTGGGACTAGGGTTCTAGGAGTTTTTCTACTTGGATGTACACCATAATGTGAGAGACCTTTTATATGTTGATATGATTATGTGTAGTTTATATTCACTAGTAATTATGTAGTTTATTATGGAGAAAGAAGCACAATGTAATAGTGGGTGCACTAAGAAAGCTAGATGTACTATATGAATGCACAATGCAAGAACTTGGGTACTCTACGTGTTATTATGTGAAGTGTATGTGAGGAGATGAATGCATTTATGTGTAGTGATACATGATGTGGATGCACTACATGTGGTTGTCTATACATAGCGCTACACATATGTTGTCCCTCTCCTTATCTCACTTTCCATCTATCCTTCAAGGTTGTGGACTTCGGTTGTGAAGGGGGAGATGAGGCTCCTATTGGAGGCACCAAGTGTATGTGCAATATGCTATATGCACTAACAATCACAATGGGGTTCCCGATTTAAAATTTTAACAAGAGAATCATTATACTCATTGAAGATAAGATGAAAACAAAAAAAAATCAATTGCACCCATAATTGATTAGATGCACACATGAGCTTCACATGTTCAGTTTTGCACTCAACATCATTCCATCATCACACTTCATATGGTTTTAAATCCACAATGCAATAGTGGTGCTCACTAAGTATCCATCGACCTTGCCACTCATGCCAATCCTCATGCCCAATAGGTGGATGGTTGAGTGTGTGAGAGGGGAGCCTTATGCTCATGCAGCTACACATGTGTAAGCGAATGCACATAGTGCAAACAAGAAAGAAGAATACTATTTTCTTTTCACCCAAATAATTCAAAAGTAATTTTAAAAGATTCAACTCCCTTTTTCCTTGTGCCCAAGTGTGTGATGTAATCAATGTAGTGACTAAGAGGATGCAAGTGCCAAGCCTTCGTTACTAGTACATGCACTAAGCTTTTTTCTCCTTCACACATGCAGCTATTAATGCTACCTGAGTGCCTAGGTCATTACACTTGACACACTTCCTCTCTAAGTAAGCACCGACCCCACCAGGAGGGATAAAGTCACCAAGAGGGTGTGATGGGGTCCCAACCTATCACAAATAGAGGTTTGAGATCACCAATGTATTCACATGCAAGAGGTTAATATACCATACCTATGGATTTTGTTGGGCTTCCATGGCATACTTTAATGGCGCTTCTCTTGTCTGCACAATGAGTATGGGCTGCTTTTCCTATGATGACGGCTCTTCTCCCTTATCAATGTGGCTCTTTCTCTTCAATGGCTATGTGCTTTTCTTTTTGTTCTTCTCTCTCGCCACATAGCCCTCAATGTAGGGCTCCTTCTCTCACACAACGATGGAGATAGCCATGTGATAATGCAATGATGGTGACCTAGTCTCATGGCCTGCTTGGGCTATATGTCAAGCCTCATCACCAACGTAGGCAATGGGGCCCTCTCACGTTTTCCTTTGACCCATCCTCCATCCTCCCACTAGAAAGTGTTGGCAATCAAGATCTCATCGGAGAAGGTGATCGAGTAAAGCCACCGTCATCTTGGTGATGGACCCATCCTGACAACCAACATTTATTGGCATGTAATTGAAAGTGGCTTTCCCTCCTCACTCACTCTCTCACTCACACACACTCTCTCACCTAGTTTTTCCCTTCCCTCTGGCACCTATCCATAGAGGCATAGGAGGACCTCTCTCTCTCTCTCTCTCTCTCTCTCTCTCTCTCTCTCTCTCTCTCTCTCTCTCTCTCTCTCTCTCTCTCTCTCTCTCTCTTGTGCCATCAGGTGCATGTGACCTCTCTCTTGTGCCATGACCTCTCTCTCGTGCCATCAAGCTCTTCCCTCTTCTGCACTTTGTAGGTACCCCTTGCTATGTAAGCTTGAAAAAATGATTCAGGATATGCTCTTCCCTCTTCCGCACTCTGTAGGTCCCCCCTACTACGTAAGCTTAAAAAAATGAGTCAGGATGGCACCATCAAAAGCCTCCCTCTCCCAGATGTTTCCATGAATGCATCCCAGTTCTTCATCGACAATAATGCATGCATTGTGCCCAGTTCTTCACAATACTGAAGAGTGTACTTACCTCCACTATGACGTATATGGCATCTCTCTTCAACTTCACCAAATCCTCTTGGCTTCAGATTGAAAAGTCATTCAGATAGCTCTCCTGTAGTCTCAAAATTAGGAACCTATCCACCACCAAATAGGGTGGGACATAATCTGTACATAGTTGGAAGATGGTGGTGTTGGCATCGAGCCCTTGGAGGACAAATCCCTAAGACTTTTCATTCCAACTCCTCAAGACCCAACTCATAGCAATCGTGAGCTGTCATCGTATGCTTCTAACTCAAAAATGCTTTGATTCAAGGTTATGCTTGGCCCGACATCCACTAATGGGATGCCATCTACTCTTACCATGCCCCAATCAAGATCCCCCAGTCCATGAGAGCTCAAAAGCTTGTCGAATAGTGGAAAAATCTTATTGGGGTCCCTCTAACAAAAGCCAAGGGGATCCTTCCCTTGACTCAAGCATTTGGCTCAACCCATTCTCATTTCTTCCTAAGGTAGAATAGACATAAAGCCTCCTCTTTCACTTTTCATGGACTCTCCAACCTGTGGCATGTTGCTGAGCCTTGCAGAACATTGCCCTCAACCTTGGAGCCTCTTCCTTGCTGTGGAATCTTCTTCCTTGAAAAGAGAAGTATATATGTTTGGATAGTCATTGGTCCATGGCTGGAATATCTCTAAGCATGGCTCTTATAAAATCTTATCTATGACTTTGCAGTTCCATTTGTATACAATTCTTGTGTTTGATCACTTTCACAATGGAGTGCCTGTGGCATGGACCATTACATCCTCTTCTTGTACCACGTTAGTTACATAATGGATAGCTACATTAATAAATCAAGTCTTGGACTATAACAAGTCATGGGAACTAAGTGCTTTTATGGTGGATGATGCTCAAGTAGAAATCAAAGCTATTCAGTAAGGTTTCTTTCTACAATTACATTTGGTATCTTTTCTCCTCATGGTTAACCACAAAGTGATTTTATAATTTTCTCTTTTCATAGGGAGGTTTTTGGTGTTCCCATATATCTATGTATATGGCATGTGAGAAGGCGTTGGCTAAAAAATATTGTGTGTAGGTGGACGATTTTCAAGTTCGTGCTAATATGTTTAGAGCACTTGGCAACATTATGAACATGCAAGGTACACCTAATTCACATGAGAATCCCAGGATAGATGAGGCTCATACTCTACTATCATAATTTTATGAAAAATACAAAGAGGAAGCATCATTCATCAAGTACTTCAAGGATACATGGTCATCTTGTATAGGGAACCCTATATACAATAGTATGCTTGTAGTATTATAAGTATATCAAAATAATAAAGTTATATATAAATATCTATTTATGTGATTTAAAATTTACGATTTCATCTTCAATATGTAGGAATGTGGATACGTGCTACAAGTATTCTTCCTCATGCAAATCAAGAGACAAATGGTAGCATTGAGTCTTACCACTGGGTTTTGAAGAGTCGGTTTCTTAGTGACAGATGCAACTTGCATGGTCGATGCATCGACTAGTTGATTGAGAAGTTGGTTTGCTCTTGTAATGCATACTATTGGTAATAAGATATGCTAAAAGTTGCAGGTTTCAAGAAGAACTTTAATGTTCTAAAGGTTGTACAAAACTCCATTCAAAGAGCTAAAGAAATACCAGATTCTCATGTGAAATTTATTGCTAGTGATAGAAGTAGGGCTTCAGTGTAGAGTTGCACAAGAGATGGGCATTGGTACCATGTTTGAAATGATGATTGTAGTTGGGCATGTTGTACTTGTGATTGGTTACAAACAAGGAATATATGTCAACATCAGACCAAGGTCCTTATGTTAAACACAATAGAAGTGGAGACCATTGTAGGAAAGTCCATGGAGTTATATGCTACACAATTTCATGAGCACGAAAGTATGTATTTAATATATCACCACTATGGTTGATTCAAGAATTCTCTAGTCATTGTTTAATGTTTACATTCTAAGTTTTTTCTTATTTTGGGTACAGGACAACTAGCACACATGAAGAACATGCTCCCTCCATGAAAGATTTGGATACATTATACATGAAAATTTGTGCTAATAAAGGTATGTGTGACTCATACTTTTGATTATAATTTTTTATTCAATTAAATTCTAAGATGTTCTTTAAAAAAAGGGGATGAGAGAAGAGTTCAAACCTATGCCCATGGACTTTTAATGTGACTGCAAAAGGAGCTTCAACAATACAAAGCATCCCTTCCAAATATACATGCACATCCTTTCAAGTCCATCGAGGATGTGTTTGGGAATACATTGAGAAGAGCAAGACCTTTCATTGAGAGTGGTCATGCTTCAAGGAGAAGGTCTAGGTCAATAAATGATGATCCAAACCTTTCCCCTCTATTGCATGGGAAAAAGAGTGAACATGCAAGGCAAGTTGGATGCAACAGCAACTGCAAGTGGAGGGAGGTCATCACATTGTGATGATAGAATTTCAAGAAGTGATGAAGAAGTGTAGTAGTACACTTCTTTATGTAAGTGCTATTCCTTTCTAACACACTTTTATTGATGTGTTACTTCACCATAATGACTATGCTTTTTGTGTTTTTTGCAGTAATGCCCTTGATGATGCCATTTTTCCACCAAAGTTCCCTACAGTTATTCTCATTTAGCTTGGCAGATATCCCCTCTTTTTTAATATCTCATTGATATGGCCTTGCCACTTGATTCCTTGTAAATACAATTTCTTTGAAGCTTTATCATCAAGATAGTCATTGCTCCATAGCCAACACATCATTGAGCATGGATCTAATGTAATCTTGTCTATGAAATTGTAAAATTTTGGTGGAAATATATTGGATACTTTTATTAGTCACACATGATGAACAATCTACTATTAAAAATTTGAGTGAGGTGAGGTGTATGTGAATATTTATTTTCAATCCATTATTAGTTGTTATAAATTTTTTACATCTCAATCTATGTACATTGGTACCATGTTCGAAATGTTGATTGTACCTGGGCTTGTTGTATTTGTGATTGGTCACAACAAATAGGAAATATGTGTGAACATCAAACCAAGGTTCTTATGATAAATGGAATAGAAGTGGAGACCATTATAGAAAAGTCCATGGAGCTATAAGGAAAAATAGGGAAAAATGCTCTTTAAAAGGGGAAAAAATAGGGAATGGATGAGGAAAATTATGGATGTGTCTGTGAGTGTATAATGAGGATAAAGCATGAGGGTTTGCCTCAGGTTATCCCCATTTATGTGTTTTTTGTGAGTATTTACTGCTTATTTCGTGCGAAATACACATGAAATTACCATTTTACCTATTACCGCAAGAAAAACTCTAAACGGTAGGGAGAGAGGGGAGTTTGAGCATTGAAATATGTTATAAAATCTGATGTATTTGCTTTCCTAATATCTATGCTCTAAGTTCTTTCTTATTTTGGATATAGGACAAGTACTACCCTCGAAGGAGATTGTGTCACATGTCGAATCAGTTGATATACACACTAAAGAGGATATTAGTGTGACTGATATTGACAAAGTTGTTGGAGCTATATATAGCTCCAACAACTTGGTCAATGTCATGGATGGTGGTGACAAGCTATACTACTTGTGGATGATTGTAAAAGATGATGTGAACTAGGTATGTGGGGTTTTGACTAGTGAGGAGTGTTAAGTTCTTAGTGCATGAAGTGATATGTGGTCTAGTTCTTATCAACAGTGAATTTCCTAAAATAATGTGCCATATGTTGAAATACCCTACCTGAGAAACTTTAGCTATTGGTGATATGTTTCTAACCTAAGTGGTGTGTATGTGCCTACGACTAAAGTACTTAAGAGTGTGAATGGGGTTTCTACTACAAGTGGGATGAGATTTGCACCTAAGGTAATACAATAGTGTGAGTTGCCTAACCTAAGAGCATGTGGTTTTGTGAGTTCCTATTCTAAGTGCCAATGGGAGTGACTTAAGGAAATGTAACCTATAGTGTGAAGATGTGATTACAGCTTAAGCGTGGGGATAAGGTTTAGGTGTGTAACTAAAATTCATCTTGTGCAAATTGGTGCTTTCCTAAATAAGTGTAGATGGTGTGACTCTAAGGGTGGTCGGCGGTTCATGCCTAACCTTAATTGGGCATCCTAGGTTGTGTATCTATAATATCTAAAGTACATGGCACATATTCCTACTATGCAAGTGCAAGGCATGTTCTAAATGTTGTGAGAATATATTTTCTAAGTTGATTTAGGTGAATTGAGACTAAGGTGTGTTTGAGGGAATTTTTTAGTGTTTATAAGTGTAGTTAAGGTGCTAGACCAATGGAACTATGATGCAAGGAGTCTAGGTCAAATTGATGAGTCGAAGGAGTGTAAGTGTCCTAGTGAAGCGTGACTATGTGTCTTGAATAAGATTTGATCTAAATGCACCCTAAGTAAGTGCAACTAAGTGCATCTATGTGGGATGAGAAGGTCCAAGGGAGGATATGTATAGTGGATGCGTGCTAGTAGATGCAAGGAGGTAGGGTCCCCAACCCCTTAAGGGATGATGGGACTAACCTTTGGTTGAGTGATGTGGTTGTTAGCAAATGTTTGGAAGCACACCTATAGTTTAACTCCTAGAGACCCAAGTGTGGGTGTGTCATGATGATCTAGGTGGGTGTTAACTAGTGGCTAAGGTGAGGGTTTATAACCTAGCCTAACAGTGATCTTAGAAGATGGTGTCAAGGCTCTAGGATTAGAATGATTGGTTGGTTTAGGAGTACTCAGGGGTCAAGTAACCCTTCTTGGCCTTGAATGCAAATGTCCTAAGGTAGGGTGCCCTAAGTATGGGTGTCCTAAGGATATTTTTCAAAATAATGAATTGCTATTGATCTTGTTTAGTATCTTTCTCCTAAGGAAATGTTAAGCCTTATACATTGAGAAGAGCAAGACCCTTCATTGAGTGTAGTTATGCTTCAAGGAGAAGGTGTGGACTAGTTAATGATGATCCCAAACCTTTTCCCACACAAAATAACAAAGTGAACATGCAAGGCAAGTTAGATACAGTTGTAGCAACTACAAGTGGAGAGAGGTCATTAGGTTGTGATGAGGGCATTTCAAGAAGTGATGAAGAAGTGCAATAATAAGTTTCTTTATGTAATTACTAGGATAAATTATTATGAATAGTTCTCATTTTCTTTTATAGTATGGGTGCACCGTACTCATTCTATATGACATTTTTCAAAGTATTAAATGCATGCTCTCAATAATATTGATATTGTTTTTTGTGCATAATACATCTTTTTCAAGTTAAAGGATATGTTTTCAAAGTAGCAAATGCAAGCTTTCTATGATGCTAACCTTGTTTAATAGTTACTACATAACTTGGATTATGTTTTGAAAGACATTGTTTTGTGTATGCCCATGCAAAGGATGCTATAAGATATTTGTAAAGCATGAAGATATAAGTGTAAATACATGTGTAAGGTGTAAGGTTATGTATATGCATGCATAAGGTATGGTATGGTGTAGAATGGTGGTAAGTGTATAAGGCCATAGGCTGCAAAGTATAGTATTGCGGTATGTAAGGTATACATTGTGGTGTAGGCATGTGTAAGAGGTAGTGCAAAGTTATGTAACACTATAAAGGGGTAAGGTATGATGTAGATGGGTGTAAGATATACATTGTGGTGTATGCACATGTAAGGGATAGTGTACATGATTTTCACTTATGCAAGGTGTAAGGCTATGTGTATGCATGTGTAAGGGATGGTGTAGATACTTGTAAGTCTACAAAGGAGTAAGGTATTATGTAGAGTTATGTAAGGCATAAAGGTGTAAGGTATAGCGTAGAGGTATATAAGGTTCATATTTGGGTGAAATGTTGGTAGAGAGTTTTGTAAGGTGGTCAAGGTGTACGCCTAGATGTCAACATAAAGTATCAAGCTATGTGCAAGTTGTAAGAGAAGTATATGGTGTGAGGTGTGTGGTATAAGGGATGGTGCATACCAAAGAAAAGTGTTCCAATATTATTCTTTTAGTGTTATTCTTTCCTAAATTGCACATGAGCTGTATATGTTCCAAAAGATTGGTACTACAAAAAAACAATGCATTCTAGATAGATTGAGTCAAGACATGAAGAAGTGGATTGAGATTGAGATGAGTATAGAGACAATGTATTATCATGGTGCTACCCCATGGTATAACTCTCCTTGTGGTTTAATATTTGTGTGAGGTGCCTCCTCCAACATACCCGGAGGAGTCCTCTTAGTAGTCGACCAAAATTCATATCCATGTACATCACCATCGCGTCTCCCCATGGGAAACCTAGGACTTTGTTGAACATGGGAATCTCAGTTCTACTTCATAGGGGAAGCGTGGACAAGTCACCCCTAATAACAATCTAACACCCACCTAAATAAGACCACTTTGTAACCATTCAAAGGTAGGAGTGAGTTTAACACTGCACTTGGTTCAAAGAGAGTGAGAGACGGGGGAGAGTGTAACTTGATCCCCCTACCCATAAGGTAAAATCTCAGCTCCGACCCCCTAAAACAGTGTTAAACATAGTAACTAATCCTATCGATATTGGGAGGGTCATGATTTAATCAGCTCGATCTAGTGTTAGAACTTATCAGGTCCACCCTAGCCATAGGCATTCAATTGTTAGGATCGAAGCCTCCCACTTTTCTTGATTGGGTTTACTTTAGTTTCCTAATTAGCAAAGCATACTACCACACTGTTTGGACATAATATTTACCACATAATAAACAATTTGGAGATCAAATACTTTACTTCATAATAACAAGCAAAACCATCACTCCGCAGAGTGGTACAAAACTATCTTTCCATAGAAAGACATTGTCCAGGATAGGACCTTCCAATCCCTCAAGATTGGGTTGTATGTGATCACACTCCATCTGCAGTCAACAAGGAATTTACTCGCTCAAAGCCCCTCTAAGCTTCCCCGAGCCTCAGGAGCTATCCTACATAGTAGGAGCACTTATCACTTGGCCCTTTGCCCTCTCACAAGTGATCAAAAACCAAAAACACCTAGCTCCCTCAGGAGCATAGGACCCCCACCCGCAAGTGAGTTTTTTCACACTCCGCAAAGTGTTAGAGAGCATTGGGTTGGGGACCCCAATGTCCCAAACCACAACCCATTCGACTGTTACAAGCACGGAATCAAAAGAGACATAATTCATCATTCACAAATCCAAAAGCAGTCATAACCATAAAACATTTTTAACACACTTGTCAATGTATGCGATGTATAGAATCTATCTCCCTCGTCAATTCCCTTGTTCTTTCCTAAAAAGCAATTGATAATACTAACATGTTTTTATAAGTTTAAGTACATTCTAACTAATCATAATCTATGTAATAGACTTATCTTATGGGCTTTTATAACATTACTGACTTATCCCTCATTTTATTGTAAGATGCAAAAAGCCAATAACATAAAATAGAAAAATTAGGAAGTTGTAGAGTTAATAGCTTAAAAGTAATTATTTTCTTATGCACTAAACCTGATTATCTTTGTTCGGCCATCTATCGTGATTACGGGGCATGACTGAGCAACCTCGATTTGTTGTGGAATAACCGGTCCTTCAGGTTGAATGGATTCAAGGGTAATTTTCACTTGCACTTCAATAGTGACTACTTCCTCGCATTGGGGAGCTCTCCAAGCATGACCTCACTCAACATCTCGATGCCTCTTGGGAGCCATGGAAGAAGCTTGATGGATTTGAGCAGTGCTTCTCCTTAGGTGTGGAGAGAGAGAGGCACGACTGATTGCAGTAGAGCTTTGTTGCATCAATAACAGAGAGACTTCTGCAAGGGTTGTTGTTTTTGACGTAACACTCTATCCTTGTTTACATAGTAATCAGGGGGGAGATAAAGAGAGAATGCTTGCTTTTAGTATTTTTGATGATATCATCGATGATGTCAGAGGGGGACTCGCATTGGGGAGCTCTCCAAACATGACATCGCTCAACATCTCGATTTTTCTTGGGAGCTATGGAAGAAGCTTGATGGATTTGAGCAACGCTTCTGCTTAGGTGTGGAGAGAGAGAGGCTTGGCTGATTGTAGTATAGCTTCATTGCATCAATAGTAGAGAGACTTTTGCAAGGGTTGTTGTTTTTGATGTGACACTCTATCCATGTTTACATAGTAATTAGGGGGGGAGGTAAAGAGAGAACACTTGCTTTTAGTGTTTTCGATGATATCATCGATGATGTCAAAGAGGGGACTTCATTTTTGGAACGTAGCATGGAGATGCATCGCGTCATTGGACGGGCATCACTCCAAGGATCATGACTAAGGCGGAAACTAAGGCGTAGACCTTGGTATCTTGGCCTTGGCATCTTGGCAACGGGCTACAAAGGCTTCGTTGGCGCTGTTGGCTACGTGCAAGAAGCTCCCACTAGCTTGTAGGAAAAGCTTCCTAGGAGGTCACCCATCCCGGTAGTGTTGTCACCCAAGTACACTTAACTGGCAAGTGACTATCCACTAGGCTAGTTCTTTTTTGTTGTTCTGTACAACAAACATAGTTTTAATAAGCTTTTCTTGGGAGGGTTTCCCAAGCCTTCCTTCAATGAACTGGCATATAATACCTCATCAATTATCTTCATAGTTAGAGCTAGTTTTAAAAATGTGCAATCTTTACCATTTTGTTTTTAACATAAATCAATTTTTGGAATGTATACGCACATTGTTTATTAAAATAAACTAAGTAATGAGGACATTACAATTTGAGCTTGTATGGAAGGTGCTTTTCTATCTCTAGCTATAATTTTATTTTTGTTTTGGCACAATAGGATGATTTCCATGCCTTCATCTCAAAAGAAACGTGAAGGTTGAGGCTCTTGGTCTAGATGATGCAGAGAGGAAGAAATGTTTAGATAAGGTTATAAGAGTGGAAGAGGAGGGCCTCAAAGATAGGGGTTACAAGTTGCCAATCCCCAAATGGGGATGATTTCTTCACATTGTTATTTGGCCTAAGGTGGGAGAATGCAAGCATGCTCATAATCACATGAGACAAGTTGTATTATCTTACAAGCTCAAAAATCTCTCCCGAGAGGTAATTTGTATTTATAAAGCAAGTTGTGTGTGTGTTGCTTTTTCTTGAATGGTTTGTAGTATTTGTGTATATTGTTGTGAATTGTGGGAAAAAAAATTGTACGTGCATCTTATGAGTCCTACAAAGTTGAAAGACCCCAATACCCTCATTTTGGTGATTACAAGCTCTTTCAGATTTACATGAAGAAAAAGATATATTGGGCTCATTTGCATTCAGAGAGGTAATGCTACAGATTCAAAGGATACAAGTAGAATGTCCATAGCTACTAGACTCATTTGAGGAGTTTTTCAAGCTAAACTTGAAGAATAGTGTCATGTAGGTTGATACAACACAATATATTCATATTGCTTTCTTGAGTGTTTTCTTAATGTATGTGCCAATGTTAAGTTTTTGTAAAATGTGTGTAGACTTTTGCACATCTATTAGATGGTGGGGTGAAGTCTTTAGATTTTGTAGAGAAGATGCTAGAGCTTGTATTTTTAGCCCAGTGCATGATTTATAGGTTTTCATCTAGATTACTTCTCTTTTTTGAACATTAAAACATTGATTTTGATGAGAGATATGTGGTTGGTTTATTATGATGGTTATGCATGAGAAGTACTCATTTGCTCTTATGGTAAGTGATTTGGTCATTATGGAGTGGATGGAATGGCATGTGGAAGCCATGTATGTTATTGATTTCTCTACCTTCAATTCCATGTGGAACCCCAAGGTTGGGGTGGTTGGCTTATTGATTCAAAATTTGTCTCTTGTAGAAAGGAGACTCTGTTGATTTTATCAATGTATGTTATGTTTTTCTATCTTTACTTTGCCTTAAATCCCACGTGGAAGCCAAAGTGAGGATGCTATGTATGTTATGCTGAAAATTACCTGCTTCTACAAAGGAGATTCTTCCCAATTTGTAATAGGAGATTGCATGCATTTACTTGCATCATTTGTATTGAGAATGTTGTAGGTCGATGCTACAATGTGTAGAAGAGAAGAGGTTAGATGTTGCTTTGAAATTTGCAAAGAGAGTGGATTGATATCCATGATGAGAATCCTATGTATTCTCTAGCATTACATGAGAGTAAATTGATGGCATGGGAGGAAAATGCTTGTCCTTGGTGGCTCAATTACCATGTGGGAATTATTGCTAAGTAAGAGAAAGATTTGCATGAGAGTAAGTGCTTTGACCTATGTAAAGCATCTTGTTGCTTTTGTAGAAATAGTTATTGTGCTCATGCATGGTAGTCTAAGGGTTGAATCATGCTTGTAGGGTTCATGGAAGATATTGTTGTTCGTAATTCACTTACCATGCCCATTATTGCAACGGACGAAGCAAGCACTAAAGGTGCAAAAGGAAGTATTCAGGCCCACGAAGCTAGCAAGGATACTAACAAGCCACCGAAGGTACTAAAGATAATGTGCAGCCTACTCAAGTTACCACTAGAGCCATTACTACTCCTCTTGCTAGCACCATTGACAAGAGAGGTAAAAGGCTTATGGAACAATCAAGCATATCCATAGATCCACAAAGAAAATTGTGTCAGAGTCCTCTATAGAGCCTACAACCTCCTTTGTTGTGCAAAGTCATCTCTTGGCCGAGAGAGTTGGGTGAGGTCACCTATGACTCATTCGCTAGGTGAGTAGCCTTATATTAACTTAAAATTCATGTGCTTTTTTGTAAGTTACTTTTTCTCTCATGCAAGGTTTACATTCATATATCATATTCCTAATGTTTCTTTTAGAGGGCACGATTGTTCCCAAGTGGAACACATTCTCAAAGGGTCTAGTTATGAGTTGCATGGATCTTGCCTACTAGAGTATTTGGCCGACGAGGAATTCTTGGTCACTATGTACTTGATAGAGCATATAGGCAAGTTCATTGTAGATGTGGCAAGAGTGGGGCTTGTGCTTCATTGCACTTGGATGCTCATGTGTGATTCCAAGGCTTATTGACACCTTGTTACTAAAGAGGCAGTAAGACAATAAAGTTGGATGTTTTGAACATATTGTTGTATGCTATAAACAAGGTTTGTGTTGCATGATTTAAACATAAACTTAGATCACTTATTCTATTTCCACTTGTGAATATATACTTGATCTTATCATGTGTCTTTGGAATCGTGCTATTCATGTTTTATCCCACTACAATAGAGAGGCTAGGGAGAAGATTTCAAAGAGGTTGTTTCCAACATATTGTAGCTACATGTTGGATGTTTATGTCTTTCCCATAGATATTGATGGTGTCATTGTTAGACGCTGTTAGAGTGGTTTTAGTTGAAAGGTCATATCCATTAGGGATCAGAGAAAGAAGGAAGTAGAGAATAGGAGATAGAAGAGAAGAAAAAGAATAGGCAAGGGATTCAAATCTACGAAAGCATTTACACAATACAAAGACAAAGCTCAATGATTCAAAGTATTATGTATTGATAGAACTTGAGATGATAAACAAAATCCTTGTCTGGGACTAATCGAAAGTAATCTCCAAGCATTGTATCTCCTCGATCTCCCTGGTAGAACAAAAAATTGCACCAAATACTACATTCTTATCTGCTGCTCAGATGGCAAACCTAATGGTTTTGTTGGCTTTAAAAGTGGGGTAAAACCCCTAGGACACCTCCTCAAAATTCTCCAAGATTGCTCATTCTTCTTCTCCCCATTTGGAGTGCTGGTTATTATTTGAAAACTATGATCACACTCCATGAAAATTCAGAAGCCCCTTCTTTTTGCACAAGATCTCCCAAAATTGCCTGAAAAGCCACTTGCTTTTTGCATGTCACCCTATTCTAGACGTTTTCTACACCTTTTTAGTATATTTACAAGAAATAACATCCAAAATATCCAAAATAGGCTAAACTTGTCCAAAAATTCCATATTTTGGAACTATCCATATTGTGGATATTAACACTAATGACTAATATGACATTGACTATCTAGATTAATAAGAAAGCCAAATGGTGATGCACTCCAAGGTTTTTCACACTGTGTTTGCATAGTGGTGACAACATGGGGTGAAGAGGTCTCATCTTTTCTATCGGTAAGTAGTCTTGTATGTTTTTATTCTTAGGTTTCTTGACATATTCTTTGTAACAAGTGGGATATACACACCTTCATCTCCAACTTCCATGGCTTCCTCCTTCCTTCTCTCCTCTTTTTTGCCTTTCTCTCTCCTCTTCTAGTCTTCTTTTCTCTTCTTCTTACTCTCTTTCTCTCTCTTTAGCTTTTCTCCTCTCAACCTCTCCTCTCAGCTTCATTTATTACAAGTGGTATCAGAGCTTTAGGCTTTGGTCCTTTTCTCCTTTCCCCTTTCTTCCTTTTCAAATCCCAAAAACCTAGTTACTCAACTTACAAGTATATATACAACAAGAAGGACTGTAGAAACTTCAGCTTTTTGGAGCAAGCATGAGCTATGGATGGAGACTCAGACATATCTAGAGGTAAAATAGTTAAAATAGCAGGTCATCACTTCTTTTCATGCAAATTTTAGGGGTCCTAGGGCAAGTTGGAGGTTTAGCAGTTTAGAGGAGGGGAAAACCACAGTCACGTTTTGTTCCAAACTTCTCTCTCTTCCTCACCAAGCTTTTCCCTTAAGCTCCCATGGTGGACTGTCCCCAAATCCCTTCTTCTTGCTACAACCAACCCTCAGCCTCAACATTCAACCACCCCACAAGCTTCCTAAGGTGATTCCCTGCCTAGCAAACACCATGGTGACCAGCTTAGCCCACATGGGACATCAGGCAGCAACACTCACAAAATGCGATGCATTTTGCGCTGAGTTGCTTGCCTCCCCCAACCCTCCTACCCTTCTCCTCCTGCTGCCTTACCACTCCCTACCACTCTTGGGCACAATGATTCAGCATACTTCTCCCTCCCCCCTTGGAACTCTTGACCACGAGAAACAGCCTCCAAGGTGGACAGCAGGGACAATTTGGGACAGCATGGGCAGCCATAGATTCTTCAACTGAAGCCATCTCTGACCTTAAGAGCTCAACCCCCACAAGCCCTTTAGCTCGTGAATGATTTCTCTTACCCATATGAAGACATGGAGTTTAGCGTGCATGGGAGCTTTATGGGCAGCCATGAAAGCTTCACTTGAAGCTTTCCCTCTTTGAAGCTCAAGCTCAGGGATAAGCACAAGAGCCACCCTTGTTCGAATTTCCCCTGCTCTCCCTAGGAGCCCCCATGCACCTTATATGAATCAGTCCTATCAAGGACAATATGGTACAAATGGCCAGCATGGAAATCATGGACATCATGGTTATAATGGATAATATGGACTTAATGCACCACATGGGATGTATGGACAACAAGGCATGTATGGCCACCACGGGATGTATGGACAGCAAGGGTTTCATGGGCAGTATGGCCCTAATGAATTGCGTGACAAGATCATTCTCACAAAGTACAATGGGCAATCCCCTTCACCATCAGACTTAGAGGAATGTACGTCCAAGTTGGAGTCCTACTTCAATATCTACCCTCACACCGATGATAAAAAAATCATTTTTTCTTCTCTCCACCTGGAAGGATTTTTCCACACATAGTGGCGTTATCTATATCAATCGAGAGAATCAGCAGTTCATTGACTCGGAATATTTTAAAATGAGTATGGTCCAAGTTTTTGTGTTTCTTGTGGAAAAAGAGCAGTTGGCAAGACGATGGTACACTCTT
This sequence comes from Lygodium microphyllum, assembly GCF_053477565.2. NCBI lineage: Eukaryota > Viridiplantae > Streptophyta > Polypodiopsida > Schizaeales > Lygodiaceae > Lygodium > Lygodium microphyllum. Next base: position 100,227,769 of record NC_141148.1, on the reverse strand, counting down.
GACCAACGTAACCTCACTATACATGAATACACAAATCAATTCATGAACTTGACCATGCATGTGGAGAGCATTAGTGATAATGCTAAATTGCACAAGTATATCTATGGGTTAGAACTGAGCCTGTCGGCAAATGTCATGGCCCAAAAACCAACCCCATTGTTTGATGCAATTGAATTAGCTAAGAGATATGCAAGAAAGTACCGTAAGAATGAACATTTTTAGTGAGGTGTTGGATAGCCCCACATTCCTTCATGATCAGCCCCATATGAAGGTGGTTTTCGAGGCACTTCTATGCCCAATAACAACCCCAAAGTACCCACTTACCCCGCCTTCCATGTTGAAAGAAAAATGGGCACTTTTGGGACAACATTTGGTTCTATTGGTGAAAATAAGTATGCTGAGACTAAATAGTCCACTACATCACCTTCACATGGATCCAACAGAGCCAATGGTTCATTTCTTTAGATGTTGTCAAGGAACGGAAGGAAAAGAGCCTATGCTTTAAGTGTAGAGATAAGTACACTATTGATCATGCCTCCAAATGCTTGTACAAGACAACTAAGGTCAAAATTCATACCATGTATGTCATGGAAGATTGGCACAATGATGAGGATGCCCTCCCCATTGACTAGGTTGAGCTTACAGAGGATGTTGATGATGAGCAGTTCTATGACCCGGAGGATGGGTTTTCCTTGACCCGGGTGGTGATCCATCACAGATACTTGATCTAACATCCCACCCATATACCACCTCCCTTTTTTTAATCTCTTTGTATGCTTGGACAGGTTCCCAAAGCCCTAGCACCCTTCTCATTCAAGGCAATATCAATGGAAAGCATGTCTTCATCCTTGTGGATAGTGGTAGCACTCACAATTTTGTCAATAAATCAGCCATTGATCGGTTGAAATGCACTCCTATGGCACTACACCACCCCTTGAAGGTCCAAGTAGAAAATGGAGAAGAAGAAATCAGCACACATGTATGTCCTGCAGTTCCCTTATTCTTGGCTAAAAACTATGTGGCATTGGTTGATCTAATTGCCCTCGATATGGGCCCCATTGATGTTGTCTTGGGCTGTGATTGACTGAAACAATTGGAGAAAATTGTTGTGGACCTCTCTCAGCTCTACATGGAGTGTACGATGCATGGATAGCCTATCCACCTAGAGGGAGTTCAAGATCATGCTAATTTTTAGCTCATTATAGCAAAGCAACTCAAAAGGGAGTTTAAGAAATGCTCATAAATCTTTGTTTTGCAATTGAATGAGGACAATTCCGATCAGCCCTTTGCAGTATCTAATGATTCAGCCTTGCAAGTCTTACTTGAGGAATACAATGACCTATTTCAAATGCCTAAAACCCTTCCTTCTAAGAGGCAATTGGACCAGCCACTCGACTTAGAGCCCCATTCCAAGCCAATAAACAATCCCCCTTATAGACTCTCCAAGTGTGAGCATGAAGAGGTTGCAAAGCAAGTCAAGGAGTTGTTAGAGATGGGTTTCATTAAACCAAGTTCTTCCCCCTATGCATCCTTCCTTGTTAGTCAAGAAGAAAGATGGCTCCTTTTGCATGTGCATTGACTACAGTGACTTGAACAAAATCACAATGAAGAACCACTACCCCATCCCACGGATTGATGACTTGCTAGATGAGTTGAAAGGGGCATGCTTTTTCACTAAGATTGACTGGCGCTCTGGCTACCATCAAATTTGTATGAGGAAGGGAGATGAGGTCAAGACGGCCTTCAGGAATGATTGTAGACTTTATCATTTTCTAGTGATGCCTTTTGGGTTGACTAACACCCTCGTAACATTTCAAAACCTCATGAACAGAATCCTACAATCCTTTCTGTTCAAATTTGTGCCTGTTTTCTTTGATGACATCCTCATTTACAGCAAGTCATCCAAGGAGCACTTGACACATGTCAGAAGGGTGTTTGACATATTAAGAGAGCATTGACTCTTTACTAAGGAGAGAAAATGCACCTTCATGCAGAAATATGTGGAGTACTTGGGACACATTGTGAGAAAAAATGGTATACAGGCTGACTTGAAGAAGGTGCAATGTGTTAGAGACTGGCCCACTCCTTCCACCACTTTGCATGTCTTCCTTAGTCTCTCTTCATTCTATAAACACTTCATTAAGCACTATGCCACCATTGCAACACCTTTGACAGATCACTTAAATAAGGAATCATTATTTTGGGATGCCACTGCTGATTATAGCTTCAAATAGTTAAAGGATGTACTCAGCCCCCATCCTTTTCTACCTGACTTCTCTAAGCTGTTTACCATTCATTGTGATGCTAATGGCAGGGGTATTGGTGCAATATTATTGCAAGATCATGGTGTGATTGCATTTGAGAGACACAAACTTGATGAGAAGGAGATGCAAATGAATGTATATGACTAGGAGATGTTGGCCATCCTCCATGCCATCAAAAAATGGCACCACTATTTGTATGGCAGCCGCTTCCAAGTGAAAAGTGACCACCAAGTCCTCCTGTACTTCTTGACTCAGCCCACTTTGACTCCTAAGCAAAGGCGATGGGTGGCAACCTTACAAAACTATGACTTTGACATTTTGCACACTTTGGGCAAAGATAATATTGTGGCTGATTCACTCTCTCAAATGTGGGCATGCAGAGTATCCTCTATCTCTAAATTGCATAGTGATTAGGTTGAAGAGCTTCAAGAGGCTTACTTGTTAGATGATCACTTCAGCCACATATTCCCAAAATTATAGCATGGGGTCATGGGTGAAAACTCCCAATATCAGCTCAAGCATGGCCTTATTTGGTCCCATGGCAAGATTGTCATCCCCCACACTTCCCCCTTCATGTAGAAGATCATGGAAGAGATGCATTCTTGCCCCACTGCTGGTCATTTGGGTGTTTTCAAAACATATGATAGGATTGCCAAGAGCTTTCATTGGAAAGGCTTATGGAGGGATGTCAAGGACTTTGTGACCAAATGTGTTCCATGCCAATAGAACAAGGACAATACCCTTAGGTCCGTTGGCCTCTTACAACATCTCCCTATCCTTGAAGGGAAATGGACTCACATCACAATGGACTTGATCACTGGCCTTCCTGTGACCAAGAAAGGGTGGAATAGTATCTATGTGGTAGTTGATCACCTCACCAAATATGCCCATTTTATCCCCACTAAGACCCAATACACTGACTCTTAGGTGGCCACTCAACTTATGGAAAATGTATTCAAGTTGCATGGCTTGCCACAAGTCATAGTACATGATCAGGATACTAAGTTTATGAGCAAATTGTGGTAAAGAGTTTTCACCTCCATGGGGACCAAGCTTGCTTCATCCACTACATACCACCCTCAACTGATGGCCAGACTGAAAGAGTGAACAAATGACTTGAGACATATTTGAGGCACTTTTTCCATGATGTATAACACAGTTGGGATACATGGCTCCACTTGGCTGGGTTTGCATATAATAACTCCACACACTCTAGCATTGGAGTTTCCTCTTTTGAGGCCTTATATGGGTATAAGGTTCCCTCCCCACAATCTTATTTAATGATAAAATCAATCCTCAAAGTCAAGCTGAGCTGGATTGCATGCAAGCCTTACTTTAGCAATGTAAAATGAACCTTCAAAAGGTCCAAACACACATGAAACTCTATGTTGATGAGAAAAGAAGGCATTTGGAATTCCAAGAAGGGGAATTGGTCCTTTTGAAAGTGCCTAGGTCCTGCTACTCAATTCTCAAAGAGGGCAGCAACCAGTTGAAGAGATTTGGTGACTTGGCTTACCACTTAGAACTCCCCCCTACCACCAAAATCTACAATGTGTTTCATGTCAACCAGCTGAAAGCCTTCATGGGCTCCTCAGTGGACTATGTGGAAGAACTTCCCCCCATAGATGAAGAAGGCATCACTTAGTATATCCCTATATCCCTAAAGTAATCATTGGGAGTGAGATAAGCACTTATGGTCTCGATCCATTAAAGAATACCTCATCAAATGGCAAGGCCTACTCCCAAAAGAAGCCTCTTGGCACCCAGCAACCATTGTCAATGAATTCCCGTACCTCCAAGAGGCCCCACGGCTGGAAGACTAGCCAGTCATGCCCCATTTGACTACCCTCTACCTGCAGGTTGCACACTATTTTAGAAAAAATTTATACTTATTCAAATATCAAGCATGTGCATCCTCCATAGACTAAAAGTATTCATGATAAGCTCCATTTTGGTATGTGATACACCCTATTTGGAGCAGCCTATCAAAAGTTAGGACTTATTTTCTTCAGAGGCCGCGGTCCTGGGTAGCATGTTGTCCCTAGTCTTTACCCACCCAATTTTCCTTGTTAAAGGGCTCAGAGTAGTAATCTGCAACCCTCCGCCCATCACTCCCCTCTACTTCTCCTTGTTTTTTAGGGAAAAAACCTTCAGGGTGGGGATGGATTGTAATAAGCGACATACACACCGACTAGGGTTTAGATACCCAGTCACACTAATAGAGGTATATAAGGGGTAAGAGCCCCATATTAGGGCAACTAGTTATTATTAAGAGCATACTCTTCACCTTCGTCTCCATCTTCCATGCTTCCTCCTTCCTTCTCTCCTCTTTTCTACCTCTGTTTCCTCTTCTAGTCTTCTTTTCTCTTCTTCTTGCTCTCTTTCTCTCTCTTCAGCTCTTCTCCTCTCTCCTCTCAGCTTCATTCATTACATTCTTGTCATTTTTGCTACTTGCATGGCTATAAAAATGTTGTATCTTGATTGGTGATATGGTTAGGTGGTTATTGGCTACATTTATAGACATATACAACTATGTTTTAGATGTGTTTGTGGGGTGTGGTAGTTTGGCATGGGCCACCATAGAGGAAATGAGACCTTACATGTGTCTAGAGCTAGACGCTATGCTTTATGGGGAGTATTTGTCCACCATTGTGTGTGGACCGACACCACGCTAAGGGAGAGTGGATTTTTTGGGAGACTCTAGACATTTCATTTTGTTGTTACTTTTATATGTTTATAATGTACTTTGTCATGTGACTATAATTTGATAGGTGATTAAGCCATGTGATTATATGGTTGGGAGTATGCCATGCAACCTTACTAAATTGTTTATTCTGGTGTTGTTCTTTGTGGTTGGTTGTGTTGATACCATATCATTTAACTTTTGTGGTTGACATGTGACTATATTGGTTTTCTTTCCCTATCATTAGTTTGCCTTAAATTTCACATGGAAGCCTAAGTGAGGGCGGTTGATATATCATGTTAAAAACTATTTGCTAGCACAAAGGTGACTCTGCTCAAGAGATTGCATGCATTAGGATATTTGATTTGGTTGGTTATGTTGAGAATATGCCATGTTGGTTTTGTTTTCTTGATGTGTGTTCATATAAATTCAAAGCATCATACTCTTTTAGTAATAGTGAAGAATTGCTATTTTATTTTTGTGTCAAGTCATGTCTATAGTTTGTATGCCTATGAATTAGTAATTGTGCTATGAATGTATGCATGCAAATTATGTATGACCTAGGATACATCCATGTGGGAATATGTTGCATAGAGGTATCTATATGTAGAATTGGTACATTTGCATGATAAAGCTAAAAAGAAAAGAATTGATTGCAAAAGAATGAAAATGAAAGCTCACAAAAATAAAATCCCCCAAAGAATAATTTTGCACCACACAACTCTCTTGTATTCTTCTCTCTCTCAACCCTCTTGCACCCCATACTCTCTACCTTATATCCCACCATTGCTTTCCTCTCAATACACCTCCTTGCTTGCCATACACTCAATAATTTTCTTAGAGAGCACTAATTTCAATAGGGCCAACATTTATGGGTTGTACAATATGTGCCCAAAGCATAAATTTTGCATATCTGCAAGGGTCTTAAACACTTGATAATAGATGGTTCTTTCCATAGTGTATGAATTAGATGTTCTAGAAAAATGATCATGAATAATTTTGGACCTCAGTGAGCTTGGCTATCTCTGACTATTGTTTTTTGAAAGCAAAAACAATTCTTGGGTTGTGTTATGCATAGGGCTACTTCTAGTAGATGCAACATCTCTTCTTGAGCTATGTGTTTTGTTGTGATTTCTCTATCGATGTAAATCGTTGATGTATATAACTTCATCTAGCCTCAAGATGGGACCTATTCAATGTGGGATTGCTATTTAAAGCTTTATAAATTTGCTTATTCCAAATACCTTTCACAAAGAAACTTGGCCATAATTGTGGCACTTGGTCTTTGAATGGCAGATATTTGTTTGTACAAGCTATGGATCTTAGAGATATAGACTCTCATGCTCACTCTATCCTATTGCTCTACATTTTTTAGCAATGCCATGATGTTATTCCCATATCATGCTTTAGCAAAGTGCATAATGAATATGTTCTTAAGGACAAAGAAGTGGGACTTCTCGATCATGTCTAGCCATGTGAACCATATTCTTTCCTTATCATCTAAGCACACTTCAAAGGTCTACACCTTCTTAGCATCTAAGATGGCATTGTTGGCCTTTGAAACTTATTTGAACTACTCTAGAAAGATGTAGGTATTAACAGATGTTTACTACAGAGTAGAGGAAGCGGAAATGCAGAGCAGAGGAAGTGGAAAAAGAGGCATCAAGAGGAAAAGTGCAAGGCAAAAAAAGAGAAAGGTGCCTCATAAGAGAGCGAGATCGGAAAAAATCTAAAAACATGGGAACAACCACCATGAATCCAAGGCACAACCATGGAAGCTACAAAAAGAGAGTGCATCCAAAATCTTTGTAAAAGAACACCAGGATCCCTCTTGTGCAATTTGTAAGCATGAATGAGTGGTAGGGCTAAGCTAGGAAGTTAGGGCAAAGGGGAAAATGGCCTATTAGTCCACAGCCAGCCATGTAAAAAGGGGATGACCACCCAGGGGAAAGAGGGCATGTATATGAGCCAAAAAGTTAATAGAAACTCTCATTCTTGGTGTGTGGCAAAAAGCTTCTTCTTCTTCTTCTTCTCTTATTCTTGCCTTCTTGTATGTGCTTGAGTGAGGGAGTGTGAGAGAGGGAGGGAGTGAGTGTTTGAGAGTGAGGAATCGAGGAGAAGAATCTCCCCATCTCCTCTCTTCATCTTCTTCTCTTCTCTTCTCTTCTCTTCTCACGCGCGGCTATGGAGGATGGAGCTTGGTGGAGAGGGATTGAGGTAGCTCAAGCTTGAATTGAGGATCGTGGAGCTAGCAGTGTGCATGGGAAAGGAGGGTACTGGATTGGGCATCAAGGTAAGCTCACTACATCCCATGGGTAGGGAGAGCGTGCCAACTATGTGAGAGGTAGCCATGACCGCTAGGCTTGAAACGCTTGACCAATAAGTGGTTTGTTATAATATCTATGATACACGCTCGACTTTCTTATATACTTAAAATATATATGGTGAATATTATGCTGGCGCAAAGAGAGAACAAATGAGAGAAAAGAAAGATGTAGAGAGAGAGAGAAAGATAGAAAAATTGACAACATACTAGGGACCGGAAGATGGGCCAGTCCCCCCATTTGTGGAGTTATATTATTGACAAGGAGCAAGCTCCTCCATTACACATAAACCACTTCTTACTTGTAGATCTTGGAGACAAGATCACGGTTCCTTGCACAATATACAACAAGCTAACACTTGCACAACTTGGAAGTTGGCAGCTTTTGATCCTTCTTGAGTCTCCTTCTCTCCTATATAATATGTGTAGGGCTCTCCTCTTGGCGCTTGATTTTAGCAAGCAGAGCTTCCACAGCACTTGCACCTTCTCTTATTATGCATTATCTATTTAATAAATTTATGCCAATAAATTAATGACTCACTTTTGTTTTAAGTGTTGATGATGAACTAGCATGGCCATGAGACCATTTAGAGACTACTATTCCTAGTGCATCACTTAATGAGGTGATTAGAGCACTGTGACAGGGATATCTTGTAAGGTAGTACAAGCTATGAAGGGGGAAAGAAGGATCTACCAAGTGTAAGAGTGTACACAAGATCCAGGGAGTTACACATAAATGAAGATGGATTAAGTTCTAAGAAGGGGAAGTGCATTAGCATTGTGTATATGTATTTATGTGTGTGTTCGGGGATGCCTGGGAATGTTTACTTGTGTGTAATGAGCATTGCATTCATTTGGGGTCATGCTCTCCCTTACAAGTCAAGGTTTAAGGTCTTTGGTTTCATTAAGAAAGACAAGAGAGGTAATTCTCTCACTAAGAAAGATGAGAGACATGATCCTTTGGAAGTGAGGAGAGAAGTGATTTTCTCTTTGTAAGGTCTAAAATGACACAAGCTTTTGTGTGGAAGTCAATCTTAAGGTTGAGGCCCAAGGCAATTTAATGAACTCTCCTTAAGGTGGTTGCATGGACCACAAGTTAAGAGTACAAGTTTAAGAAATTGTTTTTTTTATAAAAGACATGCTGAATCCATTTTTAAAATATCTTGTGATAGAAAGATGATCTCTAAAGACAGCCCGCGTGGTTATCGAAAACAATGAGATCTGCAACTTTTATGTTGGATGTTTTTTCATCGGAGCAACACATAGAGAGATATCTTGAAATTGTGCTGCAGAGTAGATCTTGGAACAACCACATCTTGCATGAAGATCAACTCAAGTCTCTCTCCAAGAAGAGAAGCTCTTGAAAGCCTATAAAAGAGAGGCTCTCCTTGGATATGAGAGAGGTAAAGGAAGCATCACTTTTCATGCATCCAAGAGGAGAAGAGAAGGTGCAAGTGCTGTTAAAGCTCTACTGAAATCAAGTGCTACAGAAGCTCTACTGTCAAGTGTTGTGGAAGCTCCACTGAAATCAAGTTCCAAGAGGAGAAGAGAAGGTACAAGTGCTGCGGAAGCTTTGCTGAAATCAAGTTCCAAGAGGAGAAGAGAAGGTGCAAGTGCTGCAGAAGCTCTATTGAAATCAAGTGCCAAGAGGAGAGCCCCACACATATTGTGTAGGAGAGAAGGAGATTTAAAAAGGATCAAAAGGTGCCAACTTCCAAGTTGTGCAAGTATTAGCTAGTTGTATACTATGCAAGGAATCGTGATCTTGTCTCCAAGATCTACAAGTAAGAACTAGTTTATGTGTAACGGAGGAGCTTGCTCTTTGTCAATAATATAACTCCACAAGGGGGGATTGGCCCATCTTCCAGTCCCTAGTGTGTTGTCAATCTCTCTCTCTCTCTCTCTCTCTCTCTCTCTCTACATCTTTATTTTCTCTCATTTGTTCTCTCTCTGTGCCAACATAATATTCATCATATATATTTTAAGTATATAAGAAAGTCGAGTGTGTATCTCAGATAGCATAATAGTGGTATCAGAGCATGTCTCTTTTCTTTTCTCAAAGTAAAGGCGATCCTTGCAAGAAGAAGGTAAATATGGCAACTGATGAAGCACCTACAAGTGAGTAATTACAGGCTCAATTGATAGAGTACCATAGCTTGTTGGAAATTCCTGAAGTATGTCAATTGATTGATAGCTTAAGGGAAAGGGAAGAAGCTACTTATGAAGGATCGAATCCTCCAAAAGATGGTGATACTAGAGGAAAAACCATTGCACCAATTGATGGTGAAGGTGCAAAGCATCCAATTTCAGAGAAGCTTCCTAGAAGGAAGAAGGACTTTGGGGTCAAGAAGAGTAAAAAGACCTCACCTTGAGTGAGGCGGATAATGAGAGTGTCATCTCCCTCAACAACCAACTACTCCCCTGATTACTCAAGTTTCTCCTCCTCCTCATTGTCTTCTAGTTTCTACTCTCTTGGTTCTAAGTCTCATGCAATCTGCAAACAGACAAAGAGGGACCATAAGAGGAGCAAGCTTAAGAAGACTAATACTTTCAAGTCTGGGGATAAGGACATAAAGTTTGACTCTTACTCTGGTAAGTGAGATCCTGCTAAGGAGTTAGCCTTTGTTAGGCAATTTGAAGTTGCTTTTTCTATTTGTAATTTCTCAGAAAAGTCCAAGCTCAGGCATGTAGGCATGCACTTGAAAGACACCGCTAGAAATTGGTGGTTGACTCTCATTTTGGAGGGAAGGAAAGCTACGACTTGGGAAAAGTTCAAAAAGAAGTTTTATGCTTAGTTCTTGTCTCCTGATTTTGAGAATTATGTCAAGAAGGAGTGGGATTGTTGGCTAGGCCACCAAAAAGAGCATGAGAAGGTCACTAGTTATGTGGACAAGTTTTGGTCTACTCTTCTCAAGGTTATTCCTTTCATGGAGATCAGCAATGAAGAGAAGAAAAGGAATTTTGAAGCTGGCCTACTCCCTCATTTACACAACACCATGAAGGTGTATCCACATGAAACCTTATCTCGCATGATGGAGTCTGCCATCATAGCTGAAAGTTTGCATACACTTGGTACATCTCAAAAGTTGGAGATGAGTTCTTATAGAGCTAGACAAGAGCAGCTCTATGATCAACCAAGAGACAAGACTAATCAAAGAAGACCTATCTTTAACCATGACCAATGTTCAAAGCCAGAGGGTAACAAGAAGAAGCGCAAGTATCTCTCACCCTCTGAGATACAAAAGTACAAAAAGGAAGGAAGGTGCTTTCTTTGTGATGAGTTAGGGCATATGAAGCGTGATTGTTCTCACAAAAGAAAGGAAGTAAATGTGGTTAAAGATCCTCCTCCGCCATCCTCAAATTCTATTCCAAATGCAAGCTAACACTCATTCAAATGAGAAGAAAAGATGTCTCTTAAAGGGTTGGGGGACACTCAACAATCAACAAGTTTTGATACTCTTTGATCTAGGGTCCACATATAATTTTATATAAGCAGATATTGTTGAAAGACTACAAATTCCACAGGATCAATTGGGAACACCAATTGGATCAAGTTGAAGGACTTACAACCAATTATAATCCTATCCAAGGGAAGTTGAATCTTAGAATTGGGGATTATCGTGACCATGAATCTTTTCTACTTGCACCCATTGGTAACTGTGATATTATCTTAGGCATGCCTTGGCATCACAAGATTAGACCTCTTCCTGATTTTGTTAAGAAGACCCTTGCATTTCAATTCAAGGGTCGGAACATAGTATGCATTGCTGATGCTGGAGACTGTGCCAATGGTTAGTCATGTTAGCATTTCTAAAGAAATGAAGAAAACTATTTCTACATACATGAGTTTTTGTGAGAGAGTCAAAAGAAGTTAATGACTCAAGGGCACTTGATGTCTCTAATGAACACACAATACCAACTAATGCTTCTATGTCTCAGAATTTAAAAGAACCCCTCTCTTCAATTGATCAAGCCAAACATGATTTTATTAAATAATATGAAGATTGTTTTAGTGATTAACTCCCAAGAGAGTTACCTCCTAAGTGCCCGAAAGATCACACAATTGATCTTATCCCAAGCAATTCACCACCTAACCAACCGCCTTATCGAGTAAGTGCGAGTCAATAAGAGGAGATCCTAAAACAAGTAAACAAACTATTGGAAAAAGGGTTAGTTCAACCTAGCTCTTCTCCATACTGCTCTCTAGTCTTACTTGTTCAAAAGAAAGATGGTTCTTTTCGTATGTGCATAGACTACAGATCTTTGAACAAGATCACAATCAAGAATCGTTTTCCTATCCCAAGGATAGATGATAACTTGGATAAGTTGCAAAGGTGCTAGTATCTTTAGTCGCATTGATCTCAAGAGTAGCTATCGTCAGATATGGATAACACCTAAAGATGTTCATAAGACAGCTTTTTGTACAACATTTGGACTATACGAGTTTTTAGTCATGCCATTTGGTTTGACTACAAAATTGCCACATTCAACCGAATGATGGAGAGAATTTTCAGACCTCACTCAAAGCTCACAGGTGTCTTCTTTGATGACATTCTAATATTTTCACGGCAAGAGGTTTGCAAGCATAGACTACAAGTCAATGCTAAAAGAAGAGTGAATTCTTCCTTTCAAAAATTCATTACTTGGGCCATCTTGTTTCTCTCAATTTGGTGAGAATGGATCTTGAGAAGATTTGAGCCATTTTTGATTGGCCTACACCTACTTATGTACATGAATTTAGAAGTTTCTTGGGCCTATGTTCATACTGCAGGAGGTTCATATGGGGTTTTGCATATGTTGCATCTCCTTTACATGACCTTACTAAGAAGTGAATGCCTTTTCACTGGGGATCAAGGCAACTACAAGCATTTGAAAGAATTAAGTTTCTTGTGACTCAAGAACGAGTTCTCATAGTTCCAAATTTTCAAAAACCTTTTGAAGTCTTTTGCGATTCTTCTAGGGATTGCATTGAAGCTATGCTTAACGTGAGCTACATGCTCCAGTATATGAGAAAGATCTTATGACAATGGTACATGATCTTCTGGTATGGAAACACTATTTATTTGGTGCAGATTTTGTTATTAAAATAGATCACTAAAGTCTAAGATACTTCCTCACTCAGAAGAAGCTCTCAGAGAAACATAACTAATTCCGACTTCTCAACCATATGGGATCAGCTTAACTCAGGTCAGTCGATTACACCTTACTCAATTCGAGATGGTTATTTGTATCATCATCAAGAAATTTGTCTAGCATTACCATTGTGACACAAGGTAATGGATGAAGCACATGCATCCCCATATGCTGGATATAAGGGTATTCTACCCACTACTCAAGCATTGGAAATATATTTCTTTTGGCCCACTCTTAGAGCTGACATTGAAAGATATGTGCCCAAGTGCAAGATATGAAGAAAAGTAAAGTATGACAGACATAAATCACCTGAGACCAGTATTCCTAGTGCATCACTTAATGGGGTGATTAGAGCACTGTGGCAAGGATATCTGGTACAGGCAATACAAGTTATGAAGGGGGAAAGACGTGTCTGCCAAGGAGTTACACATAAATGAATATGGATTAAGTTCTAAGAAGAGGAAGTGCTTTAGCGTTGTGTATATGTATTTATGTTTGCATCCGAGGATGCCACGGAACATTTACTTGTGTGTAATGAGCATTGCATTCATTTGGGGTCATACAGAGTGGCATTGTGGGCTCCCTCTTTGACACGCTCACAGTTTTTGCACCAACTCGAGGCAATAGCCAAAGTCAAGGAGTGGATAAAGGAATCCCAGGAGCACCTCAAGGACGTTGAGCCTATTTTAGAGGATGAGATCGAGGATCTCTCTAGCGTATGCATGCCAGTCTCACATGCATGACTAAGGTCTAGAGATGCATCCATGCCATAGGCGGTGCCACCTAGGACAAGTCAGGTCATACAGAGTGGCACTATGGGCTCCCTCTTTGACACGCTTGCAATTTTTATAGACTTAGTCACCAACAAGGGAGAAGATAGAGATGAGAGTCTAGGAGATGATGAGCAGTCATCAGAAGGTGACGATTTTGATAATGAGTACGAGGACTACCTCTCTGTTAGTGAAGAAAGCAAAGAAGAGGTAGACACCATAGAGTACGACACTGAAGGAAGGGCGATAGAATAGATCAAAGCTGAATCCAAGCCCCAGAGAAGGAATGCTTACATGATCAAGAGAGGATTCGTGTGGATGGAGTGTGATAGTTGGAGCACATGGGAGTAATAGATTACGAACAAGTAGGGATAGCCCAACCACCCATGACACCCTTGCTTAGGATGGATGCACCCACTGAGATACGACTACTAGGGGAAATACCTTCCTGTATTGAGGATTGAGAGTTTAATTCTAAATTGGAGGTCATTACAGAGAGTGACCCAGAGATACCTTGATCTCCTAGGACCAAAACGCACCAAGGGGGACCTGCTAATCCACCTGAAGCGTAGATGATTGAAGGAAGAAAGGAGAGGATAGATGAAGAAATCGGAGGCAGAATAGCAGAAGAAATCGCAGGACCTACCAAAATGCTTTATGAAGTTTAAGAAAGGTGACAGGGTAGTGATCCTACTAGGGGCAAAAAGAGAAGGATAGACAAGTGAGTCGATCAAGGGACCTGCCAAGGTCAAAGAAGTTAACTTGGTGGGGGAAGGCGAGAAACCTCGACCTGTGTTTACCGATGATGACCTGACCGAGGGGGAAGAGGCCAATCTCATTACGCTCTTGCAAGAGTATGCGGATATGTTTACATGGTCCTTAGATGAGCTTAAAGGAGTGGAGTGGTGACGCACAACATACCAATGGCCCCTGATGCGGTGCCTATAAAATAATGACCATATCCTATGAATCCAAAACATGCCCAAGCTGTGAAGGAGGAAATCGATAAGCTAATGAGGGCACAATTCATCTATGAAATGGAGCAGACTGACTGGTATCACCGACCATGATAGTCATGAAGAAGAATGGAAATATGCTAGTGTTTGCATGAACTATAAGAAGGTTAACACTATGACGAAAATGAATAATTACCCATTACCATACATGGAGCATGTGCTCAAAAGGGTAGTAGGTAAAGAGGCCTACAACTTCCTAGATGGATTCTCTGGATACAACCAAGTGCAAGTTTATCCCGATGATAGGCACAAGACCGTGTTTGCCACTGAGTGGGGTGTCTTCACTTATATCGTAATGCCGGTTGGATTAATGAATGCACTTGCAACCTTTCACTGTCTAATGTGCAGATAGGCACAAGACTGTCAAGATTGTGGGAGAGAAGGAAGGAGTCTCACTTGTAGCTTTCTTGCTTGCACAATGGGGGAATACACACAGAGGTGGAGGCTGAAAACAGTTTTCCTCTTCTTAGTTGTGTAAGCCAAAAGAACTCTAATACAAATAAATAGAAGAACCCTATATATGGGTCTCAAACCAAACTCAACTAACTAAGGTGGCATACTAACTGAGCCACGAACTAGAGTAGATAAGGATAGCTATCATGTAGCTATTATTCATGGGCAGTGTACCAACCGCGTCTGCAACTGACAAGTCGGTGACATAAATACACAACGGTCACCCTGGCGTATCACGAGTGGAGCTCGATATCTCAACACTCCCCCTCGAGCTCAATCCCAATTCCTGCACACCAAGCAGGTCTCTGAACTTGCGCAGCTTCTCTGCGCCCAATGCCTTCGTGAATATGTCAGCTACCTGATCCTCTGTGCTGAGATAAACTAGATCAATAAGACCTAGTAAAACCCTCTCTCGCACATAGTGATAATGCACCTCAATGTGCTTTGTTCTAGCATGATAGACTGGGTTATTTGCCAAGTGTATACTACTCATGTTGTCACAATAAATGACAACTGCCCATCTGTAGACTGATGCATATCATAAAGTAGCTTATGCAACCAAGCTACCTCACATGCAGCCATTGCTGCACCCCTGTACTCAGCCTCTGTGCTCGACAAGGCAACTGTAGGCTGTTTCTTGCTGCTCCAAGTGACTGTAGCACTCCCAAAAGAGAACACATATCCACTGGTAGATCGTCTATCAGAAATACTACCAGCCCAATCAGCATCAGTGTATCCATACAACTGTATCTGAACCCCAGTCTCATAAAATAGTCCATACTGCAATGTGGAATTCACATACCTAAGTATGCATCTAGCCGCATCCAAATGTGGTTTCCTTGGAGCCTGCATAAACTGACTTACCAATCCAACAGCATAGCTCAAATCTGGCCTGGTAATATTCATATAAATCAAACTTCCTACTATGCGTCTGTACATAGTAGGGTCTTCTAGAAGCTCACCTGCATCTGTGCTCAGCTTCACATTCTGCTCCAAAGGAACTGAAATAGGCTTACAACCTGTCATCCCATATTTGGACAGCATGTCCAATCCATATTGCCTCTGCAAGAGCTGTATCCCACTTGGTGATCTAATCACCTCAATGCCCAAGAAATAACACAGCTCTCCCAAATCCTTCATCTCAAACTTCTGCTTCAATAGCATTTTCACATGAAGGATATCTTCATCACTGTCACCTGTCATAATCAAATCATCAACATAAATGACAAGTAGCATAATACCTTTCTCTGTTTTTCTCACATAAAGTGAGAAGTCTGCCTTGGAAATCTGAAAGCCAATAGTGACAATATATTGTCCCATCTTGTCAAACCATGCTCTAGGTGCTTGCTTCAAGCCATACAAGGCTTTCTTCAACCTGCAAACAAACTCAGGATGAACAGCATGCACATAACCTGGTGGCTCCTCCATATAGACCTCTTCTTGCAAATCACCATGCAAGAAGGCATTCTTTACATCCATCTGATGTAAAGACCATCCCTTTGATGCAGCCATAGCAATGACTGCTCTTACGGTTGCCATCCTTGCAACCGGACTGAATGTTTCTTCATAGTCAATGCCATATGTTTGTGCATACCCCTTGACTACTAATCTTGCCTTGTATCTGTTCACAGAACCATCTGCATTGTGCTTCACCTTATAAACCCACTTACAGCCAATTGCATTCTTACCTTTAGGCAAAGGTACTAACTCCCATGTAGCATTTGCTTCCAAGGCATCCATTTCTTCATCCATGGCTTTCTCCCATTTTTCTTTTCCCATGGCTTGCTCAAAAGAAGTGGGTTCTGGTTCCTGTATCACTTTGACCATATATGCATAGTGAATGGCTATAAATCCATCATATTTCAGCCTATCCACAGGATACCTAGCTCTCGTAGACCTGCGCAAAGTAGGTTCACTCCCAGGTGCTCTCAAAACATCCCTGGTCTTCCTTACTCCAGGTGTAACAATAGAAGGAATACCCAACTCATCATCAATGCTCTGTTCTGAGCCATTGGATTCACCATCCACATAAGAGTGACCTGCATTCACATCAAACATGGGCTGATCAACCTTCTCTTTTCCTTTTCGTGATACCTGTATACCACTATCTGCATTGCTTTGAGAAGATTCTCCTGATCTCAATCTGCCTGTCCATGGCGAAGAATGTGAACCACTGCTAGAGGACGCTCCAGGTCCACTAATATCTTGTGATTGTTGTTGTGAATTCTGTGCAGCATTACCATTTTGTGCATCTACATCATCAATCACATTTACTGGTTTATACTAGCTACTCATCTCATAAAAAACAACATCTCTGCTCACTGTAAACTTACGAGTAGAAGGGTTATAGCATCTATACCCTTTTTGCTGCAGAGAGTAACCAATAAAGATGCACTTCTCAGCTTTTGGATCCAACTTGGATCTCAACTCATCTGGCACATGTACATAGGTAATGCAACAAAAAATTTTCAAATGAGAAATATCTGGTTTCCTACAAGTATACCTCTCCTCTGGAGTCATTCCATGTATTGCTGCAGTGGGAGTCCTGTTCATTATGTAGACTGCTGTAGCAACTGCTTCAGCCCAATAAAAATTTGGCAAGTCTTTTTCATTGAGCATGGCACGAGATACCCCTCCAATATGCCTGTTTTTTCTTTCTGCAATTCCATTTTGTTGTGGGGTATGACTGCATGAATATTGCTGCTTCATGCCATGCTCCTGCAGGAACCTTGCAAACTCATTTGAGAGGTACTCTCCCCCTCCATCTGACCTTAGGCATTTTATCTGCAGGCCTGTTTCTTTTTCAACCATAGCTTTAAGAGTTTTGAAATGCCCAAAAACTTCACTTTTCTTTTTCATAAAATACACACAAACTTTTCTACTATAGTCATCAATAAAAGTGACAAAATAATGACAGCCTCCAAGAGATGCAGCTTTAGTAGTCCACACATCAGAGTGGATTAATTCCAATGGCTTCTCACTCTCTTGAACATGTCTAGGAAATGGTTTCCTTGCCTGTTTTCCAAACTGACAGGCTTCACATACCTTATGCATTTCTGCAACCTTGAATTTGGGCAATCCTGCAACAATATTTTGGCCTTGCATTGATTTAAGTCACTGTACATTAACATGACCAATGCGTTTATGCTAGATATCAATATCTATAACTACACCGGTCCCATGTGCAAACATTGCTGCACTCAATTCAGACATGTCTGCATCCAACGTAAACATTCTGCCCTTCTTCTTTCCTTTTGCTATCAAGCGACCTTTATTTTTCATATCCTCAACAAAGCATCCATGAGGATTAAATCTGACCTACAAGCCCTGCTCAACAATTTGACCAACAAAAACCAGATTCTTGGTGATATTCGGGACATGAAATACATCGGACATGTATTTCTTTTTCCCATCTTGCATAGACAAAGGAATTTTTCCAATCTGCACAATAGGATGTGCAGTATCATCACCAGTCTCCACAAATCCTGGTTTTTCCATTTTCCTTGCATCCTCCATCCATTCTGCATGACCTGTCATGTGGTTTGATGCACCTGAGTCAACATACCACACATCGTTGCTTTCTTCTGCACTTGTCACAGAATTGTTCATGTGCTGCACCATAAACAAATGCTCATTTCTGTCATCACCCTGTCTACTAGAAGATGCATAATTTCCTTGTTGCAGTTTTCCATTCATGATGTCATTCTGCTTTTTGTAGCAGTCTTTAGCCATATGACCCATTTTACCACAGTAGTAGCATTCAACATTACTGTTTGCATTTTGACCTCTTTGCCATCCACCACAACCTCTTTGGCTCCCCCTGCCTCTAGAGTTACCATGTCCTCCTCCATAGGACTGGTTTTCTTGAGTTTGATGCATATTCTGATTTCTACCACGGCCTCCAAATCGGCCTCCTCTACCTCTGCCTCTACCTCTTCCAACATTTGAGTAGAAGACAGCTTCTTTTGAAGTTCCTCCTGAAGAAGATGCACCACCATTTCTCTGCTCCTCAGAAATTAGAAGAGCAATCAACTCCTCAAAATCAGGAAATCTTTCACGAGCTGAAATGGATGTTCGAAACTGTGCATAATCCTTTCCTAGACCATTCAAGGTCACAGAAACTAAATCATCATCTTCCACTGGCGACCCAATGGAAGCAAGTGCATCTGCAATATTCTTCACCTTCATGTGGTAGTCATTGATGCTCATATTTTCTCTTTGCACATTATGCAACTCTTGCTTGAGCTGCATTTTCCTAGCTTGAGTATTTGTGCTGTACATTTTTGACAAAGTATCCCATGCCTCCTTTGGCGTACTTGCATCCTGAATATGCACAATCATAGAGTCTGAAATACTGATAGACAGCCAGTACATAACTTTCCTGGCTCTCTCATGCCATGCTTTGAATGCCTGCATTTGCTGTTGATTGGGAACATCAGGAAGAACTGGTTCTTCTTCATTTCCTGCAACAAATTCCCAATATCCTTTTCCCATAAGGAAATTCGTCATTCTAAACTTCCATGCTTGGAAGTTGTTCTTGTCAAGCTTTTCAGTTACAATCTGTGAAAGAGAATCAGACGCCATTACAAAATCCTGCAAAAAATTCTGTCACTGCAGAGAACACAGCTTCAGCCTCACAAGGGCAAATTTACAAAACTGACGAAAGTGGTATTTAACCACACAGTCACTTCCTAGTTACGATTTTGCATATACACGAACCAAGGATGATTCTATAACTCTCAATGTCTCTGCACACGAGCATACGATGCAATATCTGTGGTAACTTTTCACCGACCTGTAGAACAGTGGTCGCACAGCATAAAACAGGGCTTTTTCCTGAGTGCGTGCAGAAAACTTCCGCCTCCAAAACGGGCCTTGAAATGGCCTCAAATAAAAAAAACAAGGTCGCTAAGGGCTAAAGCCCTTACCCACAGCATATACTGCCCTCTTGCTTCACCGCGAAGGGCGTCTCAACATGAGACAATGCACTCCTGCACTTTCCAGCTGTGCTACCTGCAGAGATCTGCTCCCAAAATAGAAAATGAAAGCAACATTGCTCCTCTTACCAGAACACCGCGAGCTTGGCTTGCTTTCTTGAGCTCCTTACCACGAACAAGGCTCTGATACCATGTCAAGATTGTGGGAGAGAAGGAAGGAGTCTCACTTGTAGCTTTCTTGCTTGCACAATGGGGGAATACACACAGAGGTGGAGGCTGAAAACAGTTTTCCTCTTCTTAGTTATGTAAGCCAAAAGAACTCTAATACAAAGAAATAGAAGAACCCTATATATGGGTCTCAAACCAATTTCAACTAACTAAGGTGGCATACTAACTGAGCCACGAACTAGAGTAGATAAGGATAGCTATCATGTATCTATTATTCATGGGTGGTATACCAACTGCGTTTGCAACTGACAAGTCGGTGATATAAATACACAACGGTCACCCTGGCGTATCACGAGTGGGGTATCTTCACTTATATCGTAATGCCGGTATCACGAGTGGCGTATCACGAGTGGGGTATCTTCACAAAGACCGCGTTTGCCACTGAGTGGGGTATCTTCACTTATATCGTAATGCCGGTTGGATTAATGAATGCACTTGCAATCTTTCACTGTCTAATGTGCAACATCTTCAAAGATATGCTTAGAGAGAGCTAGAGGCGTTGGTAGACGACCTATGCATGCACTCTAGCTAGGCAAAACACTTGAAAAAGCTACAAGCAGTCTTTGAAAGATGTCGGCTTTACAACTTGTCATTGAATCCCTTGAAGTGCTAGTTCTGGGTCAAGCATGGATGCATCTAGGGCATGTGGTATCCAAGAACAGCATAGCCGCTGACTTTTCGAAAGTCAGATTCATTGTCGACTTGCCACCACCCAAGGATTATAAGGGAGTTCAGTGCTTCTTAGGTCACACTACTGGATATTATCGACACTTTGTGTTGAATTATGCATTGATTGCAAGACCATTGTATAAGCTGTTGATCATGTTCGAGTGGACTGAGGAGTGCCAACGAGCATATGAGGAGCTGAAGAAGGATCTTATAACTGCACTAATCTTATGAGCCCTAGACTAGACCATCACCTTCCATGTGTATATAGAGGTGTCTAAATTTTCTATTGGAGTTGTCTTGTGCCAATAGCCTGGTGAACATAATCTGGACTACCCCGTGAGTTTGGCTAGTAGGTAGCTCACTGACACGGAGATGCCAACATAACACTGTTGAGGTTATCACAATGCAATCTCACTCTACTTTCTAGCTGTATTCCCAAGTCTCTCAGCAATTTCATTAACCAAACTACTTCGCAAGCCGCTAAGGCAGCTCCTCTGTACTCAGCTTCTGTACTAGACAATGTAGTAGGCTATTTCTTACTCTGCCAACAATTGATCATACTACAATCCAAATGCATAACCACTAGTTGACCTCCTTTCATAGGCACAATCAGCCCAATCAACATCAGTAAACCCTGTCAAGTCGGGATTTTCCATATGCATAAAATAACCCATAATCTGTAGTACCCTTTACATATCTCATGATCCTCCTGACTGCATCTAAATGTGGTTTGCAAGGCTTCTGCATGAATTGTCTAATCAACCCCACTGCATAACATAATTTAGGACGGGTAATAGTCAAGTATATCAAGCTGCCCACCATTTGTCAATCTCTATGTCATTCCCAACATCAATTTTCAGCTTGACATTTTGATCAAGAGGTGTCTCCATAGGCTTGCATTCATCCATACCGTACTTCTGCAACATGTCATGAGCATACTACTTTTGTAGCAGCCATATATCTTGAGGCATAGAGACTACCTCAATTCAAAAAAATAATTTAGTTCACCAAGGTCTTTGACTCTGAATTTAGCCTGTAAACATTATTTAATTTCAGCAATGCCCTCTTCATCATCTCCAGTGATGATAAGATCATCTATGTAAACCACTAGAAAGACATATCCATGAACTGTCTTCTTCGTAAACAGACTTTGATCTGCATCACCCAATCTAAATTTATGTAGCTGTAAATAACTACTAATCTGAGCATTCCATGCTCTAGGTGCCTGTTTCAGTCCATATAAATCCTTTTTCAGCTTACACACATGTGTAGGAAAGCCTTTAGGTTGCTCCATATATACTTCCTCAACCAAATCACCATTTAAGAAAGAATTATTGACGTCCATTTCCCATATTTTCGAGCCTTTGCATGTTGCCAAAGCAATGACAATTTTGACTGTTTCCATTTTAGCCATCGAACTGAAAGTCTCCTCATGGTCAAGGCCATATTGTTGCACATACCCTTTTGCAACCAGCGTGGCCTTATAGTGTTCTAACAAACCATCTGACTTTCACTTAACCTTGTACACCCATTTTCAGCCAATGGGGACTTTGCCTACATGCAACTCAACCAATTCCCATGTCTCATTTTCAGCCAGGGCTGCATACTCCTCATCTATGGTAGCACACCCGTTATCATCTATAATTGCATCATCAAACTTTGTAGGTTCTTTGTAACCTGTCACACTAGCCATATATGCATAATGGTGGGCTGAATAACCAGTGTATGTAAAGCTATCAACTGGTTTTCTGATTCTTTCATATCTCCGTAACTGTGGCTCACTCTGAGCTTGCCTCTCATGAGGCAGAACATAACGACTCTGCCTTGCTCCACGCGTCATAATAGATGGAATGCCCAATGCCCAACTCACTATCCAAACTATCGTTGTTAGATGACTCGTAACCTACTATAAGTGGACCTGTCACATCCTCAAGCATCTTTTCTTTTCCCTTATCCAATCTCCCCCTCACTGACATAACCGTGTCAGTGGATGTAGGAGTACGACTCCGCAAGCGTCCTGACCAAGGACTTATTGTAGGTGACCCATCACCTGTAGGACCACTCATAGATGTACTCACTGTAGGTGTATTTTTAGCATTACTAGTGCTATCTAATCCATCAATAGCCACTGTAACCGGATTACCATACCATGATGCCAGCTCATCAAAAACAACATCTCTGCTAATCAATGTCTCATGTGTAGACGGTACATAACACTTATAAGCTTTTCGGTCTTGTGCATAACCAAGGAACATGCTCTTGAAAACTTTAGGATTCAATTTCTTCTTCTTTTTATTAGGAACATGAACATATGTAATGCTGCCAAATACCTTCAAGTGTGAAATGTCAGGTTTATGACCATACAACTTCTCATATGGAGTTACATCATGAATCCCTGCTATAGGGGTTCTATTCAACACATAGACAGTAGTCACTACTGCTTCAACCCAATAACCATTTGGCAAAGTCTTCTCATTCATCATAGCTCTTGCCGATTCCATAAGTACCCTATTTTTCCTTTCTGCTACACCATTTTGCTGTGGTGTATAGCTGCAAGTTATCTGTCTTCTGATTCCATATTTAGCAAGGTACTTGTCAAAGTAATTAGAGATATATTATCTACCTCCATCCGATCTAAGGCATGAAATTTTATAGCTCAACTCATTTTTAGCATGCTTCTTGAATCCTTGAATGCATCAAACACATCATCCTTATGTTTCAGTATGTAAAGCCAAGTGTACCTGCTAAAATCATCAATGAAGGATACAAAGTAACGAGTACCACCAAACGAAGCATAATGAGACGGACCCCCATACATCTGAATGTACCAACTGCAAGGGTCATGAGCTATTCCGTACATGTCTCATAAATGGAAACTGTGTTTGCTTTCCAAATTGACATGCATCACATACATGTCCAAAGTCATGATACTTGAACTTAGGCAATCCAAAGTCATGATACATGTCCAAAGTCATGATACTTGAACTTAGGCAATCTAAGCACAATCTCCTTCTACTGCATAGATTTTAGCTTTTGTACATTCACATGGCCAATCGGCTTATGCCATATCTCAACATCTCATATAGCACCATCATCATGTGCAAACATGGCTGCTTTCAATTATGGAATTGATGCATCAATAGTAAACATTTTGTCATCTCTTTGGCCTCTAGCAATCAATTTGTAGCCATTACCATATTCTTCAACAAAGCATCCATCTCTATTAAATCTCACCCTCTGCAGATTCTATTCTGCCATCTGTCCAACTAACAAAAGATTCTTGGTTATTGTAGGTACATGTAGTACATCATGCAGGCTATTTTTCTTGCCATCAGGCATCAACAACGGAACAATTCCTGTGTGTTGAATGTCATGTTGGGTGTCATCCCCAGTACACACATAACCATGTGAACCTGCAACCATCTCATCAAACCATTCTCCATGGGGTGTCATATGATTTGAAGCCCTTGAATCAATGTACCATCTCTCATCTTTGTTCTGCCTAGATGCATTCTTAGACACATGCTGCATGGCAAACAATCTATCACCCCGATCATTAGGAACTCCGCTAGATGAAGCATAATTTCCATGTTGTCTATCCTTAGCTTTCATGTTAGCCTGCTTCTTATGACAATCTTTGGCTATATGCCCATATCTATTGCAATAATGACAGTTCTTATCCCTGCTTGATTAATCATTTGACTGCCATGAACTAGATCCACCACCTCTACCATGGAGTGATCTCCCCTGCCTCTAAAGCCACCAAATCCACGATGCTGGCCCTATGTATTTGTGCCATGCTAGGCATTCTGCTGATGCTGTCCATAAGTGTTTTGAGTGTCTCCTCCACCTCGAAAAGAGCCATGGCCTCTACCGCCTCTACCACATTGGCTAGAGTAAAGAACAGTGTCTTTGCTTTGAGACATACTAGAACCTGTATTCAGTCCAAGTTTAACTTCCTCATGCAGAAGCAAAGCAATCAGCTCATCCCTAGGATTTAACTCTCATAGAAATAGATGTATCAAATGTTTTATAATCTTTGCCAAGTCCATTCAATGTCACTGCAATCATATCATCCTCAAACATTGAAGATCCAATGGTGGCAAGCTAATCCGCTATGTTCCTGATCTCTGTAGTGTAGGCCTGAATGCTTCTGTCATTCCTAGACATGTTATTGAACTGTTGCTTTAGCTGAATCTTTCTTGCATGTGTTACATTTCCATAATTCTTCATGAGTATGTCCCGTGCATCCTTTGGAGAAATGCATCCAGTAATTTGTATAACCATAACATCTGATATACATAAGGAAAACCAATGTAACACCTTGCATGCTCTCTCAGCCCATAGCTTATGAGCCCTTTTTTGATCATTTGTCGGATTCCTTTCATATATTTCAGGTTCAGCCTCATCACCTATACATAAGTCCCAATAACCTCTGGCAACCAAAAAATTCTTCATACGGAACTTCCATAAAGCAAAATTTTTGTTGTCCAGCTTTTCTCCCACCATTTGAGTGATATTGTCAGTGCCTTGAGCATTTTCCATAGTTGTAACTTAGGTATTCAGTGATGTATACAACCTGTAAGTATTTGACTCCTTTTCCTATAGTTCAAGACCAGTTTCTTGCTATTTAGGACAGTTTCTTGCAATTCAGGATAGTTTTCTTGAAAACCTACTTGCTATAAACTATATTCCAACAATGAACAAACACAGTCAACTGAGCATAAACCAAGATCAAATCTGTTCAAAACATTCTATGGTAGTGGCAAAACATCCTAGCAACAAACTATATTCATACAAGTATCAATGTTTGTATTGTATGCAAGTAGCAGTATCAAATACAGCTAGCTCACTACTATAACCAGCAGTATTTTCTCTATTAAAACAAGAGTATTCAGACCTCAAAATAGCCCCACATTCAGTTGCCACTCTATGCAAGAGTTGATACATGTCCAACGGTTAGAATATATTTCTTGTATGTCAAGTGAAGATTATAGGTATCCTTCCTGCAAACAATAACCAGTCAATACTCTGGTATAACTAGTAAAAAATCAGTCCAAACTTTGGACTTTTAGCACTCACAACATCCCAAAAAGCATCTACTAGTCAAGTGATATGATCCAAGAATTTGTCAGTATCAAATAAGCATCACAGATACTTCAACCCTATAGGTATATTATTTCCAAATTCAGGACAACAACCAATTCACTGTTTCTAGCCTACAAATAAGCTCCAAAACTAAGCATTTGACACTCCAATATCATGCTAAAATGCATGATAATAAGGGCATATACATTGTTAGGATGAAAGCCAGTAGTGCCTTAGAATCACCTAGTGTTTACTGTAGTAAACAACCAGTCTACACAGGTCTGTGATAAATATCTCAAAATCTATGAGGAATTTGAAAAAACTTTCTTTTGCAAAGTTGTAGACCACGTCGAAATGGTCAAGATGTTTGGGCCATTTCTCCAAAAATCATATTTGTAGCAAGATATAGCTTCTGCAAAAAAGGGGGCTACATGCATAGTCTCCTTTGATGACGTTTTCTTCAAATTTGATGTCTTGATGTCAAATGGACACTGCCAAGCCTTCAGGCTTCATGCATTCAAGCTCTGATACCATGTTGGAAGAGAAGGAGAGAGACATAGTCGAGTGGAAGATGAGTCTCAGCTCATTGTTGTTCTTCTTCCATTATTCTTTCATCATACTAACTGAAAGAGACTTACACACATAGGTATGACTAACCAAGACTAACCATGGTTAAGTCACAAACTACAACGACTTATTAAATGTCACACACATGTACAGCTATATCCAGCTAATGTTGGTCACACACATAAAGATAGACTGACTGAAGAGTAACGGGAGCTTGATATTCTAACAAAAGACCCACAGTAGCTCTTCGTGGTTGATCAAGGTAGAAGAATAGTCGAAGAGCAAGAACCACCGGGATAAAGAGAAGACCCAAATGATGTAAGTTTGGAATGAACAGCAGTAGAGGTGGTAATGATGCGATCTAGAAGAGAAGACACATTAATGGGAGAGGCGCACCTTTGAAAGAGTGCGAGGATTGATAGAGTGCTTGGTAGTGGCAGAGTGCGAGAGGGTACTTGCAGAATCTAGAGCTAAGGCCATTAAAGCATGCTCCAACATGCAGTGGAAAGCCTTTTTTAGCACAATGCTTCATGTCACACAAGTTGAAGTCGAGGATTTGGTGGAGAGAATGAAAATGAAGCTGGAGTTGACGACTAGAGCTTTAAGGTATGGCCTGCAAGAATGCACACTCTCAATCGGCATAGGCATAACCCAGGAGTAGCAATGTAGCTACTTGTGACAAGTCAGCCTCTCCATTGATGAGCTTAGGGAACTAGGATTCAAAGAACAAGAGCAGCCCCATCCACCCCCATTCCAACCCATGATGGAACAAGACACTGAGGGATTGAACTTTGAGCAAGAATTCGAAGAAGACTCGCAAATCAAAGAGCCTAGTCTGCCGTTGCCTAATCTAACCCCAGAAGAGCCATAGGGTGCCCATGTTCCCAAGTGCATTATTGCTACAAGAAGAAGAAGAAGATGGAAACTCATGGATCAAGCCCAACAAAG
The DNA here is from genome assembly GCF_053477565.2 of Lygodium microphyllum. NCBI lineage: Eukaryota > Viridiplantae > Streptophyta > Polypodiopsida > Schizaeales > Lygodiaceae > Lygodium > Lygodium microphyllum. The sequence continues at coordinate 100,200,690 of NC_141148.1, read as the reverse complement.
AGTGCGAGCATGGCCACAATAACTTCTTGATGAGCCCATGCCACTATGCAAGGATCACCATTCCATCAATGACCGTAGGAGCTGACTATTTGGCAACAACAAGAGCTCCAATCCCGACCCTTTGAGTTCTCCTTCCTCTATCATGAGCCTTGGACTGAGTCTTATCCTTGGAGGTAGTGGAAAGGACCATTCATTTGGGTCGATGGGTCGAGGAGAGCGGATCATCGTAATCACACAATGGAGGCGGGAACCTATGGATTACTAGCAGGATAAGGTCTATGAGGTTCCCAAAGCTATCAGAGGCTACGAGGCACAACCAAAGTGGTGAAGGAGGATTTGGAACACCAATCTTGATACATGGATGGATTTTTGCAGTACGGTACCGGAAGAAAGGAATGATCCTATCTACATGCCTTACCCTCATAGACATGGAGTGGATTATGATAGGGGGTGCATGGCAGATACGACTTCCTAAAGATCTACAATGTCAATGCAACAACTCCCGAGGAATGCACGAACTTTAAAGTAGGGGACTTGCACCCATCCATCAATTACTTTCTCAAGGATTTCTCTTCCTGCTCGGACCCAGCCTTCATAACTACTTGTAATTACCTTAGGACCATTAGGTTTTTACTTAAGCAAAAGCCAACAGAAGCTGAGAAAGTCCACCTTCCCCCACTCTTTTTTGACATTCACTTAGGAATAGATAGCTGCGCTATGGCTAGGCTCATGATGAGGGCCACCCTGCTTCCCTCTTTTTGTATGAAGATCCTTGAGGACATGAGCGATAGCCATTTTACGAGGTTCACTTATCCTTTCTTGTCAACCACACCTCTTAATGTAAAGGATAGTATCAATGAATACTTGCAGAGCCACACCTTTTTGACTAAGTCCCTAAGACCACCTCGCGAATCATTCGAGGAAGATTGGGGTAGAGCCTAAGAGCACCCCTTGCATCAAAATTCTGATTGTAACCATCTACTTATGAAAAAAAAAACACCGGTTTCCCCAAAAGCATCTTGAGTGCCACAATCACTGCACCTAGGGTTTCCATACCTAGCCCCATCCCCCACTGCACATGCTTAGGGCAGACATTCTCCTAGACATGTCTCCCAGACTGACCTCGGAGGCCCCATCATCCATGCAATACGCCCTCGGCCTCCACCACCTTAACCAGGTGATCCGTTTCTTCCCAAGCCCAATTCCTTTGTGGCCCCATCATCATTGACTCATACGTCCACCCTTTCTCATCAAACCTTCATCAACTCAAAACCACAATGTTTTGGAAGTAGCACCCACCTAAGAGAGGGGCCATCTTGTGCACTGATATCACTATGCAGGTGAAACAAAATAGAGATGACAACGGACCGAGGCAGTCCTAATCAAAAAGTGAATGAAGAAGCTCATTTGGAACAATGCACAAGAAGGCAACTGCGGAGGACCAAAAGATGGATCCATCTAACTATATCTTCAATCTAAAATATGGATCTGCCCATCCGCCTCTCTCCACACAGGGATTCGTCCAACTTTATCTTCAATTTCAAAGGACAAATCCCCTCAACACCAGTAGCAAAAAAGGACCCGCCCCTACTTCATCTTCAATTTCAACACTGGTCCACCCAGCACCAACCCCCACATGGGCTTGTATACAAACTCAAAAAGCCACCCGGCTACCCCATCACCACCATCCAACTCACCACCCAGCAGTGCCATGGGAGTGGCACTCGGCTAGGAGGGGGTAATGTTTACTATAGAGCAGAGGGAGTAGAAAAAGAGGCATCAAGATCACAAGAGAGCGGGCTTGGGAAAAATCTAAAAGCATGGGAACAACCACTAGGAGTCCAAGGCGCTACCATGGAAGCTGCAAAAAAGAGTGCGGCCAAAATCTTTGTAAAAGAGTGCCAGGCTCCCTCCTGTGCAATTTGTAAAAGAGTGCCAAGCTCCCTCTTGTGCAATTTGTAACCATGAACGGGCAGTAGGACTAAGCTTGGAAGTTAGGGAAAAGGGAAAAAGGGCCTAGGCCACAGCCATGTAAAAAGGGGATGACCGTCCAAGGGAAAGAGGGCATGTATATAAGCCAAAAAGTTAATGGAAACTCTCAGTCCTTGGTGTGTGGAAAAAAGCTTCTTCTTCTTCTTCTCTTCTTCTTGCCTTCTTGTGTGTGCTTGAGTGAGGGAGTGTGAGAGAGGGAGGGAGTGAGTGTGTGAGAGTGAGGGATCGAGGAGGAGAAGCTCCCTATCACCTCTCTTCATCTTCTTCTCTTCACTTCTCTTCTCTTATCTCGCGCGGCTATGGAGGATGGAGCTTAACAGAGAGGGATTGAGGTTGCTCAAGCTTGCATCAAGGACCGTGGAGCTAGCAGTGTGCACAGGAGAGGAGGATACTCGATCGAGTATCAAGGTAAGCTCACTGCATCCCATGGGTAGGGAGAGTGTGTCGGCCATGTGAGAGGTAGCCATGGCTGCTCAGCTTGGAGGGCTTGACCAATAAGCGGTTCGTAGGTCTCGAGGATGGAGGGAGAGAGCTCCCTTCAACAGATTTTTGGAAGCATAAAGACATTGGAAAATGCAATCATAATTTTTTGGAAATTGTATTAATTGGTCAAAATTTAGATTAATTTTATTGAGAGTCGGGCTCTTGTCCTATGCAAATTTCCAACTATAACATAGGAAAATGGATTAAGAGTATGCAAAAGGGAGAAGATTGGTCAAATGGCTAAAGGATGGGCAAGATATACAAGGGAAAAGGGGAAACCCTAACCCTAGACCTCATGTATAAAATAGATGAGTTTGAATAGAAATGGATATTCTTGTGTGTGAAAACTTTTCTCTATTTTCTTGCTCCAAGTCTTGAGAAAGAGAGAGTGTGAGAGCGTGAGATTAAGGGAGAGAGTGTGAGTGAGAGGTAAGGGACCAAGAGAGTGAAACCTCTAGCCTCCTCTCTTGCACTCTCTCATACCTACCATTCATTCTCTTGCATGATGAAGGCCGCTAACAACCCCCTTGGATAGGGTCAGGCAGACAGTCAGAGGTAACTGGCACTGCCTCTCCCTCTAGGCTTTCAACCTGAAGCATTAGTTATTTTAACTAAATTAGTTCCTTGAGCAAAGAAGTACAAACAGTACACCTAAGTGTACAATCATGAGCATTCCAGTGGTCGTTTGTATGGCCAACTTTGCTAAGGTGTGATTCCTTCTCCCCGAATACTTCCAGCATTCGATCCGGGGTCAATGGTGACTTGGCAAGACCCCAAGGGTTTCGTAAGCTGAGTTGCTTGTTTACCCTCTTTTCTTGGGTTAGGGTTTATACCCTCTTGACCCCAAATTGTTTCTACCTTAGGTTTCCTTAAATTATAGACAATAAATCCTGGGCAACCTCGTCACCCTAACTTGGTTGGTTAATTGCTTTCTTGGCAATTCATTACTACCCTGGCTTCACAAATCAGTCTTCAAGGAAGAGTGTTGAAGCAGGATGTCTACTCAATTTCAAGAAAGTCAGATTTGTAATTAGAACTCGCCAGACCTGGTCTAAGGAGTAGCAATACTATTTTGTGATTTAGACACAAAAGCATATGACGTTGCGGCTTGTAGCACAAGAAATGTATCGGTATCTGACTTGTGGGAATATTTTTCTCATCACACGGTATTCCTTGATTAGGAGAATACCTTTGGTTAGGATGTAGGGCTTGGGAGTCCTATTGACCCAATCCAAAACCCTAACCGTACTAGGCTGATAGTCATTTTGTTTGGCACTAGGGTCCCTAAATTCCTTGCAAGAGTCTAGCATTTGGTCAATTGATCCTTAGGGTGAGAACCCTAGATCGTTCTTGCACGGGTGATTAGATAATCTTAAAGTTTTGAGAATGTGGGTAGGACCTTTAGGATCAGAAATATTAAATCGGCATCCTAGGTGCGATACTAGGTAGAATTTTAACATAACTTAACCCAACCCAGCATATTGAGGTGTTTGTCATACGCTAGCTATTCACGCCTTCATGAATCTCATGTGAGTTACACGATTACATGCGATCTACCTAATTGATTAAATTGTCTTACGATTAAAGGCGATCTTTCCCTTAGAGATGCAAACACTTTCTTCTAAACTTGCAAGCACTTTCCCTAAAAGATGTAGGTAACCGCAAGATGCATAAGATGTATCATTCCATGCGAATATGCAATTTCAAAACCATAGACCTTTTACCTTTATGCAACTATAGGATCTACAGTGATCTTTCTTTTCCTTGCCCTATATTATAATGATTGACATTTAGAGCTAATTCTTATAAACCCTACGTTTTATGCATCAAATTCAAGATTTGGTATTTTAATGAAGATGCATCTTTTCCAATTTTGAACTTCGATAAAAGAACTCTAAGCATGGGTGTATCATTCTTTCATGATCAGATGCCATGAATCCATCATTGATTTAATCCTTCCTTTAGCACTTAGCCCAACCTAGAATGTAACTATCATCGCATGTGTTTTGCAAAGTACGTAAATACTTTCCATGCATTGAAACTATTCGGACATCATTCAATGGCCGTCTACAATTATCTTATCCACGAGTCACAACTAGGAAATTATTACATAAGTGCACTATGTATTATATGCCATGTCCTTTGCGTGATGTGATAAGGATGCCTTTGCACAATTCCATCTTTTAACTTATGTATCATACGTTCAAAAGTGCAACTACCCTTGACCACGAAAGTGCAAGCAAATGCAAGTTCTAGTCATGCAACTGAACTCTGTAAATTGAACAAATATATAAATTTTATGATGCATTTAAGTTTCCCTATGTGAATTAAAACATGCTTTATGCATCTTTTCCATGCGGGACTATTTTCGGAACCTGGGCATTCATTATTGGGGCATTGTCCACTCTAGTACTTTGGGTGGAAGCTCCCGCGTGCGCTCCTCTCGACTTTTGCTTAGGAGCCATTGACGCAGCAGATTTCGACTTAGCGAACTCTCCTTGCCCTTTATCCGATTTCCAAAACTCCCTACTACCCAAGATTTCCCTCGCGACACAAAAAATAGGCCTTGGGGAGCACGGTTTAGAGATCCTAGGAGACGGGGGGGAACTTGGCTTGGAGAAGCTTCAATAGAAGCTTCTCAAGCTTCTCGATTACAGAGATGACGTGAAAACGTGATGGGTGGAGATGATGATGATGGTGAAGATAACGATGAGGGAGATGGCGACGATGACGACGATGACGACTACGATGATGATGATGATGATGATGATGATGATGATGAAGGTGATGGGGGCGGCAGCAGCTTGGCAATGTGGTGGCAGCAGTTAGATGGCGGCAGGCAGCTCCTCATGGCGGGTAGTAGCAGCCTGATCAATCCCCCCAAGCTTGGGAGGGGGGTGTTTATATGAGGTTAAGGTGGGGGGGTGGCCACACAAGTGGCAGGGTGCATGCTTCCCTCCCCCATGCCCCTCCATACACCTACTCATACTCCCTCTCCCTGCTAAGCAACGACTGAAGGGGAGGGAGTTTTTAAAATTTTTTGCAAATAATCCTTTATCCTTTTTCCCTTTGAAGGGGTGTTCCTGCGGTGGACTACGGATTTTGAGCCACGGCTTCCTATAGACGACGCGGGGCTGGTGTTTGTTGATGCACGCGGAGGGAGCACTTAGCTCAAAGTTTTTTTGTTGCGGGAGATTACTTTGAGTCACTTTTGTGCGGAATCTAGGTCCTTTAATATTTTGTTGTAGAAATATTACATTCTCTTCCCCTTAGAGGAATCAATATGTCCTCATCTCGAGAAAATCTGGGGGTATTGTTGGTTGAGAGTACTTTCATCCATCCAAGTGGCGTCCTCTTCAGGGTAATCTTTCCATTGGATGAGGTATTCTCTCAAGGTCCTGCCTCTCCCTAACATCTAAGATCCTGTCAGGCTGTAGCTCAAGGACTCCTTGGCTCGGCATTACAACTTGTTGATCATCAAGCACGTGACTAGGGCTAGGTACATACTTTTTCAATAGACTGATATGGAATATATTATGAACTTTTAGGTTTTCAGGGAGTTGAAGTCTGTAAGCATTAGGCCCTAGGCACTTGAGAATCTTGTAGGGTCCACAATACCTTAGACTTAGCTTTTTGCATTCACCCAAGGATAGGGAACTCTTCTTTGGACATACGCGAATGAAGACCATATCACCTTCAACGAAGGATCTGTCTTGCCGTTTCAGGTCCGCGTGAACCTTCTGTCTGTCCTTGGCGGCTTGGATGTCCTATCTTATTGATTTGATTTGGTCATCCATGTCTTCCAGCATCTGCTTTGAAGCTTCAACCCTCAAGGTTGGATCTAAAAAGCTTAAAGGACGATGAAAATCGTGTCCATAAAATGCTTGAAAAGGGGTCATTTGAATGCTTTGTTGGTAAGAAGCATTGTAGGCAAACTCAAGTAGGGGCAAATATTGAATCCACTTTTTGGGTGCGTGACAACAGTGTGCCCTAAGCATATCTTCAATGACTTGGTTGACTCGTTCTGTTTGACCATCAGTTTGGGGATGGTAAGATGTACTGAAACAGAGTTGAGTCCCAATGGCCTCGAAGATAGCCCTCCAGAAGTGTGAGGTGAAGAGAGAGTCACAATCACTAATGATTCTTCTAGGTAACCCATGCAGTTTGAATATCTCCTTGATGAATAACCTTGCGATGTCCGAGACTTTATAGTTTGTCTTAATAGGGATAAGATGTGCAACCTTGGTGAGCATATCTACCATGAACATAATGGAGTTGTACCCTCCTTGAACTTGGGACAGGCCAACAACAAAGTCCATACTAATGAATTTCCATTTCATTTGGGGAATATCAAGTGGTTGTAATTTCCTTGGCATTTTGACATGTTTGGCCTTAATGCGTTGACAAGACAAACATTCCGTGACATATTTGAGAACGTTACCTTTGAGCCTATCCCAATAACAGCTCTTCCTAACTGCATTAAGGGTTCTGGCATAGCCAGGATGTCCTGAGAAAGGGGAGTCATGGGCTTCCCAAAGTATCTTCTGCTTGAGTGATTGGCTTGCTGGGATACATAATCTTGTCCTATAGTAGAGAAGTCCACTATTGATAGAGAATTCTTGATACTTTGTTTGTAGCTTTGGATCTTGATCTTTGATGGGGATCTCCCTTAGCAATTTTTGATAGGTTGGGTCATGACATGCCTTTTCTCTAGCTAGGTCAATAATTGGGTTGTTTGGCAGGGAGACCTTTGTGGCTAGAGATCTTTCTGTTGATGGATCTTGCAAAATCAGAGAGTTCAGAAATGCCTTGCGACTGAGTGCATCGGCAACTACATTCTCCTTTAAGCTGCGATACTAGGCAGAATTTTAACATAACGTAACCCAACCTAGCATATTGAGGTATTTGTCGTACGCTAGCTATTCATGCCTTTATGAATCTCATGTGAGTTACACAGTTACATACGATCTACCTAATTGATTAAATTGTCTTACCATTAAAGGTGATCTTTCCCTTAGAGATGCAAACACTTTCTTCTAAACTTGCAAGCACTTTCCCTAAAAGATGTAGGTAACTGTAAGATGCATAAGACGTATCATTCCATGCGAATATGCAATTTCAAAACCATAGACCTTTTACCTTTATGCAACGATAGGGTCTACAGTGATCTTTCTTTTCCTTGCCCTATATTATAATGATTGACGTTTAGAGCTAATTCTTATAAACCCTACGTTTTATGCATCAAATTCAAGATTTGGTATTTTAATGAAGATGCATCTTTTCCAATTTTGGACTTCGATAAAAGAACTCTAAGGATGGGTGTATCATTCTTTCATGATCAGATGCCATGAATCCATCATTGATTTAATCCTTCCTTTAGCACTTAACCCAACCTAGAATGTAACTATTATCACATGTGTTTTGCAAAGTACATAAATCCTTTCCATGCATTGCAACTATGCGGACGTCATTTAATGGCCGTCTACGATTATCTTATACACGAGTACACACAACTAGCAAATTATTACATAAGTGCACTATGTATTATATGCCCTGTCCTTTGCGTGATACGACAAGGATGCCTTTGCACAATTCCGTCTTTTAACTTATGTATCATATGTTCAAAAGTGCAACTACCCTTGACCATGGAAGTGCAAGCAAATGCAAGTGCTAGTCATGCAACTGAACTTTGTAAATCGAACAAATATATAAATTTTACGATGCATTTAAGTTTCCCTATGTGAATTAAAACATGATTTATGCATCTTTTCCATGAGGTACTATTTTCGGAACCTGGGGATTCATTATCGGGGCGTTGTCCACTTTGGTACTTTGGGTGGAAGCTCCCATGTGCGCTCCTCTCGACTTTTTCTCCTTGCCTTTTATCCGATTTCCAAAACTCAGGGAACTCTCCTTGCCCTTTATCCGATTTCCAAAACTCCCTACTGCCCGATATTTCCTTCGCGACACAAAAAATAGGCCTTGGGGAGCACGGTTTAGAAACCCCGGGAGACGCGGGGGAACTTGGCTTAGAGAAGCTTCAATAGAAGCTTCTCAAGCTTCTGGATTACAGGGATGACGTGGAAACGTGATGGGTGGAGATGATGATGATGGTGAAGATAACGATGAGGGAGATGAAGACAATGACGATGACGACGACAAAGATGATGATGATGAAGGCGGCGGGGGCGGCAGACGACGGTGGGTAGCTCCTCACGGCGGGCAGTAGCAGCCTGATCAATCCCCCCCCAAGCTTGGGAGGGGGTGTTTATATGAGGTTAAGGTAGGGGGGTGGCTACACAAGTGGCAGGGTGCATGCTTCCCTCCCCCATGCCCCTCCATACACTTACTCATACTCCCTCTCCCCACCATGCAACGACTAAAGGGGAGGGAGTTTAAAATTTTTTTTGCAAATAATCCTTTATCCTTTTTCCCTTTGAAGGGGTGTTCCCACGGTGGACTACGGATTTTGAGCCACGGCTTCCTATACACGACGCGGGGCTGGTGTTTGTTGATGCACTTGGAGGGAGGCCTTGGCCCAAAGTTTTTTTGTTGCGGGAGATTACTTTGAGTCGCTTTTGCATGGTATCTAGGTCCTTTAATATTTTGTTGTAGAAATATTACACCCATTTCAACATTAGCAAGGTGTCCAAGACCTCCTAAAAGCAATGCATATGGATGCATAATGGAAGGAATAATGGCACAATATATGGAGGTTTAAGAATTCTTTTTATCTTTATTTTTCTCTCTCTCATTGTTAACTGAGTACACACAAAGTATCTCCCAAAATTAATACATACCTTCTGACCTTTAAGCACTTCACACATAGCTTCTTCTTTATTTATGTATACATAAGATATAGACTTAGCCTGTATCTATTTCTCAATACTCCCTCTCAAGGTCAAAATGAGCTTGTAGATATACACTAAGTTCACTTCTAAAGTAATCAAACTTATCTTTACTTAATTCTTTGGTAAACATATCCACAACTGGGTCATTGGTTTTGACATGTACTAAGTCTATCTCTCTATCCATAACCTTCTCTCTAATGAAATGGTAGTGCAGTTCAATATGCTTTATCATTGCATGGTAGACAGGGTCCTTTGCCAACATAATGCTACTAACATTATCACAATACATGATAACTCTACCAACTATCTTTATCCCCATATCACATAATAGTAATCTCAACCATGTCTGGTCACATGTTGTCGATGCTATACCTCTATACTCAAGTTCTATACTAGAAAAGTAGTTGTGGGTTGCTTCTTATTACTCCAACTCACTATGGTTGAACCAAATGGAAATAATAACCATAAGTGGATCACTTATCCATGATAGTTCTTTCTCATTTTACATCTATGTATCCAAACAATGTAGGCTTGATATCTTTCTCATAAGACAATGTCTTATTCACATATCTCAAGACTCTCCTCACAGCATTAAAATGTGACTTACATGGCTTCTATATGAATTGGCTGATCACTCCTACTAAATAAATCAAGTCTGCTCTTGTGATGGTTAGGTAGATCAAGATGCCAACCATGTTTCTAAACATAGTAACGTGCTCAACATAGATTTCTCTCTAAAGTGCCTATAATGATAATATCATCAAGATAGATGACCACAACAACCATTCCATCCTTGTATGTCTAATAAAGTGAGTAACCACCCATGCTAAATCCCATGCTACATAAGAACCTATTGATCCTCTCACACCAAGCTCTAGGTGCTTGCTTCAATCCATACAATGCCTTCCTTAACTTGCACACATAATGCAGATACTTAGGGTGTACATGCCCTTCTAGCTTATCCATATATACTTTCTCCTTCAATGTAGTATTCAAGAAAACATTATTGACATCCATTTGATATAATTTCAAGCCATCAATAGACGTTGATGCAATCATTGATCTCACTATAGTTATCTTATCCACTAGACTAAATGTCTCCTCATAGTACAATCCATACATATGTGCATAACCATTTGCAATCAACCTTGCTTTGTCCCTTTCCAATGAGCAATCCAATTTACACTTAGCTTTATGTGCCTAATTGTAGCTAATTGCCTTCTTGCCATAACACAACTAGATCTCATATCTTATTCTTTGTCAATGCATCCATTTCCTCATCCATGGCTTCCTTTCAATCTTTGTTTCCAACGATTTCTTCAAAGCAAGCTGGCTCTAAGATGCCGAACATAAGATACCACGTATGCATAATGCAACTTCATGAAGCCATTATATGTCAACATGTCAACTAGATGCCTCAGTCTATCTTATCTCCTCAACTAATGTGCACTAGATGATGTCTCAACCATTCTTACATGTGGTGGTACATACTTTCTTGCACTTTTTATCCCTCAATTTCTCACATGTGGTATTCCAAACTCATCATCCATAGACTCATCCTCAAAACTTTCATCCATAGGCTTCTTTCCTTGTGTAACTTTTTCCCTCTTTTGTGCACTTCTCAACTTGTCACTCCATGGACTATAATTACCATTGCTTTCTTCATGGTCTTGAGGTCCAAACATGTCCTCAATATGTTGTTGTCTTTGACCATTATTTGCTACAAATTTCTTCATTTGACATATTTTGTCCTCTATTATCTGATCTCGAGCATTTTGGAGATATAGATGGCAAGAAGGAAGATGATGAAGACAAGTCATTGAAGAAGTTCATCCCAAGACAAAAGAGTGGAAAAAGATGAACAATAAGGCTCTAAGCATCATTGCTTGGGGACTATCTAATGATGTATTGCACCATATCTCTGGCATCAAATATGCAAAAAAGGCATGGGATGAGCTTAACAGGATCTTTGGAACTCAAGCTAAAAACTCAAAAGTAAAATTACTCATGCAATTCTATAAGCGAAATGTAAAGGATAACTCCCAAATTGCTTTTCTACCATGGCTTTAAACTCCAAAAACTTTTCAAAATCTTCGCTTTTATGTTGCAAAAAATACACCTATGTCATCATGTTAAAATCATCAATAAAAGTGATATAGAACCTACATTTTTCACTTAAAGAGATAGTTTGACATGGACCCCAAATGTCCGAATGTACCATTTCCAAAGGACAAGTGCTCACTCTCCCTCTCTTTGGAAATGGGATTTTAGACTACTTGCCAAATCGACAAGCCTCACATAACAATCATAATTTACATAACCAAACTATAGAAGCCAACAAACAACTGTCTAGACCGCATCTATTCAAGCATTTGCAAATTCACATACCCAATTCTTTTATACCATAATTTGAAATGTTTATCTTGTCCATGCCCAAGAGTCAACATACATGGAACTTTGTATGATGAAAGTTTCTATATCAAAAGCAAACAGTTTGCCTTTCTTTTTGGTCATGAGCAATAATCCTACTAGGTTTTCCATTCTTGAACTTGTTTAATGAAGTAACCTTGTTGAACCTTACTTGCATCCCTTGATGAACCATTTGACCAATTGAAGCCAACTTTTTAGTGATTGTATGCACATACAAAACATCGCCAAGCATATTCTTATCTGTCCCATCTCTAGTCACCAAAGTAATACTGCCAATATGAGTAATCTTATACAATGTGTCAGCTCTTATAGCCATATACTCTTCATTTTGCATTTGCTACTTTCTATCAAATCATTCTACATGGTATGTCATATGGTTTTTTTCTCCTAAATCCAAAAAACCAATCATCCTCTCTAGGGGGATGCATCATACTGCCAAGTAGATGCTCCATATCATGCTCCATAGCAAAGTGATTACCTCTAGCTGATGAACCACCTTTGGAAATATAGCCATTATCACTATATCCACCTGTATAGTGCCCAAACTAGTAGGTCCTTCCTTATCCACCTAATAAACATAACATTTTTCTTATGAAATCATTCTCTCTCAAAGTGACCAAATTTCCCACAGTAATGGCATGCACTATCTCTTCATGGACTAGAATGTTCTCTACCTCTAAAGTAAGATCTCCCCCTTCCTCTACCACATCCAAAGGTGCTATGATCCTGTGTAAAGGTATCCCAATGCCCATATGATGATCCTCTAGCTCTAAATGGGCTATCATGGCCTCTTTGATGATAAAATACACTATCCTAACTTATATTATTTCCACTACTAGATGCATTAAGGCCCAATTAAACCTCTTCCATAAGCAACAATGCAATCAACTCTTCAAAGTTATATATAGAGCATCTTCTCATAGGAATGGAGGTGTCAAGGCAAGTACAAGACTATTCAAAGTGATAGTTACTGAATCATCATCACCAATAGTGCATTTATTGAAGTAAGATCCTCTACAACCTATTTTATTTCCACTATATAGTCACTAATTCTTCTCTTTTCACATCATGCACCATGCAATCTCTCCTTTATTGTATCTTTCTCATGTTTATATAAGTGCCATACATTTTCTCAATGATTTTCTAATAATCTTTGCATGTACTAGCATTTTTAATGTTTGGAATCAATGCCTCTGAGATACATATAATTATCCAATGCAAGGCCTTCATGTTTTTAACTATGAAAGCCTTATACGCCTTTGTCTATTCTTCCATGCGCTCAATGGGAAGTTTTGGGCATGGAACTGCACCTATAATGAGGTCCCATAGACCTCTCTCCATGACACAATTCTCCATACCATAGGACCATATAGTGTAGTTGTCTTTAGTCATTTGTCACCCACAATTTTCATAATTTGTGTGGTATTCAAAATTATGACAACTAAAAATTAAAAAAACAAGTGGTATGCAATGTGCCAAATCATAACCATGCACGTGAACAAGTTTGAGCATTAGTCGCTAAAACCAAGACCAAAAAGTATTGAAAATGCTGAAGAAAATAGACACAAATTGGTTCCATTTATATGGTTGTCATACATGTATCCAACTATTATCATATGCATCTATAAATCATGCTCATATGTCAAAGATCAATTATCCAGCAAGAAACAATGAAAACGGGGCTCAAATGGTGCATGTATGATCCAAAACACATCAAAACATGGGTCTAAAAGCAAATGACATCCGTTTTGTCTTTCTATAATTTTTCTTACTAAGAATGAGTTCCTAGACAAGCTCAATCCATAGCAATTTTCCTATAATTTTTTGGATAAATTTCCCTTTCAAGTTGGCACCTAAAGTTGGCATAAAATCCGCCTTTTAGCTCCACAAAACAAGAAGTTCCAACCTATGTAGTGTGAAAACACAAAGAAGTGAACCAATTTGAGAAATAACTAGTTCAAGCTTTCCTTCATGTGAGTAGAGTCATCAAAATAACTAGTTTGTATTTACTTTGATGTGAACACAAATGTTAAACTAGATCAAGTGGAGTCTAATGTGAAAGTGGCTTTCTTTAGGGGGTTTACTTAAAGGATTTTAGATGAGTCTTTTTTGAAAAGGTGTAACACTTATCTCTTTGCCTTGTGGCCATCAACAAATGGATTTAATCACACCATGGAACTCTTACATGCATTGATGGAATTGAATCATGCCCTATGGCAAAGAGGTTGAGCGGTGCATCCCTCTCGTTTCCCATTATCTTTGAACCAAGTATGGCATGGATTTGCTTCAGATTGGGTATCTCTGTGTAAAGTAAGATATCCAAAACCCGAATGCTAGAATGCTATCACGAGACCTTGACCCCTAGGAACCTAGATTTCAGGCGATCCTAGTGGGTTTGGCTACGAACATGTAACGTGTTTGTTTGTCCACTTGTGGGACATGTCTTAGCAGCCCATCGGGAAGAGGGTCTAGAAAGCTCCGCCTGGCACTTGCAAGGAATGTCACATGGTTTGCGATTTAGGTCTTCTCGAGTCTGCCCCAAGCGGAAGTGTTTGGCCATTCCCACTTAGGATCGACCTGAAGTCATGGTTCCTTTCCAATTAGCAAGGTCTCTAGGAAGTAAGTAGCGTCGAGCTCTAGATGAACCACTTTGCGTAGGGACAACAGAGTCGAGAAGCGGATTCATGCTGCACTTGGTTCATGGAGAATGGGAAACGAGAAGGATGCAAAGCTCAACTTCTCTGCCAAAAGGCATAGTCCCATTCCTTTCCCCTAAAACAACATAAATTGGGATTCTAAATCTACTGATACTAGGTCTTCATAGTCTTGATATCTCATCTTTTGAGAAAAGTTGCTAGCTAATCAGGACCACCCTTCCGTAGGATGGACCTAAGCCATGTCCACCACACTTTCCTCAGTTTGCTTTAGTTATCTAATTATCTACCACACTACGTTTGACATGCAAAAGCAGCTTCCTTAATTAATCAAATGAATCATTGGTTCCTTCACGTAAATTAGGTACTGACACAAAAACAATATCAAGAAAATTCATTTTTCTCAAATATATGTTCTTTATTTATCATAATTTTGGAGTACATCAAATATCATGCTCGAAGGCTATCCCATCAATCTACAAGATTACTACTCCAAGTTCTGCTCGTAGACTAGTACACGGGCCTCGAGATCTCATCTCGAGTCATGTCGGCCTCTTGTGCGAGACGCGGAGGCAAGGAATTTATAGCCAGAGCCTCCCCTGGCACCCAAGCATCCTCCCGGATACTCGACGCGGCTAACAACCCCCTTGGACAGGGCCAGGCAGACAGTCGGAGATAACTGTTCTTGCCTCTCCCTCAAGGATTTTAACCTGAAGCATTAAATGTTTTTCCTTGAATTAGATCCTTGAACAAAGGAGATCAAATAATGTACCTGTGTACAATCACAAAAATTTTGGAGGCCATTTGTACGACCAACTGCTAAGCTGTGGCTCCTTTTTTCTGGATGCTCCCAACATCCGATCCTAGATCTTTTTCCCGGATGCTCCCAGCATCTAATCCTGGATCGTTCGTGACTTGGCGAGATCCCAATAATCTCAAACAAGATTATACAAGAAAATGTTCTTGGTAATTTAACTTATTTTGACTTGCCCTTTCCCTTGGGTTTTACCTTATGGTATCTTAACCTATCCCAACTAGTCAATCAGGTGACAGACATGCCTTATTCGCAACCCAACCAAGGGTCTTTTATTCTTCTAGTTCTAACCAAGTTTAGTTTTAACACAATTGGCAACACAGGACTCTTCATCTAGGCCTTCAAGATACAGTCTAGATGCATGCATCCCTCCCATCTCTCTCTTAGTGTGGTACTATGCAAATTTTCCAATCATCCTTACCCATCATGCACATGGTGTGTTTAGTGTATTTGTACATCCTAAATGACCTTTAAATCTCTTCATACCTGGCAACGAATACTTATCCCTAATGTACCGGATCTCATGTGACTTGCATATATTGAAGTCTAGGTTTCTATCCATCGATGCAATTGCATCTTACGAACGGAAACTAACATTTCATGTGTTTCTTTTAATCATGATTGTGAAGCATGAATTCTAAATGACTATTCATGCATTGATTTGGTTTAAAAGCTATTATTTTATGTGAAATAATGCAAAAACCTTATCATTTTATGTGCGTAAAAGCTATCATTCCATGCATATAAACTTATGCAAACTCCATACTCTACCATTTCATGCATGCAACCTAGCACTTAGAGTAAACAAAAATCCTAAGGCTCGTTCTTGCTCCATGCATGTAGCTAACCCATTTATTTCTCCTCGAGAAATAATACAGAATTAATTATAAAGCTTAGGATATCTAAAGAACCTGGGTTTGATTCGTGATCGTAGGGGCAATTGTTGCATTGGTTGCTCCGCTCGCCTCTCCCGCATTTCCGGTGCCAATGGTAGCTTTGGCACTTACACTTCTCGTGACTCTCTTTTTGGGAGCCATTTCCACGCAGAGTTTGGATAGTCCGGTCCTCACTGGCCTTCAAGATGATCGGATCGGGAAGGAAAGGTCGTGAGAAGGGGTCCTTTGCCGATGCGGGGTTGGCTTGAGAGTGGCTCCTCGAACCTTCTTCGCTCACCAACTCTCTTCCTCTCTCTCTCTCTCCTCCTCCTCTTCTTCTTCTTCTCTTCTCCTTCTCTCTCTCTCTCTCCCTCTTCTTCTTCTTTCCTTCTCTCCTTCTCCTACCCTTCCTCTTCCTCTTCTTCTTCTTCTTCTTCTCTTCTTCTTCTTCTCTTCTTCTTCTCTCTCTCTCCCTCTTCTTCTTTTTTTCTTCTCTCCTTCTCCTACTCTCTCTCTCTCTCCTTGTCTTCTTCTCTCCCTCTTCTTCTTCTCTCTCTCTCTCTCTCTCCCTCTTCTTCTTCTTCTTCTTCTTCTTCTTCTTCTTCTTCTTCTTCTCTCTTCTCTCCTTCTACCTCTTCTTCTTTTTCTTCTACTTCTCTCTTCTCTCCTTCTACCTCTTCTACTTTTTCTTCACATTGAAAAAAAAAGAAGGATTGGTGAAATTGGCACGTTGCGATCGCAGTTTACAGGTAGTAAACATCACTTTAAACAGGGAGAAGAAGGAGTGATTTGGAAGATTTCTAACCAAGTGTCTGTGTCTAAGGGTTTTACCTCTCTTTTCGGAGTCAATGGAACCATCAAATTTGTGATTTGAGCATCAGATTGCATCTTAGAAGTTTCAGATCACTAATTTTGCGAAGATCCCCTCCACAAAGAGCTCTTCTTCTCAGCCACAACCATCCTTCTCTAATTCAGCTATATAAATAAGAGGCATGGGGAGCACTTAGAGAAGCACAAGGAGACCCTGAGAGGCTACAAGAGAGAGGTAGAGAGAGGGAGGTAGAAGGATACCCCTCCAAGAGGCTGCGAGAAGGAGCTTGAGAGAGGGAGGTAGAAGGATACCCCTCCAAGGGGCTATGAGAAGGAGCTTGAGAGAGAGAGAGAGGAGAGTTACCCTGAGAGGCTGTGAGGGAGAGAGTTAGATCAATTCCCCCTATCTTTGTCTTCAACTAAGCCATCTTCTCTTACGCTCTCCTATCTCGAATTCATTCCTCCGTCTTTATCTCTCGAATCCACTTGCAAACGATGGCTCCAAAGCGATGAGGTGGAAAGACCATGGGAACCACCACAACCAGTCAAGGAACGGGTATTGCCAGAGATACGGGAGTGCTCGAGGTTGTCGAAGTTGCCACTAGCAATGGAACATCGGTTGTGTCAAATGCAAGCACGAGCAAATACGAAATTTTCAATGTTGTCATGCCGAACTAGGTTATTATTTTACCACATAAAATAATTACATAAAATATTGGCTTCTATACTTACAATTTCATCTAGAAAGCATACTAGTACATACATAAATAATTAATCAGTATGATTTGTAGTTAAATTAATTGAGATTCTACATCATAGAATCATGATGGAATTAGTTACAAGAGGTTATTGCATATATGACTTTATGCACACTCGAGATTAGTAAAATAACTTGATATAATTATTCTCAAAGGTGACAAGGTTAAGTGTTGACTAACACTTAAAAAGTGAAACTCTATTTGAAGAATTTTAAGTCATCTCGTTAAGTTATTGGCACAATATATTTCTTTAAGGAATTTCGCTTACGTTGGGTAAGATAGCCCAAATGGGAAATTTATGCCTTTCTTAACATGTTGTAAGAGATGTACTCAACACTTCTTTATAGGGAGAAGAATCATCATTAAAATGTAAGGTTACCTTGGGATAAGGTCTACCTTGGCTATGTGAAGCTGTGAGTTGCATGATGTTGTGATTGTCATTGCATCATTTGATATACATTTGAAAGGACTATTTATGTTTGCTAGAATCTAGATCTCTGATTGAAAATATTAACAAATAGGATAAAAGGAAGGATCGCGCTAGGTTACCCCCAAGCTAGTTGCAAGAACTCTAACTTTGGGGTTATTACTTAGTGAGGCTTAGATTGGCTCTGTTAGTGAAAGGCATGTCCGTAGGGATAGTCTCGAGTAGTAGAAAATGTGGGTGCTAGTGGGGGCTCTGGCTATAAATTTTGAAATTTTCCCAAAATTTGACGAGCCTTTTCATGACCTAGGAAGGGATATTGGAACCTTAAATACTAATTACAAGGGTGGAATCTTGGTGGGAAAAATACCCTCATGGAATTCTGCGTCTCTTCTGCAAGATTGAAAATATAAAAATTATAATAAACTTCCAATATAATAAATAAGTTTGTTTTATTCAAGGATTGTTTGAATTGTATGCGTGTCCGGTGAGATAAATTACGTGAAGGAACATGTGATTTAATGGACTAATTGAGGAAGATGGTTGTATATGTTCCAATAAATGTAATAAAGCTAAATTCCACAACAAGCTTTTAAACTGAAAAGACAAGAAATAGACATAAAATGCCAGGAATCCATAGCCAAGGTAGCTTGGCAAGAAATGGTATTACCAATATTGATTGAGGATCAAATGATGAGAGGCTGCAGCAAGGTATGCACCCCAAGCTATGGTGGCCAAGAGTATTCACCCTCTTAGATGGTGGGAGGTTGAGACCTCAAATAAGAAATATTTGTAAATGGCAAAAAGATCCTACACATGTTACACTTCCACCTTTTATACTTACCCTAGACTAAAGCATTTATGCTATTTATGCTAAGCATTTATGCTTTATTACAAGCCATCCCAACCTAAAAGAGCTTTGTCCTCAAAGTTGGAATTGGGACAATTGATAAAGGAAGATTACAAGAATAGCTTGTAAGTGATGAATCCATGCTGAATGAAACTCCAAGCTAAAGAAGATCTCATATATCAATGAAGTATATGTTGAGATATCGAGCTCCGCTCGTGATATGCCAGGGTGACCGTTGTGCATTTATGTCACCGACTTGTCAGTTGCAGATGTGGTTGGTACACCGCCCATGAATAATAGCTAGATGATAGCTATCCTTATCTACTCTAGTTCGTGGCTCAGTTAGTATGCCACCTTAGTTAGTTGAGTTTGGTTTGAGACCCATATATAGGGTTCTTCTATTTCTATGTACTAGAGTTCTTTTGGCTTACACAACTAAGAAGAGGAAAACTATTTTCAACCTCCACCCTTGTGTGTATTCCCCCATTGTGCAAGAAAGAAAGCTACAAGTGAGACTCCTTCCTTCTCTCCCACAATCTTGACATGGTATCATAGCCTTGTTCGTGGTAAGGAGCTCAAGAAAGAAAACCAAGTTCGTGGTGTTCTGGTAAGAGGATCAGTGTTGCTTTCATTTTTCTATTTTGGGAGCAAGTCTCTGCAGGTAGCACAGCCCGAAAGTGCAAGAGTGCATTGTCTCAGATTGAGACACCCTTCGCGGTGTAGCAAGAGGGCAGTATATGCTGCGGGACTGGGCTTTAGCCCTTGGTATCTCTGTTTTTTTTATTTGAGGCCATTTCGAGGCCTGTTTTGGAGGTGGAAGTTTTCTGCACGCACTCAAGAAAAGGCCCTATTTTATGCTGTGCGACCACTGTTCTACAGGTCGGTAACCACAGAAATTGCATCGTATGCTTGTGTGCAGAGACATTGGAAGTTACAGAATCATCCTTGTTTCCTGTTAATGCAAAATCGTCACTAGGAAGTGACTGTGTGGTCAAATACCACTTTCGCCAGTTTTGTAGATTTGCCCTTGTGAGGGTAAAGCTGTGTTTTTTGCAGTGATAGAATTTCTTGCAGTGTTCTGTAATGGCATCTGATTCTCTTTCACAGATTGTAACTGAAAAGCTTGACAAGAACAACTTCCAAGCATGGAAGTTTAGAATGACGAATTTCCTTATGGGAAAAGGATATTGGAAATTTGTTGCAGGAAATGAAGAAGAACCAGTTCTTCCTGATGTTCCCAATCAACAGCAAATGCAGGCATTTAAAGCATGGCATGAGAGAGCCATGAAAGTTATGTACTGGCTGTCTATCAGCATTTCAGACTCTATGATTGTGCATATTCAGGATGCAAGTACACCAAAGGAGGCATGGGATACTTTGTCAAAAATGTATAGCACAAATACGCAAGCCAGGAAAATGCAGCTCAAGCAAGAGTTGCACAATGTGCAAAGAGAAAGTATGAGTATCAATGACTACCACATGAAGGTGAAGAAGATTGTAGATGCACTTGCTTCCATTGGGTCTCCAGTGGAAGATGATGATTTAGTTTCTGTGACCTTGAATGGTCTAGGAAAGGATTATGCACAGTTTCGGACATCCATTTCATTTCGTGAAAGATTTCCTGATTTTGAGGAGTTGATTGCTCTTTTAATTTCTGAGGAGCAGAGAAATGGTGGTGCATCTTCTTTAGGAGGAACTTCAAAAGAAACTGTCTTCTACTCAAATGCTGGAAGAGGTAGAGGCAGAGGTAGAGGAGGCCGATCTGGAGGCCGTGGTAGAAATCAGAATATGCAAAAAACTCAAGAAAACTAGTCCTATGGAGGAGGATGTGGTAACTCTAGAGGCAGAGGGAGCCAAAGAGGTCGTGGTGGATGGCAAAGAGGCCAAAATGCAAACAACAATGTTGAATGCTACTATTGTGGTAAAATGGGTCATATGGCTAAAGACTGCTATAAAAAGCAGAATGACATCATGAATGGAAAATTGCAACAAGGGAATTATGCATCTTCTAGTAGACAGGGTGATGACATAAATGAACATTTATTTATGGTGCAGCACATGACCAATTCTGTGACAAGTGTAGAAGAAAGCAATGATGTGTGGTATGTTGACTGAGGTGCATCAAACAACATGACAGGTCATGCAGAATGGATGCAGGATGCAAGAAAAATAAAAAAACCAGGATTTGTGGAGACTGGTGATGATACTGGACATCCTATTGTGCAGATTGGAAAAATTCATTTGTCTATGCAGGATGGGAAAAAGAAATACCTATCATATGTATTTCATGTCCCGAATATCACCAAGAATCTGGTTTCTGTTGGTCAAATGGTTGAACAGGGCTTTCAGGTCAGATTTAATCCTCATGGATGCTTTGTTGAGGATATGAAAAATAAAGGTCGCTTGATAGCAAAAGGAAAGAAGAAGGGCAGAATGTTTACATTGGATGCAAACATGCCTGAATTGAGTGCAGCAATGTTTGCACATGGGACCGGTGTAGTTGCAGATATTGATATCTGGCAAAAACGCATTGGTCATGTTAATGTACAACGACTTAAATCAATGGAGGCCCAAAATATTGTTGCAAGATTGCCTAAATTCAAGGTTGCAGAAATGCATAAGGCATGTGAATCCTGTCAGTTTGGAAAACATGCAAGGAAACCATTTCCTAGACATGTTCAAGAGAGTAAGAAGCCATTGGAATTAATCCACTCTGATGTGTGGACTACTAAAGCTACATCTCTTGGAGGCTGTCATTATTTTGTCACTTTTATTGATGACTATAGCAGAAAATTTTGGGTGTATTTTATGAAAAAGAAAAGTGAAGTTTTTGGGCATTTCAAAACTCTTAAAGCTATGGTTGAAAAAGAAACAGGCTTGCAAATAAAATGCCTAAGGTCAGATGGAGGGGGAGAGTACTTCTCAAATGAATTTGCAAGGTTCCTGCAGGAGCATGGCATAAAGCAACAATATTCATGCAGTCATACCCCACAACAAAATGGAATTGCAGAAAGGAAAAACATGCATATTGGAGAGGTATCTCGTGCCATGCTCAATGAAAAAGACCTGCCAGATTTTTATTGGGCTGAGGTAGTTGCTACAGTAGTCTACATAATGAACAGGACTCCCATTGCAACAATACATGGGATGACTCCAGAGGAGAGGTATACTGGTAGGAAACCAGATATTTCTCATTTGAAAATTTTTGGTTGCATTGCTTATGTTCATGTGCCAGATGAGTTGAGATCCAAGTTGGATCCAAAAGTTGAGAAGTGCATCTTTATTGGTTACTCTTTGCAACAGAAAGGGTATAGATGCTATAACCCTTCTACTCGTAAGTTTACAGTGAGCAGAGATGTTGTTTTTAATGAGATGAGTAGCTGGTATAAACCAGTAAATGTGATTGATAATGTAGATGCACAAAATGGTAATGTTGCACATAATTCACAGCAACAATCACAAGATATTAGTGGACCTGGATCGTCCTATAGCAGTGGTTCACATTCTTCACCATGGACAGGCAGATTGAGATCAGGAGAATCTTCTCAAAGCAATGCAGATAGTGGTATGTAGGTATCACAAAAAGGAAAAGAGAAGGTAGATCAGCCCATGTTTGATGTGAATGTAGGTCACTCTTATGTGGATGGTGAATCCAGTGGCTCAGAACAGAGCATTGATGATGAGTTGGGTATTCCTTCTATTGTTACACCTGGAGTAAGGAAGACCAGGGATGTTTTGAGAGCACCTAGAAGTGAGCCTACTTTGCGTAGGTCTACCAGAGCTAGGTATCCTGTGGATAGGCTGAAATATGGTGGATTTACAGCCATTCACTATGCATATATAGTCAAAGTGATACAGGAACCAGAACCCACTTCTTTTGAGCAAGCCATGGGAAAAGAAAAATGGGAGAAAGCCATGGATGAAGAAATGGATGCCTTGGAAGCAAATGCTACATGGGAGTTAGTACCTTTGCCTAAAGATAAGAATGCAATTGGCTGTAAGTGGGATTATAAGGTGAAGCACAACGCAAATGGTTCTGTGAACAGATATAAGGCAAGATTAGTAGTCAAGGGGTATGCACAAACATATGGCATTGACTATGAAGAAACATTCAGTCCGGTTGCAAGGATGGCAACCGTAAGAGCAGTCATTGCTATGGCTGCATCAAAGGGATGGTCTTTACATCAGATGGATGTAAAGAATGCCTTCTTGCATGGTGATTTGCAAGAAGAGGTCTATATGGAGCAGCCACCAGGTTATGTGCATGCTGTTCATCCTGAGTTTGTTTGCAGGTTGAAGAAAGCCTTGTATGGCTTGAAGCAAGCACCTAGAGCATGGTCTGATAAGATAGGACAGTATCTTGTCACTATTGGCTTTCAGATTTCCAAGGCAGATTTCTCACTTTATGTGAGAAAAACAGAGAAAGGTATTATGCTACTTGTCATTTATGTTGATGATTTGATTATCACAAGTGATAGTGATGAAGATATTCTTCATGTGAAAATGCTATTGAAGCAGAAGTTTGAGATGAAGGATTTGGGAGAGCTGCGTTATTTCTTGGGCATTGAGGTGATTAGATCACCAAGTGGGATATGGCTCATGCAAAGGCAGTATGGATTGGACATGCTGTCCAAATATGGGATGACAGGCTGTAAGCCTATTTCAGTTCCTTTGGAGAAGAATGTGAAGTTGAGCGCAAATGCAGGTGAGCTTCTCGAAGACCCTACTATGTACAGATGCATAGTAGGAAGTTTGATTTATATGACTATTACCAGGCCAAATTTGAGCTATGCTATTGGATTGGTAAGTCAGTTTATGCAGGCTCCAAGGAAACCACATTTGGATGCGGCTAGACGCATACTCAGATATGTGAAGTCCACATTGCAGTATGGACTATTTTATGAGACTGGGGTTCAGATACAATTGCATGGATACACTGATGCTGATTGGGCTGGTAGTATTTCTGATAGACAATCTACCAGTGGATATGTGTTCTCTTTTGGGAGTGCTGCAGTCACTTGGAGCAGCAAGAAACAACCTACAGTTGCCTTTCGAGCACAGAGGCTGAGTACAGGGGTGCAGCAATGGCTACATGTAAGGTAGCTTGGTTGCATAAGCTACTTTATGATATGCATCAGCCTACAGATAGGCCAGTTGTCATTTATTGTGACAACATGAGTAGTATACACTTGGCAAATAACCTAGTCTATCATGCTAGAACAAAGCACATTGAGGTGCATTATCACTATTTGCGGGAGAGGGTTTTACTAGGTCTTATTGATCTAGTTTATGTCAGCACAGAGGATCAGGTAGATGACATATTCACGAAGGCATTGGGTGAAGAGAAGCTGCGCAAGTTCAGAGACATGCTTGGTGTGCAGGAATTGGGATTGAGCTCGAGGGGGAGTGTTGAGATATCGAGCTCCACTCGTGATATGCCAGGGTGACCGTTGTGCATTTATGTCACCGAGATGTGGTTGGTACACCGCCCATGAATAATAGCTAGATGATAGCTATCCTTATCTACTCTAGTTCATGGCTCAGTTAGTATGCCACCTTAGTTAGTTGAGTTTGGTTTGAGACCTCTATATAGGGTTCTTCTATTTCTATGTACTAGAGTTCTTTTGGCTTACACAACTAAGAAGAGGAAAACTATTTTCAGCCTCCACCCTTGTGTGTATTCCCCCATTGTGCAAGCAAGAAAGCTACAAGTGAGACTCCTTCCTTCTCTCCCACAATCTTGACAATATAGGTATGAAATTTGAATATATTGCTAGAAACTGTCCAAAATAGACTGCTTCACAATAATGGCCATAACTTGAAGAAGGAATTCTCAAGATTGTGGGAGAGAAGGAAGGAGTCTCACTTGTAGCTTTCTTGCTTGCACAATGGGGGAATACACACAAAGGTGGAGGCTGAAAACAGTTTTTCTCTTCTTAGTTGTGTAAGCCAAAAAGAACTCTCATACAAAGAAATAGAAGAACCCTATATATGGGTCTCAAACCAAACTCAACTAACTAAGATGGCATACTAACTGAGCCACGAACTAGAGTAGATAAGGATAGCTGCCATCTAGCTATTATTCATGGGCGGTGTACCAACCGTATCTGCAACTGACAAGTCGGTGTCATAAATGCACAATGGTCACCTTGGCATATCATGAGTGGAGCTCGATATCTCAACACTCCCCCTCAAGCTCAATCCCAATTCCTACACACCAAGCAGATCTTTAAACTTGCGCAGCTTCTCTGCGCCCAATGCCTTCGTGAATATGTCAGCTACCTGATCCTCTGTGCTGACATAAACTAGATCAATAAGACCTAGTAAAACTCTCTCTTGCACATAGTGATAATGCACCTCAATGTGCTTTGTTCTAGCATGATAGACTGGGTTATTTGCCAAGTGTATACTACTCATGTTGTCACAATAAATGACAACTGGCCCATCTGTAGGGTGATGCATATCATAAAGTAGCTTATGCAACCAAGCTACCTCACATTCAGCCATTGCTGTACCCTTGTACTCAGCCTCTGTGGTTGACAAGGCAACTGTAGGCTATTTCTTGCTGCTCCAAGTGACTGCAGCACTCCCAAAAGAGAACACATATCCACTGGTAGATCGTCTATCAGAAATACTACCAGCCCAATCAGCATCAGTGTATCCATGCAACTGTATCTAAACCCCAGTCTCATAAAATAGTCCATACTGCAATGTGGACTTCACATATCTGAGTATGCGTCTAGCCGCATCCAAATGTGGTTTCCTTGGAGCCTGCATAAACTGACTTACCAATCCAACAACATAGCTCAAATTTGGCCTGGTAATAGTCATATAAATCAAACTTCCTACTATGCGTCTGTACATAGTAGGGTCTTCGAGAAGCTCACCTGCATCTGCGCTCAGCTTCACATTCTGCTCCAAAGGAATTGAAATAGGCTTACAGCCTGTCATCCCATATTTGGACAGCATGTCCAATCCGTACTGCCTCTGCAAGAGCCATATCCCACTTGGTGATCTAATCACCTCAATGTGCATAACCCCTTGACTACTAATCTTGCCTTGTATCTGTTCACAGAACCATATGCATTGTGCTTCACCTTATAAACCCACTTACAATCAATTGCATTCTTACCTTTAGGCAAATGTACCAATTCCCATGTAGCATTTGCTTCCAAGGTATCCATTTCTTCATCCATGGCTTTCTCCCATTTTTCTTTTCCCATGGCTTGCTCAAAAGAAGTGGGTTCTGATTCGTGTATCACTTTGACCATATATGCATAGTGAATGGCTGTAAATCCATCATATTTCAGCCTATCCACAGGATACCTAGCTCTGGTAGACCTGCACAAAGTAGGTTCACTCCCAGGTGCTCTCAAAACATCCCTGGTCTTCCTTACTCCAGGTGTAACAATAGAAGAAATACCCAACTCATCATCAATGCTCTGTTCTGAGCCACTGTATTCACCATGGGCTGATCTACCTTCTCTTTTCCTTTTCGTGATACCTGCATACCACTATCTGCATTGCTTTGAGAAGATTCTCCTGATCTCAATCTGCATGTCCATGGCAAAGAATGTGAACCACTGCTAGAGGACGCTCCAGGTCTACTAACATCTTGTGACTGCTGCTGTGAATTCTGTGCAGCATTACTATTTTGTGTATCTACATTATCAATCACATTTACTGGTTTATACCAGCTACTCATCTCATAAAAAACAACATCTCTACTCACTGTAAACTTACAAGTAGAAGGGTTATAGCATCTATACCCTTTCTGCTGCAAAGAGTAACCAATAAAGATGCACTTCTCAGCTTTTGGATCCAACTTGGATCTCAACTCATCTGGCACATGAACATAGGCAATGCAACCAAAAATCTTCAAATGAGAAATATCTGGTTTCCTACCAGTATACCTCTCCTCTGGAGTCATCCCATGTATTGCTGCAGTGGGAGTCTTGTTCATTATGTAGACTGCTGTAGCAACTGCCTCAGCCCAATAAAAATCTGGCAGGTCTTTTTCATTGAGCATGGCACGAGATACCTCACCAATATGCCTGTTTTTCCTTTCTGCAATTCCATTTTGTTGTGGGGTATGACTGCATGAATATTGCTGCTTTATGCCATGCTCCTGCAGGAACCTTGCAAACTCATTTGAGAATTACTCTCCCCTCCATCTGACCTTAGGCATTTTATTTGCAGGCCTGTTTCTTTTTCAACCATAGCTTTAAGAGTTTTGAAATGCCCAAAAACTTCACTTTTCTTTTTCATAAAATACACCCAAACTTTTTTGCTATAGTCATAAATAAAAGTGACAAAATAATGACAGCCTCCAAGAGATGCAGCTTTAGTAGTCCACACATCAGAGTGGATTAATTCCAATGGCTTCTTACTCTCTTGAACATGTCTAGGAAATGGTTTCCTTGCTTGTTTTCCAAATTGGCAGGCTTCACATACCTTATGCATTTCTGCAACCTTGAATTTAGGCAATTCTGCAACAATATTTTGGGCCTGCATTGATTTAAGTCGCTGTACATTAACATGACCAATGCGTTTATGCCAGATATCAATATCTGCAACTACACCGGTTCCATGTGCAAACATTGCTGCACTCAATTCAGACATGTCTGCATCCAACGTAAACATTCTGCCCTTCTTCTTTCCTTTTGCTATCAAGCGACCTTTATTTTTCATATCCTCAACAAAGCATCCATGAGGATTAAATCTAACCTGCAAGCCCTGCTCAACCATTTGACCAACGGAAACCATATTCTTGGTGATATTTGGGACATGAAATACATCGGACAGGTATTTCTTTTTCCCATCTTGCATAGACAAAGTAATTTTTCCAATCTGCACAATATGATGTGCAGTATCATCACCAGTTTCCACAAATCCTGGTTTTTTCATTTTCCTTGTATCCTCCATCCATTCTGCATGACCTGTCATGTGGTTTGATGCACTTGAGTCAGCATACCATACATCGTTGCTTTCTTCTGCACTTGTCACAGAATTGTTCATGTCTTACACCATAAACAAATGCTCATTTCTGTCATCACCCTGTCTACTAGAAGATGCATAATTCCCTTGTTGCAATTTTCCATTCATGATGTCATTCTGCTTTTTATAGCAGTCTTTAGCCATATGACCCATTTTACCATAGTAGTAGCATTCAACATTACTGTTTGCATTTTGGCCTCTTTGCCATCCACCACGACCTCTTTGGCTCCCCCTGCCTCTAGAGTTACCACGTCCTCCTCCATAGGACTGGTTTTCTTGAGTTTGCTGCATATTCTGATTTCTACCACGGCCTCCAGATCGGCCTCCTCTACCTCTGCCTCTACCTCTTCCAGCATTTGAGTAGAAGACAGCTTCTTTTGGAGTTCCTCCTGAAGAAGATGCACCACCATTTCTATGCTCCTCAAAAATTAGAAGAGCAATCAACTCCTCAAAATTAGGAAATCTTTCACGGATGGAAATGGATGTTCGGAACTGTGCATAATCCTTTCCTAGACCATTCAAGGTCACAGAAACTAAATCATCATCTTCCACTGGCGACCCAATGGAAGCAAGTGCATCTACAATCTTCTTCACCTTCATGTGGTAGTCATTGATGCTCATATTTTCTCTTTGCACATTGTGCAAATCTTGCTTGAGCTGCATTTTCCTGGCTTGCGTATTTGTGCTATACATTTTTGACAAAGTATCCCATGCCTCCTTTGGCGTACTTGCATCTTGAATATGCACAATCATAGAGTCTGAAATACTGATAGACAGCTAATACATAACTTTCCTGGCTCTCTCATGCCATGCTTTAAATGCCTGCATTTGTTGTTGATTGGGAACATCAGGAAGAACTGGTTCTTCTTCATTTCCTGCAACGAATTCCCAATATCCTTTTTCCATAAGGAAATTCGTCATTCTGAACTTCCATGCTTGGAAGTTGTTCTTGTCAAGCTTTTCAGTGACAATTTGTGAAAGAGAATCAAACGCCATTATAGAACACTGAAAAAAATTTTGTCACTGCAAAGAACACAGCTTTAGCCTCACAAGGGCAAATCTGCAAAACTGACGAAGGTGGTATTTGACCACACTGTCACTTCCTAGTGACGATTTTCATCAAAAGGAAACAAGGATGATTCTGTAACTCCCAATGTCTCTGCGCATAAGCATACGATGCAATTTCTACAGTAACTTTTCACTGACCTGTAGAATAGTGGTCGCACAGCATAAAACTGGGCCTTTTCCTGAGTGCGTGCAGAAAACTTTTGCCTCCAAAACAGGCCCCGAAATGGCCTCAAATAAAAAAAACAGGGTCACCAAGGGCCAAATCCCTTACCCGCAACATATACTGACCATAGAGCAATTATTTTTATGGCAAAAATTTATTACATCAAGCTATCCTATTCAGATATTACTCTGTTTCCTGCAAAAGCCATGGAAAAGAGTCAAGGTATGATGATGGTTTCAAGTAGACTCCTCCATGGGCAAACCTCTCCATTTACTAAGGTATTCTAGCAGCGAACGATTCCTTAAAATCTTTTCTCTTTT
Source organism: Lygodium microphyllum (assembly GCF_053477565.2). Lineage (NCBI taxonomy): Eukaryota > Viridiplantae > Streptophyta > Polypodiopsida > Schizaeales > Lygodiaceae > Lygodium > Lygodium microphyllum. The sequence goes on along the minus strand of NC_141148.1, from coordinate 100,171,201 downwards.
GCCAATAACTTTTTCAGGCTCATAATGATAAGACCATCTTCATCCATGGGAGGTAACTCCTCTAAAACCTTTATGGATGGACCCACATATCTCTTAAGTTGGGAAACATGGAAGGTAGAATGGATTCTTGTTGAAGAAGGCAAATCAAGCTTGTATGCAAGCTCACCAACTTGTTTGAAGATTTGATAAGGCCCATAGTAACGATGGGCCAACTTATTATGATCGCCTTTGAGAGAAGCATACCTAGATTTAGGCACTTTGAGGAATACCCAGTCCCCTTCTTCAAACTCCAAAGGTCTTCACTTTTCATCAGCATAAGCCTTCATAACATCTTATGCCTTTCGAAGGTTTTCCTTACATTGATGCAAAAGAGCTTCCATTTTCTCAACTTCAGCCTTGGCTAGTGGATTCACATCTTCATGAAAAAAGGCTGAAGGTATTTGCACTTTGTATCCATAAAGCGCTTCAAATGGTGACATGCCAATGCTCATATGATGAGTATTATTATAACATAATTTAGCAAGATGTAACCAATGATCCCACAAAGCTTGAATGTCATGTCAAAAATGACGAAGATAGACTTCCAACCATTTATTGACACGCTTTGTTTGGCCATTGGTTTGGGGATGATATGCCATGCTAGGAGTCAAAATTGTTTCCATAGAAGTGAATAAAGTCCTCCAAAAGCTTCCTATGAAATTAGTATCATGATCAGATACTATCTTCAGTGGCATACCATGAAGCTTAAAAACACATTCCATGAGCAGTTCAACCACTTGCTTTGCTATAAATTGAGCCTTGGTAGGGATAAAATGAGTTGATTTAGTCAACTAGTCCACCACCACATAAATGCTATTCCACCCATGCTTTGTTGTAGGTAAGCCCGCAATAAAATCCATTGTAATATCAGTCCACTTGCCTTGAGGAATAGGAAGTGACTAAAGTAACCCACCGGGTAGAAGAGAGGAATCTTTATTTTGTTGACACGTAAGACATTGCATAACATAATCCTTAACATCCCTCCAAATGCCCTTCCAATAGAAACTCTTATGTGGATATTGTCAAATGTTATGAACAACCCATGGTGTCCCGCTAAGGGTGAAAAGTGCATCTCATGCAAGATACAATATTTGAAAGAAGATTGTGGTGTCAAGAATACTCTACCGTTGTCGTGATGCTACGCATCTGAGCCGTGAACACCTCCATTTTTGTTGTGCATTTGTGTTAATTTCTGCGTGTGATTCATTGTTTTTGTGATGCAACTACATTCAATGTATATATTTCCTTAAATATATTGTATACTGATCATGTTTTGGAGTTACTATCTGAAGTTGAGAAGACTGACCTCAAATCACTCCAATCATGTTTTGACAGTGCCATGAAGATGAATTAGCAATTGAAGTGCTAAAAAGAAATGGAGTCTTTGTTTGACAAGGCAAAGGCTGTGAATGTGTGGCCTGTCTTAAAGAAGGGACAAGAAGTTCAAAAGACAAAGCTGAAACTTGTAATGGAGCACCGAGAGAAATTATCAAGCTTATTATTATGTGGATGATGCCACGCACTCTTGCCTATTGGTACATGTATGGGGACTATAAATGTGATAGGACTGGAGGTATTGTTTGGAAGGACATCAAGTTCGCTTTTAAGGCAAATTAACATCTACGAATGGAGAGGGAGAAAGGCTAAAGAAAGAGGGAAAAGGAGAGCCGTGCTTTGAGGGGAAAAGAGACTAATTTGGGGAATGATGGAAAAAGCAAAGATGCACGGAGAGTTATTTTTTTGAAATGAAAGAGTTATTTTTGAAAAGGGAGAGCTATTTTGAAAGGCGGAAGTTGCTACACATGGGGAAGAAAAGAGCAGAGAAAGGGAGGAGGCTTGCTGAAGAGAGGCTGAAGTCGATCGAAAGGCGACTCTAATTCCTGGAAAACCATCAATAGATGACGAAACTGCTGTGATGCTACTATGGCGGAGCCAGCCGGAGTAGAATCTGACTCATCTTCACACGCCTATAAGTCCTGCGCCGACCATTTGAAGCTGGAGGAGGGCAATCGTGGAGACTACTGCTGGATGCTTCTATGTACAAGATGGGATCAGCAGACACTGTGACATGTTTTGGATGCATCGACTGGCTAAAATCCAGAACGGGCCAGAGTTGTGTACGTGAGGGGACTCGCACTCAATCAGCGCTACTCCTTGAGGTGCCAGAGTAGCACAAGATAGCCACCGTAGAAGTGGGGATGACACGACCACCTTCCACACAGCTCGAAGAGACACGAAATCGAGTTTCTCCTCCGCAGCTCATGGCAGATCTGAGCTAAAATGCCTCTTAGCAAAACTACACTCAGACAAGAAGCGGGAGGAAGCTACATGCTTATCTACTCCTAATCTGTTACTGACGGTGGAGAGAAAGTCCTTGCCATATTCGCCATCTCTTCCTGCGATACACACAGCGTCACCACCTCGTCCTACGACATCACCGCCACTGCCATTAGCGCACTGGCCTACCTTCGAGGATGGCCCTCCCTCTCTGGCGTCTCCCTCGGCATCAAGAAGCTCGGCCTCTTCATCATGGACTACGACCTTCCCAGGAAGGCAGCCAGGTTCCAATTCATGAATTCAGCTAAGGTTTATGGTAAACAATTGAAGTTAACCTACATACATCCACAGAAAGCTAATGCTACTGTGCTAGAGAGCACCTTAGTATTTGATTCTGCAAACAAGCTGACTGGCAAGTACAGCAACCATTCTGGAAAGGGATCCTTGAAGTATTCATATGTGCCCAGACTTTGTCCCAGAGTACTGCGGTTAGATTCTTTTTTTTGCCTCTACTGTGGTTAATCTTGAGGGCCTCCTGTGCGAGGCATATCACCGTAGTCCATCGCAGAATCTGAGCTCCAGGCTTTGAGGGTGCCAGAGAGTGAGAGAGAGAGAGAGTTGGTGTGTCTCTCTCTCTGTGTGTTGCTGCGAAGATTATCTGGAGGGAGGAAGAAGCTAAACAAGGCTGCGGTGGCAGCATGCTGAAGGAGAAGAAGGGCCTTTGCATCTTTACGCAGATAGATTATCCACCCAGCCTTTTCAAGGCAACGCAACTTGGTCAGCTGCATCCAAGTTCAGGGGTTCTACATACGTCTCCTGGATTCACTGGCTCTGGTTCGTCAATTGCTTCTACTTCTGGCCTGTTCTTCGCCATCGCTAGTCAGCTGATCCTGTCCTCAGAACATATATAATGCAATCAGGAATTGGATTCTTAATCTACACATCAGTGCTCCTTGTCTGGGCTTTGACCTTTGCTATAGGGGGGCAACAAATGTTTGGCTCTGTTTGGAAGAATCTCACAGTCTACGAACTTGCAGACAGTTTTGATCTCCTGGGTTCTTAATGAAGTTTTTTTCCGGTGGTAATGATTGGTCCTGATGCATGTCCAGCTGAACAATTATACCTTCGTCACCCTCTTCAAAGGCTGATTTGCCCACTGTCAATTGTGGAATAACTTAAAGAAGTTGGCTTTCTGGAGTTGATATTACAACACAGCAGTACTGTCTATCTCTCTTTCGACAAACTGCACAGCTACAATGGCCAGCTCCGAGCTCCATCTGCTCTGTCTCTGCGACTACTCAGTGCTATCTGAGCAAACCACCCTAACAGTTAACTAAGGGACAAAACTGACAAGTCACAAGGTGTTCTGAAAAATTTCAAAGCCTTCTTTTATCTACCAAAGTTAGCACCAGAGTTTGATGGCATTGATTGCTTTGGTACTCTGATTCAGACTGGAGTGAAAAAGCTCAGATTCAGAGGATAGTTCAGATAGTAGCTCAGATTATGAAACATCTGACATTGTGGTTACAGATCACTCTAAACTGTTTTAAAACCCAAGGAAGAGTGGAAATTGAAATAAAATAAAAGGATATTTGGTTACCAAAGAGAGGATCACTTGTTGAAATACCAAAACTATTCATGACAGCATATCAAGAACATGGGTTTGATCAGTTTCTTTGTTGTAACTCTATGATTATGACAAGGAATATACATCTGCTCTGTCTCTGCGACTACTCAGTGCTATCTGAGCAAACCACCCTAACAGTTAACTAAGGGACAAAACTGACAAGTCACAAGGTGTTCTGAAAAATTTCAAAGCCTTCTTTTATCTACCAAAGTTAGCACCAGAGTTTGATGGCATTGATTGCTTTGGTACTCTGATTCAGACTGGAGTGAAAAAGCTCAGATTCAGAGGATAGTTCAGATAGTAGCTCAGATTATGAAACATCTGACATTGTGGTTACAGATCACTCTAAACTGTTTTAAAACCCAAGGAAGAGTGGAAATTGAAATAAAATAAAAGGATCTTTGGTTACCAAAGAGAGGATCACTTGTTGAAATACCAAAACTGTTCATGACAGCATATCAAGAACATGGGTTTGATCAGTTTCTTTGTTGTAACTCTATGATTATGACAAGGAATATAGTGAACTTTGACATCCAACATTTGAATTCTTCTTGTTAGCCTCATTTCTTGATGTACCTTGAACCCCGTGTTCTGCAGCTCTTGCACGAACTCTTCGACATTTCTGGTGAACCCGACGTGAAAGTGCTGCGTCATCAGCAAGATGGGAGACTCGCAAGAAGAGATGACAGATGATAATGTCATGAAGAACCTGTTTCAGTCATTTACCATGTATATGCAGCAGCAAGCTCATGCTAAACGTGACAGTGATGCTATGGATGCCTTGAAAGCTGTCCAACAGGAGATGAAGCAGTTTAATGGCCAGCAAGTGTCAACTTACCTACATTTGTATGAAGAAAAGATGAAGTTTTTTGGAGTTTCTCAAGATGTTTGGAGCCGCTACTTCTTGCGGATCGTGGTGCGCGCTCTTGAAGGTCGAATTGCAGAAATTCAAGAGGCACATGCAGGTTGGGCTGAATTTAAAAAGGCACTAAAAGATGAATATTTCCTGGAGGATACAGGTCTTATGAATCGCAGGAATTTTTTAGCATGGGTTTCTATGCCTAATAAGGGACTTTCTGTTACCGCTCTTCTGCGAGAGTTTGAAAGCCGTTATGATCAGTTGGATGGGACTGAACAACAAGCTTTGGAGATGCAGAAAGTGGAATTATTTTTGCAAGCTGCAGATGCTGATTTACAGGAAAAGTTGGATGATCTTTTGGAAGATCAAGCTACTGATTCAGGTTTAAAGACTGAGTGGAGACATGTCATTGATGCTGTGAATGCCCTTGTCAAGAAGCAGCGTAGGAGAGTCAGATTGCATCGAAATACCGGATTAGTTCCTGAAAAATCCTTGGAGACTTCTTCTTCTACTCCTGCTACTTCTTTGCCTAAGCCTACTCTTCCTGCTGTGAATCCACCAGTACCTGCTGCTCCAGTGCCCTTATCTGTAGATGATGTTATTAAAGGCTTGGCGGATTTGACGATTGAAGCAGTCAAAGCTGAAGTTGGTAAGTTAAAGGAGCAACTTATGTCAGTACCTGCTGTAGCACCTGCTCCAGTGACTGCTTTTCCAGCTGGTCAAAGAAAAGGGCGACGATGTATTTGGTGTGATAGTACAGAGCACCAACACTGCAGAGATTGTGATGCTTTTCAGGAAGCACGTAAGAAGAATGTAGTGTTCTGGGGACAAGATGGGAAGATATGGCTGACAGAGACTGGCGCTCCTCTTGACACGAACTTTGGTAAGGGAGGTATGAAGAAGCTTGTTGATGATATGGCTGCGCGATCAGCTTATGTGAGTGTTAGAGGAGATGCTTCGGCTTTTGGAGTCCAACTTGAGCAGAAATCTGATGGAGACTCTGCCTTATGGTCTTCTGCCTTGGAGATAGCAAGAAGAGGGAAGGTTCAAACTTCTACTATGACTTGTGTGGGCTCTAGCATCCGAGGAGAAACAGGATGGGATTCTCCTGTTGACAGGTATTCTATTTTTGCTTATATTGCTAAAACGCAGGGTTTAGATGCCATGGTTGAAGAAAAGAGAAGAAGAGATGAGGAGGGTCCTAGCTCCTCTAAAAAGACTAGAGAGGGTGACTTTGTTTCACCACCTATTTCAGCCCCACCTATGTCAAATTCCCCAACCCAAACAGGTTCCGATCAGCCAATGGAAGACAAGCAGAAGGAAAAGAGGCAACCAAGAAAAGAGCCAGGATTCAAGCTCTTGTCAGACCTTGATATGCAAACGGATATGAGCAAGATTTTTCATGAAAGAATTTTGAATAGTGAAGTCACTTTTACTGTTGGAGAGGCTCTTGGGATTGCTAGAAGAGAAATACAGGATCAGATGCAGGATCTTTTGCGGAGGAAACGACATGCGATGGAAGGACCTGCTTTACAGGGATTGTGGCATGGAGCTCTTGAGAAAGAGCATGATGATGATGCAGTGATGGTTGAGAATGCTTCTGTTAATCCGCACTTGGAGAAAATAGTGCAGCCTATGCAGTATGAAGATGATGAGACCCCTATTCTCATTCCTCGCAGCCATTTTTCACGAAGTCATTGGGCTAGAGCAACCACTGAGACAGTGGTAAGGATTGGAGAGAAACAAATTCCCTTGATTGCTTTAGTTGATCATGGTTCTGAGATTAATCTTATTGCTCGAGGTGTTTATGAGAGTGGCAAGTGGCCTATGGATGCAGAGCATGGCTGGCGCATGAGAGCCGCCAATAATACTTCTGGTGATATGTATGCTGCTTGTCCGAGTATCAGAATTTCTATTGGTAATGTTGAAGAGGATTATCATTGCTTTGTTCAGGATTCATGCTCTTATCCGATTATTCTTGGACAGCCTTTCATTACAGAAGCGAGAATGGAAACAAAAGTGATGGATGATGGATCAGCTTATGCGCGGATACGCAGTAAAGATGGTATGCGAGCTGTTCAGTTTATGACTGTTGGGGTAAATCATCCGAGAAACAGGGACTCCTTACGTGAGACACCACTACCTGCGAAGGAGTTGGATTTTCATTAGGTACCGCTGTCTTGCGAGACGCCAGTGGTACGGAGCGGAGAAAAGAGGAGATCTCGCCTCCTGGCAGTCAGTCTTTCTCCAATAACTTTGTTGGATTTACTTCAGATAGTTCGGTAAGTTATCAGAAAATTTCAGATTTGCCTAGAGCTGCCAGGCAGTACATTGGTCGTAAGGAGAAAGAGTTGAAGAATGCAGGTATTTTGCAAGCAGAAGAGCATGTGGATGGATTGTATGAAGGGATGTCTTATGCAGATACATTGTTTGAGATGAGTGCAATGCTGAAAACTGATGTATGCAAGGGTTCAAAGATCATACCTGTGCAAACCTTGGATATGTTTCAGGAAATTTCTGGTTTTATGCTGCAAACAGAGTTAGAGGCTGAGAAAATTCAGCAAACTGAATTTATGGCTGATCTTAATCAGCTAACAGAATTGCAGAGGGCTGAAATCATTCAGCCAACAGAGTTGAATGCAGAAAAATTTCTGCATACAGAGTTTCAGGACGCATCTATGCAGTCCATAGAGCCGAGGGCTGAATTCATTCAGCCAACAGAGTTGAATGCAGAAAAATTTCTGCATAAAGAGTTTCAGGCTGCACCCATGCAGTCCATAGAGTTAAAGGCTGAAATTTTTCAGCCAACAGAGTTGAAAGATGCTGAAAATTTGCAGAAATTGCAGCAAAGGAAAGATTGCTTGAATGATGCCAAGGTTGACACAAAATATAAAACAGTTGATAAGAAGGTTAAGCCGGTTGCAGGCCCGCTTCCTTCTGACAGTGATGAACAGATTGAGAAAGCTATGAAGCAGCCTATGTTGAGGGATCCTGCGAATATTGGACATAAGTTTACAGTTGAAACTCTTGCAGAATTGAAGATTGGAAATGATGATTTTTTGCTTCCAGTGGAAAAAGAATGCTTTAGAGAGATGCTTGGACGTCATGGTAAGGCATTTGCTTTCTTTCCACATGAAATTGGCTGCATTAGTCCCGAATTGGTTGCACCTATGGTCATCTTCACTGTTCCTCATGTACCATGGAATATACGTCCTATTCCTGTGCCTAAAGCACACTTGCCAAAGCTGATTGAGTTGCTGAATGAGAAGATTAAAATGGGGATTTTGGAACCCTCTTCTGCACCCTATTCTAACAGGTGGTTTACTGTACCAAAGAAGAATGGTACTTTGAGATTTATTCAGGATATGCAGCCCGTGAACAAAGTGACAATCAGGAATGTAGGTACAGGTCCAGTTGTGGATGAATTTGCTGAGGCTTTTGCAGGACGAGCCATCTATTCACTAGGTGACTTGTATTCAGGTTATGATCAGTTTCAGCTTGCCTTGGAAAGCAGGGATATTACTACTATGCGGACACATATTGGTCTTGTGAGGATGTGTACCTTGCCTCAAGGTGCTACAAACTCAGTTGCTCATATGATGAATGCTATGCATATAGTTCTTCGAGACTATATTCCGCAGTATACCATGCCTTTTCTTGATGATGTGCCTATTAAGGGTTGTGCAGAAGAAGAAAAAAATGAAAGTCTTGATTTGCGTGGATGTAGACAGTTTGTGGCTGATCACTTGAATGCTTGTGAGCAAATATTGACACGATTAGAGGAGGTAAATTTGACACTTTCAGGGCTGAAATCTGTCTTTGCTGTTAATGAAGTCATCATAGTTGGGCATATGGTTGGATATTATGGCAGAAAGCCTTCTCCTGCAAAGGTGGATGCCATAAACAGGATTGCAGAGTATTGCTCAACTACTTCAGAGGTGCGGAGATTTGTGGGAGCTTGTGTATTTTACATGATTTGGATTCCTCATTTTGCTCATATTGCAGATGTTCTCTATCAGCTGCTTCGAAAGGGGCAGAAATTTCATTGGGATGAGAAGCATTCAAAAGCCATGCGTAAGCTTAAGAAGCTATTGCAATCAGCTCCTACTCTACGCAAGGCGGATTATCAATGTGAACGGCCGATCATGTTGACAGTTGATACTAGCCCTATTGGTATAGGATGGGCTGTGGGACAGGATGATGCTGAGGGAAATAGGTATGCTATCCGCTTTGGAGCTAAAGTTCTTAATGAGCGACAAAGGAGATATCCGCAGATCAAAAGAGAGTTGTGGGGAGTAGTCACTGCACTGAAGTGTGATAAAGGGTATTTCATTGGAGCTTCAGTTGTTGTGGAAACAGATTGTTTGCCTTTGCTTGGCATGATTACTAGTTGCTCGACTCCAGATATAGCGATGCTTCGGTGGATTGCCTATATCAAATCATTGAATCCAGAATTTCGACACATAGCAGGGAAAGATAATCCAGTTGCTGACATGCTTTCTAGAGCGAGATATGAGGATGAGGAGTCAATGCTTGCAGAAGATGATGAGACAGAGTTTGCTGCTTCTGTCCTTACTCATGATTGTCATGTATCTACTGTTGAAGCTTTTATTGAAGAACTTTATGTTGATGAGTGGCTGCAAATTGGACAATATCTAAGTTCATTGACTCGAAGAGCTGATTGGACAGATGATGAATTCAAGAAAATCAGAAGAAAGGCTTATGGGTATTTCTTGAAAGATGGTTTTCTTTGGAAGCATCCAAAGAAGAGAGGAGGCTTGCCCTTGAGAGTAGTTTGTGATGTAGCGATGCAAATACAGATTATGCGAGAGTTTCATGAGAGCTCATGGGCTGGACATAGAGGTGTGTGGGCTACCTATGAGAAAATCAAAGAAAGATACTGGTGGAAAGGGATGTATAAAGATGTTTCTCACTTTGTGGAGACTTGCAGGGATTGCCAGCTTTACTCTTTAGTGCGACATCGTGATGAGTTGCATCCGACTTATCCACTATGTATGCATTACAAGTGGGTAGTAGACTTGGTTACTTTGCCAGTGGGACTTTGGCAGATGAGATATCTTGTCTTGGCTAGGGAGGATCTTACAAACTATGTTGAGGGTAGACCACTGAGGACGAAGACCACCGCTACAGTATGTAAATTCTTATTGGAAGAAATATTTTGCAGGTATGGATGTATAGGCAAGATTACAGCTGATCGTGGAGAGCTAGATGCTGATGAAGCTAGAGAATTCTTCTCACGGCTTGGGATTAAATTGGCTCTTACTACTGCCTACAATCCAGAGGGAAATGGTAAAAGTGAAAGAGGACATCCGCCTATAGTTAAAGCATTGGCAAAAGCTTGTAGAGGTCGGATTGGAGATTGGCCGAGATTGCTACCTTTTGCATTGTGGGCTGATCGCTCTACACATAGTGTGACTACTGGATACATGCCTGCGGAGTTGATGTATGGGCAAAAACCTGTCATGCCTACTGAAATTTGTGCTCTCACTTGGAGTGTTCTTCCTTGGCATGAGAATTTATCAAGGGAAGAGTTGTTAGCCCTTCGGATTCGTCAACTAGAGAGAAGGGCAGAAGATGTGCAACTAGCCATTGACCGTTTGAAGACAGCCCGTCTCAGAAATAAGGACAGGTTTGATTTAAGGCATCGCTTGAGGCCTAGAGTCATAAAAGAAGGGGATTGGGTTCTAGTCTACGACAGTAGTCTAGAAAATCAGCATAGTAGCATGAGAAAAATGGTTCAAAGATGGTTTGGACCGTATGAAGTGAAAAAGGTTTTTGACAATGGTACTTATGAGCTGGCTGAATTAGATGGAACATTATTGAGGGTGCCTATTGCTGGAAAACGAGTCAAGATTTTCAAGAGAAGAGAGGATGAAGAATATGCACTTGAAGCATTGACAGAACAAGAGCAGGTAGATGAAAGACAAGCTGAAGAGACAGAAAACATAGATGATGAAGCTGATGGAGAAACAGGTTTACTAGAATCAGAAGATGGACTTGACCTGTTTGTGGACTTGAATGATCCTGGATAGTTGGCACATCCGGAGGATGCGCAGGTTTAGAGGGGGTGGATGTCGTGATGCTACGCATCTGAGCCGTGAACACCTCCATTTTTGTTGTGCATTTGTGTTAATTTCTGCGTGTGATTCATTGTTTTTGTGATGCAACTACATTCAATGTATATATTTCCTTAAATATATTGTATACTGATCATGTTTTGGAGTTACTATCTGAAGTTGAGAAGACTGACCTCAAATCACTCCAATCATGTTTTGACAGTGCCATGAAGATGAATTAGCAATTGAAGTGCTAAAAAGAAATGGAGTCTTTGTTTGACAAGGCAAAGGCTGTGAATGTGTGGCCTGTCTTAAAGAAGGGACAAGAAGTTCAAAAGACAAAGCTGAAACTTGTAATGGAGCACCGAGAGAAATTATCAAGCTTATTATTATGTGGATGATGCCACGCACTCTTGCCTATTGGTACATGTATGGGGACTATAAATGTGATAGGACTGGAGGTATTGTTTGGAAGGACATCAAGTTCGCTTTTAAGGCAAATTAACATCTACGAATGGAGAGGGAGAAAGGCTAAAGAAAGAGGGAAAAGGAGAGCCGTGCTTTGAGGGGAAAAGAGACTAATTTGGGGAATGATGGAAAAAGCAAAGATGCACGGAGAGTTATTTTTTTGAAATGAAAGAGTTATTTTTGAAAAGGGAGAGCTATTTTGAAAGGCGGAAGTTGCTACACATGGGGAAGAAAAGAGCAGAGAAAGGGAGGAGGCTTGCTGAAGAGAGGCTGAAGTCGATCGAAAGGCGACTCTAATTCCTGGAAAACCATCAATAGATGACGAAACTGCTGTGATGCTACTATGGCGGAGCCAGCCGGAGTAGAATCTGACTCATCTTCACACGCCTATAAGTCCTGCGCCGACCATTTGAAGCTGGAGGAGGGCAATCGTGGAGACTACTGCTGGATGCTTCTATGTACAAGATGGGATCAGCAGACACTGTGACATGTTTTGGATGCATCGACTGGCTAAAATCCAGAACGGGCCAGAGTTGTGTACGTGAGGGGACTCGCACTCAATCAGCGCTACTCCTTGAGGTGCCAGAGTAGCACAAGATAGCCACCGTAGAAGTGGGGATGACACGACCACCTTCCACACAGCTCGAAGAGACACGAAATCGAGTTTCTCCTCCGCAGCTCATGGCAGATCTGAGCTAAAATGCCTCTTAGCAAAACTACACTCAGACAAGAAGCGGGAGGAAGCTACATGCTTATCTACTCCTAATCTGTTACTGACGGTGGAGAGAAAGTCCTTGCCATATTCGCCATCTCTTCCTGCGATACACACAGCGTCACCACCTCGTCCTACGACATCACCGCCACTGCCATTAGCGCACTGGCCTACCTTCGAGGATGGCCCTCCCTCTCTGGCGTCTCCCTCGGCATCAAGAAGCTCGGCCTCTTCATCATGGACTACGACCTTCCCAGGAAGGCAGCCAGGTTCCAATTCATGAATTCAGCTAAGGTTTATGGTAAACAATTGAAGTTAACCTACATACATCCACAGAAAGCTAATGCTACTGTGCTAGAGAGCACCTTAGTATTTGATTCTGCAAACAAGCTGACTGGCAAGTACAGCAACCATTCTGGAAAGGGATCCTTGAAGTATTCATATGTGCCCAGACTTTGTCCCAGAGTACTGCGGTTAGATTCTTTTTTTTGCCTCTACTGTGGTTAATCTTGAGGGCCTCCTGTGCGAGGCATATCACCGTAGTCCATCGCAGAATCTGAGCTCCAGGCTTTGAGGGTGCCAGAGAGTGAGAGAGAGAGAGAGTTGGTGTGTCTCTCTCTCTGTGTGTTGCTGCGAAGATTATCTGGAGGGAGGAAGAAGCTAAACAAGGCTGCGGTGGCAGCATGCTGAAGGAGAAGAAGGGCCTTTGCATCTTTACGCAGATAGATTATCCACCCAGCCTTTTCAAGGCAACGCAACTTGGTCAGTTGCATCCAAGTTCAGGGGTTCTACATACGTCTCCTGGATTCACTGGCTCTGGTTCGTCAATTGCTTCTACTTCTGGCCTGTTCTTCGCCATCGCTAGTCAGCTGATCCTGTCCTCAGAACATATATAATGCAATCAGGAATTGGATTCTTAATCTACACATCAGTGCTCCTTGTCTGGGCTTTGACCTTTGCTATAGGGGGGCAACAAATGTTTGGCTCTGTTTGGAAGAATCTCACAGTCTACGAACTTGCAGACAGTTTTGATCTCCTGGGTTCTTAATGAAGTTTTTTTCCGGTGGTAATGATTGGTCCTGATGCATGTCCAGCTGAACAATTATACCTTCGTCACCCTCTTCAAAGGCTGATTTGCCCACTGTCAATTGTGGAATAACTTAAAGAAGTTGGCTTTCTGGAGTTGATATTACAACACAGCAGTACTGTCTATCTCTCTTTCGACAAACTGCACAGCTACGATGGCCAGCTCCGAGCTCCATCTGCTCTGTCTCTGCGACTACTCAGTGCTATCTGAGCAAACCACCCTAACAGTTAACTAAGGGACAAAACTGACAAGTCACAAGGTGTTCTAAAAAATTTCAAAGCCTTCTTTTATCTACCAAAGTTAGCACCAGAGTTTGATGGCATTGATTGCTTTGGTACTCTGATTCAGACTGGAGTGAAAAAGCTCAGATTCAGAGGATAGTTCAGATAGTAGCTCAGATTATGAAACATCTGACATTGTGGTTACAGATCACTCTAAACTGTTTTAAAACCCAAGGAAGAGTGGAAATTGAAATAAAATAAAAGGATCTTTGGTTACCAAAGAGAGGATCACTTGTTGAAATACCAAAACTGTTCATGACAGCATATCAAGAACATGGGTTTGATCAGTTTCTTTGTTGTAACTCTATGATTATGACAAGGAATATAGTGAACTTTGACATCCAACATTTGAATTCTTCTTGTTAGCCTCATTTCTTGCTGTACCTTGAACCCCGTGTTCTGCAGCTCTTGCACGAACTCTTCGACACCGTGATACCATAAAAGACCGTTGTGCCATTTGAAATTTGGATACTCTTCTCCTTTACCTTGCTGAAATTCCTTTATCATCTTTGATGCTTGCTCATCAAACAAATACTCCTCCTGGATATCATGGATCCAATCCTTATGCACGGTTGAAATAGTAGTGAGGGCTGAAATGATGAACGGGTTGCCTCTTACCCATCCAACCTCCAATCTCCACTAAGAGAACTAAAGAGGGGCACCACCTAGCCAAAGGGAGGATGGGCTAGGACATCCCTTTTCTCAAAGAGAATCAAGAGAACCAATACACAAATTTACAAGAGAGAATATATGTGCTAGACACCATATTGGAATATAAGAGAGAGAGATGAGAGGAGAGGGAGACAAGAGGAGAAGAGGTAGAAGAAGATTGCCATTATGCTACATGGAATGAGAAGATGAGAAGAGAGGGAGATAATAGGAGAAGAGGTAGAGGAAGCTTGCCATTATGCTACATAATAAATGAACTCACTCATAGCTTACCTCAAAGAGATGAGGATATTCTAGAGTGCTCTCATGGACTTGTCATTGTCCTCCCTCTCCTCCTTCTTCATTCTCCATGGGCTCTTTATATAGCCTTCATGAGGGATTAGATTAAGCTAATCTTCTTGATTAACATAATCCTAGATGATGTATGGAATCTTTGAAAATATGGAGAATAGTGGATGGGACAAGTCCCCACCTTGGTCATGATGCAAGAAGCCAAGGGTGGTGGTAGACAAAATAGAGAAATAGAGCTAGATTACAAGAGGTGGGTGCCCAAAGCACATTATTATAATATATTTACAAGAAGGATAGAGTGAAAAGTTGGTGTGGTGAAAGAGAGAAGAAAATTGCATGTAGCTAGCAGTCTGCGCCTTCGTAACTTCAAATCCGTGAGGAATTTGAAAAAAGTTTCTTTTGCAACTTTGTAGACCAGGTCGAAACCGATTGGGCATCATAGGAATTTTCTTGAAATTTTCTTTTTCTTGGGAGTTATTGAGATGATAAAAAATGGCTTTCAAAAGCTGCTTTGACTTTAGTATCCCATATGTATATAAATACATATAAGCATGTGACAAAAGGGGTCCATGCTTGTAAACTTTTGTGCAAGATCCAAATGACACCATGATGTGGATATTGACTTGTGTGCTAGGGTGAGGTGTTCTCTAATGATGGTGATAGATTCCAAATCTTAGTGATGCAGACGGAGCCCATGTGTAGTTGGAGGCTAGTCCTTTGAAAAATCTATGCATTTACTCAACTCCTAGGTGTAATCCATTTTCATCTTCACTAAGATAACCATCCCTTTGACCCTTTACATTGACATGCCTTCTAAGAACTTGTTCCCCCCATTTGCTAGAGTTATTATAATTGAGAAGCAATGTAGCATACCTAGTGCCTGAAGAGTAAATCCAAAGTGATATGGTAAGCTCTTGATAGGGGCTTTGGCCAAATTTTGTGCTAATAATCCGGGTTGTAAAAAACCCGTCATTAGCCCTCCCCTTAGGCTAGAGGTATTCATGCCTCTAGCTTGATAATGATGGTCCAATAGAGCAAGGAGGACTGCACCCCCTCATTGGTGGCTCTTCATTGAATGACTGCTCCAAAGTGTTTATATTTCTTTGAAAATAAGGCTTCAATCGCCATCCATTTACCCTTGTCTTGTGAACCTTCCCATCCATGTCACCGAGCTTATAGCTGCCATTTGAATATCTCCTTATGACCATGAATGGCCCTTCCCACTTGAACACAAGTTTAGCATCCTTTCTGTTATCAAAGTGATTATCATAACGTAGCACAAGTGATCCTTCCCTTATGTGTTTGCTAGCTAACTTCTTATTAAAGGTCTTCCTCCTCTCTTCAGCCTGCATGGAATAGTGTTGGACTGCTGCTTCTCTATCTAAATCTAGCCTCTCTAGATCCAAGATCCTTTCCTCTAACTTCTTATCTTGATTCTTCTCTTGACTCGCTACTAAAACACGCAAACTGGCCAGTTCCACCTTTATAGGAAGCAAAGCTTCTTGGCCATAGATGAGGTGAAATGGAGTATAGCCAAGTGAGGTTCTAAATGAAGTCCTGTAGGCCCAAAGAGCTGCATTCAATTTTTTATCCTAGTGCTTGGGGTGCATGTGTACCTGCTTGGTAATTATCTTACAAATCAGCCCATTCACTTTTTCGACCAAACCATTACATTGTGGATAGTAGGGAGTAGAATGCATGTGCTTGATTTTTAGCCTTTCCATTAGCTCCCCTACTAGGTTTTCCCTAAAACCAGGACCCCGATGAGAGATAATTTCCAAAGGTGTGCCAAACCTGCAACAAATATGTTCAAACACAAATTTTCCCACTTCTTGGGCTGTGATCCTACTAGTTGCTGAAGCCTCTGCCCACCTCGTCATGTAGTCTACACCCATTATGATGTATTCCTTGCCAGATTGAGTTCGTGGGAGTGGCCCTATTGCATCAATCCCCATTTCTCAAATGGACCATATGTAGTTATGGGATTTTGTTCCTCATGCACTAGCTTCCTTGGTCCGGCCTTTTGGCAATCGTCACAAGTGCGGCACCAATGTTGCACATCTCGATGTAGATTAGGCCACACAAAACCGGCTTGGAGAATCTTCCTACTGGTTATTTTTTGAGCAAAATGTCCGCCACAAACCCCTTCATGGCAGCTCTTAATCACATCTGTAATCTCCTTTGCTGTTGGCACCCTTCTAAGCACTGCATCCTTTCCTTTGCAATACAACACATCATTTATCAAGCGGTATTTAGTGGCCTTAGTAGCCAGCCACCTTTTCTCACTTTTACTCATATGTGTAGGTGCCTCACCATGCTCAAGAAAATAAAGCACATCTTGTAGTTGAAACTTACCCTGAAATAAGGGAAGCTTTACTGCAATGATACCCACCATTACCTCTTTCAATTTTTCAGCTGTTAGAGCATCTGCGTCGCCATTTGTGCGCCTTGGCACAAAATAGATTTGGGCTTTCTGTAGCTTTCTCATGAGAGTTTTAGCTTCCCTCATTTTCACTGCTAAGTTATCATTTTTACAAGCCCAGATTCCTTTCATTTGCTTAACAATTAACATAGAATCCCCAAAAACATTCAGTCGAGTGACACCATGTGAGAGACACCACCTCAAACCTAAAAGCAAGGCTTGATATTCTGCCTCATTGTTAGAATGGACATCCTCCAAGCTAATACCTTCTCCATAAAGTTTGTCACCTTCGGGATTGAACACCACTATTCCTGCTGCCGCTCTGTCTTTAATACGTTTGTAGGCCCCATCGAAGTAGAGGGCATGGGCATTCTCTACCCGTGGCGGCTCCTCAAGAGGAGGTGTCTCCTCTTTTACCTTTCCCTTCTCCTTTTCCTTCTTTTGATGGCATCTATGGGTCAACAAATCAGCTAGGCAAGCTCGGGTAGAATCCTCCACCTTGAAGGTGTAGTCAAACTCTTGGAGTTGTATCACCCACTTAGCGATTCTAGCTGAAACATCCATGTGCTGTAAGGCATAGGGAAAATGCTCTTCTGTCGTGATCACTGTGAATGGCCTAGGGAGAAGATAAGGACGAAACTTTCTTATAGCAAACATTAGAGACAAAACCATCACCTCGACCATCTTGTACCCTCGTTCTGATGCTGTCATTACTCTACTAGAAAAGTAGACCGGTCTCATTGGGCCAGTTTTAGCATCCTTTTGTATTAGTGCTACCCCTAGAGCATCTTCCCCAAAACTCGGATTGACAAAAAACTCCTGATCCCAGCAAGGCTATAAAATTATAGGAAGGGTGCTAAGAGCCTTCTTCACCTCGTGAAAGCACCTTTCGCTTTCGTCACTCCACAGGAGCTCCTCAGAGTGGGTTAACTGTTGCAGTGGAAATATTAATTGGGAGAGGAGATGAATGAACCGCCCCATATATCGCACCTTCTGAATGAAAGAGGTTAGTTGCTTCACAGAAGATGGTGATGGCACCGCCAATAGGGCCTTAACTTTGTTTGGATCTGCTTCAATGCCCCTCTCACTTACGACATGCCCTAACAAAGTTACACTGCTTTCGCCAATGCGACACTTCTCATGGTTTAACTGCCCCCCCATTTGTGCAAGGCGGTTGAAAGCTTCATCCACCTTTCCTAGATGTAAAGCCTTAGAACTATAAAGACAAAAGTCATCAATAAAGACCCTAATGGATTTTCCAAAATATGGTTGGAAGACATAATTCATGAATTACTAGAAGGTAGCTGGGGCATTTCTTAATCCAAATGGCATTACTTTGTAAGCAAAACAACCCCAAGGTGTAATGAAGGTGGTCTTCTGTTGATCCTCCTCAGCTATTCGGATCTGGAAATAACCTGAATACCCATCACAAACCGTGTATCTCTCATGCCCGGCCACCTCGTTGAGTATTTCATCCTAAAAAGGAAGAGGAAAGTGATCTCTCTTAGTTGCAGCATTTAGCGGCTTGTAATCCACACAAATCCTCCATTTTCCATTCTTCTTGGGTATCACCACCATAGGTGAAACCCACTCTGAATCCCCTATTGGATAGATGAAGCCTGCCTTCAAAAGTCGTTGCACCTCAGTGAGTAGAGCGTTTTGTTGAACTACTCCCAATCGTCGTAGTCACTGGACCACTGGCCGTGCTCCCTCTTTTAGATTAATGTGATGTTGTACTGCTGTCACACAGGTGATGTGTTCATAATCAAAAATAAAAAGTGCAGAGTGTTTTATCACCACTTCCATGTAGGATGCCTTCTCCTCAACTAATAGATCCTTAGCCAACATTTTTTCTAACCCCTCCTTCTCGACCTTTGGAAGCTGTTGCGGAATTTCACTACTAGAAGGCCCTTTTAATGTAATCCCCATCACTTCTAGAGAGCTTTCTTCCTCCTCATTAGAAGACTCTCCCTCTATCATAGATGACCAACCCTCACTGGAACTCCATTCATCAGCGGTGGTCTCTAACACAAGATCCTCCTGTCGGCCCTCCTTCATGTTGTAGATAGTGCTCTTCCATTTTTTGTGCAGTCCCTTTTGTGGCCTTAGCTCTAAAGCCCTTGTCTTCCAATCTTGTCTAGCTTTCATTCCCATTAGCCATGGTCGCCCAAGAATGAGCGGATAGCCGTCCCCCTTCACTGGCATCACATACATGTCAAGCTCCAATTGCACTCCACACACCTTTACCTTGACTTTCTTTATAACTCCCAAACAATTTACTACTACATTGTTAGCCATTTTGGCCCCAAATTTAGTAGTTTCATTTATCTCTAATCCCAAACGATGCATCAACTTTTCCGTCATGACACAAATCTCTGCACCTCCATCCACATATGTCTTTGACACTCTCTGTCCATTGATTTCGGCTTCCACTAGAGGCACAATATCTTTCATCTTTCTAGCCTGGATTGCATTCACATGTCTATTCTTCATGGATCTAATGCTTACCATCTTGGACCATTGTCGCCGCACTGTTGGAGGTAGATGTAGTAATTGTGGCCATGAAATTTTTGGCCCTTGATTCTTCACATCAGCAAGCAAATCATAAGCTCTAGTACCTTTACCCAGGGAAAAATCATCTGGCTCAATGTGTCGGCGTGAGCGAGCCCTCCTCTTTTTACTGTTGCGTATCTTTGCAGCCATTGATGACTCTGCCTCCTCTTCCATGTTTTCAACCTCCTTTGGTGGTGTAGGCTCCATTCTCTCAATTCTACGGGCTTTCTTCACTGGCATTGCTTCAACCTCTACTACTTTGGCCTTCTCTTTGACATCACTCTCATCTAAACTAATTATCCTAACATCATGATTCTCTAGCGGTTGAACAGGCAAGGGCGGCACCTTTGCAAGTGGTCGAGGATGCTGGAGAACTTGAACCGGTGGTGGAGGCCTTGGATTCGGTGGAACAAACCTTTCCCTAGGTGGTGTCACTTGTTGTCCCCTCCTTCTTGGTTGGAACCCATTTCCTGGAAAATGCCTGGGATGTGGGCAAAATACATACCATGGCCAGTCTCCCCACAATTATAGCAAACATACTCTCTTTCTTGTCTTCTTGGACCTCGATTGCCTTCATTTATGAGGGGAGGGGATCGTACTCCTTGCACTAAATTTAATGAAAGGCTTTCAAGTTGATTAGTAATGCGTTGTAGGAGCTCTTGCTGTGGTATCTCCGGTTCAGGTGGGGCCTCTTCTATTTCTCTAGGCCTTGGCATGGTTGGTAAAACCTGCATGGGCTCAACTCCCCCCTTCAACTGGGCTTGATACTTCAATTTTCTATCTTTCTCTCTCGCATAAGTGACTGATTCTTCATAGGATGTGGGAAACTTTCCTTTGACCTTCTCCCTTAGTAGAGGATGGAGTCCATCTAGAAAACAATCTTTCTTAAGGCAATCAGGTACTCTTTCTCCCTCGGCTAAAGAGGCTGTCCATTTATCCCACAATTTTATAAACATGCCTTCATATGCTTGGTACTCCCCTGGTAAGGTTTGGCGAAGATCTAAGAGTTGTCTCCAAATATCTTCAGGTGGCTCAGTATCTTGGTACTTGTGCATGAATGCGGTCTTGAGATCCTCCCAATTACCCATTGTAGCCTTCGGGAGAGCTTGATACCACACTCGAGCATCACCCTTTAGAACTAAAGAGAAGGCCCGTACTTTGGTTGCTTCATCATCCCGGCCTATGACTAGGAAGGCCATTTCTAAGTCATCCAAAAAGTCCAGAGATTTCTCCCCTTTGTGCCCAAAAAAACTTGGAAATGCCATGTTACCTTAGGAGTATGAAGATGAAAACGTCTAGACTTAAGTTGTATTTTATAAGGGGAAGGATGAATGGGTTCACAGATGCATTGATTTCAGCAAGACGTCTAGGCCCTAGTATGCTTCTAATAATGCCTTGGAATCTAAGCTTTGTGCTAGCTACAATATGCACAGTTTGCATAGCAAGTGGACAGATAGGTCCATACAACTCGTTCTGATTCATGAGAAACTATTATAATAGGATAAATACATGTACATTGAAGGATGCATTGTAGTCTAGCATTGGGAAGATTATAGGTTCTGGTGATACAAGGATCTCCCTTAATCTTTCAGCCCCAAAGTACATGACAAGACGCTGCAGGAAGAAAATCTTCCTACTGATGCATACATTAACTCGGATGTTTTGTACAGAGTGAAAGGTGTAGAAATTCGGGCCATTATTATTATTCATGAGTGGAGACTACTTAAGGGAGTAGAGGGAATGCACTTTCTTGAATTATGAAGGATTTTTCCCAGAGTGTTTCTTTTTGGAACCCACCAACTTTGCTATACGGAGAATTTGCTCACCAGTGATTGTTCTTACCTTGGTGTGTCCATCCTTGGTGACATATATTTCATAAGGTGTGATGGCCACCTTTTCAACTACACCCAACCTTCGAGCTAACAATAGTTGAAGGTAGTCTCCATACTTTACACTTCTACAAAACTCCACACCGTTCATGCATAGTTGTCCTCCTTTGATGTGGATTAGGCCAGAGAGAGAGGGATTTGATGATTTGGAGACGAGGACCTCTCGGAAGGGCCTTCACTTTGTTTGCAAAACACTCACCACAATTATGAGAACCTAGCAATTGATGGCAACATATTTTTTTCCCTTGTGAGATAATGGAATTTCTAAAGTGAACACCTTTTATCCGCATGCATGCCGTCATCCGATAGGCATACTTTCTTTCTTGAGCTTCTTTAGGAGACAATTCTGGGAGTCATGGACTTCGACCAACTTTAAAAATAGTTGGTGAAGGCGTTGAGGAAGAGCCACTTGGGGAACTTGTTGTAGAGGATGCACCACCATGTGTTGTATCATTCCACATAAGGAGGTAGAGAATTGTGGTTGAGAATGTCCTCAGCGGGGGCACCAAAAATGAGGGCTGAAATGATGAACGGGTTGCTTCTTACCCATCCAACCTCCAATCCTCACTAAGAGAACTAAAGAGGGGCATCACCTAGCCAAAGGGAGGATGGGCTAGGACATCCCTTTTCTCAAAGAGAATCAAGAGAACCAAGATACAAATTTACAAGAGAGAATATATGTGCTAGACACCATATTGGAATATAAGAGAGATAGATGAGAGGAGAGGGAGACAAGAGGAGAAGAAGCTTGCCATTATGCTATATGGAATGAGAAGATGATAAGAGAGGGAGATAATAGGAGAAGAGGTAGAGGAAGCTTGCCATTATGCTACATAATAAAAGAACTCACTCAAGCTTACCTCAAAGAGATGAGGATATTCTAGAGTGCTCTCATGGACTTGTCATTGTCCTCCCTCTCCCCCTTCTTTATTCTCCATGGGCTCTTTATATAGCCTTCATGAGGGATTAGATTAAGCTAATCTTCTTGATTAACATAATCCTAGATAATGTATGGCATCTTTAAAAATATGGAGAATAGTGGATGGGACAAGTCCCCACCTTGGTCATCATGCAAGAAGCCAAGGGTGGTGGTAGACAAAATAGAGAAATAGAGCTAGATTACAAGAGGTGGGTGCCCAAAGCACATTATATAATATATTTACAAGAAGGATAGAGTGGAAAGTTGGTGTGGTGAAAGAGAGAAGAAAATTGCATGTAGCCAGCAGTCTGCGCCTTCGTAACTTCAAATCCGTGAGGAATTTGAAAAAAGTTTCTTCTGCAACTTTGTAGAACAGGTCGAAACCGATTGGGCATCACAAGAATTTTCTTGAAATTCGCTTTTTCTTGGGAGTTATTGAGATTATAAAAAATGGCTTTGAAAAGCTGCTTTGACTTTAGTCTCCCATATGTATATAAATATATATAAGCATGTGACAAAAGGGGTCCATGCTTGTAAGCTTTTGTGCAAGATCCAAATGACACCATGATGTGGATATTGACTTGTGTGCTAGGGTGAGGTGTCCTCTAATGATGGTGATAGATTCCAAATCTTAGTGATGCAGACGGAGCCCA
Source organism: Lygodium microphyllum (assembly GCF_053477565.2). NCBI lineage: Eukaryota > Viridiplantae > Streptophyta > Polypodiopsida > Schizaeales > Lygodiaceae > Lygodium > Lygodium microphyllum. The sequence goes on along the minus strand of NC_141148.1, from coordinate 100,148,378 downwards.
TGTGTAGTTGGAGGCTAGTCCTTTGAAAAATCTATGCATTCACTCAACTCCTAGGTGTAATCCATTTTCATCTTCACTAAGATAACCATCCCTTTGACCCTTTACATTGACATGCCTTCTAAGAACTTGTTCCCCCCATTTGCTAGAGTTATTATAATTGAGAAGCCATGTAGCATACCTAGTGCCTGAAGAGTAAACCCAAAGTGATATGGTAAGCTCTTAATAGGGGCTTTGGCCAAATTTTGTGGTAATAATCCAGGTTGTAAAAAACCCGGATCAATAGAAATGGAACATGCCCACATTCTTGATAAGGCATCCGCCACCACATTGTCTTTTCTAGCCATATAAGATATTTCAAAGTCATATCCTTGAAGAGTAGCTAACTATCTTCATTGCTTGGGAGATAAATTTGGTTGTGAAAGAAAATATTTCAGCACACGATGATCACTTTTGACCTTGAAATGGATGACATAAATGTAATGATGCCACTTTTTGATAGCATGCAATATTGCTAACATCTCTTGCTCATAAACATGTAACTTACACTCCTTGTCATCAAGCTTTCGGCTTTCATAAGCTATGACTCCATGATCTTGACATAAAACAGCTCCAATTCCTCTTCCACTAGCATCCACACATATTATAAATTCCTTTGAGAAATCCCAACATACAAGGATGGGCGCTAAAATTAAAAGAGATTTCAGCTCACTAAAACTTTGATTGACGATGGAGTCCCAAAAAAAAGCTTCCTTTTTGAGCCTATCTATCAATGGAGCCGCCACATGAGCATAATTCTTGATGAACCTTCTATAGAAGGATGACAATCCAAAGAATCCTCTCAGAGAGGTTGCATTCGTAGGAGTAGGCCATTCTTTGACACATTTAACCTTATTGGGATCAACTTTAATCCCTTGTTCTCCCACAACATGACCTAAGTATTCAACTTCATCTTCCATGAAAGGACAGTTTGTCATCTTGGCAAAGAGTGCGTGTCTTCATAAAGTGTCAAAGACCTCTCTCATATGCTTCAAATGCTCATCCTTTGATTTATTATAGATTAGGATATCATCAAAGAAAAAAAGAACCATTTTGAACAAGAAGGGCTACAATATTTTATTCATAAGGGCTTGGAAAGTAGTAGGTGCATTGGAAAGTCCAAATGGCATAACCAAGAAGTGATATAACCCTCTTTTAGTTCTAAAGGCTGTTTTGAACTCATCTCCTTCCTTCATTCAGATTTTATGATAACCCGATCAAAGATCTATTTTGGTAAAGACCTTTGCATCTTTAAGCTCATCTAGAAGATTATAAAGTCAGGGAATAGGATACCTATTCTTGACCATTGACTTGTTCAAATCCCGATGATCAATACACATGCGAAATGATACATCCTTCTTTTTGACTAAGAGCATAGAAGATGCAAACGGTGATTGACTTTGTTGAATTAAACCCATTTGCAGTAATTCCTTGACTTGACACTCTACTTCTTCCCTTTCAAACTTGGACAAGCGATATGGAGGTTTGTTGATGGGTTTTGTATTGGGCAATAGGTCAATAGGATGGTCAACATCTTGCTTTGGAGGTAAGGATGATGGTGGCTAAAATAAATCCTTGTACTCCTCCAATAGCTCTTCTAATCTTGGATCCCTTTCCTTTGAAGGAGAAGATGGCTGATTTATTGATTGACCTTCATCTACTTTTGCAAGCAAAAGAGTGAAGGTGCATGATTTTGCATTGATTTCTTTTTGCAACTTCTTCATGGAAATGAGTTCTATTTGTTTGTGGTCTATGTATTTCAAATCTATGTGTTGTCCTCCTTGCTAATTAAATTCCATTAGCATTTGTTCCAAGTCCAAGGTAAATTTGCCAAGTGTTTTCTGCCAATTACAACCAATGACAATGTCAATAGGCTCCATATCCAAAGTGATCAAATCCACTTTTATTGTGCAAGTGGGTGATAACTCAATTGAGGTACATGGACACACTTCTTTACTAGACTCATATGCACAGTTGGAAACTTGTATGCGCAAGGAAGAATCCATATCAATGGGTAGCAACTTCAGCCCATTCAAAGATTTGGTGTTGACGAAGCTATGAGTGGTGCCCGTATCCACTAGAATATGTGCAACATTGCCGTTAATGAAACCTTTGAGTCTAAGTGTATTTTTCCCTTTGCAACTGGTCCATGCATAATGTGAGATGGTATACAAGGAAGCATGAGAATCATGATTACCACCTGGATCAAAAGGAAATCCATCCATGGGATCATAGAATTCTTCGTTGGTGGCATGCTCCTCTTCATGAATCTCTTCAACCATTGGATATGCATCAACATGCAGTAAATTTCCCTCTTGATCTTCTTCTTCTTCAACTTCCACTTCCTGAGTGATCACCATGTTGATTTTTGAGTTCTTAGCTTTACACTATAGTTTATGATCTTGTGACCACTTCTCCCCACACTTGAAGCATAATTCTTTTGCATGCATTTTTCAAAGCATGTCGTGAGGAAGGAAGTTGCCATTAGAATTGTTTGGGCACTTTAGGAGCATTTTCAGTTCTTGAAAAAATACTTCTTGGCTTAGCCACATTTTTGAAAGTTTGCCCCTGTTTTGGTACAAAATTTTCACTTTGTTTAGAGGCATAAACAATGGGAAATGTTGGCACTTTGTTGTTATAACTATTTGGAGTGTTATAAGCTTTGTTTTCTTGTCTAAAAGAGTCTCTTGATTGACTGAAAACTTGCCCATACTTTGTAGGTTGATTGGAAACATTATTACCCATATTTCTTTTCTAAAAATTTCCTGCATCCCTTTTGTACTTCAAAGAGCATCTTTCAGCCAATTGTATGGCCTCATGTATTATTTTTGGTTGTTGAGCTCCTACCTCCGATGATAGGGCAGGGTCAAGACCAAAAATGTATTTATTCAGCTTAGCAAAATCTGAAATACCTTCAACATACATGGAAAGATTCAAGTAGGCATTGGAATAGTCTCTAATGGACATTCCCCTTTGAGCACACACATACCATCTTCTTTGAAGTCTTTCTTTTTCCAAAGGAGACACAAAGACATCAATCATCCCTTGCTTGAACTCCTCCCAAGAGTCAAAATTTTGCCCAATCTTTTGCATGTAACGCCACCAAGTATGGGCATAACCTTCAAGATGAAGAGCCGCGAAATAAATTTTGGCCTCTTCACTTCTAGGGTAAAGCGTGAAGTACAATTCAAGATTATTGATCCACTCCTCCCATTCTGAAGGTGATGCATCATCTCCTTTGAAATTAGTGATATTGATCTTCTCTTTATATTCTTTTTCATTGTAAGATGGCTGCCCATGAGATTGTTGTCTCCATGAATCTTTATTCCATGAATTTTGTCTAAAAGTAGGTGGCCCAAAACCATGAGATGAGGGTTGTCCATTTGAAACACGCTCTTGGTTTGGAATGTCATGGGTTGATCTTCGCTCATCATGCCTTCCACCTTCATGAACTTGATTGTTGATTGCATTTCCCTTTTGTGCCTTTGAGGGATGATGATAAAAATTCTTGTAGAAGGGGTCACATCCATGATAATCACTGTCCCATTGAGTGTTGTCCTGTTCCCCTTCATGTCTATGATTATCCCTTGGACTGCTAAATTGAGGACTTGGGGTGTGAATACCATGAATTTGTGAAGGATGATGGTTGCCCTTGACTCTAGATGGCTCTCCCTTTTCAAAGGTGTGTATTAGTAGCTGAGACTTTTCTTTGTTTGGATGGGAAGGATTAGCAACAAAGAGAATCGCATGGGAGTATTTAATATTTTGAGGTGTAAAGTCCCCCCCCCCGTCCCACCCCCCCCGCCCCCCCCCCCCCCCCCCCGTCCCACCCCCCCCCCCGTCCCACCCCCCCCGCCCCCCCCCCCCCCCCCCCCCCCCCCGGTGCTTCCCATGTGCCCCTCTCCATAGGAACTCCCCCCCTTAATTTCAAAAAAATAAAAAAATAAAAAATATTATTAGTTCAAAAATTTTTAACTCCCTCTCTCTCTCCCCGCCGATAGCACATCGGGGAGAGAGAGAGAGGGAGTGATGTGTTGGTAATGGGGGGCATGAAGCCCCCCAGGTGGGAGGGGTGGCGGCCATGCCCACCTCCTCCCCCTCCTATAAGAGGGGAGACTCCTCCCCCTCCCTCGTGGACATGCAGAATGGCCCCCCCCTCCATCTTCTGTGCAGGCGCAGTCCCCTGCTGGCCATGACGCATAGGCGCCCCCCCTCCAGCCTCGCTAGGCAGCATCAGTGCCCCCTCCAGCTCGTCGTCAACCCAAAGAAGCCCCCCGCTAAGGCACATCGCGCCCCCTGGTGGCCTGATGGACGGCAACAAGCCTCCTCCCTTCCCCTCCATTTTGGCAGGCAGTATGCCTTTCCCCCTCCACCTAGACACGGCAGTACCCCCCCAGCGTCGTGATCAGGAGAAGAAGAAGAAGAGGTAGAAGAGGAAGAGGAGAGGGAGAGAAGAAGAGAAGGAGAGAGGTAGAAGGAGAGAAGAAGAAGGAGAAGAAGAAGAAGAAGAAGAAGAAGAAGAAGAGGTAGAAGGAGAGAGAGAGAGAAGGTTCTAGAACTTTTCCAACCTTCCCCCCTAAGCCTAATTCACACCCGGCTCCCTTTTTGTGCCTTTGGGAGTATATCTTCATCATCAGGATATGCTCAGGTGGCATTGGAGTGCTAGAGATTTGCAATCCTTGCACAAGAAGACACATCCCATTAAAGCTCTCTACCGAAGTTCGTGTATGGGATACACGGCTCCCAATAGACGCTCTCTATTTGTACATTGTCTCTTGGCCAAGGTTCTTACAGACTTTCTCCCCATGACTCAGAGAGTATCATAATTGAGGATGGCCCCAAAGTGGAGATCTTCCCAAGTGAATGGGAATCCCACAACCATGGACGGAGATTTGGGTCAAGATGCCACCACCCATGCAAACACACTGCCAAGGGTAAACACTAAAGTTTTTCCCCACATTCAGGTACTGCTTCGATGTCTTGCTTATCTCATGAGGATAGGGGATCATAATAAAATTCATATTGCATGGTTTGATAGGTAAAGAACCTAGGCATGAATCTAGTTATGATAGTTGTAATAATCATAAGTGTGAATTGCCCGCCCATCAGCTTTCCAGGCACTCTTTTAGCGGTCTATCGAGAAATGAATCTAAGCGTCGCTGCCCGGTACTCCCAGGGAATGTTTTGAGTTTTGTCACCTAGGGTTTCCCGAATCCGCCTCGCAACGGAACGTTCACGACCGAACCCACTAGGATCGACCTGAAATTTGGGTTCCTAGTTGTCAAGGTCTCCTGTTAGCATTCTAGCGTCGGGTATTGGACATCCTACTTTACACAGAGATACCCAACCCGAAGCAGATCTATGCCGCACTTGGTTCAAAGAGAATGGGAAACGAGAGGGATGCGTTGCTCAACCTCTTTGCCCATAGGGCATAGTCCCATTCCGGTCCCCTAAAACGGCATGAATCGGGTTCTAACCTATCAATACCTAAAGGTCGAATGACGATAAAAACTTGTGAGAAGCCTCCCAGTTCTCTGGGACCACCCTGCCATAGGACGAACCCGTCGGGGATTCCGCCCACCCGCTTCCCTTAATAGCTTTAGTTTTCTAATTAGGTCCTACCACGTTTATGTGTGACATTTAAAATTAGCTTCATTAATTAAGCCTTTTAGGGAACAAGGTTCATTCGCGTAAATTATAGCACAGACACGAAAACAGAGCAAAGCAATCTATTGACAAACAAGATCAAACAAGCTCCTTAACTTATCTTCAAGTTAATCTTTGTCTCCCACCCATACAGGAGAAATTATGTTTCGCTTCTGTCCAACAGAAGTATCCCTTCTGCCCTGCAGAAGTAACTGGTCCAATTCACATGGCACCAAAACTCAATCCTTTATCTAGAATAGGATCTCCCAACATGCCCAGATGTTGGGGGCCACGGAGGTCTTCAACTCCATTCTAGACCTAGCAAGGGGTGTCCAGAGCTCCAACTGACCCGCAAGCTATCTAGGAGCGAAACATCATTCCCGTGGTTGGCCTTTTCACCACTCGACCTTCGGTCCATGAATCGAGCAGTGCCCTCTCGGGTTAATATGCGGTGCGACCATGGAGGTGATCCACCCGTACAATATATCATTCCTTAATTAAATTCTTTAAGAATCAAGCACAAACAAGGCATTCAGCCTAATATCATTTTCTAAGAAAACATTCCTTTATTCCCATGACAACTTGTCATCACAGACCCTTGCCATGCATTTACCATAAATCACAAGCACTTGGAATAATCATCCAAACAACAACTAGCAACCAGTTGAATGTAAAAGCATTTAGGATATTGTTTGATCAATCAACAAAACCAATTGCATTCTTTCCAAAACAATGCAAGAGTAGATGAAATAATATTTCTCATTACATAATTGCTCTTCCCCTTGGGATCTAAGAGCAATATTATGCAAAAATGTTCTTAACACTTCCTTCCTTCGGCTAGGGTATATGTTAAGGGTTCAAACACTATTCATGATGTAAGTTCTATAGGTCACTTACCTTGATTGATAACCCAACCCTGAGTTTGGATTGACAAAAGTCATTGTTATCCGACGGATCTCAAGATATCTTAGTTTTAACTGTTATGATTAATTTCTTGTACTAGCTCTTAGTCAAGTCATGAGGCAAATAGAAATTTATCCTCATATATCAAACATGTTACAGGCATAACATATAAATACTTGATAAGATAAGTGTGAGATGATCTCAAGTAATTAGACTCCAATAGGCCTCGCATTGACCTAGAATCTAGTTTTTCTTAGTATTTGGCTTGTTAGGCTAAGTACTTTTGAAGTATCTAAACTTTAAACTAGTACTTCTCCATTCATGATTCTTAATGTCATATTCTTTTAGCAATTATGCTATCTATAACCCTTGACTATACTTTAATCTAGCATTTTTATGCCCAATCTTTTAATGTCATTCTTTTGATGACTATGCCATTCATAACGCTTGACTAATTCTTCCTTGTAATTGCTCTACTAGCAAATAAGTCATACGTAACTAGGTGCAATTATCTTCCCTTGATATATGCACTTCACAAGCTCCATCTTCCGAGTAAGCGAGATGAAATTTATCCTTTCCCATGACCTATACTCGTGCAATAGGATGGGCTTAACGTATCTCATACGAGAATCAAAGCAAGCATCTATCAACTTGAAAATACATTACTTACAACCGGAACTATAGTTGGATTGACAGTGATGCCCTTGCTCGAAGCCTTGTCGTTGGTTGCGGAATTGTCATCCGCACGCGACATTCTTCACTTGGAGGCCATCGTCCGCAGGTAGACTCAAGAGATTAAGAATGTGGAGTAGATTCAAGATGGGAGAGCGCAAGAGAAGATGGTTAAGTCAAGGATCGAGATAGAGGGAATTGAGCCAATTCTCTTCCTTGCAGCCTCTCGGGGTGACTCTTCTCTCTCTCTCTCCCTCAAGCTCTCTTTCAAGCTCTTCCTCACAATCTCTTGGAGGAGTATCCTCTTGTCCACCTCTCTCTCGCAGCCTCTCGGTGCCTCCTTATGCTTCTTATGCCTCTCCCATGCCTCATATTTATAGTGAATTAGAGAAGAGGGCTTGTGGTTGAGGAGTGGAGCTCTTTGTGGAGGGGGATCTTGGAAAGATCAGTGATCTGATGCTCAGATCATAAATCTGATGGTTCCATTGGCTCCGAAAGGGGGGTAAAACTCCAAGACACTTGTTAGAAAGCTATTAGTTCACTCCTTCTTCTTTTCTCTGTTCAAAGTGCTGTCCACTGCCTGTGAACTGCGATCGCGGCGCGCGCAATTTCGCCAGTCACTTTTCTTTATTTTTCTTTTTATAAAATCTTCAAGCTAACTAAAATATCACTTGTCTTTTCTTTTTAAATGACATCCAGTTCTAAAAATCTCCATATCTTTTTCTTTTAGGATAATATCTAAAATATCTAAAATATACTAGCTTTGCCCAAAATCTAATGTTTTTGGACCTTCCAAACTATACACATGAACTTAGTGATTAATATAACTCATAAGTCTCATTCACGTTGTAATTTACGTGAAGGGTAGCTATGGTCTTTGCCAATTCGAGAAAAATATCGAATTTACGACTCTTGATTTTTTTAAATAAAATATTTTAAATTAAATAAAAATTATCAATAATTAATGTTAGTTAGTTTTTACCTTAGTTAGTCTTTAGTTAGTAATCTTACTAACTTATTAATTGACTAACTAACTTACGAACCAACCAACGAACTTTTATTGTGCAGAGATATTACAATAAGATATTTCATGTTTATGGTCAATGAAATGATAGGTAAAATTTTAAGGAAAACACATTATAAGATGTCGAAATACCTAACACAAACACTTGCATGAAGAACATTCTACTGATTAATAATAGAAAATATTTTTGTATTATACACTGAATGTATTACCTTAGTTTGCTTTTAGAAAGAGCTAGAATCTTGCATTATTTTCATCAAAAGAGATAAAAATACTCCCTTATAAAAAAAAATGCAATAGCATCCTAAGATTGCAAACCAGTTTTTCATGTGCAAGGATGATAGGGTACATTAAAGTAACAGTTAGATCATGCACATGTCAATATATATTAACTTGCACACACAATGGGATTGCACGATAAACATTGTTAGAACAGTAATTCTAAAAGAAATTCCGTTTTGAGATCCTTGTCTGAACTCTAGCCGATAGATGAGGATTGGATAACCTATGGCTAATCAGGTTGGAATCTCGTTAATGTACTCTTGGTGATGTACTAGAAATATGGGTTAGCACTTGGTGACCTGTGATATTAGATAGCTACTCTAGGAATTGGGTTGATCTTCTACCCTAAATAGGTAGCCAGGATTAATAAAGGTCAAGATGAAATCACTTAGTTCATTTAAAGGATCTAGAAGGAACTTGTTAAATCGACCTTGCGAAGCCCTAACCCAAGGGGGAGAGCGAACTTTAGGGTAGTTGATTCATGCTAAGCATGTTGCTTGGAACTGTTGAAATGGTTTTAACGAAGGTTGATCTTGTTAAAGATGGATCGTTGACCCAAGTTATGCTTGGTTGTTTGAAAAGGTTGTAAAAGTGTTTTGATACATCCAAGTTAAAATCTGGTTGGGCATGCAATGGGATTGCGATGCCTTGAAGCAAGAGGTTGTGCGTTCCACTGTTTGTTAATGTGGTTTTGGATGTTAATCCAAGTGGGGTGTGATTGATGATTTCATGGCCGGGTCTGTGATGATGGATTGACATGGGAACAAAAGGGATGTTTTCCCTAGTAAATGTTATTAGGTTGGTTGCTTCAGCTGTGGATGATTTCCTAAAGGGATATTTAAGGAAGGATGGTACTAGCTACCCCTCGCAAACCGCAAAACCCTAACCAAGGGGGTTATGAATTCGTGCCGGGAATGTGGACCGAACCCACCATGAGAGGTCTCTCCGTGGAAATTACTTGGCGTAGGAGGATGCTTGGGTGCCAGTGGGGCTCTGGCCGTAAATCCCAATGCCTCTGAGCCCTGCACAAGTATTCTACATGACTCGAGATGGGATCTCGAGGCCTTAATACTAGCTACAAGGTGAAATCTTGGTAGGATAAACCTTCGGGTTTTGTTGCCAAGAGACAGAAGGATTTTTCTGCGAAGGCAAAAAGGAACACTTAATTCTCCTGTATGGGCGGGAGACAAACATTAATCTAAATATAAGTTAAGGAAGTGTTTGATCTCGTTTTATCTTGTCTTCATATCAGTGGCCTAAATTACGTAAAGGAACCTGTGATTAATGGGTTAATTAAGGAAGCTGCTTTTATGTGTCAAACATAATGTGGTAGGTAATTAGATAACTAAAACAACCCCCGAGGGAAGTGTGGTGGATGTGACCAATGGGTCTATCCTACGAAAGGGTGGTCTCGGTTAGCCGAGAGCTTTCCTCAAAGGAAATGTTAATGAGAAATGTTAGGAAAAAGTCGGTCGATGACCTTAGACAATGTTGGCTAGAACCCTGATTCATACCATTTTAGGGGACCATAATGGGACTATGCCCTATGGGCAGAGAGGTCGAGCGATGCATCCCTCTTGTCTCCCATTCTCTTTGAACTAAGTGTGATATGAGTCTGCTTTGGCTCAGTGTGTCTGCGCAAAGTGGAGCAGTTGTAGACCGATGCTAGAAGGGTTAGGAAGACCCGATTACAAGGAACCCAGACTTCAGGTTGATCCTAGTGGGAACGGCTGGATAAGTTCCGTTGCGTTGAACACTCGAGAGACCCTAGTTGGCAAACCCCGTGTCATTCCTTGGGAGTGCTGGGTAGCGTCTTCTAGATATATCTCTCGATGGACTGCTAAGACATGTCCCACAAATTGAGGAGTGGGCACGTTACATGAGGATCATTTTATGGTTTGCTTCCAATTTCCTTTATGGCTAAGATAAGCTATTGGAATAAGAATTTATTGCTTTGGTGCAATTCAGATATTCCCTAGTGTACCTGAGCCATTCCTTGCAAAAAACCTTGATTCATATGGGTTAAACCTTCATTCAAAGCCTTCAAACCCTTAGAAAGGCCTTTATTGACATGTCCCAGATCTTTTGACAGTAGGAGATAATCATTCCCGGCATGCTCTTCATGTATGTCCTACCATCCTTGATGTGTGCTATAAGCAATCCCAATACTTAATTCTTCATCTACTTGATCAAAATTATGGCCTTCAGTTGTGTAATTTTGATCCTCTTGAAAGTCTCTGACACCATCATTCAATGTCTCAGTAATAGGGTCTTTCTTCTTATTCCTGGCCATTAGGAAATAGTGCTATAATAGTAGACTGTTTATCACTAAACCACTTGTTTCTCTCTTAATATGGCACCAATCCCAATGATTAATAGCTCTATGGAGAGCGTATTATATGGGGATATACCAGATTTAATAATATCTCAACTTGCAATAGTGTATATAGGTCGATTGAACTCAAATCAACATCATCCAATGCATGTTCCCTAGATGTATATCAACTGCTCATCTCATAAAAAATAACATTCCTACTCACCCAAACTCACCAACAACAAGGTTGTAACAACATTAAATAAAAATACATTTTTTAACCCTTAGGTCCAACTTTAACTCATTAGGCACGTGAACATATGCAATACAATTTGACACTTTCAAGTGTGATGCATTAGGTTTCTTTCCTATAAAACATTCTTTAAATGTCATACAATGAACTACAGTTATGGAGGACTTGTTTATAATATAGATGTAGTATAATAGGCTCAAACAAATAATGCTTGGACATATTCTTTTCACCCATCAATGCTTGTGCAACTTCTGCAATATGCTGGTTTTCCTTTCTAAAATCCCACTTTGTTGTGGGATATACCTATATGTAAATTGTCCCTTTATCCCATGAAACCTCAAAAAATCTGTAACATTTTTGCGCGAAATATTAATGACCCTGCACACGACGTGCAAAAAGCAGTTCACAATAATCTTCCGCATCGATAAATGTTGGTGGCTAAGTGTTCCCTCCGCATGCATTAATAAATTCCAGCTCCGTGTTGTTTATGGAAGACCGTGGCTTGAAACCGCAAGCCCATGCTGGAACACCCTTCACGGGACAAGACAAATGGATAATGGTTAAAATTGTGGCAATTATTATTATTATTAATCCCCTCCCGTCAGTCGATGCATGGCAGGGAGAGGGAGTGTGGGAAGAGCATGAGTTGAGTGGTGGAGAGCATGGGGGAGGGAGGAGGCATGTAGAGCCACGTGTGTGACTATCTCCCCCCCCGCAAAACCCCCCGCCCCCCTCCCGTCCTTCATCCTATATGACCCCCCCTTGAAGCTTGAGGGGGGAGAGGAAGAGGAGGACGACGTGCTACCAGGAGCTGCCACACCACACCACGCTGCTGCCGCGCCAGGTCGCTGCTACCATGCCACCTCCACCATCATCATAATCATCATCCTCACCTCCTTCATTGTCATCCTCATCCTTCTCCCAATCACCATCTTCTCCACGACTTCTGTCAGAAGCCAGAAGCTTAGAATCTTCTTTGGAAGCTTCTAATTTTAGGCCTCCTTAAGCCCCGTTCTCCCGTGCCTTCCCTAGGGTTTTAAACCCAAGCCTCCAAGGCCCATGTCCTATGCAGGAGAGGGAGATTGCGTACTGTGACACTTTGGGACATGCGAGTAATCCAAGGGGAGTTGCTGTGACAAAATACACTACATAAATGGCTCTGAAGCTAAAGATGCGAGGCGCACACACGGGAGCTTCCACTCCGAGTTCGCGTGTGGATAACACCCCGAACCGTAATGCCCAGGTTCTTAAAAATTGATTCTGCATGAAAAGAATGCACTAGGCATGTCCCATTCTCGTAGGCAAGTTTAATCACATTTGGAAATTTTAATTGCTCACCGATTTACAAGATTTAGTTGCATGATGTGCATTTGAAATTGCTTGCACTTCCAAGTTGCAATCCTAAATGCATATTGCATAAGTTAAAAGGTGGATTTGTTTAAATGCATCCTTGATTGCCTCACAAAAAAGAATAGTGCATAATGCATTTAGGTAATAATTTCCTAGCTATGTTTTGCATATAAAATCATCGTAGACGCCCATTGAATGTTGTCCAAAATAGTCGCAATGCATGAAAAGGAATTTATGATATTGTAAATTGCATGTGATGATAGTTCATTTTGAGATGGGTTAAGTGCTAGAGGTCGGGTTAAATCATTAATGGACTCATGGCATTCGCTCATGCATGCACTTCTTTTATCGAAGTTGTATTTGGGAAAGGATGAAATTTCATACTAAAGCTTGAATTCAATGCATTAAACGAAGGGTTTATGGGCATAGTTCCTGATATAAATCAACATAGGGTTTATACGAGTAGCCCTAAATTTTCAATCATTATAGCTTAGGCAAGGAAAAGAAATGGTCATTGTATATCTTATAGTTGCATAGAAGGAAAAAGCCTATGAATTGCATATTTTCATGGAATGTTGTATCTTGAATTTATTTACATCTCTTAGGAAAAGTATTTGCATCTCTTCTAAGGAAAAACCACCTCTTGTCGCAAGACAATTAGATCGATTAGGTAAATCGCTTGTAATGGTGTAATAACCCAAATGATGATCACCTCAATGCACTAGGTAGAGCTAAGCCGCGATAAAATTCTGCCTAGTATCGCACTCGGGAAACCAACTTAAAAATTTTGACCTCAAAGGTCCTACCCACATTCACAGAATGTTAGGGTTAGTTAAACGCCCATGCAAGAACGATCTGGGGTCCTCACCCTAATGATCAATTGGCCAAATGCTAGACTTCTGCAAGGAAGTTAGGAACCCTAAGGGCCAAGATGTTCTCGGCCTAGCAAGGTTAGCATGATGGCTAGATAAAGAGTTTATCAGATGTATTACATGTGCCATCAATCACAAAGAACTTAGTGTCTATTGTCCAAATGGTAGAGAAAGGATTGCAAGTTTGATTTAATGCAAATGTTATTTTGTAGAAGACTTTAATGATAAGTACAAGTTGGCCACAAAAGAAAGTAGAGTTGGCCGTATGTTCACCTTAGATGCTGGAATTCTTGCTATGAATGCTGCTATGTATGCTAAAGGAAAAGGAGTGGTTGTAGACATTGAAATATAGCATAAACATATTGGACATGAAAATGTACAAAGGTTGAAATTAATATAGCCCAAAGGATTGGTTACAGGGTTGCTTGCTTTAGAGTTGCAGAATTTCATGAAGTGTGTGAAGCATGTCAATTTGGTAAGCATGCAAAACAACCTTTTTCAATGATAGAGATGTGAGTAGAAACATAATTGATATTGTGCTTAAAGATATTTGGGGGCCTACACAAAATATATCTCTTGGTGGCAGTAAATATTTTGTTACATTGATTAATGATTGGGAGAAATGATCCCACAAGATAGGTGCGACACTTGTCTCGTGCAACAAGTTGCAACGTCACATGATTTTGTGTTAAATCACAAAATATTATTGCCACTCCTTAGAACAAGGTTGGCGAGTTCTAAGTACAAGTCTAACTTTTCTAGAGGATGAGTAGACATCCTGCTACATCACCCTTCTGTGAGGCTAAGTTGCCAAGTTAGGGTAATTATGAATTGCCTAGCAAGCAACTGACCAATCAAGTTAGGGTGACAAGGTTGCCCAGGATTTACTGTCTTAGTTTAGGGAACCTAAGGTGTTTGTTAATTTGGGTTAATAGGGTATAAGCCCTAACCCAAGGATAAAAGAATAAACAAGCAACAAAACCCTTGGGAATCTTGCCAAGTCACAATTGATCCCAGATCGAATGCTGGATGCATTCGGAGAGAAGGAATTATACCTTAGCAGTTGGCCCTACAAATGACCGCTGGAATGATTGTGATTGTATACTTAGGAGCACTATTTGTTCTTCTTTCCCCAAGGAATTAATGTTGGAAAAATAAATAATGCTTCAGGTTGAAAGCCTGGAGGGAGAGGCAACATCAGTTACCCTCGACTGTTTGCCTGATCCTATCCAAGGGGGTTGTTAGTTGCACCGGGTACGTGGACCAAACCCGCCGCAAGAGGTCTCTCTGTGGGTGCTACTTGGAGCAGGAGGACGCTTGGGTGCCAGGGGGGCTCTAGCAGTAGATCCCTTGCCTCCGGGTCTTGCACAAGAGGCCGACGTGACTCGAGATTGGATCTCGAGGCCCGCATACTAGTCTATGGGCGGAAACTTGGAATAACGATCCCTGAGGATTGCTAGAATTGCCTTCGGGCAGATTATGGAATAGCCTTCAGGCAGATTATGGAATTGCCTTCGGGCGGATTATGGATTAGCCTTCGGGCTGGATTATATGATGTATTCCAAAGACTGATAAATAAGACCAATTGTTGAAAAAGAAACTTGTTTGACATTGTTTTTCTATGTCAGTGCTTAAGTTACGTGAAGGAACCGGTGGTTAATTGGCTAATTAAGGAAGCTATTTTTGCTTGTCGAACTAAATGTGGTAGGTAATTAGACAACTAAAGCAACCCTAAGGAAAGTGCGGTGGATGCGACCATGGGTCTGTCCTATGGAAAGGTAGTCTCGGTTGTCCGTGAACTTTTCTCAACAACAGAATCGACATCAAGGTAATGATGACCTAGAATCTAGAAAGCTAGAGTCCCGACTTATAGTGTTTTAGGGGAACGGAATGGGACTATGCCTTATGGGTAGATAGGTCGAGCTTTGCATCCCTCTCGTTTCCCATTCTCCTTGAACCAAGTGCAGTATAAATCCGCTTCGACCTTGATGTTTTTGCGTAAAGTAGTTTGTCTGGGGTTCGACACTAGTTACCTAAAAGGAACTTGACCATTAGGGAAACCCTGTTTCAGGTCGATCCTAAGTGGGAATGGCCAAAATGATTCTGCTTCTTCATGGCAGACTCAGGGAGACCTAGATCATAAATCCCGTGACATTTCCTGGGAGTGCCGGGTGGCGCTTTCTGGACTCTCTTCCTGATGGGCTGCTAAGACGTGAACTACAAGTGGATAGGCGGACATGTTACAATTGGTATCAGAGCGAACCAATGAAATCTAATACTTACAAGAAAACTTAACGAGGGGAAGTAGAGTAAATGTTGCCCTTAAGAACATTTTCTTACTTACTTATCGATGCTGGCCTATAGAGTCGTGAAGCATGGAACAAATTTTTGGTGTTCCAAGTTATGTTTATGATTGCGATGCGTGCTTCGAATTATCGATGAAGGCTAGGTATGATGAATATCCTAGACCGCATCTACAATCCTTCACCCCTGTACGTGGAATGGAGATGGATGAGTGACTCAGGAATTTACTACATAGCTGCCCACCGACTTGCGTACCTTCGAACCAACTTGAAGAGAATCAAATGGATGGAGGACTTAAAGATCGTGAAGCTATTCATCTTTGTTGAGGCTCACGCAAACGCAACCCTACATGTCGGCGGTCGAAAGGTTAATGCAGGATATCTTTAGGCCCTATCTTGATGACTTCATACTCGTCTTCTTTGATGATACCCTAGTCTACTCCAGGCAGGAAGAAGATCATAAACCCCAGCTTCGCATTGTTCTTGAAACAATGAGGGCACACAAGCTTTATGCCAAAAACAAGAAGTGTGCATTTTTCAAGTGACAGATTGAATATCTGGGATTCATAAGTTACGTGAAGGAACCGGTGGTTAATTGGCTAATTAAGGAAGCTATTTTTGCTTGTCGAACTAAATGTGGTAGGTAATTAGACAACTAAGGCAACCCTGAGGAAAGTGCGGTGGATGTGACCATGGGTCCGTCCTATGGAAGGGTGGTCCCAGTTGGTCGGGAACTTTTCTCAACGGAATTGGCAGCAAGGTAACGATGACCTAGAATCTAGAAAGCTAGAGTCTCGATTTATACTATTTTAGGGGAACAGAATGGGACTATGCCTTACGGGCAAAGAGGTCAAGCTTTGCATCCCTCTCGTTTCCCATTCTCCTTGAACCAAGTGCAGTATAAATCCGCTTCGACCCTAATGTTTCTGCGTAAAGTAGTTCGACGCTAGTTACCTCCAAGAAACTTGACCATTAGGGAAACCTTGTTTTAGGTTGATCCTAAGTGGGAATGGCCGGAATGCTTCCGCTTCATGGCAGAATCGGGGAGACCTAGATCACAAACCCTGTGACATTTTGTGGGAGTGCCGGGCGGCGCTTTCTGGACTCTCTTCTCGATGGGCTGCTAAGACGTGTGCTACAAGTGGACAGGCGGACATGTTACAAAATCACTAACCTCATTAGAGATTCCTCTCCATTTTTCCTCAAACACTTAACTTCCAAGCACATTGTATTTCAACAATAGCCTTGAAAGTTTTGAAGTGCTCAAATACTTCACTCTTTTCCTTCATTAAATATACATAGATTTTTTTGGAGAAATCATCAATGAATGTAACAAAATACTTATTGCTACCAAGTGATACATTTTGGGTAGGCCCCCAAACATCTGTATGTACAATATTGAATATATTTTTGCCTATATCTCTATCATGAGAAAATGGTTTCCTTGTTTGCTTCACAAAATTTATGTAACTTTGCAACTCTAAATGTAGGCAAACCTATAACCAACCCTTTAGACTACATTAATTTTAGCCTTTGTAGATTTGCATATCTAATATGTTTGTACCATACTTCAATGTCTACAACTATACCTTTCTCTTTAACATACATAGTAGTATTTAAAGTAGGAATTCCAGTATCCAAAGTAAATGTGCAGCTAACTTTGCTTCCTTTTGCAACCAACTTACACTTATTGCCAAAATATTTAACAAAATAGCCCTTTGCATTACATCTAACCTCCACCCTTGCTCTACCATTTAACCAATAGATAACAAATTATTTGTGATGGATTGTATATGTAAAATATACAACAAACACTTTATCTAACCATCATGTAAGCATAATGGAACTTTTTCAATATATGAAATCAGTTATATAAATCATTACTTGTCTCTACATAACTTAGACTATGTAAATCATATATCTCTCCAAACCATTCAACATGGTTGGTCATATGATTAGATGCATGTGAATCAACATACTATACATTATTATATGCCTCTTTTCTTGTAACAGTGTTCATCATATGATGTGTGACAATAAATGCTCATTTTTATCATTATTCTATCTTAAAGGTGATGCATAATTTCCTTACTACAACTTGCTATTATGAATGGCATATTTCTTATCAAAATAATGGGCTGCTACAATATGACCTATTCTTCCACAATAATGACAAATAATACTAAAATTATTAGCATCTTTGTTCTATCATCCACCTCTTTTTCTAGAGGTCTCCCTATATCTAGAATATCATGGCCTCCCAAAATCTACATGCCACCAAACTATTGATTTCTTTTTTGCTGGTTACTACCAGCACATCCCATACCATGGCCTCTTAATAAAGAGGATCTGCAACATCCCCTTCCTGAACTTGAGTAAAATTCTTGGACCTGTCTACCACTTCGTTCAAATGATTTATCTTGCATATTGATCTCCTCAATGTTCATAAGAGAGACCAACTCATCAAAATCTAGAAATAGCTTCCATAGCCTTCTCATTATTAAGGCTACCCAAAGTAGATGAAATCAAATCATTATTATCATGCATTGCATCAATAGCTTCTAAGGCATTTGCAATACTTCTCACCTTCAAAACATACTCATTTACAAACATCTTCTCTTTCTTTAAAGTATTCAACTCTTGCTTGAGTTGAATCTTTTGTGCCTTTGTATTTACTGAAAACATATTCATGAATATTATCCAAGTTGCATGTGAACATTTTTAAAATTTTTATATACCTTAGTATATTGTCATCAATGACTACAAATAGTTAATACATTACATTTTTTTATTTTTCATTCCATTCTTTCCATGCCTTTAATTTTTCTGCGGTAGCAAGACTACTTAGCTCCAGTTCTTTTTCTTCACTTGAAACAAACTTCCATAGACCTTTTCCAATAAGAAAGTTTGTTGCAACAAACTTCCATGATAGGTAGTTGTTCTTGTCTAGCTTCTCAATAATTGGATTTTCACTATTCTCAATTATTATGAAACAATTGAGTATCAGACAACAAGAAAAAAATTTGCAACATGTTTATAGATAAATCTTGTGTACAATGATATTGAGTATCCTTTTTCATTGAGTACCCAACAATACATACAATTTGCAATCTGTTTGTAGATAAACCTTGTGTTTGATCCTTGATAAACATCTCAAGACTTATAGATTTGAAGCCTATAATATGTGTACCAGAAAATGGCTAGAAAATGGTCAACACAACCAAAATTACATTATGCCCTAAAACTATTGTTTACAACTCTATGGAGCTAAAACATTGCCCAAAATTACCTTTGATGGCTTCACTCACCAAATCTCGCAGCAATCTGAAATTTTTGCTCTGCCCTACTCCTGGAACCTCCATAGCACCAAGAGAAAGAGGGAAAGAGTGGGAGAGCTTCTTATCAATTGCTAACTTACTTGAATCCTTGCTCCTTATCCTTCACTTCAATCTTTAAAACAAGCTTGTCTTAGTGGTGTTGCTTTGATACCATGGCATGAATCATGTGGTGGAGGGACATTTGAGCTATTGCACCAAATACATACAATACACAAAAGAGAAAGCTCACTCATGAATAAAAGAAAGGAAATGGAAGCCAAAACATTTTCTTGTTGGTTTTTTTTCTTTTTTCCATACACAATAAAATGTACACAAAAAGTATAGATAAGATACAATATAAAGAGAAGTGGCCTTGTAAGTCAAACAATGCATAACTAATTAGACCTGATGTTATAACTAGTTGTAAGTAGGTGTAAGTAACCAAATATAATAAGTGGTAAGTCATTGGAAATGTGAGTAAGATCATAATGACCACCAACATTCTAAGTGTAGACCTACAAATCCATCTAACTAAGCGATCCATCATCAATGTATGTACGTGTTGAGCTTACCATCTCAATAGGTATAGGATACCTCACATTAGAACTCCAGGTATAAAAATCACAGTGAATTATGTAGCACCACATGCAAGAATAGTTGAGACACCTTCTAATGCACCTCATTTGAGAGTATTAAAAAGAGTGAGGCATCCACTTGTGACATGTTGACATACTATGGCTTTATAGAAGTGCATTTATGTTTACATGGTATCTTATATGTGCAGCATGTAGAGTCTACTTGCTTTGAAGAAGTAATTGAAAGCAAGGATGGAAACGAATCCATGGATAAGAAAATGGATATATTGACCACAAATAGATGTGGAATCTAAGACGGAAAGGAATCCATGGATAAGAAAATGGATATATTAACCACAAATAGATATGTAATCTAGTAGAGCTACATTATGGCAAGAAAGAAATTGGTTGCAAGTGGTTTGATAAAGTTAAATGCAAGGTGGATGGTTCTTTGGAAATATACAAATAAATATTGGTTGTAAAGGGCTATGGGAAGACACATGGATTGGACTATGAGGAGTCATTTAGTCCACTTGCAAAGATGGCTACATTTAGATTAATGATTTCTTTGAATTTGATATTTTATGGATGAAATTTATATCAAATGGATATCAAGAATTTTTTCTTGAATGGAAAGTTAAAAGAGGAAGTATATATGGAACAACCTAAAATATATGTGCACCCTAGGTGTCCTCATTATATATACAAGCTAAGAAAGACATTGTATGGGTTAAAGCAAGCTGCACCTAGAGCTTGGAGTGAAAGTACTAGCTTGTTTCTATGCAACACGGGACTATAGCAAAGTATGGTTGATTACTCACTCTATGTTAGAAAGAAAGAGTTTGTAATGGTGATTGTTGTTATCTATGTTGATAACCATATCATAACATATACTCTTATAATAGAAAATGTTGAAGTAAATCACAGTCTACATAGGGAGTTTGACATCAAATATATTGGATTGTTGAGGAAATTTCTAGACATTGAAGTAATTGATGCTCCACATAAAATTTGGTTAGTACACAGGTCATATTATTTGGAAATGTTGAAGACATATGGGATGGCAGCATATAAGCCACTTGATACACCTTTGGATCAAAATATAAAGATAATTGATTATGGATAGTATATTGAGAATATTACCATGTTCAAGAAAATGGTTGGTAGCTTGATCTACTTAACCATAACAAGATCATATTTGAGCTATTTGATTGGATAATAAGCCAATTCATACAAAGGCCATGCAAGTCACACTTAGATGCGGTGAGAAGAGTGTTGAGATATGTCAAAATACAATTAGCTATGGCTTGTCCCATGAGAAAGGAATCATGCCTACATTGCTTGGATATAGAGATGTTGGCTAGGGGCTGACTAGATAGGAAACCTTATGGATAGAAAATCCACTAGTAGTTATGTTTTTCATTAGTTCAATCATGGTGAGTTGGAGTAGCAAGAAGCAACCATAGTTGCTTTGTTAAGCACTAAAGCAAAGTATAGAGGAATACCACTGGCAACATGTGAGCAAGCATAGCTAATACTTTTTCTATGTGACATGGGGTGGACTAAGATAGGTGGTGGAGTTATCATGTATTATGATAACATCGGTAGCATTATGCTTGCAAAGAACCTAGTCTATCATGCAAGAACAAAATATATTAAAGTGCACTATCATTTCACCATAGAGAAAGTTATGGATGGAGAGATAGACTTGGTGTATATCAAAACCAATGACCAAGTTGGGAATATCTTAATCCACAAAGGAAAATAAACCAAAGCTTTGCAAGAAGCTATGAATTTCTCACATAGGCCACAAGCTAATCTCTCTACAAAGGGATCATGTTGGCCTAGAAGGTTATCTTGTGTTGGCATATAGGTTAATCTAATATCTCTTGCAAAGAGTCTCTCCCTAACATAATGATAGTACATCTCAATGTGCTTAATATGTACATGGAACACTGGATTTCATGTAAGTGCCAATTCACACTAAATGTAAGTGAAGATGATAGTGGCACCCAAATCAGTCAAAAGGCATCTAAGCCAAACACACTTAACCATAGCTATGTCATGAGCATTTGCTTCAACAAGCATCAACAACACCAAAATCCAATGACTTTTTCTATAACTAGTGCAAAAGATGGACTTTAGAGTATCTAGCTTGAAAAAAAATTCTATCTCAATGAAATTCAAGCCATGTTATCATTCAACACCATCTGTATAAGGCAATCCCACAAGCATAATCATAATGGCATAATCGACATCAATTGTAGCCCAATCAAAAACCTTGCAATCAATGTTGAGTTAGCCACACAAGCAACTTGGTACCCTTCATGATAGATTTGACACTAACTACCTTATAATAAATTTTTATGCTTATATATTTCTTATTAAGGTTTTAAACATTAATTTCAAGGTATACGGGTCCCTTTTGCACCAAGAAGCTCTCAAAGCCCTTCTTCACACTAGTTTTCATTACCCTAGTTCATATTCTCTTTACATGTATAATCTGAAGGGCATTGGCACTTTGATAATAATTTTTGAAGCTTCTTTTGATCTCGGAGAAGAATATTTGTAGCTAAGAAAGGTACAATATGAAGATAGTATATAACAATTGTCTGCAACCATAAGAGCATGAGACTACCATGTAATCAATTTCATAACTAGAAGTGGCTATAATGGGTTTCTTCTTGCTCATGAATGATATGCATGAGCTATCGAGCATGAAGCAAAAAGCACTTTGTGGATACATGGGTGTCATAACAACCAACCCAATCATAATCTAAAAAGGCATGTGAATCTAGTACTAGTGATCCGTCCTTTAAAATAGCCCAAGGTACCAAGTATCACTTAAGTACTAGAAGATCCACTTCACTACCTACCGATTCATTAATGCATGGGCTATGCATAAACCTACTCATCTATGAGATTGCAAACTAAATGTTAGTCCTTGTAATGCATATATAAATCAAGTATCCAATATCTTTTGATAAACGAAGACATCAAAACTATCTAAAGAATTGTGAAGGCTCAATGTTGACACAAAGTAATACCTCCATCACACTGCTCAATGTTGACACAAAGAAATACCTCCATCACACAGCTTGAATTGAATGCCCAAATAATGTAATAGGCCCAAATTTGACATGTGAAAATCCAAATTCAACTCAATCTTAAAATCAACAATATGTGCCTCATTAGAACCAATGAGCAGCATGTCATCAAATGAACCATAATTATCAAAGAAACATAATTCTCATGTTTGACCTAGAAGGTACTCTCAATTGGTCTATTCTAAAAACCGTGTGCAGTCAAGTATGCATGTATTTTCTCATACCAAGCCCAAGGTGCTTGCTTCAAAATATACAATGCCTTTTTCAATTTGCACATTTTGTTTCCTTGTCCTCTCTACACAAAACCAAAAGGTTGGAAAACATGCACTTTCTCATGTAAGACACCATTTAGAAATGCAATTTTGATGTCAAACTGATGTACATCATGACCATTATGAGCTACTAATGCTCAAATTTTACGAATATTCACCATATACTAAGTGGGAGCAAATATCTCATCAAATCAAATGTCCTTTTGTTGAGAATTATAGTGATTAATACTACCATTTGGTTTGTGTTTTAACTTCTAGACCCACTTAGTGCCAATTCTCTTTTGTTGAGAATTATAGTGATTAACACTACCATTTGGTTTGTGTTTTAACTTGTAGATCCACTTAGTGCCAATGGCCTTCTTGCCAAGGGGAAAAATCACATAAGAGCCATGCACAATTTTTTGAAAATAGCATCATACCTGGATTTTCTAGCAACCATCTAAACTTTATATCTTTTCAAAAAACACAAGCTCATCCTCATCACACAAACTAGAAATAGCCAGTGTATAACAATCTAATGTATAAGAAGCACTATGATAGCGTGGACGAGTACAACTAGCCAATGGTGCATCTAGCTTACTATCACATAATGTTTGTACAAGCTACTTTGGTGAGGTTTTCTTGGGAGTGTGGCATAGGTTATTCAACATAGTCTTGGACTTCTCAATCTCTACTCTCTCATCAAGCAGTGCATCATTTACATCCACACCAAAAATAGGTTCCTCTATGTCATCATGAGAGACTTGCTAGGCTCAAATTTTGGGGCCTCATTTGGTAATACATGTGACTCTACACTACTAAAAAGAGGCAACAAAGTGCCATAGATATCATATGATCATACATCTATCACTTTTGTGCATGAAAGTAAAGACTAAACAATATCTTCCACAAAGTAAATATCATGGCTAACCAAGATACACTTACTTTATGGATTATATAACTTATAACCTTTGCTTTCATTACTATATCCACATAAAATATAGTTTGTAGCCTTGTTATCCAACTTTTTGCATTGTTGCATTAGAACCAAAGCATAAGCCAAGCAATAAAAAACACCCAAATGAGACACCTTTGGTTTTTCAATATACCAAGCCTCATACAAAGTGTAAGTATATAGGCTGCACATAAAAACAATTTTAAGCCATAAACTATGTGGTAGCTAGATGGTTAATCATGCATCATGTCATCTCCATGGGTGATCTATTTTTCCTCTCACCTCCATTTTTTTGTGGAGTACCTGGCATTGTACATTGGTGTTTTATCCCATATTAAATCAGATATGCATTGAAATCCTCAAACATACACTCTCCCCCTTGATTTGAATGGAGTGTATCCACTTTACATCCCAAAATTTTCAACCATGGTAACAAGCTATTTGAAGAATTAAAATACTTCAGAATTAGCTTTCATACATCCCTTGATGCCTACAATAGTCATCAATGAAGTCACAAAAGTACAAGTAGTTGCCAAAAGATGATGTTTGTATTGGACCACAAACATCACTATGTACAAGCTGTAGTTTGTGAACAACTCTCACTAAACCATCTTTTAAAAATCAAGGACATTGCATTTTTCCCAATATATATGAAAACACAATATCACATTTTTGCTAATGTAGCAAACAAGCAAAATTTAAACTTCCCTTTACAATAGCTAGCAAAATTTTTCCAAATTCCTTAACATGATAAGAGGAGTTATTGGCACATGTCATAGTACTACCTTAGAATTAGGCTCAAGAGAAGTGAACATACTATATAAAGAAGTAATATGCTTTGTGGCACCAATGCCAAAGTAGCAAACATTTAAATCCAAAACAAATATGCACAAATCATGTAAATAATATTCTTAACTTCATTGTGTATGCCCACTTTGTATTCTAGACAACATTCACAAATTTTCTTAAAAGGAGAGGTATCTACAATAGCCATACTAGCCTCTTTCTTCTTAGCCTATTTTGCAAACTAATTTAGGATAGTCCTTAATGACATGATCTTTTGCCTTACAATATCTATAAAAATATATAACTCTCTTTTTTCTTCTCATCCTTATCATCCTTCTTTTTCTAAATGGCATTTGCATATTTTTGTTTAATAGAAAATGAAGCTTTTTCTTTACATGTCTAACTAGGCACAAAAGCTTGATCTACAATGCCCTAATGAACTTGTTTTGCCTATATTATTGTTCTTACAATAAAACTTCATCATTAAAAAAAATGACAGAGCAATCATCAAACAAAGAATAGATGCAAACCTTTGATAAGAATCAAGGAGGCTATTGACAACAATGTGCACAAGTGAATTGTCTCACAAGATCTCATCTCCACCAATCGACTTGCCCCTTAAGATCTTTGATCTTTATAAAAAAAACTATCCATGGAATTATATTTATCCATATATTCGCTCTCTAACTACTTATTCAAGTAAGCAACATGAGCCCCATTTATTCCTTGATACAAACATGCAAGTATATTCCAAGCATCCTTAACTGCCTTACATAAGTGAATATGTGGGATCATGTATATTATAATCAAAGTATGATCCTTTGCATCTCTACCATCCCATTGAATCTACTCAATAGTAGGTGTTGGTGGTGCTCTAGTATTCACTAGACCAAAACCTACAACATCCTCAAAAGCATCTATTTTTGTTGTTTTGTTTACACTTGCAAATTCTGAAATAGCAGCATGATATCTTTCAACTCTATATATAATGTTACAAATCCCCTTTGAAGCCAACATATGATGCATCATATGAGCCCATATTTGATTGTTGGTTACATCCTTGTCCTCAACAACCAACATATGGAATAAAACATTGTTGCCAACCATGTCTATTGATTGTACTTGATGCAAAAGTTGCATGTATAGAGAAAAAATACGCACAAAACCAACCTCTGCTATGTAGCATAATATGAAGGATATTGTAAAAGCTCTTTCCCTTGAAAAATTGATTGACATAAAATTTTTTACACAAAAGGATAAAATACCCTACATAGTAGTGGTACTCGTGTAAATGGAGACCAAAACAAATCTAATTAAATTGAAAATCTTGACAATGTCAAGCCCTAAAGGGCTTTCTATAATATATGTCAACCTAAGAATGCTTGTCAAGGTATGTCCCAATCTAAGGAAATCAATGGACAATGTTGATGACTCTATCCAAGACGTTAAAGGCCTCTCTAATATCAATTTTTAGATTTAGGATTACAGCAATGCAAGTACACATCTAGAAGTAGAGGAAGCTTGAGAGAGCGCAACTCAAAGTACGTTGAGAGATGTGTAAGGAGAATATTTTACAAGTCTAAGTATGTCCAAAAAGTGAATAGGCATATATACAAGGCCAAGGGGAAAAAACCTCCTAAAGAGGGGAAAAACTGCGCCAACAATGGTCCTATGTTCACATCCATCACTATCAAAATATGGTAACACAATTCACCTACTTTATTGCAAGGTTTGGGATGCTACCCTTGAGCTATCATAGAGGGTTGCTAGCCCCCCAAGATTCCCTAGCTAAGGGTAGCCTTCACAATCCTTGGGACTCAAAATATAGAATTTTGGTAACTCCCATGCCCCACAACTCAATGTGGTGTGCCACAAGTTATCGACATATTCGCTCCATTTAACTCATACTCTAAATCCATATAGATCACCTCATTACTCACCAATCACATAGACCTCATAATAAGAGCCTTACAACCATCATGGATCATTCCTAGCACCTCACAAGTATGGTCAAGGGTGGGATATTGAGCATATCTAAGAAGAGAGCTAAATCAAACACTTCCATTTAGGAGACAAACATACTCAAAAATACATCATTATAAATATTAAAATTTAAGAGGTAGGCCTTTTGGATTGTCCAATAAGAAGGCAAGATGGTGATATCTATGGAGGGTAAATGCTCTCTCTCCAAGTCTTAGGTTTTTATTTTTAAAAAGGATAGTGGGGGATTTTAAAAATGGGAAATAAATAGCACACACATTTTGAGTATCTCTATCCTTGTATAGTTCTCCCTCTTTTTTAGATGCTTTTTATTTTTTCAAATTTCTCTCCCAAGAACTCATTTTGACTTGAAAATCAAGAACAATAAAAACATTTTATTCTCTTTTCTCTTTTGAAAAATGTTTATATGTATTAGATCTCTTTATTGAGAGTAATTAGAGTTTTGATCACTTCACTACCTCTTCAATTTCTTCTACTTTGTAACACTAGATTTTGAGTAAAACACACACACACACACACACACACACATATATATATATATATATATATATATATATATATATATATATATATATATATATATATATATATATATATATATCTCTCTCTCTCTCTCTCTCTCTCTCTCTCTCTCTCTCTTTCTCTCTCTCTCTCTCTCTCTCTCTCTCTCTCTCTCTCTCTCTCTCTCTCTCTCTCTCTCTCTCTCTCTCTCTCTCTCTCTCTCTCTCTCTCTCTCTGTGTGGTTTCTCTTTTCTGTTGTTTTTTGAGTATGCTTTGATGCCATTTCTAACTCTTGGTTTTTGTCTTCTTATAGAAATCAAACTTTACGTAGAGTATATGTATTCTCTCCAACAAATCTTTTTATAGTTTTCATTTAATAATGCTAAATCGTTAGGGTTTGATCACCATTTTTGGGTTTGTTCTAATGTGTTTAACTTATATAATGTGAGGTGCATTACAATGTTACAAGGAATATATTACCTTGCTTGAAGAGTAATTTTATCCCTAGTGATTTTTGTTATTTCTTATCATTGGAGAAAACTTCTCTCCCTCTTGTTACTATCCTATTGATGCTTTAGGTTAAGAGAAATTGATGTTTTGAATATCTCAATATCTATTTTATCATGTTATTATTTGTTTTAATAGATTCACATTTTTTAACTAAGAGAAATTAGATTTTTTAGCAATGATAATAACTTTGGAACTGACTCTTCTTACAGTAGCAATTAGCTTTGAATAGAACACAAATTCCAGCTTTTGTAGATTTGCTTGTGGGTAAATTTTTCCTTTTGTGTTGCCAAACTTGTGGGATTGGTCAATTAGTTTGTATTGAGGTGCTTGGTTTTAACAACATGAAAGTGTACTATAAGGACACACTGAAGCAATAAGTCTTCTAAAGGTAATATTCTTTGTTGTGGTGAGCAGTTTCTTTTGGCGTAGGTAGACAGAGACTACTAGAAGTTGAGGGTCACAAAGAATCTGAAGTGTTGATCTAATATGCCTTTAGATTTGCCTATTGTTGATTTCCATCCATGTAATAGTTGTGGCATATTGTCTATCTATTGACACAATATATTGAATCGAACTAGATATTATTCGACATAATGGTTGCTCTTTCTACACCATTAGCAAGTCATAGATCATCTAAATTTGTAAGTCCAAACCATCTAGATTTGCATGCCATTTTCCTATCATCATTGTAACTACTATGGTATCTTACCCATGTGTTCACGCAATGTATTGACCTAGATCACAAACTATTGAATATAATAATTTTCTCTTTCTGACTATTTTCATACTACTATTCTTATCCTCTTTAATATATACATGATGATCAATCTAATGATTTTAGATACAACTTGCTTTAAATGGTGGATGGAGAGATCTATGTGTTCCACTTTTCATGTTTATATCTAATCATGAAAATGCTAATTTCTTTTTATGCCATAGTTGATTTATAACGCATATACATGATTATCAACCAGTGGTATTAAAATGCATACCATTTATTTTGATAGCATATGATTCTTTACATATATTAGATAGATCATAATGCTAGAGAGAAGGACAAGAATTTTTTTAATTGAAGTGTATAATAGGAAACATGAGGAAGGGAAATAGACCACTCATACTTATCATTGTTCATTTGAAAGCATCTAATATTAGAGATATATCAAGGAACTAGAAGGGTAGGCTTCTAGCTCTCAAACAAAGAAAGATTAACACCTTGTGACAAAGGCATTGATGCAACATATATCTACCAAATAAACAAATAAATACCAATTCTCACCTTTGTGACAGAGGCATTGGTGCAACATGTACTCATGCACAAACAAATACATGTTGTTATACCCACAATAAATGTTCCATGAAATATTACTAACACTAAATCTTTGCAATGTATTGAGAATAATTAATTTTCCTATATATGACTAATTTTATTGTGTTTATAGAATCATACCCTTTGGTTTACTATCAATGTGGAATTATTTTGAGAGCTCTACAAGTTCTTTCAAGTACTACCACATAGAAATTGGGCAATTGTTCTTTGAGGCATGTACACCCAAGAAGCTCATAGAAGCTCTATCTTTTTCTATGATTCCAAGCACATACTCCCCAAGTATGGTCTAGAAACATGCAACCCTTGAATGTATGCGTGTACCATATCTCAATAGCATGGAATGGCCATTATGTAGAAATGAGATTTTGCACATGTGTAGCATAAAAATTTCAACTAGCATATTGAGCTCTATGAAGCAAAGCACTAGCTCTAAGAATGGCTATCTAAGTCAGTTTATACCATTACAATTTTTGCACATGTGTCTAAGGGATGCAAGGGTTTGAGATGTGCCAAAATCACATATCTAATAAGAAGTATATCAAAGAATTTTATAACAAGATTCCTAGGAAAAACTTGGATATCCAAAATCACTCATAGTCTTCACATAATAGAATGTCAAGTCATAGCAAGGGACATGGTTTTTAGGTAAAACTTTACACTGATTTGGATACATTCTCATTTTGAAGTTAACATTGCTTTCCAATTACAAGTACTTTGTCACACACTAGATTTTATGATTGGTATTGAAGTATCACAAAGTATTGTAGATGCTCATAGAGGCTAATTGATCAGTCACACAAGGAATGGGTCTCTCTCTCTCTCTCTCTCTCTCTCTCTCTCTCTCTCTCTCTCTCTCTCTCTCTCTCTCTCTCTCTCTCTCTCTCAATGCTACTGTTGCAAATGAGCTTCTCCCTTGATCTCTTGGGTTTTAAACCCTTGCTCAATTAAGGCTTGACCTCTCTAATCACTCCCTTGTAACATTAACACATCTAAGCACTCTTTTCCCCAAATTTTCCTCATTTTGTGCCCTACTTGGGCCTATTTGACAGTAGCAACCCTAAAGCTTTTTGCTTCGCTTTCTTGATCCTATCCTACTCTAAATGTAACCAAAAAAAAATCCAAGTACTAAAATAATTCCTCTTACTTGCCTAATCATAAAAAAACCAAAATACTTATTGCAAAGATTAAAACCCCAAAAGCTATCTCAAGCTCTAGTTTGGGGATGAAACTCTTACTTCATTGCTCGATTTGAGGCATGAAAGTGCTCAAGCTAGAATCTGTTGGTCCCAACAATCAAACCAAAATGTAGAGGAAGCTCACGCAATACCCACAGACTGCTTATTTCTTCAAGTGTTTCAAGCGAGCACAAATGGATATCTCTGCCGGTAGCTTCATGATTCATGATGAGAGCTCAAGAATCCTCAAGCCTCCACCTCCAAGCTCCATCCTCCATAGCTGCGCACGAGACAAGAGAAGAGAAGAGAAGAAAAGAAGAAGAGAGATGATGATGTAGAGGAAGCTCACGCAAGACCCACAGACTGCTTATTTCTTCAAGTGTTTCAAGCGTGCACAAATGGATATCTCTCACCTAGCTGACACACCTTCGACCTATCGGTGTGTA
Source organism: Lygodium microphyllum (assembly GCF_053477565.2). Taxonomy (NCBI): domain Eukaryota; kingdom Viridiplantae; phylum Streptophyta; class Polypodiopsida; order Schizaeales; family Lygodiaceae; genus Lygodium; species Lygodium microphyllum. The sequence continues at coordinate 100,117,769 of NC_141148.1, read as the reverse complement.
GTGATCTTACCTTGATACCCAAATGAGTAGCCTCCTCCTTCGAGCAAGCTAGTAGCTTCATGATTCATGATGAGAGCTCAAGAATCCTCAAGCCTCCACCTCCAAGCTCCATCCTCCATAGCTGCGCACGAGACAAGAGAAGAGAAGAGAAGAAAAGAAGAAGAGACATGATGATGGAGAGCTTCTTCTCCAAGATCCCTCACCCTCACATACTCACTCCCTCACACTCTCACACTCCCTCTCTCAAACACACTAGCAAGAAGGAGAGAAGAAGGGAAGAAGAAGAGTCCACTTTAGCCACACACCAAAGAATGAGCTTCTCATTTGCTTTTGAGATTATATACAAAGCTCTTATCCCTTTGGGAACCCATCCCCTTTTTTACATGACTAGCCATTGTGACAAGGTCCTCTTTTCCCATTCCTTTCTAGTTTCCCTTTCTCTTTACCTATGCCCTTTTACATTTTACAATTTGCACCAAAGGGATCCTAGCGCTCTTTTACTAGAGTTTTAGGGGCATCATGGATTTAAAAAATGCGCCTTTTCCTTTGAATTATCTTTTGAGGCCGCCCTTATGCATTTGCCCATTTCCCTTCCTCTATTTGAGTGATGTCCACATTTGGAGTTTTCTTGGACTTCTTTTTCTCCATCTGGAACTAGGGTTAACAACTACCTCAAGGTTCTAGATCATGATCAAACTGGACTCAAAATGACATTGACCTGTAATGAAATGAACCTAGTTTAGCCTAAAGTGGCCTGACCAACCATGGATGATCAATAAGAAACCAATATGAAAAATTGAAAGGAAAGTAACTAATCTACATTAATCATGGCCAGAGGCCATAGTTAAACTAGGAAAGAAGTACAAGAAAGCTACCAAAACATGACTTCTTCAAATGATCCAAAGATGGTGCTACATTTGGTTGGCCTCATCTTTTATAGCTAACCCTAGCCAAACCTAGATAACCCTAATCCTCTAATTATAGGGTATATTTGCATATGTCAGCCCATTTTATGGTTGTAATGGTATCCTAAATACATGGAAAATTTTCTACATTACAAACCATCCCCTCTTGGAAAATTTTTGTCCTCCTCAAAGCTGAAATTACAATGAATACAAGAATGGATACATGTAATAAGAGAGAATATAGGACACAAAACTCATGACAAACTCCAAAATTATATCTTCAATGATGATCTTCATAGGATAGGAGATTTGCCATGAAACAATGAATTTGGGTTGAATAGGGTAGCTGTAGAAAAATTATCATAACTTTCAGTAGGAGTATCCAAACAAGGTGTATGAACACTAGAAAAAAAGTTCATAGCATAATCTATCAGGTCATAACAAAATTTTCCATGTTTGATGAAGTTATATTGATTAATTTTCTCACAGAAAATTAATACATCAAACTGTTTCTTGTCTCCAGCCACATGAAATTCTCCCAAAATCAACTCGGATCATATGGGATTCCAAAGTAATAGTCATCTACAGCCCAATGAACTTAATACTCACCTGAATCAAAGGGTATCCCATCATACTAGCTATCTAAGATAGGAAAATCAGCATCAAAACTGTCAACACAATATTGACCGCCACCTAGGTCAAAAGGATAAGAAGAGTCCTTCCCCTGATCTGCATAATCAGCCCCATATACCTCAAAGTCATCAAAATCACCATCATTCTCATCGAACATGTGTGTACCATGATAGTAGAGATAATCATCATCAATAGGTTGACAGGCATCATGATGCACATGAGGCACCACAAGATCTACAAGACTGTCACTGTCATATCCTTCTTGAAAGACAAAAGGATCTTGAGTGTCTTCAATGTCATCTTCTTCTCCTTGATCCCTTTCTTGACCATAATCTTGTTCCTCATTTACTGCATTGTCCTCTTCTTTGTCTTCTTCTTCATTATCTTCTTCATTTTGTAAGCTATCATGTACTTCATATTCTTCATATTCTTTAATGCTTCCCACTCCTTCAGCTTTCAACTCTTCTCCATATGCATGATCAACATCAATTAGTGTGGAACACATCCTTGCATTAAATGATGTATGGTGCTATCCATTCTCTACTACATATGGCTGAGAGAGAGTAGCATGATTCCCATTAGGATGTTGTCCATTGGAGCAATCATAACCATTGCATACATATATATAATGCTGATCATAGCTATAGGCATTTGCATAAGCACTATCATAAGTATGCTATCCGAAAGAATTTGACTATGGTCTTGAAGAAGAAACATAGTCATTAAGGTAAATATGGCTGACCAAAAGAACCTTGCTGTTGTTCAAAACCATGAGAGTATTGTCCAAATTCATGGCAGGTTGAAGAATACGTATGTGATTGTTTAACACAGCCATCATAGATATGGACAACGTGATCATTCTCAAAAGAAGATGGTACACAAGAAAATCTATCATAAGAGTGCCCATTTTCCAAGTATGTTGGACTGCATATATATCTCCCTTGATCATAATCATTATGTTGATAACCAACATCATGTGAATTTTGCCTTTCTTCAATGCATGAAGAATAATCACCATATGGATAAGATCCACCATAATGACTTTTCCATTGCTCTAAAACATCATGCCTTTGCTCATAGATATTGCTTTGATAAGGGATGTTGCAAACACAACTCTCATGATAGTGATTATCATGAATAAGACCATCTTTCTGCTGGAAAGAACATTTGAGAAGGGGCCATTTTGGCATGCATTATCATGACCATAGTATCCCCTAGAATTGCTAAAATATTTCCCACTAGTGAAGGAAGAAGTAGGAGATCCAAAACTATCATGACAATGAGTTGGAGCATCATAGGAAGCATAACCATAAGCATTAAATCCAAAAGCATGAGCATACTGACTCATAGATGCTAGTCCAACACCTTTATCAACAAGAGACACAAGGTTTTCAACCTCTAACTTCATTTTCTTGACATCCTTCACTAAACTGTCCCATGCAAACAATTTGTCCTGAGTACCTAGTTGCATAGTTTGGGCCATATCTTAAGAAATATTGATCCAAATGAGGTATTTGATGGCTTTGCTCAAAGCCCAAAATGTGTAGTACCAATTAAAAGTACTAGTTCACATTAAAGTATTCAAATACCCCAATTTGGAAATGATTTACTATGTCTGTTCACAGTAGACAGCACCCTGTCCCAAGTACCTAGTTGCATTGTTTTACACTTGTGCTATATGGATGTATGAACTTTCTTCATTTTCATTGATTGGAATACATTTTCTTTAGATATACTGATGAGAAATGTGATTAATATTGATCCCTTCAACTCTCCTGATCCCTTCATATATTTCCAAAGTCTCTTATCATACAACAATGCTTAGCTCTCATGGAATCTTTCTAAGCTAATTCCAATATCCATCCAAAAGGCTGCGGCTCGATTCCCCCATCAAGTACCAGGATGAGTTCTATCCATTTGGCCCATTAAACTAGACAAAAGTCCTCATATCTATTCCATTTGATTCCAGAAGCTACAACTACATTATTAAGACTTTGGAGCTTAAAATAAAGCTAACAATGGAGATTATGGAGCCTTGGAAACCTCAAGAAACAATTTCAAGGATTATGGAGCTATCCCAGTCTATTTTTCTATCTATTAATAGTGTATACTGCATTGATTAAAAGTCACATTTCCTTGTCTTCAACCTCCCTAACAATGGTAGAAAGCATGCTCCATTTGTTGAGAAGAATAAGACTTTGATAAGCTTGATCGAACTGAGAATCTTTCATGAATTAAGCTTGCTTCCACTCAATTGAGCCTTTGCTAGGAAATTTGGGAAGATCAACCTGATCAACCATCTTTCCAGTCTCTGTTCACCCGCTACAGTTTGCTGGTCATTCCAATAACACAACTGAGGATGATCTACTTCAAGAAAAGGCTCATGTGATTGTTATCACAAATCCAGATGAAGTTGCTTGACTATACAGTCCGAGAGGCTAGATTATTTTTGTACAATCCAGTAGTGCACTCGTATGCTATTATGGCATGAGCTCACCCATTAGCTACAACACTTCTGCATTTCAAGACTGCAATACGGAGCAAAGGTCGAAACCATAGAGCATGTTACATCACCATGAACCTAATGAGCAGACAATATATGGCCAAATAGTTGCAACACAGTGTTCAAAGTGTTGGTTCAAGTGGTATCCCTTAGCTAGACACACAACAATACTTCGATGTAATGTAACAAGTAATGCACAATCCTCAGTTTATGACCATGACTGAGAAACTTGAAGCCTATTCTGGAGAAATTAAACTAGGGAAACCTATAGCCATGATGAGATATTGGAATGATCAAGAAGTGTTGAGAAAATTGTATGATGCTATGGGCTTTGTAGTCCTAGGAGGAATGGCATTTGTTGATGGTCATGGAAGTATTCAAGATGATATATCAATAGAATCATCATTCAGTAAGACCTCCATTACATCAGACTTTGCCATATCCTGTAAGGAACAACCTCCAAAGATTAATCTTTTTGGTTGCTTGCTTGGTACAAGGTAGCTTTGTGGAGCATCCTCCCAAGAAGGGCAGGTGATGGCACCCCCATTCCTCCTTCACCAAGCCCCAAGTGCAAGCACACCACTCTGGCCTTGCCCTGGAGACATTTAATGCTGCCTTACCGGTCCTACAATATCATGTGGCGGCTAAATGCTTGTCCTTTTAAGGACTTTCAATAGCTTGAAAAAAATATGCTGAAAATGCTTAAATTGGCAAGCCAAACCTTGCTCATAACAAACAACTCAGAAGCCATAAAACCTTCTATGTTTATCACATAGACCCAATCCAAACAAAAATTCCAACAACAAGAACCACCCAACCAAGGAAGCCAGTCATTTTTTCTTTTCATCTTGTCCTGACCCTTGGAAAAATGTCGATCGATACTTTCAAATGGTGAGTCAAATGTATCTTGTTGAGCACTCAGTTGCATTTGAAGTTGCTGATGGATAATCGATGCCTTTGCAAACATCTCCACTTCCTTCCTATAAAAAACATTATTTTGGTTACACATCCAAAACTTTTTGAAAACATTCTTCTACCCTTATGAAGTGCTCATTTCCCTTTTGTGTCTCTATTAATAGACATCCTTGTGATGTTGCATGATCATAGATATATGGTGGATTTGAAGGGGATAATATAGAGAGGAAAGCTCTCCTCAGGTAATGCAAGGGAAGTGGGCAAGTATAATGACATTGAGTTCAAAGTTGATGGGGATACAGGATGATGATGAACCTAGCATTCGGTGATGTTGAAGCTGGAGATTTAGCAGGTTTTAATGACCTCAATGATGGTGAAGAAAGTGAACCAATCAATAGGAGAAATGAGGAGAGAAAACAAAACGAAGCTGTTAAAGCATAGGGCATTGTTCGTGTGACCGATCCTCACTTCTCCTGCCTACACTTTGACCCTCCGTGGTGAGTGATCCTCACTTCTCTTGCCTGCACTTTGACCCTCACTTCCAACACACCTTCAAATGCAAGCTCAAGATATCCTCACTTCCAATGTGTTACAAATCAGAGTTGAAGGCATGAGAGAGTGTGCACAATAGGGAGAGAGAGAGAGCTCAAGTACAAGAACAAGATCTTGTTTAGTCAGTTGCTCAAAGTACAACTAGTACACTCTCCTCTCCATTGAGTGTATACTTTAGGCTATTTAAATAGCCACTAGAGGAGTTAGAGTTAGTGTTTCCCATGTCCTCTAGTCCATTTACACCTAGCTACCATTATCCTCTCTAGTGTAAGGAGAGTTCCTATGCTTATCTTTCAACCCCCCCTCAATGCCAGGTGGCATTGGATAAAAACATAATAGGATGCCTCCCCTTAATTCTCAATGAAATGCCTTTATAAATCAGGCTACAAGAAAATGTTATAGGTAGAGAGTGTTACAAGACTTAAAAGAGTCGGTCACCTGTGGATTGGGAGTCAAAGTTGACCTCCAATTCCTTAGGTACTTCTAGAACACCAGGGCACTTACTGGTGATATGTCTAGTCTTTTTGCATTGATTGCACTTCATTTTGTTAGGATATTTCTTCCAACAGTTTCTCATAATATGCCCTTTTTGTGACAAAAGGAGCACTTAGTAGAAGCCGCATGGACTAACACTTGCTCGCAGGAAGTAAATGCTAAAGACCCTTCAGTATTGTTTCTCTTCTCTTTATCTAGGCATGAATGGATGGTAATTGCTAAAGTTGGGTTCATGATATTAGTTAGGGTAGTCACAAGGGTTGGAAAGACCTTCTTCATAGACTTTAGTAGGATGGCAATGGCATCTTCATCACGGATAGGTGCTTGAATGGAGGCAAGCTATGCCATAAGCCCCTTCATATGTGAAATAAACTTGCTTAAACACAATATTAGTGAGTTTGGGAATCTCCCAATTCCCATTTTTTGAATACTAAAAAGGTGGCACCCGGATAACATGCCCATAAGTTTCTTAAATCCATATGATCTGACCTATCATTGGGAAGGGTTTGAAAAATGGAATCTATTGAGCTATAGAGTGCTCGATTTGGAGTTATAGTGTTCAAGTTATGACAAAACCAAAGATTTGACCATGTGTCCCAAACTTATGGGAAATTCACATATTCCCCAATATGGTGTTCTTAGATCTTCTCCCTATTTGTATTCCAAGCTAAAAAACTCAATCTTGAGAAATATCTTGGAGTTCTTCCCTGTAGCACCGTAGAGCCTTTTGAGCTCATCCCACTTTTCTTTTGCAGTTGAAAGTTGGTCAATGTGATGAATTAAAGATTCATTTAAATGAAGCACGATGATGGCCTGAGCCCATTCATCATCTTCTACATCAAGGGGATTGGATGGGTCAATTACTTTGGTACCTTTTATGAAGGGCCAATATCCTCTTTCCATCATTTTGTACTTGACCAAAACTTAGCAAGGATGGAAATATTTTCCATTAAATTTCCGTATTTGAGGATGGACATCAGCATATGTTGTGGCCATTGGGAAGGTCTTACTACTATTAGAACAAGGGTAGTGTCTAGTCCCTTTCAACCTTGCCACTGAAATGCAGAATCAAATTCAACAATTGATATCAGAGTTGTAATGAGGAGAAAGGTTGAAAATCATACATATGTAATATTTCAAAATATGACTTTGGTGGTCCTTTCTTATGTGCAATCCTCTTCTGAGGTTTAATGGTCTTTTTAGGCTTCAATAATGTGAACCTAGAGTGGACTTCAGGCTCCTCCTTGTGGTATGGCTTAGTGGATGAACCTTGTGTTGGACAAGGACAGTCTATGATTTCAATGCTTGTTGTTGATGATGACTCCAAGGAGAGTACAATGACACTCATCCCTTTGATTTCATTGACTAGTGTACTTGAAAAAGTCACACATGATATGCAATACAAGTTTAGGGTAGGATGGTCTATGTGTTTATAATTATACACATAGCCTTACAACATGAAGTAAAGCACTCAACTATTTTAATTTTCTGATGAAAACATTCAGATTGTGTAAGTACCAGCAGAATAATGATTGAGCAATGTACCTTAGTGCTTATAAGCACTCATTTGTAGTTTATGTTGCTAGAGATGGTAGATATCGGTCTTGTTGAGCTTGATGATGACCTTCCAAGTAAAAGAACCTTTGAAGTGAAGTTCCTAGATTAATAACTGACTCTAAAAGAGTTAACTCAATGATTAAAATCACTGTTAATGACCAAATTTTCAGATTGAAGAAGCTTGAAGCTTCTTGGCTATGGCTGACAGGAGACCCATAGCTAGGTTTTTGATCACAGCAGGCTGTAGGAGATGAATTAGAAAAAAACATCTTAGGTGAGGATGGTCCATTGTAGGGGCTACAATAGCCCTGAGATAGCCGCTATGATTGTGCCCAATATAGGCCGCGCCGAGGAGCTGAGTTGGAGGCAGCAAAATCTGCACCAAATTTTGCATTTTTTACAATGTTGCCCACCATGTCGCCCAATCCTAGCCTTTGATGTACCAGCTAAATTATCATGAGCTAAGGAGAAAATATCCAGAAGAAATCAAGAGCTGAAACTTCTTCTATTGCACACACCTACTCCTCCAAGATCAGGGGGTCTAGCTGGCTATGGTGGAAAGGAAGGTAACTGAGATGGCAAGAGTTCTTCTTGTGCACTTAGATGTGTAAAGAGAATGAGGGAAGCTGAAGGATCAGAGGTGGTTCTGATACCATGCTACAAATCAGAGTTGAAGGCATGAGAGAGTGTGCATAAGAGGGAGAGAGAGAGCTCAAGTACAAGAACAAGATCTTGTTTAGTCAATTGCTCAAAGTACAACTAGTACACTCTCCTCTCCATTGAGTGTGTACTTTAGGCTATTTAAATAGCCACTGGAGGAATTACGGTTAGGGTTTTCCCTGTCCTCCAGTCCATTTACACCTAGCTATCCTTATACTCTCTAGTTTAAGGAGAGTTCCTATGCTTATCTTTCAACATAGTGCGCCTTCAAACACAAGTTCAAGGTACTTATCAACTCATTATTCGCAACTATGGTACATATAATCCATGAGATGGGCTAATGACCTTGTACAAGGGCCTTTGATTGGCAGGCTTCTACAAGCAAGCCTACTTCAACCTCACTGAATTTGAGCTAGGTCAACAGCAAATGCTATCAAACGTTGTGTCTTAAGCATTGTCAAACTTGTAGTAGCAGTTATGGCAAACAGGGAGCCTTGGAAAAGTGATGTGCATCAAATGCTTCCCTTTATGGCCACAAGCATTCCAATCAAGATGTGAAGTGAAGTAATGTCCTACACCTCCATTTGCAATAAGTTCATCCTCTCCAATACTTTCTCATCCATCATTTACAGCACCCGACATCTTCTCTTGCTAGAACACTGCCCCTTGTCAGTAAGATGCAGACTCAGGCCAGCAGAGATGCAAGTCGAGGTCAGAGGATGCATTGTCATTCCAGATTTTCTCTGTACATTTGCAAAGGAAGAGGAGAAGGATTTTTGAGAAAAAGAACGTGGCTAAAGCCAAAATTGAACCATCTGAAGGATGGCCATTCGAATGTGATGTTGTACAGGAAGATCTTGTGATCTATCCAATTATTCAACCTCCTCCATCATATGTGCCATTGCATCTGATAATGAACAATTTGTTTGCCCAATTCTGGGACAAGAGATTTGTGTCTGAGATACTTTTTGCATGTCCTTCATCAACATTTGAAGGTACCTCCCTATGAATACCAGTTCTTGTGCTGGACTGATGACTTTGAAAGCTCTACAGCAAGCAACACAGTTGAAGCAAAACCTCCATAAATGGTACTTGTAGATTTTGAAAGCTCCATAGCAATCAACACACCTGAAGAAAAACTATCATAAATGGTGCTTGTTGGCAAGCTTAGTTGATGAAGAAGCTTGTTATGGAATGCTTTTGTAGGGTAGAAGTCATAGAGTCAAGGTAGGAGTAGAAATTTTCCATGAAATCCATGAAAGAAAGCTTAAAGAAAGAGAAGAAACCCTATCTTTCAAAAAAGTTAAGTTTGGTCTCCATTAAAGACTATAGCCTTCATTTTGTCCATCTTACCCTAGATTTTGGTTAAAATTTTGGTCACGACCTGCCAAAATAACTGGAGCCCACCATTATCCACTAGTTTATGCCAAGAACCTCCATCTTAGTCACAATTTGTGATAGATCTCCATGTCTTTGACCACGGTTATGGAAGAACTAACTCATGTGACTAAATTTTAACTATGGTTTTCACTCCCTAGTCACTACAACTAGATCTAATGCATGAAAATGACTTCTGACAGGATCTAAACTAATGCTCTAATACCAATGTAATGAAACTAACCTATCTTAGCCGAAATTGGCCTAAATCCATGACCAACCATGGATGATCAACAAGAAACCAACAAGACAAATTGAAAGGGAAGGAACTAATCTGCATTAATCATGGCTAATAGCCATAGCTAAACTAGGAAAGAAGTATAGGAAAGTTACCAAAACATGAATTCTCCAAATGATCCAAAGATGATGCTACATTTGGCTGGCCTCACCTTTTATAGCTAACCCCAAGACATTCACAACCTTTTATACCTTTTATATAACATAGCAAGCACCTACAACATTCCCAAAGACTCATATGTACCATTTTCAAGGTCATGCCTAGGAATTGGCTTGAGGTGTTTATTGATAATTTATGCATTGAGAGGATTATCTCAACTTTGACTTGTCTTTGAAAAATGTCGAAAATATCACCTATCCTTGAATCCATTTAAATTCTTATTTTGGATGAAGCACAATATCATTCTTGGCCATATTGTATCCAAGAATGGCATTGCAATAGACATGACTAAGATTAAGGATATCATAAACTTATCGGCCACCATCCAACTCTAAGGGAGTGTAGTATCTCCTTGGGCACATTGGGTACTATCACCTCTTTGTGCCTAATTATGCAACCATTGCTTGACCATTGTACAAGCTACTAGTTACTTGTGGATTGAGGAGTGTTAGATGTCTTATGAAGCATAAAAAAAGGCTCTAATGACTGCACCTATTCTAAGATCCCCAGATTGGTCTACCACCTTCCATGTATATATAGATGCCTCCAAAGTTGCAATTGGGGAAATATTGTGCCAGCCCGATGAACACAACATGGACTTGCTAGTGAGCTTTACTAGCCGATAGCTCACAAAGGTCGAAATGAATTATTCTACCACTAAAAGAGAAGGCTTCTTTTGATAGCCCTACTGTCACATGGCTTCTTTTGTTGTTCATAGTTTTATTTTTCACTAGTTGTGTAAAAGGGAAAACAACATTTCATTATTGACCATCTTTCACGAGTAAGTAGTGGAGAGAAGGCCACAAGAGGTGATGACTGTTAGATATGCTCAATGCCCCACCCTCATAAGGTGCCACCAATGATCCATGGTGCTCAAAGTTGTAAGGCTCTCATTATGTGGAGAAGCCAAATGTGAGCCCGGACAATGGTTGATTCCTGACTTGTATATCAGATGAGATCTATGTGACCGGATGGCAAAAAGGTGACCATTGTGGGTTTAATCTTTGAGTTGGAGTGAGTAGTCAAGCTGGTAGCAACTCGAGCCACATTGCATCGAGTTGCAGGGGCTCCCAAGGGGGCCAGCGGCCCCTCGGTGGGGGTCCGGGGGCAGCGCCCCCTGCCTGACAATAAAGAGAATATTCCCTAGCCGACTATTGGAGGCTCATATGGTAGGTCGATCATGTCGACCTAATTGCCTCCACGGGCTATAAAAGCTAAACCCCTTCATAGCCATCGGTAATCTATCTTTCACCCAGTCAAAGTTGTTCCAGCTAGCCTTAAGCTCTTCACCTATCTTCTGTCTAGATCGCCATCTAAGCTTCACTGTGGAAGCGCACGGGTGGACATAGCCATCTCTGTATTAGTTGTTTGGAGCTAAAGAAATTTTCTAATTCTCCTCTTATGTGTTGTGTACTCTCTATCCCTATCTCTTTCTTAGATTCTATTCGTTGCACCGTGTAAATTTTAAATGGTATCAGAGCCGAGGGGGCTCTAGGGATCGAAGAGTGTGCAAGAGGCAAAGGCTTCAACAGCAAAGAGGAATAATGTCATCTTTTGGAAGCGGTTCTAGTGCATCAGGAAGCAGTACAGGAGGTGGTGCTGCTGTACCAGCTATTCAAACACTGAGGATTTGTCCACCAACCTTTAGCGGAGGAAAGTTAGATGGTACGAAATATACCTTATGGAAATTCAAAATTACAACTATCCTTGATTCTTATGAGCTTTTGGAGATTGTGTCGGGGACTGATGTAGAACCACAACCTACCTCCAACCCATCAAATCCTAGTGTGATGATTCCTCCGAATGCAGATCTTCTACGAGCTTGGAAACAAAGGAATGCAGATGCATTGTATGCCTTAGTTACAAGCTGTTCTGATAGTGTTCTAAGTTTGATTCAGCATACAACCAAAGCATCAGAGGCTTGGAATGTACTGAGGAGTCAGTATGAAATGCGAAATCAAACAAGGATTCAAAACTTGGAGAATCAACTAGCAGCGGATAAGTTTGCTGAAGGAGAGACATCTGAAGCATTCATCACTTAGATTAAGAATCTACACGGCTAGATGGCTGGTGCCGGGAAACAAAAGACTAGTTCAAAGCTAGCTCGGAGGCGTCTTCGGATTTTTCCACAAAAGTTTGATGGACTAGTAACTGCCCTTAATACTTAGGTGAGACCTCAAGCTTTGAGTTTTGAGGAGTTTTGTGCATTATTGCTAGAGGAGGAGTTGAGGCTGAAAGCCTGAGAAGGAAGCAACAATGGAGATGCTGCATTCTCTGCCAATGCAAAAGGCAAAGGTGGTTTCTCCACCAAAAATGATGGTGACAAAAAGAAGAAGGGCAGTAAGAAGAAGTTTCGAGGAGAGTGATTCTACTGCAAGAAGAAAGGACATGCAATCGCAGATTGTCACGTCAAGAAGGTAGATGAAAAGAATGGTACCCTTAAAAGTAAAGGGAAAGAGATCGCCAATACGACTGAAGCAGAGTTGGAGTTATTCATGGCAACCATTGAGGAGGTGTGCTCCTCGGCGCAAGAAGAATATACCACTGACTCATGGGTGTTGGATAGTGGGGCCTCCTGTCACATGACCAACAAGAAAGGCCTATACAGTTCTATGCAGCCTCCACAAGAATCCATCACTGTGACGGTTGGAAATGATGCAAAATGCCATGCTGCGGGCACAGGTACTATTTCATTTGTTGCTACAAAATGGTGATGTCAAAAAGCTTTCAAATGTGTTGTATGTTCCCAAAATTAGGAGAAATCTGCTATCAGTTGCTGCCATAACTAATCTTGGTCATGAAGTGGGGTTCAAGAAGACAGGTGCAGAAATTCTTGACAGTGATGGAAACGTTGTTGGCAAAGGAGAAAGAAGGAACAACCTATATGAGCTAAGTACTCTTACAGCCACTGTTGGAATGGGCACAAGTAAGCTTTGTTATGAAAGGTTTGGACACATTGGATTTACAGTGTTGAAGGAGATGCACAAGCAAGGTATGGTTGGTCACCTACCGGCAATGACTAAATTGAAGGAACCATGTGAAGCTTGTATGATGCGCAAGCAATAGAGAAAGGCATTTCCACAAGAAAGCAAGAATAGAGCACAGGCTTCTCTAGAGTTGGTGCATGTTGACTTGTGCGGAAAGATGCCTACACGGGCCTTGGGGGGATCTTCTTATTTTATGTTGATTGTTGACAACTATAGTAGGAATATGTGGGTGTACTTCCTTCATGATAAGGCTCAAGCTTTTGGTAAGTTTAAAGAATGGCTAACACTTGTTGAGAATGAAACAGGGAAAAGTGTGAAAAAATTTAGAATAGATGGTGGTGGTGAGTTCAACTCAAAGGAGTTTGAAGACTTTTGCAAGAGCAAAGGGATTAAGCGTCAATTGACGACGCCTCACACACTTCAGCAGAATGGTGTTGTAGAACAAAGGAATCGCACCATTGTGGAGATGGCAAGATGCATGCTAAAGGGCAAGGGATTGCCTAACCATTTTTGGGCCGAAGTTGTTAATACTGTAGTCTACATTTTAAATCGGAGCTACACAAAGGCTCTCAAGGGAAAAACACCTCATGAGGCTTACACTGGAAAGAAACCATCTGTCTCACACTTCAAAATTTTTGGATGTGAATGTTATGCACATATTCCAGATGAGAAGAGAAATAAGTTACAACCAAAAAGCAGAAAATGTATCTTCTTGGGTTATAGTGATGAGCAGAAGGCTTACAAATTATATGACCAAGAGGCCAAGAAGATCATCGCGAGCCGTGATGTGGTGTTCAAGGAGCATGTTCAAGGAACAGCTACATACAGTGGAGGAGGAGAAGGCAAGTTCTTCCACTTTATCATCAAGCCAAGAAGTAGTCCACTATGAACTTGTCCCTAGAGCTGTCCCTATCCTTAAGGAGGAGGAAGCATCATCTTTAGATGATGAGGAAAAATTTCACCAACCTAACATCACCCCACTGGAAAATCCATTGCCACGTTGGGTGAAGCAGCTCTATGACTACAATAATCCTATGCCCACATCTGTTGAGGAGAAGGCAAACAGACCAAGGAGGTCTCAGAGAATATGTTGTGATTCAGAGACAGAGACAAGAGTGAAGAGCTGAGTTCTCTCTCTTTCTTTTTTCATTATCTAATAGACCACGCACATAACATAAGTGTATACAATAGTACTAAGGTCTGTAGGACCATTCACACTGGGTCTAAGACCATCGACTTATTTAATGTCCCACACTTGCTGATACAGCTGGATACAGCTAATGTCGATCATACAAACTGACATGAGAATAATAGGAGCTTGATATTCTAAAACTCCCCCTCAAGCTCAAATCATCCGACGAACTCCAAGTAGCTGTCTAAAACTACTAAAATTATCTTTACCCAAAGACTTGGTAAAGATATCTGCAACCTGTTCATCAGTCTTCACATGCATAAGATCTACTCTCCCTACAAGAACCATCTCTTTGATAAAATGGTAGTGTACCTCTATGTGTTTTTTCATGGCATGGTATACTGGATTCGTTGCCAGGAGTACACTACTAAGATTGTCGCATAATAAGGTCACTGGAGCATCCACGTGAATATCCAAATCAACCATAAGCTTGAGCAGCCATGAAATCTCACATGCTGCCAATGCATCATCCTTGTACTCTGCCTCAGTACTAGACAATGCAACCGTTGGTTGCTTCTTGCTGCTCCAGCTGATCATGCCACTTCCAAAGCCAAAATCATAACCACTCGTAGATCTGCGATCATATGAGCATCCTACCCAATCCGCATCTGTGTATCCAACCAATTTCAAGGGCTTATCTCTCATATAGAACATCCCATAATCTACAGTGGACTTAACATATCTCATAATCCGCCTAATAGCATCCAAATGTGGCTTCCTAGGCTTTTGCATAAACTGACTTATGAGCCCAACTGCATAACTCAAATCTGGCCTAGTGATGGTCAAGTAGATCAGACTTCCAACCATCTGCTTGTACATAGTCACATCCTGAATTTCAGCTCCAGTGCTAATGTCCAGCTTGACATTCTGATCAAGGGGTGTATCCAATGGTTTGCATTCATCCATGCCATACTTTTTCAGCATTTCCATGGCATAATGTTTCTGCATCATCCATAAACCATTTTCAGCCTTGATTACCTCAATACCCAAAAAGTACTTCAATGCACCGAGATCTTTCATGTCAAATTCAGATTTCAGCATCTTCATTACATGCTATATGCCCAAGTCATCATCACCAGTGATTATCAAATCATCAACATATATGACTAGCACTACCAAGCCACTGTCAGTCTTCTTTGTAAATAGGCTGTGATCAGCCCTACCAACAGTAAATCCCAACCTTTGCAAGTAGTTACTGATCCTAGCATGCCAAGCTCTCAGAGCCTGCTTTAGCCTGTACAGTGCCTTTTTTAGCTTGGATACATAATGCTGAAAATCAGGGTGAACATACCCTTCTGGCTGAACCATATAGACATCCTCTGCTAAGTTACCATTAAGAAAGGCATTCTTCACATCCATCTACTGTAATTTCCAATCTCTAGCAGCAGTCAAAGCAATCACAGTGCATATGGTTGCCATCTTGGCAACAGGGTTGAATGTTTCCTTATAATCAAGTTCGTACTGTTGGGCATACCCCTTAGCAACTAGCCTGGCTTTGTACCTTTCCACACTGCCATCCGATTTGCATTTGATTTTGTAGACCCATTTGCAGCCAATGGTCTTTTTTCCTTTAGGTAGTGGCACAAGATCCCATGCCTTATTTTCAGCCAAGGCATACATTTCTTCATCCATAGCTACACACCAGTTCTCATCTTCCACTGCTTTAGTATATGTACCTGGTTCTTTGATCTCCATCACTTTTGTCATGTAAGCATAATGCTTTGCAGTGTAGCCACTATATGTTAACTTGTCAACAGGGTATCTGACCCTCTGTGAACGTCTAGGCTGTGGTGCACTGCTCGATTCCCCTCTCTCATGAGGCGGAATGTACCTGCTCTGCCTTGTGCCAGGTGTATAGACAGTCAGAATACCAAGTTCACTGTCTAAAGTGTCAGCATGCTCATATCCAGAAGTCATTCTACCAGGTGTCATCATACCAGATGCATCCTTAGTAACTTTCTCTTTTCTTTTGTTGTCCAAGATATCATATCTCCCCCTCACTGACATACTGGTGTCAGTGGACGCTGAGCTCTTCAATCTCCCTGTCCATGGGGACATTGTCTAACTACTAGGTCTTGTCATAGCAGTGCTCTGTTGCAAATCAACTGTAGATGCATGAGTGGAAGGCATGTCCGATGGCACTATAGCTGGTAATACATACCAAGAACCCATCTCATCAAAAATAACATCCCTGCTCACCAAGGTCTCCCTGGTAGAGGGATCATAGCATTTGTATGCCTTCTTCTCCTACGAATATCCAATGAAAACACACTTATGCGCTTTTGGATCCAGCTTCTTCCTTTTTTCATATGGAATATGCACATAAGCAAGACAGCCAAAGACTTTCATGTGACTTACATCCGGCTTATAGCCATATAGCTTCTCAAACGGCGTCATCTCATGAATACCTGCAGTGGGAGTCCGATTCAAGATATACAAGGCTGTAATAACAGCCTCAGCCCAATAATAGAGTGGCATCTTCTTCTCATTCATCATGGCACGAGCAGCTTCCATCAAGACCCTGTTCTTTCTTTCAACTACCCCATTATGTTGAGGAGTGTAGCTGCAGGTAAGCTGCCTACGTATGCCATTTTCAGCCAGAAAGTTGTCAAACTCATTTGACACATACTCCCCACCGCTATCTGATCTCAAGCAAGAGATATAGTAGTCAAATTCCTTTTCAACCTGCTTTTTAAACTGCTGAAAAACAACAAACACCTCATCCCCAAGTATAGCAACTGTAATAATCAATGAATGTCACATAATACTTCGAGCCTCCCATAGATGCATTATGGGCTGGCCCCCAAACATTAGAGTGCCTTACATGCCTGACAAATGGCAACCTTGACTGCTTACCAAACTGGCAAGCATCGCATACATGACCAATATCTGAGTATTGGAACTTGGGCAAACCTGTAACGAGCTATTTTTTCTGCATAATTTGCAGCCTTTGCAAATTCACATACCCTACTCTCTTGTGCCAAATTTCCAAATCTCTGATAGTGCCAGAACCATGGGCAAACATAGTTGAATTTAGCTCTGGCAAGGTAGCATCAAGAGTAAACATTTTGCCATTCCTGTGACCGTGAGCTATCAACTTGCATCCATTGCCAAGCTCTTCAATAAAGCAGCCATGCTTATTGAATCTAACCTGCAAGTTTTGCTCCGACAGACAGTAAGTTATTCGTAATCGAAGGAACATGCAATACATCATGCAATTTTTTCTTTCTGCCATCATGAACCACAAGAGGCACTTTGTCTTTATGTTCAATGCTATGCTGCATGTCATCACCTGCACAGACATAGCCATGTTTTTCAGCCACCATATCAGTGAGCCAATCACCGTGAGGAGTCATGTGGTTTGATGCCCCTGAATCAATATACCAAACTACATCATCAGTGGATTTTTCAGCAACTCTGACTTTTACATACTGCATGGCAAACAATCTATCTCCTGAAGTATCATTTGCCTAACTAGACATAACAAAGTGTCCATGTTGTTTTCCTTTCTGATTGCCTTGCTTCTTCCAGCAGTCCTTGGCAATATGCCCATACTTCCCATAGTAATGACAATCCTTATCCTTATTCGGATTGTCAGATGGACGCTGTTGTTGCCAGGAGCCTCTACCTCTAGGGCTAGATCTCCCCCTACCTCTAAAGTTTCCACCACCTCTTGCATTTGATACCTGCTGGTTGTTATTGCCATAGGATACATTTTGCTGGCCTCCTCTGCCAAATCCATAGCCTCTACCTCGGCTGCCACGGCCATGTTGATTCGGATAAAAAAATTGCATCCTTATTTTTAGAACTGCTTAACCCTGTAGCCAAGCCAAGTTTAACCTCCTCATGTATAAACAATGCAACCAGCTCATTAAAATCAGGCATTTCAGCCCTCACAGACACAGAAGCATCAAAAGACTTATACTCAGGCCCCAAGCCATTTAAAGTCACAGCAACCATATCTTCATCTTCAACCTGTGAACCAACAGATGCCAGTGATCTGCAATGGTCTTAACCTCCATGACATAATCCTATATAGATCTTCTCTTTCTCTCCATGTTGTTGAACTTTTGCTTCAACTGTATCTTCCTGCCACTTGTGGTTGTGCCACAGTACTTGACCAAAATGTTCCATGCATTCTTAGGAGAGCTGCAGTTCATTATCTGCATTACCATGGCATCTGAGATACATAAAGAAAGCCTGTGCAAGACTCTACGAGCTCTTTCTGTCCAAGCTCAGTGTAATCGTCTTTGATCAGCCGTAGGTCAAACTGGGAGCTCAGGTTCAGCTTCCGCTCTAGTCACCAACTCCCAATAGCCTTTCCCTATTAAGAATTTCTCCATGCGGAACTTCCATATGGCATAATTGTTACTGTCAAGCTTTTCCCCCACTATCTGGGTTATGTTGTGAGTCCTCTCTGCATTAGCCATGTCATATGCTCTGTCTGACTACCTGCGAGCCAAAATTTTCTTGACAATTCAGTTTCAACCTGTGATTGTTTATGACAGTTTTCAACAACCCTTGTGCTCAAACAATCAGTATTTCAGCCTGAAAACAATGGTACATTCACCTCCTGACATTTGACAGTCACCTAGGTATTGTAGCATGCATGTACGGACCGCATTCAATGCAAAACCAGCATGAATTTGGGAAACCCGTTCATGTACACACAAGCAGTCTATAGGCTGAAAATAATAGTAACCAGCAACTCTTCTTTGAGCTCAACACAGAGGATACATGCCCCAAGAACACTTACAACAGTTCAGAGTTTTATCTCTGTATATGGAGTTCTAGACATGTCAGTCTGACACTGTACACATCATGTACTGCAAGTACAAGAGCAAGGTACATTTGCTGTAACCAAGCAAAGATAGTCAATGACAGTGTATTTTAGTCCACCAAACTCTTCAAAATGTCACAGACATATGCCACCATACATGGGAACCAATACATGAACCTGTCAACACCAATGAGTGTCATGTCTTCAGGAGCAATGTCAGACAATGCATTCATTGTTCATGACCAACCAATAGAGTGTCAAAGTATTTGTTTTTAAATCCAAATTTCAGTTTCCAAGAGCATCCAATGCTCATACCAATCCACAACCAATTTAGCAGACATATCCCATGTCATACATGTCATCAAGGCCGACAAAAAACATGCAATCTTCCAAGATAGATAAGTGCTTCCTGTAAACTATGAATGACAGTTTTCAGCCTGTCAAAAGTGCTCACAAATCTAAGTGATTTCATCAAGAAATTACACCCTCCAAGCATGACATTCAATACTTATGTCTTCCTGAGCATATGTATGCTATATCAAGTCCTTCCAGGGATGTCAGAGAGCTCCCAAGCTCATGTCAAAGAAGTATACTTGCTGTGTATTCCCTATTTGTGGTAGGCCTGGTCTGAATTTCAGATCTGTAGGTCTGAATTTCAGATTTGTAGTAGCTGACTATTTCAGCTCTTATCTCAGCTCCAACTTAACCATTGCCATGGCAGACTATCAAGATGTCTTCTCAAGCATGTATACAAGCTACAAATGGCATAGATGATGCTTATCATGTCCATGAGCAGCCAAGGCAGACCATCAGGCAATCAAGCGCAAAGACGCATGCTGTTAGAATGTCTCCAGCAGCAGCTTCTCTTCATAATGATGACCAAGGTCTTCTTCCAGGTGCTCAACCAACCCTCCTCAACCAACCCTCCTCAAAGCTCCAAATAGGTCCTGACACACTCTCCTTCAACCAACCCTCCTCAAAGCTCCAAATAGGTCCTGACACACTCTCCTTCAAGTATAATGAAGATGCATTCAATACATACCTTTGCAAAAACAATGATAGCCAGTCCTTCTACACAACAGGTCTTTTTCCTTCAATCTCCAGGTCTTCTTCCATAATGCTATTCTCCATAGAGCCCAGTCATGGGTGCTTTGATACCATGTTGTGATTCAGAGACAGAGACAAGAGTGAAGAGCTGAGTGCTCTCTCTTTCTTCTTTCATTATCTAATAGACCACACACATAACATAAGTGTATACAATAGTACTAAGGTCCGTAGGACCATTCACATTGGGTCTAAGACCATTGACTTATTTAATGTCCCACACTTGTTGATACAACTAAACACAGCTAATGTCGGTCATACAAACTGACAGGAGAATAATAGGAGCTTGATATTCTAATAGAATAGAGGAGCAAAGGAGGGCTTCTGCTCACATAGTCAATATGGCCTTGATGGCTAAGATTATGAGAGAAGTAAATGAGCCAACTAACTTAGAAGAAGCACTTGTAGATCCAATATGGAAGTTAGCTATACAAGCCGAGTATGATAGCATAATGAAGAATGACACTTGGGAGCTAGTGGATTGGCCAGCAAAGCGGAAGGTTATTGGCACCAAGTGGATTTGGAAGGAAAAGTACAAGGCTGATGGTACTTTAGAAAAGTACAAAGCTAGACTAGTTGCACAAGGCTTTTCACAGGTTGAAGGGTTTGATTTTCAAGAGTCATTTGCCCCAACTGCCAGAATGACCACTATTCGCACAGTACTTGCAGTGGCTGCCCACAAGCAGTGGCTAGTTTACCAAATGGATGTTAAGTTAGCATTCTTAAATGGCAAACTCAAGGAGGATGTGTACGTGGCTCAGCCACTAGGGTTTGAGGTCCCCCACTCTGAGAACAAAGTGTGTAAGCTGAAGAAGGCATTGTATGGACTGAAACAAGCCCCCAGAGTATGGTACCAATGGATAGATAAGTTCTTTTTAAGCTTAAACTTCAAAAGATGTGTCTCAGATGCTAACTTGTATGTTTACAGGGATGGTGAAAAGTCTATAGTGATTGTCCTATATGTGGACGACCTTCTTATTATAGGTGACTATGAAGATATGATCAACCAAACTTGAAAGGCTTTGAGTTCTAAATTTGAAATGATAGACTTGGGCTTGCTGCACTATTGTTTGGGAATTCAAGTCTGGCAAGAGCCAGGAAAGATCTTCATTTCTCAGAAGGAGTATGCATGGGAGACCTTGAAGGCATTTGGCATGATCGACTGCAAGGAGATAGCTACACCTATGGAGGTGAATGCAGAGTTATCCATTGAGGATACATCAGCACTGGTAGACATTGGGAGGTATAGGAGGATGGTCGACAGTTTGACCTACTTGTGTAATACCAGACCAGATATCAGTTTTTCTGTTGGTGTTTTGAGCAAGTTTCAAACAAACCTCATGAGAGTCATTGGAAGGCTGGAATGCAGGTGCTCAGATACTTGAACAAAACTCTTGACTATGGTATCACATATAGTTCTAGAACTTCTCTTGTGGGGAATTATGACTCAGATTGGGTAGGAGACAGTGATTCCAGGAAGTCAATTTCTGGTTATTGTTTCTCTTTGGGTTTAGGAATTTTCTCGTGGATTAGTAAGAAGTAGCCAACAGTGGCATTGTCTTCTACGGAAGTAGAGTACAAGGTAGCTTGTTTTGTTGCATGTGAAGCAGTATGGTTGAGAAGGATCCTATGGCATATGGGATGCATGATGAAGAACCAACTGTGCTGAGATGTGACAATCAGAGTTGCATTGCTATTGCCAAAAATCCAGTGTTTCATGCATGCACCAAACATATAGAGATCCAGTATCACTATGTGTGTGATTTGATGGAGGATAGGATAGTGAAATTGGTCTACTGTCCAAGAGAGGAGAATGGAGTGGATATCTTCACCAAAGCACTTACGAAGGATCTGCTTCAAGTTTGATGACACCAAAAGAAGCATAAAAACAAGGCACAAAAATGTCCATGCATATATCATAATTTCATCTTTTGTAAAAAAGATAACAAGTATATGGTTACAAAATCACTAAAATACACACTTACATGAGGGGGCCACATCCACATCCACATACACCATCATAAATAAATGGTATACACAAAAGTGTTATGTGCATGCATTTGTGAAGGGTAGGAATACTCAAAATTAAAGGCCAAAGGTCTTATAATATCAAATGTATCAAAGTCAAAGCAATAATAAAAATACAAAGGGGTGTGCTTTTTGGGGAAGAGGTGGGGTGGAGTGCACGAGTGGTTATGTGCCTCTTTCCTTCCCTCTCTTGTCCAATTGCATACTCTCCTTTTTGGTGGTGCAAAAAGTTGTTCTCTCTCCTCTCTCCTCTGTCTTTTGTGCAAAAATTCTTCTTTCCCTTTTGTTCTTGTATAATGGTTGAAGCTATGGATGAAGATGATGAAGATAACGAATCAATTCATTATTAAGTGGAAGATTTATAGTTTCTTTTCAGTTTTGAGATCAATGGCTCAGCCATGTGCATAGATTTTACATGCTTCTACCTTGGTTTCATGTTCATTTCCTGCCGTGGGAGGGTTGCTGTCAAAGTTCATCTTTAGAGACTCGGCATTGGGGCGAGGAGTGGATATCTTCACCAAAGCACTTACGAAGGATCTACTTCAAGTTCATCTTCAGAGACTCGACATTGGGGCGAGGAGATAGTTCACCTATGGGTGGACAATGGGGGGGTGTTAGATATGCTCAATGCCCCACCCTCATAAGGTGCCACCAATGATCCATGGTGCTCAAAGTTGTAAGGCTCCCATTATGAGGAGAAGCCAAATGTGAGCTCGGACATTGGTTCATTCCTGACTTGTATATCAGATGAGATCTATGTGACCGGATGGCAAAAATGTGACCATTGTGGGTCTAATCTTTGGGTTGGAGTGAGTAGTCAAGATGATAGCAACTTGAGGCACATTGCATTGAGTTGCAGGGGGTCCCAGGGGCGCCAGTGGCCCCCCTTGGTGGGGGTTCGGGGGCAGCGCCCCCGGCTTGACGGTAAAAGAAATATTCCTTGGACGACTAGTGGAGGCTCATATGGTAGGTCGGTCATGTCGACCTAACTGTCGTCACGGGCTATAAAAGCTAAACCCCTTCATAGCCATCGATCATCTATCTTTCACCCAGTCAGAGTTGTTCCAGCTAGCCTTAAGCTCTTCACCTATCTTCTGTCTAGATCACCATCTAAGCTTTATTGTGGAAGCACATGGGTGGACAAAGCCATCTCTATATCAGTTGTTTGGAGGTAAAGAAATTAATTTCTAATTCTCCTCTTATATGTTGTGTATTCTCTATCCCTATCTCTTTCTCAGATTCTGTTCATTGCGCCATGTAATTTTTACAATGACCAACTCTCTCATGCTGCTCATCTGTTCCATATTGACCAAGACATCCAAGTCTTCAAAGCCAACCTCATGCCCCATTAGATTGATGACATTGTACATATTCTTCAAAAGGTCTCTCAGAATGCCGAATCAAAAAAGCTCACCTCATCTACCTTTTAATCAAAACTAGACCATATCAGTTGATTGTTGGTCAATTGTACTTCTTAGGACACAATGGTCTCCTCAAAATATGCATATATGAGCATGAAATTGAAGGTATACTAGAAGAGACACATGTGGTATTGTTGGAGGACACTTTGATGCAATTAGCATGGCCAAAAAAGTTATTCAACCCCAACTCTAGTAACCTATGCTATTCAATGATGCTAGTCACTTTGTCAAGCACTGTGATAAGTGCTGGCATACTAAATTACCTATCCATAAGGTAAAAATGAATCTTACACTATTTATTTTCCACCAAGCTTTTGAAAAGTGGGGTATAGATTTCATGGGACCAATTAGCCTAGTTTCTCTCAGTACTCTCAGGCTCAATACATTATTGTAGCCATCAACTACATGACTAAATGGGAAGAAGCAAGGGAAATATGTAAAAGTGACACATGAACCACTATTCGGTTTGTTTGGGAGCATAATTTGGAAGTATTATCCACATGGACACCCGATGGTAAATTCAAGAAGTCCTATGCTACATATAGAACAAATGTTCTATGAATAGTTTGAGCAAAGTTATTGCTTGGCCCCACCTGTGTCTAACCCAAGCCGAAAAGTGTAAATGTAAGAGGTACGACCATTTACACCATTGGTTAGAAGATGAACCTATGATCCTACTACTTGCACATCTTTGCATCTGCCTCACTATAGCCTATTCAATGATGACAGTCAATGCTCTCATTGCTATTAGGAATAAAATTATAATATTTTGTCATATTGCTATTGGAAAAACCTAGGGCAAACCCTCATTGCAGCCCACCAATGCAAAGCTTAACCCCTATGGAGGATGACCATACACCTTGTTAGGTCAATGTAACAATCACAATTGAGATAGAAAGTATCCTACTCCTCTTCTATGTTGTTCTGAACATTGAAGGAGTAGGTATAAATATTCTCTTGGGTTGCATCTTCTAACCAACTATAACATCAACTACATCGATAAATGAATTCACTTTTAGTTGGTTGATACTCATGTGATCACCATATTTTCCTCTAATAACAAATAGCTTGGTTCCATGTTAGATGTTGTCAATTCTAGCCAACCAACCAAGGGCATGACATTATTGACCTAACTTCTAGATAACTATGAAAGTAAGAAAATCCTTGTTAGTTTCACAACATAGAGGTAGTAGTGGCCAAAAAAATCATCACATGCCTTTTCTTCTCAAATCCTCAAGTGATCTAAGTATTGTTCCTCACATTGCTGCCACCAGCCACATCACAACCCATGCATTACATAGCAGTGGTTCCCTAAGTAGCTTTTGAAAGGTGAGAAGGATCGAAGCTTTCTTGGAAGAGCTATGGCAGGAGAGCAAGAGTAAAAAAGAGAGAGACACAAAACGGGAACTCCAACAGTCACAATGTGTGACTAGGCCTTCTTTTATTCAAATTGTCACTAAAAGAATAAAGAATAAAGTGATGGTGATGAGCACCCACCACCTGCAGTGTGCAGTGGTGGGTACTATCAATGTAGTAATACATAGGCAGCTAGGTAGAGGCACCTTTATAACCAAGACATAATGCATCGAGGGCTCAAATTTATCAGGGGAATGTTTGTCTATAGTAGATTGT
The DNA here is from genome assembly GCF_053477565.2 of Lygodium microphyllum. NCBI lineage: Eukaryota > Viridiplantae > Streptophyta > Polypodiopsida > Schizaeales > Lygodiaceae > Lygodium > Lygodium microphyllum. Next base: position 100,092,571 of record NC_141148.1, on the reverse strand, counting down.
CTCACTGCAAGCTCTGTTGCATGTCCAACATCCTGTCCAAAATCCTGGCCATGTGTACCAATTGCTGCTGCAGGATGTCCAACTGGTTGTGCAGGAGCATATGGCTCCTCTTGGAAATTAACCCTGCATATCTCTACCACCTTCTCAGGCTGCCTATGCATCTTATCTTTGTGGAAGACTACATCATGGTGGCTGCCGATGACTTTTGGCACCTGCGGATCCCAAAGGTGGTAACCCATGTCGCTTGCATCTCCATAGCCAAGGAAAATGCATACTCTTAGGATCCAACTTAGTACGCTTGTCCTTGGGCACATGGTAGTATGCCTCACATCCAAAGACATGTAGATGCACATAAGATGAAGGTTTCCCAGTCCATACCTCCTCTGCAACCTAGAAATCCAAACCATTGGAAGGTGATCTATTTATGATATGCATAGTTGTACTAATTGCCTCAGCCCAAAAGCTATGTGGTAGGTCTGCATGGCTAAGCATACTACGTACACACTCCTAGATGGTTCTATTCATCCACTTAGCCAAACCATTCTAGGGTGGGGTGGGGTATTGGGGGGGGAGGGGTCAACTGACGCTTAATACCCCTTTCATCACATAGTTGCTCAAAGACACATGACACATATTCTCCCCCATTGTTAGTCCTAAGGCACTTTAGCCTATTCCCAGTTTGGTTCTCAACCAATGCAAGCCATCTTTGAAACACATCCAAGATATTTGACTTAAGATTCATGGGACAAGCCTAGACTTTATGCAAAAAATCATCAATAAATGTCACAAAATACTTTGCACCACCCATAGATTGACATGGCATGGGCCCACAGACATCCAAATGTACCAATGCCAGAGGCTCACTCATGTGTGTCCTACCAGACTTCTTATGCGTATTCCTAGTCTATTTTCCATAAAGACAATGCTCACATGAATCAAAACATGCATAGTTAAGGGGCGGTAAGTACAGCAAAAACCAAAAGGCATTTTTGTTCCCTTCAAAGATATATAGCCCAAACGGGCATGCTAAAGAGATACATGTGGGATGGAACCCACTAACAAAACATGGTAAATAGATGACCCATCAACTACAAGAGGATAAAGGTTGCTAGCCTTGGCACCTCTAGCAAGCGCAAGTTTGCCATGCGTGATTTTCCAAACAGAATCCCCAAATGAAACATGAAACCCAGTATCATCAAGCGGCCTTGCAGACATGAGACTGCGTATAAGTGCATGTACATGATGTACATCCTGTAACAGAAAAGTACTGCAAGTAGAGAGCTACAATCGTACATCCCCAATGCCAACAATAGAAAGTGACCTATCATCACCCAAGGGAACTAAACCAAAGACAGTGCGGTAGGAGTGGAACCACTCACAACATGATGTAACATGAAATGAAGTACTAGAATCCAAAAGCCAACACTACGCATACATAGAGTGAACCTCAATTAACGGCGTAGCATCACAAGGACTAGGTGCAAGTATGTACTCCCCATCAGAGTCCTCAATCTGCTTGACATTTATTTCCTTGATTTTCACATTGAATTTCGCAGGTACCATACTGTGAGATCAGATGACTTTTCCTATACTTGTCTTTCCCCTTCTCTTTGTGCTTCTCATTGCACAACTCATGACATTGTGGGTGTATATGACCCTTCTTGCTGCAATGATGACATGTCACATTAGCATCTCTCCCATGAGACTTGCTGTGTGTGACTTACCACGTGACTTAGACCTAGACTTCTACGAGTCTCTGCCATGGCCATTCCCACAGTCATTCTTTCCATTACCATCTCTGCCTCTAACAATCAAAGCATGCAACACACGAGAGGCATCCAAGTTCTTACGGTTGATCTCTTCCTACAAAAGAGCACTCTCTACATCAGGCAAGTTCAAAGTAGTAGTAGGAGCGCATAAGGTAGTATGGAATACATCCCATGACTCACATAGAGTCCCAAGCAAAAACAATGGAGTAATCTCATCATTGAAGGTAATGCCCTGCAAAGTCAAGTTTTTGAGAATAGCATGGAATTGGCTCAAACAGCCAGTACATCTAACTTACTGGACTTTTCTTGTCATAGAGGTTCTTGATCTTATCCCAAAGTTGCCAAGCACTCTCTGCTTCCTCAACCACATTATAATGCACCTGTTCACTGAGAGACAAGATGAGGGTGGACTTGCATAACTCATCGAGCTCCATTCATTTGTCATCAATCATAGTTTCAGGTTGCTCTCCATGAAACCTTAATGGTCTTATCTATGATTTTTGCACCAATACTTGCCAAAATTGGCTCTTCCAATAGGCATAATTCATACCATCAAGCTTAGTGATGTTGAAGATAGCACTGTCAATGGAAGAAGATGCCATACTGATGAGACCTAAAATGGGCCGGTAGACCTCATGCTCTCAACAGACAACCCCACCACACGGTCTCGCGGACCAGGAGTGTTTGTCAAGGGATACACTATCCTAAACACTAATTATTGCGCGTTTATAGTCTGTAATCCAACGGAAGTTCCCTTTCTCGTCTCCTCAGAGGGAGATTATACATACATTGGCAATAAATGCCACGTATTACACACACAAGGGCACCCCACTAAACTGATTGTTGTGGCCCTACAACAGCTCTTCTACATCTTGGGGATTGGCCCCTCAATGCACTGTTTCCACACATAGACACATTCGAAATAAACACCCCTCTTAGTGCTAATATATTTAACATTCCAAGAATGCACTTATCCTCACTTATCCATCCCCTTTTGACCCACCGTCTAGACCTTCAACCGGGCTGCTCACTCTCTCTATGTGGGTCAAGTCCTAGAGAAACCAAGTGCTATACTCTAGGAGCTTGCAATTGATACCATTTAACGATGCTTAATGCAAATGTGTATATGATTAAGTGCTCAAACAATTGAAAAACAGCCTCGTGCATTGTGCAAATCCATTCTTTTCATGTTTCCATACACTAACACCTAATTGCTGCAATGAGAGAAGACACTGAGCCTTACACTCGTACTGTACTTCTCTTTATTTAACTTAACGTCATCCTATATGAATAATGCAAAAAATGCATCAGATTTTATATCATATTTCAACACTCAAAGTTCCCTCCTCCCCTACCATTTAGAGTTTTGCCTCGTTGCATAGGTAAAGAGGTCATTTCATGCGTATTTCACACGAAATAAGCAGTAAATACTCACAAAAAAATATAAATGGGGATAACCTAAGGCAAATCCTCATGCTTTGTCCTCATTATACACTCATAGACACATCCATAATTTTCCTCGTCCGTTCCCTATTTTTTTCTCTTTTAAAAAACATTTTTTCTTATTTCTTCTTATTTGTTATCAATAAAAATGGAAGAAAATTAGCATTATTTTAAAGTTGTGGCTCTTGAGTCTTTAAACAGCAAACATGTAGATTTTTATTGGTGTTTTGTTTCATGCTTTTCCAAATTTAAGCCCAAAAATCCCATTTTTACTTTAAAAACCATGCTTTTCGAGTTTTTTCCATTTATTTTCCACACTTTTAAGTGTATATTTTCTGAGTTTTATTATTATGAAAGACTAAAACCAGCAGCAAACAACATGTCCATCAATTTTCAGCCCATTTGAACATTGCTAACTTCATCAAATGCGAAAAAGGAGCCATTTTCTTTGTAAAAATGCCATTACCGTGTATTTTTCATTATTTCGGGTTTTGAAACTTGTTGTGGGTCTGCAAACTAGGCCCCGTTTGATGTTCAGCCTGCCTCCACACTGCCATCTTTAGCCCACCTTCGATTTGGAAGCAATCCGATACCACGCCGGACGAGCGTTCACCAACCGGGCTTCACTCTTCTTCACACACAGGATCGGCCCTTGCAGGAGAGAGAGGGAGGAGAGAGAAAGACTAAAAATCAGAATTTCATTCCCTTCATCATATTGCACATAGTTACCATCAAAATCTTGCCCTCTTTGCATGGATCAGGGATATTCCCTTCTCTCTCTACATGATTGAGTATCCAAGAGGCACATACATCCCCAAAAAATAGGGTGTCAATAAAAAAACGCCCCTCCCTGCATTACGACATGTTTTTGCATGTTTTTTTCATTTAGAGTTTCATTTTATTTCATTTATAAAATGTCCACTTTAAAAATAACCACTTTCACACTACTGTGGAAGGGTTTTCATCCTATTTGGGGGTGCAAACAGACTCCGATTCGCGATCCGATTATATGGCTGGCTTCGTGATGTCGAAATCTATAAACTTGGGCGTTGGCATGCACTCTTTGGCTCCCCGATCCAGTGTAGCTGCTTTACAATGCCAACCCTTGCGGGGATTAAATGGGGGGTCAAACGACCTCCGATCGACGAACGGAGACTTGCGTTGGATTCCTGACGTCGAAATGCATCTGCAAAAACTCTAGCTCGGCCATCCACCATCGTTTGTTTTTTTAATGAAAATTGGCTTTTTACTGCCTCTCAGTTACTTTTTGGCTCCAAAATCGGGCTCCATCGCTTCAAGAAGGGGTCCAAATTGGGTCCTAAATCCAACTCTCATTGGCGACCACGGGATAGGGCGACTCAGCCCATCGAATCCCATGAACTAATCTACACATAAGCACAACCATAAAGAGCATCAAGCTGATACAAAATAGATATACAACAAAACACAGCACAGCTCTCACCCTACCCCCTTGTCAAAACTAAGGCATGAAATCCATGAGGAGTAGGCCTAGCATAATTTGATAGAAAGTTGAAAGCTAGTCACTAACCAATTGCACCAACACAACCAAGCTAACAAGAACCATCAAAGAGGTTATCCTCAGTGGTGGTCTGAACTACCTACCGAACTAAGGACAACTCAACTAGGAGCTCCTACTAGGTGAGGACTCCTATAGCCGGATCAACAATTATTATCTTTTAGCACATTGGGTCTTTAGCCTCTTATTTTCCATACTGGGGCGTGTAAAAAGAAGGGAGCTGAGCGTAGTGACTCAAGGAGAGCAAGGCATCGGCCTTAGGTCATGTCTCGGTACCCAAGAACCTACCAAGCCCGCGCAAGGCGACACTTAATCCTTTTCTAATGCTCACTTTTATTGTCGCTCCAACCTTCTTTTATTCTTATTTTTCTACTAGAAGCCACCCCTAGGAAGACAAGGCATCGGCCCTGAGTTTTGTCTCGCCCCCAGGCACCTACCAGGCCTTCGCAAGGTGATAAACAATAGCTCAAAGATTTTTTTTTCTTTCTATTTCTATTTTTATAGGGGTTAGAACCCCTTTTTACACACCTCTGTATATTCATATATTGTCTTTCAGATATTTAAACACAATACTACTGAGTTTGGAAATCTCACAATTTCCATTTTTTAATACTAAAAAGATGGCACTGGATAACATGCCCATAAGTTTCTCAAAACCATATGATATGACCTATCATTGGAAAGTTCTTGAAAAATGGAATCTATTGAGCTATAGAGCGCTTGATTTGGAGTTATAGTGTTCAAGTTATGAAAAATCCAAAGATTTGACCACGTGTCCCAAACTTATGGAAAATTCCCATATTCCCCAATATGGTGTTTTTAGGGTTTTGTCTATTTCCATCAGTATTTTAGTAGGCTTCTCTAACTGCCTCACAACTAACAGTGATTCCTAGAACGGCTGCTTAGCAGGTCAGCAAACTCCCATCTAAAATAGGTCTCACAATGCCTGACAATGCCTTGCAGGAGGCAATGACTACTCAGACCTTCCCCAAACATACAGAGCCTAATCCTAGGACTTCATGCCTTGATTTTCGATACCCCAATAAGAAAAGAAATCCCCCACAAGTACACAAACACATATAGCATGAAAAGACAGGTACTCATAAATGAGAGATATCACCTAGATAGGGCCACAAGAAGCTTTAGCGTGACAAAAGGCTCCCTCCAAGCTCTACTTTGAATCTATCTAGCACAGGACTAAAACAAAAAACTATTAACTGCACCCGCACCAAACAAACGAATGGCCCTCTTGGCTAAAGAAATAACACATTGCATTGCAAACTAACTGGCCCTCTTGGCCTAAAATGGATAGTTCATTCTAATCCATGCAATATATGATCTCCTTGGCATATACAACACATCCTATCAAACTAATCAGGATACCAAGGATAGCATAAAATAGGAGGACTAGCCTCATGCTACTCATGTGAGTCAGCTAAAAGCTTGATCTATGCTCTTTGTAGATCCACTAGCCCAAGCCTTTCTACTGATATCTCAGTAATAATGGCCATCTCTTCTTGGGTACTATGAGCTGAATGAATGACATCATTAGGTTGATATATCTCATCCCCTTGGTCGTCATTCAAACGGATCGCTTGTCTCAACTTTCCAATAACTCCTCCTATAGGGAGAATCATGGATTTATGATCATTCAACTCTTCTCTAATTGGACCATTACATATGTCAATGATACGATCCAAACTAGATAGAGCTTCAAGCCTAGACCCATCACATAGATGCATCTCAGGGTGATGGTCCCTATTGTCAGATGTCGCATTATGGCTTTTAGTCGCATCCTCTTGGGAATCCATAAAAGCATGTCCACATGCAATTCCTGGCCCTTCATCTGACACACCAACAGTATTTTTAGGGGTTTTGGGCCTCCAAACCCATCTCATTTTCCTTTTCATATTCTTAGACTGCCTCATCTGCCCACATTGGTCCAATGGACTCACTGTGGATTTATCACCATTATTAGATGGCCTCACAACCTTATGGCTTCTATTTAGTACAGGTGGACCTTTGGCATGCCACATCTTCTCTACACGAGATGTCTTTACTTACCTTTGTCCACTCTGCAACAACTGCTTAGCCATAGGAACCACGGTTTTACTAAAAGGAATAGCATCTACTCGAAAGCATGATTCATCTATAAATTGGAAAGGTATCTCAAGAGCCTTACTAGGAGCACAACTAGAACCATTCATAGAACGCTCATCTAAGCTTGTAGACCTAATGGATCTATCAATTCCACTGTCACAACTATCTCTCATGGAAGTGTTCAAGCCGTGATGGGACTTACTGGGATTGGAATATTTTTATCCCCAAGGGGTATATTATCCCTACTATTGCCATTTTTTTCTTGGAGATTTTGGCTACCAAGGTTCCTCTCATAGGCTGCCTTGGTATCAACAAGTGAGTTGTCTCCTTGTAGAAATGGTTGGAAGCTAGGATGCACTTGTATTGAGCGGGAAAAATCCAAAAGTTTTCCCAACATCTCTGAATATGTCCCTCATAATCAATGGTATGCATCTTTGCTTCCCTTAACGACTTAGGATTCCGCAATCCCACTTGGATTTGCATGTTAATCTCTAAGCCACTCAAAAAGAGACCATATAGCACATCACCTGGCAATCTAGTAGCTCTTCTTGGCCAAAGCCTCAGAATATCATCAAAGGCTCTAGCGGATTCTTTAACAGAAGGATAGGACTCTTGCCTAATCTGCATCAGTTACCCTAAAACTTAAGTCATAGGCACCTTCTTTTCGTATTCATCTAAAAATCGATCACTCAACTCCTCAAAGGATTTAATAGACCCCCTTGGGAGGCTCTAATACCATTTTCTAGCCTCTCCCTTTAGGGTACTTGAGAATACGAGCATCCGATGAATATCATTGAACCCACATGCAAGGCAAGTTAGGTCGTATTCTCATAAATGCACCATCAGATCCTCTTTAACCTATTGGGAGATCCCTATAAGAAGGAGGGCATTTAGTCCTCTTTCTTGGGATCAACACTGGCCCATTAAAATCCTCATATTCATGACCTAACTTTAGTGTTTTGGGGTCTCCAACCTCTTCCATTTTAACCTTTACTGGTGTAGGGAGGTTAATATTATCCTTAATGTCCCTTTCTGCCAACTCATAAAGTGGTCTAGGGAGACCTATAGCTCTTAGCATGTCATTCCGATCCTTTCTTAGAGAATCTTTCATATCTTGCCCCTTCCTAGGCAGTTCCATGATGGCTTTATCTAGGATCTTTTTCCGCTCATCCAAAGCAAACTTATCCTTAGCACTTAGGACATGGGGACCATGACTTTTAAGCAACGGTTTTCCCTTTACATCTAGGGCTTCTAACATCCTTGTGATACTTAAAATTTTGGCACGATGCCCCACTACATGGGATGTTTTAGCCATAACTACACTCCACTGTGTGTTGAGTTTTTCCCATGGCACTACGGCTTTAGCATAATCACTTGTTGATGCTATAACCGCCATAGCTTCCAAATACTTATTCCATGCCCTCTAGGTTGATGGATGGTTATACATGATTTCTCTTGGGTAGAGACCACACCAAGGAAAATCTCGGCCCATGCCATTGCATTAGAGGATGGGGTAACCACTAACTGGTTACTCCTCTCATCACCTAAATTCTCTTCTATAGAGGACTCATGCTCTACATAGCTAACTAAGTCCATCAGTAAGTTTTGTATAGGGAAAGCCAAGGTTTTCCATCCTTGAATAAACCCCATTTTATGGTTAGCTTAGCATACTCCTAATGGAAATTATAAACTTAGGTCCCTTTACAGCCTAGATTCGGAGACTGCCACTTATAGGCAGCTCTTGGTAGACGCACTGCTAATGGGACCTAAAATGGGCCGACACTGGGTAAGGCACTAGCCGGACCTCATGCTCTCAACAGACAACCCCACCACATGGCCTCGCGGACCAGGAGCGCCTGTCAAGGGATACACTATCCTAAACACTAATTATTGCGCATTTATAGTCTGTAATCCAATGGATGTTTCCTATACATACATCGAAAATAAATGCCACGTATTACACATACAAGGGCACCCCACTGAGACTGATTGCCGTGGCCCTATTGCAGCTCTCCTACATCTTGGGGATTGGCCCCTCGATGGCTGCTTCTACACATAGACACATTCGAAACAAACTCCCCTCTTAGTGCCAATATATTTAACGTTCCAAGAATGCACTTATCCTCACTTATCCATCCCCTTTTGACCCACCGTCCTAGACCTACAGTCGGGTTGCTCACTCTCAGTACGTGGGTCAAGTCCTAGAGAAATGTGCATTCAGGAGCTTGTAATTGATACCATTTAACGATGCTTAATGCAAATGTGTATATGATTAAGTGCTCAAACAATTGAAAAATGGCCTCGTACATTGTGCAAATCCATTCTTTTCATGTTTCCATATACTAACGCCTAATTGCTGCAATGAGAGAAGATATCGAGCCTTATACTCATGCTGTACTTCCCTTTATTTAACTTAACGTCATCCTATATGAATAATGTAGAAAATGCATCAAATTTTATATTATATTTCAACACTCAAACTTCCCTCCTCCCTCACCGTTTAGAGTTTTACCTCGTTGCATAGGTAAAGGGGTGATTTCATGTGTATTTCGCACGAAATAATCAATAAATACTCACAAAAACACATAAATGGGGATAACTTGAGACAAAACCTCATGCTTTATCCTCATTTTACACTCACTTACACATCCATAATTTTTCATAATTTTCCTCATCCGTTCCCTATTTTTCCCCCCTTTAAAAAGAAAAAATTCCATTTTTTCTTATTTATTATCAATAAAATGGAAGAAAATTAGCATTATTTCAGAGTTGTAGCTCTTCAGTCTTTAAACGGCAAACATGTAGATTTTATTGGTGTTTTGTTTCATGCTTTTTCGATTTTAAGCCCAAAAACCCCATTTTTTACTCTAAAAACCATGCTTTTCAGGTTTTTTCCATTTATTTTCCACACTTTAAGTGTATATTTTTTGAGTTTTATTATTATGAAAGACTAAAACCAGCAGCAAACAACATGTCCATTAATTTTCAGCCCATTTGAACATTGCTAACTTCATCAAATGCGAAAAAGGAGCCATTTTCTTTGTAAAAATACCATTACCGTGTATTTTTCATTATTTCGGGTTTTGAAACTTGTTGTGGGTCTGCAAACTAGGCCTTGTTTGATGCTCAGCCCACCTCCACACTGCCATCTTTAGCCCACCTTTGATTTGGAAGCAATCCGATACCACGCCGTTCACCAACCGAGCTTCACTCTTCTTCACACGCAGGATCGGCCCTTGCAGGAGAGAGAGGGAGGAGTGAGAAATACTAAAAATCAGAATTTCATTCCCTTCATCATATTGCACGTGGTTATCATCAAAATCTTGCCTTCTCTGCATGGATCAGGGATCTTCCCTTCTCTCTCTACATGATTGAGTATCCAAGAGGCACATACATCCCCAAAAAATGGGGCGTCAATCAAAAAACACCCCTCCCTGCATCATGACATGTTTTTGCATGTTTTTTTCATTTAGAATTTCATTTTATTTCATTTATAAAACATCCACTTTAAAAAAAGCACTTTCACACTACTATGGAAGGGTTTTCAGCCTGTTTGGGGATGCAAATAGACTTCGATTCGCGATCCGATTGGACGGCTGGCTTCGTGACGCCGAAATCTATAAACTTGGGTGTTGGCATGCACTCTTTGGCTCTCAGATCCAGTAGCTGCTTTACAATGCCAACCCTTGCGGGGATTAAATGGGGGGTCAAACAACCTCCGATCGACAAACCGAGACTTGCGTTGGATTCCTGACGTCGAAATGCATCTAGGAAAACTCTAGCTCGGCCATCCACCAGCGTTTGATTTTTCATGAAAATTGGCTCTTTACCGCCTCTCAGACACTTTTTGGCTCCAAAACCAGGCTCCATTGCTTCAAGAATGGTGGGTCCTAATCGGGTCTCAAACCCAGCTCTCACATACTACAAGCTAAAATAGTGTAGACAGTTCAAAACTGCTTGTTGTAAAGTGTTGTAAATAGCCAAAATACCACCAAAATGAAGGCAAAATGACCAGAACTGATAGCTAATGATTCTACCCACCAAGTACCATAAAAAATACATAAATCAAGATGATTCAACATGAAAAATACAGCATAGTCCATGCATAACTACTTTTAATAAATTACAATTAGGTACAATGAGAGCAAACTATAAGCAAAATGAATACACCAAGTCAACCATTGAATGTCAAAGCATAACCAGTATCAAGTGGGCATAAATACACATGTGACAGTCATATAGACATTGAGTAAACACCCAAGCATGTCAAATGAATCCATCAGTAAGCCGGCACACCCCCTGTGTAATAGGGCAAAGTGTACATAACACTAGCAAGACCTGACACAAATAGGTGTATTGTAATGTAGGAATTTTAAGGCTTGCTAGGGTTAGGCTAGGGTTACCTATGAATAGGGGAGCAACCATTTGGGATCATGCTATTTTGGAACAAGAAGTTTGGTTTGTTTCTCCCCTTGTAACCATTTCATTTCATAGTGAGGGCTGAAATGATGAACGGGTTGCCTCTTACCCATCCAACCTCCAATCCTCACTAAGAGAACTAAAGAGGGGCACCACCTAGCCAAAGGGAGGATGGGCTAGGGCATCCCTTTTCTCAAAGAGAATCAAGAGAACCAAGACATAAATTTACAAGAGCGAATATATGTACTAGACACCATATTGGAATATAAGAGAGAGAGATGAGAGGAGAGAGAGAGACAAGAGGAGAAGAGGTGGAGGAAGCTTGCCATTATGCTACATGGAATGAGAAGATGATAAGAGAGGGAGATAATAGGAGAAGAGGTAGAGGAAGCTTGCCATTATACTACATAATAAAAGAACTTACTCATAGCTTACCTCAAAGAGATGAGGATATTCTAGAGTGCTCTCATGGACTTGTCATTGTTCTCCTCCCCCCTCTTCATTCTCCATGGGCTCTTTATATAGCCTCCATGAGGGATTAGATTAAGCTAATCTTCTTGATTAACATAATCCTAGATGATATATGGCATCTTTGAAAATATGGAAAATAGTGGATGGGACAAGTCCCCACCTTGGTCATCATGCAAGAAGCCAAGGGTGGTGGTAGACAAAATAGAGAAATGGAGCTAGATTACAAGAGGTGGGTGCCCAAAGCACATTATTATAATATATTTACAAGAAGGATAGAGTGGAAAGTTGGTGTGGTGAAAGAGAGAAGAAAATTGCATGTAGCTAGCAGTCTGCGCCTTCGTAACTTCAAATCCGTGAGGAATTTGAAAAAATTTTCTTCTACAACTTTGTAGACCAGCTTGAAACCGATCGGACATTGAGGGAATTTTCTTGAAATTCATTTTTCCTTGGGAGTTATTGAGATTATAAAAAACAACTTCCAAAAGCTGCTTTGACTTTAGTCCTCCATATATATATAAATACATATAAGCATGTGATAGAAGGGGTCCATGCTTGTAAGCTTTTGTGTAAGATCCAAATGACATCATGATGTGGATATTGACTTGTGTGCTAGTGTGAGGTGTCCTCTAATGATGGTGATAGATTCCAAATCTTAGTGATGCAAGCGGAGCCCATGTGTATTTGGAGGCTAGTCCTTTGAAAAATCTATGCATTCACTCAACTCCTAGGTGTAATCCATTTTCATCTTCATTAAGAGTTAAACATCCCTTTTACCCTTTACATTGACATGCCTCCTAAGAACTTGTTCCCCCCATTTGCTAGAGTTATCATAATTGAGAAGCAATGTAGCATACCTAGTGCTTGAAGAGTAAACCCAAAGTGATATGGTAAGCTCTTGATAGGGGCTTTGGCCAAATTTTGTGGTAATAATCCGGGTTGTAGAAAACCCGGATCAATAGTTAATGACAGTTCTAGCTATGGTTTCTTGCCAATTTCTTGTCCATTTCTTGTCAATTTCATGTTCACAGGCTAGAATTAGGCTAAATTAGTTTAGGTTAAGAATCCTTTCATTAAATTGGTATCAAAGCCTTGCTTTGATCCAAGGCAGGATTTAATTCCATCATTTTCATGATTATGATCTAGCTGGGGAGGTCATTTTCATGGAAGATTTGGTTACAAGCATCATTTCAGTGTAACTGGAGTTGAAGACATAGTTACATGGTTTAGTTTCTTCTTGAAAATAACTAGTTTGGCTTCATTACTTCAAACCGTGGTTATTTTAGTGCTTCTTGATAGAGACATGGTGGCAAGATGGAGGTTCATGGCTACTTTGGCAAGTTGTCATCAAATTTTACCCCATTTTGAAGGCACATGGACCAGAGAAGGGCTAGACATGACTGGAGGACACTTAAACCTTGGTTATTTTTGAGAGAGGCAAGGTTAATTTTGGAAATAGTCATTCTCTCTGCTCTCCCCAAGCTTTTCTTGCAAGATCCATGGCTTCTTATGCTTCTATCTCTCTCCCTTGACATTGATATATCAAATGGTGGCCAAAGCTCAATTCGCCATTGACTAAGCATCATATAGAGTAGCATAATATAGCCATTGGCTCATTTTGGTTTCGTATTATAGGAGTATGTCAACACGCGAGTTGCACCAAAAATGCAGGGGTCTGTACTGTCACAAAAATTTGGAGCTATTGAGCTCCTAGCTACTTAGTCAATCCTATACAAAGTCAAATACATGGGATCTCTCAAGCATAGAATGGATTTTCAACCATTTTGGAGCTTTCTTCTCATGAAAACCCTAATTCATGATAGTCAATTACAGCAGCAAGTAAATTTCACTTTTTTTTATTAAATCTATGGGCCTTTTGGTCTTTGACAACTCCTGAAGGATCTTCATTACTATGGCAACCATCTTTGATCAAGATTGAGGCAACTTTGAAGGATTTGGAGTTCTTCTTCTTCATTGAAGGGTGTGGATAGCATAGGCATTGGAAAGCTCTTCAATGTTAGGGTTCTTTTTCAAAATTTGAAGTATTCTTTGCTCATGAAGATCCCTGGGAATGACCCTTACTCTTTGCATCAAATAATGGACCAAGATTGAAGGCATTTCCTTTCTTTCAAGCTCTTACAAGTTGAGCTATGGAAGTTTCATGGACAATAGCTTATATCTTCAAATTCATTTGAAGACTTGGTTTATTTGGCATCAATGATGGCTTCTCTCATCAGTTTACAGGGGTTACAAGCATCATTGCTTTACTTTCTTCATCATTGAAGAGACTGGAGTAATAGACATCAGGGTATGATGGAATTTCTTCAAAATCTTGGTTATACCTTGGCCATTTGAAGGGGCTTCTTTTCCATTTTAGTCCAAGGACTATCAATGAAACTTCTACAACCATTCTTGGGTAAAGATCCAAGCATATCATAGGGATTTCAAGCATTCTATCTCTCTTGAATGTCTTGAATCAGTAGGGCAACATTAAATTCCACTTGAATCTTCTTCAAATCATGGGGATTTCAGCTTAAGACTCTTCAAGGGCTCATTATTTACTTCACCTATTCAAGCTCAGCAATGGTTAGTATTCTAACTCAATGATTCAAGCATAGCAAGAAGATATGGAGTCTTCCTACACTCTTGATCAATGGGAGCAACAAGCGACTACAAAGGATTGATGAAATCTTACCCATAAGTGATCTAATTCAAAGGGATTTTGGTTTATTTGAGTTCTTTTCATTGGGTTCTACTTCAGCTTCAAAAATATCCATTGACATTGGATCATTTCATGAATATATTAAGCCTCAAACTTGCTATGAGTCATGGGTAGCATATAGAGTTTCAAGCCTACTAAGATTTTGAATTCTTAGCATCTTGATAATTTTCTAAAGATGAAATTTGTCAGTGGATTGGGTTCAATAATACAAGCATCAAACATTGATGGTTGGATGTCTTCTACAATCATTATTGGCAAGCATTCTAGCAAGTATTCTTGTAGCATGATTGTATGACAAGAATGGGCAAAGCATTTGGACTTCTTTCTTCTTCAAACATCAGTGAATGATGTATGCACATGGTTTAACATCTTAGCATTGGAAAGTGAAAGAAGAATGTATTTCAATGTAATGTACCATGGAATGCTATATGAAGATCATGATGTAATGCTTTGGGTTTGGCATTGGATTGGAGGAAGAATGCCTTTGAACCATGCATGCAATGAAGTTTTGGGTTGGCAGTGAATTATGCCTACAGCTTTGCAAAGGACTTGGTGTTGGTACTTATGCATTTAATGCAGGTCATTTGATGCCTAAGTGACTCTACCAAATTTCTATTATGTTGATCTAAGCTTTGGAGTTGGTATGAAGTTGATGTTTGGTCAAAATAGGGCATAAATAGGGTAAAACAGGGTGCTGTCTACTGTGGACAGGATTAAAGAATCATTTCTAGAATGGGATATTGGTATACCAAAATTAAAACCAGGATTCCTAATTGAAGCTAGACATTGTGGGCTTCGATTAGAGCTATCAAGCACCTCGATTGGATCCATATTACTCAAGTTATGGCCAAAACAGTGCATAGGGGTAACAGGGACAGCATGGTTACAATGGAAAGTTTGGTCAAAGATGTCACAGAAATGAATATAAAAGTTGAAGAGCTTGTGTCTTTTGTTGATAGGTGCATGGAACAAGCGCGTAGAGTTCAGCAAAATGTTTATGCATATGGTATTTCTCATGAAAAAGAGAATGGCACTGATGTGTATGGAAGTGTTTCCTATGATACTCCAATCTATGGATATGATGGTTGTGGACCTTATGCCTCTTCTTCTTTAAACAGACAGAGTTTTATGAGTTCTTTTGGACATTATGGATGTCATGTTTCATGCCAAGATGGTCAAAGTCATCCACTTCCAAATGGATTTGAGCATCAACAAAATGGTTATGTCTATGATAGATTCGTTCATGAGAACCACGTATGCAATCCTCCTTGTCAAGTCAATGGTTATTGTGGTTCTTTTGAGAATAGAAATGATGCTTATATGGACTCTTATGCTTATGATCATCAACATGATGCATATGAGTAGCAGCAAGGTTATTTTGGTGGGTCTTATTTGCATGATGGATATGCTTCTTCTTTGGAACCTCATCCAAATGATGTTGGGCAGCACACTTATAACCATACCTATGAGAATGCATATGCTTATGGGCAGCATAGCAATGTCAAATGCAATTGTCATGAATACTTTCAAGAGCAATCTTATGGGAATGAGCATCATACATCTTATTTCCAGCCACATTTAGTTGACCATGGATAGCATGAACCATGTAATGCAGGAAATCATTATGATCAGCCTATGGTAACTAATGCAAGATTGTATACCATGCAAACTGAAGGAGGTTACAGCATAGATGAAAATGAGGAAGCTAATGAAGAAGAAAAAACTCAAGAAGAGGATGTCAATGAAGAAGATGTGGAAGAGGACCAAGCTGAAGAACAAGAAGACCAAGAGCAAGAATTTCAGCATGAAGATAGTCAAGAAGATGAAGATCAAAGTGAAGAAGAGTGTTTAATAGACAATGAAGAGCATGAGGATGCAGAGATATGTGATAATGGTTTACAAAGAGAGTTATTTGTAGAAATGGATGAGAATGTATACTCATATGATGATGATCTACTTGAGGATACTTATGATGATGAGATACATCAGCCTATAGTTGATCATGCTCTTTTTGATTCTCATGAATATGATCATGGTGCTGACATGTCATATGATTTGGATGCCTCATTTTCCTATGATCCTAGTATTCATGGTGGTAATCATGAATTCTTGGGTGGTTTCCCATTTGACTCGGGAGGTATAGCTAATATGC
The DNA here is from genome assembly GCF_053477565.2 of Lygodium microphyllum. Lineage (NCBI taxonomy): Eukaryota > Viridiplantae > Streptophyta > Polypodiopsida > Schizaeales > Lygodiaceae > Lygodium > Lygodium microphyllum. The sequence goes on along the minus strand of NC_141148.1, from coordinate 100,075,961 downwards.
ATGATTCTTGGACAGGTACCCATGCTTGTGACTATTATTTTGAGGAATTTCCTTTTGATCCCGAGGGTACTTGATATATTTATTTGGAGTATTGCATACAAGGTAGTAACTCATAAATGGGTGCTGCAGTTTTAATGATTTTCCTATGGTTACTACATATGGAAAAGTGCATTCCAAAGACAAGGCAGCTTGCAGTCCAAAATTTCTGTCATAAAATAAATTGACTTATCTCAATCAATTTGCAAGCTTTATGATTAGGAAAGGTACTATATGATTTCTACTTCATTATGACATCTCATATGCTGAAAACCGACCTGTATTTCAAAAGTTATGACCATTCTCCTAAAATAGCCTTGTTTGGACAGTTTTTAGTAGTTTACAACCATTACCTTCATTGTAATTCTTTCTATATTCCCAAGCTTTGAGGACAAAGCTTTTTTGGGAAGGGATGGTGATGGAACCTAAAATGGGCCGGCACTGGCTAAGGCACTAGCCGGACCTCATGCCCTCAACAGACAACCCCACCACACGTCTTCGCGGGCCAGGAGCGTCTGTTGAGGGATACACTATCCTAAACACTAATCACTGCGTGTTTATAGTCTGTAATCCAACAAATGTTTCCTTTCCCTGTCTCCTCAGAGGGAGAGTATACATATATCAGTAATAAATGCCACATGTCACACACACAAGGGCACCCCACCGGCTGATTGCTGTGGCCCTACTGCAGCTCTCCTACATCTTGGGGATTGGCCCCTCGATGTGCTGCTTCCACATATAGACACATTCGAAACAAACTCCCCTCTTAGTGTCAATATATTTATCATTTCAAGAATGCACTTATCCATCCCCTTTGACCTGTCGTCTAGACCTACAGCGGGGTTGCTCACTCTCTCTACGTTGCTCAAGTCCTAAAGAAACCAAGTGCTATGCATCCAGGAGCTTGTAATTGATACCATTTCACGATGCTTGATGCAAATGTGTATATGATTAAGTGCTCAAACAATTGAAAAATAGCCTCGTGCATTGTGCAAATCCATTATTTTCATGCTTCCATGCACTAACGCATAATTACTGAAATGAGAGAAAACACCGAGCCTTACACTCGTGCTATACTTCCCTTTATTTAACTTAACGTCATCCTATATGAATAATGCAACAAATACATCAGATTTTATAACATATTTCAATGCTCAAACTCCCCTCTCTCCCTACTGTTTAGAGTTTTGCTTGTAGTGATAGGTGAAATGATAATTTCATGTGTATTTCGCACGAAATAGATAGTAAATACTCACAAAAATACATAAATGGGGATAACTTGAGGCAAACCCTCATGCTTTATTCTCAGTACATACTCACAGACACATCCATAATTTTCCTCGTCCATTCCCTGTTTTTCCTCTTTTAAAGAGCATTTTTTCCTATTTTTACTTATTTTTCCTTATTTATTATCAATAAAAATAGAAAAAATTTAACATTATTTCAGAGTTGTGGCTCTTGAGTCTTTAAACAACAAACATGTAGATTTTATTGGTGTTTTGTTTCATGTTTTTTTTATTTTAAGCCAAAAAATCCCATTTTTACTCTAAAAACCATGCTTTTCGGGTTTTTTCCATTTATTTCCTACACTTTAAGTGTATATTTTCTAATTTTTTTATTATGAAAGACTAAAACCAACAGCAAACAACATGTCCATCAATTTTCAGCCCATATAAACATTGCTAACCTCATCAAATATGAAAAAAGAGCAATTTTCTTTGTAAAAATGTCATTACAGTGTATTTCTCATTATTTTGAGTTTTGAAACTTGTTGCGGGTTTGCAAATTAGGGCCCGTTTGTTGCTTAGTTCACCTCCACGCTGCCATCTTCAGCCCACCTTTGGTTTGGAAGCAATCCGGTACCATGCGGGACGAACCCGACTTCATTCTTCTTCACACGCAGGAACAACCCCTTGCAGGAGAGAGAGGGAGGAGAGAGAAATACTGAAATCTGATCTCTTGAACTAGGCAGCCATTTGAGGAGTGGACTGGAGCGATAGAGGGGAAGATCAAGAGTATCTCAGGCATGTAATCCGTTGGGGGGGGTTGTTTGCAGCCCCCATATTCCATTTCTTGCCTAAGAATGATGGCGCCCTCCTCCTTCTTGGCGTGAAAAATCAGGCACCTTCTTCTTCCCTCAAAAAAACGTTTTTTTGATTGGGCCCCCTTTAGGGAGCCCCCAAGGTCATGCCCTTTGGCATCCCTTAAGTCCCATTTCCACTTGACTTTAGTCTTGACCTCCCCGGGCACTCCCCCTTTCGTGCCCGGTGTCCGAATTACGATCCGAAAATTTTTGGACATTCATCTTGAACTCCTCCACTGTCGGGAATCTCCCAGGGTCTCATCTGATATGCCAAAAAATTATGAAAATTCACCAATTTTTGTCAAGTGGGTCTTTAAAGCCATTCCCGGGCATTGCCACTTAAAATCGTACTGATTGCTACCGTCGCCTTCGACCAAGTCTATTTTTCCCTTGAAATTCGTAATTTTTGACTATTTTTAAGAACTTCTCAGTATCAAAAATCATCTATCATTGGCGACCACGGGATAGGGCGACTCAGCCTGTCGAATCCCACGAACAAATCTGCACATAAACACAACCACAAAGAGCATCAAGATGATACAAAAAAGATACATAATAAAAACACAACACAGCTCTCACCCTACCCCCTTGTCAAAACCAAGGCATGAAATCCACGAGGAGTAGGCCTAGCATAATCTAACAGAAAATTGAAAGTGAGTCACTAACCAACTGCTCCAACGCAATCAAGCTAAAAAGATCTATCAAAGAGGTCATCCTAAGTGGTGGTCTGAGCTACCTACCTAACTAAGGACAACTCAATTAGGAGCTCCTACTAGGCGAGGACTCCCATAGCTTGATCAACAAATATTGTCATTTAACACATTGGGTCTTTAGCCTCTTATTTTCCATACTCGGGCGTGTAAAAAGGAGGGAGCTGAGCATAGTGACCCAAGGAGAACAATGCATCGACCTCAGGTCCTGTCTCGGTACCCAAGAACCTACCAAGCCCACGCAAGGCGTCACTTAATCCTTTTCTAACGCTCACTTTTATTTTCACTCCAACCTTTTTATATTCTTTGTTTTTCAGGTAGATGCCACCCTAGGAAAATAAGGCATCGGCCCCGGGTTTGACTCGTCCCTAGGAACCTACCAGGCCTTTGCAAGGCAATAAACAACAGCTCAATGATTTTTCTTTCTTTTCATTTCTATCTTTATAGGGGTTAGAACCCCTTTTTACACACCTCCATACAGTCATATATTGTCTTTCAGATATTTAGAGTTTTGTCTCTTTCCATCATTATTTTAGTAGGCTTCTCTAACTGCCTCACAACTAACAGGAACTCCGGGCCGCCTAGCAGGTCAACAAAACAGGGTCACTAGAATTCCCATCTAAAACAGGTCTTTCAATGCCTGACAATGCCTTGTAGGAGGCAATGACTAATCAGACCTCCCATACAAAGTCTAATCCTGGGACTTCATGCCTCGAGTGCTAGTCTGCAACAAACAAAAGAAAGCAACCCTTACATGTGCCTATATCATTAATTTCGTAAGGGAAAAGACTCAGAAAGGAAACGAAACCACTTGGAATGGCCACAAGAAGCTCCTTCGCAGCAAATACTTCCTCCAGTGACTTCGTCAACCTATATGATGCAATCACTACAACAAGAAACCATTAACTGTACCCACACCAAACAAACGAATGGCCCTCTTGGCCTAAAGAAATAGCACATTACACTACAAACTAACTGGCCCCATTGGCCTAAGGAAATAGATCATTAAAACCTGAAAAAAACTGGCCCTCTTGCCCTAAAGAAATCAAGCAAATCTGCTCATATAGATCCCTCCTTGGAAGAAGGCAGATATACAAACACACGCTCCACTCCAAGGGGGAAAGACAGGGCGCTCAGCCCTAAACTGAATGTATCAAGTTATGACCCATTCCTCCTACATATACAGCAAGAGGCATACGCATAACATGTCGTCAAATTAACCTATAGGTCCAAGATAATAGTGGTAGATGGGTCTTGGCTACTCTTCTCATTACCCATATCAACCATTGCCTACTATATAACGCGTGGTTTGATAACATTTTCCACAAGAGATTAGGTCGCGTCTCATCATCAATAACAACATCCGGACTAGGACCACAGTTGAAAAAGAGATCCTCCTCATAAGAAAAATTGGTTAATGAATCCACAAATTGATTCCAATAAGTGGAATGAGCTGAACAGATATGCTCTCAAATTCATCAAGTAGGGTTATAGCAGTTCAATGATACATACGAAGGAGAGGATTCTGGACTGTATATGTCCTATTAAGTTGATTTAAGATCAGCTGGGAATCCCCTTTTACTAACAACCACCTAATGCCACCTTTCTTGGCAATACTCAATCCCATAACCAGGGATTTATACTCTACCATGTTGTTAGTGAATCCCACCCCGAGATAAGCATATAATTTTATTGTAACTCTATGTCGGGGATCTCGGATAACTACTTTGTTGAGATGACAAGCTCAACACATGCGGACATTGATGATGGACCGCCTAGTTAGATGGGTCCACACGTCTACACTTAGCATGTCGGTGGTCATTATAACTCTCACATGGCAACCGACTCATTACTTATTATATTCAGGTTGTTACACCTGTTTACAGTTGGCATAGTTATAGCGCCAGTCGACTAGTATAGTCGGTTATACATTGTTTGACTTAGTAGGCCACTTTTCTTTATGTTGTATCTTATCTATACTTTGTGTACATTGTAAAGTGTGTGGAAGAAGAAGAAGAAACCAACAAGAAAACGTTTTTGGCCTCCATCTCTCTTCTTGTCTCTTGATTGAGCTTCTCCTTGTGCATTATGTGTGTGTTCGGCGCAATATCTTGAGCAAGTCCCCCCACCACGCAATTCTTGACATGGTATTAGAGCAATGCCACTGCGAGAGGCTGATTTTGAAGGTTGAAGTGAAGGAGAAGAAGCAAGGTTTGAGCAAGCAAGCCATGGGTAAGAAGCTCTCCCATCCTTCCACTCTCTCTCTTAGATAGTGCCTGTGGAGGCATCGAAAGCAAGGTCAAGTAAAAAATCTCAGATTGCAATGAGATTTGGTGTGTGGAAAGAGCATTGTGTATTCTGCAAATAGGACCTTTAGGGCTTTTCCCCAGTTTTTTTGGGCGTCTGAGGCTGTTTCTTCTTGTGCATTATGTGTGTGTTCGGCGCAGCATCTTGAGCAAGTCCCCCCACCATGCGATTCTTGACATGGTATTAGAGCAATGCCACTGAGAGAGGCTGATTTCGAAGGCTGAAGTGAAGGAGAAGAAGCAAGGTTCGAGCAAGCAAGCCACAAGTAAGAAGCTCTCCCATCCTTCCACTCTCTCTCTTGGATAGTGCCTATGGAGGCATCAAAAGCAGGGCCGAGCAAAAAATCTCAGATTGCAGTGAGATTTGGTGTATGCGAAGAGTATTGTGTATTCTGCAAATAGGCCCTTTAGGGCTTTCCCCCAGTTTTTTTGGGCATCTGAGGCCGTTTTAGGCCCCATTTTAGAGCCGCAAGGTTGCGGACATCAGTTTCAGGGTACATTGTGATTTCGGCTGTTTTGACCGAAAGTGGATGCGCAGGTTATAGATTGTGAATTTGTAATTCTTGAGGTGTTTGCAGGGAGCAAACATAAGATTTATTTGTAAACAGGTTGCAGATTGCATGTATTGTTGAGCAGACAGTAAAAAAGGCTGTCTCGTATATTGTTGTGCACTACAGCTCGAGGGTTGTAGAAGATTTGCTTGTTATTTGGTATTAGTTTTGTGATAATAGTAGAGAACTGTGGAAGCCCCATCATTGATAAGCTTGACAAGAACAACTACCCTTCATGGAAGTTCCATTTCACGAACTTCCTTATTGGAAAAGGCCTCTACGAGTTTGTTTTAGGTGAAGAAAAGGAGCCAGAGGTGAGTGATCCTCCAACTACAGAAGAGACAAAGGCATGGAAGTAATGGAATGCAAAAGATAAAAAGGTCATGTATTGGCTGTCTGTAGTAATTGACAATAATATGCTGGGACATATTAGAAATGCAGAGAACTCATATGCAGCTTGGACCATACTTGAAAGTATGTTTTCTGTAAATACAAAGGCACGAAATATTCAACTTAAGCAAGAGTTGAATACATTGAAGAAAGGGAAGATGTCTATCAATGAGTATGCAAGTACTGAAGGTAAGGAGCAGTGCAAATGCCTTGGCAGTGATTGATGCAATGCCCGATGATGATGATTTGGTATCGTCTATCTTGGGTGGACTTAACAATGAAAAGGCTTGGAAGTCTTTTGTAACTTCCGTATATGTCAGAAAGCCATTTCCAGATTTCGATGAGTTGGTCTCCCTTATGATCACTGAAGAGATCAACATGCAGAGTGAGACATCTGAAAAAAGTGGTGAATAGGTCCAAGCTTTCTACTCCAGTTCAGGAAGGGGACGTGGCAGGTTCTCCTCAAGAGGCCGTGGTACAGGACATGGTAGTGACAACCAACAAAATAGATTGAATCAGCAATTTGGCGATATGCACGTTTCAGGAGGTTGTGGTAACTTTAGAGGAAGGAGGAGCTTTAGAGGAAAAGGTGGATGGCAGAACAGAGGTTCTAACAACTCTGGTATTGTGTGTCACTACTGTGGCAAAACAAGTCATATTGCAGCCCAATGTTATGCTAAGAAAGATGATATTCGCAGTGATAAGTTGCAGCAAGCAAACTATGCATCGTCTTCACGAAAGAATGAAGACAAAAATGAACATTTGTTTGTTATGCAACATATGCTGAATGCTGTTACAGGAAAGGGAACACATAATGATGTTTGGTATATTGATTCAGGTGCATCCAATCATATGACCATCCATGCAGAATGGTTTGGAGAGATGCAAGATTTGCAAAATGCAGGTTATGTGCAGACGGGTGATGATTCATACCACCCAATTTCACACATTGGAAAAGTTCCCTTATCCTTGCATGATGGTAAGTCAAAGAGTCTTTCAGATGTATTACATGTGCCATCTATTACAAAGAACTTGGTGTCAGTCGGTCAAATGGTAGAGCAAGGGCTGCAAGTTAGATTTAATGCAAAGGGCTGCTTTGTAGAAGACTTTAATGACAAGTGTAGGTTGGTAGCAAAGGGAAGTAGAGTTGGATGTATGTTTACTCTGGATATTGGAATTCCTACTATGAATGCTACTATGTATGCTAAAGGAAAAGGTGTTGTTGCAAATATTGAAATTTGGCATAAACGCATTGGACATGCAAATGTACAAAGGCTGAAATTAATGTAGTCCAAAGGGTTGATTACAGGTTTGCCTACATTTAGAGTTGCAGAATTTCATAAGGTATGCGAAGCATGTCAGTTTGGTAAGTAGGCAAGACAACCCTTTTCACATGACAAAGATGTAAGCAGAAATATCCTTGATGTTGTGCATACAGACATTTGGGGACCTACACAAAATGTATCTCTTGGAGGTAGTTCATACTTTGTCACATTCATTGATGATTGTTTAGAAAGCTGTGGGTATATTTTATGAAGGAAAAGAGTGAAGCGTTTGAGCACTTTAGAACTTTCAAGGCTGCAGTTGAAAGAGAAACAGGCTTGAAAGTAAAGTGCTTGAGATCAGATGGAGGGGGAGAGTACCTCTCGAATGAGTTCAGTGATTTTCTGAGGTCTTATGGGATAAAGAGATAGTTCACATGCAGGTATACCCCACAGCAAAATGGGGTTGCAGAAAGGAAAAACAAGCATGTTGCAGAAGTTGCACGTGCCTTGATGGCTGAAAAGAATGTGCCTAAGCATTTTTGGTCTGAGACTGTTCATACTGCTGTTTATATTATGAACAAAACTCCCACAGCTGCAGTTCATGGTATGACCCCCGAAAAATGTTTTACAGGTAAGAAGCCTGATGTCTCACACTTGAAAGTGTTTAGTTGCATTGCATATGTTCATGTGCCAAATGAGTTGCGGAAGAAACTAGATCCAAAGGCTGAAAAGCGTGTCTTTATTGGATACTCTTTAGAGCAGAAAGGGTACGTTGTTATAACCCTGTTACATGTAAGTTCAAAGTGAGCAGGGATGTCATCTTTGATGAAATGAGCAGTTGGTATGCATCTAGTGGTGATGCATTGGATGATGATGATGATCATGACACTCATGTGCAGGTTGAAAAGCAAGAATCACGGACTCTTAGTGGACCAGAGACATCATCTGGTAGTCCTTGGTCTGGGAGACTAAGGAGTAGCTCTACATCTTCAGGTGCATCTAGTAGCACTATAGGTAAAGACAAAGGAAAGAATAAAGTGTCAGATGGCATTGATGTAGTTCTTGATGGAGACTCCAATGGCTCAGAGAGCTTGGATGATGAGCTTGGCATTCCTTCAGTGAGGACTCCAGGTGTGCAGAGAGAACACCTCAATGCAAAGGCTCCATTGAGTGATCCAGTGGTACACATGTCTAGCAGGGTGAGATACCCTGTTAACAAATTTGGTTTTGAAGATTATGCAACTCACCATTATGCTTATATGGTGAAGGTGATTGAGGATGTTGAGCCCACATGTTTTGAGGAGGCTGTTGGTCATGCTTGTTGGGATGCAGCAATGGATGAGGAGATGGTTGCATTAGAGGCCAATAAGACTTGGGATCTAGTATCATTGTCGAAGGGCAAGAAAACTATTGGATGTAAGTGGTTTGTAAGACTAAGCACAATGTAGATGGTTCTGTTAGTAGGTACAAAGCTAGGCTGGTTGCAAAAGGCTATGCCCAGACATATGGCATAGATTATGAAGAAACCTTCAGTCCAGTTGCTAGGATGGCAACTGTCAGATGTGTGATTGCTTGGCAGCAGCCAAAGGTTGGAGGTTGCAACAAATAGATGTGAAGAATGCCTTCTTGCATAGTGATTTGCAGGAAGAAGTGTATATGGATTAGCCAGCAGGTTATGAAGATTTAGAGCATCCCACGTATTTGTGCAAGTTGAAGAAGGCACTCTATGGGCTCAAGCAAGCACCTAGAGCATGGTCTGACAAGATCAGAGAGCATCTTGTCAATATTGACTTTTATGTTTCTGATGCTGATCACTTACTTTATGCGAGAAAGGGAGATGCAGGTTTGGTCATCATAGTCATCTATGTGGATGACTTGATTATTATAGGTGATAGTGATAGTGGGATTGCTGAAGTCAAGGACCTTTTGAAGAAGAAGTTTGAGATGAAGGATTTAGGTGAGCTAAGGTACTTCCTTGGCATTGAGGTGATCAGATGTGATGATGGTATATGGTTGTCCCAAAGACAGTATGGCTTGGATATGTTGATTAAGTATGGTATGACAGCATGCAAACCACTTTCAGTCCCGTTGGAGCAGAATGTAAAGTTGAGTGCTGATGTTGGGGATGAGATAGAAGACCCTACTATGTTCAGGAGGATAGTGGGGAGTTTAATCTACATGACTATTACAAGGCCAAACTTGAGCTACGTTGTTGGTCTTGTGAGTCAGTTTATGCAAGTACCTAGAAAGCCACATTTGGATGCAGTCAGACGCATATTGAGATATGTGAAGTCCACATTACATTATGGACTTTTCTATGAGGCAGGTATAGATGTACAGGTGTTTAGATACACAGATGTAGATTGGGCTGGTAGTATGTCTGATAGAAGATCTACCAGTGGATACATGTTCTCTCTTGGTAGTGCAGCAGTTGCTTGGAGCAGCAAAAAGCAACCTACAGTTGCTTTGTCGAGTACAGAGGCTGAGTATAGAGGTGTTGCTATTGCAGCATGTGAGGTAGTATGGCTGCAAAAGTTATTGGCTAATTTAGATGTGCAGATGGAAGGTCCAGTTGTCATTTATTGTGACAACATGAGTAGTATACAGTTTGCTAGGAACCCTGTGTTCCATGCCAGGACAAAACATATTGAGGTACACTACCACTTTGTGAGAGAGAAAGTACTAGCAGGTGAGATTGACTTGGTGTATGTTAGCACACAGGATTAGATAGCTGACATCTTCACGAAGGCATTGGGTATAGAGAAGCTTCAAAAGTTTCGAAGCTTACTTGGAGTTGAAGAGATGCAGTTGAGCTTGAGGGGGAGTGTTGAGATGATAAGCTCAACACATGCGAACATTGATGATGGACCACCTGGTTAGATGGGTCCACACATCTACACTTAGCACGTCGGTGGTCATTATAACTCTCACATGGCCACTGATTCATTACTTATTATATTCAGGTTGTTACACCTATTTACAGCTGGCATAGTTATAGTGCTAGTCGACTAGTGTAGTCGGTTATGCATTGTTTGACTTAGTAGGCTACTTTCCTTTATGTTGTATCTTATCTATACTTTGTGTACATTGTAAAGTGTGTGGAAGAAGAAGAAGAAACCAGCAAGAAAACGTTTTTGGCCTCCATCTCTCTTCTTGTCTCTTGAGTGAGCTTCTCCTTGTGCATTATGTGTGTGTTCAACGCAACATCTTGAGCAAGTCCCCCCACCACACGATTCTTGACATACTCCAATACTTCCTTTTCGATTAGGCCCCCTGGTGGACGCTCCATCAAAGTATAACATGTACGTCCACAAGGGGTTCACACAGTCAGCGATCAGGAACTCCTCTATCCATAAGTATGATAATCAAAATTCAACATATTTAGAGGATGAACTGACGGCTCCATCTCACCTTCTTCATTAAACTCAACAGGGATGCTTGTCAAGATTTGTAAACAGTGATGGCAGAAAACTTTAATCTCCCACACAAAGGTACCGTCTTCTTGCTCAACCACTTTGTATCCCTTGCTCCACCAGATATGCCTCCCTTGATGATATCTTTACTCGAGATATGGGTGCTCCAAATAAGGGATTAACCGACCCATCGACCTGTTTAAGCTCTCCTGCCATGTCTCAAATCAGCCCCAGCATGGACTTGCAATGTATTTAGCACGTTAGCATATTTAGAAATAATAAGATTTAATCTTATTAAGATTAACCTTATTATTAAATTCCACTTCTTGTAGATCAGCTAATAAAATCGTGGACTTATTTTTACCTATCCGAACTATCTTGTAAGGGCCATCCCATCTAGGTTTCAGCTTTCCTGGAAATAGCTCCCTATGTGCATCGTAATACAGAACTAATTGCCATTTTTTAAAGGTATACTTCTTCGCCTTTAGATCATGCAACCGTTTCATCCGACGTTTAGCTAGCTCCTGGTGCAACAAACTCTGCAATTTGAGCTCATCCAAGTGGGCTATAGTTGTAAACCGCTCAAATAAAGTATCTTCATCACCCAAAGAATGAGTGATTGCAAATCTTATGGTCCGAAAATCAATTTCTAAGGGCAAGACACACTCCTCCCCGTAAACTAATTTGAACGGAGTGTGGCCAGTGGCTCGTTTAAACATCGTATTATACGCCCAAACTGCCACATATAATTTTGTATCCCAGTCCCATTTCTTTTTAGAGACTATCTTGGATAGGATATCCACAAGCTGCTTATTGGTACTTTCAACCTATCCATTGGCTTGCGGATTATAGGGGTTGTCTTGTTATGCTTGATGCTCCGTGCTTCAGTCAGGATTCTAATTACCTTATTCAAAAAGTGAGTTCCACGGTCCAATACTATTTCCTTTGGGGGACCAAAATGACAGATGACATGCTCAAGTAGGAAACTAGCAGTCTCTTTTGCATTGTCCTGTCTCATCGCTTGTGCTTCTGACCACTTTGCAAAGTAATCAGTTGCTACTATAATATATCTTTTCTGAGTAGTAGACGGTAGGATAATAAGTCCTACAAAATCGATACCCCGCTTCTCAAATGGAAGGATAGCCATAATAGGCGTAAGTGGAGACTTCATATTCTCTCGACTGTCATGTTTTGACATATATCACATCTTTTAATATAGTCAAATGAATCCTGGAAGATGGACGGCCACCAATATCCAGCTCGTAAAGCCTTCTGTGCCATCAACCGCCCAGCAAAGTGCCCCCCACAAGCGGAATCATGGCACTCTTCCAAAATAAAGGAAACCTCATCAGGCATCACACATCGGTGATACATATCATTAACACCTTGCCGATATAATGTCCTTGCAATCAAAGAAAATTTCAATGCTTGCTATTTAATCTTCCTCTTCTTGGGTTTTGATAGAGTAGCTCTAGTCTCTCCCATAGAAAGATAGTGCATTATAGCAGCATACCAGGAGGGAATAGACGATGTATCAATCTTAAACAATGCTTCCATATCACTTCCTTCAGCGACGACCTCTTTTGGCTCTTCGAAATCCACAAGACACTCAACAATGCCCTGAAGCTTCGGCAGCTTGCTCTTAATCTCATAATCAAACTCCTACAAAGTGATTAACCACTTTGCTAAACGATTAGGCGGCTGTAACTTATTTGAAGCCCTTCTGCCTTCGTATAAAAAACCACCCTCTCATAAAGAATGTAGTGCTTGAACTTCTTGGTCGCAAATACCATCGCGAGGCACAACTTCTCCATATAGGTGTAGTTAATTTCCGATATGCCCAACTTCCGACTAGCAAAAGCTATCGCATGATACCACTTTTCCTCCCAAATTTGGGCCAAACAGTAGCTGATACTATACATAGTTGCTACTAAAAATATATAGAACATTTCACCCCTTTTTGGTGCTTTTAAAACAGGTGCTCTGGCAAGCTCCTGCTTTACATCGTCAAAAGATACTTTGCAAGCATCACTCCATGAAAATTGACAACTAAAGGACAATAGGTTCATCAGTGGTGGCAACATTCGTTCTGCCAAGGCATTGATAAACCTCCAATAATAACCTACCGATGACAGAAAGCTATGCACTTATTTTGGAGTACACGGTAGACTCATGGCGACCGTGACCTTCATCTTTTCAGGATCAGTCGCAATCCCTATGGAACTGACCACATGGCCTAACAAGAGCCCATAAGGAACTCTGAAGACACACTTCTGTGGGTTGAGAGCTATGCAGAATTGTCTGCAACACTCAAAACACTTCCGTAAGATAATTAATTGTCTATCCCTTATGGTGGTTTCCCCCAGATCGTCAATGAATACTTTCAATTCCTCGGGGAAAATGTCACCAAAGGTTTTGTCACCTGTTCTCTGCCACGAACTTGGTGCATTACATAACTCAAATTCCATCACATGGTACGCAAAGGTACCAAAGATAGTAATAAATGTCGTTTTTAGCTTGTCTTGCTCATCAGCAATCGCCATTTGGTTATACCTTGCATAGCAGTCCATAAACGAATAGATTTCCCTACCCACTAATTGATCCAAAATTTGATTGATAAATAAAAACAGGTAGTAATCTTTAACAATTTGCTTGTTCAACTATCTAAAATCTATGGAGAGCTGAAACTGATTATTCTTCTTCTTCCTGATCACAACTGGTGAGCACCATTCAATATGTTGAACAAGGAAGATCAAACTCGCTTTCCACAACTTCTGTAGTTCCTCGAACAACCCGTCCCTTAATTAAAAAGGCATATGCCTTACTTTCTGACATACAGGGCAGGTACCTTCCTTTACAGGAATAGTATGCACATCTAGATTGGGAGAAATACCCCTAAGTTCATCATAGCTCCAAGCAAAGATGTCGTGGAACTCCTGAATCAGGGACACATAGTCCTCTCTCTCTTTTGAATTGAGCATAGAAGCCAATTTGATTGGCCGCGAATCACTAGGTGTACCAAGGTCCCAGCTCAATAACATCCACATCTCTTATTTGATCATGAGGCTCTATATACTCATTCAAGGTTATCTAATAAATATCCTCTATAGAGTGAACCCTTCCTTAGATCCATCACTCGATGACATCTCACTATTAGATGGATCATCTACTATTTCTAGTTCAATGGAGGATAAAGGAGCCCTCTCACTGTGAGGAGACTCAGGCTAAGCATCTACTATTACATGATGGGCACCTCGACCTAGAATCACTCGACCAATAGGTATATCAACTTGATAGTCTGTTCATAAAATCCAAGGCCTTCCTAGCAAAACTCGATAACTAGGACGTCCTGCAAACCTTATCACCCTAAAGTCCAAATAGCATTCCACGCTTGTTGCAATAGTAACGTGGACTTTAGTGATGCAACCTTTTGGTTATCTTAGACTATCATCGGCCATCCTAAGAAGCGTGGAGCCATCTTTTTGAATTTTGAGACCTAGCCGCTCCATCAAGTTTGAACTTATGATATTGACGGAGGATCGAGTGTCCACGATAGCGTGCTCCACTAATATTCCATCCACATATGCTGGAACCCTAGGGCAATGCTTTTCAGCATGATCAAACCAATCTTCTCCCACTCTAGCTATGCCCAAAGGTTCTACTATATACTCGATACACATGATTTTCTTGAATTCCTTGCGTACTCCTGGAGAAAGTTAAATCAATTGCAGGAGATTCACATCTCGTTTGACTTCACAAAGAGAACTTGCTAGGTCAAAGTCGTGGTAGTTAGCCAAAATTCTCTTCTCGCGCCAAACTATTCTTTCCTTTGGTCGTTGGACCGCCGGCTGTAGTGCCTCTTTTTTGACTTTTTTCTTCTTTCTTGGTACCTCTCTATCCTTCTCAGGATCCACTTTATTGTCAACAGGTCTTAGAGGTCCACCTTCCATATCCGGATTCAGGAGTTGCTTTTCCTTATCATCCTACTTAGGGTTTCCCTCGACGGGTTTTACAATTCCTTTATCACCCTCTTTAATCTTTTTCCCTCTTGTTACGGCTCGTAGATTAGAAGTTTCAGCATCATTGACACGTACAGCCTCAATAAGGCTGACTCCACTGCCATGAGGCAACTCCTCTACAACAGCCTTTCCTCGTTGCAGTATTTGTATTGGTACCTCATCTTGCGAGAGATTATTCCCTTGTGCGCGATGGTTAACTGGACCAGGTTTTTCACTTCCTTGTTGGAGAGAACTGATCTTACTCCAACGGGTAGTAGTTAAGTGGCCAGACTTTTTGCAAATATCACATTTGACATTCGGGAAATTCCTAGGGAAATGTTGGTCACCACATCACTTACAACTGAATCTTGAGGGGCCACCCTCTTCAGGGCGTCGACTCCCTATCAAATTATGTTGCTTCTTAAGGAAATTGACATCCACAACTATTTGCCGATACTGTTCAGAGATCATATTGGTATAGTGCTTCATCATGTCCTTAACTTCACCAAGGACATTAGAGACACTCGACTCGTAGCCGCGATCGTCAGTTTGTCATCCCATAGGCCTAACCACTTGATTAAGGATTGGTCGTTGACCTACTGGGACCACATTAGGATTCATTTTTTGGCCCCCACTATTTAGTGAGGCTGCTTGACTAGCCATGGGCATAGTCATACTAGGAGGAGCTGGTAACATAAGCAAATTCGGCATGATACCTCCTCTCCCATTCACATTTGACAAGGGATCCCCTTGACTCCCATTGGTCAAGGCCAAGTTATTACCATTCCAATTTATCCTTGCTACATAAGGTGCTTGCAAGCGCGACTCTACTCCTTCTGCTTGGGTAATAACAGTGTCAATGTTAGCCAAAGCAACACTACTCAATTGCACCTGGATATTAAAATCCAATACATGTAGGAAATATTGTAACTAGGCAGCCGCTGGAATGGGGATATAAGTATTTAGTTTACGAAGTCCTTGCTTTAATTTATTGGCATAGGCCTGGACATTCTCATTTGGTTCTTGGCGTGTTACATTCAAGACACGCAACCAATATTGTCCACCCTTCTCAAGGGCAAACTCTCTATGGAAAACCGTAAAGAATTGGGTACTGCTAGTTATGGTTTCAGCTTCGAGACCGTGATACCATACTGCCGCTCTTCCTTTTAATGTCATGTTAAAGAACATCATTAGGTGTCCTTTGTCTTGGATTCGATAATTAAACATGAGTGTTTTAAACTCCTTAATGTGGAGTTCTCCATCTTCTTCTGCTAACCCATGGAAAATGGGCAACGATGCTCCTAATGCAAGCAAATCTAGTGTCCCTGCTCGAATTGCGATAGATTGTGCCATGGCTACAACCGGATTGACAACAGGAGTTTGTGTAGGTATAACTACACCCCCGCTTGTTGTGGGTTG
Organism: Lygodium microphyllum; assembly: GCF_053477565.2. Taxonomy (NCBI): domain Eukaryota; kingdom Viridiplantae; phylum Streptophyta; class Polypodiopsida; order Schizaeales; family Lygodiaceae; genus Lygodium; species Lygodium microphyllum. The sequence continues at coordinate 100,059,790 of NC_141148.1, read as the reverse complement.
ATTAACTGGAAGTGGGAAAGTACTAAGACTTCTACTTGCACTCAAAGAGCTACTTGTAACACTTAGGTTACTAGAACCACTACCTCTTATGCGCAACGGGCTGCTCCTTTGAGGGGAATAATGACTTATGATCTAAAACCGCAGTCTAGACCTCTCAGTACATTCTGTTTTTTGTATTTTGGCTTGATGGTCCTTATCAGAGGACATAAACCACCTATTTGGTCCCTAGAAATCCTAGATTCAAGAACCACCACTTGTTGGTGGCTCCTGGCAGACGCACCACTGATGGGACCTAAAATGGGCCGGCACTGGGGCAGACGTACCACTGATGGCACTTAAGGCACTAGCTAGACCTCATGCCCTCAACAGACAACCCCACCACATGGCCTCACGGGCCAGGAGCGTCTGCTGAGGGATATACTATCCTAAACACTAATCACTATGCATTTATAGTCTGTAATCCAAAAAATGTTTCCTTTCCCTGTCTCCTCAGAGGGAGATTATATATATATCAGCAATAAATGCCACATGTCATACACACAAGGGCACCCCACTGGGGCTGATTGCTGTGGCCCTACTACAGCTCTCCTACATCTTGGGGATTGGCCCCTCGATGTGCTGCTTCCACATATAGACACATTCGAAACAAACTCCCCTCTTAGTGCCAATATATTTATTGTTCCAAGAATGCACTTACCCTCACTTATCCATCCCCTTTGACCCAGCGTCTAGACCTATATCCGGGTTGCTCACTCTCTCTACGTGAGTCAAGTCCTAAAGAAACCAAGTGCTATGCATCCAGGAGCTTGTAATTGATACCATTTCACAATGCTTGATGCAAATGTGTATATGATTAAGTGCTCAAACAATTGAAAAATAGCCTTGTGCATTGTGCAAATCCATTCTTTTCATGCTTCCATGCACTAACGCGTACAAGGCTCAAGACATGCCAAGGATTAGTCCAAGTAGTGCCACAATGCCCAAGAGTCCAAGATGATCATCAGCAAGTGGAAGATGAGCTGTCCAAGGGCTGGCTCATGTTTTTGTGCTAGTTAGGGTGGTAGGAAGCTCAAGGAGGTGCCAGAAAAGGCACACAACAAGCCTAAGGTGCCCCACTAAGGCCTATGGCAAGTATGGAGCCAACAAGATACAATGGTGGCCCCCCCTTCTTCTTCTCAGACCTGTAGACCTATAACTAGCATGAAAACCTGAACAAGATAAATGAATACCTTTGTTGGAATTCCTTGAGAGTGCCAAAGGGGCCGAGAAGGTTCTTGGAAAGCTGGGGAGTGATGGGAGCTCAAGGGAGTCGGCTATGTCTGTTGGGAAGGAGACCCAATAGTGTAGAGATTCGATAGGAAGTTGAAGATGCCACAAACCAAGCTCGAATAGTCATGAATCCATGCTTTGATACCAGTTGAAAGGTGAGAAGGATCGAAGCTTGCTTGGAAGAGCTATGGTAGGAGAGTAAGAGAAAGAAAGAGAGAGACACAAAATGGGAACTCCAACAGTCACAATGTGTGACTGGGCCTTCCTTTATTCAAACTGTCACTAAAAGAATAAAGAATAAAGTGGCAATGATGGGCGCCCACCACTTGTAGTGTGCAATGGCGGGTAGTATTGTCAATGTAGTAATACAGGGGTGGCTAGGCAGAGGCACCTTTACCCCCAACAGCTTCTAGAAACTTAAGGATATTATTAGGGATCTTTATCCCCAACAACTTCTAGAAACTTAAGGACCTTTACCCCCAACAGCTTCTAGAAACTTAAGGATATCATACATTTACGTATACCAAGTAGAAAGAAAGGGCTTCAAGATGTGGTTAAACACAAAGAATGGAGATTATTCTAGGAACATCAAGAAGAGATCATTGAGCTCACACTAGGAATAGTAGAACAAACACTAGGCCTAAAAAGAAAATCAAGAAAATATAATAAGACTAAAAGACTAGTAATGATATCCCAAAGTTGGAAATATCTAGATGTGATAACATAGAAGGGGTGCTCTTAACAAATCTTGTGATGAAGAATTGAAAGCCACAACACAAGTCCATCATTTCTTCACATATAACAATCCCCCTAACCAACTTAGGGTCCCAAAATGATTCATGGAAGACATAATGATAGGAAATATAGAGAACTAGCTCTTGAATGCACCATGGTGTTAGATATGCTCAATGCCCCACCCTTGTAAGGTGTCGTCAATGATCCATGGCACTCAAAGTTGTAAGGTCCCCATTATGAGGAGAAGCCATGTGTGAGCACAAACATTGCGTGGGTCCTGACTTGTATGTCAAATGAGGTCTATGTGACCAAGTGGAAAAAAGGTATCCTTTAAGGATCTAGCCTTTGGGTCAAATAGAGTAGTTATGTTAGTAGAAACTTGAGGCACAATGCATCAAGTGGCAGTGTGTGGGAGTTATTAGGATCCCTATGGGTTTGGGGACCGTGGAAGAAGCGGTGGACCCTGTGGCTGGGGGGGTCTCGGGAGGGACTAGTGCCCCCCTGACGGTAGTTTGGGGGCAACAATATTGGAGAGAAGGGATATCAATGATAGATTTTCAAGTGTTCGACAAGAGGGCCTTGAGTCAACCAAGAGTTCTCCAAAAGAGAGCAAAGACTAATAATGCCTAGGAGGAGATATTAAAAGCCTCCAATGAAGGTGGGTGGCTATGGAGATAGGTAAGAGATTCATGAAAATGTGGAGAGAGCCAAAATTTCAAATTGTAATGACCTAATTGACTTAACTAATGCTTCCAACTCTTTCAACACCTTCAATTTCACCTAATGTTTCAGAAGATGAGGAACCATTACTGCCACCTGAAGATTAGGAAACTCCTCCTAAGTAGGTACTAGAGAGGCTGCAACATATAGTGCTTGGGAGATTAGTTTTATTGAGAAGTACAACATTTCAAGTTAAGAAGTCTTTAAAGTTTAATACATTACCACCATTGCAAAGGCCTCATAAGCCAAACATAATGAATCCCAATCAGCTTTTCAACCCAAAGGTCAGAGCTTCTAAGTTTTTAGGAAAGAAAAAAGAAGACCCTGATTGTCATGTAGCCTAGTTTGAAACTAGGTGGATAGCAAGTGGGTTTGACAATATGTATGGTGATTAGGTTAAGAAGCACTAGTTTGCAACCACATTTTAGGAAAAAGCTATGGACTGCTTTAGTAGTTATGGAAATTTGGGAGCATTTAATACATATGATGCACTTAAAACTACATTTTAAGTAGGTTTAGGAAGGATAAAACTCTTGGATATATTTTGAGGAAGATCAAGAAGATTAAGCAAAAGAGTATGCTGGTTGAGGATTATGCTCAGAAGTTTAAAAATATCCTTAACAGGGTGGATTCTACTAATGCACCATCCATAGAAATGTAGATTACTTACTTTATTAAGGGTCTTAGAAGTCAGGTGAGGAACCCTATAGTCAATTTGGAACTTGGTTAGAATGATACTTTGGATACTATGATTAGAGCTGCTATGAGAGTGGAAAAGAGGTTGGGTACTTCTAGGTCAAAGTCCCGAAAAGATGATGATTCTTCAGATTCAGATTTAGATTCGGATTCAGGATTAGAGAGTGATACGAGAGAAGAGGAAAGTGATTTTAGTTTAGATTCAGAAGATTATTTTAGTGATTTAGAGGATGAGGATGATTCAAAGAGGAAGAAGAAGCATAAGAAAAAGAAATCTCCTTCAATCAAAAGCAAAGGTAAGAAAATGAAAGATAAAATTAAAGCAAAGGTTGTGGAAAGTAAACTAGACAATAAGATTAAATAGAAGCTATAAGATTTGGGTCTTTCTGATATTAAGAAGAAAGACAAGTATTGTGACATCTGCTAGAGAAATGGCCATGAGACTCGAAATTGCCAGTATAATCCTAATGTCAAGATAACACAGGAGGTTCCAATGATGTAGCCTAGGCCTAGACTTATGTAGCCAACTGTAGTTAATCAGATTATGTTTGACATATATAAAAATTAGAGAGAGAGACAAAGACTAGGCCAGAAGGGTAGCAGCCATGCTCCCTCTCTAATCAATATCTTCCACATAACAGTAAGCTCAACGCACCACACATACAAAGATCAAGTAACCTAGATGTAAGTATGGTTAAGTCAGTATGACTCAACCTTATTCAACTAAGGTAGACAATTGAACCAAGGTTTATGAGCTTGACTCTTAACACTCCCCCTCAAGCTCAAGTGTGATACTTCACTCCAAGTAACTCTCTGAAATGCACAAACTTATCTTTACCCAATGACTTGGTAAAGATATCTGCAACTTCGTCTTCTGTCCTCACATGGACCAAATCAATGTCACCTACAATCCCTTTTTCTCTGATAAAGTGATAGTGTACCTCACAATGTGCTTAGTCCTAGCTGTTGAGATATCGAGCTCCACTCGTGATATGCTAGGGTGACCATTGTGCATTTATGTCACCGACTTGTTAGCTACAGATGCAGTTGGTACACCGACCATGAATAATAGCTAGATGATAGCTATCCTTATCTACTCTAGTTCATGGCTCAGTTAGTATGCCACCTTAGTTAGTTGAGTTTGGTTTGAGACCCATATATAGGGTTCTTCTATTTCTCTGTACTAGAGTTATTTTGGCTTACACAACTAAGGAGAGGAAAACTGTTTTCAGCCTCCACCTTTGTGTGTATTCCCCCATTGTGTAAGTGAGAAAGCTACAAGTGAGACTCCTTCCTTCTCTCCCACAATCTTGACATGGTATCAGAGCTTGGTTAGTGGTAAGGAGCTCAAGAAAGCAAACCAAGTTCGCGGCGTTCTAGTAAGAGGACCAGTATTGCTTTCATTTTTCGAGTTTGGGAGTAAGTCTCTGCAGGTAGCACAGTCAGAAACTGGAAGAGTGCATTGTCTCAGATTGAGACGCCCTTCGCGGTGTAGCAAAAGGGCAGTATATGTTGCCCTCAAGGGCTTTAGCCCTTGGTTGCCCTATTTTTTTTATTCGAGGCCATTTCGAGGCCTGTTTTGGAGGCAGAAGTTTTCTGCACGCACTAAGGAAAAGGCCATGTTTTTTGCTGTGCGACCACTATTCTACAGGTCGGTGAAAAGTTTCCGTAGAAATTGCATCGTATGCTTGTGCGCAGAGACATTGGGAGTTACAGAATCATCCTTGTTGCCTGTTGATGCAAAATCGTTACTAGGAAGTGACTGTGTGGTCAAATACCACTTTCGTCAGTTTTGCAGATTTGCCCTTGTGAGGTTGAAGCTGTGTTTTTTGCAGTGACAGAATTTTTTGCAGTGTTCTATAATGGCGTCTGATTCTCTTTCACAGATTGTCACTGAAAAGCTTGATAAGAACAGCTTCCAAGTATGGAAGTTTAGAATGACGAACTTCCTTATGGGAAAAGGATATTGGGAATTCGTTGCAGGAAATGAAGAAGAACCAGTTCTTTCTGATGTTCCCAATCAGGAAGAACCAGTTCTTCCTTATGTTCCCAATCAACAACAAATGCAGGCATTTAAAGGATAGCATGAGAGAGCCAGAAAAGTTATGTACTGGCTGTCTATCAGTATTTCAGACTCTATGATTGTGCATATTCAGGATGCAAGTAATCCAAAGGAGGCATGGGATACTTTGTCAAAAATGTATAGCACAAATACGCAAGCTAGGAAAATGCAGCTCAAGAAAGAGTTGCACAATGTGCAAAGAGAAAGTATGAGTATCAATGACTACCACATGAAGGTGAAGAAGATTGCAGATGCACTTGCTTCCATTGGGTCACTAGTGGAAGATGATGATTTAGTTTCTGTGACCTTGAATGGTCTAGAAAAGGATTATGCACAGTTCCGAACATCGATTTCCGTCCGTGAAAGATTTCTTGATTTTGAGGAGTTGATTGCTCTTCTAATTTCTGAGGAGCAGAGAAATGGTGGTGCATCTTCTTCAGGAGAAACTTCAAAAGAAGCTGTCTTCTACTCAAATGCTGGAAGAGGTAGAGGCAGAAGTAGAGGAGGCCGATTTGGAGGCTGTGGTAGAAATCAGAATATGCATCAAACTTAAGAAAACCAGTCCTATGGAGGAGGACGTGGTAACTCTAGAGGCAGAGGGAGCCAAAGAGGTCATGGTGGATGGCAAAGAGGCCAAAATGCAAACAGCAATGTTGAATGCTACTATTGTGGTAAAATGGGTCATATGGCTAAAGGCTACTATAAAAAGCAGAATGACATCATGAATGGAAAATTACAAGAAGGGAATTATGCATCTTCTAGTAGACAGGGTGATGACATAAATGAGCATTTGTTTATGGTGCAGCATATGACCAATTCTGTGACAAGTGCAGAAGAAAGCAACGATGTGTGGTATGTTGACTCAGGTGCATCAAACCACATGACAGGTCATGCAGAATGGATACAGGATGCAAGGAAAATGGAAAAACCAGGATTTGTGGAGACTGGTGATGATACTGCACATCCTATTGTGCAGATTGGAAATATTCCTTTGTCTATGCAGGATGGGAAAAAGAAATACCTGTCGAATGTATTTCATGTCCCGAATATCACCAAGAACCTGGTTTCTGTTGGTCAAATGGTTGAGCAGGGCTTGCAGGTCAAATTTAATTCTCATGGATGCTTTGTTGAGGATATGAAAAATAAAGGTTGCTTGATAGCAAAAGGAAAGAAGAAGGCCAGAATGTTTACGTTGGATGCAGACATGCTTGAATTGAGTGTAGCAATGTTTGCACATGGGACCGGTGTAGTTGCAGATATTGATATCTGGCATAAACACATTGGTCATGTTAATGTACAGCGACTCAAATCAATGCAAGCCCAAAATATTGTTGTAGGATTGCCTAAATTCAAGGTTGCAGAAATGCATAAGGTATGTGAAGCCTGTCAATTTGGAAAACAGGCAAGGAAACCATTTCCTAAACATGTTCAAGAGAGTAAGAAGCCATTGGAATTAATCCACTCTGATGTGTGGACTACTAAAGCTACATCTATTGGAGGCTATCATTATTTTGTCACTTTTATTGATAACTATAGCAGAAAAGTTTGGGTGTATTTTATGAAAAAGAAAAGTGAAGTGTTTGGGCATTTCAAAACTCTTAAAGCTATGGTTGAAAAAGAAACAGGCCTGCAAATAAAATGCCTAAGGTCAGATGGAGGGGGAGAGTACCTCTCAAATGAGTTTGCAAGGTTCTTGCAGGAGCATATCATAAAGCAGCAATATTCATGCAGTCATACCCCACAACAATATGGAATTGCAGAAAGGAAAAACAGGCATATTGGAGAGGTATCTCGTGCCATGCTCAACAAAAAAGACTTGCCAGATTTTTACTGGGCTGAAGCAGTTGCTATAGCAGTCTACATAATGAACAGGACTCCCACTGCAGTAATATATGAGATGACTCCAGAGGAGAGATATACTAGTAGGAAACCAGATATTTCTCATTTGAAGATTTTTGGTTGCATTGCCTATGTTCATGTCCCAGATGAGTTGAGATCCAAGCTGCATCCAAAAGCTGAGAAGTACATCTTTATTGGTTACTCTCTGCAAAAGCAGAAAGGGTATAGATGCTATAACCCTTCTACTTGTAAGTTTATAGTGAGCAGAGATGTTGTTTTTGATGAGATGAGTAGCTGGTATAAACCAGTAAATGTGATTGATAATGTAGATGCACAAAATGGTAATGCTGCACAGAATTCATAGCAGCAGTCACAAGATATTAGTGGACCTGGAGCGTCCTCTAGCAGTGGTTCACATTCTTCGCCATGGACAGGCAGATTGAGATCAGGAGAATCTTCTCAAAGCAATGCAGATAGTGGTATGCAGGTATCACGAAAAGAAAAAGAGAAGGTAGATCAGTCCATGTTTGATGTGAATGCAGGTCACTCTTATGTGGATGGTGAATCCAGTGGCTCAGAACAGAGCATTGATGATGAGTTGGGTATTCCTTCTATTGTTACACCTGGAGTAAGGAAGACCAGGGATGTTTTGAGAGCACCTAGGAGTGAACCTAGTTTGCGTAGGTCTACCAGAGCTAGGTATCCTATGGATAGGCTGAAATATGATGGATTTACAGCCATTCACTATGCCTATATGGTCAAAGTGATATAGGAACCAAAACCCACTTCTTTTGAGCAAGCCATGGGAAAAGAAAAATGGGAGAAAGCCATGGATGAAGAAATGGATGCCTTGGAAGCAAATGCTACATGGGAATTGGTACCTTTGCCTAAAGATAAGAATGCAATTGGTTGTAAGTGGGTTTATAAGGTGAAACACAATGCAGATGGTTCTGTGAATAGATACAAGGCAAGATTAGTAGTCAAGGGGTATGCACAAATATATGGCATTGATTATGAAGAAACATTCAGCCCGGTTGCAAGGATGGCAACTGTAAGAGCAGTCATTGCTATGGCTGCATCAAAGGGATGGTCTTTACATCAGATGGATGTAAAGAATGCCTTCTTGCATGGTGATTTGCAAGAAGAGGTCTATATGGAGCAACCACCAGGTTATGTGCATGTTGTTCATCCTGAGTTTGTTTGCAAGTTGAAGAAAGCCTTATATGGCTTGAAGCAAGCACCTAGAGCATGGTCTGACAAGATAGAACAGTATCTTGTCACTATTGGCTTTCAGATTTCCAAGGTAGATTTCTCACTTTATGTGAGAAAAACAGAGAAATGTATTATGCTACTTGTTATTTATGTTGATGATTTGATTATGACATGTGATAGTGACGAAGATATCCTTCATGTGAAAATGCTATTGAAGCAGAAGTTTGAGATGAAGGATTTGGGAGAGCTGAGTTATTTCTTGGGCATTGAGGTCATTAGATCACCAAGTGGGATACGGCTCTTGCAGAGGCAGTATGGATTGGACATGCTATCCAAATATGGGATGACAGGCTGTAAGCCTATTTCAGTTCCTTTGGAGCAGAATGTGAAGCTGAGCACAGATGCAGGTGAGCTTCTGGAAGACCTTACTATGTACAGACGATAGTAGGAAGTTTGATTTATATGACTATTACCAGGCTAGATTTGAGCTATGATGTTGGATTGGTAAGTCAGTTTATGCAGGCTCCAAGGAAACTGCATTTGGATGCAGCTAGATGCATACTCAGGTATGTGAGTCCACATTGCAGTATAGACTATTTTATGAGACTGGGGTTCAAATACAGTTTCATGGATACACTGATGCTAATTGGCCTAGTAGTATTTCTGATAGACGACCTACCAGTGGATATGTGTTCTCTTTTGGGATTACTGCAGTCACTTGGAGCAGCAAGAAACAGCCTATAGTTGCCTTGTCGAGCACAGAGGCTGAGTACAGGGGTGCAGCAATGGCTGCATGTGAGGTAGCTTGGTTGCATAAGATACTTTATGATATGCATCAGCCTACAGATGGGCTAGTTGTCATTTATTGAGACAACATGAGCAGTATATACTTGGCAAATAACCCAGTCTATCGTGCTAGAACAAAGCACATTGAGGTGCATTATCACTATGTACGGGAGAGGGTTTTACTAGGTCTTATTGATCTAGTTTATGTCAACACAGAGGATTAGATAGCTGACATATTCACGAAGGCATTGGGCACAGAGAAGCTGCGCAAGTTCAGAGACCTACTTGGTGTGCAGGAATTGGGATTGAGCTTGAGGGGGAGTGTTGAGATATCGAGCTCCACTCGTGATATGCCAGGGTGACCGTTGTGCATTTATGTCACCAACTTGTTAGTTGCAGATGCGGTTGGTACACCGCCCATGAATAATAGCTAGATGATAGCTATCCTTATCTACTCTAGTTCGTGGCTCAGTTAGTATGCCACCTTAGTTAGTTGAGTTTGGTTTGAGACCCATATATAGGGTTCTTCTATTTCTATGTACTAGAGTTCTTTTGGCTTTCACAACTAAGAAGAGAAAAACTGTTTTCAGCCTCCACCTTTGTGTGTATTCCCCCATTGTGTAAGTGAGAAAGCTACAAGTGAGACTCCTTCCTTCTCTCCCACAATCTTATACCATATAAGATTGTGGGAGAGAAGGAAGGAGTCTCACTTGTAGCTTTCTCACTTACACAATGGGGGAATACACACAAAGGTGGAGGCTGAAAACAGTTTTTCTCTTCTTAGTTGTGAAAGCCAAAAGAACTCTAGTACATAGAAATAGAAGAACCCTATATATGGGTCTCAAACCAAACTCAACTAACTAAGGTGGCATACTAACTGAGCCACGAACTAGAGTAGATAAGGATAGCTATCATCTAGCTATTATTCATGGGCAGTGTACCAACGGCATTTGCAGCTAACAAGTCGGTGACATAAATGCACAACGGTCACCCTGGCATATCACGAGTGGACCTCGATATCTCAACACTAGCATGATAGATAGGATTACTCGCTCGGAGCACACTACTCATGTTGTCACAATAGAGTGTGATAGGCCTAACTTCCTGCATGTCCAAATCATCAAGAATCTTCATGAGACATGCTACCTCACATGCAACTAGTGTAGCACCTCTATACTCTGCCTCAGTACTAGAGAGTGCAACTATAGGTTTCTTCTTACTTCTCCACCTGACCATACTACTACCAAGGGAAAATGCATATCCACTAGTAGATCTCCTATCATAGGTACTTCTTGCCCAGTTAGCATCTGTATATCCTGTAAGCTCCAAAGGCTTATCATGCTCATAGAATAGACCATAATATGATGTAGCCTTCACATATCTCAAGATCCTCCTCACTGCATCCAAGTGAAGCTTCATAGGCTTCTTCATGAATTGGCTAATCAGTCCAATTGAATAGCTAAGTTTTGGTCTAGTAATGGTAAGGTAAATCAGGCTATCCACCATTTGTCTATACATAGTGACATTCTGAATCTCATGTCCAACATTTACAAGTAGCTTAACATTTTTCTCCAATGGAGTGCTCAAAGATTTGCAATCTAACATACCATACTTGGTTAACATGTCATGTGCATACTGCTTTTGCAACAGCCAAGTACCATGAAGTGTAGAGACAACCTCAATCCCATGGAAATACTTCAGTTCACCCAAATCTTTGACCTCAAATTCAGCATGTAACATTTCCTTCATCTCTCCAATTTCCATGACATCATCACCTGTAATGATTAGGTCATCCACATAGATGACTAATATCACATAACTAGCTTTTTTCTTCTTTGTGAATAGGCTATGATCAGCCTTGCCCATAGTGAAACCAAGTTTCTATAAGCATGCACTTATCTTAGCATTCAATGCTCTAGGTGATTGCTCCAACCCATATAATGTTTTCTTCAATCTACACACACGTGTAGGAAAATCTGGATGTACATAGCCCCGGGCTCATTCATGTATACTTCCTCAACCAAATCACCATTGAGAAAAGCATTCTTCACGTCCATTTGATACATACTCCATCCTCTAGATGCTGCCAATACAATCACTATTCTCACGGTTGCCATTTTAGCAATGGGGCTGAATGTCTCCTCATAATCAAGACCATATTGTTGTGCATACCCTTTTGCAACAAGGCTTGCCTTGTATCTTTCCAATGTGCCATCTGATTTGCACTTCACCTAGTATACCCATTTGTAACTAATAGGAATTTTTCCTTCAGGAAAATCAACCAAATCCCAAGTGTCATTTTCAGCCAATGCTGAATATTCCTCATCCATTGCCTTACACCAATGATCATCCAAAATAGCTTCAGAAAACTTTGTGGATTCCTTGAAGCTAGTGACTTTTACCATATATGCATAGTGCCTCACTGTGTAGCCACTGTATGTAAGCCTATCCATAGGCTTCCTTAATCTTTTTTATCTCCTCAACTAAGGTGTAGTATGAGAATCTCCTTTGTCAGTGTCAGGTGACTCATAACAACAAGTGAGCAGCCCTATAACATCATCAAGTTTGCCTCTCCTCTCTCTTGAGGTGGTATGTATCTATGTCTCACACCAAGAATCACAATGAATTGATGGAATACCAAACTCACTATCCAAGCTATTAATGCTAGGTGACTCGTAACCACAAGTGAGTGGCCTTGTAACATCATCAAGTTTGCCTTTGCCTTTATCCACATTTCTCTCCCTCACTGACATACTCGTGTCAATGTACAAAGATGTTGAAGTCCTCAATCTACCTATCCAAGGACTAATAGATATAGTAGCATCTTTAGAAGGCCCAAAAATTTCTACACTCTCATTTGTATATGTATGTACATAAGTCTCTTGACAAACATCATCATCATTCATCAAGATGGCATTCTTCTCATGCCATGACTTCAGCTCATCAAATACTATATCTCTTAAGACCAATGTCTCATGAGTAGAAGGATTGTAGCATTTTAAGCCTTCCTATCTTGTGCATACCCAATAAATATTGCATTTTCTACCTTTGGATCAAGCTTCTTCCTCTTCTCATCTGGAACATGTACATATGCCAAACATTCAAAGACCTTAAGATGGCTAATGTCAGGCTTTATTCCATAAATCCTCTCATGAGGAGTTATCTCATGTATCTCTACTATTGGTGTATGATTCATGGCATACACAATAGACATTATAACCTTTGCCCAATATGCATTTGGTAGGCTCTTCTCATTTAACATGGCTCTAGCCGATTCCATGATCACCCATTTTTTCCTTTCTGCCACACCATTTTTTTGTGGTGTGTACCTACATGTCAATTGCCTTTTTATCCCATGGGCTACCAAGAATTGATCAAAGTCCCCATACGTCAGAATGTACAAGCTATAATGGTCTAGTAGTAGTGCTTACATGCCTCATAAATGGAAGCCTTGAATATTGCTTCCCAAATTGACATGACTGACATACATGTCCCAAATCCACATGCTTGAACTTAGGGAGTCCAATTACAACTTGCTTATGCTGCATATTCTTCATCTTTTGAACAGTTACATGACCAATACTTTTATGATATATCTCAATGTCCCTTATTGCAGCATTGTCATGTGAGTACATAGCAACATTCAATGCTAGAATTTTTGTATCCAATGTAAACATCTTGCCATTTCTTTTGCCTTTAGCAATGAGTTTACATCCTTAACCATACTCTTCAATGTAGCATCCATAACCATTGAATCTAACTTGTAGATTCTGTTCAGCCATTTGTCCTACAGAAAGTAAGTTCTTGGTTATGGAGGGTACATGTAACACATCATAGAGACTCTTTTTCTAGTCACCATGCATCATCAAGGAAATAGTACCTATATGCTTAATGTCATGCTACATATCATCCCCTGTGCAAACATATCCATGAGGACCTTCTACCAATGTGTTAAACCACTCTCCATGAGGAGTCATGTGGTTAGATGCCCTTGAGTCTATATAACATACATCATTTGCTTTGCCTTGTGTAGGCAAGGTCTCCTTCTTCACATGTTGCATAGCAAACAACTTTTCATCCTCCTGCACACCACTAGAAGAAGCATAATTACCATGTTGCCTTCCTCTTTCTCTTTGATCATTTTGTTTCTTGTAGCAATCTTTAGCTACATGCCCATATTTGCCACAATAGTGACAATCCTTATTTGCTTTTGATTGCTATCCATGAGTCATTTGGGGCTGTAGCCAAGTGCCTCTTCCTCTAGATAAGTAACCTACTCTTCCATGAGCATTTGAGGCACCTCTATTTCCTTGAGACTACCTATTTTTCCATCCAGTACTTTGTTATCCACGAGTTGCATATGCATTTCCAACACCTCTTCCTCTAAAATTTGATCTTCCTCTTCCACATCCACCCCTTTGATTTGAGTGAAGGCTGTCCCTACTATTTTTAGACCCACTGGAACTTGTATTGAGTCCAAGTTTCACTTCTTCATGCAATAGAAGTGCCACAAGTTCATCAAAGTCAGGCTGCTCCTAACGTATTGATATGGAAGTGTCAACTTGCTTATACTCCTCTCCAAGACCATGGAGGGTAGTGGCCACTAAATCATCATCCTCAACTTTAGCTCCAATTGAGCCTATTTGTTCTGCAATGGTTCTAATCTCACTTACATAATCTTCAATAGACCTTCCATTCTTGGATATATGGCTAAATTTTTGCTTCAGTTGTGTCTTTCTTGCATGAGCAACATGCCCATAATTCTTCATCAATAAGTCGCAAGCAGCTTTTGGTGAAGTACAATTTGGAATTTGCATAGATTTTGTGTCTAACACACATAAGGACAGCCAATGCAAGACCTTGCTAGCCTTTTCCAACCATGTCCTATGTGCCTTTAATTGATCATGTGTTGGAGATCTATCCTCCAGTAGTTTGGGCTCATCTTCAAGGCCTATGACTAGGTACCAATAGCCTCTTCCAATTAAGAAATTAGACATCCTGAACTTTCATAGAACAAAATTGTTGTAGTCCAGCTTCTCACCTACTATTTGGGTGATAGTATCCTTCTCTCTTGTGTTTTCCATTCTAAAGTCTTCAGCTTTACAAAACAAGTTTTGATGTAGAGAGTCAATTTTTCAAAATGCCAATAGGCAATGCACTCCAATGACCCTTGCAATTCACAAAAGGTTTATAAATGCCAATCTTCCTTTAAAGTTTAGCTTTCCAGCATGGAACATGCGTAGATAGTGCTAACAAGCTCGACTACAGTCACATACAACAGACAATGGAGCCACGGCATTTTGAACCTGCTATTGATGTGCTATCTTTAACATATTCTTTAGCATTGATGTCAACTACAATAGATTCATTGTTTCCTTCTTTGTTTGACACAGAGTTATCTGCTATTATTACATCATCAACACCTTGTGATGCATTCTCTGATGAGACCTCTCGTATAGCATATATTTGAGAGCAAACCTCAGCTGCCAATGAATTTGCACAATTTCCAAAGAACTTTGCATTCCTTGAAGTAAACTAGTATGATCATACAATGTCAACTGCAATGAGCTGACAATCCAATTTGAGGCCAATAAAACATAATAAAACATGATGATACTGATCATGACAATGGAAAGTGTGAAACTAAAATTGTAGAACCAATTAGGGAGAGTCCTAATCTAAAAACATCTCATATGGAAGGAAAGCATATGTACATGTTATTTTCCACAAATGGTTCCAGATCACTGCATATGTACTAGGATTACATCAACTCATCTATGAAAGGAAGGCAAGATGTGACCGTTATTTTTAAGGCATCAAGGGCTGATGGGCGTGAAGTGCTGGTAGACAACAAGTACATGAGGGAAAACTATCCTCTTTTGCTTATTGATTTGTATGAAAGGTATTTGAGGTACAGCTCACCTATGACTGTGTTAATAAGGATATGCCATGAATTTGGGCCACTACTCCCGTGTCTCAATTGAGGTTGCTAGATTTGCAGGTGGCCGTCAACCTCCCCAGTAGCAGGACTATGAACATGCCTCCATCAGCAAGCCTGGGGTCCCCTCACTTTCCATCAACTAATCATATGCCAAATCTTCTCATACTACAATATCAAAGCGTGCACTCTTCATTTGATTAGAGATGAAAACATCAAATGCTTCATTTGTTCCATCAGTTAGTCATTAGCACATCTCAACAATTAAATTGTGGTGCCTAGAGGCTTCTATCATGTTCGAAATGATATGCTGATAGTACCATTCGAGAAATATCAGACCCATCCAAACTAACTTCTGACAATGTATACAATATCTCCAAGCATGCCACCATTTGAAAATCTGTCCCCCAAGCTTCTTATGCACTTCAGTGATGAGAGAGTGGAAGACAGTCACCCTAGTTTTGAAGAATTTTGTACTTGAAGAATGTGAGGTGCCCGCCCATCGGCTTTCTAGACACTCTTTTAGCGGTCTATCAAGAAACAAATCTAAGCGTTGCTACCCGGCACTCCTAGGGAATGTTCCGAGTTTTGTCACCTAGGGTTTCCCGAATCCGCCTCGCAACGGAACGTTCACGACCAAACCCACTAGGATCGACCTGAAATTCGGGTTCCTAGTTGTCAAGGTTTCCTGTTAGCATTCTAGCGTCGGGTTTTGGACATCCTACTTTATGCAGAGATACCCAATCCGAAGCAGACCCATGCTGCACTTGGTTCAAAGAGAATGGGAAACGAGAGGGATGCGCTGCTCAACCCCTCTGCCCATAGGGCATAGTCCCATTCCGGTCCCCTAAAATGGCATGAATCGGGTTCTAACCTAGCAATACCTAAAGGTCGAATGATGATAAAAACTTATGAGAATCCTCCTAGTTCTCTGGGACCACCCTGTCGTAGGACGCATCGGGGGTTTCGCCCACCCGCTTCCCTTAATAGCTTTATTTTTCTAATTAGGTCCTACGACATTTATGTGTGACACTTAAAGCCACCTTCATTAATTAAGCCTTTTAGGGAACAAGGTTCATTCGCACAACTTATAGCACAGACACGAAAACAGAGCAAAGCAATCTATTAACAAACAAGTTCAAACAAGTTTCTTAACTTATCTTCAAGTTAATCTTTGTCTCCCGCCCATACAGGTTCCTTAACTGATCTTCAAGTTAATCTTTGTCTCCCGCCCATATAGGAGAAATTATGTATCACTTCTGTCCAACAGAAGTATCCCTTCTAGCCTGCAGAAGTAACTAGTCCAATTCACATAGCACCAAAAACTCAATCCTTTATCTAGAATAGGATCTCCCAACATGCCCAGATGTTGGGGGCCACGGAGGTCTTCAACTCCATTCTAGACCTAGCAAGGGTTGTCCAGAGCTCCAACTGACCCGCAAGCTATCTAGGAGCGAAACATAATTCCCGTGGTTGGCCTTTTCACCACTCGACCTTCGGTCCATGAATCGAGCAGTGCCCTCTCGGGTTAATACACGGTGCGATCATGGAGGTGATTCACCTGTGCAATATATCATTCCTTAATTAAATCCTTTAAGAATCAAGCACAATCAAGGCATTCAGCCCTAATATCATTTTCCAAGAAAACATTCATTTATTCCCATGGCGACTTGTTATCATAGACCCTTGCCATGCATTTACCATAAATCACAAGCACTTGGAATAATCATCCAAACAACAACTAACAACCAGTTGAATGTAAAAACATTTAGGATGTTGTTCGATCAATCAACAAAACCAATTGCATTCTTTCCAAAACAATGCAAGAGTAGATGGAATAATATTTTCCATTGCATATTTGCTCTCCCCCTTGGGATCTAAGAGCAGTACTATGCAAAAATGTTCTTCACACTTCCTTTCTTTGGCTAGGGCATATGCTAAGGATTCAAACACTATTCATCATGTAAGTTCTATAGGTCACTTACCTTGATTGATAACCCAACCCTAGATTTGGATTGGAAAAATTCATCATTATCGGACGGAACTCAAGACATCTTAGTTTTAACCCTTATGATTAATTTCTTTTACTAGCTCTTAGTCAAGTCATGAGGCAACTAGAAAATTATCCTCATATATCAAACATGTTATAGGCATATCTTATAAATACTTGATAAGATAAGTGCGAGATGATCTCAAGTAATTAGACTCCAATAGGCCGTGCATTGAGCTAGAATCTAGTTTTTCTTAATATTTGGGCTCTTAGGCTAAGTACTTTTGAAGTATTTAAACTTTAAACTAATACTTTCTATTCATGATTCTCAATGTCATATTCTTTTAGTAATTATGCTATTTGTAACCCTTGACTATACTTTAATCTAGCACTTGTATGCACACTCTTTTAATGTCGTTCTTTTGGCGACTATGCCATTCATAACGCTTGACTAATTCTTCCTTGTAATTGCTCTACTAGCAAATAAGTCATATGTAACTAGGTGCAATTATCTTCCCTTGATATATACACTTAACAAACTCTATCTTTCGAGTAGGCGAGATGAAATTTATCATTTCCCATGACCTATACTCGTGCAATAGTATGGGGCCTAACGTATCTCATACGAGAATCAAAGCAAGTATATATCAATTTGAAAATACATTATTTACGACCAGACCTGCAGTTGGATTGATAGTGATGGCTTTGCCCGAAGCCTTATTGCTGGTTGCAGGATTGTCATCCGTATGCGACATTCTTCGCTTGGAGGCCATCGTCCGTAGGTAGACTTAAGAGATTAAGAAGGTGGAATAGGTTCAACGTGGGAGAGCGTAAGAGAAGATAGTTAAGTCGAGGATCGAGATAAAGGGAATTGAGCTAATTCTCTTGCTTGCAGCCTCTCCAGGTGACTCTTCTCTCTCTCTCTCTCTCTCAAGCTCTCTTTCAAGCTCTTCCTCACAGTCTCTTGGAGGGGTATCCTTCTCTCTACCTTTCTCTCACAACCTCTCGGGATCTCCTTATGCTTTCTATGCCTCTCCCATGCCTCATATTTATAGTGAATTAGAGAAGATGGCTTGTGGTTGAGAAGTGGAGCTCTTTGTGGAGGGGGATCTTGGAAAGATCAGTGATTTGATGCTCAGATCATAAATCCGATTGTTCCATTGGCTTTGAAAGGGGGGTAAAACGCCAAGACACTTGATTAGAAAGATTTTCGTTCACTCCTTCTTTTCTCTGTTCAAAGTGTTGTCCATTGCCTGTGTACTGCGATTGCGGCACGCACGATTTCGCAAATCCTCTCTTTATTTTTTTCCTTTTATAAAATCTCCAAAGTAACTAAAATATCACTTGTCTTTTCTTTTAAATGACATCTAGTTTCTAAAAATCTCCATATCTTTTTTTAGGATAATATCTAAAATATCTAAAATATACTAGTTTTGCCCAAAATCTAATATTTTTGGACCATCCAAACTATACACATTAACCTAGTGATTAATATAACTCATAAGTCTTGTTCACGTTGTAATTTACGTGAAGGGTGGCTACGGTCCTTGCCAATCCGAGAAAAATATCGAATTTATGATTCTTGATTTTTCTAAATTAAATATTTTAAATTAAATAAAAATTATTAATAATTAATTTTAGTTAGTTTTTGCCTTAGTTAGTAATCTTATTAACTTATTAATTGACTAGCTAACTTTCGAACCAACCAACTAACTTTTATTGTGCAGAGATATTACACCCTCCTCCCCTTAGAGAAATCGAGATGTCCTCATCTCGAGAAAAACGGGGGGTATCATTTTGGAACCTGTGGGTTATGGGCCCACCATGCTTTCGCTGCGCTACTCTGATCTCTCACAGACATAGGGTCTTTTGAAACAACAACCTATTGTATTTGATATATCCGAGTCTTTGTTACAATAGAAAATTTATTGTAGTTACATCTCATGGATATCTTCCTAGGCACTTGGTCTATTCTAGATCACTGGAGCTTGTATAGCTTATTTCTTGTAAGCTCAAGTTCTCTTCGAGTTCTGTTGGGACAATTGATATAGTTATGTCCAATGTTGTGGCACTTGGAGCATCGATGTTTAGGGTGCTTTGGACATTCCCTTTTGAAATGACCTAACTCCCTGCAATAGAAATAACGTGGAGATTTATCACTTGCGGTCACAAGGTTCTTGGTTGTCCTTGGCAGGATTTTCTTCTTTAGACCAAAGTGTCCTAGGATTCTTTTAGTAGATTGGAGTGGTCCTTTATTGATGGACCTAAAAACGGGCCGGCACTGGCTCATGCACTAGCCGGACCTCGTCACTATGCGCAAGACAACCCCCTCGGCCTCGCGGCCAGGAGCGTCTATCAAAATCTCTGCCTTCCTAAACATTGCGTTTGTAATACGTTGTAGTCCAACTGATCCTAACTCAATATCACTCCTCAGAGGGAGTCCCTTTCACATAGCCAAAAGGCTCGAATCACATACACATGGGGTTCCTCCTACGGCTGAATGCCGTCAACCCTCTGCGACTCTCCTACACCTTGGGGATTGGCCCCTCGATGCGTCGCTCAACATTTAGACATTTCGCACAAACGTCGCTCAAGGTACCAAATAAACGTATCCAGGAATGTACCATTTCCTCACTTGACTTCCCCTTTAACCCTCGTCTATCCTACAGCATAGGAACCTCACGCTCTCAACGGTGGGTCACAGGCCTGCTGAAAACAATTGCTATGCATATCCAGGAGCTAACTCTGATACTTTTAATTTCCTCTACATGATCATGCAAAGAGGTGGATGCCTAGTGCTCAAACATCTTAAAAACCAGCAGCGTGCAAGTGCAAAACATCTCTTTCATGCTTTTCTTTCTAACCGCTTTGTGCTTCGCTGCAACACCTAGCACCGAAGTGATCTTCGTGCTACTAGGTTTTAATTTTTATCATTATTATTCCGTCCTAGATGCGATGCATATAAAATCAGCAAATTATTCCTCATGCTCAGTGTCATTTAACCATTTTTTTCCACAACTCTACCCTTCCCCGTTGATAGTGCATCATTATATTCATTTCTTTTAGGGTTTCCTTGTCATTTTATGTGGAGAAAGGAATGAAACACGCACCAAAACATATAAACAAGGCTGAACTGAAGCATAACTTCATGCCCCAACCTTGCTATACATCAACAAACATAAATCCTATTTTTCTATATTTTTCGTAGCCCCAAATGTATTTTTCCCCTATTTTTCATGGTGTTTTTTATCATTTTTCCCCATTTTCTTCATTTTCTTGTAATTTTTAAATGGCTGAAAATGAAAACCAGTTTGTGGGCTGTGGCCCTTAGTTCATTTGCAACAAAATTGAAAGATTAGTTGATGTGTATCGACGGTTTTCCCCATTTATATGCCCAAAACCCTTGTTTTCCTTTATTTTTATGGTTTTTCGTGTCTCGATTCCCTATTTTCTGCTATCCCACACATGTTTTCCTGATTTTTAAATGATGAACAGCTAGAAACCAACTCAAAGCACGACATACTCAAAACTCAATCCATATGAACACATTTTTATCAACCAAATTTGCATCAAAAGACCATTTTCCTTGAAAAAACAATTATTACCGTGTCTTGCGGGTTTTTCCATTAAATTTGGCACGTCCCACGATTGATTTCCAGCCATGAATTCTGCTTGGAATCAGCAATCTACAATGGTTTTGCATTGCTCTTTCATCCCGTCAAGAATCGGCATCCATCCGGCCGTCCATCTTCATCCTATTCCTTCAAGCACGAACGGGGGCTAAGAGGAGAGAGAGAGAGGAGAGAGAAAGACTGGTTTTCTCTCTCTCCAACCAGTCCACCATTGCGGGAGCGGAGACTGGCGAATTGATCGGCATGATGCTCTTACCAGGCCTGCAGGTCCATAACCATGGCTTCTTTGTGAGCCAGCAATCGATTGTGGGGGGGGGGGGGGGTCGCGTTTTTTTCGGCGGCTGTTTTCAGCCGCCGCCCCCCCTCCATATCCACGTTTTTTCCTTGTGGGGGGGTGCCAAAGGTCACCCCCCCCCCACTTGCACCTTTTAAAATTTCAATTTTGGGCCCCCTCTTGGGCACCCCGGCCGGTTTCGGGCCAACTCTCGCGTGCGAACTCCGAACTGCGTTCTGAAAATTTCTGTGAGCTCGTCTCAACATTCCGGACAGGCCTGCAGCTTCACTGACTGGCATGGGCGCACGAAAAAATTATGAAAATTCTCGGAGTGTCATACGGGCGCCCGTCAAGTACTTGACGCTTAAAATCGTGCTCGCTCGAGCTGCCGCCTTCGTGGTTGAGGATTTTCCCCCGCATTTCCATATTTTTCTCCTATTTTTAGGCATGTTCCGGGGCCTAAAATCCATCCTTCATTTATCTTGGAAACTACATTTCCAGATTGTCCTGCCCTTAGTTCGGGACTAAGCTCCATGGACAATTGGCTTTGCTTGTAATACTAAAGAATACTTCCAAGCTTCGACATTCTGGTAAGACCCAATCTATATTAGTTGAGAAGAAATGACTTAAGAGAAATTCATTGCACATTATAACTATCATTCCTTGCCAGAGTATCTCTAATCATTTGCAAGTTCTAGGCTCAAAATAGATGCAACTCATAATACTCAAGTTAACTATAGTTACAAGAGTAAAGTTTATTCCGATACAAGTTGTATTTCATGTCAACAAAATTTCTAGGATTTCTAATAATCCAGAAGTGGTGTAGTAGGTTCTAAGTCTTTGTCTTCATCTGATTCCTCTATATATCCGAAGACTGCACTTGTGTAGCTTCGTTTTCTTGGAGGCTCCGTATCTTTTGGACTTAAGTCAGGGCAGTCTGCTTGGACATGTCCTAGTTCATTGCAATGGAAGCATTGACGATAGGGACATCTCCTACGGATGTGCCCTATCTCTCCACATGTATGGCATCTCTTACCCAGATATTGGGAGTCATCTTTACTACAATTTTGCAATTTAAATTCTTGGATGATTGGATTCGCTCGGAGTAATGCATCTTGCAAGTCCGTTGGACGCATTGCTTCAAGACAGTGGTTCAGAGGAGTGTTTAGGCCATGGCAAAACTTGGATACTTGCTGCGCAATATCCATAGGTGGTGCGTATTTTAGTAGGGTTACAAACTTTGAGTAGTAAGCTTCCAAAGTTAATTCTACTTGCTTTACCTTGAAGAATTCATTCATCTTCAAAGTCTGGTAGGTTGGCGGAAGGTATCGTCCGTGTACAGCATCTTTCAACTGAACCCAAGTAACAATGGCTTCAGAAACACCTCCATCTTTGCACCATTGCTTCCATCATAATCGAGCCTGGCCAACTAACTTAATTTTTGCTATCATTGCTTGATTGGTAGAGGCAGTTCTTGAAGCAAAGAAATAGTCATCCATCGACTCAATCCATATCTCTGCCTCTACTACGATGTTTATCCCTTCTCCATCAAACTCGGGTGCCTTAATTTGCTTGAGAAGGAATTTCTTCTCTTGCATGTCAACATTCGTGGGTGCAAAAGGTGCCTAACAATCAAGCCATACTGCTTAGATTATTTTGTTTAGGATATGTCTGTAAACCATACATTAATCAATCACGTATCATTACAAAGTTTCACTCTGATACCTACTGTGAGGTGCCCGCCCATTGACTTTCCATGCACTCTTTTAGCGGTCTATCTAGAAACAAATCTAAGCATCGCTACCCGGCACTCTCAGGGAATGTTCTGAGTTTTGTCGCCTAGGGTTTCCTGAATCCGCCTCGCAACGGAACGTTCACGACCGAACCCACTAGGATTGACCTAAAATTCGAGTTCCTAGTTGTCAAGGTTCCCTGTTATCATTATAGCATTGGGTTTTGAACATCCTATTTTACGCAAATATACCCAATCTGAAGCAGGCCCATGCCGCACTTGGTTCAAAGAGAATGGGAAATTAGAGGGATGCACTGCTCAATCTCTCTGCCCATAGGGCATAGTCCCATTTCGGTCCCCTAAAATGGCATGAATCAGGTTCTAACCTAGCAATACCTAAAGTTTGAATGACGATAAAAACTTACGAGAAGCCTCCCAGTTCTCTGGGACCACCCTGCCGTAGGACGGACCCATCGGGGGTTTTGCCCACCCGCTTCCCTTAATAGCTTTAGTTTTCTAATTAGGTCCTACGACATTTATGTGTGACACTTAAAGTTAGATTCATTAATTAAGCCTTTTAGGGAACATGGTTCATTCGCATAACTTATAGCACAGACACGAAAACAGAGCAAAGCAATCTATTGACAAACAAGTTCAAACAAGTTCCTTAACTTATCTTCAAGTTAATCTTTGTCTCCCGCCCATATAGGAGAAATTATGTATCCCTTCTGTCCAACAGAAGTATCCCTTATGCCCTGCAGAAGTAACTAGTCCAATTCACATGGCACCAAAAACACAATCCTTTATCTAGAATAGGATCTCCCACCAACATGCCCAGATGTTGGGGGCCACAGAGGTCTTCAACTCCATTCTAGACCTAGCAAGGGGTGTCCAGAGCTCCAACTGACCCGCAAGCTATCTAGGAGCGAAACATCATTCCCATGGGGTTGGCCTTTTCACCACTCGACCTTTGGCCCATGAATCGAGCAGTGCCCTCTCGAGTTAATACACGGTGCGATCATGGAGGTGATTCACCCGTGCAATATATCCTTCCTTAATTAAATCCTTTAAGAATCAAGCACAATCAAGGCATTCAGCCCTAATATCATTTTCCAAGAAAACATTCCTTTATTCCCATGGTGACTTGTCATCACAGACCCTTGCCATGCATTTACCATAAATCACAAGCACTTGGAATAATCATCCAAACAACAACTAACAACCAGTTGAATGTAAAAACATTTAGGATGTTGTTCGATCAATCAACAAAACCAATTGCATTCTTTCCAAAACAATGCAAGAGTAGATGAAATAATATTTCCCATTGCATATTTGCTCTCCCCCTTGGGATCTAAGAGCAATACTATGCAAAAATGTTCTTAACACTTCCTTTCTTCAGCTAGGGCATATGTTAAGGGTTCAAACACTATTCATGATGTAAGTTCTATAGGTCACTTACCTTGATTGATAACCCAACCCTAGATTTGGATTGGAAAAAGTCATCGTTATCAGATGGAACTCAAGACATCTTAGTTTTAACCCTTATGATTAATTTCTTGTACTAGCTCTTAGTCAAGTCATGAGGCAACTAGAAAATTATCCTCATATATCAAACATGTTATAGGCATATCTTATAAATACTTGATAAGATAAGTGCGAGATGATCTCAAGTAATTAGACTCCAATAGGCCGTGCATTGAGCTAGAATCTAGTTTTTCTTAATATTTGAGCTCTTAGGCTAAGTACTTTTGAAGTATTTAAACTTTAAACTAATACTTTCTATTCATGATTCTCAATGTCATATTCTTTTAGTAATTATGCTATTTGTAACCCTTGACTATACTTTAATCTAGCACTTATATGCACAATCTTTTAATGTCATTCTTTTGGCGACTATGCCATTCATAACGCTTGACTAATTCTTCCTTGTAATTGCTCTACTAGCAAATAAGTCATATGTAAGTAGGTGCAATTATCTTCCCTTAATATATACACTTAACAAACTCTATCTTTCGAGTAGGCGAGATGAAATTTATCATTTTCCATGATCTATACTCGTGCAATAGTATGGGGCCTAAGGTATCTCATACGAGAATCAAAGCAAGTATATATCAATTTGAAAATACATTACTTATGACCGGAACTGCTGTTGGATTGATAGTGATGGCTTTGCCCGAAGCCTTGTTGCTGGTTGCAGGATTGTCATCCGTATGCGACATTCTTCACTTGGAGGCCATCATCCACAGGTAGACTCAAGAGATTAAGAAGGTGGAATAGATTCAAGGTGGGAGAGCGTAAGAGAAGATGGTTAAGTCGAGGATCGAGATAGAGGGAATTGAGCTAATTCTCTTGCTTGCAACCTCTCGAGGTGACTCTTCTCTCTCTCTCTCTCTCTCTCTCTCTCTCTCTCTCTCTCTCTCTCTCTCTCTCTCTCTCTCTCTCTCTCTCTCTCTCTCTCTCTCTCTCTCTCTCTCTCTCTCTCTCTCTCTCAAGCTCTCTTTCAAGCTCTTCCTCACAATCTCTTGGAGGGGTATCCTTCTCTCTACCTTTCTCTCGCAGCCTCTCGGGGTCTCCTTATGCTTTCTATGCCTCTCCCATGCCTCACACCTTTATATACAAAGCCCTAAATCATTTTTGGGTGGTCATCCCCTTTTCCCTTTTTTACATGGCCGGTCATAGCCTAGGCTCCTTTTTCCCATTTTCCACCATTCTAATTTATCCTATCCCCAACTAATGCGTACACTTTGCACAGGAGCGAGCCTGGCACTCTTTTACAAAGATTCGGGGGCGCTCCCACATTTTAATGGTGCGCCCTTCTACTATTTTGTTGTCTCGGGGTGACACCGAGGCTTTCTGAGGGTCGTGCCCGAACATTTAAATTTTTCAGGGAGGACTGGTTACCGGTCAAGGCACCTTTTTCAGCTTTTCTCCTGCGCCTTTTTTGCTATTCCCCTTTTTTCCATTTTTCGCTCCTCTGTGCTACGAGAAACACGGTGCTGCGGGAAACACGGTAACACCTATCAAATCAGTGGATTCTCTTGATTGCATTGGAGCAATCTTATTGATTGGGAGCTAGAAATTATATGGGAGCATTCATATTGGACAGAGCTTTCTTGAAGCTGGCCTTATGATCTTCAATCTTCGTCCATTGATGGTGGTTTATGTTGAACATTGATTGGGTGGATTCATCTACTACTCTTCATCAACATTAAATAGGTAATTCTATTGCTTTTAGCTTAATCTCTCTTTTCATCCAATTTTTGAACCAGTCCTATTGTTCATAAGAGAGATTGATAATGTAATAGAGCCTCTTAATTGCCATTGAAGCGCATGTAGTAGTCTACTAGGACTAATTATGATTGCTTGATGAATTTCTTCCCTGCCCATTCAATTGTTGATGCTGAATTGATTGCATAAATGCTACTCAGTGCTGCCTATTTAACTTGGATTTTTGTTGGATGATTGAACATTGATGCTATACGATTGAAATAATGATGAAAATGGTAAGTGGGAATATTGTAAAAGTAGTGATTCACTGCAAAAGAATAATGCCCTATCCATGGCCTTTTCAATTCAGACATTTTCCAATATCCACTTACATTTCATTGAAGAATTTAAAGGCTTTTTCAGTCAATACATAGCAACCTTGTTCGATTAGCCATTAGAATGTACTTGCCATGTTGATTCTCGTGAGAAAAAGTAGATGCCAAGCAAGTTGAGAAGACAAAAGAGAGGTGACCCTCCCTTCTCGATTATGACCCTAAAGGGTTGCACAACCCGGCTTGAGGAGGAACTTTGCAAACCCCTCTCGTCTCGCAGCCCATGCAATTTTCAAAGTTAGGTGTAGGTACATTCCCCATTGTCAGAGTTTGGCACAATAGTGATCAGCCCTATTCAAGGTATCATAGGTGGTTGAAGGTTCCATTGGAACAAGATTATAAGAGATGTAGAGCATCTCCTATTTTCAAGATACCTACAAGTGGTGGATAGAGTTTTTATAGGTCTTTGGTAGGTACCTACCAATCTACATGTTATCCTTGAGCCCTACATGTGTCCCATAACCCTCTTTTGGTTGTTACAGTGGTTTACAAGGGATTTCTCCACTCAGGGTACTCCCACAAGGTCAAACAGGGTACTTACAAGTGGTGGAAAAGGTGCAGGAAACTTCTATTGGCAATCTAATATCGGGAGCTCAAGTTATTTTGTTGATTTTTTGACACTAGGTATAGTAAGACAACACCCAGACAGCATACAGGGGGACACTATTTGGCATTGTTCCACCCATTGAAGTATCCAACCCAAGTCCACCATATCTTTTGAAATATAGTATATTCCCATATAATAAGTTTCCCATAGAGCTATTAAGCATTGGGATTGATTTTATATTCTAAGAAAAACAAGCTTGGGATTAATTGACAAACTATCTACTATTACATCATTGTCTCCTAATGGCCAAGAATAAGAAGAAATAACCCCATTATTGAAGCATTGAATGATGGTGTCAGGGACTTTCAAGAGGATCAAAACTATACAAATGAAGCCCATAATGTTGAACAAATAGATGAATATTTCAGCATTGGGATTGCTTACAGCACACACTAAGGATGAGATGGCATACATGAAGTGCATGCAGTGAATGATTACCTTTTACTATCAAAAGAGTTGGGACATGTCAATGAAGGCCTTTCTAAGGATTTGACAACTTTGAATGAAGGCTTAATACATATGAATCAAGGTTTGTTGCAAGGGATGGCACAAGTAAACAAGGGAATCTCTGATCTATAGCAAAGCAACAAATTTCTATTCCAAGAACTCATCTCAGCCACCATAAAGGAAATTGGGAGCAAGGCACAAAGGGAGCCTCAAACTATTGAGGATCCACATGCAATCCCCTTTGTTGGTAATCCTTTCCATACAAACAAAGAGAGTTCTTAGCCAGCTACATTCTTATGTACAACCATCTTATAATGAAAAAGAATATAAGGAAAATATCAATATCACTAATTTCAAGGGGGATAACGCTTAACCTTCGAAATGAGAGGAGTGGATTAATAAGCTTGAGTTGTACTTCACCCTTTATCCTAGAAGTAAAGAAGCCAAGTTTTATTTCGCGGCTCTTCATCTTGAAGGTTACGCTCATTTCTGGTGGCATTACATCCACAAGATTGGGTAAAACTTTCTCACTTAGGACAAGTTTCAAGCAATGATTGGTATTTTTGTTTCTCCTTTGGAAAAAGAAAGGCTCCAAAGAAGATGCTATGCATCTGCTCAAAGAGGAATGTCAGTTAGAGACTATTCCAACACCTACTTGAATCTCTCCATGTATGTTGAAGGCATTTCAGATTTTGCTAAGCTAACTAAATACATTTTTTTTCTTGACCTTTCCCTATCATCAAAGGTAGGAGCTCAACAATCAAAAACATAACATGACACCATAAAATTGATTGAAAGATACTCCTTGAAGTACAAGAGAGATGCAGGAAATTTCTAGCAAAGGAGTATGGGCAATAATATTTCCAGTTAAACAAGAGACTCTTTTAAGAAAGAAAATAGGGGTTAAAATAGTCAAAATAGTTATAACAAAAAAGTGTCAACTTTTCCCACTATTTATGCCTTGTGGGAGCTTCCACTCAACCGCCAAGACCCACGGACCGCTTATTGTTTCAAGCGTTCCAAGCCGAGCACTAATGGCTACCTCTCACATAATCGACGTGCCATCCATATCTACGGGTGTAGTGAGCTTACCTCCGTGCCGTTCGAGTTACCTCCTCTCCCGCACACTCCGGTGGATCCACGATCCAAGTGCAAGCTTCAAGCAAGCTCCCATCCTCAAGCTCCATGCTCCAAGCTCCATTGCCACGAGCAAGACAAGAGAAGAGAAGAGAAGAGAAGAAGAGAGGAGAAGATGGAGAGCTTCTCCTCCTCGGTCCCTCACCCTCACACACTCACTCCCTCACACTCTCATGCTCCCTCTCTCAAGCACAAGCTCAAGCAAGCAAGAACAAGAAGAAGAAGAAGAGGAGAGCTACTTTTGGCCACACACAAGAATGAGCTTCTCATTCACTTTTCAACTTTATATACAAAACCCTAAATCCCTTTTTGGGCGGTCATCCCCTTTTCCCCTTTTTACATGGCCGGCCGTAGCCTAGGCCCTTTTTCCCATTGTCCTTCTATCTTCCTAGCTTCCTTTCCACCGCCCATCTACATTCACAAATTGCACGGGTGAGAGCCTGGCGCTCCTTGAATCAAACCATGATGCGCTTGCGCTCTTTTACAATAGTTTGACTTGCACTTTTCCTCGTGCGCCTTTGTCTTCCATTTCTCTTTGCCTTGGCCTTTGTCTTTATCTTCTGTTTTGGCTTTCCGGATTTTCCACCGCCTGGCACTCTTTTACAAGATCTCAGGGAGCGCCTTTGTATTTTAAAATTCACATTTCCCCTTTTGCATTTGCCTTGGACTTTTAAGGTTGCCCTTGCGCTTCTGGCCTTTTCTCCTATTCTTTCTTTAGTCGGACTACCTTTTTTCCACCTTTGCCCTGCGTCTTTTTTATTTCCTTTTGCCTTCTTCGTGTTGGGGTTAACATGCCTCTAAATTGTTGAGATATTGGCAATCACACTCAGATTAGCCTCTTTGTATGGAGCAGTGTGGGCTTAGGATGCAGAATCCCATATGCACAGTGGTAGAAACTGCAGCCTTAGTCTATTCTTATAAAGCATTATACTTGCTCTCATTTTGAATGCAATGTCATAGTACTTTTGTACTTCCAACAAAGTGTTTGTGTCATTGTCATTCCACTACACAAGATTGTATTTATGAGTCCAAGCTTCCATCTTGGAACCTAATTCACTTGTGTGACATTTGGTCTTGATATGTGTTACCTTATGAGCTCACTCTTCCTCTTTCAACCTCTATAGCCATGCTTTAGATATGACATTTTCTACATAAACAGGGTGAAAATCATACAGAGAAACAAGGGCAAACTTTCAAAAATGTAGCTGAGACAAGAGGCACTTTTTCAAGAGCTTAAAATTCTCCTAAACTATCCCAAAACAATTCTAACAGTAACTTCCTTCCTCATGATAAGCTTAGAGAAATGGAGGAGAAATGCATAAAAAAGGATTATGTTTCAAATGTGGGGGAGAAGTGGTCACAAGATCATAAGCTGAAGTATAAAGCTAAGAACTCAAAAATCTATATGGTGATCACTCAAGACGTAGAAGTTGAAGAAGAAGAAGATCAAGAGGGAAATTTAGTGTATGCTGATGCATACTCAATGGTTGAAGAGATTCATGAAGAAGAGGATGCCACTAATGAAGGATTCTATGATCCCATGGATGGATTTCCATTTGATCCAGGTGGCACTCATGATTCTCATACTTCTTTGTGTACCATTTCACATGATATATAGAGCGGTTGCAAAAGGGAAAGTACACTTAGACTCTAAGGTATCATTAATGGCAAGGTTGAACATATTTTAGTGGATATGGGCATCACTCATAGCTTTGTCAACACCAAACCTTTGAACATGCTAAAGTTGCTGCCCATTGATATGGATTCTTCCTTGCGGATACAAGTTGCCAATTGTGCATATGAGTCTAGTAAAGAAGTGTGTCCATATACTTCAATTGAGCTATCGCCATCTTGCATCACTTTAGATATGGGGCCTACTAACATTATTATTGGATGTTATTGGCTGAAGACACTTGGAAAACTCACTTTAGACTTGGAACAAATGGAAATGGGATTCAATTGGCAAGGACATCACATAGAATTGAAAGGTATAGACCACAAATATATAGAACTCATCTCCATGAAGAAATTGCAAAAATAAATCAATGCCAAGTCATACAATTTCACTCTTTTTCTTGCTAAAGTAGATGAAGAGTAATCATCAAATTAGCCATTTTCTTCCACAAAGAAAAGGGATCCAAGATTGGCCGTCCTATTGATTTGTTGCCCAACACAAAGCCTATCAACAAACTTCCCTATCGCTTGTCCAATTTTGAAAGGGAAGAAGTCAAGTGGCAAGTCAAAGAATTACTACAAATGGATTTAATTCAGCAAAGTCAATCATTTTTTTCCTCTCCTATGCTCTTAGTCAAGAAGAAGAATGGATCATTTTGCATATGTATTGATTATCGGGATTTGAACAAGTTAACCGTCAAGAATAGGGATCCTATTCCCCGAATTGATGATCTTTTGGATGAGCTTAAATATGCAAAGGTCTTCACCAAAATAGATCTTCGATTGGGTTATCATCAAATTCAAATGAAGGAAGGAAATGAGTTCAAAATAGCTTTTAGGATTGAAAGAAGGTTATACCACTTCTTGGTTATGCCATTTGAACTTTCCAATGCACCTGCTACTTTTCAAGCCCTTATGAATAAAATATTACAACCCTTCTTGTTCAAAAAAATCCTTGTTTTCTTTGATGATATCCTTATCTATAGAAAATCCAAGGATGAGCATTTGAAGCATATACAAGAGGTCTTTGACACATTACGAAGACATACACTCTTTGCCAAGATGCCGAAGTGTTCTTTCATAGAAGATGAAGTTGAATACTTAGGTCATGTTGTGGGAGAGCAAGGAATTAGAGTGGATCCCAACAATGTAAAATGTGTTAAAAAATGGCCTACTTCTACGAATGCAACCTCTTTGAGAGGATT
The DNA here is from genome assembly GCF_053477565.2 of Lygodium microphyllum. Lineage (NCBI taxonomy): Eukaryota > Viridiplantae > Streptophyta > Polypodiopsida > Schizaeales > Lygodiaceae > Lygodium > Lygodium microphyllum. The sequence continues at coordinate 100,028,236 of NC_141148.1, read as the reverse complement.
CCTTGGATTACCATTCTTCTATAGGAGGTTCATCAAGAATTATGCTCATGTGGCGGCTCCATTGATATATAGACTTAAAAAGGAGGCTTTCTTTTGGGACTCCATCACTGATAAAAGTTTCATTGAGTTATAATCTCTCTTAATTTCAGCATCTATCCTTGTATGCTCGGATTTCTCTAAGGATTTTATCATATGTGTGGATGCTAGTGGAAGAGGAATTGGGGTTGTTTTACGTCAAGACCATGGAGTCATAGCTTATGAAAGCCGAAAGCTTGATGACAAGGAGCGTCAATTACATATTTATGAGCAATAGATGTTGAAAATATTGCATACTATTAAAAAATGGCATCATTATATCTATGGCAGCCATTTCAAGGTCAAAAGCAATCATCGTGTGCTAAAATACTTTCTTTCACAACCAAATTTGTCTCCCAAGAAATGAAGATAATTAGCTACTCTTCAAGGATATAACTTTGGGATATCTTATATGGCTGGAAAAGATAATGTGGTGGTAGATGCCTTATCAAGAATGTGTCACGTTCTATCTCTACAATTTCAACTGTGCATAAGGATTGGATCCATGATATTCAATAGCAGTTTTTGCTTGATGAGTAAGCATCCAAAATGATGAAGGAATTTCAATAAGGCAAAGAAGAAGAGTATCCAAATTATAAATGGCATAATGGTCTTTTATGGTGTTTTCTTAACTCCTCAATTATCTTTCAAATATCACATTTTGTAAGAGATGCACTCTTCACCTTTAACAGGACATCATAGTTTGTTTAAAGCATTTGATAATATACATAAGAGCTTTTATTGGAAAGGGATTTGGAGAGATATTAATGACTATGTCATGACTTGTCTTTCATGTCAACAAAATGAGGATTCCACACTTCTACTTGGTGGTTTGCTTCAGCCACTACCTATTCCTCATGGGAAGTGGACTGATATTAGCATGGATTTCATAACAGGATTACCTATAACAAAGCATAGGTGGAATAGCATTTATGTGGTGGTAGACTGATTGACTAAATTAGCCCATTTCATTTCAACAAAGGCTCAATTTACAGCAAAGCAAGTGGCTGATCAATTTATGGAATATGCCTTTAAGCTTCATAGAATGCCAACAATGAAGATTGTGTCCGATCGTGACACCAAGTTTATGGGCAACTTTTAGAGGAGTTTGTTCTCTTCTATGGGGACTATTTTGACTCGTAGTACAACTTATCACCCACAAACAGACAGGCAAACTGAAAGGGTCACAACAAATGGCTAGAAGTTTATTTGCTTCATTTTTTCCATGAAACACAAAGTGCTTGGGACCATTGGCTTCATCTTGCAGAATTTTGTTATAATAATACTCATCACATGAGCATTGGAATGTCTCATTTTGAAGCATTATATGGTTACAAGATTCAAGTGCCTTCTACATTGTTTCATGATTATGTAAATCCTAATGCTTGTGGAGTTAGAGAAGATAGAGGCTCTTATAAAGCAATGCAAGGACAACATTGGAAAAGCTCAAGAGACAATGAAGGCCTATGTGAATGAGAAAAGAAGACATGTGGAGTTTGATAAAGGTGAATGGGTTTTCTTGAAGGTTCCAAAATCTTCTTATGCTTCTCTTAAGGGAGGACATAATAAACTTGCTCATAGGTATTATGGTCTATACCAAATAGTTAAGAGAGTTGGGGATCTTGCCTATCAACTTAATTTGCCTTCAACTACACACATCCACAATGTCTTTCATGTATCTCATCTCAAGAATTATGTTGGCCCTGAAATCCAAGTTTTTGAAGAACTATCTTCCCTTGATGAAGATAGTTTCATCATTTATGAGCCTGAAAATATTATTGGTAAGTAGGAGAAAGTTCTAAGGAACCAAGTTCTTGTGGAGTATCTTATTAAGTGGAAGGGTTTGCCTATGGAAGAATCTTCTTGGCAACATGCTTCATATTTGGAACAATTTCCATGGCTTCTTCAAGAGGATAGTTCATTCACTGGATAATAATCAACTTACTATAATAAATTTCCATTCTAAAGTTAAATGTTTTATCTTCATCAAAATTTCATTTTGATGGCATGGTTGGATACTACATATTGTCCTCTACATTTCTATACCTCACATATGGAAATTGGACACTTCTACTTCAATATATGGCGAGATTTGTATTGTAGCCTATTTTGGACAACCTACAGCAGTTTATTCCATTTACATGGTCTTTCTTAATCGACTTATTTGGTCTTATTTAGCATGGACTCCTATTTCAACATGACTTCATCTGTTCCAAGCTATTCATGTACTCGTCCTTGTAACTTGTTCCCAAATTCATCTTTGAGGAAAAAGCTATTCTAGGCTGGGATGGCTTGTAATAGAGTAAAAGTGCTTAAATGCCTTAGCCAATATTTAGCCTACTAGGGTTAAGTATAAAAGGCTAAGTTGTAACTAGCCTAGGATCTTTTTTCCATTTTACAACATTGCATGTTTGAGATTTCAACTTCCCACCATCTAAGAGGGTGAATACTTTTGGCCACCATAGCTTGGGGTGCATACCATGCTGCAACCTCTCATCATTTGATTCTCAGCAAACATTGGTAATATCATTTCATGCCTAGCCACCTTGGCTATGGTTTCTTGGTTAAATAGTCTATTTCTTGTATTTTCAGTTTAATGGCTTCCTGTGGGAATTAGCTTCTTTACAATTTTGCTAGTTTGCTGTGGTAAATTCATTTGTTTATGGGTCTTTTGAAGAGTAAATGCAAGTTGATTATGAAATTGATTAATTATATTTGCATACATTTTTTCTTATTTATACACTTGTTTATTCTCTTGAAAAATGTTATAGATATGGGTGTCTTTATAGCTAGGGAGAGAGAGGGAAGTTAGATCCTCATGGGGAGCGGAAATATTATGGACATGTTGGATAAGTTATATTAAGGCTTGCATTGTCACCATTTAAACTTTGATCAAGTCTTTAGGCGAGGCATTACCCTAAGTGTGTGTGTTGTGAAGGTGTTATCTTTATGTCTCACTCTTTAGGGAAAAACTAATCAAAGATACAAAATGATGTTACCTAAAAAGCCTTGTGACTACATACTCTTTTAATTTTATTTATATATGAAATGATACATTAAGAAAAAATATATCTAGCCACATTAGTTGGATTGAAGCCAACTCTAAATGATGTCAAGTTTGGCCAAGTCATCATTCTCTATTTTACTGACCATACAAGCAACCCACTAGAAGTTCCATGCTTTATACTTAATTTTAGTCCAAGTAAATTCTTTCCTAACTCCTTTGGAAGAGAATCATGTTCCTTGGCTCTCATATTTTGTCAAAGGTAAGAATTCTAGGAGTGTTTACACATGAGTCAGAGCTTGCCCCTTGATCTACTCTCTTCAAACATACATAAAAGCATGCTAAAGTTACCTAAGCTCCTTAATCCTAAGTGAGGCATTACATTCCTCCATGCATGTGAATTCCAAAGCACATGATTTAAGGATTCTAATTCACCATAGTTACATTTTTCATTGGACATGCCTCATTTTTCCAGTTTGTTTGCTATTAGAATAGGGCCCATGATAGATCTTCAAGCAAAGAGAATGTCTTTCAAAGATAACTTCAAATTTCACATGTTTTTTAAGAAGAAAAAAATAATGTGAGAAAAGAGTTGGAACTTGCAAGGCAAGGAATGATAGAGGGATGGTTGTCTATCTAAGAAGGTAATCATTTGTAATAGACACTTTTGGATCTAGTATATTTCTATATAGGATCAAGTGTACACTAGTATGTTACAAGAGTTTCCTTTCCCTTAATTGGTTTTGATGGGCCTTTTTGAACCATGTTTTGTGTTAGTTTCTATTGTAGATTTCTTTTTTCTCTTTTTTCCTCTTGCTTATTTTATTTTTTGTCTATTAAGATTTATCCTCTCTCAAGATTCCTCAATTCAATTGTTTTTCCATCTTTTTTCTTTATTTACTCTCTTATTTCAATTTATATATATTTTCAACCTCTTTATTTGTTATTTAGTTATGTCTTAGTGATCTTGTGTATATGTGTTTTGGTTTGAATGTATGTTTCCCAAAAGTGTGTGTTCGATGGATTTTATGACTTTTTTACCCAAATTTAAAAAAATTCAACCATTACTTTAGATCAAATGAATTTAGTGTAAGATTAATATAAAACTTAAAGCAAAATTTCTTCTAAAAACTTCTAACTAGGCAATGTAGACACTTATACTTCCCTCAAGTTAGCTCATGTGGACAAGAACAGTGCAATAATTCAATTTTATTTTGTTGAAGGTAGACTACATGTATAGTTGAAACTTGGCATGCTCCATTGCTTGCAGCTAAGGTCCATGATTAAAAATTTATCAAAAAATGGCTAGTGGAGATTATCAAACTATACAATTGAGGTGATCAATTTCCTAGTCAAGGTGATTATTTTGGAGGCCTTTGACAAATGGTAAGGATCTTACCTTAGAGATCTTGTAATCAATATCAATACTTGGCACAACCGAGCATGTTTTGATTCGAAAAATACTAAAATCAAACCAATGGATTGAAAGTTAGAGTCAATTTTGGAACAATAAGTGGCATTATCAAGCATGTTTTGATTCAGAAAATACTAAAATCAAACCAATGGATTGAAAGTTAGAGTTAATTTTGGAAGATGGTGTCAAAATCTTGGTTAGAACATGTCCATTCACTCAAGGTGGTCATTAGATCCACTCAATGTAATCACGAAATTGAGCCTTGCATTATAGGTAGGGTTCACTTTTAGGTTCTGGCGATTTGAGATAGTGTTAGGGGGGAAATTTGGGTCTATTCTATGCTAGATGGCACTTAGTTTGGCCTATTGGTTTTGAATCTTAGAGATAATTTCATAAAATAGGCCAATTGCACTCAAGTTATCATGGAACTAGTTACTATGATATGGGAACTATCTCTTATAGGTAGGTTTGTTTTGGCCTTTGTGATCTAGTGTCATGCATTCTTACTATCCATACTTTAGTTTAAATATTTTAATCCGTGCTTGAATTGGACAAGAGGTGTGGATTTTGGAGAATTACTTCTGAAATGCTTTATCCTCGAAAGTGTCCATAGAACTACTCAACATGATTTGGAATCTTTCTCCTATTGTGAAGAATCAAGCTCAATGAATGTAGCAACTCTCTACATTAGTAGGTTAGCTTCGATGATAGGTGTGTCGTAATTACTTAAAACTAGTTGTACTATAGTTAGTTAGTGACTAAGTCTCTTTCACATTGTTATGTAGACTTAGGTCTTACTTGGTTATGTGTGTAAGTTAGATAAGAATGAGAAAAATAAAAAGGAAGAAATTGTAGAGAGGATTGGCTCTCTGTGCTTTTCACATGTATGTGTCTCTCTCCCTCTCTGTATCTCGAACATGGTATCAAAGCCATGAGAGCCTGTGAGCCTATGAGCTTGGTATTGCGGGAGTTGGAGTAGAAAGACAAAGGCCAACTATCATCTAAAGCCAAAAATGGCACCCTACAAAGGAGAAGAAATTCACCCTACAAAAATGGCAGCCAATAACCAACACTTGAAGGGTATTTACTAGTCCTTTTGAAGTCTCTATCGAGGCTTGGTAGGAAGGATCAGTGACATGTACTATAGCTTTGGGAGCAGTTTTAGTGGCCAACATACTGAGCAGGTATCCAACATGTTCAGTTTAGATTTGTGCCTACTATTGACTGCGTTGTTAGCAGCAACGCAGACGCAATTGAAAAACTTTGGAGTGCATCACCTTCCAGCTTTCTTATTAATCTAGAGAGTCAATGTCATATTAGTCATTAGTGTTAACGTCCATAGTATGGATAGTTTCAAAATATGGGATTTTTGGACAAGTTTAGCCTATTTTTGATATTTTGGATATTATATCTTGTGAGTATCCTTAAAAAGTGTAGAAAACTTCTAGAATAGGGTGACATGCAAAAAGTAAGTTCCTTTCAAACCCACTCTTGATGGGAAGAAAAAGAAAGAGCGATCTGGGAGAATTTTGATCAGGTGTCTTGGGGTTGTACGCCCCTTTCAGAGCTAACTGAACAATTAGATTTTCCGTCTAAGTAGTAGAGAATCTAGTGTTTAGTATGCATTTTTGGTCTACCAAGGAGCTCCGAAAGATCTAATGCTTGGAGATTGCTTCCAAGCAATCCTAGACAAGGATTTTGTTTATCTTCTCAAGTTCTATCAATACACAGTGCTTTGAATCATTGAGCTTTGTCTTTATATTGTGTAAAGGCTTTGGCAGATTTAAATCCCTTGCCTATTATTTTCTTCTTCTCTTCTATCTCCTATTCTCTACTTCCTTCTCTCTCTCATCCCTGGTGGATACGACCTTTTAACTAAAACCCCTCTAATAGCATGAACAATAGAAGATTTTGTCATGCTGATGAAGCTAAAGATGCTGGCTATTGTAGTTGGTATGCTAGGCACCATATAATGCTTGTTGTAGCTCATGGGAATTAGAAGCAAAGGCATATACTTAGTAGCCAAAAGAAGGCAAACAATTAGCATTAATCTAGGGATATGGCACCTACTTCAACTTAAAATGTCAAGCATGGTTCAACTACTATCAAATACTTGGTATTGGCATCCTCAAACATCATGGGATGTTGAACAATAGGTGTGGCATTATTCATAGACACTTGGGCATCTTGAAAGAGGGCTTAAGTACACCATTGGAAGTGTATTCACATGCAGGGTGTTGTCCACATAAAGATGAGGTTTTGGATATATTTCAAATCTCATGCGAAGAAAGAATTCAACTATTATGTCTCATGCCTATAGTCTGATGGTGGTGGTGAATATGTGTCAAAGGAGTTTGACAGGTACTTGACTAAGCATGGGATCAAGAGACAGCTAACATGTAGTTATACTCTACAGCAAAACAAAGTGGTTGAAGAAAAAAATAGGTTAATTATGGAAGCATCCAGGGCAATGCTGAATGAGAAAGATATGCCTCTTTCTTTTACTGGACTGAAGCAATTCTAATTGTTGTTTATGTCATGAATCGGACACCTACAACTGGTATATATGAGAAGACACCATAGGAGCAGCTTTATGGATATAAGCCTAACATTAGATACTTGAAAGTATTTGGTATCATTGCATATGTCCATGTAACTAATGAGAAATGGAAGAAGCTTGATCTAAAAGGAGCGAAGGCTATCGTTATTGGTTACTCGCATAAACCGAAGGCTTATAAGTGCTATCTTATGTCTTCTCATGAGACTTTGATCAATCGTGATGTATTATTATTGATGAGCTAGCATCCTAGTATGGTGCTAAGTAGGTATTAGTTCATGATGAATCTTCACAAAGTACATATGCTGAAAATGGAATGCAAGTTACTACTATTGCTAGTGGACCTATGCATGATGTATCTATCAGTGTGAGTCCTTGGACAGGTAGATTGCATAGTCGTGGATCTCATTCCACTGACATAAATATTAAAGGCCTCATAAAGGCAAAGGGAAGGCACTTGACGATGTAACAAGTCCATTGACACCATGGTATGATTTCACTAATAGTCTGGATAGTGAGTTTGGAATACCTACAGTTGTTACACTTGGTGCCATATGCAAAGGTATGTATTGCCTCATGAGAGAGTGAAATTGCATAGTGTACTTGAGCTACGAAGATCATAGAGAGAAAGAAAACCTATTGACAGATTTACTTATAGTGGATACTCAGCTAAACACTATGCATACATGACAGAAGTAATGAAGTACAAAGAACCCACATCATTTGCAAAAGCAGTTAAGGATGAGAACTGGAATAAAGCAATGGATGAAGAGTATGATGCTTTACTGAAAAATGGAACTTGGGATTTACTTAAGTTTACTGAAGGCAAGATGTCTATTGGAAGTGGGTTTACAAAGTCAAATGTAAATTAGATGGCTCGCTTGAGAGATATAAGGCCAAGTTGGTTGTGAAGGGTTATGCTCAACAGTATAGGTTGAAGAGGCTTTTAGTCCTATTGCGAATATGGAAACTTTATGGACTATCATTCCATTAGTTGCATCTAAAGGTTGGAATCTATATTAGATGGACGTAAATAATGCCTTCCTCAATGGTGATTTGATGGAAAAAGACTACATGGCTCTCTTGGAAGGATATGTATATGCTAAATATCCATCTTATGTTTGCATATTGAAGAAAGCATTGCATGGATTGAAATAGATACCATGGGCATGGAATGCAAAAATCAATTCATTCTTACATAATCTTGGATTTCAAATAGGTAAAGTTGATCATAGCGTGTTTACTAAGAAGACAGAGAATGGCTATGTGATTTCGGTGGTCTATGTAGATGACTTGGTCATTACAGGTGATGACACACAGGGCATCTTTTCCTTGGTATTGAGGTCATACAGACACCTCTAGGAATCTAGATGTTATAAAATTTTATAAAAGCAGTATGCACATAATATGCTGGAAAAGAATGATATGTTGGAGTGCAAGCCCATGGATACTCCACTAGTGCAAAATGTCAAGTTGACAATTGATACAAGAAATGAGATTGAGAATGTGACTATGTATAGACAGATGGATGGTAGCTTGATTTATCTTATCATCACTTGACATGATCTCAGTCATTTAGTTGGGTTGATTAGTCAGTTCAAGCAAAGGCCAAGGAAACCTTATTTAGATGCTATGAGAAAGATTATGAGGTATGTGAAGGCTACACTACACTATGGGTTATTTTATGAGTATGGTAAGCCTCTTGAGCTTACAGGATACATTGATGTAGATTGGCTCGATGTGCATAGGATAGAATATCAACGAGTGGGTATGCATTTGGTCTTGGCAATAGCATGATTAGTTGTAGTAGTAAAAATAAACCCATTTTGGCTCTCTTGAGTACTCAAGTAAAATATAGAGGTGTAGCCTTAGCTGCATGTGAAGTTATTTGGCTGGTTAAGATATTAGATGACTTGGGTACACAAATGGATAAACTAGTCAAGTTGTGCTATGATAACATGAGTAGTGTGCTTCTGGCAACAAGTAATCATGTTTATCATGCCAGAACAAAACAGATAGAAGTGCATTACCATTTCATAAGAGAAATGAAACTTGGAAACGAGATAGATCTTATCCATGTGAAGATAGAAGATCAAGTAGCAGACATCTTTACCAAATCACTTGGTAGGGATAAGTTTACTCACTTCAAATTGCTACTTGAGATACATATTGTGACTTGAGCTTGAGAGGGAGTGTGAAGAATCAAGCTTGGTGAATGTACCAACTCTCTCCAGCAATAGGTTAGCTAGATGACAAGTGTGACATAATAATGTCAATTAGAACTTGTTGTACTAGTCAGCTAGTGCCTAAGTCTCTTTCACACTGTTATGTAGACTTACGTATTACTTGGTTATGTGTGTAAATTAGATAAGAATGAAAAAAAAAAGAAGAGATTGTAGAGAGGATTGGCTCTCTGTGCTTTTCACATGGCTATGTCTCTCTCCCTCTCTCCATCTCAAACACCTCCTACACACAGGATATGATCCATGTAGATATTTTAACTATTCAAGGTCGTACCAAGGATAGTGTAGAGATTGTACCTAATTCAAATATTTTATGTGGAAACTAGAGACAATTCCATGAGATTTGTTTGTTTTCTCAACATGATTGTGAAACTAGTCAACATGGTTGGGAATTTGTCTCTTGTAGCTAGGCATGACTTGTTTATGGTGTTTGGGATGATAAGCCTAGATATATCTAGTTTGTTCAAGTTGAAACAACTCTTCAATTAGACAATTGATGTGAATTTTGGAGACAATATTGCAAGATGGGTCCTGACAAGCTCCCTAGCTCCAAAAATAGGCATGGAATCACTCAATGTGATTAGGAAATTGTTTCTTGTACTCAAGTTCAGTTCATCTACATAGTCTATATACGTGAAGCAATACTAGGGGTAGTGTAGGTTGTGTTAAATTAGGGAAGATTGAATTTAAACATTCAAGGATGATTTTAGAGAAAACTTCATGAAATGGGTCCAAAGTGATCTCACAAACTTAAGTAAATAAGCCTCGTCTGGTTTTCTTCTTATGGATGAGTTTTTTTTATCACAAAGTCAATGTATGAGTGTTCAAGGATGAGTGTAAATGATTTATTTGGATACTAGAATTGTTTTATGCTTAACTAGGGTGTTTTCAATCGATTCTAAATTTAGACAAAGTGATCAAGTAATCAAGTTTTAGGTGTTTAGAGCTTGTACCTTGCCATGTTCCATCAAATTGGGGTCTCTAGAGCTTGTTAGGTTGTTCTAACTATATATTTTGGGTTTCTTTGTATTAAATTAGGGTATCTTTATGCTTTTGGGAGTCAATTAAGGTAATGTTTGAGCTATCGATGTCGCAGTGCGTAGGGTTGAAGGTCACCACAGGGGTTCGGCAAGAGAAGAATGTATGGGGGTTCAAGAGCTTAGACTTCGAAGATGGTATAGATAAGAGAAGGGTTGAAGGTTTCAAGCCAAGTTCTTGAAGATAAGAGACAACAGGGTGTAGGTAGATTCAAGGAGAGGAGTAGGCAGAAGAGAAGGGGTTCGAAGAGATTGAAGATGTAGAAGAATACTCTCAAAAAGAATTAGAAAATATAGGAGAATACTAACAGAGATGAAGCCTGTCAGTTTCTTTCAGCATTATGAGAAAATATAACTCTAATAGACAAAAACGTGTACAAAATAATACCTTCCTCTATGCTGCTCAAATCGCCAATCTGATGCTTCCAATGGCTTCGAAAGGGGGGGTTAAATACTAGGATGGCAAGTGAGAATCTTGCCAGATCACTCCTTCTTCATCTCCCACTTTCAAAGTGCTGTTCACTGCCTGAAAACAGCGATCGCACATCGCGTGATTTCGCTAATCTCTTTTTTAAACATAAAATCCTCTCAAATTGGCTAAAAGCTACATGCTTTCTTTTACATGTCCTCCTAATCTAGAAGTTATCTATAATTTTATGGATTTTTACAAGAGATAATATCTAGAATATAAAAATTTGACTAAAAACTTGTCCAAAAAAACTAATATTTTGAACCATGGATACTAATACGAATGTCTAAAGTGGCATTGGCTCTCTAAATCTAAAAGGAAGGCACACTCTATATTTTTATACACAGTGTGCGCGCAGCGGCATGACATCGGGAATAGGCAATGTGACTTTCTGCCTATAGATTTATAATATCTATGCACTATAGAAATGTAGGGTGTCTGCTCTTTGTTGTTTGTACTTCTAGTTTGTGCACTATAAGATTTGTATGCATGCCTCTCTTATGTTCCAATTGCCAATCCTCCATTGAACTGCTTCTCTTCAAGCCATGAAGAAAGAGAAGAATGGAAAAGGTGGAAAGAGGCTTCTCCCTCATGATCCCTCACTCTCTCCCTCATTCCATTATCTTATTTCCCTTAGTTAAATGGGAAATGGAGATGTGGATAGACCATGTAGGGTGCAAGAGAAGGTAGAAGAGAAAGAAGATGAGAATGGATGCAAGAGATACTTCTCCCTCTCACGGTCCGTCACTCTCACTGACTCACACACACATATATACATACACCAACCTAATTATGGTGGAAGTAAGAAGGTAGAAATATTGGAAGCTTGAACTCAAAACTCAAACACATAAGAATGAGAATTTCTATTCATTTTGTACACTATATGTAACCTAGGGTCTCTTGTGCCGATACCCTCAACACTCATATGCATGTAGCTATGAGATTTTGTGGTATGAACTTCTCTCATGACGACTTGCTTGCTGATCTACATGCGTTGCAAGTCTTTTGTACACATGTTACAATTTGCACAAATGAGAGCCTAGGTCTCACTTTTATATATGTTTGTAATTACCATTTTTAATATATGTTATTTTTAGTGGCTTTTGAATTTGGTCATCAATGGTGGTGGATGCAACAACAATAAATGTAAATTGGGGACAAACTCATATTATTCAGTACCAATTTGCCACTGAAGATAAGGGTAAGGCTCTTAATTTTGATATTTTTTGTACCCTAGCCCAAATGAATAGCCTGAATACCCAAAGACTTCTCCCATTTGGATCATCTTGAAGCTCATTTGTGTGCACCAAATTGGCGGGCCATCAAGCCCCATGAACAAAAGCTCAGTCTTCACCTTGCTAATCACCACATTAGTTACACTGGCATACTAGTCATAGATCTTCAATAGCCTCTCCACATTGCCTTTATCAACTTATAGTATGTTTGAATTGTCATTTACAAAGAGCTAATGTATATCCATGGTCGAGAAGCGAGAATCCTTGTATCAAGCCTCTTGAAATCTTGCATTCCATAAGCATAAGTAAGGGAACAATGTGATGGTGAATGGAAGGGGGGATAATTTGTGCCCTTCTCTCAGTGATCGACAAAGAAATTGGAGAAAAGAATGTTAGCAATTTGGCAAAACTTCTCTCTAAATCTCAGCCTATGTATAACGATGGTAAAAAAATCTTAAATCCCACCTAGCTTGTCTAGGTCCATATTTATTAGGACAAACTAACCTCCAATAGCAACCTTTAGATTCCGAAGTGCATTATGGATCTTTCAACCATGGAGAAACCCATATTGGGCATTATTTAAAAGCTTGGGGAGAAAAAGTTAATTCTTATAGCTATTGCCTTGGCGATAATCTTGTAAGAAACATTCAACATTGTAAGGGGCCTCCATTGATGTGGTCTATTTCTGACAAGGGCTTTAGGCAAAGGTAAGTTCAAATTGCACTTGTTTTTGAAGGTATGACTTGAACTTTGTTTAGTGAGTGTCTTACCTCCTAAATTCTATTAATTCCATCTATTACTTGTTCCACGCTTGACAATGGCTTCTTAATCCCAGCAATGTGAAGCATATCAGTAATTTGTTTCTGACACAATTTGAGTGGAAGTTGCTCCGTGCGTGTGCCAAGGGTACCTTGCCCAAGTATAGTTGAAATTCTAAGTGCAATGAAGTCCCAAGTAAGCTTGGATGCTTATGAAGTTATCGGAGTTTCCATTTTTTTTTGGAAGGACAAGAGGGTTACCGAGGGTTCTACAATGGTCTCTCACAACTTACAAGTCCAAAGAGAAACTCTTTTTGAAACAAAAGAAAAGATAAAGGACTAAAGGGAAAGAGCCGGGGGAACGCCAACGCCCGCTGGTTTGCCACATCCTGTCCCAATCGGGCTGTTATGAGACAGCAAGGGCCAAGCCATTCGCACCGATCCCTAATTGGAAAGCACGCCTTTTATTTTAATCTTTTCTCGTTTTGCGTTAATAAACGAGGAGATAAACAAGCAGATTAGCTTCGTGAATTGCCCCTGTGGGCCCCACTTCCCCTGCGTGGACCCCCAAAGATTCCCTCGACACTCGTGACGAGGTCAAACAACGAACCCCCCCCCCCCCCCCCCCAAAAATAATAATAATAATAATAAATAAAATCTCTATTTATTTATTCAGGATTACACCAACTTAATACGAACTGACGGAAAAAGGCAAAACTCTGCTTGCCACTTGGCCGGTGATGATTGCCTGGCCCCAACAAGGAAATACTAGGGAAACCACTGGGCACCCAGCCTTTCCTCATTTACACATGCATACATACATACATACATACATACATACATGATACATCCATATAACATGTATATGAATATTCAGGCTTGTCCTCCCAAGGTGCACAGCCATCCTCCTCTCTTTAGGTATTAGAATATTCGCATTCAACTTGTGTTGTCTAGTAAGTCCATCCACAAGATCTCTATGAATATCCATGGCATACACATGTGGGTTGTTTTTCCTTAGTTTAATTATACACAATGCTAATAAAAAATGACATCGTTAGTATATTTGTACTGGTTGGAATTCTAAAATACCAATGGAAATTTTGTGATATCTTTCAAAATACTGACAAGTTTTTAGAGTAAAATCCGCATTTCTTATCAATTTTGAACATAAAAATCGGTTGCTTTTGAGACTTGCCTTTATTTTTGTTGGTCGGGAAAAAAGTTTTTCGTGAGCACTATTGTTATATCCATGCTCATGAAAAACTTACATGCATTACTCCAATAAGATAAGCACATTGACTAATGTATTTATTTTACCTTCATCCATTGAGATGTACTTTTACAATGCCTAATAGAGCACACTTCATTACCTTTTACACTCATTGATTAGAAAGCTATTAGCCATCATATACTAATCAATGATGTTTGAGGGATAGAACCCTTAAAACAGCACGGCCATTCTAGGGATTCACATAATTTGACAAGCATTCCTAGCTTTGCTCTCTTGTTAGATTCGAGCAAGTAGCAAGGCTAATCCTCCCCTCTAATTAATGCAATAGATTTTCAAATATTAAATAATCAAACAATGCAACCTGGCCTTATTAATTTCCAAACATGAGGCAATTAACTTCTAACTAGACCACCTCTATTATATATTGTTTGCAACATTTTTACATGTGTATTTTGCGTGCCATTATGCTCAATAGTTTTGTAATGGATTAGAGTTATGAGAATCTTGGGCAATGACTCAATTTTCATGTGTCGTCTTAGTGTTTTCCACTACTAAGCTCAATTTTGATTGTCTAATCTAATCAGAGAAACATAAAATAGAATACACGTATTCAAGTACTATGGCATACGTCTTGATTAGTGGGCGTTTCTTAGATTCAATCACCTACAATTTTAAGCTTTGTGAGATTGCATTCAAGCCTCAAGGATTGTATTTGCATATGTTGTATAACATACATCATGATCAGTGGGCCTTTCTTAGATTTAATCATGCACCATCTTTAGCTCGTGGGGTTACAATCTGCCAAATATTGTGGCTAGGCATTGAACTATGAAATCAATCAAAGTTTGGATCCATGGAGTTTTTAATTGATTTAGGTGTCCAATAATCGCTTTGAAGTTCAATGATTGGTGAAGGTGTTGTGTTTTTAATAGTTAAAAGAGTCATTTGTGCTAAAAGGGCTGATTAAAAACAAGGGCTTAATGCCACCGCTTCTAAATGTAGAGGGCCTTATATAGAGGCTCACGTCTAGGGTGCACGATGTGATAAGGCCATCATGCCAAATGTGGAGAGGGAGCGACGAATGACAATTGAGAATTGGAATTTAAAATTAGGGAGACAGGAAGGATAACTAACATTAGTTAATGATGATAATAATAATTAATAGCGATAATGTTAATTAAGTAAGAATGATAATATTAATTAATAATGCTGACACTGATGAGTTTTGTAAGCTGATTACGTAGACGCATGTGCATGAGAGAGGGCCGGCTTTTGAAGGCGAGAAAAGGGAAGGAAGCGCCGCCCCCCCATCTCTCTCTCTAATTTAGCAGGGAACCTCCAGATTTGGCGGCAAAACAGGGTGCTCTAGCTCCACCTCTAGTTTTAGGGGGTGGTCTGCGAGCCCCCCCCGGTATACTATATAGGCATGTATCGACAAGGAATAATTCTCTTAGTCACCCTCCCTGCCTCCAATTATCTTCCAATCCGTCCTTCCTTATACCCTTGCGTTGCCGCGCCCTTGTTTCATCGATTCCTCTCTCATGCCTAACTAGCTGCTCCCATTTGATTATACACTAATCTCGATCCTCCATTTTGCTTTATGACTGATTTCGTCTACGGTTGATTAATCGATCAGTCCATTCCCTAATCAGATACTAGTCTGTCCACTGGTCTAGGTTTCGCCATTACTTTCTTAGATTATTCAAGCTTGAGAATGCTCGGAAAACGTGGAAGAGCTGCCATCCAGAGGACCTCCAGCATTGCTTGCATGAGCAATCGATTCAGCACCATTAATGGCAGCAGCATTAACAATGCGGATCACGTGATCATGAACAATGAGCAATCTCTGGTGAAGAGAGCTGATTATCAGCAGGGATTAGCTGCTAATTGCAAGGCTAAATCTGGTGCTAATCCTGTTGCAGCAGGAGCTAATATACCTCAGATCATAGGGTTTCATCCAGTTAATTATTCTACTAATTATTCTGCACAAGCTGACCAGTTGAATCATGCACAGCAGCAGCAGCAGCAGCAGCACATGATCATGATCAACCCAAAGGGGCCAGGCACTCCTGTTAATGTGCAGTTCACTGATGGTAATTGCAGCTGTGGCCCTAAGGTGCAGCAGCTTCAGCAGCCATTGATGGGGATTAATATAGTCACTTCAGCAGCTGGTTCAGTGAACCTCAACCCCACAGCTAGCTGTTGTGCTCCCAGATCTGCCTTGCAGACCCTGCTAGCTGCTGCAAGGCAGGTGCATATGGACATTAATGAAGGGATTGGCAGCATTAAGGGCACAACATGCACAGTGGGCAACCCATTAGAGAGGCAAAATATCAGTGAAGAAGAAGAAGATGAGGATGAGGATGAGGATGAGAAGGATGATGATGAAGAGGAGGAAGAGTCTGGCATGGAAAGCTTCCTGTGTTATGATAACAGCTGCACACAGGAAATTGACTTGGGCCCGGAATCGATACCCAGTGATGATTGGCTGCCGATAGATTTACGCATGGGTTCTGCAGTGCAGGGGATGATGGAGGGCCTGGACAGTGATCGCACCCGCAGGGCCCCCCCGCATGCGGCAGAAGGGAATGACGGAGCTGATGGGGATTGTTTTAAGCAGTGTGGTGCAGGAGATGAAGGCAAGGGGCTAGTTCTATACTTGGCTACGCCTCCTGCATTCAACAATATTATGAGCCCAGTATTAAACAGTACCCCAGCAGCCAAATCCAGTAGGAGGAGCAGCAGCAGGGCCAGCTTCTTAGATGCCTGCTTCCTGTGCAAGAGGCCCCTGGGACAGGGACTGGACATCTTCATTTACAGGTGATCATCTAGACTCTCTCTCTAACATATTTGGTTAATGAATTATAAGGAACTCCAAATCATCTTAGTTTGTTGCGGTGATATTTTTAAGCATCATTTATTTTGCTAGGAGTGTATGTTTAGAGCTGACACTGTATGCAGCATTGTTTCACTTGAGGAGTTTGGGAAAAACCTTAATTTGGTGTAATCTTGGCTCATATCCCCCACAGTTCTTCTATCATGCCCATATATATCTCCTCAAGCTATACTTATGCTTTTAAAGGATGCCATCAAACTTTAATGATGTTTGTAAAGGATGTGTTATCGATGAAGTATTTAGAGCACCCCACAAGTTAGGGCTAAAACCCTTAACTTGGAAAACAACCATTATTAGATGCTTTCTAAGTCCCCTAGGCACCCAGTTAGGGCTAAAACCCCTAAGTTGGAATATAGTCTCGAATGCTTTTGAAACCCCTCACAACTCCTAAGTTGGAATATAGTCTCGAATGCTTTTGAAACCCCTCACAACTGTGTAGTATGCACCCTTTCACTTGCTTAGTTGTTGTAGCCTTCTCTTAGCGATGTTGCCTACCTCCATTAGTCATTTGCAAACTCCCCTAATTTTAGTGGTCTTTTTTAGGTGAACGTGGCGAGATAAGAAACTTATATTACTTGGAAAGTCTCATTAGGTAACCCATCTTCCTCTCGAATTGCATCCTCAAATTGCACCTACCTTGTTCTTGGTAGCCTAAGATCATCACTTAAATCTACATTTGGAGTAGCACTTAAAATTACACTTACCTACTATGATCATCACTTAGATTTACACTTGGAGTAGCAATTAAATTGGGTATCTAGATGCCAGATGTCATTGTGACCTTGTTTGTGCAACTTGGGAGTAGCAATTAAATTGGGTATGAAGATGTCAGATGTCATTGTGACCTTGTTTTTGCACCTCCACATCATGATCCACATATAAATGTGTATACCCTACCCCTTCCTCGTGTCCTTTAGCTAGGAGTAATTTTGTTGTAAAACCCATACAACTAATAAGGAGGCATCAAGTAATCAAAATTTTTAGAAGCCCATCAACCTATTTGTTTGTGTACCCTTGTTTCACCCTAGTATGGAACAAAATGTCAAGGTTTATCTAGATAAGAATAGAACCCATTGTTGTGAAAAAAGTGTTCCCTTAGGGGGCGTAATACTTGATTGTCCTTGTAGACCATAGGCAAATGTGGATAGTTGTGATCCACTCGAACCACTAGAGATAGAGAGAGAAACTTGGGACAATGGAATTCTTATAATTCGACGGATTGTTCAAAGTTTAGCTAGACATTTTGTGTTCTAAGGTTTTAACGGTTTGAAAGCATGCTTTTTACACCTTTAGAAAGAGAATTATTATATATTTTATAAGACCATACTATAATAAGCTCAAGTCTACTCATTTCCAAGTGGCCAATTGCACTAAAAAGCCAGAATTGTATGATATGAGAAGCAATCTGATTTGGTACTCACAACAATGATTATTTGTTTTACAAAGATGAAGACCAATAACTCAGATCAAGGGCGCACTGATTAATGAACTGTGGATCCAATCTTAGAGAAAAAAATTTGCTTGATGTCGCCATAAGTGGAGATTTAATGGTTTCGAAGACCGATAACTTACATCAAGGCATTGATTAATTAACTGTGGATTAAACATGCTGCAGGGGTGACGCTGCCTTCTGCAGTGCGGAGTGCAGGTACCAGCAGATGCTTATGGAGGAGAGGCAACAGATCATATCTCATGATCGTCATCATAATCATCACCCTAATCCTCATCATAATCATCGCCCTAATCCTCATTATCCAAAGCAGATCCAGTTTTGCTCCATGGCTAATGAAGCCATCCGCCATGCGAGGACAGCCGCGGCAGCTCGCTAATCACTCTTATTATTATTTCCCCATATTAATTAATCTTATATCAACGCCAAACCCAAAAACAAATCTCTTAATTCTTCGTTAAACACAATGTGCTAACCCACGAATAAATCCCGGATGTTGATGATTCAGTTTTGTTTATTGGCGCTATCCGGCCACGGCTACTTTTATACATTTTTGTACTCAAAAGTGATCATATGTGACTACTCTTGAGAGCTTCCACTCTGTTTAGATTTTTATATGACATACTACTTTTTATCTTCATCATGTATATCCAATGTGCATCTCTCTCTCTCTCTCTCTCTCTCTCTCTCTCTCTCTCTCTCTCTCTCTCAAGTGGGTCCAAGGTCTAGGCACTAAGGAATCCTAGTGGGAATACATCCGGAAAGCTGATGAAAAGGATTCATCTACAATCCATGGATAGCAGTTCGGGAGATTTCCACAGGTTTTTCGAATTCTATAGGTTTTTAGTACGCCGTAAAAATGACTCTTACCAAAAGGATTCTAGTTGGCTATGAGTAACGAAACAAAAGAGCAATCTTTTACCTTTCAAAAAATTAGACTTCATGCTACTTGAGTATAGGAATTCGGTGCATCGGCAACAAGTTGAATCATTGTTCCGTTTTGCAGTGGGATTAGCGGGAAATAGTTTCAATAAGAGTCTCTTATTTCCCGCTAATCTCTCTCTGCTCAATCTACATGCTAAACGGAATAATGGATTTGTGAGATACACTAATAGTTTCTAAGTGGTTCCTCCAATCATAAGGGTTTGATTCCTATCAAAATAGGGGAGAATCTTCTATTTTGCAAATCTATTCAAAAACAAAGAATGAGCCAATAGATTGATTGATTGGATTTCTTATACCATTCAATACAATAGTTTTGAAAAAATTTGAACTTCAAAATAGCCAATATTTACGTCTCAAAAAGGTACTTCCAAGAGTCAACAATGGGAATAAAAATAATGCTTGTTCGAGTCGATTCAAAGAAGAAAAGAGCATACCTTTTCTATATCCCCTAGTTAGATGGTATGAACAAAAGAGGTTAATCTCTCTCTACTCGATCTACACGCTTCTTCTACATGATGATCTTCATGCATTAGCCTATGAGTGTATCTCACAAATCCATTATCAATTGGATGGTGGGGCGGGAAGCAAAGGATCCACTCATTTAGGAAACTTTTTTCTTGAAGAAAGATTTTTGAAATGGAAGAAGTACGTAGGGTATTTCTTGAGCAAGCGTATTCCATTCCGAATTGATGAGGGTATGAATGCCTGGTCCGAAGCGCACGGATGGCTTGACACAATAGGGAACTTGTACCTTTCCACTTCAAGGAAAGTATAGATAGGAATCGAATGTGACTTGGATACATCGATTCACGAGATATCAATATGGAAAAACATATTTTTAACGAGTCCTGTTGGTAATACTGATATGGCGATTGAAAGGAACAAAAGGTATTCCCATGAATTGACCAATATGTCATTTCTTTGCAAATCGATTTTTTTCGAGAGGTTTCAGGATCAACTACGATCGGAATCTTCCACACCCCCCCCCCCCCCCCCCAAATTCGTAGACTCTATCCGACCGAAAAGGTGAAAGGGATTGCTATCACTATGGCTTCCTCCTATAATAGAAGTTGAGTCATATCCAAGCTTTATAAAGTATCGATTCGTTCAACATGTATGGGATGAGACCCCCGTCATTTTCCTCAATAGCTCAGCGGTAGAGCGGTCGGTTGTTAACCAATTAATATTGATCAAGCTTTCTTGATTTTATCCTCTTCTTATGATTCATATGGAGTTAGGACCCGGAGTGGCTGTTGGAATTAGGTGTATCTTCGTATGCCCTCGGAAAAGGGGAACCTAGTGTATCTAGAGGTGTGATCTCTAGTGAACTCGAAATAACCCGTGAGACTTTCCCAGCCATGGGGGGAATGAAAATCAACACATGAATCAGTTAATGAAGGGATAAAGAACACTTTCATTGTGTCATTCAAACTATAAAATAACTCTTGAATCCATGAATTTGGAACAGCAAGTCTTCTTTGACCCGTTGCAAATAAAAAGATTAAGGTGATAATACTAGTAATATCGGTTGATAAATGCAAGATTGTTTGCTGGGATACAAACCAATACCTAGAATCGGTAATAAAAAACAAATCAAAATGAAAAATTCTCTTGGTCCAATATCATTTAGGGACGTCTAAGTAATGAGAGAGAGAGAGAGAGAGAGAGAGAGAGAGAGAGAGAGAGAGAGAGAGAGAGAGAGAGAGAGAGAGAGAGAGAGAGAGAGAGAGAGAGAGAGAGAGAGAGAGAGAAGCACTAGAGCTCATATGACATTCTTTTTTTTTAATGCAAAAAGGAAAAATATAGTATGAAAAATTTACATCCTCAAGAAAATATATCATGCTTTAATTGAGCACTTAATAAGCTTAGAGATATTAACCCATTTGTAGGTCTCTTCTTCAGCTTTGACATTGAGTAACTCAATAAACTAGCAAGCACACTTTTCAAGGTGGTCCGTTTTAAGATCCATGCCATATCCTTAAACAAAACTTGATTTCTACATCTTGTCTACTAGCACCCCAAATCTTAAAGACATCAAGAGGCATTTTGCCTTCTAACCAAGAAGTGCATGATTCCAAAAGATAGAATCATGCAATTGACTTCTATCAAGTCACCCTACAGTCTCCTCTCAAAACTTTTTGATGTACTTGCATGACCACATCTTCTTTAAAACCTTTACATTGCGGACAATGTCTCCTCTCAAAACTTTTTGATGTACTTGCATGACCACATCTTCTTTAAAACCTTTACATTTTGGACAATGACTGAGAACCTACTTCCATTTAGAAATATCCTATTGGAAGTTTATTCATACTTTCCTTACATGCTATAAGGAAATATAATGATCCTTTCTTCTTTAAGAAATGTATGGATTTGTTTAAAATTGCAATTTAAAAACTCATTCTATAATCTTGTAAGTGTTGATCGCACATTGTACACTTACATTTCCTATGATGCACCCCACAAGAATACAATTAACCAAATGGATATATTTAAAGAGGAATCATCTCATTCATTAGTGCACATATAAGACATCATCCATATCAAAATATTAAAACATACCACTTCCTTACATGCTATAAGATAATAAAATGATCTCTTTCCTTTCAAAAACTTCTAAATTTTCTTTAAATCGTAATTAAAGAACTTTTTTTGTAAATGTAATCCTGTAAACTTTACTAAATAAAATAGCCTTTCTCTTGATCGCAAGTTGTACATTTACATTTTTTATAGTGTACCCGTTAAGAACAAAAAATAAGCAAATAGATATATTTAAAGACGAATCTCCTCATTTATTAGTGCGCATATAAGAAATCATCCATCTTAGATTCGTTCAAAGGATATTGAAAAATACAATTTCCTTACATACTATAACATAATAAAACGATCCCTTTTCCTTCAAGAAACTTGTGGATTTTAAAGCGACATAATTATTCATGAAAAAACAACTCTCATTGTCGCTATTAACATTAGTATTTGCATCACTACAGAACCATCGTTATTAATGTTGGTATGCACATACATTGGTTTTTACATTGCTATATATAGTGAGATTGATATCGAGCACGTAGATATCAATGTAGAAAATGATGTAAATAACGATAATTGCAAGTTTAATTTTCGACACAAATAGTGATAGTTACAGAAAAAAGAAAATTTAGGTGGTAGGGCTACATGCCCTACCACCCTTCTAGCCACATGGGCTAAATAATGTCTCATAATTCATTTACAATGGAATTATTTCTATATTGGTCTAATGGACTAAATATGGACTTATTCCTATGACCAAATAGCTTCACACACTTATGACTTCCATCTAGCACAGGTGGACCTTTGGCATTATGCATCTTCTTCATATGGGATGCCTTTACTTGCCTCTGTCCATGCTACGACTTTTCACTCATAGGCATCGTGCTTTTACTAAAAGGAACAACATCCACACGAAAGCATGATTCACTTATAGATGGCAAAGGTCTCTCAAGAGCCTTTCTAGGAGCAACATGAGAACCACTCATAGGACACTCATCCACACTTGTAGTCCCAATGGTCCTATCAATTTTGGCTTCATAGCCATATCTCATGGAAGCGTTGTAAGCCCTACTGGGACTTGCTTGGCTTGGACTCTTTCCACTAGGAGGCATACTATCACTACACCTGGAGTTCACATTTCCTGCCTAGAGATTTTGACTACCAAGGTCCCCTATAGAGGTTATCTTGGTATTAGCAAATGAATTATTTCCTTGCAAAAAAGGTTGGATGCTTGGATGCACCTGCAACATGAGTGAGGAGACCTCTAAAAGTTTTCCCAACATCTTTGAATATACTGCACATAGTCAAATGCCTACATCTTAGCCTCACTTAATGGCTTAGGATCTCACATCCTGACTTGGATTTTGTGTATTAATCACTAAGCCACTAATAAAGGGCTCACACAACACATCGTTCAGGAACACAGTAGCTCTTCTTGGCCAAAGCCTAAGAATATCATCAAAGGCTCTAGCATATTCTTTAACCGAGGTATATGGCTCTTGTCAAAATATGCATAAGGGGCCCTAAGACTTGAGCCATGGGAACCTTCTTCTCATACTCATCTAGGAATTTATCACATAGCTCCTTGAAAGTTCTAATTGACCCTCTTGGGAGGCTCCAATAGCATTTCTTGGCCTCCCCTTTAGAGTATTTGAAAACATGAGGACCCGATGTATATCATCAAAACTACTCACAATGCAAGTTAGGCCATACTCTTTTAAATGCAACATTGGATCCTCATCTGACAATCTGTAAAACATTGGGAGATTCCTATAAGGAGGAGGACATTTAGTCCTCTTCTTTGAGATCAACACTGGGTTGCCAAATCTTCATACTCACCTTGACCTAATCCCAATGTCTTCGGGTCTCTAATATCTTTCGTTTCCACCTTTATCGGTGTAGTAGGAAGGTCAATATTCCCATTGGCATCCTTTTTTGCCAACTCATAGAGTGGTCTAGGAAGTTCTATGCTATACAACAAGGAATCTATCCCATCTCCTACTGGTGGTGCTTTAGTAAGTCTATTCTCATTTACTACCGTTTTCCTAGATCTCAAGACAGGTCTCAATAGAAGCTTTCTCTCTAACAATGGTTTCCCACATACATAGATATCATCAATGCTTTATGGATCTTAGAAATTGCACTTCGATACCCAACTGCATTAGGCACTAGCATCGGATGTATCGTTCGATCATAGTCATGTATTACTCCGCCGACCATTGGAATCATAGTCTTTTTCTCTAAAAAGTTATCACTATCAAGGATCATAGATGATTATACCATTCTAGCATCACTTTTGGTTCCTAACCTTTCCTCTAAATCCCATGGATTATTACTCATGAAGGTCACACCATGGGTACTTTTCCATAGTGGCCCATACTCAAGCATGGTGTCACTTTCGAGGCAAAGGATAAAATAGTTAGCCACATGACTAACCAAAGATCCCACTTAACCATTCAGGATGGACAAAGTATCTTTTGGGTTATGATGGGGTTTCCTTGGATTAATCGTCATATTGATGTGACCAAGGTTTTAATTAGCCCAATTTAACATCCATCACTTTGAGGCAACACTCAATTAAAAATCCAAAATAACGGGTCCCTTATAGCCAAGGTAAGAAAATTGCCACTTCTTAGTATCTTGCGGAAAATGCACCACCTCTCGAGACCTAAAATGGTCTCGACACTAGCTCTAAGGCTCTAGCCGAGCCTCCTATGTATACCAAACTACCCTCACAGCCTCGCAGCTAGGAGTATATGGAAGCTATACACTACTCTAAATAAATCACGTGTTTGCATCAATTTGCAGTCCAACATTTTCCTTCCCAACTCCAATAGAGGGAGTATCCAACATATAGGTGATCAACACCTTGATTCACATACAAAAAGAGCTCCCCCCAGTAGAATTGTGTTGCTCTTTATAGCTCTCCTAGATCCCAAGGATTGGCCCCAACATGCATTGTCTTACACATAGAACACAAACGTAACATAGTTCTCTCATGATATAAACGTAACGATCTAGGAGCTTGTATATATTCCTCACATAATCTGTTTTCCAAGATATTGCACTACCCTACAATAAAGGGAAAATCTTACGCTCTCAATGTTGGTTATCACCTAGATATACAATTGCAATACATCCAGGAATTTATATTTTGATACCATATTTAGATTACATATGCAAAGTGCATGGCACTTTGTGCTCAAATAACTTAACTAAAAACCAACCAATGTGAAGTGCACAAATAATTTTTGCATGATTTCTTTTTTCTAGTGTCATGTTGTGTTGCTAAGAATAGTACAGGGCTAACCCCTGTTGAATCTCTAAAGCTTATACAAACCATATCCTATATGCTATGATATGTAAAGAAATTAATATCTTAATCAAATATATTTCCATGTCATCCCCACATCCCCTATAGTTTATATCTTACTTGCTTGCACAAATGTAGGGAGATTTTGTGATAAAGTTTTCATAGAAACAAGCTCTAAACGTGCACTCGAACATAAACTAAATGCAACAAACTGAGGCTAACCCTCATGCTTTACCTTCATTACACAATCACAAACATTCTCCTAAATTTTTGTACTTTTTAACACGTAAAAATGATTTTTAAAATTGTTTTCTCTTTCAACATAAATTATTAATTTTTCTAATTTTTTTGATTTGTATGACTTGTGTGAGATTTGACCCATCATCATATTTATTTTCATGCCATATGAATATCTTTTGATCTCCAAAATCTAAGAATAACACTATTTTTTTATTAAATCTCGTATTTTGAGTTTTACAGTTTTATTATTTTCAATATACGTAAAGAAAATGAATGAATTTATGAGATTTGTGGACATCAACAAACATATTTCAATCATTTCTAATCATCTTGTCATCATATGCACAAACGATTCATCATAAAAATTGAATAAGAGTCACTTACTCAAAAATTCAAATATGTATGTCTTGTATTTCGAGAAAATGGAGCTGTTGATGCTATTTTCTAGTTACTAACGCATCCAAATCACCCAATCTACATGCCATTATGCCTTAAACCATCGTCCATCACCTATTTGTCAAATCATCCCTCCCTCCCTCTCTCATACATAGCCATGTGAACAAGGAATAAAGAGCAGAGAGAAAAAGGAGAGAGAAATACAAAAAAGTAAGAAATTCATGGATTTGATCCCTAGGAGGAGGAAGATGATCATTGCAGTAGTAGAAAATCGATTTTTAATTGGGAGGAAGGGGCACAAAAAACACTACGCTCCCTCCCCCCCCCCTTTCCCCCTATCTCATGTGATTTTTGAGATTTGGCTCTCTTTAACCATGTTTAAACTTAAACCTTTAAATTATCTAGTTCCAAATTTTCCTTTTCACACTTTGCCAAAGTGGTTTTGACTTGGACAAAGGGGCAAACGGTCTTGAAATTGCAATCCGACTTGACGGGTGACTTTCTGGTATCGAAATGTATCACCCTTGCGTCCATCAATGCTTTTCGGTTTCTAGAACTAGCAATAGCTGCTTCATAATTTCAAACCTTGCTGCCATTAAATGGAGGGTCAAATGAACTCCAATCAACAAATGGATACTTGTGTTAGATTCCATGCATCGAAATGCATCTAGAAAATCTCTACCTCCTTGATCTATGATTGTTCCATTATTTGCTAAAACCGTATCTTTTATGAGCCTTGGACAATCTTTGTGCTTGAATTTCAGATTTAAAATTGGATCTCATTTTTTTAAACTACGAGATAGGGCGGCTAAGCTCGTCAAACCCACAAATTGATCTGCACGAACAAAAATCATAAAGAGCATCAAGTTGCTACAAAGAAAAATACACAATAAAGCAAAACACAACTCTCACCCTACCCCCTGACTATATCAAAGCATCAAGTCCACAAGGAATAGACCAAGCATAATCTAAGAGAGATCTAGAGAGCTAGTTCCTAACCAACTACTCTAACATAGACCGACTAAAAAGAACTATCAAAGGAGTCATCCTAAGTGATGATTTGACCTACCCACCTGCTGACCTAGGATATTTGGACCAAGAACACCTACTAGGTGAGGACTCCTATAGCTTGGTCTATAAAAAGTCATAGATTTTCCATTTGACCACGTTTTTCTTCAGTATTTCATACTCGAGCATGTAAAAAGGAGGCAGTTGAGCGTATTGTGACCCAAGGAGAACAGGGCATCAGCTTGAGGTCGTCCTATCTTGGTACCCAATAATCTACCAAGCTCTTGCGAGGTGACACTAAATCATTTTTTTCTGCTTACTTTTGTTTTCGCTTCAACCATCCTCATTTATTTTTCGGCTAAATGTCATGCCAAGGAACTCATGTCTCTAGGAACCTACTAGGCTTTTGCAAGGCAATGATCATCTACTCTTGGAATTTTTCTTCCATTATTTTCTCCTTTTAGGGGATAGAACCCCCTTTAATACACCTTCGTAATTAGATATTTCTAATATATTCATTCCCTCTTTTATTTATTTGGCAGGCTTCCCTATCTCAAAACTGACAGGGATCCTTAGAAATAGCTACTTAGCAGGCTAGCACAATAGGGTTACTAGGACTACTCTCAAAAATAGCTCTTAGAGTACCCGACAATATCTTTACAGAAGATAGAGAACTACTCAAACCTCCCTAGACACACCTAACCTAACCTTGGGACTTCATGCATGCTGGTCCTCCCCAATAAAGGAAAGAATTTCCCACATATATATACACACATAGCATAAAGGGAAAGAACTCGTGAAGGAAGGATAGCAAGAGGCTCTCCCCAAGTGCTCCATTGAATCTATTTAGTGTAAGACTAAAACAAAAAACCATTAACCACACCCATACAAAAAAAAGGCCTACTTGACCTAACACAATATAGCATTTGGATCTATCCAATACATGGTCTACTTGGCATATACATTGCATCTTATCAGACTAACCAAGATAGACCAACAATGACATAGGATGTCAGGGCTAGCCTAATGGTCCTTATGCAAGTCAACTCACTATAATCTAATCATCAAAGTTTTATCCTAGGCTTTTGTATATCCACAAGTCTAAGCCTTCTCACTGATATAACATCAATATGGGCTATCTCTTATCAGGTGCTATTAACTAAATGAATGATCTCATTGGGCTCATATGTCCCACCTTGATTGTCATTCAAGTAGATTGAGTGTATGAGCTTCCCAGAGAAAATCACGAATTTATACACATTCAAACCTCCCCTATTAGGATTATTTCATATATCAGTGTTATAACCCAAACTAGGTAGGGTTTCAATCCTAGGCCCATCACATAAATGCATCCGAGAGTGGTGCATACTCTTAGATGTATCATTATGGCCTCTAGTCTCATCCACTTGGGAACCGACCATGGTATGTTCATCTAGAAATCTTGACTTTTCATCTAACACATTAGCTACACTTTTAGAGATTTTGGGCCTCCAAACCCATCTCGTAGACCTCTTTATATTCTTCTCATATTCTTTCACTACCTCAATTTTCCATGTTGGTCTAATGGACTAAATATGGACTTATTGCTATGACTAAATAGCCTCACACACTTATGACTTCCATCTAGCACAAGTGGACCTTTGGCATTATGCATCTTCTTCATATGGGATGCCTTTACTTGCCTCTGTCCATACTACGACTTCTCACTCATAGGCATCATGCTTTTAATAAGAGGAACAACATCCACCCAAAAGCATTATTCAGTTATAGATGGAAAAGGTCTCTCAAGAGCCTTTCTAAGAGCAACATGAGAACCACTCATAGGACAGTCATCCACACTTGTAGTCCCAATGGTCCTATCAATTTTAGCTTCATAGCCATCTCTCATGAAACTATTGTAAGCCCTACTGGGACTTGCTTGGCTTGGACTCTTTCAACCAGGAGGCATACTATCACTACACCTACAGTTCACATTTCCTACCTAGAGATTTTGACTACCAAGGTCCCCCCTTGCAAAAAAGGTTGGATTCTTGGATGCACTTGCAACATGAGCGAGGAGACCTCCAAAAATTTCCCAACATCTTTGAATATACTGCACATAG
The DNA here is from genome assembly GCF_053477565.2 of Lygodium microphyllum. NCBI lineage: Eukaryota > Viridiplantae > Streptophyta > Polypodiopsida > Schizaeales > Lygodiaceae > Lygodium > Lygodium microphyllum. The sequence continues at coordinate 99,999,334 of NC_141148.1, read as the reverse complement.
TCAAATGCCTACATCTTAGCCTCACTTAATGGCTTAGGATCTCACATCTTGACTTGGATTTTGTGTATTAATCACTAAGCCACTAATAAAGAGCTCACACAGCACATCGTTCAACAACACAATAGCTCTTCTTGGCCAAAGCCTAAGAATATCATCAAAGGCTCTAGCATATTCTTTAACCGAGGTATATGGCTCTTGTCAAATTTGCATAAGGGGCCCTAAGACTTGAGTCATGGTAACCTTCTTCTCATACTCATCTAGGAATTTATCACACAGCTCCTCGAAGGCTCTAATTGACCCTCTTAGGAGGCTCTAGTACTATTTCCTAGCAACCCTCTTTAGAGTACTCAAAAACATGAGCATCCGATGTATATAATCAAAACTACTCACAAGGAAAGTTAGGCCATAATCTTTTGAATATAGCATCAAATCCTCATCTGACAGTCCGTAAAACACTAGGAGATCCCTAGAAGGAGGAGGGCATTCAGTCCTCTTCTTCAAGATCAACACTGGGTCCCCTAGATCTACATACCTACCTTGATCTAATCCCAATGTCTCAAGGTCTCTAATCTCTTTCATTTCCACCTTTACCAATGTAGGAAGGTCGGTATTTCCACTGACATCCCTTTTGCCAACTCATAGAATGGTCTAGGGAGTCCTATGCTATGCAACAGGGAATATACCCCATCCATTAGTAGTGGTGGTTTAGCAAGTCTATTCTCATTTATTACTATTTTCCTAGATTTGAAGATAGGTCCTAATAGAACCTTCCTCTCTAACAATGGTTACCCACATACATAGATATCATCCAATGCTTTATGGATCTTAGAAATTGCACTTCGATACCCAACTGCATCAGGCACTAGCTCAGATGTATCTTTCGATCATAGTCATGTATTACTCCGACCATGGGCATTATAGTCTTTTCCTCTAAAAATTTATCAGTATGAAGGATCATAGAAAGCTGTGCCATTCAACATTTCTTTTGATTCCTAATCTTTTCTCTAAATCCCATGGATTATTACTCACAAAGGACATGCCATGGGTACTTCCCCATAGTGGCCCAAACTCAAGCATGGTATGACTTTCAAGGCAAAGGATAAAATAGTCTACCACATGACTAACCAAATGTCACTCTAAACCATTTAGGATGGACAAAGTATCTTTCAGTTTATGGAGTTTCCTTGGATTAATCGTCATGCTGATGACCAAGGTTTTAATCAATCAGCCCAATTTAACATCCAACACTTTGAAGCGGCACTCAATTAGAAATTGGAAATAATGGGTCTCTTAAAGCTAAGGTAAGAAAACCACCACTTAGCATCTCTAGGAAAACACACCACTTGTTAGGACCTAAAATGCACTCAAGATCGATTCTAGGGCTCTAGTTTGGGCCTCTTATGCACACCAAACCACCCTCACAGTCTCACGGTCAAGAGCTCATGGAGGCTATACATTATAAATAAATTGTGCATTTGTATTGATTTCCAATCCACCATTTCCCTTCCCAACTCCAACAAAGGGAGTATCCAACATACAGGTGATGAATACCTCAATTCACATACACAAAGAGCTCCCCCTAGTAGTTGAATGCTATGGCTTCTATGGCTCTCATACACCCCGAGGATTGGCTCCAAGATGCATTGTCTTACACATAGAACATGAACATAATAGAGTCCTCTCCTCATGATATAAACGTAATGATATAGGAGACTATATATATTTCTCATTTAATCAATTTCCCAAGATATCGCACTACCCTATAGCAAAGAGAAATCTTACACTCTCAACATTGGTTGTCACCTAAACATACAATTACAATGCATCTAGGAATTTATCTTTTGATATCATATTTAGATTGCATACGCAAAGTGTATGGCACTTTGTGCTAAAAAAACTTAACTAAAAACCAATCAACATGAAGTGCACAAATAATATTTTCATGATTTCTTTCTACTAGTATCATGTGCATTGCTAGGAACAACACCGAGCTAACACGTGCTACTGAATCTCTTAAAACTTATATAAACCACATCCTATACACTAAGATATACAAAGAAATCAACAACTTAATCAAATATCTTTCCATTTCATCCCCACATCCCCTATACCATTTATATCTTGCTTACTTATACAAATGTGGGGAGATTTCGTGATAAAATTGTCATAGAAACAAGCTCTAAACGCACACTTTAATATACAAATAAAAGCAAATTGAGGCAAGCCCTCATGATTTACCTTCATTATATAACAACAAATATTATCCTAAAATTTTGTTATTTTTAATGTGCAAAAACTATTCTTTCTTTAAAAAATTCTTTTATTTGACTATTTTTGTGATTTTTACTTTATTTTAACATAATTTTCTTTGATTTTTTCAATTTTTATGACTTAGGTGAAGTGTAATCCATTAGCATATTCATTTTTATGCTATGTGAACAACATTTGATCCGCAAAAACCAAGAACAATATCATTTTCCATTAAATCTAGTGTTTCAAATTTTGCAATTTTATTGTTTTCAATATAGTAAATAAAAATGAATGAATTTCTAAGATTGCAGACATCAACAAACATATTTCAACAATTTTTAATCACCTTTCCATCATATTCACTAATGATTCATCATAAAATTAACTCAAAAATTCACATATGTACGTCTTGTATTTTGAGAAAATGAAGCCGTTGATGTTATTTTCCAATAATGCATCCTGATCACCCAATCTACGTGCCATTCTGCTTTTGAACCATCATCCATTACCAATTCGTCAAATTAGCCCTCCCTCCCTCTCTCATATGTAGCCATGTGAAGAAGGAACAAAGAGGAGAGGGAAAAAGGAGAGCGAAAGACTAAAAATGGGTCTTTTTATTTACTACATCATTTTTTATGCAGATTCAAGTGATGGAGAGTGAGAAATTGATAGATATGATGCCTAGGAGGAGAAATGTGATCAATGCAATTTGCAAAAAGACAAAGTTTTAATGGAAGAAAGGGGCGTCGAAAAAAATACACCCTCCCTGTAACATACCGAACTTCCAATAGCACGCGTGAACCCTCTTTATAGTCGTAAGGATAATTTCTTTATTTTGATAAAGGCAATTTTTTTTAAATTATTCCCCTCTCCTCCAGCCGACTGTCGAGCTGGAGGAAGAGGGGAATAGCATGTTTAAGCAAGCTCCTTGCTGGAGCTTGCTAAGACTATGGAGCATGCGTGATGCCACACAGGGGAGGGAGGATCCCCTCCCCTCACCTATAAAAAGGCTATGGCCATAGATCGAAAGAGGAGGCTGCCGCCTACTGTTGCTGTGTAGGAGAGAGCCATGATTGTGGGGGGGAGAGAGAGAGAGAGAGAGAGAGAGAGAGAGAGAGAGAGAGAGAGAGAGAGAGAGAGAGAGAGAGAGAGAGAGAGAGAGAGAGAGAGAGAGAGAGAGAGAGAGAGAGAGAGAGAGAGGTGGTCATCACTGCAAGGGAGATGCCGTGAGCTGCTGCATCGGTCGTCGTTGCCGTCCGTCTGCATGCCACCACAGTGGCCCTGGCTATCGCCACGCTGTGCAAGGGGAGCCACCTCCCTCCACATGGCTCCATAGTAATTACCTTATAGGCCCTTTTTCTCCCCGTATTTTAAATCCCCCTAAGGGCCCCCTTAGGCCCTTTTCCCCCATGCAATAATTCCCTTTTTAGTTCTTTCATATCTTGTTTTCTTCCCCCCCCCCCCCCACACACACACACGTAAAAGAAAAGAGGGTGTTAAGGGTTTTTTGTGACACCTTCTTTCCCCATACCAAAAGCCCTCGTAAGGGTCTTTTACACTTTCCATTTTCCCATTTTCTTGTAAATCTTTAAAAAGGCCATAAAGCGCTTTCCCATGGCTTTAATGAGCCCTACTCGCGGAGGATTTTAAAATACCCCCTTTTCAGGTTTTTAAACCTTTTCCGTGGTTTCTCCCTTCCTCCACAAGTATTCCTTCAAAGAGCTTCTACGAAAGGAAGGAAAAGAAAACTCATAAACGACCGTGGAATTTCAAAAGGGAGTTCGCAAAGCTGCATCCACGACGGAAAGGCTGCATTCGCGATGGCTCCTAAGAAAGCCCAAGGCGCAACCCCAGGAGGATCGTCTCCTAGCATCCACGTGAACATCTCACCACAAGTCCAGGTTTTTCTTCCTAATTTTTATTTTACGTCATAATAATTCAATTGGGTGTAGATGATTTTTGGAAATAGGACGCATTTTTCGTCTTAAATGCTTTAGAAAAATTAACTCACGCCAATCATTAGTATTTTTAATAAAATGAACAAAATAAAGTGAGTAGAAGATTGACATGCATTCCTAGCAAGTAGTTTTTGTGCATTTCAATGAACTGAACTTAGATTATTATCCATATTTACAAAACGGAATTAAGATAATGTACTCCGTTTAAACATGGAAGTATATATTGCATATCGCATTATTAGGCCATATCTTCTTCGCAATGAGTCATCATGGGAAGTGCTAAGAATCCATAGGAAAGTGCAAGGCAAGAAATGATTCCTAAGTTGCATAAATTGGTCAATTATCGTTTTTCAACTGCATAATTATTAGTAAAAGGTTGCTTGTTTAGCATGAATCTTGTTCGCAAGTTATAGGATGATTAAATGGAATTAGGTTATAACCTAACCTATGCTTGATCTTAAATCGATAAGTTAGGGTTGAAAATCAATTTACGCATAGACAATGAGTCATGTGTTTATGGAAATGATAGCGTAATTATCTTCAAAAATTAAACAAATTGGCATAAACCTAAACACCTAAACCCGCGGAGTACTCGTTTTAGAAAGAGTTAATTCAATTCCAAAGAACTCACTAAGATTTAATACATGACCTAATTGCACATATTGCTAAAACTGAAACTCCTATACCCTAAATACTTGCCCACATTCACCGAATGTAGGGACAACGGAACATACTTGAGAAGTGATCTAGGGTTTGTCCCTAAGAATCTTTTGCTAAAAAGATGGAACTTGGAACCCTAGGACTGACAATGTCAACCTAATGTAATCAAGAACAGATTGTTTCGTAACTCCATTTGATGGGTAGAACAGTCCCATAGTTCGATGTGACACTTGTGCAACAAATGCAGAGTCGTATGATCTTATGATTGGATCACAAGGGAATGGCCAATTCTCGGAATGAGGTTGGCAGATTCTTACGCAAGTTATCTTGCAAGAGGATGAATAATCATCTTAACATAGTATCTTTCTTGGGTAAAGATAATTGCTTGAAAGCAAAAGACCAACCAATAAATGAGATTAACATATGAACTTAAGGTATTGACCAAGTCGGGTTAACAAGATACGGCCCTAATCCTAGGATATAGGGGATCTTGCCAAGTTGCAAGTCATCCCGGATCGAGTGCTTGGATGCATTCGAAAAGAAGGATTCACTCCTTAGCAGTTGGCCAACAATAAACAACCAATGGAAATGTTTGTGCTTGTCACAGATTTAAGAGCACTGTTTTGCTTTGTTTGATCAATGAATTAAAGGATAAATGGATATCTAATACTTCAGGTTGAAGGCCTAAAGGGAGAGGCAGCTTCAATTACCCCTGACTACCTGCCTGACCCTAACCAAGGGGGTTGTTAACCGCGCCGGGAAGGTGGACCGAACCTGCCGCGAGAGGTCTCTCCGTTGAGCAGCGCTACTTGGAGCAGGAGGACACTTGGGTGCCAAGGGGGGCTCTGGCCATAAATCCCTCACCTTCCGGGCCTTGCACAAGAGGCTAACGTGACTCAGTATTGGATCTCAAGGCCCGCACACTAGTCTACGGATGAAATCTTGGATTAGTGGTCCCTGTGGATTGCTGGATAGCCTTCAGGCGGATTGTGGATAAGCCTATGGGCTGGACTTTATGTATTTCAAAGATAAATATGATAACCCATTAAAAAGGAACTTGTTTGACATTGTTTTTCTATGTCAAATGCTATGATTACGTGAAGGAACCAGTGCCTAACGGGTTAATTAAGAAAGTTGATTGATACATGTCCAACTAAATGTGTTAGGTAATTAAATAATTAAAACAACCTGAGGAAAGTGCGGTGGTAGTGGCCATAGGTCCGTCCTACGGATGGGTGGTCCCAGTTGGCCGGGAACTTTTCTCAAATCACGATGGATGGCCAGAAGATCGTCAAAGAATACAAATAACAAAAGCGTTGACCTAGAGTTAAAATTGATCCCGATTTACACTGTTTTAGGGGGACGGAATGGGACTATGCCTTATGGCAGAGAGGTTGAGCTTCGTATCCCTCTCGTTTCCCATTCTCCTTGAACGAAGTGCAATGTAAATCCGCTTTGGACCTAGCGTATCTGCGTAAGGTAGTTCGTTTGGGTTGGACGCTAGTTGCCATTAGGAAATGACCAATAGGAAAAACCCTGATTCAGGTCGGTCCTAAGTGGAAACGGCCGGAATACTTCCGCTACGTGGTAGACGCGGAAAGCCCTAAATCGCAAACCCCGTAACATTCCATGGGAGTGCCCGGCGAAGCGTTCTAGACATCCTTTCCGATGGACTGCTAAGACGTGTCTTGAAGATAACAGGTGGACACGTTACAGTTGGTATCAGAGCAAACCAACGAAGGAATGGTTTTTATGAAATCTTAATAAGATAAAGTAAAGCAAATATTGCTATCCAAACATTTCCTTACTTTCAATGCTGTCTTGCAGAATTACGAAGCATGGAACAAGTTCTTAGTGTTCCGAGTCATGTTTATGACTGCGATGCATTCCCCTGATTATCGACAAAGGGTTGAGATGATGAACATCCTAGAGCGAATCTATAATCCATCGCCTTTGTACATGCAACGAAGATGGACGGGTGTCTCAGGAATCTACTATATAGCTGCCCACCGGTTTGCATATCTTCAAACCAACCTAAAGAAGATCAAGTGGTTGGAAGACCTAAAAGTCGTGAAGCTGTTCATTTTTGTGGAAGCTCAGGTAAACTCAACTTTACAGATTCGAGGTCGGAGGGTTGAACTGAACTCATATGTATATGAGGAAGTGACTCGTGTAATCCCCACCGACAGGATTAAAGTATTGGGGCGCCATGAGAAGAATGGGTTCCAAAGGAAAGGATACCCTGAACTTCCAATGTCTTATGGATTCTTGAAGATCCATGACCCGAAACCATACAATTATACAATTCCTGTAGATAAATGTAATACAAAAATATTCTCCCCAAACTAAATGTAACAGTTGGCTTATCATCACAAGAAATGTTGTATTTTGAAAGGGCTATGCCCATATAAATACAAATACGACTTCTTTTTATCAAATGTCTGATTGTGCATGAGAATTGATAAAAAGTTAAGTGATTAGATTGCTTGAGTGATAGCGAAATTGGAGATGTAATATAAATCAATAACGATTATCATGTAATAACGTTAAGAAACCTTTATCCAGGCACAATCCCAGGTACAGGTTCCCAATTGGCCTCCTACATCAAGTACTGCTGTAATCCATGAGAAGAAGTTTCTTCTCAAGCAGATTAAGCCGCCCGATTTTGACGGGAGAGGCAAGTCCGTCCAAGCAGATGCTGAAATTTGGATTGAGTCCATGGAGGATTACTTTGAAGCAGCCAGTACTGCACCCGCCAATCAGCCTATGCTCGCCAAGCTAAAGCTCACCGGCGAAGCCAAGCTTTGGTGGAAGCAATGGTGCAGGGATCAAGGGATCGTGGAAGGATCCGTTACCTGGGAGAAGCTGAAGAAAGCCGTGCAGGAAAGATACTTACCACCTACATATCGCACGCAGAAAATGAATGAGTTCTACGAGCTAAAACAGCTGGGACTCACTCTTGACGCATACTATTCTAAATTTGTCTCACTTCTTAAGTATGTGCCATAGATGGACATGACACAGCAGGTGTCAAAATTTTGTGTTGGTTTAAATCCACCAGCGAATACCCATCTCGAATCTATACACCCATCGGATCTACAGGACGCACTCATTTGAGCTGCCCCTATAATTCAAGAGGTGCAGGCTAGACCAAGGGGTAACAAAACTTGGTCTTATAATGACCCGAACAGAGGCACATTCAGGCCTCAGATGTAGAGAGTTCAAGGTTAGAATCAGGGACAAAGAAAGAAAGCAAGGACTAATAACGTCAACAACTTTGTTCCTACTCAAAGCAATGGCCGAAACCTCCGTTGTTTCCACTGCAACGAGCCCGATCACTTCAAGAGGCAATGTCCCAAACTTGGATGAGGACATCGCCAAGCACCTTTCCAAGGAAAGGGCCGTGGTCAGGGATCCGCTACCCGAAGAAGAGGAAGAACTGCCTGCGTTGCCAATATGCAAATGTGCAAAGAAGAAGAAGATCCGACCATGGAAGCAGAGTTTGAAAGGGCGACAGTCCATGCTGCTCTACACAAGAAAGGCTCGAATCGCCAGTTCTCGGTGATTCAGACACCGTCGAACTATCAAGGTAAAAGTTTCAAGACCTTGATTGATTGTGGCAGTACACATTCCTTTATCTCACCAGCTTGTGCAAAAAGACTAGGAATAGCCATAGTAGAAGCACCTACCTTGCTTGTGGAATTGGTAAATGGTCATGAGGCTACTTGTACCAGGCAAACTGCTAAGGTGGAATTCTTTCTGGGAGGAAAGACGACTTCGGTCAAATTCAGAGTCATGAATTTAGGTATCCATGAGTGTCTACTCAGAATGGATTGGCTTAAGCCTAATGATGCCCACATCCATTGATGGAAGGGCCAAATTTCCTTTCGTAACTCTGAAGGGGATTTAGTCATAACTCAAGGTGAGGCTGGAGTGCCAAAAATCCAATTGGCCAAAGCATCTCAGATCATAAAAGGAGTCAGAAAAGGATTACGTGACTACTTGATTAAGCTCAACAAGTTAGATCAAAAGCAAGAGTCTAGTGAAGGACCTTCTTAGCTAAAGGAATACGCGGACGTATTCCCTAAAGAGTTGACAGAACTCCCGCCTCAAAGAGAAGTGGATCATGAGATCAAGCTAGTACCAGGAGTTGCGTCAATTGCAAAGAGACCTTATAGGATGTCTATACCAGAAGCAATTGAGTTGAAGGAACAACTCAAGCAACTGCTAGATTAGGGCTACATCCGTCCTAGTAGTTCACCATGGGGAGCTCCAGTACTGTTCCAAAAAAAGAAAGATGGAACACTTCGACTATGTATTGATTACCGAGGGTTGAATCAATCAATTGTCAAAAACAAGTACCCTATTCCTAGAATAGATCAGCTTCTTGATCGTCTTCAGGGTGCAAAGATCTTCTCCAAGATTGATCTCAGGTCGGGTTACTATCAGATAAGGATCAAGGAAGAAGATATCCCCAAGAGGGACTTCAATACAAGATATGGACACTTTGAGTTCCTAGTTATGTCATTTGGGCTTACAAATGCGCTTGCCACCTTCAACAGGTTAATGCAGGATATCTTTAGGCCATATCTTGATGATTTTGTGCTCGTCTTCTTCGACGACACTCAAGTCTATTCCAAACAGGAAGAAGATCATGAACCCCAACTTTGGATTGTCCTTAAGACAATGAGGGCACATAAGCTGTATGCTAAGATGAAGAAGTGTGCATTCTTCAAGCGTCAGATTGAATATCTGGGATTAATCGTATCAGTGGAAGGAATCTCAGTACACCCAGCCAAGGTCAGAGATGTGCTAGAATGGCCAATACCAACAACTTTCAAAGAAATACGCAGCTTTCTAGGATTGATAGGATGGTATAGGGTCTTCATCAAAAACTATGCTTGGATTATAGCACCTCTGACGGACTTACTGAAGAAGCAAACATCCATTATATGGTCAACTCCCGAACAAACTAGGTTCGATAGATTGAAGCAAAGTTTGGTATCAGCACCTATCCTAAAACTTCCAGACCTCAATAAGGAGTTCGAGGTAGTAACTGATGCTAGCACCCTTGCCTTGGGATGTGTGCTCATGCAAGAAGGTCACCCGATAGCTTACTCTTCAAGGAAACTGAAGAGTCATGAGAAGAATCATGCTACCCATGATCTAGAATTGCTAGCTGTCATCCATGCTCTAAAGCTTTGGAGACACTACCTGTCGGGCAACAAGTTTACCCTAGTGACTGATCATAAGAGTCTCAAGTGGATCTTTACCCAGAACGAGCTCAACATGAGGTAACGTCGGTGGATTGAAGTGCTGGAAGAGTATGACTTTGAAATCAAGTACCGACCGGGGAAAGAGAATGTAGTTGCCGATGCACTCAGTCGCTCGCAAGGCATTCCTTAATTCCCTAATCTTGCAGGATCCATCAACAGCTAGATCTCTAGCTACAAAAGTATCTATGCCAAACAATCCAATACTTGAGTTAGCTAGAGAGGAAGCATGCCATGATCCAACCTACCAAACGATGCTAAGGGAAATCTCTATCAAGGATCAGGATCAAAAGCTGCAGGCTAAGTATCATGAATTCTCTATCAACAATGGACTCGTCTACTATAGAACGAGGCTATGTATACCGGCAAGCTAGTCACTTAAGCAGAAGATATTGTGGGAAGCTCATGATTCCCCTTTCTCAGGACATCCTCACTATGCCAAGACCCTCAATGCAATTAGGAAGAGCTACCATTGGGAGAAGCTTAAATGTGACGTTCTCAAATATGTCACCGAGTGTTTGTCTTGTCAACGTATCAAAGCCGAACATGTCAAGATGCCAGGGAAGCTACAACCGCTTGACATTCCCCAAATAAAATGGGAATTCATCAGTATGGACTTTGTTGTTGGCCTACCCCAAGTTGAGGGAGGATACAACTCCATCATGGTTGTGGTTGACATGCTTACTAAGGTTGCACACCTTATTCCAATAAAGACAAACTATAAAGCCTCGGACATTGCAAGATTGTTTATCAAGGAGATATTCAAGCTACATGGGCTACCCAGAAGAATAATTAGTGATCCTGATTCTCTCTTCACATCACACTTCTGGAGAGCTATCTTTGAAGCCATTGGGACTCAACTCTGCTTTAGCACAGCTTACTATCCCCAAACGGATGGCCAAACAGAGTGAGTTAATCAAATCATTGAGGATATGCTTAGGGCATATTGCTGTCATGAGCCGAAAAGGTGGATTCAATACTTGCCTTTGGTTGAATTTTCCTACAATGCTTCTTACCAATAAAGCATTCACATGACCCCTTTCCAAGCATTGTACGGTCATGATTGTCGAAGCCCCCTAAATTTCTCAGATCCAACCTTGAGGGTTGAAGCTTCAAGGCAGATGTTGGAAGAGATGGATGACCAAATAAAGTCAATAAGATAGGACATCCAAGCTGCCAAGGATAGACAAAAGGCATACGCAGATTTGAAGCATCAAGATAGAGTCTTCAAAGAAGGAGACATGGTCTTCATTCGTGTACGCCCTAAGAAGAGTTCCCTATCCTTAGGAGATTGCAAAAAGCTAAGTCCAAGGTATTGTGGACCATACAAAATCCTCAAATGCCTAGGACCTAATGCTTATAGATTGCAACTCCCTGAGTACCTAAAAGTTCATAATGTATTCCATATCAGCCTATTAAAGAACTATGTACCTAATCCTAACCATGTACTTCATGACCAACAAGATGTAATGCCTAGTCAAGGAGTCCTTGAACTAAGGCCTGACAGGATCTGAGATCCAGAACCTTGAGAGAATGCCTTGTCCAGTGGAAAGATTATCTCGAAGAGGATGCCACTTGGATAAATGAAGGCACTCTCAACCATCAATATCCCCAGCTTATCTTGAGATGAGGACATCTCGATTCCTCTAAGGGGGGGAGAATGTAACATACCGAACTTCCAATAGCACGCATGAACCCTCTTTATAGTCGTAAGGATAATTTCTTTATTTTGATAAAGGCCAATTTTTTTAAATTATTCCCCTCTCCTCCAGCCGACTGTCGAGCTGGAGGAAGAGGGGAATAGCATGTTTACGCAAGCTCCTTGCTAGAGCTTGCTAAGACTATGGAGCATGCGTAATGCCACGCAGGGGAGGGAGGGTCGCCTCCCCTAACCTATAAAAAGGCTATGGCCGTAGATCCAAAGAGGAGGCTGCCACCTGCTATTGCTGTGTAGGAGAGGGCCATGACTATGGGCGAGAGAGAGAGAGAGAGAGAGGTGGTCATCGCTACAAGGGAGACGCCGTGAGCTGCTGCATTGGTCGCCGTTGCCGTTCGTCTGCACGCCGCCACAGTGGCCCTGGCTGTCGCCACGCTACGCAAGGGGAGCCACCTCCCTCCACATGGCTCCACAGTAATCCCCAGAAGCTTTGGAAGCATCTTGGGGAAGCTTCCAAAGGCTTTAATAAGCCCCCCTTCATGTGGGCCTATTTAAAGCCCTTTTTCCCCCCTCCCAAAAAAGTACCTTAAAGGCCCTTTTTCTCCCCGTATTTTAAATCCCCCTAAGGGCCCCCTTAGGCCCTTTTCCCCCATGCAATATTTCCCTTTTTAGTCCTTTCATACCTTGTTTTTTTCCCTCCCCACACGTAAAAGAAAAGAGGGTGTTAAGGGTTTTTTGTGACACCTTCTTTTCCCATACCAAAAGCCCTCGTAAGGGTCTTTTACACTTTCCATTTTTCCCTTTTCTTGTAAATCTTTAAAAAGGCCATTAAGCCCTTTCCCATGGCTTTAATGAGCCCTACTCGCGGAGGATTTTAAAATACCCCCTTTTTGGGTTTTTAAACCTTTTCCGTGGTTCCTTCCCTCCTCCACAAGTATCCCTTCAAAGAGCTTCTATGAAAGGAAGGAAAAGGAAACTCATAAAGGACCGTGGAATTTCAAAAGGGAGTTTGCAAAGCTGCATCCACGATGGAAAGGCTGCATTCGCAATGGCTCCTAAGAAAGCCCAAGGTGCAACCGTAGGAGGATCCTCTCCTAGCATCCACGTGGACATCTCACCACAACTCCAGGTTTTTCTTCCTAATTTTTATTTTATGTCGTTATAATTCAATTGGGCGTAGATGATTTTTGAAAATAGGATGCATTTTTCGTCTTAAATTCTTTAGAAAAATTAACTCACGACGGAGGAATTCAATCATTAATATTTATAATAAAATGAACAAAATAAAGTGAGCAGAAGATTGACATGCGTTCCTAGCAAGTAGTTTTTGTGCATTTCAATGAGCTGAACTTAGATTATTGTCCATATTTACAAAACGGAATTAAGATAATGCACTCCGTTTAAACATGGAAGTATAAATTGCATGTCGCATTATTAGGCCATATCTTCTTCCCAATGAGTCATCATGGGAAGTGCTAATAATAAATAGGAAAGTGCAAGGCAAGAAATGATTCCTAAGTTGCATAAATTGGTCAATTATTGTTTTTCAACTGCATAATTATTAGTAAAAGGTTGCTTGTTTAGCATGAATCTTGTTCGCAAGTTATAGGATGATTAAATGGAATTAGGTTATAACCTAACCTAAATCGATAAGTTAGGGTTGAAAATCAATTTACGCGTAGACAATGAGTCATGTGCTTATGGAAATGATAGTGTAATTATCTTCAAAAATTAAACAAATTGGCATAAACCTAAACACCTAAACCCGCGGAGTACTCGTTTTAGAAAGAGTTAATTCAATTCCAAAGAACTCACTAAGATTTAATACGTGACCTAATCGCACGTATTGATAAAACTGAAACTCCTATACCCTAAATACTTGCCCACATTCACCGAATGTAGGGACAGCAGAACATACTTGAGAAGTGATCTAGGGTTTTTCCCTAAGAATCTTTCGCTAAAAAGATGGAACTTGGAACCCTAGGACTGACAATGTCAGCCTAATGTAATCAGGGAGAGATTGTTTCGTGACTCCATTTGATGGGTAGAATAGTCCCATAGTTCTATGCGACACTTATGCAACAAATGCAGAGTTGTATGATCTTGTGATTGGATCACAAGGGAATGGGCAATTCTCGGAATGAGGTTGGCAGATTCTTACGCAAGTTATCTTGCAAGAGGATGAATAATCATCCTAACATAGTATCTTTCTTGGGTAAAGATAATTGCTTGAAAGCAAAAGGCCAACCAATAAATGAGATTAACATATGAACTTAAGATATTGACCAAGTCGGGTTAACAAGGTACGGCCCTAATCCCAAGATATAGGGGATCTTGCCAAGTTGCAAGTCATCCCGGATCGAGTGCTTGGATGCATTCGAAAAGAAGGATTCACTCCTTAGCAGTTGCCCAATAATAAACGACCAATGGAAATGTTTGTGCTTGTCACAGATTTAAGAGCACTGTTTTGCTTTGTTTGATCAATGAATTAAAGGATAAATGGATATCTAATACTTCAGGTTGAAGGCGTGAAGGGAGAGGCAGCTTCAGTTACCCCCGACTACCTGCCTGACCCTAACCAAGGGGGTTGTTAACCGTGCCGGGAAGGTGGACCGAACCCCCCGCAAGAGGTCTTTCCGTTGAGCGCTACTTGGAGCAGGAGGACGCTTGGGTGCCAGGGGGGGCTCTGGCTGTAAATCCCTCGCCTTTCGGGCCCTGCACAAGAGGCTAATGTGATTTGGGATTGGATCTCGAGGCCCGCATACTAGTCTATAGGCGGAATCTTGGATTAGTGATCCCTGTGGATTGTTGGATAGCCTTCGGGCGGATTGTGGATAAGCCTACAGGCTGGACTTTATGTATTTCAAAGATAATTATGATAACACGTTAAAAAGGAACTTGTTTGACATTGTTTTTCTATGTCAAGTGCTATGATTACGTGAAGAAACCAGTGCCTAACGGATTAATTAAGAAAGTTGATTGATACATGTCCAACTAAATGTGTTAGGTAATTAAATAATTAAAACAACCTGAGGAAAGTGCGGTGGATGTGGCCATAGGTCCGTCCTATGGATGGGTGGTCCCGGTTGGCCTGGAAATTTTCTCAAATCACGATGGACAGCCAGAAGATCGTCAAAGAATATGAACAACAAAAGCATTGACCTAGAGTTAAAATTGATCTCGATTTACGCTGTTTTAGGGAAACGAAATGGGACTATGCCTTATGGCAGAGAGGTTGAGCTTTGCATCCCTCTCGTTTTCCATTCTCCTTGAACCAAGTGCAGTATAAATCTGCTTCAGACTTGGCGTTTCTGTGTAAAGTAGTTCGCTTGGGTTCGACGCTAGTTGCCATTAGGAAATGACCAATAGGGAAAACCCTGTCCTAAGTGGGAAAGGCCAGAATACTTCTGCTACGTGGCAAACGTGGAAAGTCCTGAATTGCAAACCCCGTAACATTCCATGGGAGTGCCCGGCGAAGCGTTCTAGACATCCTTTCCGATGGACTGCTAAGACGTGTCCTGAAGATAACAGGTGGACACGTTACAGTTGGTATCAGAGTGAACCAATGAAGGAATTGTTTTTATGAAATCTTAATAAGATAAAGTAAAGAAAATATTGCTATCCAAACATTTCCTTACTTTCAATGCTGTCTTGCAGAATTACGAAGCATGGAACAAGTTCTTAGTGTTCCGAGTCATGTTTATGACTACAATGCATTCCCCTGATTATCGATAAAGGGTTGAGATGATGAACATCCTAGAGAGAATCTATAATCCATTTCCCTTGTACATGGAATGAAGATGGACGGGTGCCTCAAGAATCTACTATATAGCTGCCCACCGGTTTGCATACCTTCAAACCAACCTAAAGAGGATCAAGTGGTTGGAAGACCTAAAAGTCGTGAAGCTGTTCATTTTTGTGGAAGCTCCCGTAAACTCAACTTTACATATTCGAGGTCGAAGGGTTGAACTGAACTCATATGTATATGAGGAAGTGACTCGTGTAATCCCCGCCGACCACAGGATTAAAGTGTTGGGCCGCCATGAGAAGAATGGGTTCCAAAGGAAAGGATACCCTGAACTTCCAATGTCTTACCGATTCCTGAAGATCCATGACCCGAAACCATACTATTATACAATTCCTGTAGATAAATGTAATACAACATTATTCTCCCCAAACTAAATGTAACAGTTGGCTTATCATCGCAAGAAATGTTGTATTTCGGTTAAGTGGTTAGATTGCTTGAGTGATAGCGGAATTGGAGATGTAATATAAATCAATAACGATTATCATGTAATAACGTTAAGAAACCTTTATCCAGGCACAACCCCAGGTACAGGTTTCCAATTCGCCTCCTACATCAAGTACTGCTGTAATCCAGGAGAGGAAGTTTCTTCTCAAGAAGATTAAGCCGCCCGAGTTTGACAGGAGAGGCAGATCCGTCCAAGCAGATACTGAAATTTGGATTGAATCCATGGAGGATTACTTTGAAGCAGCTGGTACTGCACCCGCCAATCAGGCTATACTCTCCAAGCTAAAGCTCACCGGCGAAACCAGGCTTTGGTGGAAGCAATTGTGCAGGGATCAAGGGATCGCGGAAGGATCCGTTACCTGGGAGAAGCTAAAGAAAGTCGTGCAGGAAAGATACTTACCACCTGCGTATCGCACGTAGAAAATGAATGAGTTCTACAAGCTAAAACAGCTGGGACTCACTCTTGACGCATACTATTCTAAATTTGTCTCACTTCTTAAGTATGCGCCACAGATGGACATGACAGAGTAGGTGTCAAAATTTTGTGCTAGTTTCAATCCACCAGTAAATACCCGTCTCGAATCTATACGCCCATCGGATCTATAGGACGCACTCATTCGAGGACACAAGGAGAAAATGGAATGCCAAGGGAGTGAGGGCAGCCCACACACCTATCCCACCATGTGAGGATGATGCCTGAGTGAGCTTCCACGCTAACCTTGTAATCTAGGAGAGGCAAGAAATGTCCACGAGCCCCTTTGACTTGAACTTCCAGTTCCCCACCACCTTGCGCAAGGTCTTGCCCATCAAGGTGGTGGAGGAGGTGATTAACATCAGAAGCATGCTTGAACATAAATGGTTGGAGGAGAGAGAGAAGAATCCCACCTTATGGGCCACTGAAGATGCCAAATTTTGGTAGAATAAGGTTTTTGAAGTGCCAAGGACTTTGGCCAGCTACGAATGTCAATCTAAATGGAGAAGAAGGGTCTACGACTCCAACCTAGACACTTGGATGGCCTTTTGCAATACTCAACCCTTCGAGCGGAATGGCCCAACCTTTATGACTTACCCTTGAAGGGTGGGAGTGGATTTTGAATCTAGTGTCCATGGCTGCTATGACTTCCCTATAATCTATAATCCTCATTGTACGACATATGAAGAGGCCCTCGTCTTCACATCAGAGAACTTGTATGATACCCTAATCCAATTCACTAACAAATTCTCTTCATGCCCTAACCCTACCTTTATTACTACTTGTAATTACCTTAGACTGCTTAGGATACTCCTTAGGCAAGACCCCACCCCGCAAGAGCGCGGCCTTCCAATACTCCATTTTGATCATAACGCTATAGATAGTTGCATGATGGCTTGACTAATGATGTGGGCTACTCTATTACCTTCATTTTGCTTAGCCCTTCTAAAGGACATGAATGATAGCCGCTTCACCCACCACTGTAATCATCCATTCCTCTCCAACACCACCCTTCAAGTCTGCCCAAACCTCAAGGGGTATCTCCAAAGCCACCAGTTTCTTAACAAATCTATTAAACCCCTTTCTCCACCTCACTCTAATGATGAAGATTAACTTCTGTCACGACTATGTAATTTGGGCAAAAAAAAAAAAAGATATCACACGTAGACATCGCAAGCTACACATCAATAACAGTCACTACACCTAGGGGTCCTCAAGCTAGGTGCCTCTGGTAGCCTCAGTCAATCAGCTCCGTGCTTAATCTCCTAGCCCTTTGGATTCCCCACGACACTTGCTTAGGGCACATCAAGGGTAGGACATACCTAGGAAGGTAATTCTTGCCTAGGGTTAGACCTATCACCCTAAGCCCCCTGCACTGCACCTCCCCTACGCACAAATTGGGTCCTCAAGTGTGGGACACCACCAAGGGATTGCCCAAGGTTAGACCCATCTCTCAGTTCCACAAGCACGGGCACCACACACTACACAGTAAGGCTAAAACACCCCCAGGTAGTGCACCTTTCTTTTCTTTTCAGGTACAAACAAAGACCCCGACCACTGGCTCCAAAGGCCCCATCATCGATGCAATGCATTCCCCATCTTATGCGACATGTCACCATGCAGGCACAACAAAGCAAGGGGCTAACACAATAGCCCCATTCAAAAAGTGAATGAAGAAGCTCATTTGGAATAGCATAGGAGAAGGAAGTCAGGGAGGGCCAAACGACAGATCTGTCCAACTATATCTTCAATTTCAAATATGGATCCACACACCCGCTTCTCTCCACGCAGGGATTCACCCAACTTTTTCAATTTTAAAGGCATAAATTCCTCCAACACACCTTCCACCAAGGCTCATATAAGGGCCTCCCAAGTCCATAAATCCCTCCAACACCATGACTCATTTCAAACTCAAGGGCCCTTCAGTTCCATGAATCCCTCCAACACCACGACTCATTCCAAACTCAAGGGCCTCCCAGGTCCATAAATCCCTCCAACACCAGGGCTCATTCCAAACTCAAGGGCCTTCAAGATCTATAAATCTCTCCAAACATGATCCACCAGGGCTCGTATACAAACTCAAAAAGCCACCCAACTACTCTAGCAACACCGTCTGACTCACCACCCAACAGTGCCATGGGACTGGCACTCAACTAGGAGGGGGGTAATGTTTACTGCAAAGAAAAGAAAGTGAAAAATGAGGCATCAATAGAGGAAAATCACAAGTTGGAAAAAAGAAAAGGTGCCCTACAAAAGAGTGGGCCTGGAGAAAATCTAAAAGCATGGGAACAACCACCATGAGTCCAAGATGCAACTATGAAAGCTGCAATAAGCCAAAATCAAGAAGGCGCACCTTTAAATATAAAGGCACAGCCAAAACCTCTGTAAAAGAGTGCCAGGCTCCCTCCTATGCAATTTGTAACCATGAATGGACAAGAGGACCAAGCTAGGAAGAGAGAAGGACAAATGGGAAAAAGTGCCCAGGCCATGCCCTATAAAAAAGGGGATAAGGGGATGACCATCCAAAAGGGATTTAGGGTTTGTATATGAAGTTCAAAAAGTGAACAAGAGCTCATTCTTTGGTGTGTGGCAAAGTGGACTCTTCTTCCTCTCTTTTTCTTTTCTCTTGCTTGCTTGTGAGTGCTTGAGGGAGGGAGTGTGAGTGAGTGTAGAGTGAGGGATCTTGGAGGTGAATCCCTCCCCCATTTCCTCTCTTCTTTTGCTCTTCTCTTCTCTCGTCTCCTGGGTGGCTATGGAGGATGGAGCTTGAAGTAAGAGGCTTGAGGATGCTTGAGCATGCATCACGAATCGTGGAGCTATCAGAGTGCTTAAGAGAGGAAGCAACTCAATCGTGCATTAAGGCAAGCTCACTATACTCATAGAGAGGGATAGTGTGTTGTCTATGTGAGAGGTAGCCATTAGTGCTCGCTTGAGACACTTGAACAATAAGCGGTCCATGGGTCTTGGTGGTTGAGCTTGAGCTCACCTCTGCATGCATCTTCTGTCTGACTAGAGGATGCTTAATGTCCATGCTATTTGCCTCTTTGATTGACCTGCTTCTTCTAGCAGTATTTGGCAATATGATCGTACTTTCCACAATAGTGACAATCCTTATCCTTATTAGGATTGTCAAATGGGCGCTGCTGCTACCAAGAGCCTCTACCTCTAGGGCTAGATCTCCCCCTGCCTCTGAAATTTCCACCTCCTCATGCATTTGAACCTTGCTAGTTATTATTTCCATACGAGACATTTTGCTGGCCTCCTCTGCCAAAACCATAACCTCTACCATGACTGCATGGCCACATTGATTCGAATAAAAGACAGTATCCTTGTCCTTGGAGCTGTTAGAACCTGTAGCCAAACTCAACTTAACTTCCTCATGAATGAGCAATGCAACTAGCTCAGTAAAATCTAGCATTGCAACCCGCACAGATATGGAGATATAGAATGACTTATATTCAGGCCGCCCCAAACCATTTAATGTCACTGCAACCATGTCTTCATCCGCAACCTATGTGCCAATGGATGCCAACTAATCTGCAAAAAACTATAGGCCCTTGGTAGCTCTAATCTCTCTCTCTTGTTATCTATCTAGCTAGTTGCATGTCTCTTTACATGATGGTCACCTACTTGGCATGAATTGCGCAGAGATATGCGTCCTCAAAAAGGGCGACAAGGTATGTTTTTGCAACTTCATGGATAGCCTCCACTACAATCCCCTACATGCAAAATTGATATCCATAAGAGTGAAGAATTTCCTTCACTAAGCGTGTAAAGGGCACTTTCTTGATTAGTAGATTTGTGCTCGTTTGATACTTTTGGATCTCCCTAAGAGCTACTAGGTGATAGTTCTTCCCTCTGCTTTAGCCTTTGTCCTAGGACTCCTCTCGTTGGGACTCACTGCGGTCTCTATCCTTGCACTTGTTGGGCTTGGGGTTGGGGCTCGAGTGGGGGTTGCTCAACTGGTTCTAGATTGGGGAGAAGGGGTATTAGAGGAGGAGAAGAATGTTGTTTGGCTTGCTTTGTTTTTAACTTGGGGTATCGCTTGGGGCCCTTGCCATTGCTGAGTGCCCCTCGATTGCATCTCCACTAGCCTTTGGTCCTTCTAAGATGTCCTAGGACCTATTGATATTGTCATCAATGTTGCCCTCATCATCATTGTTTTCACCTTCCTCATTGGTAGAGGCATCTCCCTTATTATTATTCAACTCGTTGTTGTCAGCTTCCACATCCTCGCTTACTTCTTCCTCTTTAAAAGAATCTTCTTACTCGTGAGCTCTTTTCAAAGACTCCAAGACTGATTGAGGTAGGGCCTTCGAGCCCTTTGGATGGGCATGGGGGGGGGGGGGGGGGGGGGGGGGGGGACACAGGGATGACGAGGTTGCACTACTATTAGAGTCATCTTGTTAGGTGAAATTGGGAATCTCTTTGCCTTGCCATGGTAAAGAAGTGAAAACTTGTCCTTGTCCTTGGCTTGGTAGTGGATGACATTGCGCAGTTTGCTTGCTACCAGCCATGAGATGAATTAGAAGAGAAGATGACAATAGAAGTATGAAATAGGAAATGAACTAAAAGAGCTCTATTTATATGAAACCTAGTATTAGGTTTTAAGGGGGGTTTCCATATGGATTTATGTAAGGGGGGGTTTCCATATGGATTTATCATTAGGGGAGTTTTGAGGTCTCGAAAAAGTCTTTTAGGAGATAGAAAGAGAGTGCTCTGGACCAATAGGAGCAAAGCCTCCGTAACAAAAAATTTATTTTAAAAATATAAAAATTTATTTAACAAAAAGATACATATATAATAATGTTACAAATTTGTATTATCAATATCTATTTTTAGCCTCTTATATTCGTGATTATGACATTCTTTGCATTAATGATATATAGTCCTGGCCACTTTTATTTAATGATATGTTTGAATTAATGATAATGACAAGTTTACTCTAAATTCAAATTAGTAAAAAGCTTGGCACATATTTTTTTCCCTCCTTCCTTTTGTCCCTCTCGTGTTTTTCCCTCCTTTGTGGTAGCCTAGTCCTCTCTCTCTCTCTCTCTCTCTCTCTCTCTCTCTCTCTCTCTCTCTCTCTCTCTCTCTCTCTCTCTCTCTCTCTCTCTCTCTCTCTCTCTCTCTCTCTCTCTCTCTCTCTCTCTTTGCTATGGATATAGAAATTCGACCTTCCACAAGGCATCCAAGCTCCCAAATCACATCCATGTCATTGTTTAACTCATTCCAAAAAGATGGAACATGGATTCCTATAGTCATTAGCAAAGGTAATTGGATCACTATGCAACAGGAAAAACATGGAAAAAGGCGAAGAAATGAGAGCTTGTTCATCTCTGCTTGGAAGGGTAGAATCCGAGATTTCAAGCTTGGAGTAAATAAGAATAGCATAAAAGAGGTTCTGGTACAACGTGTGTTTATGCATAGAGAGCTATATTTGGAACCTGGAAGTTCAAATCTTCCAATGCATAAAAAAAATTGCAAGGATTTGATTCTTGAAGTCTTTCTTTTCTTGAACTTGGTTTAAGGTTTTCCATTATAACATTTGTTCATTTGTCTTGTAGATGTCTATCCCTCTAATCTTGAGGAATGGCAATCGGTTGAGTCTATTGCTG
The DNA here is from genome assembly GCF_053477565.2 of Lygodium microphyllum. Taxonomy (NCBI): domain Eukaryota; kingdom Viridiplantae; phylum Streptophyta; class Polypodiopsida; order Schizaeales; family Lygodiaceae; genus Lygodium; species Lygodium microphyllum. Next base: position 99,977,194 of record NC_141148.1, on the reverse strand, counting down.
ATGTGATTGATGTGATGCATGGCTTGATTGGAGAAGAGATGTACAAAGGTAGAAAGAAGGCAGAGCTTGCAGAGAATGGAATATTCTATTATGACCATTCTTATATTGTCCCCATGTAGTGTAGCCAATGGGGATCAATATCCCCCCTTCCTTTGCCAACTTTTTTAAGCTTCGAGTGGCCTTTGCCAAGTCTAGTTACTAGTGAGGGCTATAGATGTAAAATATTTTCTGAGATACAGAGAGCATTAAAACCTAGTATCTTAAGTAGGCTAAGCAAAGTTACTTTGTTCATGCCTATTAATATATTTGTTTACTTCTTTTCTAATGCTAAGATAAGAAAATTAAAGGCTATGCTTTTAGTGAAGAGACTAACATATGATCATGTTATATAATTTGTTGATGAGGGACGGGACACTAGGACAGAAGGGAAATTATATGTAAGATAGATCAAGACTCTATAGTTTGTAAATATATGATTGCTACTCAAAATTTCATCCTTAGCTTTTATTATAGTAGATGGCATTATGTTGGCGGTAGTCTAGTCGCTTTAGACCAAAATCTTGATAATTTTAGCAAAGATCCTATAGTGGATCTTGATGTTTGGTACAGTGAGGACATTATTGCAATCCTAAAGGTTAGATCATCATGTACGCTACATCAAGTGAGGATGGATTTACAGAATGAAGATATTGAACTACCATATTCATTTGTGTTCCAACCTAATAACAAACGAGTAAGTTTTTATTTCATATTATATCCATTTAGGTGTATATCTGATTTCACTACTTGATTAATAACATTTATAACATATTTTTTTTACAGATATCAACAAGGACTCTAGGATCAACTTTCAGCTTCCTTGCAGTGGCTTTAGTTCTAGCCATCTGAAACATCCAAAAAAACAAATAATACAAACAAATTAGGAAATATCTCTAAGTAGCCATCTACAATCACTAAGTAGCAAGCAAACACTAATCACATAGTCTAAATCCAATTTCAATAAAACAATACACAAGATGTATGAAACGCGAAGAGGCATTTTAGACTAGGGAACTTAACACCATATCGTGTTTCATATGACACAAGGGAAACAATGCAAGCTCAAGTCCTATGAAATGCGAGGAGGCCTCACTCGGAGAAGTGAACATAATACCAATCGCGTTTCATACATTACAACAAAATAATGGCAGGCCTTAGTCCTATGGAACACGAAGAGGCCTTTCATATACAAGAGAAACCTAACACCCATCGCATTTCATGCGTGCATATTCTTACTATACCATTCAAAGAACAATATGTGGTATCCAATTACTTAGTAGCTTCACCTAGTACCTTCTAACAACATTTTCCAGCTCACTATCAGGTAGCAAAATTTATATTTCAAGGAATTTCTATTTGAAATTGTATAGTTCGACTCAGTTTTTAGACTACTTTATGGGCAACATTATTTACCCTAAACATTTCGACTTTGTAATATATGTTGTTCCAACATGCATTTGGAAGATATTGAAAGGTCATAGAGGATATTGAAAGTTCTATAACTTGCATGTGCATGTGCATGACGTATGAAACGCAAGGATGGCTTAAATGGACAAGAAAAAGCTTACACCCATGTCACAATAGAAATAATGCAAACCTTAGTCGTATGAAACACGATGATGCCTCACATGGACAAGAGAAACCTAGCACCCATCGTGTTTCATACGTTTGGTATTTTTGGGGATGATTTGGTAGAAATTGTCAAGGGATTCAAAGCTTACTCATATTTGAGCAACTAAACTTACATTCTCAAGGGTTAGGTGCATATACTGGGCAATGAAACCTTCTTTAGTCGCCTTGTGATGAAGAATAATTTTGCATTGTGATCAAATTAGCATTGTGTTAGTCTGGTTGAGCATAGAAAGAGATTTGTCATCGAAAAAGCTCTTTTGTGGTTTAGAAATCGGGTTTATAAGGACGTTGGTCTTACACGTGTGGCTACTATAATGCGTAGTTAATTTCACACATGCGACTGCAGACCATTTTTGACTGGGAAGTTGTGCCACATGTCACTTACTTTTTCGGCATGATAGCGCTTTTATGACTCTGATTTTTAAGTTTTTTCATTTACTTTTTCATTTTGAGGGCACCTCCTCTGAATTAGTGCAACATACTTTTTTATCAAACGTGCGGTGACCATTGGCATATATATCTATGAGCACTCAGGTTTGGGTTTTGGTTACTATTTCTTTCATGTATCTTGTCTTGTCTTCAACCAACTATTTATCTTGTAAGCATCACAAGCCACATATTCTTACAAGAAACCATTTATTCTCAAAGATCCATCTTGTTAGTTGGTTTAAGAGGAGAAAGATACATCAAGGACTTAGAAATTATGTAATGGTTTTACTTTGTTTTTCTATCAACATTTGTCTGGTACACATATTAAACGATGTTGTTTTGATATTGTTTACGGATTGTTTTGTTCAAAATTTAAGTGACATGCGAAACATGATTTTGTGAACTATAAGGTGGTCTGAATCATTGTTTTCGTGTTTCATGAGTCGTAAATGTTAAACAAAGTTTGATTGATGAGACTTGGAATTTCATGCTTTCTTTGCTGCATAAAGTTTTAATTCATTTCATTCATCTTGCATTTCCTAATTTTTTTACGCAATCTTTCTTTAGTCTACTGGATATGAGCAAATGTGGATTTATATTATGCCCCTTATGTTTATTTTTATTTTCTAGTTTTTCTTTTGTGAGTAATCAAGATGACTAAAAAGAAGTTGTCCTTAGAGGGAATGGAGGAGGAGGATCTAGAGGATACCTATGATGAAAATATGTTTGATTTTCTTCATGCAACTGGAAATTCATCTAGATTTATTTACATCAGAGATATGATCAATGTTCCCTTTGATTTGCAAGATCTTTTGAAGGATCTTGAAGATAAACTAAAGGATTTCAGGGAGTTTTATGATAGACATGTGGAAGGTCTAGAGATTGAGGGATTTGTCCATTATAGCAATGTAATGGAAGCTTCCAATGGTGCTAGAACAACTTTGCAAATAAGGTTTAGCCTTATTGATGAAGAATTCAAGAAGTGGAAAGCAAGTTGCCCTTTTCATCAGAATCAGCAACAATGTCTTCTTGTACAGAAGAATGTTGGATTTCTTGTATATCTTCAATATATGGATAGTTGTTCTTCAAATACAATACAAGAGAAGAAGATGGAGGATATTGCATGCAAAGACAAAGAAGTTGAAGAGAAGGGTGAAATGTTTCAAGAGGATATTGAGAACCAATTAGTGCAGGGATTTGATATTGCTTTGTTTAAAAGTGAGAACATTACAAAAGTGGAAGAAAAGGAGATAGAGTTGAGTGCATAGATTGAAACAAGTCCTCTTGAATGTGTACCAACATTTCCCAGCTATCTCATCAACAAAAAGAGATATGTATTGTTGAATTATAGTCAGCACATTTTTTATCTTAGAGAATATTATTGCTTGGCAATCCTTGTTGGATGGGGTCAAAATGATAAGAATTTTATAGGTTATGAAGAAGAATTGCTAGCAACTCTTGATATTGAGGAAGAGAATTTTCAAGAAAATTTTGTAGCCTTGCATTCTTGTATTAATCAGATCGTGGAATATGAAAAGGAGGGGATACCTACAGAGGAAGAGTACTTACAAATTCAATAGAGACTTGGTATTGATAACTTGGGGTATGAAGAGAAACTAAAGTCTCCATTAGAGGAGAAACCAAAAAGCTCCATAAATCTATATGATGATAGTCTTCTTGAAGAAGATGAAAACCCTAAGGTATGAAAGATAATTCTAAGGTATCCATTGTGATTTATATTAGAGTATGTTATGCATTATAGACAAATATTTTTGGATATTTATCTACTGACATCTTATACTATTGTGGTTTATTGTGCAGATAGAAATTGAAGATGTAGACAACTTTCTTAGAAGAACTAAGGGTTCAAGGCCATTGAAGCTTGGCAAAAGTCATGGCAAAAGTCAAGGCCTTTGTCGTTATATTGGAAGCTTAAATAATCAAACAGTTGCAATTTATCATAGCAGGTTTTCAAGCTCTCCAAGCTTACCAATAATGGCTTTGAAAGCTATCTCCAAGGTGATTGGATCCCAAGCTTTCAATATAGATTTAGACAAGATAATTTTGGTGGAGAAGGAAGAAGTTGTAAGAGTTTTTGGCTTCATGCCTGGATATAGTGGATCTAGGATTGGATACTTTGGAGTTCTTGCCTCTTATTTGCTCTCCCATGTAGGAGATACCAAGAATTTGAAGCTTCTTCCAGGCTATAGGAAGCAAGAGTTCCTGAAATGTAGAGGTCTCATCCAATGGGATGAAACTAAAGACTCTTCTGCCAACAGAGTCAGACTAAAAGATGTTAAGGGTTTCTTGAAACCCATCTTTTTCCATCTCTTTGTCTAGTTTGTAACTATTCAAAATATATTTGCTTTGCACAAGAGTTTAAATATCCCTCTTTTCTTCTTTGGGTAATAGTGGATATATTCCTTGCCAAATTTGTCTGTAGAACCATTGAAAGACCTCTAATAAACTATTTGCTTTGTATCTTCCACCTTCGTGTCTTGTGTGTCTAAAGTATTTTATTCTTACTTGATAATGTGATTTTTCCATACCTTGGGTTGACCAAATAGATAGAGATCCATATTTCTTGATAAAATATGGAGCATTGTTATATAAAATATGCTACATAGTTAACAAATAAAAAAATTCAATTAGAAAATCCTATATGAGTCAAATAATAAAGAGGCATACATATGCAAACTTCTTACCATATAGTGAGTGAAGTGTTGATTACCCCAAGCTTTTGTCATTGCCTTTTTAAAAAGGTTCAATTGGTTTTTGAAGTCTTTGAGATCATCATCATTCCACTCTGTTTTATCACAATAAAAGAATACTTTGTCTAGTCTTTCCCAAACATTGGCTTTTCTATTCCAAGCTTGTCCATTATCAGCATGATCCTTAACTACATTGTGTAGGCACTTCCATCTCAAATGCTACCTAATAGGCTTCAGTCCATTCAATCACATGGCTATGATACAAGAGGTTTGTCAAAGGCAAAGAATGCTTAGCCAACATGTTAATAAAATGATGATAATAGCCCACATATGAGATAAATTATGAATCTCCCTAGGGCTCGTGGCTGGGCTCATGTTCACAATGGCTCCTACTTTCTCAGGATCAATAGCAATACTAGCTACACTCACAACGTGGATCAACAAGAAGCCATAGGGAACCCCGACTACAAACTTTTGAGGATTTAACATGATTCAGTACTTGCACAACACTTAAAACATTTATATGGAATAATACACTGTCTATCTTGGAATCTAGCAACCCCCAAATCTTTTATAAATTCCTTGAGTTCTTCAAGAAAAGTATCAATGAATGTCTTACTACCTGTCCTTTGCCGAGACCCAAGGACATCGCATAAGCCAAAAGCCATAACATGGTATGTAAAAGGTACCAAAGATAGTGATAAATGTCATTTTAGGCTTGTCATCCTCAGCTATGGCCATTTGATTGTAGCTTGCAAAAAAATAATATATCTCTCAGCCTACTAGTTGATCTAGGATCTAATTGTTGATAAAGGGAAAAGGGTAAGTAGTGCTTCATGATCTAGTTGTTCAACTCCTTGATATCCACACACAAGAGGATTTGATTATTTTTATTCTTCCCTATTACAACCAAAGAGTACCATTTACTGTGTTCAATGGGGATATTTAGATCCAAGGGATCAACTAAATAAGGGAACCATCCAAGAAGACCTAATTTGGCAATTAACACAAAAGAGTTATCAAGAGCATGAGCTCAAGGCAGTAGGATTAATATAACCCAAGCAACCCCATCCAACCTGTCCCATTGTCCTACATCCACCTATAATTAGGATATCCTCCATGGATCTACCTAATAGCCTTCGCTCCACCAATAGATGGCTTTTTGGGGACACAATTTCCATCATTAGACTTTTGAAGATTTGGTTTGATAACAACATTACCACCATGCAAACCAATTGAAGATAAGACTTTTTCAATCTTTGTTATAGCATTTGTTCTAGCTAATAATGGCTTCAAATTTCATGCAAATCCTATATAAAGATGAACAAACTTTTCAATTATCCTACAAAGTGCATGAATTGTACAGATATGGGCATTCACTAAAGGAATATCTAGGAGTGGCTCCAACTATGGATCCTTTTTGTGCCTAGAGGGAGCTCTATTCCAATTGCTTTAGTTAAACTCTATGGCTGGGGACATGCAATATAGGCAAGGAGATTTAGAGTTGGCTCCCTTTGATACATTGTACATACATTTAAGTGTCTTTAAGTCACCAATATATTCCACTCAATCTTATAGTTCCCAATGTTGAGATATCGAGCTCCACTCGTGATATGCCAGGGTGACCGTTGTGCATTTATGTCACTGACTTGTCAGTTGTAGATGCGGTTGGTACACCGCCCATGAATAATAGCTAGATGACAGCTATCCTTATCTACTCTAGTTCATGGCTCAGTTAGTATGCCACCTTAGTTAGTTGAGTTTGGTTTGAGACCCATATATAGGGTTCTTCTATTTCTATGCACCTGAGTTCTTTTGGCTTACACAACTAAGAAGAGGAAAAACTGTTTTCAGCCTCCACCTGTGTGTGTATTCCCCCATTGTGCAAGCAAGAAAGCTACAAGTGAGATTCCTTCCTTCTCTCCCACAATCTTGACATGGTATCAGAGCCTTGTTTGTGGTAAGGAGCTCAAGAAAGCAAACCAAGTTCGTGGTGTTCTGGTAAGAAGATCAGTGTTGCTTTCATTTTTCTGTTTTGGGAGCAAGTCTCTGCAGAGGTAGCACAGCCGGGAAGTGCAAGAGTGCATTGTCTCAAATTGAGACGTCCTTCGGGTGTAGCAAGAGGGTAGTATATGCTGCAGGAAAGGGCTTTAGCCCTAGGTTGCCCTGTTTTTTTGATTCGAGGCCATTTCGGGGCCTGTTTTGGAGGCGGAAGGTTTCCGCACACACTCATGAAAAGGCCCACTTTTTTGCTGTCCGACCACTGTTCTACAGGTCGGTGAAAAGTTACTGTAGAAATTGCATCGTATGCCTATGCGCAGAGACATTGGGAGTTGCAAAATCGTCCATGGAAGTGACTGTGTGGTCAAATACCACTTTCGTCAGTTTTGCAGATTTGCCCTTGTGAGGCTGAAGCTATGTTTTTTGCAGTGACAGAATTCTTTGCAGTGTTCTGTAATGGCATCTGATTCTCTTTCACAGATTGTCACTGAGAAGCTTGACAAGAACAACTTCCAAGCATGGAAGTTTAGAATGACGAATTTCCTTATGGGAAAAGGATATTGGGAATTCGTTGCAAGAAATGAAGAAGAACTAGTTCTTCCTGATGTTCCCAATCAACAGCAAATGCAGGCATTTAAAGCATGGCATGAGAGAGCCAGGAAAGTTATGTACTGGCTGTCTATCTGCATTTCAGACTCTATGATTATGCATATTCAAGATGCAAGTACGCCAAAGGAGGCATGGGATACTTTGTCAAAAATGTATGGCACAAATACACAAGCCAGGAAAATGCAGCTCAAGCAAGAGTTGCACAATGTGCAAAGAGAAAGTATGAGCATCAATGACTACCACATGAAGGTGAAGAAGATTGCAGATGCACTTACTTCCATTGGGTCACCAGTGGAAGATGATGATTTAGTTTCTGTGACCTTAAATAGTCTAGGAAAGGATTATGCACAGTTCCGAACATCCATTTTCGTCCATGAAAGATTTCTTGATTTTGAGGATTTGATTGCTCTTCTAATTTCTGAGGAGCAGAGAAATGGTGGTGCGTCTTCTTCAGGAGGAACTTCAAAAGAAGTTGTCTTCTACTCAAATGCTAGAAGAGGTAGAGGCAGAGGTAGAGGAGGCCGATCTGGAGGCCATGGTAGAAATCAGAATATGCAGCAAACTCAAGAAAACCAGTCCTTTGGAGGAGGACGTGGTAACTCTAGAGGCAGGGGGAGCCAAAGAGGTCGTGGTGGATGGCAAAGAGGCCAAAATGCAAACAGCAATGTTGAATGCTACTACTGTGGTAAAATGGGTCATATGGCTAAAGACTGCTATAAAAAGCAGAATGATATCATGAATGGAAAATTGCAACAAGGGAATTATGCATCCTCTAGTAGACAGGGTGATGACAGAAATGAGCATTTGTTTATGGGGCAGCACATGACCAATTTTGTGACAAGTGCAGAAGAAAGCAACGATGTGTGGTATGTTGACTTAGGTGCATCAAACCACATGTCAGGTCATGCAGAATGGATGCAGGATGCAAGGAAAATGGAAAAACCAGGATTTGTGGAGACTGGTGATGATACTGCACATCCCATTGTGCAAATTGGAAAAATTCCTTTGTCTATGCAGGATGGGAAAAAGAAATACCTGTCGGATGTATTTCATGTCCCGGATATCACCAAGAACCTGGTTTCTTTCAGCCGAATGGTTGAGCAGGGCTTGCAGGTCAGATTTAATTCTCATGGATGCTTTGTTGAGGATATGAAAAATAAAGGTCGCTTGATAGCAAAAGGAAAGAAGAAAGGCAGAATGTTTACGTTGGAAGCAGACATGCTTGAATTGAGTGCAGCAATGTTTGCACATGGGACCGGTGTAGTTGCAGATATTGATATCTGGCATAAACGCATTGGTCATGTTAATGTACAGCGACTTAAATCAATGCAAGCCCAAAATATTTTTGCAGGATTGCCTAAATTCAAGGTTGCAGAAATGCATAAGGTATGTGAAGCCTGTCAATTTGGAAAACAGGCAAGGAAACCATTTCCTAGACATGTTCAAGAGAGTAAGAAGCCATTGGAATTAATCCACTCTGATGTGTGGACTACTAAAGCTACATCTATTGGAGGATGTCATTATTTTGTCACTTTTATTGATGACTATAGCAGAAAAGTTTGGGTGTATTTTATGAAAAAGAAAAGTGAAGTGTTTGGGCATTTTAAAACTCTTAAAGCTATGGTTGAAAAAGAAACAGGCCTGCAAATAAAATGCCTAAGGTCAGATGGAAGGGGAGAGTACCTCTCAAATGAGTTTGCAAGGTTCCTGCAGGAGCATGGCATAAACCAACAATATTCATGCAGTCATATCCCACAACAAAATGGAATTGCAGAAAGAAAAAACAGGCATATTGGAGAGGTATCTCGTGCCATGCTCAATGAAAAAGACTTGCCAAATTAGATTTTTACTGCCTCAATGCCCAAGAAATAACGCAGCTCTCCCAAATCCTTCATCTCAAACTTCTGCTTCAATAGCATTTTCACATGAAGGATATCTTCATCACTGTCACCTGTCATAATCAAATCATCAACATAAATGACAAGTAGCATAATACCTTTCTCTGTTTTTCTCACATAAAGTGAGAAATATGCCTTGGAAATCTGAAAGCCAATAGTGACAAGATACTGTCCTATCTTGTCAGACCATGCTCTAGGTGCTTGCTTCAAGCCATACAAGGCTTTCTTCAACCTGCAAACAAACTCAGGATGAACAGCATGCACATAACCTGGTGGCTGCTCCATATAGACCTCTTCTTGCAAATCACCATGCAAGAAGGCATTCTTTACATCAAGACCATCCCTTTGATATAGCCATAGCAATGACTGCTCTTACGGTTTCCATCCTTGCAACCGGACTGAATGTTTCTTCATAATCAATGCCATATGTTTGTGCATACCCCTTGACTACTAATCTTGCCTTGTATCTATTCATAGAACCATCTGCATTGTGTTTCACATTATAAACCCACTTACAACCAATTGCATTCTTATCTTTAGGCAAAGGTACCAATTCCCATGTAGCATTTTCTTCCAAGGCATTCATTTCTTCATCCATGGCTTTCTCCCATTTTTCTTTTTCCATGGCTTGCTCAAAAGAAGTGGGTTCTGGTTCTTGTATCACTTTGACCATATATGCATAGTGAATGGCTGTAAATCCATCATATTTCAGCCTATCCACAGGATACCTAGCTTTGATAGACCTGCGCAAAGTAGGTTCACTCCCAGGTGCTCTCAAAACATCCCTGGTCTTCCTTATTCCAGGTGTAACAATAGAAGAAATACCCAACTCATCATCAATGCTCTATTCTGAGCCACTGGATTCACCATCCACATAAGAGTGACCTGCATTCACATCAAACATGGGATGATCTACCTTCTCTTTTCCTTTTCATGATACCTGCATACCACTATCTGCATTGCTTTGAGAAGATTCTCCTGATCTCAATCTGCCTGTCCATGGTGAAGAATGTGAACCACTGCTAGAGGACGCTCAAGGTCCACTAATATCTTGTGACTGCTGCTGTGAATTCTGTGCAGCATTACCATTTTGTGCATCTACATTATCAATCACATTTACTGGTTTATACCAGCTACTCATCTCATCAAAAACAACATCGCTGCTCACTGTAAACTTACGAGTAGAAGGGTTATAGCATCTATACCCTTTCTGCTGCAAAGAGTAACCAATAAAGATGCACTTCTCAGCTTTTGGATCCAACTTGGATCTCAACTCATCTGGCATATGAACATAGGCAATGCAACCAAAAAATTTCAAATGAGAAATATCTGGTTTCCTACCAGTATACCTCTCCTCTAGAGTCATCCCATGTATTGCTGCAGTGGGAGTCTTGTTCATTATGTAGACTGCTGTAGCAACTACCTCAGCCTAATAAAAATCTGGCAGGTCTTTTTCATTGAGCATGGCATGAGATACCTCTCCAATATGCCTGTTTTTCCTTTCTGCAATTCCATTTTGTTGTGGGGTATGACTGCATGAATATTGCTGCTTTATGCCATGCTCCTGCAGGAACCTTGCAAACTCATTTGAGAGGTACTCTCCCCCTCCATCTGACCTTAGACATTTTATTTGCAAGCCTGTTTCTTTTTCAACCATAGCTTTAAGAGTTTTGAAATGCCCAAAAACTTCACTTTTCTTTTTCATAAAATACACCCAAATTTTTCTGCTATAGTCATCAATAAAAGTGACAAAATAATGACAGCCTCCAAGAGATGCAACTTTAGTAGTCCACACATCAGAGTGGATTAATTCCAATGGCTTCTTACTCTCTTGAACATGTCTAGGAAATGGTTTCCTTGCCTGTTTTCCAAATTGACAGGCTTCACATACCTTATGCATTTCTGCAATCTTGAATTTAGGCAATCCTGCAACAATATTTTGGGCTTGCATTGATTTAAGTCGTTGTACATTAACATGATCAATGCGTTTATGCCAGATATCAATATCTGCAACTACACCGGTCCCATGTGCAAACATTGCTGCACTCAATTCAGGCATGTTTGCTTCCAACGTAAACATTCTGCCCTTCTTCTTTCCTTTTGCTATCAAGCGACCTTTATTTTTCATATCCTCAACAAAGCATCCATGAGAATTAAATCTGACCTGCAAGCCCTGCTCAATCATTTGACCAACAGAAACCAGGTATTTCTTTTTCCCATCCTGCATAGACAAAGGAAATTTTCCAATCTGCACAATAGGATGTGCAATATCATCACCAGTCTCCATAAATCTTGGTTTTTCCATTTTCCTTGCATCCTGCATCCATTCTGCATGACCTGTCATGTGGTTTGATGCACCTGAGTTAACATACCACACATCGTTTCTTTCTTCTGCACTTGTCACAGAATTGGTCATGTGCAGCACCATAAACAAATGCTCATTTCTGTCATCACCCTGTCTACTAGAAGATGCATAATTTCCTTGTTGCAATTTTCCATTCATGATGTCATTCTGCTTTTTATAGCAGTCTTTAGCCATATGATCTATTTTACCACAGTAGTAGCATTCAACATTGTCGTTTGCATTTTGGCCTCTTTGCCATCTACCACGACCTCTTTGGCTCCCCCTGCCTCTAGAGTTACCACGTCCTCCTCCATAGGACTGGTTTTCTTGAGTTTGCTGCATATTCTAATTTCTACCACGGCCTCCAGATCGGCCTCCTCTACCTCTGACTCTACCTCTTCCAGCATTTGAGTAGAAGACAGCTTCTTTTGAAGTTCCTCCTGAAGAAGATGCACCACCATTTCTCTGCTCCTCAGAAATTAGAAGAGCAATCAACTCCTCAAAATCAGGAAACCTTTCACGAACGGAAATGGATGTTCGGAACTGTGCATAATCCTTTCCTAGACCATTCAAGGTCACAAAAACTAAATCATCACCTTCCACTGGCGACCCAATGGAAGCAAGTGCATCTGCAATCTTCTTCACCTTCATGTGGTAGTCATTGATGCTCATACTTTCTCTTTGCACATTGTGCAACTCTTGCTTGAGCTGCATTTTCCTGGCTTGCGTATTTGTGCTATACATTTTTGACAAAGTATCCCATGCCTCCTTTGGCGTACTTGCATCTTGAATATGCACAATCATAGAGTCTGAAATGCTGATAGACAGCCAGTACATAACTTTCCTGGCTCTCTCATGCCATGCTTTAAATGCATGCATTTGCTGTTGATTGGGAACATCAGGAAGAACTGGTTCTTCTTCATTTCATGCAACGAATTCCCAATTCCTTTTCCCATAAGGAAATTCGTCATTCTAAACTTCCATGCTTGGAAGTTGTTCTTGTCAAGCTTTTCAGTGGCAATCTGTGAAAGAGAATCAGACGCCATTACAGAACACTGCAAAAAATTCTGTCACTGCAAAGAACACAGCTTCAACCTCACAACGGCAAATCTGCAAAACTGACGAAAGTGGTATTTGACCACACAGTCACTTCCTAGTGACGATTTTACATCAACAGGAAACAAGGATGATTCTATAACTCCCAATGTCTCTGCGCAGAGGCATACGATGCAATTTCTACAGTAACTTTTCACCGACCTGTAGAACAGTGGTCACACAGCATAAAACAGGGCCTTTTCCTGAGTGCGTGCAGAAAACTTTTGCCTCCAAAACAGGCCCCGAAATGGCCTCAAATAAAAAAAACAGAGCAACCAAGGGCTAAAGCCCTTACCCCAACATATACTGCCCTCTTGCTACACCGCGAAGGGTGTCTCAATCTGAGACAATGCACTCTTGCACTTTCCGGCTCTGCTACCTATAGAGACGCTCCCAAAACAGAAAAATGAAAGCAACACTGGTCCTCTTACCAGAACACCGCGAACTTGGTTTGCTTTCTTGAGCTCCTTACCACGAACAAGGCTTTGATACCATGTCAAGATTGTGGGAGAGAAGGAAGGAGTCTCACTTGTAGCTTTCTTGCTTGCACAATGGGGAATACGCACAAAGGTGGAGGCTGAAAACAGTTTTCCTCTTCTTAGTTGTGTAAGCCAAAAGAACTCAAGTACATAGAAATAGAAGAACCCTATATATGGGTCTCAAACCAAACTCAACTAACTAAGGTGGCATACTAACTGAGCCACGAACTAGAGTAGATAAGGATAGTTGTCATCTAGCTATTATTCATGGGCGGTGTACCAACCACATCTGCAACTGATAAGTCGGTGACATAAATGCACAACGGTCACCCTGGCATATCACGAGTGGAGCTCGATATCTCAACATCTCTTACACCTTATAAACCCTAGTCAGTGTGACCCGCTTGTTACAAACAAAGATTAATAATTGCTATATAATATTGATTGATAATATTGATGCATATGAATATTTTCATCTAAACGTTTACAATAAACTAGTAGACCATTTTCACCATCCCTAACAAATGTAAGCAATGAAATAGTGGAATTGAAAGGTGGATTTAGCCTAGTGTTAGGATCATTAGGATACAAAGAACCATCCATCCAAAGGTCAATATTTTTGTTTCCCTCTAAATAATATTGGGAAGTAGTTGTTGCATCTAGCCCACACTTGCTATAAGGGGACTTTGCAATAGCATACTCTTTATCTACATGAACATGTCAATCCACCTTTCTCTTACGATTGCTTATGTCCCTAAGTGGTTCCATTAAAGCATGAGAGAAAATGGAGTAGATTAAGTTTTCATTGGATAATATTGATTTGGAATGGCTAGAGGGCAAAAGATAACATGAAAAATGCTTTGTTGCATATATAATATGGTTAGGCACTATTAGAGATAAAAATGACCATCTTTTGAGAGGGGAGGAAAAAATTTACTTTTGGAGTCAAAATTAGTCCACCCTACTGATGTGGCAGTTAGGGGGAGTAGTGGAGTATAAAGTAGGTATGTAACTACCTCTATAGGGTTCCATGTATCACATTTGTGGATATTAAAAAATATGAGCTGATTTTGAGGGCTTTCAATGTAAAATAGTGTATAGAAAATGAGTATTTCAACTTGCAATATGATTGGGTACCTTTTGAGAAAAAGAAATCTATTTTTTGTGAAAATTTATAAAAAGTCGTTTTTTGGGGTAAAAAATAAATTCGAGTTATTGATGTGGCACTTTTGGAAGAGTGATGGTTCTAACTTGGAGGATGAAAAGAGCTAGTTACTAGGGTGAAAAGAAAGGAAGACCCCCCTCCTTTCTAGGTAGGATCCACCACAAAAAGTGGGTGGAGCCTAGGAATGTAGGGGGGCCAATGGACAAAAAGGCATGCAATGATGACCATTGAAGAGTGACTAATCCAAGATTAAGGATTCCTAATCAATTTCTTACGAGGCCCTTTTTGAGTCCATATTCCTCCTAATGGGTCACTTTTGAAAAGGGTGATAAGATCTACTTACATGTTCTAAAACATTCAAGAAGTTTGAAGTCTTGAGTAGTTCCTAAGTTATCTCCATGATATTGTGGCTCAATTTGGAATCCTTAAACATGTTAGTGAAGTTGCATACAAATTATATCTACCATTCTCTAGTAGAGTCCATTCAATCTTTCATGTTAGCCAATTGTGAAGGCAACTTGATAATGATGATAGTTTGGTGAATCAAGGAGCGTTGATAAAAATTATTGAGCCATCATATCAACCTCATGAAACAGAATGATCTTGGACTTCCATGAGCATCGTACATATCATCATATTTGAAAACATCAAGTGGAAAGATAGACTTGAAGAAACCTACTTGAGAGAACAGAAGAAGGTCCTACTTGAGAGAACATTACAGTACTCAAGAAGTGATTTTCCACTTTTATTTTCGAGGGTGAAAACTCTTCAAAAAGGGGGTAGTGTTGTTAGGACAAGGGTCGAGAGTAGACATGGTCTATTTGATAGTTCAATCATAGTGCTAATAGTGGGTAATGGATTGCTATGCTAAGGTGTTGAGGTGGTTAAGGAGTCAAGAGATAGTCTACATTAATGCACAAGGGTATATGGACCGAAGGTTCAAAGGATAGGTAATTAGTATGAATGGACCCACTAAAAGTTGAGGTCTAAAAGTAGTCCATGGATTTTCCTAAAGATACCAATGCAGCGCTACAAGAGGCTATCGTCTTGAGTGGCTAGGAGGTTAACTGAGCTTTTCCTAACTTCTATGTGCTCATTGAAGACAAGGCATCCATAGGTGCATGATCACCAAGTACAATAGTACTTGATCAATTCAACCCTTGTTGGGACGATTAATCAACTCATAACCAATTACCCAACATATACCTTGACCTTGAATATAAACAAATCACTATCATGTTGTACATGAACCAATGAAGAAGGCAAGAGCATAAAATCTCAATGCAAATACATAAACCTTGATGGGGAAATACCAATCCCATCACCCAAAAGCACTATCAATTGATAGACATGGGTAAAGAGGCATCAAACCCTATATGGGTCTAAATTTGATACTTTACCTATGTTTTTATTGTTTATTACATTAGCAAACAAATTCCTTTCAATTGCTTCAAAATCCTTCTAACTATGTCCTTGATAAATATAAGCATTCCCGTAATCATGTGGAAGTAATACTAAATAACAGAAGTGGTTGGTAATTGAGGAAATCCTATATGGGCTTATATTTTATGGTTCATCCATTTTTTTTCCTATTTATTATATCAATAATAAAATACTCACTAATTGTTTTAAACCCTCCCAAGATGGATTCCTTGATAGGTATGAAGCATCCCCTTAAAGTAGAGAGTAGGATCTTTTGCATAGATGCAATTGGTATGAATAAAAGATGGAGAAAATCTTGTGGACAGCAAGAAACCATGTTATATACTCTATTTTTCTCTATTCGGGATAGCAAAGAAAGATTCAAAACTCCTCTTTTGATGGCCAAGAGTCACCCTTGGCTAAAGAAGCTTCAGCCCTATTTCTTCAAGCCTTTGCTTTAATCTTGCATGATCTCTTACTTCCTTTCTCCTCTAAACTGAGAACACCCCTTTTATACAATGTGCACCCTTTTTTGTGGTCTCTTTGCTACCCCAGCTCCTCACTTTCCTCTCCTTTTCCCACTTTTCCTCTTGTTTTTTTGATAGGAATGAGATGTGATGATTGGAGCACTCATGGATAGAGGGGTAAAAAGAGCAATAGTAGGATGTCAACAGCTTGAATCAAGTACACATGCGAGAAAACTCTAGATGATCAAGGTAGCATTAGCAGATGATCACAAAAGCTATGGGAAAATATGGCAAACCACTCAATGCAAATGGCATCCACTTCAAGTGGGTAGACTATGATGGATAGAAATAGAAGTGCCTTAGCACACTCTCTATTATAGAAATGGGACTAGTCAACTACTAAATGCTGTTAGTTTCCCCCCTATGTCCTATACAAGGACACATTCAAATACCCTCCTACTTCATGATTTACTCGACTTCCCTCTTAGTTTGCTTCCAAGCTTCCCTTGTTAGTAGCCATGTAAATAAGTCACTGTAGTAACTCTTCATCTCGTAAAGCCCATCTTCCACCACTGACTCACATTCACACCACTAAAAGCATAAATGTACAACTTCTCTTACAATTTCATAACATAGACATAAAGTCACATCACATTGCTTCCCTTCATATCTTAAATAACTAGTTCATGTCTACTTTCAGATTTCAACTTCCTAGTTCACTTAGAATAGGGTTTAATTCATTTAAGAGTACTAATATAATTTGCTACAAGATATGCTAATATGAAGTGATATTTGTTGGGACCACATTATTCTCCTAGGGAGTTTTTCATGTGTAACTTATGGAATCACATAAGTATAGGGAAGGGGGGGTTTTTCAAGAAGTGCATAAGCGCATACATTAGGGGTAACTCCCATTAATTTCTTCCTCTAAGTGTAAAAGTAAGGAGGAGAAGGGGAAGAAGGAGGCAAGGAAAATATAATTTATTGGTTACATTTTGAAATACTATCTTTTTGGTATTCTAGATAATGCACTATCCGTAAATACTACTTTTGGAGTGACGTGACAACATATCACCTTTAAAGTGCACAACATAATTCTTGTGTTAGAAATGTTCTAGTCTTTTAAGCTTAATCAATACAAAAAACAAAACAAAATACAAAAACTTATATCTAAAAAGGGGGGTACGCAATAAATTTTTTTGATACATCATAAAAGTATAAAAAGAGTTGCCACATGACTCTTGCACGAGTTGTAGATGGGGAGTTCGTCTAGGATTCTTCACTCATAGGTGACATGTCTCCTATACAAAGAGTAAACTTCCCGAGATTATTCTACTCCACCTCGTAATTGGTTGCTCTTACCAAGCTTTTTAAGGGGAAACCTCTATTGAGCCATAAGTTTAGCTAGTCATCACAAATCGTTGCCTAATGTGAACTTGTTGTCCCAATTTCATTTGGCTTGATCCCATCTTTTCTAGCTATGCCTTCTCTTACCATGCTATTCTCAAAGGCCTGGTGCCTATAAATTGTTGAAATTGGCTATATACTTTAGCTTTCCAAATTGCTCTTGCTACATCACCCTATCTCAAGGTGTCTCCTCCCTGAGATAGCTTCATAGACACCAATAAGGTAAACTCAAGGCCAAGGGGATGACTAGGATAGCAATTGGGTGCCACAATTG
This sequence comes from Lygodium microphyllum, assembly GCF_053477565.2. NCBI lineage: Eukaryota > Viridiplantae > Streptophyta > Polypodiopsida > Schizaeales > Lygodiaceae > Lygodium > Lygodium microphyllum. Next base: position 99,959,222 of record NC_141148.1, on the reverse strand, counting down.
ATGCTTGCAATGTAAGCATGGTTTTTAGTCCTTGTAAATAATCAGCTTACTCATTTTTGCAAGAAACAAGTGGTGCCCCTCCTTGTTGGTTGTCTCTGAATCTCTTATTGTATTAGAACTATCTTGTGTTATGCTCAAAGCAATGCCAACTTGGCCTAATGGAAATGTATCTTGTCCTATAGGGACTCTTTATTACTAAATGTTGTTTGAGTTACGCAAATTGTGCAATTGTACCATTTTGTTCTAACGCGCACACCACATATTCGAAAGGCTTTAAAGGCCCTTCATGTGCGAATCTGTAAGTTACAGAAGATGCATAGGGATGATAAGATGTTATATGCTTCTGTCAGTAGATGCAGTGGAGAAGACGTAGAGCGACGGAGGAAGATCAGCCCCGGTGTTTGTCTTTGGATTTGTGGGATATGATTTGGGAAGGAGAAGTTCGAACATGTCTGCAAGCAAGAATTTGTTATCATCGATCAATGGCCTCTGCAAGGGAATCATTATGGCAGGAAGGATTGTTTGAGGACGAGACCTGCTGACAGTTCATAACAGCCATTAAATGGAAAATTTGCCCCATATTTAATGTAGATTACTGCAAATTAAGTGCTGCAGTACTGCTGATGCTCTGGGCCTGATCAGTCATCAGCTGTGTTGTCAGATGAATCCAAACTATCCAATAAACTGGGTGGAATTCATTCAGCCTTTTGGATTTTCTGAGTCTGTCAATTATTGCAAATTGATGCTGCAGCACCATTAGTGATCAGCTGTCTCTCCCATTCACAGGTTGAGTTCTTCATGTTGTAGTTGACATGATATGTATAGCTGTTTAGATGGTTTTAGTAGATAGAACCAGTGGTTGATTGCACCAGAGAACAGATAGAAGAGAAGTGTTTGCAGCATAATGTCATAGGGATCAAAGAAATGCCCAACAGCAGCATTTCAACACCTTAACCAGGAAAATGTTTGGTCCATGTTGTATTTATTTCATGTGGGAGTTTCTTGATGATTCTGGTGTCTTTGAATCAACGGCCAAGCACTTGGAACCTTGTATTCAGAAGTGTAGTCAACCAGGTCTTAGTCTGTATCTGATAAAGTTTGGCAATAGTGTTCCCAAGATATGCAATCAAAAGCCCCAAAGATGAAGACAGTTATGAAAATAGAGGCGATTCGGGGCATATCATGCTCCATGGAGTCATGATGAGGTATCTTGAAGAGGGAGAAGCATTGTATAGGAAAACTAGCCTAGTGAGAGAAACACTCTACATTTGACTATGCCAGTTAATTTGGTGTATATCCATCCATGACAAGACATTCCCTGTATTTTTGAGCGAGGACGTGGTTTGCTGCAGGTGTGGAAATGTGTTGCTGCCATGTCACTTGCAGATTGCAACCCATTTGTGCAAGCAATGTGGATGGTGATCTTTTGGAATCTTCCTCCAGCATATGCAATACAAGACATTGTGATGAGGTCATGTTGAGTGCATTCATAGCCTTTCCTTTATTCTTCTTCAATTTTTGTGTAAAGTCTTTGCTCAACAGAATTGCTCATTTTGTTTGTCTATGTTATATTAGTCTGAGATGGACAATTATTGTTCACACATGAAAGTCTTCTCTATTCAAATAGTTGAGAATTGTGCAAAGAAAAACATTTGAAGAGGGATAACACAAACTCTTGATTTGATTGAATCTTGAAATAAATCTGTGGTGTGTTCCAGTTAGAGAATTTATGCAAATAATGGTGAATCCTTACTATTGATAGCTTTCGCAAAACTTGCCATCCAGAATTGTTACAAATGAATCAACATTTTATTTGCCAAAATTTGTTAAGGGGGTTGAAACAAAGGTTGAGCTTGACTTAATTACGCACATGCAAACATCTTGTGATGTGTCTCATACTACAGTGTACAAAGTCACAATACTGCATCAGTGGATGTATGAAGCAACTGTATTGAGAAAAGCTATGCATTGAAGATGTACATGGAAGATAGTTACTGTCATGCTAGTAGCATCATGTGCTCTAGTCTTATATTTAAGATTAGATGACCATTACTCATAATGAAACATAAATGTCAAATGGGAGAGTGACACCTGGCTTATGGTAATATCCACTGTGCTGATGGGTGTATCCACTGAGGCATTATATGTCTGGAGCCTTATTGAGAGAGGAGAAGTGCTGGGTGGTGCTGTTCCCACGCACAATGGGCTTGAATGTTGTGTAGGAGTCATATCTGAGGAACATACATGCGAGGAGGGTTTGGGACAAGAAGGGCACAAGGTCTGCTGCAGCACACTGCTTGTTGGAGACTGAGGGATGGGAGGTGGAAGGGCCATTGCTCCACAGGACATACTGGAGGAGCTGCCGCCCCTCTGGCCCCACAAAGCGGTCCGGGACAAACGTGTCAGCACGGTCAAAGACGCGTGGATCACGAGCCGCTACAGGCTGGCACCCCCCCAGGATCTGCCCCTTAGGGATCCTGTACCGTCCACTGTGGGACTCTACCACCAGGTCCTGTTTCGCCTTTGCGTACTGGTATGGCACCGGTGTCGACATGCGCAAGGATTCGTACACCACCGACCGTCCCAGCTCCATCCGGTTTATAGCAGCCACCGTCAGTTTCCCACCTTCTGCGTCCACAGCTGCACGCACCTCTGTGGCCAGCGCCTCCTGTAGACCCAGCCCGGCCCTCCCCACATACCCTAGCATCTGTGGAAAGAACAGGTACAGGCCCCCGAAGGCATTAAACCCTAGAAAGAACACGATGTTGTGCAGTGCATCATGGCGGTCCAGGCCATAGCTCTCCACCGCTGTGTCCAGCAGATGCCCACCATGTTCCTCTATAAACCTCACCAGCCTGTGGTAGGCAGGGGACACCAGGAAGTAGGGTATCCTGCATGTGTGCAGCAGCAGCTCCTCCAGCAGATGTGGCAGTCCTGCACTTGCGATCGGCACTAGCTGCGGCCCCAGCCATGCCAGGAAGAGCAACGGCCCATGTGTCCCTAGGCTTGCTTTGCCCGGCTCGGCCGGGTCTCTCCCCACCAGTGTCCGCAGCAGCACATTGCATGCCACCTGTGATGTCTCTGCATTCACCTCTGCCCGGCCCTTCTTCCTCAGCTCCTCCTCCCATTTGGGGCAGACCTCCAACACTGCCCTCTGCATCTCTGGAATCCATTTGTTTGCATTCTGCTTTATGAGGTCCATCACAAACGACTTGATCTTTGTGTGCCGCTCCTCTGACGGGTCAAGGTAGACACAGGGCCGGATGCCCCCATAGAAGGATGTCCTGGGCATGTAGTTGGCGAGCAGCATATCCTTCTTCTCCACCTGAAGACAACCGATGTCTTGCAGTAGTAACATCACATTATTGAAACAACAATAGTTTCATCAAACCTGTGATATAAATGCAGTCAAACCATTCGAAATCATATATGTATGCATTTGGTTGTAAAAAAATTAAGCCAGTAAGCCAGTAAATAAAGTCCACTCTAGTGGTTTCTTGTGCAGCAAAGCAGAATAGAAATTTTACTAATTCATTTCCAAAGATGCAAGTAGGAGAAGTAATTAATCCAGTTCCATAGGTATGAATGATAACCCATTTTGGTTAAGAGGAAGAATTTGCGAAGAATAATAAAAACCTGTGAATGATGTGCCATCAGAGAAGTGCTAGGGATATCATGAGTTGCAGCGTGAAGGCCTATATATGTGCAGAGAGAGAGAGAGAGAGAGAGAGAGAGAGAGAGAGAGAGAGAGAGAGAGAGAGAGAGAGAACCTTGTTGTTATCAAAGAGGATGGGGAAGCTCTTCTGATCGAGAAGCATCACAACTGGGTTGCTGGGGAAGCCAGGGGGGCTGGGAGCAACATTAACCTTGAACACAGTGCTCTTGTACTTCTTCATCCGAGACTCCCAGAAGTCCTTCTCACCTTGGAACCAGAAGAAATCAAGCCTGTCTTTGATGGCACCCAGCACAGGCCACCCATAGCTTCCAGGGATCTCCTTAATCTCAAGTTCTTCTCCTGCCTTGTGGTTTGTGTCAGCCATACTCTCTCTCTCTCTCTCTCTGTCTCTCTCTCTCTCTCTCTCTCTCTCTCTCTCTCTCTCTCTCTCTCTCTCTCTTCGTAAATCTCTCTCTCTCTCTCTCAGATCAAAGTTCACACACTCGGTCTCTCAGATCATGAGTTCCCATGAATTCACACCAGTGAACTGTCTGATTCTTCAACACAATATAGCCTTATTACTATTCTCTCAGCATCAACATAAGGGCCTGGCTGATCACTTGTTACCTTTCAACACAGTTTAGCCCAAGTACTCTGCAACCATCAACACAATATAGCCCAATTTATCTGCACTCTATCAACTTGCCAGCTTTCTCAGCACGTAGGCAAAAACTCCAATTTCTCAGCAACCCATAAGCTCAAGTTAAAATGCTACTCTTGGGTGACCGACTCTCTGGTCTTCCTTTCTTGGTCTGATATGTCGTACACTTGAATCATTACTTGCGATGCCAGCCCATGTGCCCCCACAGAGAAAAAGAAGATGTAGGGTCCTTGTATGTATGTAAGCACGTGAAAAGTACATCACTATAGGGCTTCTTTTTTTGAATTCAAACCATATATATATATATATATATATAACATGTACAGGGTTATATTAATAATGAAAGAGTTCTAGCTCTAATAGAGCTTTGAAGTTAGAGGTACTTATAATATTGGGCTGATCATTTTGATAAGTCTTCTTGATGGGTGTTGGAATTGCTAAAGGTCAAATACGTGCCATAGATCTTAAACAACACGGCTTATTGAAAAATTTTGAGGTTTACCAGAAAGCAGAACTCTCAAGATTGGCTCTGTTCTCAGAACAGAACAGAGAGAGGCATAGCCATGTGCCCCATGTCTCAGAGAATACACAACCCAAATGATGAGCCATGTGCATTCTGCTCCATGCCATACATCGTTTATAACCCCTTGGGCCTGCCGAGCAATAGAAGCCATAAAGGCAAGGTTTTAAATAAAAAATTAGTCCCTGTTTTGATATGGCATGGGCGTAAATATTCCCACTCCCCTTTGAGTGAAATGTAGAGAGTGGGTTTTATATGTTTGTAAATTTATTTATGCAAGCAAAGGCTGGAAGAGTCCTTGGCCATAAAGTCACAAGAATCAGTGATCATTTTCTTGTTGAAGAAAAGGTGTCCAAGTAACCAATGTCATACATATTGTAGGTAAGAGATAGGAAACGGAACCTTGAGAATGGTGTTAGGTGAAATGGTTGAGAAGAGTGTCTCCATTGCCATTGGGAATCTATTACAAAATGTGCAAAAGGCGTTTCCCATGCACTTTCACTTTCAAGGTCCTGGGAGTTGGACTTTCTTGATCCTTTACCCCCCAAATTCCTGATCTTGCTTTCTACATCGTCCCAAAGAATTTGTACTTTGTCATGCCAAAAAGGTTACTATGTCCCCATTGTCTAGCTTAATAACTTAATTTATGATGCAACCAGCCATCTGGCTTACTATCTTACTTCCTAGCTTGCTAATCATGCCTTTATTCAGCCATGTGGCTTTGCATATCGTGGTGTTGAAGTTAATGCAACACCTAACATTTCTATTTCTACAACGCAGTCATGATTTGTTGAAAGAGAAAGATTGTAGTTTCTCAAATGTGAGTGTTTCGTGTTAACTATGTTTGTTAGCCTAAAAAGTGCCACATGAATGTATACTAGATGCATCTTATTTCTTACTACTATATTATTCTGGTTGTAGGTTCTAGAAGCTGGAGAGGGCTTCCCAAACCTATCCTCTTTTCCAAACTTGCCTTTTTTGTATTAAACCCCCCTTCCCTCTCTCTCATGTGTAATCTCTCCCTTTCTCTTCCCCTTACCCTTTTTAATTAAACCCCCTGTCTCTCTCGCGTGTAGGGCCTAGGTTCTCTCTCTCTCTCTCTCTCTCTCTCTCTCTCTCTCTCTCTCTCTCTCTCTCTCTCTCTCTCTCTCTCAATCAAATCAAAAGTTTTTCTCTCCCTCACTCATTAGATTAAAATTTTTTAAGTAAATATTTTTAAAGGATTTTTTTAATGTAAAGTTTTTTTTACAGTTTTTTACACATTTTGAGAGAGAGAGAGAGAGAGAGAGAGAGAGAGAATTATAGAAAAGAATGATAACTTTTAAAAGAGAAGAAAAAAATACAAAAAGAGGAGAGAGAGAGAGAGGGGGGGGGAGAAAAAAGAATAGTCTTTTTAAAATTAAACCTTTTTGGCATAGTTTTTTACACACACACACACACACATTTTTGGGTAATATTACACACACACACACACAGAGGAAATAGGGGGAGAGAAAGGGGAAGAGAGGAAAGAGAAAAATAGAGAGAAGAAAAAATATAGAGAGAGAAAAGAGAGCAATAGAAAACAACTTGAAAGAGAAAGAAAGAGGAAAATAAAAATAAGGAGAGAGAGAGAGAGAGAGAGAGAGAGAGAAAGAGACACACACACACACAAAACAAAAAATCGAGAGAAATATATAGAGAGGAAAAAAATAAGAGGAGAGAGAGGGGAAATAGAGAGAGAAAAGATAATTTTTAAAAGAGAAGAAAAAAAGAGAGAATGAAGAGAGAGAGAGAGAGAGAGAGAGAGAGAGAGAGAGAGAGAGAGAGAGAAGAAGAAGACGAAGAAGAATAAGAGAGAATATAAACACACAGAGAGAATTATAGAGAGAGAAAATATAAAATTTAAAAGAGAGAAAGAGAAGAAAAAAATGTAAAAAGAGAATGGAGAGAGAGAGAGAGAGAGAGAGGAGAAGAAGAAGAAGAAAAAGGAAAGGAGGGAGAGAGAGGGAGGGAGGATAAGAGGAAAGAGAATAGTATTTTTTAATTAAACTTTTTTGACAGTTTTTGACTTAGAGAGAGAGAGAGAGAGAAAGAGAGAAAAGATAATTTGAGAGAGGAAATAGGGGAGAGAGGGGAGAAGAGAGAAAAGAAAAAATATATAGAGAGAAAAGAGAGCGAGAGAAAAAAATTGAAAGAGAGGAAAAGAAAAATGAGAGAGAGAGAGAGAGAGAACAAAAAACTGAGAGAAAGATACAAAGAGAGGAAAAAAGAAAGAAGAGGAGAGAGAGAGAGAGAGAGAGAGGGAACATAGAGAAAGATAATTATAGAGAGAGAAAATATAAATTTAAGAGAAAAAATGAAAAACAAGGAGAGAGAAGGAAAATAGATGAGAGAGAGAGAACCCGCTACCCTCTCTCTCAAATTTAAAAATCTTTAAAGAGAATGCATATAATGAGACTTGTCCAAGTTTACTATTTAATGTTTCTAACACTTGCACATACATACATACATACATACATACATACATACATACATATGTATATATGTACATATATACTATTGAAGGCAATATTGCTAACCCACCATGAAATAAGGAATAATGTGTCTAGCTACAAACTAAGTGCAATATATACTATAAATATTATTGCACCTCTATCTCCTTTATCAAAGGCTGGTTCATTTTTTGAGTTTTTGTTTTTTATTTCTTTTTTCTTTAAAAATTTGCTTGCATCCATGCTCAGAAGGTTCCTCCCTAAAGCAATATAAGACATTGGATATAGGGAACCCGTCAAGGAAATCCCTACAACCTACCATCACCTTAGAGGCGATGCAATATCTTCTTTTGAAAGTTTTATTTTTCTTTTTTAATTTTAGTTCATGGATGTTTTCTTTTTGTTTTTTCAAATCTTTAGATAATATATGTTGGTTTTTGCTTTTTCTTTACTTACTATACTGTACTTAAGCGTTCACTATTTAACATTAAACCCATAGATATTTGAGTTCAATAATCCTCCTCAAGTAACTTAATTGAGAGAGCTATACTTGCCACTCAGCTAATATTTGGGTTAATCTCACAAGACTCAACAAAAGTACCCTAGTCATAAACAAACCGATCCAAATTTCACGAAGAGACGCCTTTTTGCCCAATGAATCCTAGCAAGAAATGAAACAAGTCCATATGGGATATACTCTAGTGGATTTCTAGTCAACCAGTTTAGATCGGAAAATATGCAATCATGGGTCACAAAACTCCCCCTTGTTACTTAACATCTACAAGTATACTATTTTTAGCATAACAAAAAGAATAACAATGTGTCGTAATGTATTGTTCCCCAAGTGCATTCAAGAAAAAGAGGTGCATTGAAAGGTAAACCCAATTGTGTATATGTATATATGTACATACATATATATGTATATATGTATATATATACATATGTATGTATGTATATATGTACACACACACATAGATCAAAATCTTCCCACAAGAAAAAATCTTTAAGTTAGTTCTAGTGAGAGTGGACTTTAAATGCTTTTGGAAGGTCCAAACAAAGGCAAGCCCTCGTGCACAACAAATTTAATGTTACAAAGTAGTACTTGATGCATGAGTAACTAGCTTGACAATTAGTGGTGTAAAAGAAATTCTCAAGTTGGCAAATAAAAGAAACACAAATGTATAGCTTATATCAAGGCTCTTATTGTGGAAAGTTCAACCACACAGGTTCTATAGCGAGGTACATAAAAATATTGATAAAGGAATTAATAATGCTACTCATGACTATTACACCTTGTATGTTACTGGAAAGCTACTTGATACTGGATTTCTTGCTCTACGACCAATGATTCATCGTGTGAAGCAAAGCCTTTGAGTAAGCAACTTCATTCAATACAATCACTCACTAAGGGCTTTGATATACAAACCAATAAAGTTTAATGACAATAGTGGAGCTAATATATAGTTCATCTATTGATCAAACATGAAAATACCATTGTAGTGAACAAAGCCTCATACAATATATGGTATAGATTATCTTCGTACTTTTAGGTCATGCATCCATTCCTATCATGACATTGTAGTTATCTAGGTATACAACTTAGCCCTTTGGAAGACATTTTAACACTGCTAAATTAGATTTTAGTAACCATGAATTATACTTTAAAAATGCTTAGATCAATTAGCAGGTATTTGTTTTACTTAAATTTCCTTGAAATTTAATCTTTCAAACCTACATTTGTAAAACATGTTTTTCTTGGTTGCATCTCTTCATGTCATATCACCTATCTTTGGCATTCTTGTAAAGCTTCGAGATGGTAAGAAGAGTATCCTTCAATTTTTGAGTATTTATTGATCTACATAGATACATGTATTGCATATACACTTAAGATTGTAATCATTTAAAGTATTTTTTTTTCAAAAAATTGAAACATATGTACTATACTAATAGAGCAAAATAGTTATAGCATACATGGGGATTTAGCATTTTGAAAAGGAATGACCATCACTCTTGAAGGCATGATTGCCCCCATTACAAAACCTCAACATAACCTTTAATTCCTTAAAACAAAACTCAAATGCATTATCAATCTAAGACTTCTCATAGCTGTCTTTCCCTTAGACTCTATTGTTCCTAAAGACTTGTACCTGTGTCACGAAAACTCTCTTGATCATTGCCCAAATTTGGTAGGCTTCTACATCCATCTTTGCATTGTCTCCAAGTAGTGCTTGCTTGCATTCAATCGTGTTGTGAAACCCCATCTTGAACATTTTCTTTTCAAAGCCCCTCCATATCCTCCTGATTGGGGGGGTATCCCAAAAGGCATGAAATGTGACATACTCCCACTTTCCACGCAAAGTACATTGAGGGTTGATCTAGCCAAAATTCTATGTTTTGTTCTTCGTGGATAGTTTTTGAAAGGCTATTCTCCTCAAAATCATGCTCAATCTATTGGAAGGGGATTCCTCCCAAGTTCTTAGGATGCATGCTTTACAAACCTTCAATGAATCTAATTAGAAGTGCTTAGCCCAACAGCCCTTAGCCTTCTTGATGAAGATGCTAATCCATAATAAGAATGCCCTATCTTCTTGGTATTTGTAAGCTTGATTTTGGAGCAATAGACCTAGCTATTCATCAAGCTAGAGCTTATTTCCAAGGGGGAGCTGGGTTGCTCAACCTTTTTGCATGGGAACATGGTTATTATATCCGAACCAACTCTTTCATAGCAAGGTGGAATCTGCCCATGCACTTGCCTCCACTCCTTCTAGTTGAGGGAGCTTGGGTCCCATAAATCTATCCACTAGCATAGACCCTTGTTAGCAATTTTGAAAGCCATCCTATGATTCTCACCTACCAATAGATAACCATCATCTAATGCAACATTCTAAGTATGAATCAATTGCAACAAGGATGAGTGGACCCAAAATTCTCTAGTCCATGCTAATTCTCCTATGGTCCATCTCAAGCAATTCACCAAGCTTTTAGTTAGATCTAAGCCACTGATCACTATTTCACATTGGCATTGAAGAGTTTATCTGCTCAGTGTAATTGGGCCCTTATTTTGAACACTTTGCACTCAATGAAGGATTTGACAAGGCACATCCAATGCCAAGGTGCATCCATTCACCTCATCACATTAACAACTAGCCTCTTGGAATTCTCGGCCAATGCTTTTAGCATAAGCCCTCCTTCCACTTTGCTTGAAATTACAATTTTCTCAATTAATAGCTAGCATATAATTATTGTCCTTGAAACTCCAAAGAAAGGACTTTGGTAATGTTTCCATCTTTTTTCAACTAGATAGGGAAAAGTAGGATTGTGCACCTACAAATCATGTATAAGATGGTAATATATTTTTAAAAATAATGAGCCTTGCTACGAGAATCCATGCTACATTCTACTGCTTTTGCATCTTCCCCTAAGATATGAAGCTCTGATGCCAGGAGGCATATTTCACGGTGGATTCCGTGCCACGGTAGATTCCGTGAGGTTTTAAGGTGGATTCCGTAAACTTTGTTGACTAGGGCTCATACATAAAGTGGATTCTTTGTGCGAGAAGTTGATGGGAACGCCTATCCTTTTCGGGCGTTTCATTAATTTAGTGTGTACATGGGTGATTCCATAGCGGGTGATTCCGCAAAATACATATTAAATTAATAAATGTTTATGAGTTTAGAGTGCGCACTCGTGATAAATTAAGATTAGGATTAATTTCTAATCAGTTGATTTATTTATGTAGCTAAAGACTGCTAGGTATTCACTTTTGTTGGTTTAATTGTATTATTTTACTAATGATTGTGAATGCTTCAGTTGATGTGTAGAGATAGCAGCAGTGGCGGAGGAAAGCATTGGAGGATAGCGTGTATTCGAGTTATCACTTATATTTTGATGGGCGCATACCTTAGGCATGGCGCCTATATTTTGTCGCGCCTATTTATTGAGGCGTTGGATATTTATTTGTTATTTTGTATGCGCATGGGCGCACGATTATGATATTTGTATTTGAACATTGTATTGGGTATGCCTGACTCTTTGGGCGCCCGCCCATTAGCTTTATTTCTATTTTGTGCTAAAGCAAACTCAAAAGCCAAAAGCGTGCTATTTTGTAATTTGGGCTATTATTTAAGCTTGAAGATGATTAATACATAAAATACATGCTTTGTGGAGCGCTCACACAAAACATGGGGGGAGATTGCACCCAATTGGTCTTTTGTTCATGTCGTGCATGCTTTCTACCTTGAGTTTTGTGCAAAAAGTAGAGTTCTTTTGTTCTTGGGGACCTTCCAGCGTTCACTACACGAGCATACAGCATCCGATCTGCACATCAGTGGTATTAGAGCAAAACTGAGATCGAGAGCTTCCAATCGCTACCCATCTTGTGGGAAGGCGGAGCTCCTGGAACGATCGAGCTCTACGGTCAGTCTCATCGCGAACCGTCGATACGGTTGGATTCCTGACGGTCAAGAACCTCTGTTTATAGCCTTTGATTGCGAAGGATGTAACGGCGGAGGACCACTCCAACATCTTCTTCTTCAAGTCGTCTTCTCACAGTCAACAAAGATAAGCCATATCTTTCATAAAGATTAAAAGCTTGAGTTTAAAGATTATAAAGCTTAAGAAGCTTAAAAGCTTCAATTTTTTAATTCGACAACAGAGGGCGGCAGCATCCTGAAAAAAACGGCGTCAGAAAACGGCCCCCCCCCAAAATCGTCGTTTGCTGCATACTAAGCTTTAAGCTTAGGTACCCAAGTCCTAAATCACATAAAGTTCCAAAGTTCTGCAAGTTTCGTAAGTCTGCAACTCTACAAGTCCGACAAGTAACCAGAAGTCAGAACTGACTTGTGCCCAAAACTCCCATAAGCATTGTTCCTGCGCAGAAGCACTGAACTGCAAAGTTGTTCCTTGGAAGGCTCTGTTCGCATACGTAGACTTGTTGAACCAGTTTCAGCACACGTAAAAGGTCAAAATGCAGATTTTTCAAAGATTTCAAATCCTGCAATTGCCAAAGACGAAGATCGTGAAAGCCAAACAAAAATATATAAGCCTTGTACACCCGATCTTGAACTACGCTCATCCCGCTAACTGGATTTTGAGAGTGTGAGGTCTTTTGAAGTTTTGCAGGATGACGGAACCAAATATGGATGACTTAATGGCTGAAGGCGATCTTCCTGAACCCACGGTAGAACAAAAGTTGGATTTAATTATGATGCAGTTGGACGAAGAACGAAGAGCCTAGCAAGCATTGCAAGTTCAATTGGCCAATTTACAAAGATCGACTACCGACAAAGAGGAACCACAACCTGAAGATCTAATTCGAGGAACCATTGATGCCACTCTCGAAGCTCAATCCATCCACAAAGAAACAAAGATAAGTAAAAGAAATTTTAAATTCCGTACTTTCAATGGCACTCGAGATGGAAAAACTGTTCTTGCATTCATCAGTCAGTTTGATGATTATTTTCATGAGGAAACATATGCTGAAAAAGATAAAATCAAGTGTGTCACTAATCATTTAGTGGATAGAGCATCTCTTTGGTGGACCGTGGTTCGTAAGAGTATAGATTGTCCCACTACCTAGGAGAGTTTCAAGAAGAAGTTTATGCAGAATTTCCTTCCTCCACAATTCCATGAAAAAGCCATAAAGCAATGGGACCTTCTTCAGCAAAGAGATCGTGAGCCTATTTCTTAGTACACCGAACGCTTTTGGAATACCTTACTCCAATTATGCATGCTTGAAGATGTAAATGAAATGACTCACAAGCGCAAGTATATGTCTGGCTTACTTGGGCATTACTACGCTGAAGTCAATATGTTCAAGCCTGCAACTCTTGAAGATGTAATTTCTTTAGCTCATGACACTGAAGACAAGCTCCAAGGAAGAGACAAGCGTCCACAACAATTTCAAGCAAATGGTAACTATGGTTCTAAGTAATTCAATTCAAATTTTAGAAGATTCAACCAAAGTCGATTTCCTTCATCATCTTTTCGTAAGTCTTGGACAAAACCACCTGCTTTGCCATCAAATACCAATCAAAACCCTAAGCCATCTTCCCAGCCCAATTCTAATATTCCTAGACTTCCTGCCATTGCAAACAATGTATCTAAAGCCAAACCTATAGTGTGTTACAAATGCCATCAACCTGGACATCTAGCAGCTAATTGCCAATCGAAGAAGCCACCTGTCCATATCAACTATCTTGGAGCAATGGAAGATGAAGAACATGAGGAAATGCCTGACTTTACGGAAGATGAGGACGACATTACTAATCCTTCGGATACTTTACCAGGTATGCCAACTCCACATTCTTTGTTGACAATGAAATGTTTAGTGCATGGAAAAAAATATTATTTTGCATGATGATGGTAGTACACATGATTTTATCTCTGCAAAGTTAGTGAAAGAATTGAAATTACAAATTGTTCCTACGCATTATCGCATTAAAGCAGCATTCTTAGGCACAAGGTATAATGGAACACAAGAGGTGCATGATTTAGAAATTCAAATTGGTGAATATACTGAAAGAAGGGTTTTCTAGTTGTACCATTACAGTCCAGTGATATTATTTTAGGTATGCCTTGGCGTCATCAGCATAATCCTGATATAGATTATTCCACGCATTCAATTAACATTCATTTTCAAGGAAAACACATTACATTGTATGGTATGCATGCGTCTAATGCTTTTCCACTGCTTACTCATACTCAAGCTAAACGTGCATTACGTAAAATTAGTAAATCTTATCTAATTTGGTTGAATGAATTGCAAGTTAAAGAAAAACATATGCATCCTAGGCATAAAGAATTCCTTGCACAATTTAAAGATTGTTTTGCTGAAGATCTACCACCTAGACTATCTCCTTCACATCCTGAAGACCACAAAATAGATTTAATTCCTGGTACACAACCACCTTGTAAAGCACTATATAGGCATAACCAAATAGAGCAGAAAGAAATTCAAAATCAAGTTGAGGAATTATTAAATAGATGATTGATTAGACCTAGTAGTTCTCCATTTGGTGCACATGTTTTGTTGGTAAAGAAGAATAATAATACTTATCGTATGTGCATTGATTATCGTGCCCTAAATAATATTACTGTAAAGAATAGATATCCAATTCCTAGGGTAGATGATCTTATGGATAAACTACACGGTTCTGCCATATTTAGTAAAATAGATCTTAAATCTGGTTATCATCAGGTGAGATTAGATAAATCTGACATATTCAAGACTGCATTTAGAACACAATTTGGTCATTATGAATTTTTAGTTATGCCTTTTGGATTGACTAACGCACCTGCTACATTTAGTAGAATGATGAATCGCATATTTTTGAAATATCAGCATTGTGTTATAGTATTCTTTGATGATATCTTGGTATTCAGTAAAAATGAGAAAGAGCATTATGAACATCTGACTTTGGTTTTCAAGTTGTTGAAAGATAATCAATTGTATGCTAATCCGGAAAAGAGTGAGTTCTTCCAAACAAAAATTGAATATCTAGGTCATATTGTGTCATTAGAAGGTATTAAAGTTGACCCTAAGAAGATACAAGTAATATTGAACTGGCCAATACCTAAAAATGCGCATGAGTTACGTTCTTTTCTAGGTCTTGCTAGTTTTTACAGGAAATTTGTGCGAAATTTTTCATTACTTGCTTTGCCTTTGACTAAACTTTTAAAGAAAGGTATTGTTTATCATTGGTCTGATAATCAACAGAAATCTTTTGATTTATTGAAACATTCATTAACCCATGCTCCTGTATTACAACTACCTAATTTCAATAGACCATTCTTTTTAGTAGTTACTGATGCTAGCGGATTTGGAATAGGAGCCATACTTATGCAAGATAATCATCCCATAGCCTATTCTAGTTGTAAATTGAAACCCTTCGAACTTAAATATTCCACATATGATAAAGAATTATTAGCTGTTGTACAAGCTTTAAGACAATGGAAACATTATTTAATGGGTTCTGAGTTTATGATTAAGACTGATCAACAAAGTATTAGACATTTACTTAGTCAACCCCAAATATCTGACCGACATATCAAATGGGCAGCTTTTATTCAGAGTTTTCATCCCCTTATCCAATATCAACCAGGTAAAAAAAATGTAGTGGTCGATGCATTAAGTAGAAGACCGACGATTCATAATATCTCTGTTATATCATTTGATTCTCTAACCCCTATGAAAGATACATATCATCAGGATATTACTTTTCATGCTCATTGGAATAAATTAGTTGAAAATAACTAGATACCTATTGATTCACTGTCTTATAATGATGGATTCATGTTTTATGAAAAGAGATTATGTGTTATAGTTCCATTTAGATCTTTTGTTTTGAATGAGATTCATTGTCCTCCATATCAAGGTCATAGAGTTATCATATCTACTTTGCGTACATTGACTGAAGATTTTTATTGGCCACATATGGACACTGATGTATCTAACTTTGTTTCTAAATGTTTGATTTGTCAAAGAGTTAAGAGACATCATGGTAAACAGTATGGATTACTTATGCCTTTATCTATTCCATCAAGACCATGGGAACAGATTTCTATGGATTTTATTACTGGTTTACCTAATACTAAAGCTAACCATGATATGATTTGGAATGTAGTAGACAGGTTTAGTAAACAAGCATATTTCATTCCATGTAAGAAAACTTTAACAGCATCTTAGGCATCACAATTGTTTTTGAGAACTGTTTTCACTAATCATGGATTACCAAAAGTTATTATTTCTGACCGAGATTCTAGATTTTGTAACAACTTTTGGATTACTTTGTTTGCTAACCTAGGAACAAAGATTGAATTCTCATCTGTATTTCATCCTGAAACTAATGGACAAACAGAAGCCACTAATAGTACTATTTTAGATCTTTTACGTGCTTACACTATTTCTAAGCCACAGACATGGGACACACATTTATATTTACTGCAGTTTGCATATAACAATACACCACACACATCTACAAAGAAAGCACCGTTTGAAGTGATTTATGGTTATAGATTGTCTACACCTGTTGCATCTTTATCAAATAGAATTCAGATTGCTGATGATATTGCTAACATGCACGCTACTATTTTTGATGAGGTTAAAGACATGATTGCCAAAGCCCATCAATCATATACAAAACAAGCCAATAAGAAAAGACAAGCCATAAATTTCAAAGTTGATGACTATGTTTGGTTGAGAATAGAAAAACGTAGATTACAAAGTGTAGATAAACACCCAGTTGTGAAATTAGCACCTAGATTCTATGGACCATTTAAGATCATTCACAAAATCAATGACAATGCATTCAAGTTAGAACTACCACCTCACTAGAAAATTCACAACACATTTCACATTAGTTTATTACGACCCTTTAGAGGCCAATTACCTGTACACCCTGTTTATGAAAACCCACCTTTGTTAGATGAAGAGACTGAAATACTTAAACCTGAAGCTATCATAGATACTGATTTCATGACCACTAGAACTGGACGTAGATATTCTAGATATTTGGTCAAGTTTAAAAACCATCCTGTTGAGGAAGCCCAATGGATGCACGCTAGAGACTTAAATGCTTTCCCCACTCTATTAGCTCCACATTGAGCTAATAGAAATTGAGGACAATTGCTATCCCACCTCGGGGGTATGATGCCAGGAGGCATATTTCACGGTGGATTCCGTGAGGTTTTACAATGGATTCTGTAAACTTTGTTGACCGGGGCTCATACATAAAGTGGATTCTTTGTGCGAGAAGTTGATGGGGACGCCTATCCTTTTCGGGCGTTTCATTAATTTAGTGTGTACATGGGTGATTCCGCAAAATACATATTAAATTAATAAATGTTTATGAGTTTAGAGTGCACACTCGTGATAAATTAAGATTAGGATTGATTTCTAATCAGTTGATTTAGTTATGTAGCTGAAGACTGCTAGGTATTCACTTTTGTCGGTTTAATTGTATTATTTTACTAATGATTGTGAATGCTTCAGTTGATGTGTAGAGATAGCAGCAGTGGCGGAGGAAAGCATTAGAGGATAGCGTGTATTCGAGTTATCACTTATATTTTGATGGCCGCATACCTTAGGCATGGCGCCCATATTTTATCGCGCCTATTTATTGAGGCGTTGGATATTTATTTGTTATTTTGTATGCGCATGGGCGCACGATTATGATATTTGTATTTGGACATTGTATTGGGTATGCCTGACTCTTTGGGCGCCCGCCCATTAGCTTTATTTCTATTTTGTGCTAAAGCAAACTCAAAAGCCAAAAGCGTGCTATTTTGTAATTTGGGCTATTATTTGAGCTTGAAGATGATTAATACATAAAATACATGCTTTGTGGAGCGCTTACACAAGGCATGGGGGGAGATTGCACCCAATTGGTCTCTTGTTCATATCGTGCATGCTTTCTACCTTGAGTTTTGTGCAAAAAGTAGAGTTCTTTTGTTCTTGGGGACCTTCCGGCATTCACTACGTGAGCATACAGCATCCGATCTGCGCACCAAGCTCTCTTCATTAGGTAAAGAGACTCCACATATATCTCCCTCATTGACTATGCCATATGTTTCTACAAGTAGAGGTTTGATGGCAACTACAAATAATAGCAGGGTGAGGGAATATCCTTGTTGAACAGATCTCCATAGTGAAACCCCTGGGAAAGAAGGCCATTGATGCAAACAATAGAGATTGTGTTGTAGAAAAAAACTCTCACCATGTTGTAAAACTCTTGCCCAAACCCCTCGAAGTCAAGCACTCTTAGCAAAAAGCACCATGAAACATGATGGCACACCATGTGAAATCCATATTGATAAGGATGAATTTTTTATCAACTTGCAAAATGTAATCAATGAGGATCACTAAGTTCAATATGGGGTTTTGAATGCTTCTCTTCATGAAGGCAGATCCATATTGGGACGGGTGAAGAAGTTTAGGAAGCAACATGTACGTAATTCACACCTAGGCTCTCAACTAAACCTTTGTAATATCTACTTTGACTTGCTCATGTTGACAGAGGAAGTCCTCAATACCTTGGAGATCCCTAAGCAAAATTGGATTATGCTTGTCAAGACCAAGAATTGCCATAATTGATACCCTTGCTTTGGTTGTTAGGCCCATAGCTTGATAGCTTCAAATGTAGCCTTGATAGTTGACATCTGGTTTAAGAGCCAAGGATGATGATTCTCTTCAAATCCTTTCTTGCATTAGGGAATTTCCTTAAAAAATTATTAGCTTAGAGGAGGGGTCCCCGTTAGGCTTGGATACAAAATTGCAATTGAAAAACATAGCAGGATGCTATGACTATCTAATTTTAGAGAGTACCATGTATTGGTGCTTGGGGCCAATCCATCGTATGCCTTGATTTTCATAAATTTTGTCAAACCATGTGGCATGTCATGTAGACACCTGATACTTATTGGACTAAGTGTAGGAAGTAGAAATGTTGAATAATTGGGCTATATCTTTCAAGTAATGCTACATGACAAAGTGCTCCCAAGTAGTTCTTTCTTCCTCTATTATCTAGTTAGTTGCATATGATCTTTCACACTCCTAAGCTGCCATGTTCCAATCTACTACTAGGATAGTGTAGGAGGCGTCCATCCAATGGCTTAGCCAAGAACATAGAGATTCCCTCTCCCCAGTCCATTCACAACATTTAGGAACATCATAATACTTCTAAGTCATCAATAACTACTTGGAACGCCATGGCCGATCCCCTCGATGATTGGCCCAGAGAGCTTTGGCTTTCAATTTAGTTCTTAGCATAAACCAATATATCACATTTTCCTCAAAACCAAACACATCATATACATACATATCCAGGACAACCTCACCCAAGCCTATATTATGTTCTTATAGGGCTTCTATGTCAGACTTATACCTCTTGATCAAGCTAGAATAGACCACATTTTGCATGTCATTGCAAAAACCCCTAACTTCCCTTTGGGCCATGGCTATTTGGCGTGTTTTCTCCAACTGGGATGCATCCATGGCCTTTTTTTGGCTTCAAGCTTTGCCATCATGATTTTTTTCTCCTCCTTGGATTTCTCTAATTGAGAGAGGAGCTCCTTGATATACTTGTCATATTCTTTAGATAGCCTTTCTGTTGGGGGGACAGAGGTTGTGGAGCTTGCCACCTTTTGCCTCTTAGGGTCTTGCCTTGACTCGACATCTGCCGCATCCGGTCTTTTGGTTCCTACTAGGGGGTTCCTTCTCCTGATCCTTGACCCAGTTCTTTATTTGTGAAGTACTAGAACCAAGCCTTTAAGTTGCTGGTGTCCACCTGGGTTGTAGAATTGGGAGTGGAGATGGTGATAGTGGCGGGTTTGAAGAGAGTGGGAATGGGGGTAATTGGGGCCTTGCCCTTGCCTTCTTGCATTGCAGGTGGTGCGAATTGTGGCACATGGGTGCTTGAGGTCAGCCCTTTTTCTTTGATTGGCCTTGCAGGTTCCAGCTTGTCCTACTTGGACCATTGCTTAATGGACCTACGCGTGGTGAGGGCCATGTCTTCCTCCTTCTTTTTTCTCAACTCCTCTTCCTGCTTTCTCCTTCTTTCCTCCTCGGCCTTTTTGGACTCCCTACGAGCCTTCTACAAGTTTGCCTTCTCTTATTTTCTCCTCTCCTCTTCTTGCTTTCTTAGCGCAATTTTCTTCTTTATCTTCTTAGCCTTCTCCCGACTAGTGTGCTCTTCTTGTTCCCTGTCTTCTTCTTCCTTGCTCAACGTCCTTTCACTAGACTATGCCTCTTGTTCTTGGTGAGGTGGTGACCTTCTTGGCGTTTCATCTACTCCTTCTCCTGCTTTCCTACCCTTGTCCCAAGACTTGATGATCGTGATGAGGACCCCACCAAATTTGATGGTTGCAGCCTTTGAAGACAAAGCTTTCATTTTAGCCTTGGTGGCAGGAGATTCTCCTCCGGCATGCTGTCCTCCCATTGTCAAAGCTTTTGCTAAGGTCTCAATGGTATTCCTCACAAAACCATTGAGGTTCACCCCATCCATCAACCTTGCTACAATGATCTTTGGCAGGGGGATGTTGATGGGGCTCATGATGGTGTTGTACATCTGATTAGAGAACAACCCGTGCACCATTTTGGCTTGGAGTTGGACTTCAAGATCCAGGATATCCGCCAAGCCAATGCCGTCGTTGGTGTGGACCTTTACCTTGTCCATTCCTAGCAAGGCATATACATCTCTCTTCGGTTTCCTCTCTACTTTGTTTGCTAAGACAAATGACTTTTCCACTAGCTCTGAGGTCAATTCAATCTACACCTAACGAGTTCCCTCTCCCTCATATACAGTTACAGTGCCATGGTTCATGTGGAAAGTCCTCAAGAACTCTGTCGCACATTGGAAGTAGTCCACCCCCTGGCTTACTGCTTCTATGTATTTTTGTAGATTGCATTGCTAAATGGTCTACCTCATAGCCCGCTCTTCAATGGCCACGTCTTCTAGGTTGAAGATATGTGAAACTTGAACTCGTCTTCAATGGCCACATCTGCTAGGTTGAAGATATGCCGCTCTTCAATGGCCACGTCTTCTAGGTTGAAGATATGCTGCAACTTGAACTGGTTGAAGAGTAGGTACATCTTTATGTGTGATCGACATCTGTGACAGCTAGGTGTGTGCTGTCTCCATGTGACTACATTGAATAAGTCGGGTTTGTGTTAGTAGGTGACCTGACTAGAGTTAGTTAGTCTAGTCAACACTAAGACTAGGTTACTTTACATTGTATTTGAGTTCTTCTCAGTTAGTGTGAAATAATGAAGAAAGCTATGGGAACCTGAAGGTTCATGGAGATTGAGTTTCCCTGTCTTTCTCTCTCTCTCATCTTTGAACATGGTATCAGAGCATTGCCAGGTTGAGATCTCGGGAGCAAGAGGAAGTCAAGAAGACTTGTAGGAGTGGAAGATCAAGGGTTCTCAAAGATCAAACAAGCTGTCATTGTGATGGAAGGTAGGCATTGTGTGATTGCCTACTCTATGGTTCAAGCTACTGTTTGTGGCTTGTTTAGAGCCTTGTGAAGGGGGTATTAAGCACTAGTGTGTGCTTCATCATCATCACCATCATCAAATCGAGCTGCTGGAGTAGAGGACAGATTTGCGCAAACTACACCTGTATTCTGCAGACATCTTCATGGGCTAAAAAACATCATATGCAAGTGATATGAAGTGGCTAAATGCTTGACAGAGACTAGTGGAAGGTACTTGAAGAGTACAAGGTGTAATTGCTTATGTGAGAGCTCACCTATGAGCTGAAAATAGAGACTGTAGGTCTACAACAAATAGTGGCCTACTATATACAGGCATTACAAAGCATGTATGCATTTATGACATGAATCTGGAGCCCTCAAACATACCCAGAAGCATCGATGGAGCAAAGGTATATGCCAGGAGGACATATGTACTTGATGAAATGCACTTGAGCTGAAGTTGCTCACTGAAATCATTCAGATCTGAAATATGTTAATGGTTGAAAACTATCATACACAATGAATGACAAGCATTGTATCTTGCTGAAGCAATACATGTCACTTTGGAGCTTCTATCACCTATATGAACTGACATATGCATGCTGAATGTATGGAGGATTGAGGAAAGCATTGGATGCTGTTGAATATTCAAATCTGAACCTCAAATAAGTCCCTTGACAGTGCTTGGGCTGGTTGTGAATAGTCATGGTTATGAACAGTCATGTACTCTTTGGCAATGATTAATGAAGACAGGTTGTCTATGCCTACTCAAATGCTCATGTATTGAACTTGCCACTACAAAGTAAATGTATGACATGTCTTGAGGACTTTTGAAGCTGAAATACATCTTGGTTGCCAGAATATTGGTTGTTGGTGATTTGTAAGAAAATTTATGTCACTTATACTTGGTGGTTATGCACTGTTTTGTGCCTCTGTGCTTATGTCTTGACTGCCAAATGTACTGGCAGCTATCTGGGAAGTTTTGGGACATGTATGACATGAATACCACTCAGGTTTGACCTTGGAATTGCTGCTGGTTACTCACAGCTTACAATTTTTAGACTGCATGTATTCACCCTGGCTATGAGGTTGCAGAAGCTTAAGTTGAAGCAAGTACATAGCTTATGTATTGATAGTTATACCTACAGTTGAGACCACTTGTTTGTGGGCTATTTTGGGTTATCAGTGGGCTGAAATACCCTAGTTTTTTACTGCAATTAATTGCAAAAAAATGTCATAAACAGTTGTGGACTAAACTTGGTTAGTGATACTTATCGACTTGCAGGGAGTCAAGCACTTGATAGACAGTTTATTGCATCATGGCTAATGCACATGGGACTGACAATATCACTCAGATAGTTGGAGAAAAGTTAGACAACAAGAACTTTGCATTATGGAAATTCAGGATGAAAAACTTTCTGGTTGGCAGAGGTTATTGGGATCTATGTACAGGAGATGAGGTTGCTCTTGAGTTGCCTGCAACGAATCCAACTAATGAATAGAAAAGAGCTTATAGGCTATGGAATGAGAGAGCATGCAAGGTGCTACATTGGTTTTCTCTATGTATATCTGATGCTATGGTGATTCAAATCACTAGATGTGAGACTCCGAAGGATGCTTGGGACATACTGATGAAAAATTATGGAACCATGACACATGCACGAAAGATCCAGTTGAAACAACAGTTCAACAACATGTCTAGGAATGGCAGGAGCATCCAGGTCTATACCACAGAGATTAAGACCATAGCTGATCAACTTGCTACCATTGGCTCAAGTGTATCAGAAGATGATATGATTGCTGTTGCCTTGAATGGATTAGGGAAAGAGTACAAAGCTTTTGACACATCCATCTCTGTTATAGAAGAGTCCCCTACCTGGGAAGAGCTAGTTGCTTTGTTGCTGCATGAGGAGGTCAAACTTGGTTTGAATACAGGTTCCAGTGCATCTCAGAGTAGAGACACTATGTTATACTCTAGCCAGCATGGCAGAGGATTTAGAGGTCATGGTTCATTTGGAGGTCGTGGTGACACTCGTAATGCTTATGGACAGCAGTAGCAGGGTAATTGGCATGGTGCAAATACACAAGGCCAGCGTGGATGGCGGGTTTAGAGGTAGGGGGAGATCACCCCGAGGTAGAGGTGGTGGATCTGGTTCATGGAAGTCTTTTGATCAGTCCAATAGGGACAAAGATCGCCATTATTGTGGTAGGTATGGGCACATTGCAAAGGATTGCTATAGGAAGCAGGGAGATATGAAGGCAAAGGGCAGACATCATGGACACTATGCATCTTCTAGTGGTGCTCATGATGAGCAAGTTGATAGACTCTTTGCCATGCAACATGCATCCAAAAATGCATCGAGACATGATAGAGATGATAGATGGTACATTGACTCTGGAGCGTCAAACCACATGACACCGCATGGAGAGTGGTTTGATGAGATGGTTGAAGGTACACATGGTCATGTATGTACTGGGGATGACACCCAACATGACATAAAGCATAAAGGGATTGTTTCTCTTATGATGCCTGATGGCAAGAAGAAAGGCCTGCATGATGTATTACATGTACCGACTATAACAAAGAATCTTTTGTCTATGGGTCAAATGGCAGAACAGAATCTGCAAGTGAGATTTAACAAAGATGGATGCTTCATTGAGGAGTATGGAAATGGCTGCAAGTTAATTGCCAAGGGCTGAAGGGATGGCAAGATGTTTACATTGGATGTAACCATTTCGGGACTTAAGGCAGCTATGTTTGCTCATGATGAGAGTGCCATTCGGGATGTAGAGATTTGGCACAAGCAGATTGGACATGTCAATGTACAAAAGCTGAAATCTATGCAGCAGAAGGAAGTAGTACTTGGATTACCTAAATTCAAGTATAATGACTTTGGTCATGTATGCCCTGCATGTCAGTTTGGGAAGCAGGCACGGTTTCCTTTCATGAAACATGTAAAAAACAACACTAGGCCTTTACAGTTGCTGCACTCGATGTCTGGGGTCCTTCAATGCTTCTTTTGGAGGTGCACGGTATTATGTCTCATTTATTGATGATTTCAGCAGGTACACTTGGCTTTATGTTTTGAAGCATAAAGATGATATGTTTGATGCATTCAAAGACTTCAAGAAGCATGCTGAAAATGAGTTGGCCTGCTACATATCCTGTTTGAGATCAGATGGAGGAGGTGAATATGTCTCTAATTACTTTGACAGGTATCTTGCTAAATATGGGATCAGAAGACAGCTCACATGTAGCTATACACCGTAGCAAAACGGTGTTGCAGAGAGGAAAAACAGGGTCCTGATGGAATCAGCTAGAGCTATGCTGAATGAGAAATGTATGCCAAATGGTTATTGGGCTGAAGCAATGATGACTGTTGTCTATGTGCTGAATCGAACCCCTACAGCAGGGATTCATGATGTCACTCCATATGAGAGGTTGTATGGTCATAAACCTGATATTTTGCACTTGAAGGTATTTGGCAGCATTGTATATGTGCATATACCGGATGAGAAGAGGAAAAAATCGGATCCTAAGGCAGTGAAGAGTGTGTTTGTGGGATATGCACAGGAACGGAAAGCTTATAAGTGTTATGTACCTTCTACGCATGAAACACTCATAAGCAGAGATGTGGTATTTGATAAGTTAACATCCTGGTATGGGAATCCTGTTGTAGTGCCTACTGATGGCTCACCCAGTATGAGTCATGCTGAAAATACTCCTGTAGAGAGTACTTCCATGAGTGGTCAAACAGGTGATGTATCATCTACAGTGAGTCCTTAGACAGGACGATTGCATAGTCACACTACTACATCCACTGACACGGATATGTCAGTGAGGGGGAGAACAGATAAGGGAAAAGAAAAGGGTTTTGAAGATGTAACAGGTCCACTCACTACAGGTTATGATTCATCTAGTAGTGACAGCTTAGACAGTGAATTGGGGATTCCATCTGTTATGACTCCAGGTGCTAGGCAGAGTCGTTATGTGCCGCCTCATGAGAGGCAAGCTCACCGTGAGCCACAGCTCAGGAGATCAAAGAGTGTCAGACGACCTGTTGATAGGTATACTTACACTGGATATTCAGCCCGTCATTATGCTTATATGAAGAAAGTAACAGGTTTTAGAGAACCAAGTAAGTTTGATGAGGCAGTTGTAGATGAGGATTGGCGTGCTGCTATGGATGAGGAATATTTAGCTTTGGCCAAAAATGGCACATGGGATTTGGTACAGTTGCCTGAGGGCAAAACACCTATTGGCTACAAGTGGGTGTATAAGGTAAAATGTAAATCAGATGGATCATTGGAAAGATACAAGGCCAGGCTGGTTGCAAAAAGGTATGCGCAGCAGTATGGTCTTGATTATGAGGAGACTTTCAGTCCTGCAAAGATGGCTACAATTAGAACTGTGATTGCTTTGGCAGCAACTAGAGGATGGAAACTGGACATAAAGAATGCCTTTCTGAATGGAGAGTTACGGGAAGAAGTTTACATGGAACAGCTTGAAGGCTATGTGCATCTAGAATTTTCAACACATGTATGACGGCTGAAAAAGGCATTATATGGGCTAAAACAGGCACCTAGAGCATGGAATGCTTGCATCAGCAGTTATTTGTAGCAACATGGTTTTCGATTGGGTGATGCTGATCATAGTTTGTTTGTGAAGAAGACAGATTGTGGCTATGTATTTCTAGTGGTCTATGTTGATGACTTAATCATTACAGGAGATGATGAAAGCGGGATTGCTAAAGTAAAGACATGTTTACATGCTGAGTTTAAGGTCAAGGACCTAGGAGAGCTGAAATATTTTTTGGGGATTGAGGTTGTCTCTACACCTCAAAGCATATGGCTACTACAGAAGCAGTATGCTCAGGACATGTTACAAAAATATGGTATGGCTGATTGCAAGCCTATGGATACGCCTTTAGAGCAGAATGTGAAGCTGTAGATTGATGTTGGGACAGAGATTGAGAATGTTACCATGTACAGACAGATGGTAGGCAGCTTGATCTATCTCACGATCACTAGACCTGACTTGAGTTGTGCTGTGGGGTTGATCAGTCAGTTCATGCAGAAGCCTCGCAAACCACACTTAGGTGCAGTCAGGAGAATTCTGAGATATGTAAAGAGTACCACAGATCATGGGCTGTTTTATGCATATGGGAAACCCCCTGACTTGATGGGGTATATTGATGCTGACTGGGCTGGTTGCACGTATGACAGGAGGTCAACTAGTGGTTATGCATTTGGATCGGGTAGTAGCATGATCAGTTGGCAGAGTAAGAAACAGCCTGTAGTTGCACTCTCCAGTACGGAAGCGGAGTATCGTGGTGCAGCCTTAGCGGCCTATGAAGCTATGCCGTTACAAAAATGGTTGAATGACTTGGGAGTACACTTGGATAGCAAAGTCAGGCTGTACTGTGACAATTTGAGCAGTGTCATGTTAGCAAGCAATCCTGTTTATCATGCAAGATCGAAACACATTGAGGTTCACTACCATTTCATCAGGGAAATGGTTTTCGCAGATTAGATTGACTTGGAGCATATGAAGACTGAAGACCAGGTAGCAGACATCTTTACCAAATCACTTGGTAAAGATAAGTTCATTCACTTTAGACAGCTACTTGGAGTGATGCAGATGACTTGAGTTTTTTTTTTAGCTTGAGGGGGAGTGTTAGAAGTCAAGCACAGTAGGTACGTCTTTATGTGTGATTGACATTTGTGACAATTAGGTGTGTGCTATCTCCATGTGACTACATTGAATAAGTCGGGTTTTTGTTAGTAGGTGACCTGACTAGAGTTAGTCAATCTAGTCAACATTAAGACTAGGTTACTTTACATTGTATTTGAGTGCTTCTCAGTTAGTGTGAAATAATGAAGAAAGCTATGGGAACCTGAAGGTTCATGGAGATTGAGTTTCCCTATATCTCTCTCTCTCTCATCTTTGAACAGTTTCCACTAAAGTCTATATTTTTCTTGTTCTTCTTCTGAAAAAGACAAATTGTCAACCTTTTCTTAGCCTGCCATGATGGGTGCCTATCGTGAAGCCATATTCACCATTAGTGTTTTTCAAAATAATTATAAGCAACAAGAAACGATTACATACTCGCTGAACTAAAATGCTTGAGTGCAGAAGTAGACTTTTTTCTCCAAGTAGTCTATTTATTTCAAATTTTATTGGCATTTTCCTCAATTACAATTTGTTGCATCCTACCCTTGCAATATGTGCTTTTCCTTTATTGTTTTTCTTATGCATTTACTTTGATTCACCTTATTCCGTCCCCCTTATAAAATGATAAGAATCCTTCCTAGGATTAAAGGGTTAGAGGATGAAGGGTCTTCAGCACATAATCTTAGTGTTTTAATTTCGCATGAGCTAGGCATAGAAATTCAAATTATATTCTAAATTAGCCTAGTTATCCATATCGAAAGGGTGGATTCCTATATGCATAATGTAAGTGAGGACATCAAGTAAGAAGTCACTGGAGTCCACTCGGCTAGCAACATGCAACTCCTCCTCAATGAGGATGCGATCTAAATAAGGATGTCCCGCAATGTGTTCCTCCAGGGGTCGATTACGAAGGGTATTCAATACCCTATATGAAGTTGGAGCTACATAGGTTGGGTCATATTCCAATGCCTTGATTGTGCATCGTTGCTTAGCGTTGGTCATTATTTGGCATCCCTCTACCTCCCATTGCAGTTGTAGAGTGTACCATTTTTCAAGAAAGGTGAGTTGTTGGCTGCAATTTGTCTCAAGTCTCCTATTTCTTGATCGTTGGCACAAGCTTCACGCTTATCATATGTAGTGATAAGGTGTTGTTGTTTCACTAGTGGCTACTCGTATGTGGATAGGGGGTACTAGCATTGGGGGCTCATGTAATGGGTGTGTGGGAGGGAAGTACTTCTTTATGCAGCTACCATTGAAGAAGCCTATGCCCTCACCTTCTAGGGTTTTGAGTTCTACGTTGCTAGTTTGGATGATGGTTCAAACCTTAAAAGGTCATAGCCCCTAAAACTTTAGCTTTTGCTTATGTCCTTTAACTGATTATAGCAATACTACATCACTCTGTGCAAAGTTGCTCTGCTTACATGCTTGTCAAACCAATGTTTGCATCTTGCCTTTTTGGATATTAGCGCATGGGTGGCAAGAAGCTGGGTTTCTGATAAGCATTCGAGTTCAATCAAGCATTCTGTCCATGCCTTCTTCCCATCCCATCTCTCTTGAAGGGCTATCTTGAGGCTTGATACGAAGAATTCAATCAAGCGTTCTGTCCATGCCTCCTTCCATCCCATCTCTCTTGAAGGGCTATCCTGAGGCTTGGTACAAAGAATTCCAAGGGAAGGATTGGCTCTATACCATACGTCAATTTAAACAGGGGGTCTGTCCTACAGCCATTTTGTAAGCTGTGCGATAGGCCCACAAGGCCACCATCAACTTGTTATCCCAATCACTATGTGAAGAAAAGATGACTTTAGTTAGGACGTTTACTAAGATTTTATTTGTGGATTCTGCTTGACCGTTTGCCTGACAGTAATAAGGCAAGGATTTTCGATGGATGATTAGGAAGGAGGATAGGAGGTGAGCTATCACTTCGTTGATGAAGTATGTGCCTTGGTCGCTAACTAGTTCGATGGGGCAGCCAAACTGTGAGATCACTTGCTCCCATAGGAACTTAGCAGTGGTCCTAGCATCATTCTTTCTCATAGCTCGTGATTTTTCCCATTTTGTTAGATAGTCAGTGGCCACAATGATGTATTTGGCTTGTGGATACTACGCCACAAGACTAATGGGTCCAATGAAGTTGATCCCCCATTTCTTGAAGGGTTGTCATGCGATAATTTGGGTTAGCTCCATGTGATCCTTACAAATTAGGACTTTAGTCTATTGGCATTCATCACAATGCTTAACAAATCGTCCTGCATCTTGAAAGAGGATAGGCCACCATAGCTGGGGCTGCAGCACTTTGCGGGCTATCATATCTCCACTGAAATGTCCTCCTACAATTCCGTTGTGTGCTTCTGTCAGTACATCATGCATCTCATTCTCATACATGCATCTGTGAAGTAGCCCTAGCCTGTAAAGTTGGCATGGTATCAACTGATAGGGTTGGATCTTCAGGATGAGCCACCTAAGTTAGGATTTTTTATCGATCATTCTGGTAGTTCGTGCTCAAGCACTTGAACTATGCCATCTGCCCAATACAACGTTATGTTAGCTCTAAATAATTTTTTTTCGTTGGATAAGCGGAATAGATGTGCATCTGGCAGTTCATCCACAATGCCCTGTCTAGCTGCTTATCCTGTGAGGATACGAGACAGATGGTCAGCCATGTAATGTTGCTTCCCTTTACGCACCACCACAGAGAAGTCAAACTTGAAAAGAAAAAGAAGCCATCTAGCGATGTGTCTTGTAGTGCATGGTTTGTTAACAAGATACAACAAGGCTTGATGGTCAACAAAGAAAGTAAAAGGCATAGCCAAAAGATAATGTCAAATTTTCTTTATGGAAAACACCATGGCCAAGCCCTCTCTCTCTATTGTCGAGTAATTTATTTTGGTCTCAGTGAGTTGTCTACTAGCAAAGCTCATTGGGTAATCCAGGTTGTGTTCACCAAGTTGGCACAACACAGCTCCTACAACGAATTTCAAAGTGTCAATGTGCACATGAAATGTGAGTGTCCAATTTGGGGCTCATAGAATTGGTGCTATGGTCAGAGCCTTTTTTAGTTCCTCATACGTGCGTTGGCATTCCTTGGTCCATTCAAATACGATCAACAGCTTATATAGAGGTCTAGCAATCAATGCATAGTTCAACACGAACCATCAATAATACCCTGTGTGTCCTAAGAAGACTAACCACCCTTGAAATCAGATGGGGGTGGTGATCTCTGAGAAATTTGTGGCAATGCCATTCTTTGACACCATGTGTCCTAGGATACATCCATGCTTCACCCAAGACTGGCACTTCAAGGGTTCAATGAGAGACGATATTGTCAATATCGTTCAAAGATTGTCTAACTGTTCTCGCCAAGTAGAGTGAATACACAAGTCGACCAGGAGGACCTCTAACTCCTTCCTTAGCATGTCTTTGAATATTGTACACATCAATCGTTCGAAGGTGGCTGGTGCGTTAGTTAACCCAAAAGGCATGACTATGTAGGCAAAGATGCCCCATTTAGTGGCAAATGCAGTTTTATGCCTCTCATTAGGATGTACTTGCACCTGATCGTATCCAGAGAAGCTACCCAAGAAGCTGTAGGTCTCTTTGCCAACCACTCACTTGAGCATCTGCTTGGTGTATGGCAGTGGGTAATTATCTCGCTTTCTAGTTGTGTTTACCTTCTTGTAATCGACACACACTCTAATCTTTCCACTTTTCTTTAAAATGATGACTGTGGGGGAAACCCAGTCCGTGTGTTCAATTTCATAGATGAATTGTGCTCTCATTAGCTTGTTGATTTCTTCCTTGATAGCATGGGCATGCTTTGGATTCATGGGATATGGTCACTACTTGACCTATGTTGCATCAGGTGTCATGGATATGTTGTGAGTCACCACACTCGGGTCTACCCCTTTGAGCTCTTCTAGAGACCAAGCAAAGATGTCTATATACTCTTGCAAGAGAGCAATGAGACCTGGTTCCTCTTCCTTAGTCAAGTCATCGGCTATAAAGACAGGTCATGGGGTCTCCCCTTCCCTGGCTAAATTGACCTCCTTGACCTTGGCGGGTCCCTCGATTGTTGGTTCGCTTGCTTGCCCCTATCGTTTGGCTCCTATCAAGATCACTATCCTATCTCCCTTTTTGAACTTTGTGAATCGTTTTGGCAGGTCTTGCGATTTTTGATATTCTTCTGTTTGTGTTCCTTTAGGTAGCTTCCATCATTCCTCCCTTAACTGTCGACGTCTTAGGTGGATGGGTAGGTCCGCCTTGGTGAGTCTAGAATTGGGAGGTCGAGGTATTTTAGGGTCACTTTCTAAGCTGACTTCTAACTCAGAATCGAATTCTCTATCTTTGCTAGAAGAGG
Source organism: Lygodium microphyllum (assembly GCF_053477565.2). Lineage (NCBI taxonomy): Eukaryota > Viridiplantae > Streptophyta > Polypodiopsida > Schizaeales > Lygodiaceae > Lygodium > Lygodium microphyllum. The sequence continues at coordinate 99,927,910 of NC_141148.1, read as the reverse complement.
GGCTCTCTTGGTGGTCGTAGCTCAGAAGGTGAGTTCGTTTGCAGCAATGGTGTGTCACTCGGTTGGGTTAGGCCTGCTTGATCGTAGTCGATTGCACCTGTGTGCTCCAACCAAGTTTGATTGCAGTCCTTATGTCTGACTCCTTTCTCTACTCTAAGGCATTCTGCCTGCGTGGTCTAGACTCTACTCATATTTGTTTGATTATACATCCCCCAGTGTTGTATTCTATGGTATCAATTTCCCTCTCACTCTCATCACTGAAGGAACAAAAATCCTCATATTCATCGTCAGAGCTATCTTTGTTCGGTTGCTCATCATTCTCTAGGTTCTAACATTTCTTTTTTTGTCGGTTGAGGATCAAGACCCAATCGTACGGTCATCATGCAGATGCGGGCATTGAGGGTATATCCTCGAGTTTTCCAGTTGCCTTGATGGCTTGTTCGTACTCCTCAGTGTTTGAGAACGGTAGGTCAATGGTAGCAAGGACATGCATCCAGTATCGCTCGTCCTTAGGGCACGGGATATACTTGGTAAGGGCCCCATAGGATCCCCTAGTCTATCCATCACCCTTCAACATGGTGGAGATGGCATCCAGGTCGACAGCAGGCATAGTCTTCCATGTGTCCATCTCCACTCTTACAGCCTCTATTCCATTGCCTAGGAACATAAGACTATTGCCTCAGCCCTCCACGACTCTCACATTGCGCATCTAGGGTTGACCCAACGGGATGTCGTAGTCCACTCCCTTCATGACTATGAAGTCAACAGAGAATTGGATTCCCATGATCTTCATTGGCCAATTTTTCAACACTCTGAATGGTTTCACCCTCATTCTATTAGCTAGTGTGACGTTAAACCTAGCAGTCTCAACTAGTGGGTTATCCCAAGTTTGGAGTACTGCATGGCTTAGCACACTCACTCCTGCCACTGTGTCCATGATCCCCTTTCCGTGACGTCCCCTAGTGCTGGCAAGATAGCATGCATTTTTGTGCCTTCCCAAAAGGCATTAGCATGCAAGGATTTAGGTATGGAGTGCAACGTCATACTCGGTATTTGAGTTTCTATATCGTGCTTAGGCAAGTCTGTGTGGTAATTGGCTCATTTGGTTCTTCAACCCACTATTTCAGCTCTAGCCATAGCGTTGGATGTTGCCTAAGTAGGTCGCCTAAGCTTAGAGTTACAAGGGTGATCACCAGTGTATTGAGGAGATTGCTAGTCACTTGTCTCTCTCCTAATTCTGCAGTTCTTGGACAATGGCCCTGACTAGTTTGCTGGCCTGGAGCATTTAGACTTTGTCTAGGCAGGCCCAGTTTGAGAGATCTTGGTCTTGGTCTTGCCATTGCCTCCCTTGATCTTGGCCATGGTGTGAAAGATGCGGGATCTAGGACATGGCAGTGAGTTATGGTGGATGGAAGGAGAAGTGTGGACTCATGATGGAGAAGACAAAGACACCGTTTGTTACATATTAGGTTCCAAGATTGAGACTTGGACTCATAAACACAATCTTGTGTATGTGGACAATGACATTGACACTTCACTGAAAAGAAAAGAGTACTATCATTGCATTAAGAAAAAGAAGCAAGTACAATGCTTTATAGGAAAGTAGGAAACTGTAGTAGGCACTACTGTGCATATGGGATAGGTAACCCTACATGTCCTTGGCCCTGAAGCTCCATACAAAGAGGCTGTCAATGAGTGTGATTGCTGAATCTCGACACATGGGAGAGAGATTAGCATGCTTATACTTGAGAGATCATCGATCTCGTCTTCTAGTATGGGCTCATTGTCATTTAGGTGCTCCTAGGCCTCCTTCACCCACTCTTTCATCTTCTTGATGGCTTCGAGTTGGCGCTTCAGGTTGGGTACTCCCTGACCTTAGCACTTCCCTTTTCATCCATCCGTAGGGCCAATGTTTCTTCCTCTGTGTCAATGAATTTCCTTCCAACCGGTAATGTTGTGGCACTTTTGATTTTGAGGGTGACCTTAGCATCTGGTCTTTTCTTCCTTTGTCTCCAACTCTTCTTTCCAACTGAGGTTGCGTCAAGGTTGCTAGGCCCTGACAATGATATGCCAGCCTGCTTTGTCTATGCGGCATAGGTTATGACATGTAATGGGATAGGCATGGCCTCTCCATCGAGTGTCTCGACATTGAACAACCCCAATGGAACCGATAGCTTGTTTGTAGAACCAGAAGATGGCCTCCGCCTAGGGCAATCGACAAAGAGATGAGTGATTCCACACTCAACGCATCTCAAGTCAGTCTTATCTCTATTTGCTTGCTCCCTCTTGGGGCAATGCAAAGAAATGCATCATGGGTGACTGCAAGTCCAATACACGATTGGCTCTTGGGTCTATGCTCTTAGGCCTTTGCCTCTCCCTCTTCTTAATGCCATCACCATTACTGGTCGGTAGTCCACATTGAGGATTGCATTGCCTTCCCTATCGTATGACACGTATGGGTTTACATAAGGCTCGTTGCTGCTAGGCTCGTCCAAATAGTGAACTAGAGTATCACTCGGTGGGTGGGTCACGTAGGGTCCAGGTGGTCTAGGGATACCTGTAGGATTTATTTCCATCCTAGGGATGGATGGCTTGGCATCGTTAGGTGCCGAGAGAGCCAATGGGGCTCCCCTTCTAAAGAAGTTTGGTGGCTTGTTCACAAGGTAGGGTTGACCGTAAGGCTGCAGGTATGGGAGCCTCCGAGGTAATCAACAATGCATGGTGTCATGGCCGAACCTACCACAATTAGCTCAAGGTCGTGAACTAGGGTCCTGACACTCAGCTGGCAAGTGGTTTCCGCCACAATGCACACATTGGATGTATGGGCGTATTGGCCATCTCATCATCTAACATAATATTAGTGAGTTTGGGAATCTCCCAATTTCCATTCTTTGAATACTTAAAAGGAGGCACCTGGATAACATGCCCATAAGTTTCTCAAAACCATTTTCTGTGACCTATCATTAGAAAGTGCTTGAAAAATGGAATCTATTGAGCTATAGAGCGCTTGATTTGGAGTTATAGTGCTCATATTATGACAAGTACAAAGATTTGAGCACGTGTCCCAAACTTATGGGAAATTTCCATATTCTCGGATATAGTGTTATCTCTTGTAGTTCGGCTATGTCCATCCTAATCTCTACTAGATCTTGTCTCGAATTAGCACCCTTTCCTTTGTCTTGTGTGCTTGGTTCTTCTCTCTCACTCAACATTGAGGCCATCTAAAAACTCCTAGCACTGGACTCTTCTTGATTCAAGCCTCTGGAGCCTCTTTCCTTGAGTTGGTCATCCACTCTAATAGCTTATTCAAAGACCCTTACCAGTGCATCTCGCTGTAAGCTCGAGTTGCTGGTCAAGGCTTTGTAGAGCTTTTCACTTCATATTCCCGTTAATGAATACCGTGGATACTGCACTTTTGCTTGGTCTCTCGCCCATGGGGATTCTCTTCAAGAGACTCCTCACATGGGTTACATAATCTCGAATATCCTGTTTCTCTCTCTACTTGACGTTCATGAGTCGCACTAGCAGCTTATCGGAGTACCTAGGTTTGGAAAATATCTTAATGAAGAGATTTTTCAAGCTATTGAAATTGGCACACTCTCTGCAACATCCAAACTCGTGTGCCAAGTCCAACCCTTGTCACCTAAGCATAGTTCAAAAGCTTGGGAGCATTGAGTAGGATCGATAAGGCCATTGGCCTTGCAGACCTACTCAAACTGATCCAAAAAGCTATACGGGTTGTCATTTTCTTGGTATTTGTCCAACTATTTCGCCACCACAATAATTTTTTATTGGCTCTTAGAGCCTTGGTTAACCCCTAACCCTGCTAGCAGAGATGTTGCTAATGTTGCAGCGCTTTGGTCTGCTGTCATGTTATCTAGTAGCTGCTTCATCAGAAGCTTGCTCAATGTGAGGTCCCCTTCTAGCGCTCTCTCACTCTCCGATCAATTCCTGCCTTGCTAAGGCTAGCACTCTCTGAATCTCTTGCATTTCCAAGCTCTAGTACAAGATCTTAGTTTGCTGGTCCTAGTTGTACATGGCTAGGCTTTGTAGAGCCCTGCAAGCTAGCCTCCTCTCTTCCTCGAGGTCTACTATGACGTCCTCTAGAGGTCTACAGCGGTGTTCTAGCCAGGTTTGAGAATTGTATTCGTTTACTAGTTGCTCGACAACTTCAAGTAGGTCTCCTAGGTTGAGCTCCTTGTAGCTTCTATGGCTTGAGCTACCCTCTTCCATGTCTAGGACTTTCTATTGCACCAACTTAACAATCAAGTTAATGAGGTCATGTAGATCCACTTCCCGACAGGGTCGATCCTTGTTGTGTCTGGCTCTTTGGTTGCATTATTCGCCTGGTCCTACTTTTGGGGATTCGATCACCCTTCTATGTCCTTGGATATTCTCCTACTAGTGGGTTCTGTCAAAGTTTTATGTCTGAGTGAATTCCTTGTTAATTGCAACCAGCTCTCGACTTACCCTCACTCCGCATGTGTGCATGCAGGTGTATTCTTTTCAGTGCACTGTGTGCAAAACCAAGCTTTTTGCTCTCCTTATGTGTGTTTCAAGTGCTAGAAGTTAGATGAGTGAGAAATTGAAGTGTGTACAGCTTTGGCACTCTTCTCTATGGATTGGCTTGATAGGGTCATGTGTTTGGTTTCTAGCTATTCTCACCGGCTTCTAGGGTTTTTCAATGTGCTATTCTGTCCAGCTCGTTTAGGGTTAAAGTTGGGGTCTTACAATCAGCCCACAACACTAGACACTGTTAGATATGCTCAATGCCCCACCCTCATAAGGTGCCATCAATGATCCATGGTGCTCAAAGTTGTAAGGCCCCTATTATGAGGAGAAGCCATATGTGAGCCCGGTCATTGGTTGAGTCGTGACTTGTATGTCAGATGAGGTCTATGTAATTGGGTGGCAAAAAGGTGACCATTGTGGGTCTAATCTTTGGGTTAGACAGAGTAGTTAAGTTGGTAGCAACTCAAGGAACATTGCATCGAGTTGCGGGGTAAGAGAGTTATCAGGGGCCCTAGCCAATGGTAAAGGGAATATTCCCTAGATTATCCCCTTGCCAACTAGTGGAGGTGCACATGGAAGGTCAACAGACACATGGGCACATGGAAGGTCAACAGACACATGTGCATATGGAAGGTCAACAAACACATGTGCATATGGAAGGTCAACAGACACATGGGTACATGGAAGGTCAACAGACACAGGTGCATATGGAAGGTCATCCATCATGATCCCCTTCACAAGCTATAAAAGCTAAACCCCTTCACAGCCATCTATTATCCATCTTTCACCCAATCAGAGTTGCTCTTCACCTATCTTCTATCTAGATTGCCATCTAAGCTTCACAGTGGAACACACGGGTGGACAGAGCCATCTTTGTATCAGTTGTTTGGAGATAAATAAATTTTGTTATTCTCCTCTTATCTGTTGTGTACTCTCTATCTCTTTTTCAAATTTTTTTCGTTGCGCTGTGTAATTTTTACATGGTATCAGAGCCCAGGAGGATTTAGGGATCAAAGAGTGTGCAAGAGACAAAGGCTTCAACAGCAAAGAGGAATAATGTCGTCTTTCGAAAGTGGTTCTGGCGCATCAGGAAGTGGTGTAGGAGGTGGTGCTGCTATACCAGCTATTCAAACACTGAGGATTCATCCACCAACCTTCAACGAAGGCAAGTTAGATGGTACAAACTACACCTTGTGGAAATTTAAAATTACAACTATCCTTGATTCTTATGAGCTTTTGGAGACTGTGCTGGGGACTGACACAGAACCACAGTCTATGATTCCTTCGAATGCATATCTTCTACGAGCTTTTGGAGACTGTGCTGGGGACTGACACAGAACCATAGTCTACCCCCGACCCATCAAATTCTAGTGTGATGATTCCTTCGAATGCATATCTTCTACAAGCTTGGAAATGAAGGAATGTAGATGCATTGTGTGCCTTAGTTACAAGATGTTCTGACAGTGTTCTGACTTTGATTCAGCATACAACCAAAGCATCAAAGGCTTGGAATGTACTGAGGAGTTAGTATGAAATACGAAACCAAACAAGGATTCAAAACTTGGAGAATCAACTAGCAGCGGAGAAGTTTACTGAATGAGAGATGGTTGAAGCATTCATCACTCGGATTAAGAATCTGCGTGACCAGATGGCTGGCGCTGGGATACAAAAGACTAGCGAAGAGCTAGCTTGGAGGTGTCTTCGGATTTGTCCACAAAAGTTTGATGGACTAGTAACTGCCCTTAATACTCAGGTGAGACCTCAAGCTTTGACTTTTGAGGAGTTTTGTGCATTATTGATGGAGGAGAAGTTGAGGCTAAAAGCCCGAGAATGAAGCAACAATGGAGATGCTGCATTCTTTGCCAATGTAAAAGGCAAAGGTAGTTCCTCCACCAAAAATGATGGGGACAAAAAGAAGAAGGGCAGTAAAGAAGTTTCAAGGAGAGTGCTTCTACTGCAAGAAGAAAGGACATGCAATCGCAGATTGTCGTGTCAAGAAGGCAGATGAAAAGAATGGTACCCTTAAAAGTAAAGGGAAAGAGAGCCAATACGACTGAAGCAGAGTTGGAGTTATTCATGGCGACCATTGAGGAAGTGTGCTCCTCGGCGCAAGAAGAATCTACCAGTGACTCATGGGTGTTGGATAGTGGGGTCTCCCATCATATGACCAACAAGAAAGGTCTATATAGTTCTATGCAGCCTCTAGAAGAATACATCACTATGACGGTTGGAAATGATGCAAAATGCCTTATTGCGGGCACATGTACTATTTCTTTTATTGCTGCAAATGGTGAAATCAAAAAGCTTTCAAATGTGTTGTATGTTCCTGAAATTAGGAGAAATCTATTATCATTTGCTGCCATAACTGATCTTGGTCATGAAGTGAGGTTCAAGAAGACAGGTGCAAAAATTCTTGATAGTGCTAGCAAAATTGTTGGCAAAGGAGAAAGAAAGAACAACCTATATGAGCTAACTGCTCTTACATCTATCGCTGAAGTGGGCACAAGTAAGCTTTGGCATGAAAGGTTTGGACACATTGAATTTATAGTATTGAAGGAGATGCAAAAGCAAGGTATGGTTGCTCACCTACCTACAGTGACTGAATTGAAGGAACCATGTGAATCTTGTATGATGGGCAAGCAACAGAGAAAGGCATTTCCACAGGAAAGTAAGAATAGAGCACATGCTCCTCTAGAGTTGGTGCATGCTGACTTGTGCGGTAAGATGCCTACACAGGCCTTGGGGGGATCTTCTTATTTTATATTGATTGTCGACGACTACAGTAGGAAGATGTGGGTGTACTTCCTTCGTGATAAGGCTCAAGATTTTGGTAAGTTTAAAAACTTGTTGAGAATGAAACAGGTAAAAGTGTGAAGAAATTTAGAACAGATGGTGGTGGTGAGTTCAACTCAAAGGAGTTTGAAGACTTTTGCAAGAGCAAAGGGATCAAGCGCCAATTGACGACGGCTCACACACCTCAATAGAACGGTGTTATGGAACGCAGGAATCGTACTATTTTGGAGATGGAAAAATGCATGCTAAAGGGAAAGGGATTGCCTAACCATTTTTGGGTAAATCGGAGCTACACAAAGGCTCTCAAGGAAAAAACACCTCATGAGGCTTATACTGGTAAGAAACCATTTGTCTCACATTTCAAATTTTTTGGATGTGAATGTTATGCATATGTTCCAAATGAGAAGAGAAACAAGTTAAAACCAAAAAGCAGAAAATGTATCTTCTTGGGTTATAGTGATGAGCAGAAGGCTTACAAATGATATGACCAAGAGGCAAAGAAGATCATTGCAAGCCGTGATGTGTTGTTCAAGGAGGAGCCACATACAATGGAGGAGGAGAAGGCAAGTTCTTCCACTTTATCATCAAGTGAAGAAGTAGTCCACTATGAACCTATCCCAAGGCTGTCCCTATCCTTAAGGAGGAGGAAGCATCATCTTCAGATGATGAGGAAAAAGTTCACCAACCTAACATCACCCCACCGGAAAAGCGATTGCCGCGTTGGGTGAAGCAGCTCTATGACCACAATAATCCTATGCCTGCATCTGTTGAGGAGAAGGAAAACGGACCAAGGAGGTCTCAGAGTAGAGGAGAAAAGGAGGGCTTTTGCTCACATAGTCAATATGGCCTTGATGGTGGCTGAGATTATGAGAGAAGTAAAGGAGCCAACTAACTTGGAAGAAGCACTTGTAGATCGAGCATGGAAGGCAACTATGCAAGCCGAGTATGATAGCATAATGAAGGATTGGCCAGCAAAGTGGAAGATTATTGGCACCAAGTGGATCTAGAAGGTAAAGTACAAGGCTGATGGTACCTTAGAAAAGTACAAAGCCAGACTGGTTGCCCAGGGATTCTCACAAGTTGAAGGGTTTGATTTTCAATTTTGAGATACTTGCAATCACACCTACTCTAGTCCCTTTGTATAGGACAGCTAGGCTAGGAAGATGCAATCCATTCTAGGAAGAGAGACAAAATCCCATATGCACAGTGGATGTTAAGTGCTACCAAAGAACTCTATATAATGATGTACTTGAACTATTACTTTCATATGATGATAATGCAATAGTACTTGTCTCTTATGTCAAGTGTCTGTGTCATTGTTGTCCATACACAAGATTGTGTTTATGAGTTCAAGTCTCAATCTTGAAACCTAATTCACTTATGTAACAGTTGTCTACATTGTCATGTCAACATGAGTTGTGTCTTTATCTTCCATCCTCCATAGCTACCGCATGTGTCATGCTCTAGATCCCGCATCATTAACATTCAAGAGTCATTTGCCCCAACTACAAGAATGACCACTATTCGCATAGTACTTGCAATGGCTGCCCACAAGCAGTGGCCAGTTTACCAAATGGATGTTAAATCAACGTTCTTAAATGGTGACCTCAAGGAGGAGGTGTACGTGGCTCATCCACCAAGGTTTGAGGCCCCCATTGTGAGAACAAAGTGTGTAAGCTAAAGAAGGTACTGTATGGGCTAAAACAAGCCCCCAGAGCATGGTATCAGTGGATAGATAAGTTCTTTTTAAGCTTAAACTTCAAAAGATGTGCCTTAGATGCTAACTTGTATGTTTACAGGGATGGTAAAAATTTTGTAGTGATTGTCCTATATGTGGACGACCTTCTTATTACACGTGACTATGAAGATATGTTCAACCAAACTCGAAAGGCTTTGAGTTCTGAGTTTGAAATGATAGACTTAGGCTTGCTACACTATTGTTTGGGGATTGAGGTCTGGCAAGAGCCAGGAAGGATCTTCATCTCTTAGAAGAAGTATGCATGGGAGATCTTGAAGGCGTTTGGCATGACCGAGTGCAAGGAGATAGCTACACCTATGAAGGTGAATGCAAAGTTATCCATTGAGGATACATCAGCACTAGTAGACATTGGGAGGTATAGGAGGTTGGTCGGCAGTCTGATCTACTTGTGTAACACTAGACCAGATATCAGTTTTGCTATTGGTGTTTTGAGCAGGTTCTCACACAAACCTCATGAGAGTCATTGGAAAGCTGAGATGCGGGTGCTCAAATACTTGAAGGAAACTCTTGACTATGGTATCACATACAGTTCCGGAACTTCTCTTATGAGGAATTGTAACTCAGATTGGGTAGGAGACAGTGATTCCAGGAAGTCTATTTCTGGTTATCGTTTCTCTTTAGGTTCACGAATTCTCTCTTGGATTAGTAAGTAGTAGCCAACAGTGGCATTGTCTTCTACTGAAGCAGAGTACAAGGCAACTTGTTTTGCTGCATGTGAAGCAGTATGGTTGAGAAGGATCCTATGACATATGGCAGTGCAGGATGAAGAACCAACTGTGTTGAGATGTGACAATCAAAGTTGCATCGCCATTGCAAAAAATCTAGTGTTTCATGCACACACCAAACATATAGAGATCCAGTATCATTATGTGCATGATTTGATCGAGGATGGGATAGTGGAACTGGTCTACTTTCCAACAGAGGATAATGGAGCGGATATCTTCACCAAAGCACTTACCAAGGATCTGCTTCAAGTTCATCTTTAGAGACTTGGCATTGGGCCAAGGATATAGTTCATCTACGCGGGTGGACATTGAGGGGGGTGTTAGATATGCTCAATGCCCCACCCTCATAAGGTGCCACCAATGATCCATGGTGCTCAAAGTTGTAAGGCTCCCATTATGAGGAGAAGCCATATGTGAGCCCAGACATTGGTTGAGTCCTGACTTGTATGTCAGATGAAGCGTATGTGACCGGATGGCAAAAAGGTGACTGTTGTGGGTCTAATCTTTGGATTAAAAAGAGTAGTTAAGCTGGTAGCAACTCGAGGCTCATTGCATCGAGTTGCGGGGTAAGAGAGTTATTAGGGGCCCTAGCCAATGGTAAAGGGGATATTTCCTAGAATATTCCCTGGCCAACTAGTGGAGGTGCACATGGAAGGTTGATAGACACATGGGCACATGGAAGGTCAACATACACGTGCATATGGAAGGTCAACAGACACATGTGCATATGGAAGGTCAACAGACACATGGGCACATGGAAGGTCAACAGACACATGGGTACATGGAAGGTCAACAGACACAGGTGCATATGGAAGGTCATCCATCATGACCCCCTTCACAAGCCATAAAAGCTAAACCCCTTCATAGCCATCTATTATCCATCTTTCATCCAGTTAGAGTTGCTCTTCACCTATCTTCTGTCTAGATCGCCATCTAAGCTTCACAGTGGAAGCACATGGGTGGACACAGCCATCTTTGTATCAGTTGTTTGGAGATAAAGAAATTTTGTTATTCTTCTCTTATCTGTTGTGTACTCTCTATCTCTTTCTCAGATTCTATTCAATGCGCCATGTAATTTTTACAAATACAATTCCAAACTATTCGGCCATGATTTCTGTTAGATATGATCAATGCCCCACCCTCATTAGGTGCCACCAATGATCCATGGTGCTCAAAGTTGTAAGGCCCCCACTATGAGGAGAAGCCAAATGTGAGCCCGAACATTGGTTGAGTCCTGACTTGTATATCAGATGAGGTCTATGTGACCGGATGGCAAAAAGGTGACCGTTGTGGATCTAATCTTTGGGTTAGATGGAGTGGTTAAGCTGGTAGCAACTTGAGGCCGACTAGTGGAGGCTCACATGGTAGGTCGGTTAGGCCGACCTAACAGCTTTCGCATGCTATAAAAGCTAAACCCCTTCATAGCCATCTATCACTCATCTTTCACCCAGTCAGAGTTGTTGTTCCAACTAGCCTTAAGCTCTTCACCTATCTTCTGTCTAGATCGCCATCTAAGCTTCACACAATGGAAGCGCACGGGTGGACAGAGCCATCTTTGTATCAGTTGTTTGGAGCTAAAGAATTTACTGATTCTCCTCTTATCTGTTGTGTACTCTCTATCTCTTTCTCAGATTCTGTTCGCTACGCCGTGTAATATTTTACAATTTCTAGGTTTGTAATTACCTGTGAAGCATTCTGTGGGTTCTTCCGGTGGTGCAAGTAATGCTTCTCATTAGTCGAGGTTTGTCCAATTTCCAGATTTTCTTTCTGAGGCTATGTTTGATTTACCAGTGTCTGATTTTGAAAATTAGACATTGGATCTACCAGTGTCTAATTCCATGAATTGGACAGGGTCGAGTCTGATTGTCACAATCAGATAGGGTGTGTCTGATCGGATGGCTTGAGTTGGTCCGATTGGGATATGTCTGACTCTCGGAATTGGACAGGGTTCATTGGTCCAATTCCAATGTGTGTCCGATCGGACAAGATGCTAGGTCGAATTCTTTGGTCTGATTGTTGTGATCAGATGGCCGAGTGTTTGATCAGACGGGGTGGTACATTTGATTTCTTCTCATCCGATTCTCAGAATCGGACAAAGGTGGTGTGTCCGACTAGGAAGTGGTCCGATTTGGAGTTGGTTCAATTTTCAAAATCGGACGGTATGTCCGATCGAACTGGCTGGGCTTATCCGAACCCGATTATGGGAATCAACCGGTCACACTAGGTTTGATTCTGAGAATCAAACACTGGAAAACATCTGATTTTGTCGGCCGAAATGCGTGTCGATCACGTTTTGCCAAAAATCTCGACTCTGATGTTGCCACTACCTACAAAAACTTCCAGGAATCAAGCAGAGGTGTGGACCAAGGGCATCCTATACTTGAATCTTGCAGAAAGCCTCGATACGCTTTGATCAATCCGATGTAGACTCATGACCTACAAGCTTTCTCTCTCTCTCTCTCTCTCTCTCTCTCTCTCTCTCTCTCTCTCTCTCTCTCTCTCTCTCTCTCTCTCTCTCTCAAAGCCACGATTGCAAATGAGGATCTTCTTGGTCACCCAGGACCTTAAACCCTTACTGGCCAGCACCTTAGCCTTCTTGATCACTCTACTTGCAACTCCGAGACATCTGAGCACTCTTTTTTTCCCATTTTTCCTTGTTATTGCCCTATTTAGGACTATTTTATAGCAGTGAACCTTAAGTTTCCCACTTTGATTTCTCCCTCCTATCCTACTCTAAATGCGACAAAAATCAAAATCAAAGTATTGAATTGATTTCTCCTACTCAAATAATCATCAAAAACCAAAAACACTTACTTGTAGCACGGATTAAAAACCCAAAACCTCCTATCTATCTCAAGCTCCGGTTCAAGGATGAAACCCTTACTTCGATGCTCAATTTGATGTACACAAGCGCTTAAAATTGAATCCATTAGTCCTGGCAATGGAACGGCCAAGACCCACGAACCACTTATTGTTCAAGTGTTTCAAACGAGCACTAATGGCTACCTCTCACATAGCCAATGCATTATCTCTCTCTACAATTGTAGTGAGCTTACCTTAATGCCTGATTGAGTTGCTTCCTCTCTCAAGCACTTCAATAGCTCCGTGATTCGTGATGCACGCTCAAGTATCCTCAAGCCTCTTCCTTCAAGCTCCATCCTCTATAGTCACACGTGAGACGAGAGAAGAGAAGAGAAGAAGAAGAGAGGAAATGGCTTCACCTCCAAGATCCCTCACTCTCACACACACACTCACTCCCTCACTCACTCACACTCTCTCCCTCAAGAACTCACAAGCAAGCAAGAGAAGAGAAGAAGAGAAGAAGAAGACTCCACTTTGCCACACACCAAAGAATGAGCTCTCATTCACTTTTTGAACTTTATATGCAAAGCCCTAAATCCCTTTTTGGTGGCGGTCATCTCCTTATCCCCTTTTTTACAAGGCCGGCCGTGGCCCTTTTTCCTATTTGTCCTCTCTTCCTAGCTTGGTCCTCCTACCCATTCATGGTTATAAATTGCATAGGAGGAATCCTGGCACTCTTTTACAGAGGTTTTGGCTGCGCCTTTATATTTAAAGGTGTGCCTTCTTGCTTTTTCCTTCTTGCAGCTTCCATGGTTGCATCTTGGACTCCTGGTGGCTGCTTGCATGCAGCTTCCATGGTTGCGTCTTGGACTCCTGGTGGTTGCTTGCATGCTTTTAGATTTCCTCTAGACCCACTCTTTTGTAGGGCGCCTTTTCTTTTTTCAGCCTTGCGCTTTTCCTCTTGATGCCTGGTTTTCCGCTTCCTTCACTTTGCAGTAAACAATGCATCTGGGGATAGATTGTTTGCCATGATATATGTGAAAGACAAGGCTGCTGAGAAGTCTCATGAGGATGCAGTTTGGTACATTGATTCGGGGGCATCGAATCATATGACACCTCATGGTGACTGGTTTACAAATATGGTGCTTGAGAAGAATGACTGGTTTACAGATATGGTGCCTATGGATAGGCTGACTTACAATGGTTTTTCTTGCGAAGCATTTTGCTTATATGACAAAGGTGATAGAGGTCAAAGAGCTTGCTACATTTGCTGAAGCAATGATGGATAAAAATTGGTGCATAGCTATGGATGAGGAGATAGATGCTTTGGTGAAAATAATACTTGGGATCTTGTGCCAATGCCATAAGGAAAGAAGGCTATTGGCCGAAAATGGATCTACAAGATTAAATACAAGTCGAATGGAAGTGTAGAGAGGTACAAAGCCAAGCTGGTCACAAAGGGATATGCCTAGCAGTATGCTATGAGAAAACATTCAATCCCATTGCCAAGATGGCAACCATAAGAACAATGATTGCATTGGCTGTTGCTAAAGGCTGGAAATTGCAATAGATGGACGTAAAGAATGCTTTTCTCAATGGGGACTTGAAAGAGGATGTTTATATGGATCATCTTGAAGGGTATCTACACCCTAATTCTCAGCATTATGTATGCAAATTGAAAAAAGCATTGTATGGATTGAAGTAGGCTCCGAGAGCCTAGCATGAGAGGATTAGTAATTACTTGTAGAGTTTGGGATTTACTATTGGTAGGGCTGATCATAGTCTGTTTACGAAAAATACAGAGAAAGGCTTGGTAGTGCTGGTCATCTATGTTGATGACTTAATAATCACAAGGGATGATCACTTAAGGATACATCATGTTATGCAGATGCTGAAATTTGAATTTGACATAAAAGACTTAGATGAACTGAAGTATTTCTTGGGTATTAAGGTGATCAAAGTTGAAAATGGTTTATGGCTAATGTAGAAACACTATGCCATGGAAATGTTGAAGAAATACGGAATGGTTGAACGTAAACCACAGGATACAGCTCTTGATCAGAATGTCAAGTTGGACATTAGCATTAGAGTTGAAATTGATGACATGACTATGTACAGGCAGATGGTTGGTAGTCTAATCTACTTCACTAGGCTGGCAAACTTGGGTTATGCAGTTGGGCTCATAAGTCAGTTCATGTAGAAGCCCAGAAAGCCACATTTGGATGCTGTTAGGCGAATTATGAGATATGTTAAGTCCACTGTAGATTATGGGCTGTTCTATGTGAAAGATAAGCCCTTGACACTAGTTGGATACACAGATGTAGATTGGGTAGGACACTCATATGATCGTAGATCTATGAGTGGTTATGCTTTTGGCTTTGGAAGTGGAATGATTAGCTAGAGTAGAAAGAAGCAATTTACGGTTGCATTGTCTAGTACTAAGGCTGAGTACAGGGGTATTGCATTGGCAACATGTGAGATTGCATGGCTGCTCAAGCTTATGGCTGATTTGGGCATACAGGTGGATGTTCCAATGACCTTGTTATGAGACAATTTCAGTAGTGTACTCCTGGCAATGAATCCAGTATACTATGCCACGACTAAACACATTGAGGTACACTACCACTTTATCAGAGAGATGGTTCTTGCAGGGAGAGTAGATCTCATGCATGTGAAGACTAATGAACAAGTTACAAATATCTTTATCAAGTATTTGGGTAAAGATAAATTCAATGTTTTTAGTGCTTGGTATACAGATATTTTCTTGAGTTTGAGGGTGAGTGTTAAGACTTCAAGCTCAGCTCTACTATCTTTAGGTTGTGTGTACTCGACACTTAGCTTGTCTAGTTGTACTACATGTAGACATTAAATAAGTCGGTGACTTTAGACTTAGTCTGTACTTGGTGTGAATGATCTTACAGACCTTAGTGTGTTGTATTCACTTCAGTTAGATGAGTTAGTGATATAATGAAGAAAAGAGGAGAAAGAACTCGCCTCCTCTCAGTTGGTTCAAATCTCTGTCTCTCTCTTTCAAGACAGTGTATGTGCCTACAGAATTAATCTATGGACAATAGCCAATCATGCCTATTGAGGAGACTATTGCTACTTGGAGTGTTCTACCATGGGAAGAGGGTTCAAATAGAGAAGAGTTGTTGGTCCTACGCATTAGATAGCTAGAAAGAAGGCTTGAAGACATTGAGACGGCCATGAAAAAGCTAAAGACTACAAGGATCAAGAACAAGAAGAGGTTTGACAAGTGACCCAAACTTCAACCACAAGCTATATAAGAAGGGGAATGGATGCTTGTTTATGACAACAGCTTGAAAAATCAGCATAGTGCCAGTCGAAAAATGGCAAAGCAATGGTTTGGTCCATATGTGGTAAGGTTTGTTTTTTACACTGCTACCTATGCATTAAATGAGATGGATGGGACAGCTCTAAGGATTCCAATGTGGTTGGAAAGTATCAAGCTCTTTAAATGTAGAGAGTCTTTAGCATATGAGTTGAAGGAGTTGGATATTGAGCATGAACATGAGAATATGGAAGAAGAAGAGGTAGAAGATGAAGGCATTGACATGGCAAAGGATACTTCTTCTGACATTGCAAATCCATAATACTTTGGCACATGCTGCGGAGGATGTGCAGGTTAGGAGGGGGTGGATGCCATGCTCCTACGTGAACACAGTGTGAAAAACTCTAGAGTGCATTGTCATTTATATTTCTTATTGATCTAGAGAGTCAATTCCATATTAGTCATTAGTGTCAGTGTCCGTAGTGTGGATGGTTTAAAAATACTAGACTTTTGGACAAGTTTACCTTACTTTTTATATTTTGATTTTTTTTTTGGTAAATATCCAAAAGCTATAGACAACTTCTAGAATAGGATGACATGTAAAAAAAATGCAAGTGGGTTTCAGCCATTTTTGAAGGATTTCATGCAAAAAGAAGGATTGGTGAATTCACGTGACGCACAACCACGGTTTACATGCAACAAACAACACTCTGAACTAGGAGAAGGCGTGATCTGGGAGAATTCTGACCAAGTATCCTAGAATTTTCCCCCCTTTTGGAGCTAAGGGAGGAATCATATTAGAGGTCTAGGAAGCAGAGAAGAAGCTATTGTTTGATGTACATTTTTGGTTTACAAGGGATTTATCTTCTTAGGATGCATAAATAAATTGATAGGCTTCACCTCTGTGAGTATTCTTCTACCTATTCTATTTCTTCGAACCCCTTCTCTTTCATCAATTGCTCTCCCTGAATCTCCCTTCATCCTACTATCTCTTACCCCCATGGTAGGATTTCGACCCCAAACTCTCTGACAACAGTCTAGTTAACCTTTCTACTTTGCGGAATGATAAGTTTGCATACATCATACAAGCAACAATGTAAATATACATTTTTATCGGTAAAAAAATTGTGATTGGACAGGTCAATCAGCTTATTTTTTGCCCAAAATGATTAAAAATGACATCAAGAATTGGATATGAGCTGTCCAACAACCCTTGGATGCTACGATGCGTGAATGGGGAAGATGGTGCTACACACACACACTATAGCATCCAGGGGCCATCCTATCCATTCACATGCCGTAGTGTCTAAGGATTGAACAACTCAAATCCAAAATTTTATGTCATTTTTTATCATTTAGGGCCAAAAATAAGCTGATTAACCTGTCCAATCATAAATTTTTAACTAATAAAATTTTAATTGTATTTTTGTGCATTTGTCGTACTTTTAAAATATGCACACTGATATCATGTAACATCGGTTCATAAAATCCTTCAATCTTATCATAAGTGAATACTAAAAATAAACAATATCCTTAAGAGATATATTGTAATAAAATATATTTGTATTATAGTGCAAAGTACGAATGACTTTTTCTTTACATGACTATGCTTAGAATCTCATAGCTCAGTACAAGTTTCAGGGCATCTTTAGGTGCTTGATTTTCTCATGAGCCTATTTTCGTCTCTTCTTGGCCTCTAGTAGCAAATCTATCTTGACGCTCTCCTACATGGCAGCCTGGTTGGCTCTTATGGCTTTGTCGATGTCCACAGCTTGCAATATCCTTCCACTTAAGCATGTACCAAATACATGCTTCACTAACTCTTTTTAACAAGAATGATATTTTGTATATTCGAGGTGATGGTGGTTGCACATAGCACTTTTAATAGGGCCTTCAAGAAAGAGAGCTGAGCTCATCCATTTGGGGTGAAGATGGCATGGAAAATGGCTATGTCAGCAATGGGGATCATGCCAATGTAGTGTCCTATGGAGGCATCCTTCCCAAATGCTCCCGAGCCCTTCTGGAAACTTGCAAAATCATTGATGTGGAGCATGGACTACATTGACATGAAATTAGCTTAAAATAGTATACATAGTAAAATAAAGTGTCTAGACAGATTATTGATATACTTAATTTCTACTCAGTATTGACAGCAACCTTTGAGGGTTTAGTCAAGTCCACACTTGACTTGGACTCGTCGATCAGGGGGGCTTGTTGCTACTCTTCCAAGGGCACTTGTCTTGCCACCAAGCTTGTTGCTAAGTGACATCTATATGAAGGGATAAGTGCCTTCAATGATTCTCCCTTGTGTGCACATTGATGAGTGTCTTATATGGTTCTTCGTTAGTGCAGGGCATGTTCCTATGAGCAAACTACTTTTCTTCTTGGGTGAAAGGTTGATGAGGATGCCTAACCTTTCTGGGGCGTGAAACTTGTAAGTGTGAACGTGGGTGAAGCTCTACATGGGTGATACCACAATATTCATATCTCAAGTGCTAACATCTACGTGATTTGATTATTTAATGAAATTTCAATGATTATATGATTTATTTTAGCTAGCTACATTTATTTAATTATTTATTTTTTAACATGATTTTTTGAAATTTTGACAGCTAATGTGTAGAGCAAGATGAATTGGATATACGCGGTGGCAAGCACAATTTATTCCAAAGATTTCTTCATTAAACTATTTAAATAAACACACCGCCCTTTATTCTAAGGCATGAGTACATCCTCTTTGTAAATATTTATTGATATTTGAGATTCTAGAAGATAATTTAGAAATATTTTATGGCTCTCAGTAGTTGTGGGTTGTGCAATTAATTGTAACTATCAATTCAATTAACTCAAACTATTTTGCGAAAAGAGTGATTGCAAAGGGCCTATCTTTGGGCAAAGCAAGATTCACTTTAATATTATAAATACAACATGCATTTGATTCCCATTGTATATGTCCTCAATTGCTATTGGCTAGATGTGAAGTTAATAAATGTGGACAATTATGCAAAGCACATGCAGTCATCCATTGAGCTTCCTCAACATGATGGGTTTGAAATTTTATACGATAGCAAGGATAAGTATCAACCAATGCGGGTGGTCATGTAATCAGTATCGATAATAGATTCAAGAATTAAAAGCTCATTATCATCTTCAAGCAATGGTGGAGAATCATACACAAGATGGACAAGTAATGAACCTTTAAGTTTACGGAGAAGACTAATATGAAAGATATTATGAATTTTTCCATGTACATGTAATTATAATTTATAAGCATTGGGATAGATAGAATGAAGAATTTTGAAGGGTCCATAATGTTAACTCTCAGACGAACAAGGTGGAAAATCTAAAGTGGAAGATAGGGCCAAGGCAAAAGTAAAACGGAAAACAAAGGCGCACCAAGAAAAATATGGAAACACAAGAAGTGCAGAAAGGTCCTCAATCAAGGAGAAAGGCACACAAGAAAAAGCATAAGTCGAGACTTTTGTAAAAGAGTGCAAGATACACCATGATTTATTTTAGGAGCACCGGGCTTTCACTCCCATGCAAATTGTAAAGGTAGATGGGCAGTAGAAAGGAAGCTAGAAAGATAGGAGGACAGTGGAAAAAAGGGCCTAAGCCATGGCCGCCCATGTAAAAAAGGGAATAAGGGGATGACCACCCAAAAGGGATTTAGGGATTTTTATATAAAGTTAAAAAGTGAATGAGAAGCTCATTCTTGTGTGTGGCCAAAAGTAGCTCTCCTCTTCTTCTTCTTCTTCTTGCTTGCTTGAGCTTGTGCTTGAGGGAGGGAGTGTGAGAGTGTGAGGGAGTGAGTGTGTGAGGGTAAGGGACCATGATGGAGAAGCTCTCCATCTTCCTCTCTCTTCTTCTCTTCTCTTCTCTTCTCTTCTCTTCTATTCTCTTCTCTTCTCTTGCTCATGGCAATGGAGCTTGGAGCATGGAGCTTGAAGAGGGAGCTTGCTTGAATCTTGCACTTGGATTGTGGAGCTACCAGAGTGCTCGAGAGAGGAGGCAACTCGATCGAGCATGGAGGTAAGCCTACTATACTTGTAGAGATAGATAGCACATCGACTATGTGAGATGTAGCCATTAATGCTCAGCTTGGAATGCTTGAAATAATAAGCGGTCCATGGGTCTTAGCAGTTGAACTTGAGCTTGCCTCTACATTTTGGTTCCATTGCCAAGACCAATGGATTCAAGCCTTGAGTGCTTGCGCACTCCAAATCGAGCATTGAATTAGGTTTTTCCCCGACCCAGTGCTTGAGGTGGATAGGTAGAAAACAAGGGAGTTTGAAGAGATATTTGATCTCCTTAGCAAGTAGTTTTTTGGTTTTTTGGATTTGGGAAAGTAAGTTGGAGTAATGTAGGTATTTTCTTTGTGATTTGGATGCATTAGGATTAAAAAAATAAAGAAAAAACAGAAAAACAAGCATCAGGGTTTCTGTTGTTATAAGAGGATAAGAGGGTTTGATTTATTTTCCAATTTGCATTTTGGAGTTTATTTTCTATTCTAGGTATATACAACTCTTCCCCTCTATCCATAGCTTTGATCTAGAGGTGCGTGCGATATGGCATGACCTAAATCATGTAATTCAAGTAATTTATTGTTGCACCGGCCAAAATTGCATTGCGTTTGGCCCGTCCGAGTGATGGTGATTTTAGGCCGAGTCCCAAAATCGGTCCTTGGACCTCTTGTGTTCAGCCATTCGGCCCACCAACATTCGGATGCTTAGGACTTAGCCCGCCGATTCAACCATTTGGCCCATCTTATTTAGACATGTGAAAATTTGGCCCTCAACCCTTCCAACTTGGCCCACAGATGCCCGACCGAATTCACCATTCGAACTAACTATGCATTCAGCCCACCTGACTCGGCCTTTGGCCATTCAGCTCAAACCCATTCGGACAAACCACTCGGCCCTTCAACCATTCAGCCCTCGGACAACCACATTTGAACTATCCAAATTTGACATTCAGACCAATTGCATTTGGCCCTTTCTCATTCGGCCCTTGGCCATTCAGACTAGCCGAATCGGAAATTCGGCCCCTACAATTCGGACTTACTGGGCTGAATTTAGATTTTTTCAAAATTTGAAATTGTGGACCTTGAAACTGATTCAAAGACTATTTAGAGCCGAAAGCACATCATAGATCTATCATTGGACTGAAATCTAGAGCAAGTAGTTCAAAACTTGGCTACAAACTATCCTTCAAATTGTGCATGGTATTTAACATAACAGCCCTGCGGACCGGGGGGGGCTACCCCCCCCCCCCCCCCCCGAACCCCCGCAGAGGGGGCTCTACCCCCCTCCACACCTCCCCCAAGTAGGCTGGAGAGAAAATGCATGCCGTGACAGGTCCTCCAAATTAGGTCCTAGTGTAGTAATGACTCGGCACAAGCATAAAATCTCACTTGCAAAATAGCAACCACAAGCCCATACCCGAACAAAGACAACTAGAGACCTCAGAACCTCAATGGACCAATCTAGCCAACAAGGGCAAAAAGGTCACACCACAAAAACATGTATAGTTTGCATTCGGACTACATCTAGTCAAAGCGGAATGCAACAACGCCAAGCTACAACTGCGAGGATGACTAGACATGACAGTCATGATGATAGATGCACCTTGAATGGCACGGCACAGACAATCCAAGACATTAGTAGAGAATACACATCTGGTTGTGCAGTTAGGGACTCAAAGGCATGTATCAAAAGGCTTGAATTTATAAGCCAAGACCCAAAAGATGAAGATATAGTACCACATACTTATCTTAGGGTCAAACTCACTGCAAAAAGAGAGCATAGTGTCGATGCTCTCATCGATGAAGAAGTTGATTTTAATATCTTGACCCATGAAGCATGGACTCAACTAGGCCAACCAGAGCTCACACTGACTAATGCAACTCTTAGTCCTTATGGGGGACACCCACAAGCACTTATAGGAAAGTGCAAAATCCTTGTAACTATTGAAACTGAAAGCTTGCCTATCCTATTCAGTGTTCCTCTAGATAGTGCTAATTATGGAAAGGAAACCCTCCTAGGACGACCCTTCAAAAGGGCAATGAAGTGTGAGGCTAATTATGTAGCATAGAGGATACACTTAACACTACCGGGTGTGAGGATAATCACAACCTTTAGCAAGGGTGACCTCATCAAACCTCGAGGGAAAGATAAGGAACATTCTAACACATAAGGGAAGCCTAATAACAAGAGCAAGGACTTGTTGAAAGAATTAATACAAGCGCATGTTGAATAGAGAGAACTAGTGAGAGAGCCCATACTTGAAACAAGAAGATCAGGAGACAATGCCAAGGATAGGCTTTGGCCTTACAAAATATCATAGAAGACCACAAAAGAAGCCCAAGCCTTATAGACAAAGGTATCGATGGAGAGCTAACACAACGCCGTGGTGGATATCCAAAGTGTTGCTACATGCTCAAGGGTATTACGCAGGTAAACAATGGATTTGGGTGCCAAAGCCCCCTACTAAACCACCTCTATCAGCTGAAGGCTAGATTGTATCAAAACCAAAGAAGCGCAGAAGGAAATCTGAATGAAAATCCAACATTGGAGGAAATCTAAATGAAAATCTCGAGTCAACAACATTGGAGTGACTGAGCCCCTCACGATTGAAATCAAGAAACCAAACATGGCTATTCGAAAGGTAGATCCTCAGCCTAGCATGTCTAACAAGCGGATGCTAGATATAGCCGTCGAGTGTGCACAAAGAGCACTAGTGCCCAAGGAGCCTTTGACTTCCCAAGAGGATAATGAGCACCACAAGCACAATGCTACTCATGATAAGGCCGATTGCTCAACAAAGAAAATGACAGAATCGTCTAATAGCCATGAGCAAATCTTTCAGCCAGTGCCAAGTCCACCTAGAAGTCCCAAATCTCCTACATCCTCTTTTCCTAAATGGACATAGGATGCACAACAACAGTCATCAAGTGTAGTTGCTCAATCCAATCTCTATCTCCATTTGAGCTTCCAAATGACCAAGATGTGGGACATGATATCACCCTTAGCTCTCAGCCTAAGGATATGCATGTGCAATCCATCGTGACTAGCTCAACTGATGCTCAATCTGCACAAGTGAATGCGCAAAGGGAAACAAAAGATACGGCCACTTCTAATCTACTTAAGGACTTAGCACCGCAGTCTACCAATAGTGGCCAGTCCACTGAACTATCCACTACTACTTCCAATCAAAGATCACAACAATCATAGCCTTTGGCCACGACGACGCCCCTTACGGAACATGTCCTTAGTAGTTCACCTATGGAAGAGGTGTCGCAACCAATATCCTTGACACCTCCAGCACTTTCGAAGCACCTAAAGCCTAGGCTTGAGGAGAAATCTCTCAAAGATTTGGCCAAGGAGATGGAGCATCTGACCAATGAACCAAAGATGAAGTGCATGATGAAGCTTGATCAAAAGATGATATCCATCACGCGTATGTTCATGTGGACATTGAAAGGCCAACCCAAAGCACACAAAGCTCATAGCCGAACCCCTGACTTGGGATGAGCAACAACATGTTTACTCCCGCTATGTAGCTGTTGTTGAAGAAGTCATAAAGGATATCCCAAAAGCCACAGCTAGGGAATTACGCTTGATACCCTCACTCTATACTGCTCAATGTGAGACAAACAAGGAAAATCTTGAAGTAATCAAATGAAAAGGGAAAGGGCAAGGCAACTTTCTGTAGAAATGGTACTCCAACCAGCGTTTGGAAGCCAAAATTGGCCACCAACTAATGACACCCAACTAATGACACTTGCTGAGCAAAGAAAATCCCTTTGGACATCAATACATGATCCCACGCACGTTGCCCCGACCTCACTAAGAGTGTTGGAAGTGGTCCATGTGGTCCAACTTTCTGCCACTATCCAAAAAAATCCCTTGTATGATAAATTGCTTCTAGAAGAAGATCTACACGTGGCTAGCAGGCTAGGAGTAGGGAGCATGGTACTTGATGTTAGTGCATATGTCTTCTACCTCACTCAAGACCCTACAATCCTAGATCTCTATGCTTCCCATCAATACAACCCTAACTTCTTTAGCGGGTTTCGTCCAAGACTACATGACAGAAACCCTAAACCATCTCTTGATTCTACACTAGAGTCACCCGAACCTCCAAAGCAAGAGAAAAATAGCTCTAAACACAACACCTACTCTAATAAGAAGCAATGGACGAATGTTCCAATGGGTAGGGATAAGAGTCTAGAGCAAACACCCGACCAGGAGCAACTGCCAATGCAATTGGATGAGGGGCTTAACAGAGGGGAATTTGTGGAGTCTCTAATCTCCCTCTAGAGTTTTTCATGGGCCTTACTTGTGCCTTTCTAGCCAGCCATCTGGATGTAGTCCACAGGACCCAACCGCTATCAATAAATGAGGTGTAATTTTTGGTGGAAAACTCCAATTGGTGAGATTTTTTATTCAAATCGAAGGGGAGGAAGATCTTTTCGAGATGAGCTATTAAGATTTTTGACAGAAAATTATCAATTTTTTTTGTGATTGGTTTTCTATGTCTATCCTAGAGTGGTCTGCGCCCTATCCACAATGACCTCAGTTAAACCTCTGATCCAATCCAATTCCTACCCTGGCCGTGGCGTATAACAATCAAGGCTACTAGAAACTTGACAATGGCCACAGTGGACATGGTAGAGGTGGAAGAGCAAGGGAATTTTTGGACCTTTCCTAACATTGCTTGTTTTGTACGCAAAAAGGGCACTGGCAAGATAAGTGCCTAGATTCCCAAGCATATGATGCTCAAAAGAGACAAGTACAAGACTTGGCACATATTCCCGGTGCCAATACAATGAAGATCAAGGAATTATATGGGGAATTGTCCAAACTAGAGGTGCATGTGATCACTCAATCTGGCAAGATCTACAAGGATGACACATTGCAATCCACAAGCACTTCATGGGCCAAGTAGGAGAAAGTTTGCCACCAAGTAGCAGGATAGACTGCAAGTGAGCCGGTGGTCGTGAAACATTCAGGCCTGAGTTTGAGTCTAGAGGATAAACTTGATAATTGGCATGGTAGCTCCAAGTAGCCACAGTTTACTCAGCATATCCCACCAACCACATATTTAGGAATTTGGGAATTTTCATAAAGTTTGGGAATTCCTAATGTGATTAATATTTGGACACATGGGAAAATCGTATCCCCTTATTTAAAGGTGACATTTCCCAGATACTATATAAGAAATCCCCCCGAGTCCCACTCTCAAATATAGGGTTAAGATTTAGCCACTTTGTCAAATCTTTACTCCTTATTTGAAAGTGGAACTTGGGAGATTCCCAAATTCTCTAATATGGTATTCACCCAATTAGGGAATGCAATAGTCTACAAAGACTCCTCCCACTCAACATGGAAAAACCAAAACCCCAACTTAAGCATCAATCCAGAGTTTGCAAAATTCAAACCACAACTAGATTTGACCCAAATAACAACAAATCAACCACCATAGAAAAACAAAAAGTTGTGTGAGAAGATCTGTAACCCACTAGAAAGAAAAACCTGGGATATGGAAAAGAAGGGTTGAGAAAACAACACAAAATGCGTAATCTATTGTTGCCACGTTTGCATCAAATGTCTTTCCTCTTGAATCATTACTAAGATCCAAAGGTTGCCATGGTGTTTGGGGAGAAGGTGCATGTGCCTAGCCATCCACATTTACTCATTGTACACTATACCACATGCTTGTATACTGTAGGGTGTGGGCATCTATTACTATCACTTTATTATTTATCTTTTAGTTATAAATAGAATAAGGAAAATCATGTCACACATTGTGACTGTTAGAGTTTCCACACACCAATATCTTTTCTTATTAGTCGAACCTCCATAGCTCTTGCACTCTTCTTTCTTCCACTCATCATTCCACCTTCCGCTCACCTTTTGATTGGTATTAGAGCTTGGACTTGAGGACCTTCACCAAGCGCATGACAATGTCCCATTCAATGTTTTATGGTAGCCATTTCTTTAGTCCTTCAATATGTGATTTGAGCTTCACTCTTCTAGCTTGCTTCCACTTTGTTAAGGCCTACTTCAAGGGTTTACCAAGGCTCGATTGGAGCTCTCCAAGTTTCTTATTAAAGGCAGAGGGATCAACATTCAAGGCAATAGCAAACATGCTATTTGCGCTTGTTTTCTACCACCACTTCCCTACTCAGTTCCATCACTTCTCTAGCTCCTAGACCTCTTGCACACTTGGTTGAACACTTGTGATACATCCAATGTTGCTTGGTTGCATTTGGTTCCCTCTTTGAAGTGAAATACTTTAGCCATTGATTGTGGAACAATGTATGCCTGCTATAAATACTCTAGGACAAGATGTATTGAGTTTCTCATTACTTATGTGATCCCTCTGGAGCTTGGCTTTGATGTCCGAATGCTATGATAATTCCTCGAGGTGCTTATTGGATTGCTTTGAGCTCAAATAGCTTATTTTATGTAGGGTTTTACTACTCTATAATGTTAAGGTAGCAAGTAATTAACTGGGAAAGATTTATGTGGTCTATATACTTCTTGCATATGCCATATGCTTACATGAATGCTTTGGCATTGATGTATGTGCTCAGACATGTCTATAGCGACATTTGAGGCTTAGCTTTAGGCTACATTGAATATATTTGAGCACTTGCCATTTTCTTTAGTGCTTACTCACAAGTATTGAAGCTTTACAAGTATTGAAGCTTCATTGGACACTTATTCTCCCAGATGTATTTGTGATGTGTGTGGGATTCTTGGATGCTTTGATATATATGCCTTGATCTTTGTTTACCCACTTTGCATTTTGATGTAGCAAATGATTCATTATACTTAAACACATAATGGAAATAGACATAGAAGACGGGAATAGAACAAGAATACTATTGCCATCTTCATTAAGATGCATCAAGTACAAAATACATTGTAAATTGCAATTGAAGTTGCACTGCCAAAATAGGCAGATTCAAAAAGGTAGAACCATTATTATATGACTATTGGAACACATTTGGTCCATCGGATACCCAATGCATTGTTTAGCAACCAATGCTTACCTTAGAATAATTATTGGTACAATTTAGATATCCTCAAATGCGATGCAATTGTCCAGCACCCAATGCTTACCTTAGAAGAAACTCTTGGTACAATTTGGACATCCTCAAATATAGTGCAACTAGATCCTAGAAAAAGTGAATGTAGATGAACTTGCTTGCAATGATGTCAAGCAAGCAAGAATTCGGCTCAAAATGAAATAGCATGCATCTTGATAACTTCTAGTAGGGTTTGGGCAAAACACCTATTGTGGAGTTTTGGCACCCTCAAATGTGACAGCCACTAACTTGGGGAGCACTATGGATAAAAATAGACCTAACAAACTATGCGGCAACATAGTTTCTCTTGTTCATTTGGTGCAATTGAAGATAGCTAGTGTATACGCAAGTGTGATGCCTATGGAGTTGGCAATATCAAACAAGAAGAAATTGTGTGTCACATGTCATAGCATCAATGTTTTCTCATTCTATTTCCAATATCATTTTTCACATATTACGATCTGCATACCTAGCAATTATTGCTATTGTTCTACTTATTCACATAGTCACTATTGCAAAAGAGATGTTATGCTCATAGTTGTCATTAAACTTGAATGTTGAAAAGTGGACCTCATATTGATGTGTTTAGTGAAGAAGCTATTATGAAGGTGAGAATTTTTTTTGGGAAACCCAAGAGAGTGACCATTTCTTTACATGAATTGTTGATGGTCACTATACTTTGCTTCAAGGTCTGCGACATCACAAGTATGCTAATACTCATGCTACTGCTAAAGTCGACAAGAATTTCTTTCTACAAGTCTATCATCTCAAGAGAAAATGCTTGCAACTAGGGAAAAAACTTGTCTCTAGTTTTTTATCTCAAGGCCTGCTAAGCTCATCTTGGTACTGAAGCCATTCTTCCTTTCAAAAAAAGGGTGTTTATAGCAAGTTTAGATTAAGTAATGAAATTCATTAAATAAAAGAAAAACTGAAAGTAAACACCCTCAAGTAATTGAGATGATCCCATTAACCAAAATGTTGGTACTCCTCATAGTAATTCTTTCCATATTGATCCTAAACATCTATTGTACACCTAAGAATTGATTGAGCCAATTCTCCGATAATATTTAGAGCAATAATAAGCTATCCTCTATAAATAACCAAAAATCACCAAGTTCAATTTGCTCCTAGATCCAATGTGGATCCGACCACAAACCAGGTCAGCAACACTTGCATGTATGTCTTCAATGACCAATTGCATGAAGCCCTAAATTGCCCTTGGATTACAAGCACATGCAGGCACAATGTCTTGAACGCTTGTATACATATATCAAACGACAAGCAACATCAAGTCCCAAATTGCCTCTGTACAAGTGCATGTAAATCAACTCAACCTATAGATCTAGAATCCCACCTATTCTATTGTCTACACAATCTTCTTGAATCATTGAGACATGCATGCACATGTTCCAACACTACCATGCAAATACATTTACCTAACCTAGTCAAGCCTACACCTAAGTGTACTTACCTAGCCTAGATTAGTCTAGGTTAGCATAACACTCAAAATGTGTTGCATTTTCAATGTTTGCTTTCATCATACAAATGACATGTAGTTTCAGGCATCACAATAATGTTACCAAAGCAATGGACCCCTTCATCACATAGGAAATACCCACTATTTTTTCTTTGAATTAACCATGTTGGTAATCATGTTAGATCCTAGTAGCATGTGGTAATGATTATTTAATGTTGCTATTAGTTTTGTGTGTAAATATTATTGATATTCAAAATTTCATATATCAAAGCAAAAGATTCACACATGATTTCTTGACACTAGTAATGGTAGGTTGGTGATGTAGTATTCATTATTTGTTGAATCATCTACTATAGAATGGCATGCACATTGGACAATGAGGGACAACAGTCCACCTCTCCACCATACTTTTGGTATTATACCATGTTGTACTATTTTATCTCAAAGTTTGCAATTTCACTCTAACTTCTGTTCTTTTTGTAAAGTCAAGAGGGCATGGTCATGCATAGTGTTTTTTATTGTCATGAGCTAACTACTTGAAAGGTTAGGCTGCTCCAATAGAAACATATTTATGTTTTCCACTAAGTATGTGAATTGAATGCCATTGGATCTACCTCGATACCTACCCAACACTATGTATAGTATTCCATCAAGCGCCAACATAAGAAAAAACTTCTACTTTTGGCTACATTGTCATAAAGAAGAAAAGGCAAACACGTCATAAACAAAAGAAATGATCAACATTGTCACACAAAATAAATAGCATAAATGTAGCCAAGGAAGACTAGTTCCCAATATCGTTTCATGCTACATTCCAAGTGAAAGCAAGTTGTACTGTTTATAACTTCACTCAAAAAAGCCAGTAGTTACATTGGTGGTCATGTTTTCTTCTAGGTAGTTATGGAATCAACCATTGAGTGTGAATGGATAGTGGAAATCTTGTGCATTGCATAACCTAGCCCACAAAGTTTTCTGCCATGTTAACAAAAATGCTCTATTTGGTTTAATTTTCCAAGCATTTCTTCATCTTTGGAAAGAAAAGTCCAATGCATACGCACTCTCAAACTCCTAATATCTCAACATGGTATCTTATGACTCCACCTTCCCATTTGATTCATAAAATCTTGCATAATTAGTGGTTCATAAGATTCTTTCAATGTCCCCTTGTTCAAAACTCATTAAGGATTTATAACTTCAAGTTTACAACCATCTCTTATTTTGATCCATTTTTCCTCATGGCACTTCCATCTCAAACATTGCTAGTATTGATTGTCATGCATGCCAACATTATGATTTTACCCAATTATATCTTGTGCAACCTTGGTTTTAGTTGTTCACTCAAGTTGACCTCCATGTAGCACATTAGGTGCAATTTTTACTTCAACTAGTAGGGAGCTTTTCCAAACTTTTTAGGATACCCTAGCTAAAGATATGTGCAAACTCTTGAATTGGTTTAAGGACTATGGAGAAGTATCAGCCTTTATCAGCGAGTGTCATCCCTAAGTCTATCAAAAGACTTAAACCTTGTAATTGGCACCCCCTAACAATGATGAACACAACGAATAAAATCATGGGAAAACCTCTGGAATGGAGAATTAAGTTTGTACATCTAGAACTATCCTACCCTTAACAATATGGGGTTATTTATGGTAGGAAGAATCAAGATCCCATCTTGAATATTATTGCTTCAATTGACTAGATTTTGGGTACTAGTAAGCAATATGTTCTTGTCAATATGGATTTTGAACATGACAAGGCTTACATCATATTTTATAAAAGTTCTTAATCAATGTTTTGCATGCTGTGGGATTTGGGGTTGGTTTTTGCAAGATGGTGAAGGCCGTCTTTGCCAATGCCTCTTCAAGGATATGTATTAATGGTTCTCCCTCTAAAGGTCTTTCCTTGCAACAATCGATAAGGCAAGGTTGCTCATTATAGCTGCATTACTCTGGCCATGGAACCTCTTCTGAAAGCTTTTTATGGCCAAATGGAACAATGGTTCATTAAAAATATGCATATCTACAATGGTGATTCCTTTGTCATGCAAATGTTTGCAATGACAACTTGAACATCATTGAAGATAATTTGGGATAACTAAAGAAATTGCGTGAAGTTTGAGGATCTCTCTCTAGCTTCTAGATCTAAGCTGATCCTAAGCAAGAAGGAAATCTTATTCTTGGCTTGGGGAATTTTTCCAAGTTGGCTAGTTGAGTTGAGCTTTAGGCTTGTTAAACCAAACATCATGGTGCATATCTAGGTTGTCCAAATGGTGTGGGAATCACATGCCCAAAAAGTTCAGTTGGTTGTTCGACAAAACTAAAATACAAGCTCCAATCATGGCAAGAGCAAAACCTGCATGTTGGCTTGGAGAATTGAATACCATTCTCTCATCTTAAACATGTGGGTGTTACCCCTTCTTTAAGGCTTCTTGGAGCAAGATTGCACTTTGGGTGTTACTTTGCCCTTCTTTAAGGCTTGTTGATATTAGCATGCTTGTGTTAGTCATATAAGTCTATCGTCTCCTAGTTGTGATCTCCTATCAAAGTTTGACTAAGACATAGGAGCTTTGGAAGTTTAGGTGGATTTTCTTTATTTGTCAGCTTCATGTGCATTTCTAGGCCAATTACTGCTTTCCACAATTTACTTACACCGGCCATACATTGTCTTTGTCATCCTGGATTTTTTTGGGGTGTCCCCTACTTTTTTTGGCATTTCTTTCTCTACGACTAGCATTTATTGCTAGCCGGCCAACATATTTATCTCCACTGATACAGGTTGGCCAATTTTGGGCATTTATGGCTATTTATAGCTAGCCCCCCACTTGGTAGACACACACACTCTTTAGTCTTTAATATTTCCCTTTGTAGGTACACACTCCGACTCTCCATGCTTGGTGCTACCATCATTATCACCCTAATTTGGTACCCCACTGATGCTTTGGGCTACATGCAAGGACTAATCATTCCATCATCACTGTATCAGCATTATTCTTTAGTTAGTGCAGTATTCTTCCCTTATCTTCTTCTGCTCTCTCTCTCTCTCTCTCTCTCTCTCTCTCTCTCTCTCTCTCTCTCTGCTTTGTGTTTGTGTCTCTCTTCTATCGTACACTCTCACATGGAATCATCACGTAAGTGAGGACATAGTCCAAAGATTTCTTGTAGAAGAGCAAGCTTTCATCGTGAAGTAGCAGCCCAGATTTCTCAAAGTAGATTTTCAGCCTGTAATTATTGCTCGAATAAGTAGTCTATTGCCCATTTGCACCCCCAGATAGCTAGGCAATTTGATCAAAACACAAATTTTTGTTTTTGCCTGTGTTCTCTACCAGATGTAGGTGTCAGCATATTGATGCAGGTGACAAATTCGTGAGACTTAGCAACAACATATTGGTGCAGACGATAGCTTTTTGAGACTTGGTGACCACATATTGTGACAAGCGATAGCTTTCTACACAAGCGATAGCTTCTTGATGGCACGTGATAGTTGTTTCTCTATTAAATATAGCTTTCAGGGTGATTATAGGTTCGAAGATGTCTTACCAGTTTACAAGATTTGATGACTGAGAGGAGGAGCTTCTTTCCATACACTCTTCTGAGCAGAGATACAATTATAGTCGATATGAGGAGTCCCCCATTCACACCCATCCCCCTTCTATTTATCTTTCACAAAAGGCTCTGTCCCTAGTGAAGATACCATCCTTCATGCCTTCGATATAGGTGCTTGTCTTACCTTCATTACCCAAAGAAGACAAACTCGATGGTTTGAGCTATTCATTGTGGTCATGTAAGGTAAAGTGCATACTCGACACCTTCAATCTTTGGCCTCTTGTTTCAGATTCTATCGTGCGTTCTAAGGAGGATCCCACATATAGAACTTCTATGGATTGCACAACCTTGTGGGATTGGCTCAACTCTCGAGCCCAATCCTTCCTTTTTATGAGTATGCACGATTCTGCCCTTTGTGCATGTTCACAAGTTGAAGACCATAGTGGAAGTGTGGAAGAAGCTTGTGTCTTTATATTGGTATAAGATGTTTGCCCACAAGATGTCCCTAGAGAAGAAGTTTTGAATTCTCAATCTTGTTGATTCCTCCTCTCTGAAGGAGCACATCATGAAGATGGAGGACATGAGAGATGAGCTTCCCTCTCTTAGTCATATGATATCCACTGAAGACACAGCTATGATCCTTCTGACTCAACTTTTACCTCCTCAGTTCAATGTCTTCTACACCAGCCTTATCACATCAAGGATCTATGATACCCTCTTATGGGAGGATCTCTCACTACTTATCCTAGAGCATGATGAGCAATTCAGGGAGGTTGCAGCCCATGGTTTTCACTCCATCAAGGCATTTACTGCAAGTACAGATGACAAGAAGAAGAAGAAGATACATGCCAAGAACAAGGAGTAGGAGGACAAGAAGGATGAGGAGAAGGAGAAGAAGCCCAAGTGCCTACGCTATGGAAAGGGCACTCTGTTAACCCTCAGATGAACAAGGTGGAAAATCTGGAAAAGCTAAAGCAGAAGACAAATGCCAAGGCAAAGTGAAACGGAAGACAAAGACACACAAGAAGAAGAGTCCTAAATAAGGGAGAAAGGCGCACAAGGAAAAGCGCAAGTCACTATTTTTGTAAAAGAGCACAAGCGCATCATGATTTAATTTAAGGAGCACCAGGCTCTCACCCGTGCAATTTGTAAATGTAGATGGGCGGTGGAAAGGAAGCTAGGAAGATAAAAGGACAATTAGAAAAATGGCCTAGGCCACGGTTGGCCATATAAAAAAGGGGATAAGGGGATGACCGCCCAAAAGGGATTTAGGGTTTTGTATATAAAGTTGAAAAGTGAATGAGAAGCTCATTCTTGTGTGTGGCTAAAAGTGGCTCTTCTCTTCTTCTTCTTCTTCTTCTCTTCTTCTTCTTCTTGCTTGCTTGAAGCTTGTGCTTGAGAGAGGGAGTGTGAGAGTGTGAGGGAGTGAGTGTGTGAGGGTGAGGGACCCGGGGAGGAAAAGCTCTCCATCTTCTCCTCTCTTCTTCTCCTCTCCTCTCTTCTATTCTATTCTCTTCTCTTCTCTTCTCTTCTCTTCTCTTCTCTTGCTCGTGGCAATGGAGCTTGGAGCTTGGAGCGTGGAGCTTGAGGATGGAGTGTGCTTGAAGCTTGCACTTGGATCGTGAAGCTACCAAAGTGCGCAGGAGAGGAGGTAACTCGATCGGCATGGAGGTAAGCTCACTACACCCGTACATATGGATGGCGCGTCGGCTATGTGAGAGGTAGCCATTAGTGCTCGGCTTGGAACGCTTGAACAATAAGCGATCCGTGGGTCTTGACGGTTGAGCGTGAGCTCCCACATTTTGGTTCCATTGCCGGGACCAACAGATTCAAGCCTTGAGTGCTTGCACGCTTCAAATCGAGCATTGGAGTAGGGTTTTTCCTGAACCGGTGCTTGAAGTAGACAGGTAGGAAGTGAGAGAGTTTAAAGAGGTATTCGATCTCCTTAGCAAGTAGGTTTTTAATTTGTTGTTGAATACTAAAGTAGGACCATCCATCTCCATCTCTGGTTTTGATTTGTGTTACATTAGGTTAAGGTTAGGATACGAAAAAAAAAGGAAAACAGTAGGGTTTTCTATTGCTGTATAACAAGCTGAAACAATGAGAGTGTGAGGGAGTGACGGTGAGGGACCCGGGGAGGAGAAGCTCTCCATCTTCTCCTCTCTTCTTCTCTTCTCTTCTCTTCTCTTGTCTTACTCACGACAATGGAGCTTGGAGCGTGGAGCTTGAGGATGGAGCTTGCTTGAAGCTTGTACTTGGATCGTGGAGCTACCAGAGTGCATGGGAGAGGAGGTAACTCGATCGGCATGGAGGTAAGCTCACTACACCCATAGATATGGATGGCGCGTCGGCTATGTGAGAGGTAGCCATTAGTGCTCGGCTTGGAACGCTTGAACAATAAGCAGTCCGTGGGTCTTGGCGGTTGAGCATGAGCTCCCACATACTCATCCCAAGGAGAAGTGTTGGTAAAAGTACTTCTATTTGAAGCCAAAGGAGAAGGATTTGAAGGATTTGAACGTTACTATGACGACAGAGTCTATCTTTGTGTATGTATTTTCCAAGGAGGATACAACTCTTGCTTCTTCCACTCATAGGAGAAGCCTTGGCTTGTTGTGGGGCCTCTTCTCACATGACCTATAGACAAGATTGGCTTCATGACCTGAGTGAAGGGAGCAGAGTCACCATTGGTGACAACTCTACAATTTCTGTTCGAGGAGTGGGGACTATTCCTCTATTACCAGACAGGTGGTTTTCTTCAGCCAAGGTTCTCTATGTACCAGATTTAGGTTTTAACCTATTGTATGTTCATGGTCTTATATAGCTTGGTACCCGTGTGGTCTTTACACAGGATGCAGTGAGAGTGGAGGATGCTTCTATAGGTTCCATTCTTTGGACAAGCTCCTAGGAGGGTGGGCTTTACACGCTCACACAGCCTTAGTTGCGAGGTATTCCCACAAGCTTGGGCTACTTTAGCATGCACGTTATGGTCATCTTCACTTTGATACGATCAGATGGGCTTCTGGAAAGAAGGAGCAACTTCTTGATTTCCCTCCTATTCACACTTTGTGCCCTAGTGTTTGAGGGGTAAGCAGCAGCATAGACAACCACATCCCCAAATTTCCACTAGGAGGGCTTCTACCACGCTTGAGTTGGTTCACACTGACCTCTATAGACCTATGGGCATGGCCTCCCTTGGGAAGGCCAAGTATTTGATGCTGATTATAGACGACTTCAGTTATTATGGGTGGCCTTATTTTTTGGAGTACAAGAGCGAGACATACTCCTATTTTTGCGAGTGGAAGGTATTTGTGGAGACCCATACTACTTCCAAAGTTCATGGTATACAAGCAAATCATGGTAGCAAGTTTACTTCTAATATCTTTTCTCAATTTACACGCATCATGGCATTCAGGTGGATTATACACATCGGAACATACCTTCAAAGAATGGTGTGGTGGAGCATGCAAATCAAACCATGCTAGAGATAGCCTGATCGATGTTAGAGCATCGGGGTCTTCCTCATACCATAGGTCCACAACCACTCCCCAACTATTGCATTACACGACATGATTCCTTACAATGCTTTCTTTGGTCAAAAGTCTTTCATGTCTCATTTCTGTATCTTTGGATGTGATGCATTTGTCCATGTGGACAAGAAGAAGAGAAAGACAAAGCTTGACTCGAAGTCAAGGAAGCTTATCATCATGGGCTACAGCACTACCATGAAGGGCTATCGACTCTATGACCCAATGATACAAAAGCTTGAGGTGAGCAAAGATGTGATCTTTAATGAGGCTTCGTCCTCTGAGGATCCTGTTTTTGATGATTCTATTGCAAGTGATTCTTCATCATCAGCTGACCCTCCCCCACCCTTAGTTTCGCTTCTCCCTTCCAAATTGCCTCTTTGCACCCTGTTTACCATATTTACCGCAGCACAGAGGAGCGAGAAAATGGAAAAAAGAAATAGCAAAAAAGGCGCAGGATAAAAGAAGGAAAAGGCGCCCTGAAAATTTAAATGTCTGGGCACGACCTCCGAAAAGTCTTGGTGTCACCCCGAGACAGCAAAAGAGTAAAAGGCGCACCATTAAGTGTGAAAGCGCTCCCGAATCCTTGTAAAAGAGTGCCAGGCTCGCTCCTATGCAAATTGTAGGCATTAGTTGGGAATAGGATAAATTAGAATGGTAGGAAATGAGAAATGGGCTAGGCCAATGGCTGGCCTTGTAAAAAAAGGAGATGACCGCCCAAAGAAGGGAGGGCATGTATATAAAGTTCAAAAGTGAATGAGAAGCTCATTCTTGTGTGTGGCAAAAAGTGGCTCTCTTCTTCTTCTCTTCCTCTCTTCTTCTCGCTTGTGTGTGCTCTTGAGAGAGGGAGTGTGAGAGTGCAAGGGAGTGAGTGTGTGGGAGTGAGGGATCAAGAGGGTGAAGCTCTTCACTATCTCCTCTTCTCCTCTTCTCTTCTCTTCTCTTCTCTTCTCTTCTCTTCTCTTCTCTTGCATGCGTGGCTATGGAGGATGGAGCTCATGGGAGAGGGATTGAGGTTGCTTGAGCTAGCATCAAGGATTGTGGAGCTACCGGTGAGCCAGAGAGAGGAGGGTACTCGATCGAGCATCAAGGTAAGCTCACTACACTCGTAAGGTAGGCATAGCACGTCGGCTATGTGAGAGGTAGCCATGGCCGCTCGGCTTGAAACGCTTGAGCGATAAGCGGTCCGTAGGTCTCGGGGTAGAGCTTGTAGCTCCCCTTCATTTTGGTTCCGTTGCCAGGACCGACGGAATCGAGCCTTGAGCGCCGCACGCATCAAATTGAGCATAGGAGTAGGGCCTTTGCCTGAAACGGTGCTTGAGATAGATAGGAGATTTAGGAGGTTTAATCGTTGGAACAAGTAAGTATTTTGAGTTTTTTGATGAGTGCTTGAGTAGGTAACTACAACTTATGCTTGGTTCTGTGATTTTTTGTTAGCATTAGGTAGGATAGGATTAAGATTCGAAACTGAAAGGGTAGGGTTTTTGCTGCTGTAAATCTGGTTACAATAAGGAAAAGAAGGCAAAAATCATGTTTTTGAGGGGGAAATCGCAACAGGGAAAGGCTCTAAGGTTAAAGAGTGGTTGGGCAATGCTATGTAAGGCTGGGTTAAGGGGAGAAGAGCTCATTTTCATTCTAACTTAGTTGAGAGAGAGAGCAAGAGAGAGCAAGAGAGAGATATAGGCACAGGAGAGGAGCGGACGCCCTTCGATCGCACTTTCGAGGCGCTACAGGTATACAAATTTCTTCCCCGGCATGCCCTTGTGTGTATTTAACAACCTAGAATAGCTAATTGTCAGCAAAATGCTAGATTCGGCACCATTTTCATCGTCGGAAGTGCACCGACCCCGACGCGCTCGGACACCCGAACCCCAGAATCGGGCAGTTGGCTGCCCCAAACCTAGGGTTCGGCGTTCGGCCTTTGGGCATTCGGCCAAGTGCCATTTGGGCTTCGGGCTTCAGCCCGCCTGAACAAAGGTCTTCGCGCTTCGAAATTTGGCCTTCGGGCCATCTAGCCATTCAAACCTTAGCATTCGGACTTCGACGGTTCTACCCCTCCGAATTCAAGATTCGGCCATTCATTGTTCGGACGGCTGAATCGACCTGCCCGCCAAACCCGGCCATTCGACCCAACTCGACTTCGGCCCTCGGACTCGGCCATTCGCCTTCGGCCCGGCCGAACGAGATATTCGGACTTTGGCGGTTCAGACGCCCGATTCTAGGATTCGAACGCTGCCATTTGGACCAATTTTGGTCGAATGCATTTTTGATATTATTTTAATAATTTAAGCCCAGACCCGCATTGCCGACACTAGTGCGATCTTGTAGGTGCTAGAAAATCATAGAAAACTTGGCCGGGTGGCTAGGAAACCTAGCAGAGTGTGTTGATGCAGCCTAGTCGCAACCGCAAACCAGATATTAGACCCCCACATACCTGGGAGATGCGGCAAAGACCCAGATTTTAACCAGGAAGCTATGTGCTGACCTTGTACCCAGTGGCAAAGAGCTGAAGGTAGCATTGACATCGCACTTGAGTGTCGCAATCTAGCACACATAGTAGGCCACATTGGTTGTGCACTGAAAGAGCAGAAAGCCTGATTTTGCACCAAATGCACAGACACCACACTAAGTGTACATAATTTGAGGATTGGTTGTAATAACAAGGAATACACTCGAACATGATCATTCAAGAAACCCACCAATAGACGTGAACCCCAAGACTTAGCAAATTAACAGGGTTAGGACCCAGGAGGACATTAAGTGGACATGAGGATCCAAAAGACGACAACATAGAGTATCGAGCGCTGCCAGAACTACTCGGGCTGATCGACAGCCTTGTGGAATTGGAGGCAGATTCAATGTCAGGATCAAGAGGCGATCGAGAAGAGAACCGAGAAGATGACTGGCTAGACCTAGGAGAATTTCCAGTCCTAATACAGGAACTAGTCCATGACTACGATTTACTTACTAGGACCATGATCCAGGGCAGACCCGTAGAAGAAGTGGTAGCAAGCCTCGAAGAAGAGAGAAGAGCAATCAGGAGAGCACTAGAAGGCATAATTGCCTACAACCACGAGCAAAGGGCCAGAAAGCTACAACAAGATATAGATATGTACGAGGCTAGAAGGGTGCTAGGCCTAGCTGGGGCAGCCAAGTCTGGACCGAATGAAGAGAGGGAACGGGCAGCAGAGGCTGACATGACATTGAGCAAACTTGTAGCCAAGTGACTCATGGACAATACGTCCGTTGAGCAGAGCACCACAGCCCTAGCCACCGCACTGCTCTCGGGATTGGGAGTCACGCAAAACAGCTAGCGAAATATGAGCCTAGCAGTGACCCATACAGCTTCATGGAGCAGTTCGAGGAAGTATGCGAAGCAAATGGTCTTACTGACCATGCGCAACGCTCTCAAGCTTTTGGCCTGTGCTTAGGCGATAAGGGGAGCATCTGGTATTCTAGCCTCGATGACGCAGAACGCACAAACTTTGCTCACCTTAAGGGCCTCTTCATCAAGAGATTCTCGGAGGTAGGATATTCTGACAACCTCATCGTCCGGTTGATGAATATCAGCTAAAGGGAGAAGGAAGACATCAGGGACTACGTCACTCATGTGCGTAGTCTATTCAAAAGGATCCCTGCCAATGAACGACCTACTGAGAGGGCAGTGTCTATAGTATTCATGAACGGAATTCGGAGTGAGGAGCTCTACAAGGCTTTGGCTAGTAACTCTACCTCGCAACGAGACATGCTATCTAGAGTTTTCAAAGAGGCAATACGTGTAGATGATCAGCTTAGGGAACGAAGCATGAGGACTACCAACTGAGAAAGTGCAAAGCAGAGGGATCCAGAGAGATCAACTATTTCGGTAGAAAAAGCAACCGTTGGCATGCAGGAAAAGGGAAAGAGTATGGACCAAGGCCAGGAGTGGCGGAGATGAGGTTGGAGATTGCACGACTGTAGGAATTGATAAGGAAGCCTGCGCAATCGTATGTACAGTGTATATACTGTGGCGGCAATCACCTCCCAGCGGAATGCCAATATCCCAGATCTAGGCCATGCTCAAATTGCGGTAGATTCGGGCACGATGCATTGCATTGCAAGATGCTGAGGAGATTCCCATACACACAGCAGTACAATCCTCTGTAATTAGGTAATAGACCACCCAATTTCTTTGGGAGGGGAGCCCAATTGGCACTCCCTGCACCAAATGACTCAAGACCTGCCGTACCTATGCTGGAGATGAACCCGACAGGTATACAAAGACCACCAGGGCCTTTTGTAACCCACCCACCGAGCGACGCTCCAGTTCACTATGTGGAAGAGCCTAGTGAAGAGGAAATGTATGTCAACCCGTACATATCCTATGACGAGGAGGGCTACCCAGTCCTGATGGACTATCGGTTTGGTGCCGGTGATGGCATTAGGTAGAGGAAGAGGTAGAGGTTTTGGAGGGCTAAGCCAAGATCCTATCACATGCTGGACCTGTGGTCATCCAGGCCACATGTCATCACGTTTCCGAGAGAAGGAATAGGTTAACAAGGACAAAGCGGATCTCCGATGCACAGAGTGTGGGATCACTCACCTGTTTTCTGATTGTCCTAGGAGGAAACCATCAGCTAGCTTTGCCAACGTACCATCAATACCTCTGGGGCTGTTTGGAGTGGAAACCTTTGATAGTGAGGACACACCTATCCTACTATAGGTTATGATGCGAGCTCAAACAAGGCAGGCAGGCATCTCTCTGCTAGGACCTAGCAATCTTGACGCAGCCTCGATGGGGAAGAAAAGCCGCAGGCGGAAGAAGAAAAGATCGGAAGCTAAAGTCACACTAAAAACTGAGGGTGCTATGACTCTTCCTGCTGGAAAGAAGGTCTCGGATGCAGAGGCAGAGACCTCAACCCCGAAGACAGCTGAGCTAGGGAGTGCCAAGGTAGGGGAATATCCCCATCCCAAACGGCAACTCGAAGCTATAGCCAAAGTCAAGGAGTGGGTCAAGGATGCCCAGGAGCACCTCAAGGATGCTGAGCCCATACTAGAGGATCCAATGGACGATTTTTCCAGCGTGAGCACACTAGTCTCACCCACAAAATCACAAACTAAAAGTGTATCCTTGCCACAGGGGGCAACTCAGCAGCAAGGCCAAAGGGGGACTTACCAGGGCAGATAGAATGCATGGGCCAGGAGTGCTAGCCTTAGGGGAAGACAAGAGCCCAGCAGTCTCCTTGCAACCTTGCTGTCCATCCTAGTAACTCTGAGCGTAGAAGACATGCTTAGGCAGAATCCTTCTTTATGACAGGAGTTAAAAGATTTGGTGGAGGGACACACAGGACTTATGGGTGCTAATCAGCAAGATCATGATGCAGTTACACAAATCCCCAGTCTAGCTCTACACTCAACGCCTATGTCATTGCACATCAATGCTTTCTGGGAAGGCACTGAAATGCATGTACTCCTACCTGTTCTAGCCTTAGGAGATATGACGCGGAAAGGAATTGTAGACACAGGCACCGGTATTAGCGTACTAAACAATGCAGTTTTAGAGGCATGGGGAAACCCTCCTGTAGAGACTTCCAGGTTCAATGTCATGTTAGCAAATGGAATGAAGATAAGGCCATTCAGAGTCTTAAAGAACTGGCCAGTAAAGATTGCAGGTGTGCAGTTTTCCGTGAACTTCATTGTCATGGAATGGACTACGACATACTGCTAGGCCGACCTTGGATGAGAAACGCTCGAGTCATTGAAGATTGGGGGAATGGTTTGATCTTCCTAGGGAGCAGAACTGAAGCAGTAATGGTAGAGATAGGCACTTGGAAAACGACCCCCGTTGACCTAAATGCCATCTCAGCCATGCTGAAAGGCGATGCTCAAACGACCAAACCCTATGGATCACTCATTAAATATATTCCCTGCCCTGAGGATGAGCGGGATTGGATGCACGTCTTGGCAACCATTGACCTACCATTCTCACATGAGGAATAACTATATCGGTAGGTTGTTAAAGCCGCAACCATGCCAATAAAGGATCCAATTGTGCCACTCTGCATGATGGCAGGAAGCTCACTCAACCCAAGGAAACCAGTCTCGTTCCATATCCCCAGCAATAAGCTAGAGCTCTAGGAAATCGTAGAGTATCTGACAGACACACTGAAGGGCAACTTGGCTGCCAACCTAAAGCCTCTACGTGATTTGTTGACTAAGCCAGAATGGAAATGGACCAAATTCCACGACCTGAATTTGCTATACAATTGGGCTTTAGTTACTGACGACAAGGAGACTAAAGAGAAAAGCTTAGGTGATGATGAACGGTCTGAAGAGCAAGACTCTGACGACGAGGAATATAAGGATTGCCGCCCTACAGGAGATGAAAGTGAGGAAGGGATGGATATAGTAGAGTGTGACACAGAAGGGAGAACGATAGAACAAATCAAGGCAGGCCCGAGACCCAGTTAGGATGAATTGGAGTGAAAAAGGAGTCATGCGGATGGAGTGCGATAGATCCTGGCTAGAACACATGGGAGCCGTGGATTACGAGCAAGCCGGAGTAGCACGACCATGGGTGATCCCAGTGCTTAAGATGGATGCACCTACTAAACTACGACCCCCTAGAGAAACTCCTTCCTCGAGCGAGGGATGCAAGTTTAACTCGGAGTCGGAAGTCAGCACCGAGAGTGATCTCGAGATACCCCAACCCTCTAAGGTCAAACACACAAAAGGGGACTTGCCAGTCCACCTAAGGCGCAGGAGATTAAAGGCGGAGGCCAGGACACTAGTGAAGGGCTCGGAAGCAGAGGCAAAAGAAACCGCATGATCTACCCAAACAGTTTACGAAATTTAAAAGGGTGATAGAGTAGTGATTTTGCGAGGTGCGAAGGGGCAAGGCCAAACCAGTGAATCGATCGAAGGACCCGCCAAAGTCAAGGAATTCAACTTGGCTGGGGAGGGCGAAAAGCCAAGACCTGTCTTCATTGCAGACAATTTGACCGAGGATGAGGAGGCCAAACTTGTTGCAGTCTTGCAAGAATATGTTGATGTATTTGTCTGGACATTGGAAGAACTTAAAGGGGTTGACCCTAGGGTTGTGACTCATAATATCCCAATGGTCCCTGATATAGTGCCAACAAAGCAACGACCGTATCCCATGAATCCCAAATACGCCCATGCAGTAAAAGAGGAGATTGATAAGCTCATGAAGGCGGGATTCATACATGAGATTGAGCACATGGATTGGGTATCGTCGATTGTGATCGTGATGAAGAACGAAAAAATCCGAGTGTGCGTTAATTACAAGAAAGTTAATGCCACTACGAAGAGGGATAACTACCCTTTACCATACACCGAGCACATGCTTGAGAGGGTAGCAGGTAAAGAGGCCTATAGTTTTCTAGACGGCTTCTCAGGCTACAATCAAGTGCAAGTGCACCCTGATGACAGGCACAAGACTGCCTTCGCCACAGAATGGGGTGTATTCACCTACATTGTCATGCCCTTTGGGCTGATGAATGCGTCTGCGACTTTCCAACGCTTAATGTGCACTATCTTCAAAGATATGCTTAGGCGCGAACTAGAGGTGTTTGTAGACGACTTATGTGTACACTCTAGTTGGGCCGAACACTTAGAGAAATTGAGAGCTGTCTTTGAACGGTGTCGATTATACAACCTCTCATTGAACCCCTTGAAGTGCCAGTTCTGGGTGAAACACGGATGTATCCTAGGGCACGTGGTGTCAAAGAATAGCATCGCTACGGACTTTTCAAAAGTCAGAGTCATTGTTGACCTTCCGCCACCCAATAACTACAAGGGAGTTTAGTGTTTCTTAGGACATACTGGATACTATCGCCGCTTTGTACTAAATTACGCACTGATTGCTAGACCGTTGTACAAGCTGTTGATTGTATTCGAGTGGACCGAGAAATGCCAGTGCGCATATGAAGAGTTGAAGAAGGCTCTTAAAACTGCACCAATCTTACGAGCCCCAGACTGGAACATAACATTTCATGTGCAGATAGACGCCTCTAAGTTGGCTATTGGGGCCGTGTTATGCCAGCCTGGTAAACATAACTTAGACTATCCGGTGAGTTTTGCCAGCAGGCAGCTCACAGAGACCGAGATAAATTATTCCACCACAAAAAGGGAGGGGTTGGCCATGGTATTTGCTGTAAAGAAATTTAGACATTATCTATTGGCCACTCCTTTGTCTTCTTTGTTGACCATCAAGCCTTGCTCTATCTTGTGAACAAGCCTTGCGCTACATGACGCATAGCTAGATGGTTACTTCTCCTATTGGAATTTGACTTCTCTGTGGTGGTACGCAAAGGAAAGCAGCATTACATGGCTGACCATATGTCCCGCATACCCACAGGAGAAGCAGCTGGATAAGGCATACTTGACGATTTACCAGATGCTCATCTCTTTAACCTGTCTAGTGAGAGAGAATTGTTTAAAGCTGATTTGATGCCATATTGGGCCGATGATGTAGTTCAGGTGTGCTGGAAAACGGATTACCTGAGAGACCAATTGAGAAGGCCAGGCTGAGGAGACTTATTGTGAAAGTCCAACCTTACCAATTGATAGCCAGCCAACTCTATAGGTTAGGACAAGACGGTTTGTTGCGCAGATGTGTGTGTGAGCATGAGATGCACGATGCATTGAAAGAAACACATGGCGAAATCGCTAGAGGACACTTTAGCGGGGATACAACAGCTCGAAAGGTGCTGCAATCCCAACTATGGTGGCCCACCCTATTCTGTGATGCTGCTAAATTTGTGAAGCACTGCGACGAATGCCAAAGAACCAAGGTATCTGTGTGCAAATATAAAATGGAGTTGACCCCTGTCATAGCCCAACAACCCTTTGAAAAATGGGGCATCGACTTCATTGGACCTATCAATCCCGCAGCACAGTACTCGCAGGCTCGCTACATCATAGTGGCAATTGATTACCTAATGAAGTGAGCAGAGGCAAGAGCTACAAGGAAGAACAACGCTAGAACCACTACAAAGTTCTTATGGGAGCAGGTCATTTCACGGTTTGGGTGTCCAATAGAATTAGTCAGTGATCAGGGCACACACTTCATTAATGAGGTGATATCGCATCTGCTCTTTACTTTTCTAATCATTCATAGGAAATCCTTGCCCTATTACCCTCAGGCTAATGGACAAGCGAAATCCACCAATAAAATCCTAGTCAATGTACTCACAAAAGTGGTATCTACATCTCAGAGTGACTGGGACAACAAGTTAATGGCGGTCTTGTGGGCCTATCGTACGGCTTATAAAATGGCTACATGCCAGACGCCCTTTAGGCTGACTTATGGAACGGAGGCCATTCTGCCCTTAGAGTTTTTTGTCCTTAGCTTAAGGATAG
Organism: Lygodium microphyllum; assembly: GCF_053477565.2. NCBI lineage: Eukaryota > Viridiplantae > Streptophyta > Polypodiopsida > Schizaeales > Lygodiaceae > Lygodium > Lygodium microphyllum. The sequence continues at coordinate 99,883,023 of NC_141148.1, read as the reverse complement.
CAATGCAGGAGCGCTGGGAGGGAAGAGACACTTGGACAAATCGCTTGGTAGAGCTAGAACGTCTCACGGAAACCTGGCTCTTGGCCACCCACGCGCTGCTTTGTGAGAAAATACGGAGGAAAATGTGGTTTGACAAGCATGTCAAACAACGCGACTTTGATCAGGGGAATCTCGTTCTGCTATACTCTGTGAAGGGTCACAAACAGAAAATGAAACTCTGTGGACTGGGACCTTTCCGAGTACGCGCAATTAGTCGAACGGGCAACGTTGAATTAGAGACGTTAGAAGGCAAAGGAATCGGCTTTTTCAATGGCAGCCGCATAAAAAAATACTATCCTCTTTCCCACCCTTGCATGAGCCACCTATGTTGGAAGCCCCTGTCAACGTCCGTGTGGCTACTATTATGGAAATAACAGATCAAGATGAGGAAGCAGTGGCACCCGCCTACTTACGAATCATCGTCACCGCAAAAAAGACCTATTCCTTTGATGCTCTGATTGACGAAGGTGCCGATTACAATGTCTTGACGCATGACCAATGGACACGCATTGGTCAACCTAAACTGCAGTCCACCAATGCCAAACTCACCCCGTTTGGGGGCAATGCTTACACGCTCTTAGGGAAGTGCAAAGTGGTCATTTCTATCGAGTCTGAATGTATACTAGCAGCTTTCTTTCACGTGTTGCCTAACACAAAAGGGGCCGGTAATATGTCACTATTAGGTCGTACTTTTAAGAAGCAGATGAATTGTAATGTGGATTATAATCTACATCGCATCCATCTTGCTATCGGCAATGTGTGCATAGTAACGACTTTCAGCAAGGGCTATTCTGACCTTTTCAATAGTGTGAAGCCACCGGTACAAATCGCTACGACCGCACTTACGCTCTAGTCTACGCAGAAGGACACTAAAGTCTCACGCCAAGCTCTAGACCCTAGACCCAAACCCACCAAGAGTGCTCACAAGGCTAAGGAGTCTAAGATGATATAGGTGCCAAAGCGGCAAAGATCACATCCGGCTAGACCACCCAAATGTGCTTCTAAACGCCAAAACAATCAGTCATCACGGCCTAAGAGGCAATTTGGATGCTATCCACATAGGCATACAACCACACCATGATGGAGCCCCAAGGATCTCTTGCGACCACAAGGCTTGCATGAAGGCAACCCCTGGATTTGGGTGCCTAAGAAGGGCAAGTCTAAAGGCTCATCTCCAAGCAACCTCACTCCAGTGAGAGAGGCTTGCAAACATAGCGCCCGGGCCGTAGTTAGCAAACCACTGCCGGCTGTGACTCATAAGTCCCAGCTGATTTATCGACCAAAGCAATCGCTAAAAGCCTCAAGCTTACCTCACTCAAAAGAGTTGAATACTACCGACTGAGCACTCAGAACCCAACACCACTTCCATGGCACCAAAGCTTCCTACAGCACTTCAAAGTGTTGCGGAGTGCAAAGCCACACCCGTGACACCAGCAATGGAGTCACTGCTGTCCAGCTCAATTGCACCATCACCACCAGCAGGTCTTAGGCCTTCCTATGCAGTGCGCTCTTTCCTTTCCTTAGCTAAAGACCTTGCTGAAACTTCGGGAGATGACCTTGTGACCTGCATTAAGGTGTTAGACTACACATTCACCACATTTGCAAGGAGTTATGAGCGATTGGACCTAGGTCTTCTTGATGAACCACTTGCTTCCGAAGTTCGTGCATTACCATGCACTTGGGAGGAATACGAGTTTATGACCGTCAAATTTCCCAAGATTGCTGCTGAACTAATAGCAAATAAAGAAATCTCAAAGGAGCAAGCTGTTCTCAGGCGACTAATCACCTCATATCGTAAGCCTCCTCGTTCTGCTCCCGAACAAGAATTACATGAGCTTACGCAACTTGCAAGCTCAACTTCCTCATTCTTACAGCAGTGGTTCACTCTACGGATCTAATGGGAAAAGAAGGGATGTCGCATCATGAGAAATGCTGAACAAAGGAGGGCAGTCAAAACCATAGAGTACGATCCCACTTATGTAGCACCCCTTTCCTTTAGAGTTTTGGCCATTACCCGGAACCAACCCTTAGATGATCAGGTCCTAGCCCATCCTTACATTGACCAATTCCTTACGGAAGAAGAACTGCACGTTGCAAGCCGCCTTAATACCGGAGATATTTTTCATGATGTCTTGACCTATATCTCTCAAGTTTCTGTACAACCCTGTGAACTCGATTGTCATGCTCAACTTGAGTACAACCCTGCATTTTATGAGTGGCTGTTGACCGGAATGCCCCATCACAATCACCTTTGATATCCGCACCACTTCGTTCAAATCCTAGGAAGGATTTTCATCATGTTTTCCTTTTCCACTTGTGATTAACGAAAAGTATTTTTGCTAGGCAGGAACCCAAGATGGCTCATCATGACCGCGCTCATAAGATTCCCTTCACGGAAGAAGAAAAGTAAAAATACATGTTGAATCTGGAAATTCAAGCTTATGGACGGTTGAATTTTCGAACTGTCCACAACCTATCCAGGGTCGTGGAAACAAAGAAAGCAGCTAAGCAGGTCATAGAAAAGTGCAAAATGACCAAGTATGTGGAGAAGGCAGAGCAAAGGGTGGATCAAGCAAGGTGTGTTGAGTTCTTATGAACTTTCGACTCTGCCTCCAAGAGTGCTACGGTGACTGTGGGAAGGGGGGATGCTGCCAGGCAAGTCAGGGTGCCCTTAAGCAAGGAACTGGTAGAAAAGGCACTGGGCCTGGAATCAAGGGCCGTAAAGAGACCAAAAAGGGACGTCTTCGCCATGCTAAAAATGGATAGGAACCAGGTGCGGTCGAACAACGGAGTCAACATCTAGGACCTCCGTGATGACGAAATCTACATGCGTGCTAAAGTCATGTACACCCTCTTCTCTAGCCATTGATATACTACCTATATGGGCATAATAAATGTGCCTGTGCTCGAAAGCCTCGCGGCCAATGCACCAGAAGAGGCTGACTGGAATGAGTATGTAAGACACACAATCGAGAAGGCCGCCGTAGCGCTAGACTTGGGAAGCCAACCTACTGGAGGTGAATCCCCAGCAACAAGGGACAGGAAGAAGACCGCCTCCAAAGCATCATTCATTGGATATGGAGGTGTACTAACCGCCCTCATTGAAGAAGCGGTAAAGGACGCAGGAGCAGTAGGGGAGGAGTAGGAGAGGCCGCCACCCTCACCACACTATAAGGAATCCTCTGGCTCCGATGAGGAAACGGAAACGGAAACGGATGAGAGTAGCGAGGAAGAAGAAAAGCAGGAGGAACAATGCCAACATCATCAAAGAGAGCAGCGCACTAAGCGCTTCCAACAACAAAGGGAAGAAGAAAGGAGGAAGAAAGAGAAAGAGAAACTGCAGAAAGTGCAAAGAGTGTCAAGAGCCCAGGAAGCAGAGAGGAAAAGGAAAGAAAAAGAGGATGCACAAAGAATGGAATAGGAATCTAGAAAGGCCGAAGAGGAGAGGAAAAGAAGGGCTAAGGAGGAGAAAGAAGCCTTGAGGAAAAAGGAACAAGAAGATGTGGAACTTGCAATTCGCCTATCTGTGGAGCAATAACAACGGCAAAGAATGCAAACCCCGCCTCAGGAGGATGAGAACCCGGACACAAGCTTGAACGTGCCAGATCCCATACCGCCGCCGGTCGCAGAGGGCAAGGGCAAGGAGGCCATCACGCCTGTCCCCCCCAGTTTTTTGCCAACTAGCCCTGCTGCTTCCGTAATAACCATCCCTGCCCCAGGAACTTCGCCAAAGGTCGATGAGAGCAATATGGTCACATGGCTGCAGTTCCTGGTGGAGAGGGAGTTGGCAAGAGAAGCGGGTGTGGCGACCCCAGTGTCAGTAGTGAAGAGGGCAGCCACGGCTGATATGGAACTAAGGCCAGAGCTTAAAAGACAAAAAACAGAAGCCACTATCACCACCGCCACCATGTCCTATCCCCCACCTCCAGCAGGCCAATATGATGAATACGTTAAGGAGCTGCTCTCGCAGCTAGAACGGGCCAAGGAAGAAAAGAGAACTGCCATGGAAGAGTTGGCAACAGAGCGAGAATCAAGAGCCACTCTCCAACTGGAGAAAAGTAAGTAGATAGCAGAATACCAAAGGGAGATTGCTATGCTAAAGGAGGAAGCCAGCAGTAGAGATGCCCAAGAAGCAAAAGCTCTAAAGGAACGTGATGCTGCCTGGGAGGGAAGAAGAAAAATCTTAATGGATCGCCTCAACGGAGAGAGGAAGACCACTGCTCACCTGCAGCGCAAGAACGACTAGCTTACTGCAGTCAACCTGGAGGCACAGAACCAGCTTGAGAAGATCAAACAGGAGACTGCAGAGCTAGACCAGCTAAGAGAAGAGCAGGTGCAAAGGATGCAAGTGAAGCTGGATCAGCTCAATGCACAGATCATCAATGAACACCAAGAGTAGTCCCGCCTACACCGCGAGCTCGAGGACCAGGAGCAACGACTCATGGCTATGACCCTCCATCAGGGGGAGAGCCTGGAAGATATGGAAAAGAGAGCAAAGGAAAGGCCTGACCACAACAAAAGGAGGGTACGAGACCTGGCACGCCGACTGGCCAAAGCAGAAGGAGATAGAGTGTTGGCTGAAAATCAGGCAGAGGCTGCCCAGCTCTCTATAATAGCCCAACAGCACACCTTCCTCAACATGCTGCTCCACTCCACCAAAACGAAAGAAAACGAGGCCAATGATCAGCTGCAGAAGAAGCTAGCCATTGCATGCAGAGCCCTAACAACAGGCCTGCATGTACCACTGCAACTAGGAGGCCCGCCGCAGAGCCTGGAGAAGCAAAGAAAATACCTTACACAAATAGGCCTGACGGTGCAAGAAATCGACGAACTCGGCTTCACAAAAAAGAATGCGCAAGAAGATCTGCAGGCAGAAGGGGGTGAACCAGAGTTTGATCTGGGACCTCAGGAGGAGGACTACGCTCCACCATCTCCTCCTCCACGACAAGATGAAGTGCAGCCCACTGACACATCCGTTGAGAGGAAAGCAGCCTTGGCTAAGCGCAGAGGAGAAATGGTGAAGAAGGCAAGGAAGAAGCTGAACGTTAGACCTGTCCCAAGACAACCTGCTCCTCTCCCACCGCGCCCTGAGGACCTCCCCGCTGGATTTCATGTAGAGCTGATCATCTGGGAACAGCAGGAGTGTACCCGCAACCCCTTCGACTTGAGCTTTGAGCTTCCCACTACACTAAATAGAGTAATGCACATTGAACTTGTCAACGATGTAATCGCTATGGGTGCAAGGCTCAAGGACAAGTGGCTAGCGGAGCGAGAGGCCAACCCAACTGCTTGGGGAGTCGAGGACCGCGAATTTTGGCAGGATAAAGTCTTCCAGGTGCCTAGATCGGTGGAGGGCTATAATTGCCAACCCACCTGGAGAATACGCATTTTCAACGTCAACCTTGACGCTTGGATGGCGTTTTATAACACCCTCCCTTCTGAGAGAAACGACCCCATTTTCATGCCGTATCCTCGAAGGATAGGCGTGGATTTTAATCCGTCCATCCATGGCAGGTTCGACTTCCCTATCATCTATAACGCCAATAGCACCTCCTATAATGATGCCCTTGTATTTACCCTTCCTAATTTGTACAGTTCCATAGATAGATTCCTTAGTGAGTTCACATCCTTTCCTGACCCCGCCTTCATAACAACCTGTAATTATCTTAGACTAATTAGGGTCCTAATCCACCAAGAACCTGCACCTTAAGAACGCCACCTCCCACCCCTTTACTTCGACCCCAATGCCATAGATAGCAGCACCATGACTCGCCTCATGATGCGCGCTACTCTTTTGCCATCCTTCTGTATTGCACTACTTGAGGATATGAGCGATAGTAAATTCACACAGTGCAACCACCCTTTCCTTTCCACCACCACTCTCAAAACCCGCCTCAATCTCAAGGGCTACTTGCTGAGTCGCAGATTCCTTAACAAAGCCCCTCGCCCTCCACAATCCCCTACCCGCCATTCGGATGACGAGGATTAAACTCCCGTCATGCCCTTGTATCACATGCATCTATGTATAGCCTCTTCAAAAAAAAAGAAAAAAAAGCCACAAGGCAACAAAAGAAAAGGTGAACTGGAAAGAAGAGACAACAGCAAAGAATAGCAAAGCCAAGGGATGAATCTACTACTAAGCAGATATAAGAGAGAGAGAACTTCACATGATGCGCTTGCAGCTTCCCTTCGCCTTGTTGTGCACCACAATCACTGCACCTAAGGTTCTCCCTATCCCCTTCCCCACTTCACATTTAGGGCACATCAAGAGCAGGACTTTCAGACATGTCACCCTGAGACTTGCACCGCACCTCCAACGACACACAAACTGGGTTCTCAAGTGTGGGACATTACCAAGGGCTTGCCTAAGGTTAGACCCATCTCCCAATTCCACTGCCACGGGCACCACGCACTACACGGAGAGGCAGACACACCCCTTAGGGAGTGCACAACTTTTCTTGTGGGTTATGTTCGAGTTTCAAGAACCGGCTACTCAGCTGAAGAGGATCACCCACGGCATCCTTTAGTGACCAAAACTTTTCCCATGTGCCGGACATGACACCATTGCTGCTGTTTCAGGAGCCTTTCCGCATTGGATTGGACGGACCTAACATGCTTCACGTCGCCAACCATCTACCTGCTGATGACTACCATGACTGAACCAAAGCGAGCAAAAGAAGTATTCAGTAATAGATCTGCCATTGGCATAGATCTTGGCACCTCATCTTCCAAAGATGCATGCCTAACGCCTCAAGATCTACGGATCGCTTATTGATTCCACAAGCCTAAAGATTTTCAATGGAATGGCGAAGATCTTCAGCGCAACTTTGAAGATCTTGAAATCAAAGACAAAGATCTTTAAATCAAAGACACAGATCCTCAATACGAAGACGAAAATATCTTTGTCAAAGCAGACTTCGGGGGGTTCCTCCAGAATAAATCCCTCCAATACCATCCTCTTAAGGGATTGCTTATTGATCAAGCGTTTCTGATGCTCGAGGGACAACCGGCTACATATTCTTCACCAACCAACTAGATAACCTATCAGCCGTCGCCAAATGGAAACCACAACTGTGTGAGAAATGCCAAGCATCTTCATGAAGCATAACGCACGTCAGAATCTCTCTTGGTCATCGCCATTCAACTCCATCACCTCTCATTCACACCCTCACCTTTGAATCTGTATCATCTACCCACCAGTTTCGCTTAGCAACGACCCAACTATCCCACTACTTTCCACTATAGTGCCATGGGACTAGCACTTGGCTAGGAGGGGGATAATGTTTACCGTATTTACCGCAGCACAAAGGAGCGAAAAAATGGAAAAAAGAAAATAGCAAAAAAGGCACAGGATAAAAGAAGGAAAATGCGCCCTAAAAATTTAAATGTCCGGGCACGACCTTCGAAAAGTCTCAGTGTCGCCTCGAGACAGCAAAAGAGTAAAAGGCACACCATTAAGTGTGGAAGCGCTCCCGAATCCTTGTAAAAGAGTGCCAAGCTCGCTCCTGTGCAAATTATAGGCATTAGTTGGGAATAGGATAAATTAGAATGGTGGGAAATGAGAAATGGGCTTAGGCCAATGGCTGGCCTTGTAAAAAAAGGGGATGACCGCCCAAAGAAGGAAGGGCATGTATATAAAGTTCAAAAGTGAATGAGAAGCTCATTCTTGTGTGTGGCAAAAAGTGACTCTCTTCTTCTTCTCTTCCTCTCTTCTTCTCGCTTGTGTGTACTCTTGAGAGAGGGAGTGTGAGAGTGCCAGGGAGTGAGTGTGTGGGAGTGAGGGATCTGTGAGAGTGCGCAACGGAAGAAGAACACGAACACAGAGGAGGAGAGAAAAAGCACGGAATGAAGGAAGAAAATCTGCACTGACTGAAATGAATGCTGAATACACAACTGTGGACTGATCAGCCCCTGCACGCAGCCCAAAGCGTCAGTGAGGGCACCAGATCAGGCTGATGATGACGGCAGCACTGAAGACGGAGGAAGATGACTGAGTCGGAGTGTGCACTTGCCAAAGAAGGAGGGAAGATAATAATACAACTGACTGGCAAGTGGGAAATGACTATAAATAGCCAAAAAACCCAAAAATTGGCCGACCTGAAATTTGAGGCCATAAATATGTCTGACCAGCATTTAATGCTGGTAAAAATGCCATGAATGCTCAGAAAAATCCTGGAAAGGGTGGACAATGTCCGGCAGGTGAGGCAAGCTGAAGAATGCAGAAACTGCCCCGGGAAATGCACATAAAATCCCGACTGGAGGAGAAAATGCACTAAAATGCAATAAACTGAGTGCTCTAGAATGAGCTACCTCCTCCGTCAAAACAAGTGATAGACAAGTCAGAGCTCCTAAAGTCCTCGTCTGACTCAGACTGAGGCTCATAGGCAGGAGATGACAAGGCATGACAAACATGACTGCTAACACCCCCTCTCAGATCCTGGATGTGGCTGAAGGCCAAGGGAGAAACGGATCCTGGGGTGGCAAGAGGAATGCCAAGGTCGATGAAGTCCGTCGATGTAGACTGCTGTTGAAGGAGCTCCTCACGATCCTGGGAATCCCCCTCTAAAACACTAGGGGCCAGGGAATCCACAGCCGCATCACCGAGATCGTCCCCCTCTGAAAGGGATGGGGGGTATGAGGGAACCACCGGAGGAGAGGGTGGGGGATGGGAAGGAACTTGTGGAATAGAAGGTGCACAAGCGGGAACGGGTGTAGCAATAGACTGCCTCGGAGGACCCTGCATCAAAGAAGGGGAATGGAGCCTGTAAAGCCCGCTCTCCTGCCAACCTGTAGATAAGACAGCTCCTGTAAAAGAATCCTCAATAACAACGGCATGCTCGGTGAAGATTACTCGTGTGCCAAGCCTCGTAAGACCATAAACTGAGAAGAGGGGAAGGCCCAAATCCGGAACATGTAGGGCCTGGGAAAAGGAGCTCGAAGGTCGGTCGGTAAACAAAGGCAATGTGCCAACACCACTAATAGGCACCGATAAAATGTCACCAACAGTGACTGAACCCTCTGATGGACGGAGATCCTGTAACAAATCACCTCGGGGAGTCATATGACTCGAAGCACCACTGTCCACTAACCAAGGCTGCGCAGAAGACACTGCAGCCACAGAAGAAGGATCCTCCTCCAAAGCATGGATATGAAGGAACACTAACTCATGGGTAACAGCTGGTGTAGAGGTAGAAGAAGGCTCCGATGTAGATCCACCCTTCGCTCCCGAACGAAGGTGAGGGTACTTCTTCCAGCATTTCTCCTCGGGATGTGTCCCTTTCCCACAGTGTGGGCACTTCGGTCTCTCTGAATCTGAGTCAGAGCCTGAAGAACTGTCCTTCTGCTTAGCCTTTGACTTCGTCTTCTTCTTCTTCTGTCCTCCCGAACCTGCAACAAAGGCTCTAGTGGAGTTGGATCCACTAGCACTGACCTCTCTGAGTCGCTCATCATGCTCCAAGACAAGCGGGGTTAGCTCCTCCCATAGAAGCTTCTCACGGGTCCTCGATGTAAGAAGGCTGGTGTAGAAGACATCAAACCGAGGCGATGGCAGTTGAGTCAAAAGAATCATAGCCGTGTCTTCAGAAGATATCGTCCGACCGAGGGATGCAAGCTCATCCCTTATATCCTGTAATCTGTTGATGTGGTCCTTCATGGATGGACTATCATCAATAGCGAGCATCCGCAACTTCTTTTCGAGAGATATCTGGTGGGCAAACGTCTTCTGTTGATAGAGAGACGCGAGCTTTCTCCACACGTCTGCTGCAGTCTTCAACCTGTGAACATGAACAAGGACAGAATCCTGCAAACTCAGAAAGAGGAAAGATCTGGCTCTAGAATTAAGCCGATCCCATAAGGCTACACGATCCATAGATGTCCCATCTGCGGGATCCACCTTAGGCCGGGGAATAGGAACAGAAACAAGCTCCCAAAGATTGAAGGAGTCCAAGATACACTCCACCTTGCAGGACCATAGAGAAAAGTTGAAGCCATCCAACTGGTCCTCTTTGGGCAGCTGAGGAAGTACGGGTACCTGTACAGGGGGTACCAAAGGCTGCATCTTCGGCCCACTAGAAGGGGATCGCCGAGATACATGAATAGAAGGGGGACGGGAAAGAGGAATAGACTCCGGACGATGGTCCTCGTGATAGAAATCACGCCTCCGTTCAGATGAGTGTCGAGACAAAAGCTCGTCATCTGAGTCATCAAAGCCCGTAAACTGATGAGAAGACATCTTCCAATCTGCAAAACACCAAAGAAAACTGTGCCGAAGCCGAAGTAGGACCAGCAGTCTGGTCACCAACCACCAAAACACAGGCTGTGATAGCCTACAAACACCTGGAGCTACAAAACGCAAAGGTAGCTGATGAAGATCACCAAAACAGAAGCCGCCAGCACCAAAACGCAGCCTGGGAGTGGGTCGCCAACAGGAGATGAGCCGCCAAGAGTGGAAATGACCACCAGATCTGCAAAACGCAGCCGGATGATGTGTCACCAAGCTGAAAGAATGGGCCGCCTGATGGTAAACGCAAGCAGGAGGGGTCGTTTGATGATGTGGCAGTCTCTAGAGGAGTCGTCTGCAACAAACGCAAGAAGAATGGCCACTTGGAGGGGCCGCCTGGGCAGTTGGAGATGAGGCGACAGCAGCAGAAGAGGGGTGAGGTATCTCTCCACAAGGTTAGGTCCTCCGTGCTCTCAGTCAGGCGATGATACCATGTGAGAGTGCGCAACAGAAAAAGAACACGAACACAGAGGAGGAGAGAGAAAGCAGGGAATGAAGGAAGAAAATCTGCACTGATTGAAATGAATGCTGAATACACAACTGTGGACTGATCAGCCCCTGCACGCAGCCCAAAGCGTCAGTGAGGGCACCAGATCAGGCTGATGATGACGGCAGCACCGAAGACGGAGGAAGATGACGGAGTCGGAGTGTGCACCTACCAAAGAAGGAGGGAAGATGATAATACAACTGACTGGCAAGTGGGAAATGGCTATAAATAGCCAAAAAACCCAAAAACTGGTCGACTTGAAATTTGAGGCCATAAATATGTCCGACCAACATTTAATGCTGATCTGACCAGAATTTAATGCTGGTAAAAATGCCAGGAATGCTCAAAAAAATCCTGGAAAGGGTGGACAATGTCCGGCAGGTGAGGCAAGCTGAAGAATGCAGAAACTGCCCCGAGAAATGCACATAAAATCCCGATTGGAGGAGAAAATGCACTAAAATGCAATAAACCGAGTGCTCTAGAATGAGCTACCTCCTCCGTCAAAACAAGTGATAGACAAGTCAGAGCTCCTAAAGTCCTCGTCTGACTCAGACTGAGGCTCACAGGCAGGAGATGACAAGGCATGACAAACATGACTGCTAACAGGATCAAGAGGGTGAAGCTCTTCACCATCTCCTCTTCTCTTCTCTTCTCTTCTCTTGCGCGCGCGACTATGGAGGATGGAGCTCATAGGAGAGGAATTGAGGTTGCTTGAGCTAGCATCAAGGATCGTGGAGCTACCGGTGAGCTAGAGAGAGGAGGGTACTCGATCGAGCATCAAGGTAAGCTCACTATACTCGTAAGGTAGGCATGGCGTGTCGGCTATGTGAGAGGTAGCCATGGCCGCTCGGCTTGAAACGCTTGAGCAATAAGCGGTCCGTAGGTCTCAGGGTAGAGCTTGTAGCTCCCCTTCACACCCCTTCTTCATCTTTGACTTCTCCCCCTCCTTCTCCATCCTCTATTTCGGATTCCCTACCACCTCCAACAGATGCGACTGCTTCTTCTACTTCATTGCATACTTCCACCCCTTCTGCCTCCCCTCTCGAGTCTCCTAGGGATGCTCAATCGTTAGAGAGGGGGAGCCTTTTTCATATGAGGAGGAACAACCTTCCCTTGGTGAGGGAAAGTCCCTACTTCAGACAGGTACATTATTGCAGGTACCGAAGACTAGACAGTCTCCCTCAAAGCTGGATGAGCCTATTTGGATTCCCCATTGGTATCGACTACTCATGCAAGATTCAGGTGTTAGGTACCAACAGATTGATAGCTTCTTTCTTCTAAGTGACTTCCATCGATCAACTCATGACCTCAACCTATACTTCTAGGTTGAGGGTGACCGATGTGTTTTGCTCATCTTATATGTGGATGATCTTATCATTACAGGGAGCCATACTTAGGAGAGATTGATTGTACTCGAGAGATTTTCCACCGAGAGTTTGACATGATGAATCTAGGGATCGTTCACTTCTTCCTTAGATTGGAAATTTATCAGATGGCACATGGCACTTTTGTTTCGCAGCACAAGTACATTTTCGAGCTTCTCTCAAAGTTTGGTATGGTCGATTGTCGACCTATTTCATGCCCCATGGACCGAGAGTCCAAGCTTTTGGTAGCCAGAGTTCCCCTTATAGATGCCACATGTTTCAAGTGCTTTGTTGGCTCCCTCATTTGGGTTATTCACACTAAGCCAGATATTTCTTTTGTTGTGGCTTTGATGTCTTCTTTCATGAAGACTCCCACTCCGAAGCATTGGAATGCAACCTTGCACGTTCTTCGTTATTTATAGGGGGGGATAATGCATGGAGAGGAAGGGTTACTCTCTTTGGTTGGAGTGATTCTAACTAGGCAAGTGTTGTGGAAGACCTACAGAGTTGTGTGTGGACAACCAAAGTACTCTAGCTCTAGCTAAGAACCATGTGTTTCATGCTCACACAAAGCACATCAAGGTTCAATACCACTATATTCAAGAGCCGATTGTGGATTCCAATTTGGTAGTTGCCTATTGTCCCACAAAGGGCAATGTGGCAAATCTCTTCACAAAGCCTTTGCCCAAGGCTTCTCTACGTCACCACATGAGGTTATTGGGTCTTCAAATACTCCTAGGATCTAAGAGGGGGTGTTAGCCTACCTACATTAGTCATATCAGTCTATCATCTCCTAGTTGTAAGCTCTTGTCAGAGTCTGATGGAGACAGGAGCTCTGGCAGTTGAGGTGCATGTTCTTTATTTTTGACTTCCTGTGTGCATTCCTAAGCTAGTTACTGCTTTCCACAGTCTGTCCACACCCATCAGACATTGTCTTTGTCATCTGGTATTTTTTTGGGGTGTCCTCTATTTTTCTAGCATTTCTTTCTCTATGACCAACATTTATTGTTGGTTGGCTAGCATTTTTAGCCTCCACTGATGTAGGTCATCTAGATTTGGGCATTTATGGCTATTTATAACCAACCCCCCACTTGGCAGACAGACACACTCTTCAATCTTCAATCTTTCCCTTTGCAAGTGCATACTCCAACACTCCAACTCTCTATGCTTGGTGCTACAATCTTTATCAACCTAATTTGGTGCCCTCACTGATGCTTTGGGCTGTGTGCAAGGACTAATAGGTCCATCATTGTATCAACGTTCTTCTTCAATCAATGCAATATTATTCCCTCATCTTCTGCTTTCTCTCTCTCTTTCTACTTCTCTCTTTGTTTGTGTTTCTCTTTCGTTGTACACTCACAGTTGAAGCAAGATTGCAATGTTGCTTAAAGTGTACTTGTGAAGTTTCAAGGATTCCAAGAATTGGACAACACTATTAGCTTCTTCTTTTTTTGTAATGCGCTTATATTTCCATTCTAATAAAAGTAAATATTAACAACATCACAAGGATGCAAATTGGCCCTAGGCCAAAGTACTTTGTTGTTGATTGGATCTAGGAACACTAGGTCTAAAAATCTTGGGAGGCTATCAAAGGAGTTTCTTCACACTCTTAAGGAAATGGAGTACTTACAAGCAGTCCTTGGAACAAAGAAGGATAGTTGGTCTTCATCTTATGTAGCAAAGGGCAGCGATCTATTGAACTACCTAGCTTCGCAAGGGAATTGCAAGCTTGCTAAGATTAGATACAAGGTTGGTAGAAATGGAGTACTTACAAGCAGTCCTTGGAACAAAGAAGGATAGTTGGTCTTCATCTTATGTAGCAAAGGGCAACGATCTATTGAACTACCTAGCTTCGCAAGGGAATTGCAAGCTTGCTAAGATTAGATACAAGGTTGGTAGAAATGGAGTACTTACAAGCAGTCCTTGGAACAAAGAAGGATAGTTGGTCTTCATCTTATGTAGCAAAGGGCAGCGATCTATTGAACTACCTAGCTTCGCAAGGGAATTGCAAGCTTGCTAAGATTAGATACAAGGTTGGTTTCCACCGTCCTAAATGTGAGTAATCTAAAGTACATTTATAAATGTCTAACTGGGGCCTAAAAAGCAACACCCTCATTTTGGATTGACATGCTACTTTGGAAAGTTTTATTTCGGGATGTTGTGGAAAGTCCTATTTCAAAAATGTCCCACCGAGATAAGGAACATACAAGTTCTATAAATGCAATCGTTTATGTTCTCTCTTAGGAAAGAGAGATGTTCCCCAGCTCAAGTGAGAAACATTTGGAGGAAGTTTGAGAAGCTCATAAGGCAAGTTTCCATTGCACTACCAAGTGCAAGTGCAAATTTCCATTGCACTTTTAAGTGCAAGCAAGCACTTCTTGGACTCTTGGGATATCTGAAGGAAGACTCCGGCAGGATATGGGCTATTGTGAGAGGAGTGGTTGTCCAAGACTGTTGTGGATTAAAAATCACAGAATTCATGGTGGCAGTTCAATAGAGATGTTTATTGACAATGCTTATGATTCGTGCTTTTAAGGAAATTTAAGAAGACTATGGAGCTTTGACAGGCCCTAAACCTAATTTCAAGATAGCTATTCTAGGTCTGAAAAAGTTCTAATTCTTGAAGGATCAAACTCTGAAAAAGTTTTGATCCTTGAGCGATGCAGTTAACACTTCATTCTTTTAATATAGTTGAAACAAATCAAGATTTACCACCTCTTATTCAAAGAATCTACATTGAGAGGCGAACATAATGATCATATATCTTCAATAAGCAGACATTATATGTATTCAATAAGCGCGCGTTCACACTGTAATAAAGTGGTCTACAAGACTTCATGCACCAGGGACGACTGATACATCACCAACCATTTATTCAAGTTATACAATAGAGCAACTGATGCAGACAGAACAAGCAGACTAGACATACAGGTAATAGCCACATAGACATCCATCAGCAAGACCAATTTTTATTACCCTTCATGTAGGTAAAACAAGACTTTTGATATACGCACAAGGACCAGAAAGGAGTATGTCCTCCCCAACAGTGACTGCTGCAGCAGCAGATTACTGTCCCCCCCTAAGACGTAACACCAGATGGAGTGTACTCTCCTTCTGGATGTTGTAATCAGCCAGAGTACGGCCATCCTCAAGCTGCTTTCCTGCAAAGATTAGCCTCTGCTGGTCAGGCGGGATCCCTTCCTTGTCCTGGATCTTCGTCTTGACATTGTCAATGGTATCAGAGCTCTCCACCTCCAACGTAATTGTCTTCCCAGTCAAAGTCTTCACAAAGATTTGCATACCTCCCCTGAGTCGCAGCACAAGGTGAAGGGTAGACTCCTTCTGAATGTTATAATCTGCAAGGGTGCGTCCATCCTCGAGCTGCTTGCCAGCAAAGATCAGCCTCTGCTGGTCAGGAGGAATGCCTTCCTTGTCCTGGATCTTAGCCTTAACATTGTCAATCGTGTCAGAGCTCTCAACCTCGAGGGTAATAGTCTTCCCGGTTAGGGTCTTAACAAAGATCTGCATCCCACCACGCAAGCGCAGCACAAGATGGAGAGTGCTCTCCTTCTGAATATTGTAATCAGCCAGGGTGCGACCATCCTCGAGCTGCTTGCCAGCAAAGATCAACCTCTGCTGGTCAGGAGGGATGCCCTCCTTATCCTGGATCTTAGCTTTGACGTTGTCAATGGTGTCAGAACTCTCAACTTCAAGGGTAATCGTCTTACCAGTGAGGGTCTTGACAAAGATCTGCATGCCACCACGAAGCCGCAGGACGAGATGGAGAGTGCTTTCCTTCTGGATGTTGTAGTCGGCAAGGGTGCGTCCGTCCTCGAGCTGCTTGCCGGCGAAGATGAGGCGCTGCTGGTCAGGGGGAATGCCTTCCTTGTCCTGGATTTTGGCCTTCACGTTGTCGATGGTGTCAGAGCTCTCGACCTCGAGGGTGATGGTCTTGCCGGTGAGGGTCTTCACGAATATCTGCATATTGATTGATGAATTGAGAAGAGGAGAGGAGACGGCGACGGCGACGGCGACGGAGATAGATGGACAGATAAATGTCGATCTACAGAAAACCGAAAGAAGATGGAAACCCGAACAAACAAGACGATCCAGGAATGAGAAAATAGAAGGCCGTAGAAGGTTCCGTTTGAGAGAAAGAGAGATATATATATATAAATATCAAGAGAGCGAGGAGGGCGCACCGTGGGCTGTGCCTTATGCGTTTCAGGGCTTTTCAGACCAGGTCGCGACCCCCGCTTTTCCTTGTTGTTTCATTAGCCTATTGGACGTCGACTTGTTAGTTACCCACCAGTCCTTTGCTTGGACTTCTTCAAAACTACTCCAATTTTGCTTTTGTTAGGTTGTAGCGTCCGTCTGGCCACGCGCAGTCTTGCGAGACCTTGAACTCATGTGGCACATCATTTAGACTTTCCACTCTTGACTCTCCAAGTCATTCACTACATGGATGCTTGCTCATTCCTCAAGTAGAGATCCATGATAATTCACCATCGCAAACATCAATCGAACGCCATTGTGGAGATCCATGATAATTCACCATCGCAAACATCAATAGAACACCATTGTGGATTGCACGGTCAACTACATGCAAGCTTTATTATGGAGTGATCGTTCTTCTAGGTAAAGTAACATAGGTAGAGGTGCATGCCTAAGGAATTCATTATGTATATGTCCTCTATATCACGTGCATTCAAGGCCAATTTATAAATATCCTTATCTGTGAATTTTTCCTTAGTAAAACATAACCCTTTTCTCTTCAATCTGTAAATAACCCCCTTATATGGGACCCTTTGGTATGTAAAAAATGTGTAAAAATAGTACTTTTAAAATACTTATATCGAACCCACGTGATACATATATTTATTTATTGAGTGATCTCCCTAGGGGTGCATGTGGCACCTCCCAGGCTTTCAAGCCCTACCAATCAACATCACCTCATGTGGCACGACTTTAAAGGGACCAAACATGCACAAAAAACGAAATGCATCCCAATTGGGCACCCAATTATATGATGATGATAATTACAAATTATATGCTAGTGGCAACAAACAAAAGCAATGTGGAAAGACCATTGGATGTATTTGGCAAGTTTGTTCTTGTCCAAGGCTTATTGGTAAGCAAGGAAAATACAAAACTTCTTTATGTAGGCTAAGATGATATGCCAAAATGTGTAAGACAACTTGGTTTTCAGGTGCTTGAGGTGGGTCTAGTGTTTAGCAACTCGATTGCACTTTGGGTATAGGGATATCACCACATTAGAGGTTACAATGGATCATAGAGAAGTTGGAAGATAAGATTAAAAGACCAAAGCTAATAATCCTTAACAAGATCCTCTCATTGAGAGTCTTTGGAAAAAGGTGAAGAAGGTGTTACAAGAATTTATCTAGGAGGGCTATGAACACAAAGCGAAATAGCCTTTTGTGGTCCATGGTGTCATTATGCCAACTGGAAGAGATGGGAACCTTGGTCTCAAAACCTTGAAGGTTAAATGGATGAGGCTAATATTCAAGTTAGACCAGCCAATCAGAATTCCCCAACCTTGGGCAATCATTATGGGAAGTTATCTTGGTGTCCCCTCCAAAAGGATCCTCGAAGAACCTCTCTTGGGAGAATAACCGGCTACATGGTGCCCCTTAAAGATTCCGCTTGCCTTGGTTAGAGGCATCCATAAGTAGTGGAGTAATGTTTTCAACTCACTAGATTGGAAGTTGGAGCCTAACTATAAAGTGGACGCAACCCTCCTCCAATTGATCTGGTTGTTCCTAGGTGCCTTCAAAAAATATTTTGGCCTTGATAATCAATAGTCGAGGTCATCCAAGGCCATTTATTATTAGATATGCTCAACATCCCACCCTTGTAAGGTGCCTATCACCAATGATCCATGAATGCTCAAAGTTGTAAGGCCCCCATTATGAGGAGAAGCCATGTGTGAGCTTGGGACATTGGTTGGGTCCTAACTTGTATGTTAGATAAGGTCTATGTGACTAGATGGCAAAAATGCAACCTCTATGGTCTAGCCTTTGGGTTAAATAGGGTAGTTAAGTTGGTAGCAACTTGAGCCACATTGCATCGAGTTGCCTGACAATAAAGGGAATATTCTTTAACTAACTAGGAAGGTTCATAATATGGTCAGACAAGCTAACTAGACCACCTTCTTAGACTATAAAAGGAAGACGCATCCAAAGCCATTATTAATCTATCTTTCACCAAGTTAGAGTTCTTCTAGCTAGCTTTAAGCTCTTCACCTATTATCTATCTAAATTGCTACCTAAGCTATACAAGGGGAGTGCATGGGTGGACAAAGTCATGTTTGTATTAGCTTATTTGAAATTAAAGAAGTTATTTTAATTCTCTAATTTGTTGTGTAGCATCTATTCTTGCTCAAATTACATATGTACGCCATGTAATTTTAACATTTATCATAAAGAGCTAGCTTGGAAGTTGACATATGGGATTATCAAAGGCATCAGATTTAAGAAGCTAAGGATATAGCCATCAAAGCTTGGGTTAAGGGATAAAGAGAAAGATAAGCATGTAGAGGTGCTCAACCCAAAGAAGGATAGCTAACCCCCCTCACATGAAATTAGTATTAACACAATGTGAAAATGCATGGTTAATCATAAAGGCTAAGTTGGCATTCAAGATTTGGAAAATGCAAGACTTTGAAAAATCATTGAAGTTGTTATTTCTCAAACTAAAGGAGAGATGGAAAGATGCCTTTCTCCCCACTACAACTCACAAATGAAGGTTCATTTTGATGAAGGTCAAGTATGCGACCTTTAGCCAAGAGTAGTAGCTGAACATACTAACAAAAAATTATATCAAGATGCCTTTCTACTAAAGAATGAATAACTAAGCTCAGAAGGGCCTCTAATCGTTATCTAATGTGTCGATCAAAAAGAAATCTGTGATGCATCTATTTTATCGATGTAGAGGTACTAGAACCTTATGGACCAAAGTCAAAGGTTGTTTTCAATTGAATGGCTTAAATGCTACCATAAAGATGAGATTTGTAGTTTTTGGAGACAACCAAATAAGATGAGGAGTCCCACAAATTGTGGAGTATCATGATGGTGCTCATATGCAAAGAGCGATGGTCCAAGAGAACTACGTTCTCTGTCCTACAATAGATGTCTTATCATAGGGTTACTATCTTAGTTCTTTTTTCCCCACCAAGGTGTAGATATATTCTTTTCAATAATAGAATGATCTTATTCATGCCATTTTTTTAATGAGAAGATTGTCCCCCAATTTATTGATAATTTTGCACAAAAGATGCATTTTTAAAAGCCACTCAAAGCAATGATGCGAATTCTTATGCATTTACATATAATGAGTCAAACAATTGAGCCATGTAAGTTTCTTTATATTTGTAATTTTGTAAGAGCTTAAAATAATACACCCTTGAGGATCATTCTTTTTTCCACATTATCACTATTTTCCAAACCTTTCATTAGTAACTAGGCCTACTTGATAAAAATATGAAAATGCTCCAAATTATTTTATTTGAGTGCCACGTGATACATATAGTTTGAGTATGTAACTTTCTTGGAAGAAAAATGCATAAGAGGGGAAAATATTAGATGACACTTGTTGGCCCCTTCACCCTAGTGGCAATGATTTCCTTTCTAATGCAAAGAGAAAGTGTATATAATGCAAGATATGCATTAATAATTAGTAAAGAGAAAGTGTGTACATCATCCCATAGGGAATTATGCTAGCACAATCAACCAAAACTTGTTGGTTCTTCTACTTCCAACCAAAAACCAACTCATTTCTAGCTAGGAAACTCTTTTTTATCACCAAGGATACGAGGAAATCCCATATCTTCTTAAACGTGTGACTCAAGTTCCCTCGTAATAAATCTTGCTTCGAGATGATCTCATGATGCAAGTCAACATGCTTCATAGAACCTTTTATCTTCTTCCACAATAGTTGGGCTTTTGAGCAGCCCACAAATTATGAAATAAGGTCTCATGTGCCTACAACAAAACACATAAATTGGATAAGTTACCTTTTTAGCAATATATCCTTGGTTGGGAGCTTTAAGCATACCACTCTCTAGAGCGAAACATTTATTTGGAAGGATTTGGTAACTCTCCATGCATGCTTAAGCCTTTTTTTCACACCTTCTATTAACCTCTTTCCAGGAAGTTAAGAAAGGCAAAAGCACAAGTGCTAGAAGCCACTTCATAAGAGTTGGAAACCGCTTCAAGGATGCATTAATTTTTTAGCCATATCAAGTTTATTTTTTGGGTCAAGGTTACCTTTTTGGACACGCGTAAATGTTTAAAGGACATCATCTTTGAAATTATATTTCTTAAGCTCATACCCATGCAAATTACAACATATTTTTGAGTTAGGTTTGTTGACTTGTAATAATGGACATGAGATTGTAGGCATAGAGCTTTGGTTCACTTAGATTGAAAAAGGTACGATTAATAGGTGCATGCATAAATCAAAGGAAAAGGCCAAAAAGAAGTGTACGGTTCCCAACCCAACCCCATGCATAAAAAGCAAAAAGTAAATGGAGAAGCTCACTCTTGTCTATGCAAATTTGAGAGACTGTGTCTACTCTTGTTTCTAACTTATCCTCTTGCACTCATGGGTGTGGAGAGAGAGAGAGAGAGAGAGAGAGAGAGAGAGAGAGAGAGAGAGAGAGAGAGAGAGAGAGAGAGAGAGAGAGAGAGAGAGAGAGAGAGAGAGAGAGAGAGTGTGTGTGTGTGTGTGTGTGTGTGTGTGTGTGTGTGTGTTTGTTTGTTTGTTTCAACAAAGCATTTAGAACTAGCATTGCCAAAGTATACAAATTTGAAATTATTCAATTAGTTTTAGAAGGTAATAACAAGAGCTTAACAAGAACAATCCAATAGGCAAGGATTATCTCAAAGCTTCATAAGGGGTAAGCTAAACATAAGCAAAGAAACAAGCTCAAAGGGAAGGATGCAGCTTGTTACCTACAAGATTGAACAGTCAGGTTATTAGTTGTGGACTAGCTAATCAAGTCCGCATTGCAAGTGTTGACAACAACATTTGATCACCATCCCGGTCACTCATAAGAACAAGATTACCTTATTCATGTCCATGGTAATCCTAAAAGATCAAGTCCACATCTTGTTGAGAATAAGAAGAATGGTAGACTTTGATGTGGAGAAGGTTTCAAGGCGAGCATTACACCTTCAACCAATACGAAAAGTCATAGAAAACCCAAATTTGGTTTTTCCTACCCGAAAAGTCCTTTATTTGTCAAAAACTACTTAGGGTTTGTTGGCCAAGGGCCTTCCCTAGAGGTAGCACACCACATAGTAAAAAATTCCACATCCAAGGAAGCCTTTCTTAGAGTAGATTATATAGCTATCACAAAGGGTGAAGATATGAAAGAGAAGAGAAGGATGGTATAATATTACTTAAATATATCTAGCTATAATTTAATAAACTAGGTTAAGTTGAAACAACAAACTAAATGCAATATATATTAATACATTTAAAGGGGATGATTACCCAAAGGGTGAAGATATGTAAGGGGAGAGAGGGATTATAAGGGATTATACCAACATAGAATAGAGAGCATTCTAGTGTCAGGTATAACCTAATAAACCAAGATAGGTTTGAAAAGAAACATAGGGAGTCTTAGAGTTACTTAGGAACCATAGAGATAAAAATGTTTTTAAGAGCAATTGTTATAGAGAGGCATATCCAACACTCAAGTGCAGAACCTATAAAACTAGTACATAGAATGATTTTGAGAAAGACTTAGCTATTAGGGAATATACAAATGACTATCCTAATGTACATGTGGAAGAGATTAAATAAAGAAACATTACTTAGCTGAAGAAAAAAAATTTAACAAATAAATTAGTAATATATTTAAAAATTACTAACCAAATGATATGTGCATGTTTAAACATAAACAATTTAAAGGATTTTTTTAAAAAGAACATTACAAAGTGTTTAGACATAAATTAATTAAATGAAAATTAAAAGGACATTACAAAACTATTACCTAAATGATATGTAAGTGCTTAAACATAAAGTACCTAAAGGAAATTACTTGGTATTAAAGATTATAACCAAAACCATATGACCATAAAGCGCGCGCGCGCGCGCGCGTGTGTGTGTGTGTGTGGGGGGGGGGGGGACCAAGAGGAGAAGCTCTTCTCCACCTCCACCTTCTTCTTCTTCTTCTTCTTCTTCTCTTGCCATTCTTCTCACAATGGAGCTTTTGTGGAGTGGCTTGGAGGCTATGGAGTAGTAGCTTACTCCAAGAGCCACCATTCAAATCATGGAGCCATCCTTGAACCTTTCCAGTCTTGACTATAATGTGTAAGGTAAGAAGAAGATTTCACTTCAACTCATCATCCATTGTGCTTTCTTGCTTTTAGGGTTTGGTCCCACATTAATACAAGTTGGCACCCCTACCATCTTGGCCATCTTAACCACCCTACCCACCCTTAAGTCTTGATCTTTTTATATCCTTGGAAACTAAAAGATACTCTCTAATAGTACAAATTGGATACACCATTGGAAGCCTAGCACTTGAGTAAAGAGGAAGAAGTTGATTCAAACCAATATTTTCACAAACTTGTGAAATCCCAATACCTTGAGCTAGGAGGACTTACAAGTTGCACACCAATGCAATCTCAACTCGCTTGGGGAGAGTCTTGAACCAACATATTTATTGACAAATATTCTACTACCCACTTGTGGCCTAAAGCTACCAACTTGAGGTATTTCCACCCTAAGTGCCTCAAGCTATTTGAATTTTTCCCAAACATCATGATCAAAAGATCCCAAAACAATGGTTTTGAGCTCTCAACAATTTGGTTTGCACCCCACTTGTTGAGCACACCACATGACTCTTTAGCATTGAGAAGAGAAGTCTGATTGTGACAACTTAAGGTTGATCATTGAGTCCCAATTCCATGTCTAAAACCTTGATGGCGTGAACCAACTTGCACTTTCCAAGGACTCTCCAACTAGCCAAGGACACAAAGTATTGTTATCCCTCTACATCCTATAGAAGCACATCTCTCAGCACCATTGACTTGCCTTGACCACATAGCATAAAATGCATTTGTGCTTGCTCAAATTTTAAATAGAGAAGCCACATTCGAGCTATTAGTACCAAGTCCACCAAAAGGGACTAGGGTTCTTGATACTGCACTCCATAGGAAGTGAAGCCTTCAATCATGACTTGGATAGACTATGCAAACCTCATATCAACTCTACAACCCCATTGCAAACAAAAGGACCCTTACACCTAGAAGAAGCCCATAGAGAATCTTGAGTTTAGCCTTTGAGCACACAAAATTAATCCACTTGAATCTAAGAGAGGGAATAAACACCTTGAGGTATCATTACCTCAAGATCAATCCAAGCTTTCCTTGCAACTTTTTGGGATCCCTTTTGCACCTTTATTGCAATAATACAACATTATTTCATGTCTAGAGAGGAGCTCTACCTTGGCATGGGAGCTTCATGTGATGAATTTTGGATAGTGGAGATCTCACAATGAAAATTCTAGTAGGGACCCTTGTTTGCATTGAAAGAAGCCCTTGATGTATTATGTTGAGGGTTTGAAGCCAACAAGCATCATCCATTTTAGCCTAGACTTGTGCCTAATAGCCAACTCTTGTACCTTGAGGCATTACTTGAGAAAACTTCAAGGGCTTAGAAGGAAAAGTGTTGCCAACTCTTCTTACAAGTTTTAACTACACCAACAAGGCTAGACCCTCTTAAATCACCTCAAAGATACACGCCTCCAACTAGAGGCCAAGAAAATCCATTAGCACATAAATTCTTACAACCAAATTAAATGCAATCTTTACTGTTGCAGCAACGAGATTAAGCACTTACTCTTGGAAATTCAATGTCTTCCTCTTTCCTTCCAATAAGCTACATTGAGCCTAATTGATTGCAGTAATTGATTACAATAGATGATAGCCTAATTGGTCTTCATATGACTCATGAATTGAGCAAGAAACCACATCTTGTTGTGTATCCAAATCCACAAACAAGAGGCCATGAATTGACGACATTGAAAGTGAATTACTTTAAGCTACAACAAACTACAAGGACCTTCAAGGAAAAATTTAGCTTAAAGCATAATCTAATAGCATGGCCAAGTTTTATGTGAAGTGCATCAACCTTAGGGGTAGACAAAGGCGCCATTTTGCATTTTACCATATTAGTACATCCTAGACACCCTTCTTGAGGATATTTCCAGTAACATCCAAGGCTCGTGAACTTCCTCAAGGCACCTATAACACCACATTAAATTGCAAACACATCACTCACACTGGAAACATTCCTAAGCACATTGCACTAGTCACACTCAACAATAGCTCCACACCAAGCATAGAACACATTGTGCATCATGGTATGTGCATCTATGCCCAACACACAAGTTGCACAATGCACATACTGCTTAGGCACAACACTTAGTCACTAAGGTGGCAATGTATGACTTCAACAAGGGTTTCAAATAGTGCAAACAATTGGATAGTGCAAGGTTTAGGGTTTATAGAGGAGAAGCACTGGTAGAACATCATAAAAACTATAACACAAAGCTAACACATGTATTGTGCATTAGGCATTTTGTAGGTGCTTAAAAACCTAGTGAAGTTAGGGTTTCCATTGTTAGATATGCTCAATGCCCCACCCTCATAAGGTGCCACCAATGATCCATGGTGCCCCCCTTGCACCCCCGGCCCGACGGTAAAGGGAATATTCCTTGGCTGACTAGTGGAGGCTCATATCGTAGGTTGGTCAGGACAACCTAACCACCTTCGCGGGCCATAAAAGATAAACCCCTTCATAGTCATCGATCATCTATCTTTCACCCAGTCAGAGTTGTTCCAGCTAGCCTTAAGCTCTTCACCTATCTTCTGTCCAGATCGCCATCTAAGCTTCACAGTGGAAGCACACGGGTGGACAGAGCCATCTTTGTATCAATTGTTTGGAGCTAAATAAATTTTCTAATTCTCCTCTTATCTGTTGTGTACTCTCTATCTCTACCTCTTTCTCAGATTCTGTTCGTTGCGCTGTGTAATTTTTACATCCATTTGGGTCAACTAGCACAATTCCAAGACCAAGCTCACAACAAAGTTTAAACCCAATCACCATCAAGAATACATGCTTCTAGTAGCATTTGTGATCTTAGGAGTTTGTAGGATAGGAATCTTTACCAACCCCTTTTGTTGAAGTTCTTGAAAACTTTCTCTCTAGATTTGTAAGCAATGACTAAGGAAAATAGACCCCTTTGCTAGGAACAAAACCCATATATGCATAGATTTCATTAAAGACAAAGAAACTTGCATAAATCCAAAATCTTTGTGTTGGAGAAATCTTTGTGCCACACTACTCACCCTTGGGGTCAATGCTTTTCAATCCATGCTTTTCATCCACCATGATTAGCCACTCCCTGCTCTCAAAAACTAGTCAATCATGATAGCCTTGTAAAAAACTACTCATAATTTTCCAACCATAACTCATATCGTTGAGCTTTCTAAAGGAGAATTGTAGCCCTATTTATAAACTATAATTTTGTTAAAGATATTAGAGTCAAATTCAGTAAGCTTCTACCCCCCAAAAAACTTTACATTGTGTCGTGACACTTTATATCCACTCACAAAAAACCTTGGAGGATATTCTTTCAATGGCAATAAAGTCGATGTCACTATCCACATCTTTGGTTTGCCTAGTGTGATGGATTGTATAGATGTTCTAAGTTAGGAGAATAAGGGGTCACATATAAAGGGCTTGATGTTTTTGAGTGAAGCAGGTAGCATTACACGATTGAGGAAATGATAATTGACAACCTAACATTGCCATATTAGAGATCCTTAGACCAAGAGGCCTTGTAGAGGCACATGAATAGACTGGAGCACCATGAGACAAATTAAGGAGTTTTCTTGTTGACATTGAATTGATGGTTTGATGGTCCCTTGAGAACATCCACATGCAATGGTGACATGTCAAAGTGTGCACAATTGGATTATGCTTTACTTGTTGTTAATGGGGATGTACATAAGGTGAGGTAAGGGAAGGAATAAAGCATGCCTTTGTGCATAATTGCATGCTTTTGAAGGAGGATAAAGATTAGCTTTTGGTGGGTAATAAGTGTTTGTTTTTGGGCTTAATCATGATATGTTGGATCAGACAAAGCGAAGAGGAAAAGGGGAGCATGCTTTTTGGTGCACAATGGTGCATGGGAGAAAAAGGATGGAGAAAATCAAATGCTTTGGGGAGGATGGTGACACTAATTTTGGGAAAGACCATGCTTTTTGCTAGAGGAGAGGAAGCAAGATAGCTGCATGCTAAGAGGGCAGAATTGTCTTGACCTTGGGTTGATCTCTGTGTGCTAAACAAAGTTTCAATCTAATATATCCCATGAAAATAGGCGGATCCTTTGAGGAGAAAATTGTGTTGTTCTACCATCTACTCATGTGGCCGTGAGCCTGACTATAAATAGGTGGTTATGTAGTGAAGATAATCATGCATGTGAAGAGTCCTACACACTCTTATGATTGACAATTGTCATGTGTGTAAAAGTTGTAGTTGACTACTGCCAACAACACCACTATTGAGTACTATTGTACAACTGTAGTACATGCAAAAGTCTATGAGGGTGGATGACATTATAAGTCAATGACCTACCAATTCTTCAGTGGATGAAACTCTCTATGAACATTTATTTAATGCAAGCCAACAAGAATGATGGATTCTAACTCTTCATGTGAAAACAAACAAGAGGGGAAAGAGGTGAAGAACCCAAGAGCACACACACAAAAGCAATGAAGACTTGAGAATACAGAGAGGTAGAGCTAAATCTTCTTCTTCTTCTTTCTTCTTCTTGCACACAAAAATAAATAAGTCTACAACATGATAAAATACTAATATGAAAGTACCAAAATGTATATACATGCAGTGACTATTTGTGAACTTGCTAAGGAAAGAAGAGGTGGCACAATGAATGTGCCATAACCAAGGATGGACTATGTGGGTGTAGTCCAGTTGTAGAATCATTGGTGTATCCTCATGTCAATCACCTAACATACTAGTGAATAACATCTTACCACATCACTAAGAGTGTAGTGGATGCCAACTCATGTAGAGTGATCTCAACACTCCCCCTCAAGCTCAGCATAAGCTCATGTAACTCAAAGAATAGCCTTGAAGCATTGAAGCTTCTTAGCTCCCAAGATCTTGGTGAAAATGTTAGCAACTTGATCCTCTGTGCTGACATAAACTAAGTCAATATCACCTTCCAACACCCACTCCCAAATGAAATGGTAATGGATCTCTATATGTTTGGTCTGCACATGATACATTGGGTTCCTAGCCTATTGAATGCTACTAAGGTTATCACAATAGATGATAACATTCTTGTCCACTTGCATCTCCAAATCACCAAGTAACTTACATAACCAAGCTGCCTCACATGCTGCAATGGTAGCATCTCTGTACTCTACCTTTGTACTGGTCAAGGCAACTGTTGGATATTTCTTGCCACTCCAAGTAACAGTAGTACTACCAAAGGAAAACATAGACCATTGGTAGACCTCTTGTCTCAAATACTACTAGCCCAATCTGTATATCTGTAACCATGCAAGTCCAATTGTACACCTATGATGGGAGCTCATGCTCAACTACCAAGACCCACAGACCGCTTATTCTTTCAAGCATTTCAAGTTGAGCACTAATGGCT
Source organism: Lygodium microphyllum (assembly GCF_053477565.2). Taxonomy (NCBI): domain Eukaryota; kingdom Viridiplantae; phylum Streptophyta; class Polypodiopsida; order Schizaeales; family Lygodiaceae; genus Lygodium; species Lygodium microphyllum. The sequence goes on along the minus strand of NC_141148.1, from coordinate 99,855,130 downwards.
ACCTCTCACATAGCCGACGTGCTATCCCTCTCTATGAGTGTAGTGAGACTACCTCAATGCCCGATTGAGTACCCTCCTACCTCGTGCACACCGGTAACTTCACGATTTGTGATACGAGCTCAAGCATCCTCAAGCCTCCACCTCCAAGCTCCATCCTCCATAGCCGCATGCGAGACAAGAGAAGGGAATAGACGAGAAGAAGAAGAGAGGAGATGATGGAGAGCTTCTTCTCCAAGATCCCTCACCCTCACACACTCACTCCCTCACATTCACACTCCCTCTCTCAAGCACACACAATCAAGCAAGAAGGAGAGAAGAAGGGAAGAGAATAGACGAGAAGAAGAAGAGAGGAGATGATGGAGAGCTTCTTCTCCAAGATCCCTCGCCCTCACACACTCACTCCCTCACACTCAAGCACACACAATCAAGCAAGACACACTCTCACACTTCCTCTCTCAAGAGCACACACATAAGCAAGGTAAAGAGAAGAAGAGAAGAAGAGAGGACTCTTGTTAGCCACACACCAAAGAATGAGCTTCCATTTACTTTTTGAACTTTATATACAAGCCCTAAAATCCCATGGGCACCCATCCCTTTTTACATGACCGGCCATTGTGCCAAGGTCCCTTTTTCTAATTCCCTCTTCTTGCTTCATGCCCTAAGCCTATACCCGTCTATTCTTTTACAAATGGCACAGGAGGGAGCCTGGCGTTCTTTTACAAGAGTTTTTAGAATTTTTTGAGGCACCTTTCATTTAAAATTGTGATTTTGGCCTTAGCTTAGCTCTTTTTCCATCCTTTTTCCACTTTTTCCTTCATTTTTCTGCCATCTCAAATTAAGGTTAACATTACCCCCTTTCGAGACTAGTGCAGATGATGATGTTATGGAAGATAAGTTTGAGGATTGTGGTTGTTGCAATGAAGATATCATGTTGGGTCCAACCATAGGCAAGCTTGGGTGATGTCCCATACTTGAGGACCCCGTTTGTATAGTAGGGAGGTGCGGTGTGTGTAGCGTAGGGTTATAGGTCTAACCATAGGTGAGTGTTACCTCCCTAGGTATATCCTGCCCTTAATGTGCCCTAAGCGTGAAGTGGGGGGTCAAAAAGGAGCTAGGGGGTTAGGAGTGGGGCCAGCCGATCAAAGCCACCGGACATGCCTAACTTGAGGACCCCTAGGTGCAGTGATTGTGTCCTATGTGGTCCTGGTTGTGTCTTCATGTGAGTCTTTCTTTCCATGTCTTTTTCTTTTTGTGATGTGTTTTCTTGCCTTCCTTTCTTTCTTTTATTTTTCTTTTCTTTTCTTTTTCTTTTTCTCCTTTAAAAAAAATAATTTTTATTAAGCGCTAGGATGTCAACCGATTTCTAACTTTCATTGTCAAAGTGAGGTGGAGGAGGGGACCGAATAGATTTTCTCAAAAATTGCCAGCTCTGCATGTATCCCTTGAGATTCATGCAAACATGGAGTGAAGTGGTGGAGAGGAAGGGGTGGTTACATCGGGTGAACTAGTTATCGTTCATATCTTCAAGAAGAGCTAGGCAAAAAGAAGGTAGAAGGCTAGCTCTCATCATCAAGCGCGTCATGGCACAGCTATTGATGGTGTTAGGATCAAAAAAGAGGGGTGGGAGGCCACCTTCTTGTGGGGTAGGGTCCTGCTCAAGTAAGAGTTTAAGAAGCCTAAGGTAGTTACAAGTGGTTATGAAGGCTAGATCGGGACAAGAGGAAAAGTCGGCGAGGAAGTGGGTCATGGAAACGTCTAGGCTTTCAAAGGTGAAGGTGAGAGCTTGTTCAAAAGAGGCATAGTTAGGATTATAGATAATGGGGAAGTCATAGCGTCCATGGAGGGTAGCATCAAAATCCACTCCTACCCTATGAGGGTACGCCATAAATGTAGGGTTGTTCCTCTCATAGGGTAAGGTGTTGCAAAAGGCCATCCAGGCAAGCATGCTAATGTCACACACTCGTCTCCTCCACATGGGTTGGCAGTTATAGCCCTGTACAGAATGTGGCACTTCAAAGACTTGATTCTGCCAAAAGTCTACCTCTTCGGTTCCCTAGAGAGTGGGATTCTTTTGTCTCTCTTCCAGCCATTGCTGGCCTAGTCAGCTTCCAATCGCAATCACTTCCTCCACTACTTTAAGTGGCATGACTCTCCTCAGGCTGTTGGGCAAAAGGAAGCTAAAGGAGAAGGGTTTTTTGTCCCTTTGACATCGCTCCCAAACTATCAATTCAGTGTGGAAACCTGCTGGGAGGTCATCTCGGCATGGTGGTAGGGGTGCGGATGGCACGGCTTGGCTCTCATTTGTTTCCTGGTTTCTTCCACCAGTTTCTTTCTCCTTTCCTTGAGGGTGTGTTGTCTTTCCACAGATGTGTCAATTGATGGCTGCTCTTGGGAATGTGACGAGGGGGGTTGTGGGATCACCTCTTCTTTAAATCTGCCCATATCAAATTGGAGTTCAACTTCATCCCTCTATCAGTACGCTTGCTTTGTTTCCTCTTCAAAGCCTAGTGCATCAACCTCCTGGAGGGTTAGCCCGGTCATCAATAAGTACTTTCTATTGATCATCAAGGCTCAGCCCCATGACATCGGGTTGGGGTGGCATGTGCAATCATGCTTGCATGGCCTTGCAGGCTATGCTTAGTTTCTTATTTGCCACCTCGAGGGACTCCCCTTCCTCTGAGTGGGTGGTATCCATTAGTCTATTCAAGAAGGCTTTCTGTTTAGTGTTGAAGGCTACTTGGGCGGCCTCTCCTCTGCTCTCTGCTAGGATTTTCTCTTTTTCCATGAGAGCTAGGTGACACGCCAAGGTCTTTATCCTTCGTTCATTCTGTCCCTCCCATTCTTCAGCTCTCTTCTTAATTTCCTTCATGCCTTCCCCCTGCCTTTGCACCAGAGCTCTTCCTTAGCAACCCTTCTCTTTCTCTCTGCTTATGCTTTCCTAGATTCTTCCTCCAATTTATTTGCTTCTTCTTTTTCTTTCTTCTTTCTCTCTTTGGCCTCCTGTTTTGACACCTTTTTGGCTTTCTTGGCTTTTTCCTTCGACTTTCGTGCTTCTTGTTTCTTCTTCTTCTCCCTCTCTTCTACTTCTTTGAGGGATTCCCTTTTTTCTCTCTCTAAGTCCTCCTTCTCCTTTTTGCAGCCTTCGTCCTGCTTCTTCTTTTGTGTTGTCCTCTTCTTAGGTTTCTTTGCTTGCTTTTTGCTTGACTATTCCTTTTGTTCTCCCCCTTCTTCGTCTCTTTTGGTCCTGTCACTAGACAACTCTTGGTCTTGGTGAGGGGGCGATCTGTCGAGTGTTTCTCCCTCTCCTTCCTCTACATCGTGTGCCTATTTTACTGCCTCCTGGATGAGGCTCGGGGGGTTCACTATATATATATATATATATATATATATATATATATTCTCTATATAACGTGCGTTCATGGCATATTTATAAATATCCTAATCTGTGAATTTTTCTTCAATAAAACACAACCCTTTCCTATTCAATCTGTAAGTAATCCCTTTATATGACACCCTTCTGTATTTAAAAAATGTATAAAAATGGTGTTTTACCCCTTATTTTGAACTCACGTTATATATACATATATTCATGAGTGACCCCCCAAGGGATGAGGGCAGTCAAAACACTTCCATAGCCGATGAAAGAGGCTTTGGATGAGGCTTTCTTCCTCTCAGTGCTTTTGGAGGATGGGGATTCCTCGCCTACTGGCTTGCTCCCCAAGGCTAGTGCTTTTGTTTCCTGGTCTATGGTCTTGCACACATAGCCATTCGAGTCAACCTCATCCAGGGTGTGAGCTTTCACATTCTCCACCATAGGCACGCTGATCCGGTGCATGAGGGCATTGTAGCATTGGCTGGAGAACAGTGAGTGCACCAGTTTTGCGTACATGCAGGCTTCAGCATCAGGGATATCCTGGATGTTGATGTCGTCATTGGTCAGCACCTCTTCTCTCTTCATCTTAAGCATGGCATAGATGTCTCTTTTCTGCTTCTTCTCCACCTTAGGCTCTAACCCCAGTGTCTTCTCCACCAAGGCTAGGTTCAAGGGTACATGTACCTGTTTGGACTTCTCCCCCCTTCCCACTGTTACAGTTTCACATTCCTGATCTGGGTTGTAAGTTCTGAGGAATTCCCCACACTTTGTGTGGTCAGGCTCTTGTGCGAACCTCTCAAGGTACTTAGTGAGGTTGCATTGCTCTATGACCCTCTTGGTTGCTTCCTCCTTGGCCACTACTTCCTTGATGTTATGGATGGTTCAAAATTTTAGTTGGTTGTAGGCACAAAAATCCAAGGAGATGCCATACAAGGTCCTCTCCTCTTCTGTGAAGGGGAGTTGGTGGGCATGGTCTTGTTGCAACATCTTTCGTTCCTGTCATGAACCATAATTCCCATTAGTGCTTTTAAAAATAGTAATTTTCTGAAAAGAAAGACTTTATGTTTGTTGAATGAAAGCATTAAGATCCAACATAGATTCTTTCCTTCAAACTTTTTGCCTTTTATTTCAAAGCTTTTGTGACATTCCTCCTACATCACCAATTTCTTATGTGTTTATGCATTTGCTTGATCTTGATTGGTTTTAATTTGATTCACCTTACCCCCTCCCCTTCCAGATTGAGAAAAATCCTTCCTAGGATTGAAGGTTAGGAGGTCAAGGGCATTCAGCATTCAGATATAAGTGTTACTTGCGCATGAGCCAAGTATAGAATTTTGGGTTATACTCCAACTGAGCCTCGCGGTCCAGATTGAAGGGTTGACTACTTACGTGTGTGATGTAAGTGAGGACATCCGTTAGGAAATCACCGGAATTGACATGGCTAGCAATGTGTAGCTCTTCTTCGGTCAAGAGATGATCAAGATATGGGTGTCCTTTGACATGCTCTTCCATGGGTTGGCCATAAAGAGTGGTTAACACTCTATATGAGGTGGGTGCGACATAGGTTGGGTCATACTCCGATGTCTTGATTGCATGGCATTGCTCAGTGTTGGTCATGATTTGACATCCTTCGAGTTCCCACTACAATCGCAGAGTGTACAGTTTCGTAAAAATGGGGAGTCGGTGTCAGCTAACGCTTTCAACTCCTCGACTTCTTTGTTAGTGATGGAAGAAGTCACACACTTATCGTAGGACATAATGAGGCGCTGTTTGATGGCTTGTTCTCTTGATATCTTAGTGCGTAGCAACTCGGCAGCTGAGTGGGGTATCTTGATATCTTAGTTGCTAATGGCTCTTGCAACAAGCCTAAGTCCAAGCAGTCATAACTTAGATCCAACGACATGAATGTGGCATCTAAGCATCTAAGACAAGCAATAACGTCATCCCTTGTCTCTTCGGCTAGGTCTGTGGCCAGAGTTAAGAATGATTTTCACTCGTAGGAGGGTTTAAGGACTACAGGTGGCTGGGGTTTGATGGGGCTAGAAGGCTTGGTAGTAGATGGTAGTAGTTGCCCATGAAGCAGTGGTTGAGCCTCATGGATGAGCGTCGGAGTAGTAGCTGCTATGAATGGGCTACTACACTCAGGTTGGGGTTGGCAAGTCTTATCAGCACTAGCAGGGGTTGAAGTATGTAAAGGTGTTTGTGGTTTGGACCGATAGGCTTGCTCAACTCTTATGGGCTTATGCGTGTGTGAGCTTATAGGAGGCGAGTCCTAGAAGCATTATAGCTTCTGGTTCTAAGTTTCTATGGGGCTTGGGGTGATCAAGCTTGAGGGCGGCGTGTGAGTAGTGCCTTGGGCCATACGGGCCTTAGGGATCCATATCCAGGCATTTCCCTCATAGTAGCCTTACGTGTGCAAGAGGGCTTTAGGAACCCATCTTGGCTTGATCGTGCTTCAATTTCTCTAACTGCATCTCGGCCTCCTAGGTTTAGAGTTTCTTGTGCTACAGGGACGTGAGCCTCTAATCCTAGGTGGCGGTTGCAGTTGTTTAGGCCTCCATTGAAACTTAGGCTGGTAGGTCTTAGCTTTTGTTGCTGTGAGCGGCGGCTCGTGAGATTCGGTGGATGGTGTCCGAGCACTACCCCCCTCCGTAGACTTAGCTGCGAGTATTTCTATCGGTGGCCTTGCAGACTTTGATGAGGTTGTGCAGCCCTTGCTGAAGGCTGTAATAATGCAGACGTTGCCTATGGTGAGGTGGATGCGCTGCGACTCATAATTGACATTGCAGTGAGTTTGCTTCTTGAAGGTTCGCCCTAGCAACGACTCCGTGCCTACATCTTTAGTGTTTGGCAACATGTAAAAGATCATTGGTATAGTCTCAGACTCGATAGCAACAATGGTCTTGCACTTGCCGAGAAGTGCATCTGAGAGGCCCCCATATGGGCTTAATTTGGCATTAGTGGGCTGTAGTGGTGGTTTACCAAATTGGGTCTAATGATTGTGAGTTAAGACATTGAAGTCTGCTCCCTCATCGATCAATGCATTGAAAGTGCATGTTTGCTTGGTAGCAACCGTGATGTGGAGGTATGCGGGTTCTACGGCTTCCTCATCCTCATCATCAATTTCTGTGATTGTGGCCTCGTACTTTGATAGGGGGTTCTAACATTGGTGGCTTATGCAGCGGATGCGTGGGAGGGTAGTACTTCTTAATGCGACTGCCATTGAAGAAGCCTATGCCCTCGCCGTCTAGAGTCTCGAGCTCAACATTGCCAATTTGGCTGATTACACGAACTTTGAAAGGCCCAAGACCTCTAAACTTCATTTTCTACTAGTGTCCTTTAATTGAGTACAGGAGCATTAAGTCGCCCTGTTCAAAGTCGCGCTACTTGACATGCTTGTCAAACTAGCTCTCACATTGTTCCTTCTCGCATATGAGCACATGAGTGGCTAGAAGGCGAGTTTTCGAGAGGCGTTCAAGTTCAACGAGGCGTTGTGTCCATGCCTCCTTCCTTTCCCGTTGTTCTTAAAGCGTTATTCTTAGGCTATGAACGAAAAACTCTATTGGTAGAATTGCCTCAGTCCCATAGGTCAACCTAAAGGGAGTCTGGCCAATAGTTGTTTTATAAGCTATACGGTAAGCCCATAAGGCTGCCATCAGCTTGTTATCCCAGTTGCTATGCGAAGCAAAGACTATGGTCAGGACGTTTACAAGGATCTTATTTGTGGATTCTGCCTGCTCGTTTGTCTGAGGGTAGTATGGAGAGGATTTTCAATGGATAATTAGAAAGGTGGATAGAACATGCACTATCACTTCATTGATGAAGTGCGTGCCCTGGTCACTGACTAGTTTGATGGGGTAGTCGAATCGTGAGATCACCTGCTCCCATAAGAACTTCGCAGTTGTTCTGGTGTCATTCTTTCATGTCACTCTTGCTTCTGCCCATTTCATTAGGTATTCAGTGGTGGCCACAATGATATATTTGGCATGCAAATACTGTGCCGCAGGATTAATGGGTCCTATGAAGTCGATCCCCCATTTTTCGAAGGGTTGTCATGTAATGATTGGGGTCAACTCCATTTGATCCTTTTGAATTGGGACCTTTGTCCGCTGACACTCGTCATAATGCTTGACGAATCGTGCTGCATAACAAAAAAGCGTGGGCCACCACAGTTGAGACTGCAGCATTGTGCTAGCTTTCACTCAACTGCCAAGACCCACTGACCGCTTATTGTTTCAAGCATTCCAAGCCGAGCACTAATGGCTACCTCTCATATAGCTGACGCACCATCCACATCTACGGGTGTAGTGAGCTTACCTCCATGTCGATCGAGTTACCTCCTCTCCCCCGCACTTTAGTAGCTCCGATCCAAGTGATGGGACCTAAAATGGGCCGGCACTGGCTATGGCACTAGCCGGACGTCATGCATACGATAGACAACCCCACCACACGGCCTCGCAGACCAGGAGCGTCTAAAACTCACTTTGTACTAAATGCTTATGACAATTTTGCGTTTGTATCGAATATGTAGTCCAACCTTCACCTTCCCTTCTCCTCACAGGGAGATCCCATAACATAGGCATAATGCCTCGTAATATACACATAGGGAAGCACCTCTTGGCTGATTGCCGTGGCTCCACTGTGACTCTTCTACACCTCGGGGATGTCAAGATTGTGGGAGAGAAGGAAGGAGTCTCACTTGTAGCTTTCTTGCTTGCACAATGGGGGAATACACAGAGGTGAAGGCTGAAAATAGTTTTCCTCTTCTTAGTTGTGTAAGCCAAAAAGAAGTCAAGTACAAAGAAATAGAAGAACCCTATATATGGGTCTCAAAACCAAACTCAACTAACTAAGGTGGCATACTAACTGAGCCACAAACTAGAGTAGGTAAGGATAGTTATCATCTAGCTATTATTCATGGGCGGTGTACCAACCGCATCTGCAACTGACACGTCGGTGACATAAATGCACAACGGTCACCCTGGCATATCACAAGTGGAGCTCGATATCTCAACACTCCCCCTCGAGCTCAATCCCAATTCTTGCACACCAAGCAGGTCTCTAAACTTGCGTAGCTTCTCTGTGTCCAATGCCTTCGTAAATATATCAGCTACCTGATCCTCTGTGCTGACATAAACTAGATCAATAAGACCTAGTAAAATCCTCTCCCGCACATAGTGATAATGCACCTCAACGTGCTTTGTTCTAGCATGATAGACTGGGTTATTTGCCAAGTGTATACTGCTCATGTTGTCACAATAAATGACAATTGGCCCATCTGTAGACTGATGCATATCATAAAGTAGCTTATGCAACCAAGCTACCTCATATGCAGCCATTGCTGCACAACTATACTCAGCCTCTGTGCTCGACAAAGCAACTGTAGGCTGTTTCTTGCTGCTCCAAGTGACTGCAGCACTCCCAAAAGAGAACACATATCCACTGGTAGATCGTCTATCAGAAATGCTACCAGCCCAATCAGCATCAGTGTATCCATGCAACTGTATCTGAACCCCAGTCTCATAAAATAGTCCATACTGCAATGTGGACTTCACATACCTGAGTATGCGTCTAGCCGCATCCAAATGCGGTTTCCTTGGAGCCTGCATAAATTGACTTACCAATCAAACAACATAGCTCAAATCTGGCCTGGTAATAGTCATATAAATCAAGCTTCCTACTATGCGTCTGTACATAGTAGGGTCTTCCAGAAGCTCACCTGCATCTGTGCTCACCTTCACATTCTGCTCCAAAGGAACTGAAATAGGCTTACAGCCTGTGATCCCATATTTGGACAGCATGTCCAATCCATACTGCCTCTGCAAGAGCTGTATCCTACTTGGTGATCTAATCACCTCAATGCCCAAGAAATAACGCAGCTCTCCCAAATCCTTCATCTCAAACTTCTGCTTCAATAGCATTTTCACATGAAGAATATCTTCATCACTGTCACCTGTCCTAATCAAATCATCAACATAAATGACAAGTAGCATAATACATTTCTCTGTTTTTCTCACATAAAGTGAGAAATCTGCCTTGGAAATCTGAAAGCCAATAGTGACAAGATACTATCCTATCTTGTCAGACCATGCTCTAGGTGCTTGCTTCAAGCCATACAATGCTTTCTTCAACCTGCAAACAAACTCAGGTTGAACAGCATGCACATAACCTGGTGGCTGCTCCATATAGACCTCTTCTTGCAAATCACCATGCAAGAAGGCATTCTTTACATCCATCTGATGTAAAGACCATCCCTTTGATGTAGCCATAGCAATGACTGCTCTTACGGTTGCCATCCTTGCAACCGGACTGACTGTTTCTTCATAGTCAATGCCATATGTTTGTGCATACCCCTTGACTACTAATCTTGCCTTGTATCTGTTCACAGAACCATCTGCATTGTGCTTCACCTTATAAACCCACTTACAGCCAATTGCATTTTTACCTTTAGGCAAAGGTACTAACTCCCATGTAGCATTTGCTTCCAAGGCATCCATTTCTTCATCCATGGATTTCTCCCATTTTTCTTTTCCCATGGCTTGCTCAAAAGAAGTGGGTTCTGGTTCCTGTATCACTTTGACCATATATGCATAGTGAATGGCTGTAAATCCATCATATTTCAGCCTATCCACAGGATACCTAGCTCTGGTAGACCTGCGCAAAATAGGTTCACTCCAGGTATAACAATAGAAGGAATGCCCAACTCATCATCAATGCTCTAATCTGAGCCACTGGATTCACCATCCACATAACAATGACCTGCATTCACGTCAAACATGGGCTGATCTACCTTCTCTTTTCCTTTTCGTGATACCTGAATACCACTATCTGCATTGCTTTGAGAAGATTCTCCTGATCTCAATCTGCTTGTCCATGGTGAAGAATGTGAACCACTGCTAGAGGATGCTCCAGGTCCACTAATATTTTGTGACTGCTGCTGTGAATTCTGTGCAGCATTACCGTTTTGTGCATCTACATCATCAATCACATTTACTGGTTTATACCAGCTACTCATCTCATCAAAAACAACATCTCTGCTCACTGTAAACTTACGAGTAGAAGGGTTATAGCATCTATATCCTTTTTGCTCTGTAGAGAGTAACCAATAAAGATGCACTTCTCAGCTTTTGGATCCAACTTGGATCTCAACTCATCTGGCACATGTACATAGCCAATGCAACCAAAAATTTTCAAATGAGAAATATCTAGTTTCCTACTAGTATACCTCTCCTCTGGAGTCATCCCATGTATTGCTGCAGTGGGAGTCCTGTTCATTATATAGACTGCTGTAGCAACTGCTTCAGCCCAATAAAAATTTGGCAAGTCTTTTTCGTTGAGCATGGCACGAGATACCTCTCCAATATGCCTGTTTTTCCTTTCTGCAATCCCATTTTGTTGTGGGGTATGATTGCATGAATATTGCTGCTTTATGCCATGCTCCTGCAGGAACCTTGCAAACTCATTTGAGAGGTACTCTCCCCCTCCATCTGACCTTAGGCATTTTATTTGCAGGCCTGTTTCTTTTTTAACCATAGCTTTAAGAGTTTTGAAATGCCCAAAAACTTCACTTTTCTTTTTCATAAAATACACCAAAACTTTTATGCTATAGTCATCAATAAAAGTGACAAAATAATGACAGCCTCCAAGAGATGTAGCTTTAGTAGTCCACACATCAGAGTGGATTAATTCCAATGGCTTCTTACTCTCTTGAACATGTCTAGGAAATGGTTTCCTTGCCTGTTTTCCAAACTGACAGGCTTCACATACTATATGCATTTCTGCAACCTTGAATCTAGGCAATCCTGCAACAATATTTTGGACCTGCATTGATTTAAGTCATTGTACATTAACATGACCAATGCGTTTATGCCAGATATCAATATCCGCAACTACACCGGTCCCATGTGCAAACATTGCTGCACTCAATTCAGACATGTCTGCATCCAACGTAAACATTCTGCCCTTCTTCTTTCCTTTTGCTATCAAGCGACCTTTATTTTTCATATCCTCAACAAAGCATCCATGAGGATTAAATCTGACCTGCAAGCCCTGCTCAACCATTTGACCAACAGAAACCAGATTCTTGGTGATATTCGGGACATGAAATACATCGGACATGTATTTCTTTTTCCCATCCTGCATAGACAAGGGAACTTTTCCAATCTGCACAATAGGATGTGCAATATCATCACCAGTCTCCACAAATCCTGGTTTTTCCATTTTCCTTGCATCCTCCATCCATTCTGCATGACCTGTCATGTGGTTTGATGCACCTGAGTCAACATACCATACATCGTTGCTTTCTTCTGCACTTGTCACAGAATTGTTCATGTGCTGCACCATAAACAAATGCTCATTTCTGTCATCACCCTGTCTACTAGAAGATGCATAATTTCCTTGTTGAAGTTTTCCATTCATGATGTCATTCTGCTTTTTATAGCAGTCTTTAACCATATGACCCATTTTACCACAGTAGTAGCATTCAACATTGTTGTTTGCATTTTGCCCTCTTTGCCATCCACCATGACCTCTTTGGCTCCCCCTGCCTCTAGAGTTACCACGTCCTCCTCCATAGGACTGGTTTTCTTGAGTTTGCTGCATATTCTGATTTCTACCACGGCCTCCTCTACCTCTGCCTCTATCTCTTCTAGCATTTGAGTAAAAGACAGTTTCTTTTGAAGTTCCTCCTGAAGAAGATGCACCACCATTTCTTTGCTCCTCAGAAATTAGAAGAGCAATCAACTCCTCAAAATCAGGAAATCTTTCACGAACTGAAATGGATGTCCGAAACTGTGCATAATCCTTTCCTAGACCATTCAAGGTCACAGAAACTAAATCATCATCTTCCACTGGCGACCCAATGGAAGCAAGTGCATCTACAATCTTCTTCACCTTCATGTGGTAGTCATTGATGCTCATATTTTCTCTTTGCACATTATGCAACTCTCACTTGAGTTGCATTTTCCTGGCTTGCGTATTTGTGCTATACATTTTTGACAAAGTATCCCATGCCTCCTTTGGCGTACTTGCATCCTGAATATGCACAATCATAGAGTCTGAAATACTGATAGACAGCCAGTACATAACTTTCCTGGCTCTCTCATGCCATGCTTTGAATGCCTGCATTTTTTGTTGATTGGGAACATCAGGAAGAACTGGTTCTTCTTCATTTCCTGCAACAAATTCCCAATATCCTTTTCCCATAAGGAAATTCGTCATTCTAAACTTCCATGCTTGGAAGTTGTTCTTGTCAAGCTTTTCAGTGACAATCTGTGAAAGAGAATCAGACGCCATTATAGAACACTGCAAAAAATTCTATCATTGCAAAAAAACACAGCTTCACCCTTACAAGGGTAAATCCGCAAAACTGGCGAAAGTGGTATTTGACCACACAGTCACTTCCTAGTGACGATTTTGCATAAACAGGAACCAAGGATGATTTTGTAACTCCCAATGTCTCTGCACACAAGCATACGATGCAATTTCTGTGGTAACTTTTCACCAACCTCTAGAACAGTGGCCGCACAGCATAAAACAGGGCCTTTTCCTGAGTGCATATAGAAAACTTCCGCCTCCAAAACAGGCCCTGAAATGGCCTCAAATCAAAAAAACAGGGTCGCCAGGGGCTAAAGCCCTTTCCGGCAGCATATATTGCCCTCTTGCTTCACCGCGAAGGGCATCTCAACCTGAGACAATGCACTCTTGCAATTTCTGGCTGTGCTACCTGCAGAGATCTGCTCCCAAAACAGAAAATGAAAACAACACTACTCCTCTTACCAGAACACCGCGAGCTTGGCTTGCTTTCTTGAGCTCCTTACCATGAACAAGGCTCTGATAGCATGTCAAGATTGTGGGAGAGAAGGAAGGAGTCTCACTTGTAGCTTTCTTTCTTGCACAATGGGGGAATACACACAGAGGTGGAGGCTGAAAACAGTTTTCCTCTTCTTAGTTGTGTAAGCCAAAAAGAAGTCCAGTACAAAGAAATAGAAGAACCCTATATATGGGTCTCAAAACCAAACTCAACTAACTAAGGTGGCATACTAACTAAGCCACAAACTAGAGTAGATAAGGATAGTTGTCATCTAGCTATTATTCATGGGCGGTGTACCAACCGCATCTGCAACAACTGACACGTCGGTGACATAAATGCACAACGGTCACCCTGTCATATCACGAGTGGAGCTTGATATCTCAAGAGGGGATTGGCCCCAAGATGTGCCACTAACACATATAACACATAACGCAAAAACTCCACTCTTTCATAATTCAGCGTTCCAGGAGATTTTGATTTGCCTCACAAAACTTTTTCCAACGGAAGCGCCCGTCTAACACACAACTTAGGTTTCCTATCCTCTCAGCGTTGGTCAAAGTTTATCAATCCATTGCAATGCATTCCAGGAGATACCACGTGACATGCTTGATGCAAGGTGTATGACGATTGTGCACAACCATTTTATGATTTAAAAAAACCAACCATGTGAGGTGTAGAAAACAACCCTTTCATGAATTTTAACTAAGCATTATGTGCTGCGCTACTTTTGGAACTAGCATCGGAACTTCCGTGCTACTAGTCGCCTATATTTAATTATGGAACAATCCCTAAATGCTATGCACAAAGAGGGAAAACAGAATTTTTATCTTTTCAACAATTAGATCGTCGCACAAACTTCATCCCCCCCTCACCATTTAGGTGTTGCTGCGTTGCATAGGTGTAAATGGTTGTCTTATGTCATTTTTGTGTGTAAAAAATAATAAACACATACTATAACACAAAGGACGAGGCTAAACTAAGGCTTGACCTCATGCTTTAACCTTGCCAAACATTCACGCACATAAATCTTATTTTTTCATTTTTTTAAGCATGAAAACCCTAATTTTTCCTAATTTTTACTATTTTTTCCTATTTATTATTCATGAAAAATAGGTATTTTCTGATTTATTTGTGTTGACTTATTATTTTGACTGAAACTTAACATTTTCTCTGATTTTATCCCATTTTCACTCCTTTTTTCGGACTCAAAATCGGAAAAACCACCAATTTCCATTGAAAAATGACATTTTGCAAGTTTTAAAAAATTAATAACAGCTCTAAATCATTACAGATTCTGCAATTTTGTAGTTACAGCCCTCAAACATGAGGCAAAAAAGATTCAAACAAACATTCATCGCATATGGACAACATTTGGACCATGAAACAACAAAAACAAGCAAATTTCTTTATAAAATTGGAGCATACCGCGTGTTTTGCGTGTTGTGGGTTTTTAAATAATTATTTCGGACAGCCCACAGACCGACTAACAATCATTCTTCAGTCTTGAACCTCTTTCCTCAGCCTCCTCTTCATCTTGAAGCAATCCAAGCATCCTTCAGCCCCTCTTCTTCTTGATTTCTTGCATGTAAACCACCGCTTAGAGGAGAGAGATAGAGGAGAGAGAAAGACTAGACCTGCATCTCCACAACTGGGCAGCCATTGGAGGAGCGGATTGGAGTGATGGAGAGCGAAGATAGGAAGAAGAACATGCCCAAGATCAGTTGGGGGGGTTGTTGTCTGCCCCCATAACCCATCTCTCCTCCATTTCGTTTCATGGCGCCTTCCTTCTTCCTTGCATGAAAAAAAACGAACCCCCCCCCCCCCCCCCCCCCGCCCCAATGTTGTTGATTTGGGGGAGCCCCAAAGGGTCACACCCTTTGGGCTCTCCTAAAGTCCTTTCCCACTTGGCATTTTGGCCTTTGGCCTTTCGGGCACTCCCTCTTCCACGTCCAATACTCGAATCGTGGTCTGAAAAATCCTGGGCATCCATCTTAAAGTCTTCCACTATCGGGTATCTCCCACGGTCTCATTTGTCACGCCAAAAAATTATGAAAATTATCCGACCACTGTCCAGTGGCTCTTTTAAGCACTTTCCAGGCATTGCCACTTAAAATCGTACTAATTGCCACCGTCGCCTTCGACGAAGTCTATTTTTTCCTTGAAATTCGTAAATTTTGGCTATTTTTAAGCACTTCTCGGCATCAAAAGTCATCTGTCATTGGCAACCACGAGATATGGTGACTTAGCTTGTCGAATCCCATGAAGAGATTTGCACATAAACACCACCACGAAGAGCATCGAGCTGATACAAAATAGATACACAACAAAACACATCACAACTCTCACCCACCCCCTGTCAAAACCAAGGCATGAAATCCACGAGGAGTAGGTCTAGCATAGTCTGGCAGAAAACCCAAGCTAGTTGCTAACCAACTACTGCAACACAGCCAAGCTAAAAAGAACAATCAAAGAGGTCGCCCTAAGTGGTGGTCTGACCTACCTTCCTGACTAAGGACAACTCAACCAGGAGCTTCTACTAGGCGAGGACTCCTATAGCCTGATCAAGAAATATTTTCTTTTAGCACATTTTTTTTTCTTTTAGGCTTTTATTTTTCCATACTTGGGCATGTAAAAAGGAGGGAGTTGAGCGTAGTGATAAGGAGAACAGCGCATCGACCTCAGATCCTGTATCGGTACCCAAAAACCTACCAAGCCCTCGCGAGGTGACAATTAATCCTTTTCTAATGCTCGCTTTTATTTTCGCTCCAACCTTCCTTTCTTTTCTTCTTTTATGGCAAGATGTCACCCCAAGGAATGGCAAGGCATCGGACCCGGGTCTAACTCGTCCCCAGGAACCTAACAGGCCTTCGCAAGGCGATGAATGACTGCTCAAGAATTTTTCTTGCTTTTCTATTGTTATAGGGGTTAGAACCCATTTTTACATACCTTTGTATATATATATTGTCTTTGAGATATTCATGATTTTTTTCTTCTTTTTAGCATCATCATTTTTTGTCTGGCAGGCTTCTCTAACTGTCTCACAACTAAGCAAGAACTCCTAGAATCGCTGCCTGGCGAGCTAGTAGAACAGGGTCACTAGAACTACCTTCTAGAACAGGTCTTTCAATGCCTGGCAATGTCTTTACAAAAGCCAACAACTATTCAGGCCTCCCTCAAACAAACCTAACCTAAACCTGGGACTTCATGCCTTGATTGTCGGTCCCTAACAACAAAGAAAGCCCCCTTCCAGTACACAGATACATATAATGTGAAAGAATAGGCACTCGTAAAGGAGAGATATCACGTGGATAGGGCCACAAGAAGCTCCTTTGCAGCAAAGCCTCCCTCCAGTGACTTCGTAAACCTGTATGGTGCAATCACTAAAACAACAAAGCATTAAACGTACCTGCACCAAATAGACATAGGACCCTCTTGGCCTAAAGAAATAGCATATTTCACTGCAAACTAACTGGCCCTCTTGGCCTAAAGAGATAGATTATTAAAACCCGAAAACAATTGGCCCTCTTGGCCTAAAGAAATCAGACAAAACAACACCTACACATCCCTCCCTAAAATAGTACAGATATACAATAATATGCTCCCTTTCAGGGAGAAAAATAGGGCTCGTAGCCCTAAGCTAAATGCATAAGATTGTGACCCATCCCTCCTGCATATATAGCAAGAGGTGTACGCATAACACGGTGTCTAATTAGCCTATGGGTCCAAGATAACAACGGTAGATGGGTCTCGACTACTCTTTGCATTACCCATATCAACCATTGCATGCCATATAACGCGTGGTCTGATAACATTCCCCACAAGCGACCAAGTCCTGTCTCATTATCAATAATGACATCTGAACTAGGACCACAATTGAAAAACAGGTCCTCTTCATAAGCAAAATTAGCTCAGGAATGTGCAAACTGATTCCAATAACGTGGAATCAGCTGAAGAGATATACTCTCAAATTCATCAAGTAGGGTTATAGGAGTTCGATGATACATACGAAGGAGAGGATTCTGGATTGTATATGTCCCATTGAGTTGATTTAAGATCAGGTAGGAATCCCCTTTTATTACCAATTGCCTAATACCACCTTTCTTAGCAATATTCAATCCCATAATCAGAGCTTTATACTCGGCCATGTTGTTAGTAAATCGTACCCTAAGATAAGCAGCTAATTTCATTGTAACTCTACGTTGGGGATCTCGGATAACTACTCCAACACTTCCTTTTCTATTAGGTCCCCTGGACGCTCCATCAAAGTATAATGTATATGTCCATAATGGGTTTACACAGCCAGCCATCAAGAACTCCCCTATTCGTAATTATGATAGTCAAAGTTCAACATATCTAGAGGATGAACTGACGGTTTCATCGCACCTTCTTCATTAAACTCAATAGGGATGCTTGTCAAGATTTGTAAGCAATGATGGCAGAAAACTTTAATTTTCCACACAAAGATACCGTCTTCTTGCTCAATCACTTTATATCCCTTGTTCCACCAGATAAGCCTCCCCTGATGATATCTTTGCTCGAGATATGGGTGCTCCAAATAAGGGATTAACTGTCCCATCAACCAATTTAAGCTCTCTTGTAGGTCTCCAATCAGCCCCAGCATGGACCTGCAATGCATTTTTCCGTGTTAGAATACTTAGAAATAATAAGGTTTAATCTTATTAATATTTACCTTATTCTTAAATTCCACCCCTTATAGATTAGCTAATAGAACTATGGGCTTATTTTTACCTATCCGAACTATCTTGTAAGGGCCATCCCGTCGAGGTTCCAACTTTCCTCGAAATAGCTCCCTATGCGCATCGTAATATGAAACTAACTGCCCCTTTTTAAAAGTGTATTTCTTCGCTTTCAGATCATGCAACTGTTTCATCCGACGTTTAGCTACCTCTCCTGGTGCAACAAACTCTGCAATTTGAGCTCGTCCAAGTGGGCTATAGTCGTAAACCACTCAAATAGGGCATCTTCATCACCCAAAGAATGATTGATTGCGAATCTAATGGTCGGCAACTCAATTTCTAGGGGCAAGACACACTCCTCGTAAACTAATTTGAATGGGGTGTGGCCAGTGGCTCATTTAAACGTCGTATTATACGCCCAAACTGCCACGTATAATTTTGTATCCTAGTACCGCTTCTTTTCGGAGACTATCTTGTATAGGATACCCACAAGTTGCTTACTAGTACTTTCGACTTGTCCATTAGCTTGCGGATTATAGGGGGCCATATTGTTATACGTAATTTTCCATGCTTTAGTCAGGCTTCTAATTACCTTATTTAAAAAATAGGTTCCACGGTTTGATACTATTTCTTTTGGCAGACCAAAACGGTAGAAGATTTGCTCAAGTAGGAAATTGGCAGTCTCTTTTGCATTATCCTATCTTGTCGCCTGTGCTTTTGACCACTTTGTAAAGTAATCAGTTGCTACTATAATGTACCTCTTCTGAGTAGTAGACGACGGGGTGATAGGACCCACAAAGTTAATGCCCCACTTCTCAAATGGAAGGGTAGCCATAATTGGCGTAAGTGGTCGCTTCCTGTTCTCTTTGTTGTCATGCCTTTGACATGTATCACATCTCTTAACATAAAGGAATCTTGGAAAATTGACGGCCACCAATATCCAGCTCTTAAAGCTTTCCGTGCTGTTAACCGCCCAACAAAGTGCCCTCCACGAGTGGAGTCATGGCACTCTTCCAAAATAAAGGGAACCTCGTTAGGCATCACAAATCGGCGATAGATATCATCAACACCCTGCCGATATAATGTGCCTGCGATCAAGGAAAATCTCAATGCATGTTGTTTAATTTTCCTCTTCTCTTATTTTGATAAAGTAGCGCCCGTCTCTCCTGTCCAAAGATAGTGTGTTATAGTAGCATACTAGGAGGGAATAGATGTCGTATCAATCTTGAACAAAGTTTCCATGTCACTTCCTTCAACCACGACCTCTTTTGGCTCTCCGAAATCCACAAGACACTCTACAATGCCTTGAAGCTTCGGCGGCTTGCTCTTAATCTCATAATCAAATTCCTGCAAAGTGATTAACCACTTTGCTAAATGGTCAGGCAAGTGTAACTTATTCAACAACAATCGAAGCCCTTCCACCTTCGTATAAAAAACCACCTTCTCATAAAGAATGTAGTGCCTGAATTTTTTAGTCGCAAAGACCATTGCAAGGCATAACTTCTCCATATAGGTGTAGTTAAGTTCCGATATGCCTAACTTTCGACTAGCAAAAGCTATCAGATGATACCACTTTTCCTCCCAAATTTGGGCCAAACAGCAGCAGCTGATACTATACATGGTTGTTGCTAAAAATATATACAACATTTCGCCCCTTTTTAGTGCTTTTAAAACAGGTGCTTTGGCAAGCTCTTGCTTCACATCATCAAAAGACACTTTGCAAGCATCACTCCACGTAAACTGCCAGTTAAAGGACAATAGGTTTGTCAGTGGCAACGTTCTTTCTACCAAGGCATTGATAAACCTCTGATAATACCCTACTGATGATAGAAAGCTATGCACTTCCTTTGGAGTACGTGACGGACTCATGGCGACTATGACCTTGATCTTTTCAGGATCATCGCAATTCCTACAGAACTAACCACATGGCCTAAGAAGAATCCATAAGGGACTCCGAAGATGCACTTCCGTGGGTTAAGAGCTATGCAAAATTGTCTGCAACACTCAAAACACTTGTGCAAAATGATCAACTGCCTATCCCTTATGGTGGCTGCCCCCAGATCGTCAATGAATACTTTCAGCTCCTCTGGGGAGATGTCACCAAAGGTCTTGTCGGATGTTCTTTGCCATGAACTAGGTGCATTACACAACCCAAATGCCATCACATGGTACACAAAGGTACCGAAGACTATAATAAACATCGTTTTTAGCTTGTCTTGCTCAGCGATCACCATTCGGTTATACCCTACAAAGCAGACCATAAACGAATAGATTTCCCTACCTGCTAGTTGATCCAAAATTTGGTCAATAAACAGCAACGAGTAGTAATCTTTAACAGTCTGCTTATTCAACTCTCTGAAATCTACACAAAGACGTATTTGATTATTATTCTTCTTCCTGATCACAACTAGTGAGCACCACTCAATGTGCTGAACAGGGAAGATCAAACCCGCTTTCTGCAACTTCTGTAGTTCCTCGGACAACCCGTCCCTTAATTCAAAAGGCATACGCCTTACTTTCTGACGTACAGGGCGGGTACCTTCCTTTACAAGAATAGTGTGCACAGCGAGATTGGGAGGAATACCGTGAAGTTCATCATAGATATCGTGAAACTCTCGAATAATCCTCTCTTTCTTTCGAACTGAGCATGGACCCTAATTTAATTGGTCATGAATCATTTAGCGTACCAAGATCTAGCTCAATAACTCTCGCGTCTCTTATTCGATCATGAGGCTTTATCGGCTCATTCAAGGTTATTTGATAAATATCCTCTGTAGTGGACCCTTCCTTAGATCCATCGGTCGATGAAGTCTCACTACTAGATGGATCATCTACTATTCCTAGTTCAGTGGAGGATATTGGAGCTCTAAGAGATTCAGGGTAAGCATCCACTATTACACGATGGGCACCTCAACCTAGAATCACTCGACCAACGGGTATATCGACTTGATAGTCTGTCGGTAGGATCCATGGCGTGCCTAGCAAAACTCGATAGCTAGGACATCCTGCAAACCTTATCACCCTAAAGTCCAGATTGCATTCTACGCTTGCAACTATAACGCGGACCTTAGTAATGCAACCTTCTGGTTGTCTTAGACTATCGTCAGCCATCCTAAGAACTTTGCAACCATCTTTTTAGATCTCTAGACCTAACCTCTCCATCAAGTCTGAACTTATGATATTGACGAAGGATCCAGTGTCCATGATAGCGTGCTCCACTAATATTCCATCCACATATGTTGGAACCCTAGGGCAATGCTTTTCAACATGATTGAACCAATCTTCCCCCACTCTAGCTGTGCCAAAGGTTCTACTATATATCCTATACGTAGGATTTTCTTGAATTCCTTGCATACTCCTAGAGAAAGTTTAATCAATTGCAGGAGATTCATGTCTAGTTTGACTTCGCAAAGGGAACTTGCTAGATCAAAGTCGTGGTAATTAGCCAAAGTTCTCTTCTCGTGCGAAACCATTCTCTCCTTTGGTCTTTCAATCGGCTTTGATGCCTTTTTTTTAGCCTTTACCTTCTTTCTTGACAATCCTTTATCCTCCTCGGGATCGACTTTACTACCAACAGGTCTTAACGGCCCACCTTCCTTATCAAGATTCAGGACCTGCTTTTCCCTAGTATCTTGCTTAGGGCTTTCCTTAACAGGTTTTACAATTCCTTTGTCACCCTCTTTAATTTTTGACCTCTTGTTACGGTTCATAGATTAGAAGCTTCAGCATCATTGACATGTATAGCCTCAATAAGGCTAACTTCACTGCCATGAGGTAACTCCTCTACAACAGCCTTTCCTTTTTGCAGTATTTGCCTTGGTCCATCATCTTGTTGGAGATTATTTCCTTGTGCGCGATGGTTAACTGGACCTGGTTATTTACTCCCTTGTTGGAGAGAACTGACCTTACTCCAACAGGTAGCAGCTAAGTGGCCAGACTTCTTGTAAATATCACATTTGACATTCGAACAATTCCTAGGGAAATGTTGACCCCCACACCACTTACAGCTGAATCTTGAGGGGCCACCCTCTTCAGGGCGTCGGCTCCCTATCAAATTCTATTGCTTCTTAAGGAAATTGACATCCACAGCTATTTGTTGATACTGTTTTAGAGATCATATCGGTGTAGTGCTTCATCATATCCTTAACTTCACCAAGGACATTAGAAGCACTCGACTCATAGCCGCAATCGTCAGTCTGTCATCCCATGGGCCTAACCACTTGATTAGGAATCGGTTGTTGACCAACTGGGACAACATTAGGATTCATTGTTTGGTTTCCACCACTATTTAGCAGGGCCGTCTGACTAGTCATAGGCATAGTCATGCTAGGAGGAGTTGGTAACATAGGCAAATTCGACATAATATTCCCTCTGCCACTCGTATTTAACATGGGGTCCCCTTGACTCCCATTGGTCAAGGCCAAATTATTACCATTCCAATTTATCCTTGCTG
Organism: Lygodium microphyllum; assembly: GCF_053477565.2. Lineage (NCBI taxonomy): Eukaryota > Viridiplantae > Streptophyta > Polypodiopsida > Schizaeales > Lygodiaceae > Lygodium > Lygodium microphyllum. The sequence goes on along the minus strand of NC_141148.1, from coordinate 99,832,796 downwards.
CATAAGCCGCTTGCAAGTGCGACTCTACTCCTTCTGCTTGGTTAATGGCAGTGTTGATATCGGCCAAAGCAACACTACTTAGCTGCACCTGGATATTAAAATCCAATCCATGTAGAAAATATTGCAACTGGGTAGCCGAAGTGGGAATATAAGCGTTAAGTTTGCAAAGAACTTGCTTTAGTTTCTTGGCATATGCCTGGACATTCTCATCTGGCTCTTGGCATGTTACATTCAGAACATGTAACCAATATTGTCCATCCTTCTCAGGGGCAAACTCTCTACGAAAAGCTGTAAAGAATTGGGCACTGCTAGTTATGGTTCCGGGTTTTAGACCGTGATACCACACTGTCACTCTTCCTTTTAACGTCATGTTGAAGAACATCATTAGGTGTCCTTCTTCTTGGATTTGATATTTGAACATGAGCATTTGAAACTCCTTAATGTGGAGTTCTCCATCTTCTTTTGCTAACCCATGGAAAATGGGCAACGGTGCTCCTAATGCCGATAAATCCAGTGTACCTACTGAAATTGCGATAGGTTGTGCCATGGCTATAACCGGATTGACAACAGGAGTTTGTATGGGTAACATTACACCCCCACTTGTTGTGGGTTGATTAATTGGAAATAGGGAAGTACCAAGACTTTCACTTGCACTCGAAGAGCTACTCGTAACACCTAGGTTACTAGAACCACTACCACTTATGCGTAACGGGCTGCTCCTTTGAGGAGAATAGCGTCTTACAATCTCCAACCACCATCTAGCCCTCTCAATACATTCTGTTTTTTGTATTTCGGCTTGACGGTCCTTATCAGAGGACATAAACCAACTATTTGGTCCCTAAAAACCCTAGATTCGAGAACCACCACTTGTTGGTGGCTCCGGATACATGCACCACTCTGATGGGACCTAAAATGGGCCAATAGCATTGGCTATGGCACTAGCCGGACCTCATGCATACAATAGACAATCCCACCACACGGCCTCACTGGCCAGAAGCATTTAAAACTCACTTTGCACTAAATGCTTATGACGATTTTGCATTTATATCCAATATATAGTCCAATCTTCACCTTCCCTTCTCCTTAGAGGGAGATCCCATAACATATAGGCATAATGACTCGTAATGCATAGATAGGGAAGCATCTCTCGACTAATTGCCGGGCTCCACTGCGACTCTCCTACACCTCAGGGATTGGCCCCACTAAGATGCGTCGCTAACACATATAACACATAAGGCACAAACTACACTCTTTCATAATTCAGCATTCCAGGAGATTTTGATCTGCCTCACAAAAATTTCCCCAATGGAAGTGTCCGTCTAACCCACGACTTAGGCTTCCTGTCCTCTCAGCGTTGGTCAAAGTTTATCAATCAATTGCAATGCATTCCAGGAGATACCACGTGACATGCTCGATCCAAGGTGTATGACGATTGTGCACAACCATTTTATGATTTACAAAAACCAGCCATGTGAGGTGTGGAAAATAGCCTTTTCATGAATTTTAACTAAGCGTTACGTGCTGCATTGCTTTAGGGACTAGCACCGAAACTTCCGTGCTACTAGTCACCTATATTTAATTATGGAATGATCCCTAAATGCTATACACAAAGAGGGAAATGAGAATTTGTATCTTTTCAGCAATTAGATCATCGCACAAACTTCATCCCTTCCCTCACCGTTTAGGTGTTGCTGCATTGCATAGGTGTAAATGGTTGTCTTGTGTCATTTTTGTATGTAAAAAATAATAAAAACGTACTATAACGCAAAGGACGAGGCCAAACTGAGGCTTGACCTCATGTTTTAACCTCGCCAAACATTCACGTACATAAATATTATTTTTCCATATTTTTTAAGCACAAATATCCCAATTTTCTCTATTTTTTATTTTTTTTCTAATTTTATTATTCATGAAAAATAGGTATTTTCTAATTTATTTGTGTTGACTTATTATTTTGACTGAAACTTAACATTTTCTCTGATTTTATCCCATTTTCACTTCTTTTTTCCAACTCAAAATCAGAAAAACCACTAATTTCCATTGAAAAATAACATTTGCGGCTTTAAAAAAATTAATAACGGCTCTAAATCATTACAGATTCTGCATTTTTCTAGTTACAGCCCTCAAATATGAGGCAAACAAACAAACATTCATCGCATATGGACAACATTTGGACCCTGAAACAACAAAAACAAGCAAATTTCTTTATAAAATTGGAGCATACCGCGTGTTTTGCGTATTGTGGGTTTTTAAATAATTATTCCGGGTAACCCGCAGACCGACCAACAATCATTCTTCAGTGCTGAACCTCTTTCCTCAACCTCCTCTTCATCTTGAAGCAATCCGATCACAGTCGGGCAAGCATCCTTCAGCCCCTCTTCTTCTTAATTTCTTGCATGCAAACCACCGCTTAGAGGAGAGAGATGGAGGAGAGAGAAAGACTAGATCTACATCTCCACAACCGGGCAACCATTGGAGGAGTGGATTGGAGTGATGGAGAGCGAAGATAGGAAGAATAACATGCCCAAGATTAGTTGGGGGGTTGTTCTCTGCCGCCGTAACCCATCTCTCCTCCATTTCGTTTCATGGCACCTTACTTTTTCCCTACGTGAAAAAAAAAGAATCCCCCCCTCCCCCCCCCCCCCGCCCCGCCCCCCCCCCCCCCATTCTTTTGATTTTTGGGGCTCCCTTTGGGCTCTCCTAAAGTTCTTTTCCACTTGGCATTTTGGCCTTTGGCCTTTCGGGCACTCCCTCTTCCACGTCCAGTACCCGAATCACGGTCTAAAAAATCTAGGGCATCCGTCTTAAAGTCTTCTGCTGTCAGGCATTTCCCAGGGTCTCGTTTGTCATGCCAAAAAATTATGAAAATTCTCTGACCGTCATCCAGTGGCTCTTTTAAGTACTTTTTGAGCATTGCCGCTTAAAATCGTACTGATTGCCACCGCCGCCTTCGACAAAGTCTAAATTTCCCCCGAAATTCGTAAATTTTGGCTATTTTTAAGCACTTCTCGGCATCAAAAGTCATCTGTCACCAAGCGCAAGCTTCAAGTAGGCTCCATCCTGAAGCTCCATGCTGGAAGCTCCATTGTTACGAGCAAGAGAAGAGAAGAGAAGAGAAGAGAAGAAGAGAGGAGAAGATGGAGAGCTTCTCCTCCCCGGTCCCTCACCCTCACACGTTCACTTCCTCACACTCTCACACTCCCTCTCTCAAGCACAAGCTCAAGCAAGCAAGAACAAGAAGAAGAAGAAAAAGAGGAGAGCCACTTTTGGCCACACACAAGAATGAGCTTCTCATCAACTTTATATACAAAATCCTAAATCCCTTTTGGGCGGTCATCCCCTTATCCCCTTTTTTACATGGCCTACTGTGGCCTAGGCCATTTTCCCCATTGTCCTTCTATCTTCCTAGCTTCCTTCCTACTGCCCATCTACCTTTACAAATTGCACGAGTGAGAGCTCGGCACTCTTTAAATTAAACCATGATGCGTTTGCGCTTTTTTACAAAAGTATTGACTTGTGCTTTTTTTTGTTCGTATTTTTTCTTTATTTAGGACTTTTCTACACTTCTTATGCTTCCATATTTTTCTTGGCGCGCCTTCGTATTCCGTTTCACTTTTTCCTTGGCCTTTGTCTTTTGCTTTAGATTTTCCAAAATTTCCACCTTATTCGTCTGACGGTTAACAAGCACCTTGCGGGCTGTCGTGTCTCCGCTAAAGTGCCCTCCAACAATTCCGCTGTGCACCTCTGCGAGCACATCGTACATCTCATGCTTGCATATGTATCTACACAACAACCCGTCTTGCCCTAGCCTATATAATTGACATGCTATCAACTAATAGGGTTGGATTTTGAGGATACGTCGCCTAAGTCGGGATTTTTCTATCGGTCACTTGGGTAGTCTGTGCTCCAGCACTTGGACGATGTCATCTGCCCAATATGGCATTAGAACAGTCTTGAATAAATCTCTCTCACTGAAAAGGTTAAATAGATAGGCGTCTGGCAATGCCTTGTCTAGCAACCTCTCCTGTGGGGATGCATGACATGTGGTCAACTATGTAGTGTTGTTTTCCCTTCCGTACAACCACAGAGAAGTCGATTCCTAAAAGTAGAAGGAGCCATTGAGCTATGCATCTTGTGTAGCACAGGGTTTGTTTACTAGATATAGCAAGGCTTGATGGTCTACAAAGAAAGTAAAAGGCATAGCCAACAAATAATGTTGAAACGTCTTTACAGCAGATACCATGGCTAAACCCTCTTTCTTAGTCATCGAGTAATTCATTTCAGTCTCAGTGAGTTGTCTGCTAGCAAAGCTCAATGGATAGTCGAGGTTGTGTTCACCAAGTTGGCACAACACTGCCCCCACGACAAATTTCGAAGCATCAATACTCACGTGGAAGGTAATGGTCCAATTTGGGGCTCGTAGAATTGGTGCAGTAGTCAGAGCCTTTTTCAATTCCTCATACACTCATTGGCATGCTTCAGTCCACTCGAAGACGATCAACAGCTTGTACAAAGGTCTGGCAATTAATGCATAATTCAGCACAAACTATCGATAGTATCCTGTATGGCCTAAGAAGCATTGAACTCCCTTATAGTTGATTGGGGACGGAAGATCAACAATAACCCTGACTTTCGAGAAGTCAGTGGCAATGCCATTCTTCGATACCACGTGCCCTAGGATACATCCATGTTTCACCCAGAACTGGCACTTTAAGGGGTTCAGGGAGAGATGATATACGCGACACCGCTCAAAGACTGCTCGGAGTTTGTCTAAGTGTTCTCTCTAGGTCAAGTGAACACACAAGTCATCCACAAAGACTTCCAATTCCTTGCGAAGCATGTCTTTAAATATGGTGCACATGAGGCATTGAAAGGTGGCTAGGGCATTAGTCAACTCGAAGGGCATGACTATGTAAGCAAAGACACCCCACTCAGTGGCAAATTCACTCTTATGCATGTCGACAGGATGCACTTGCACCTGATTGTATCCAAAGAAGCCGTCTAGAAAGCTGTAGGCATCTTTGCCCGCCATTCTTTCAAGCATGAGCTACGACCGCCAAGAGAAACTACCTCTTCTAGCGAAAATGATGAGTTTGATTTTGAGTCCGAAGTAAGCTCAGATAACGACCAAGAAATACCTAGAACATCCAAGACCAGATGCACCAAGAGGGACCTAACCATCCACTTGAGGTGTAGACAGTTGAAGGAAGAAAGGGCAAAACAGCCTAGGGACACGCAAATGGAAGAGCAAAGAAAGCCGCAGGATGTCCCGAAGAGATTTATGAAATTGAAGAAGGGTGACATGGTAGTAATCCTGTCAGGTGCCAAATGCCAAGGGAAAACAAGTGAACCCATTGAGGGACTAGCCAAGGTCAAGGAGGTGAACCTAGCACAGGAAGGGGAGACACCTCGACTGGTCTTTATTGTCGATGACTTGACTGAGGAAGAGGAGACGAGTCTTGTTGCTCTCTTGCGAGAGTATATAGACGTGTTCGCTTGGTCCTTATAAGAGCTTAAGGGGGTAGATCCAAGTGTAGTGACTCGTAACATACCCATGACACCAAATGCAATGCCGGTCAAGCAACGACTGTACCCGATGAATCCAAAACATGCCCATGCAGTCAAAGAGGAGATTGAAAAGCTGATGAGAGCAGGATTCATTTATGAAATTGAGCACACATACTGGGTGTTGCCCATCGTCATAGTGATGAAGAAAAACAAAAAGATTAGAGTGTGCATCAATTACAAGAAGGTGAATGCTGCCACTAAGAGAGACAACTACCCTTTGCCGTACACCGAGCAAGCACTGGTGTCGTATCTGGTTGGGTCAGGCTTGCTTGTTTGAAATCTATAGCTCTTATGTGTTTCAACCAAGCGTGGTCACAATCCATGCGCATGACCCCTCGCTCTATCTTAAAGACACTCTTTTTCTATGGCTTGGAGTCTGCTCGTATTTGTTCTATTTCTCGTCCCTTAGTGTTGTATTCCACCGTGTCTATCTCACCATCACTTTCGTCATTGAAAGAACGACAATCTTTGTACTCATCATTGGAGTCACCTTCGTCTGACTGCTCATCGTCTCTTAGGTTTTGGTATATCTCTTGTCTCTAATCGGGGACTAGGGCCCAATTGTACATGAGGTTTAAGTCATGCACCTGAGTCCATTGCCACATTAGTTCGTCTAACAGATCTTGGAGTGGGTTGAAGTTTGCTGCTAGATTGCCAACTAGCTTGCCAGTCAAATACTCCACAATCTCTTGGAGTTTCCTCTTGTTCCTGCCATCATGCAGACTGGTACGGAGGGTGTGTCTTTTGACTTGCCACAACTGTCTTGATGGCTTGCTTGTATGCCTCATGATCCAAGAATGGCAAGTCGATCATAGAAAGGACATTCATCCAGTCTAGCTCATCCTCCAAGCATGGGATATACTTGGTCAAGGGCCCATAGGACTTCTTAACTTGGGTGTTACCTTTAAGCATCGCGGAGATGGTATCCAAGTCGATTGGTGAGGTCTTCCAAGTGTTCATCTCTACCCTCACAACTTTCGTTCTATTGCTAAGGAATATTAAGTCATTACCCCAATCTTCAATGACTCTGGCATTGTGCATCCAGGGTCGGCCTAATAGGATATCGTAGTCCACTCCCTTCATGACTATAAAGTCAATCAAGAACTGGACGCTTGTGATTTTCACCGGCCAATTTTTAAGTACCCCGAATGGTTTCACTCTCATACCGTTTGCAAGTGTGACATTGAGCTTGGCGGTCTCGACAAGTGGGTTTTTCCAAGTTTGAAGCATTGCGTGGCTCAGTACACTAAACCCCACTTCTGTGTCTACAATCCCCTTTCTCATTGTGTCGCCTAGGGCTAAGACAGGTAAGACTCCATGCATCTCGGTGCCTTCCCAGAAAGCATTAACGTACAAGGACTTAGGCACAGAGTGTAGTGTCAGACTCGGTATTTGTGTCTCTGCATCATGGTCATGCAGGTTTATAGTAGCTTGCTCTCATGATCCTTCAACCCGCTGCTTCAGGTCTTTCCATAGGGTGGAATGCTGCCTAAGCAAGTCTCCCAGGCTCAGCGTCATAGGGGTGGTCACTAGTGTGGTAAGGATGTCATTGGCTGCTCTTCTTTCTTCTATTCTGGATTGTCTTGGCCAATGGCCATGACCGATTTGCTAGCCTGTAGCATCAAGGCTTTGCCTAAGCGGTACCGCTTGTGGCGCAGTCACATCTTTTAATTTTGGTCGAGGGGGTGAGACTGGTGTGCTTATACTAGAGAGATCATTGATCTCATCCTCTAGGATGGGCTCAGCATCTTTCAGGTGCTCTTGGGCCTCTTTTACCCATTCCTTCACTTTCTCAATAGCCTCTAGTTATAGCGCTTTGGATGCGGGTATTTCGCTACCTTAGCACTTCCCTTTTCGACCGTCTTAGGAGTTGAGGTTTCTATCTGTGTGTCAGTGGCCTTCTTTCTAGTAGGCAAAGTCATGGCACTCTTACTTTTCAGCGTGATCTTAGCTTCGGGTTTCTTCTTTCTCGATCTACGGCTCTTCTTCCTGATTGAGGCCGAATTGAGGTTGCTAGGACTTGGCAATGATATGCCGGCATGCTTTGGGTCATGACACGCAATGGGATAGGTGTGGTCTCCCCATCGAGGTTCTCAACGCTGAACAGCCCCAATGGGACAGATGGCACGTTGGCTGAACTTGAGGATGGTTTTCGCTTGGGACAGTCAATGAAGAGATGAGTGATTCTGCACTCAGGGCACCTTAGGTCTGCCTTGTTTCTATTTGGTTGCTCCCTTTCAGGACAACGTGATGAGATGTGCCCTGGATGACCACAAGTCCAACATATGATTGGATCCTACTTTTGCCCTCCTAGCCCTCTACCTCGGCCTCTTCCTAATGCCATCACCGGTACTGGTCGATAGTCCATAAGGACTGTGTTGCCCTCGTCATCGTAAGAGACATATGGGTATACATAAGTCTCTTCCTCATTTGGCTCCTCCACGTAGTGGACTGGAGCGTCACTTGGAGGATGGGTCACGTAGGGACCAGGTGGTCTAGGTATGCCTGTAGGGTCTATGTCCATTCTAGGAACAACCGGTTTAACATCGTTATGCATAGGAAGGGACAATGGGGTTTCCCTTCCGAAGAATTGTTGGGGTTTGCTCGCTAGATATGGCTAGCTATATGGTTGTCAGTGTGAAAGTCTTCTCAGTAATCTGCAATGTGTGACATCGTGGCCAAATCTATCGCAATTAGCACAAGGTCGTGACCTAGGGTCTTGACACTCGACCAGCAAGTGGTTTCCACCATATTACATGCATTGGACATGTGGGCGCATTGCTTGTCTCAACATATCCTACATTTTGGCTATCTCCATTTTTACCTCAACTAAGTCTTGGTTTGTCTCAATGGCTTTTCCTTTGTCCTGGGCCATTGGAGTTGATTGTTCACTAGAGGCTGATGCTCTCTCTGAACTCCGCGAGTTGGTCTCTTCTAAATTTGAGCTCCTAGAACTCCACTCTTTCAGCTGGTCGTCTACTCAAATGGCCTCTTCAAACACCCTAGCTAGTGAGTCTCGCTGCAAGCTCCAATTGCCTGCCAAGGCCTTATACAGCTCCACTCTATATTCCACTAATAAACACGGTGGACACTGCTCTTTCGGTAGGTTGTTTGCCCATGGGATTCTCTTGAAGAGGCTTCTCACATGGGTGACATAGTTGCGGATGTCCTCTTTCTCTTTCTACTTGACATTCATCAATCTTACTAGCAGATTGTCAGAGTATCCGGGCTCAGAGAATCTCTTGATGAAGAGGTTTTTGAGGCCGTTAAAGTCTGCTCATTCTCCAACATCTAGACTCGTGTACCAAGTCCTACCCTTATCGCCTAAGCAAAGCTCGAATGCTTGAGAGCGTTGAGTCAAGTCAGTGAGGCTGTTGGCCTCGCAGACTTGATTGAATTGCTCTACAAATCTATATGGATCGTCGTGGGGTTGGTACTTGTCGAGTTGCTTTGCAACAATTGGGATTTTAGACTGGCCCTTAGAGACCTTGGTTTGCTCCTAATCTTGCTAGTAATGATGTCGTTAGTGCTGCAACACTCTGCTCTGTTTTTGTGTTGTCGAGCAATCGCTTCATGAGAAGCTCACTCAATGTCAAGTCTCCTTCCAGGGCTCTCTCATGATCGATCTGATTCCCACCTGCTAGGTTCAACACTTGTTGTACCTCGCACAATTCTGTGTTCTACCTTAAGCTCCTAGCACGCTGGTCTTGGTTGTATTTCACTATGCCTTGCAGCGCCTTGTGGGCTAACTTCCGTTCCTCTTCCAAGTCTATTATGATGGTCTCTTCCATTCTACCGCAATGGTCATAACAAGTGTGCACATCGTAGCTGCTCACTAGCTTCGTTCAACCTATGGTCTGAGCTTTCCTCTATCATGATCATGTTCTCGTGCTCCACCAAGCTGTCGATTAGGTTGAGAAAGTTGGACAGATCCAATTCTCTAGCGATGCTTGCTTGGTCCTACTATGTGCTTTGGTCATCTGTCTATGTCTTGGGATCTTCTCCTATTGGTGGGTTCCTTGAGGTGTTTATCTGAGTGAATTCCTTGACTTATTGCATCCAATCCTCAATTTATCTCCACTCAGTGTGTATGTGTTCTTTCTCATGCACTTGTGCTCAATCAGGCTTTTAGCTATCCTTAAGTGTACTTCAATTGCAAAAATTCAGGGTGAATAAGTATCTAAGCGGCTTACGCACTCTTGCTTTGTTTTAGGCCTAATAGGCTTCTTGACCCACTTTTGTTCGTCTTGTCAGGTTTTAGGGTTTCTCACTATGTTGTCTTACCCGTTTTAGGTTTGTTCATGGTCTTTGGCTCAACTGGCTATCGCTAGGACTCTATGTCTCGCAATAGCCTACTCGAGCTGTTAAGTGGCTATGTCCTACGAATTTGCCTATTTTCTACGCTAGAATCAAGTTTTGTGTGTCGAGAGAACTCACGAAGGTTTACACAGCTGGGTCTAGTCTAATTTCTTGAAAATTTGGAAAAATCCTGACTTAGCCCAACTTGTTTGAATTGCAAGGGCCGAGTGATGGATTCGGACGGGGGCCAAGGGCCGAATGGAAATTGTGGACTAAGTGTGTCACTCGAACGGGCTGATTTGCCATGGCCGAAGGCCGAATGGGAATCTTGGATAGGGTGACTCGAATGGGGTGATTCAGACAGGCCGAGGAGATTCACTCGGACTGTCGAGGGGGTCTATTCGAATGAGCCAAGGCATGCAGTCCGAGGGCCGAGTTTTGATATGGTCGAGTGAACTTTTGGCCAAGTCGGTTCATTCGGACGAGACCGAGGGCCAAATGGGGTAGATTGGCCGAGGGGGCCGAGTTGTGAGTGGGCCGAGTGATATACTCGGACAGGCCGAATTGACTAGTGGGCCGAGTCAGCCAAGAATAAGTGGGCCGAGGGCCGATTCTGGGACTCGCCCCAGGAACCGACCACTCGGATGGGCCGAACGGCGCATGATGACGACAGTGAAGGCACTAATTTGCTCAAATCTTAAAACACATGCAATCATATCACACAAGAGCTTCCAAATCAATACCAAGGCATAAGGGGAAGGGCTTGATATACCTAGAACACGTGGTAGACTCCCTGGTGGCAAGATCAAATCAAATATCCAAGAGCTCTCTCTCTCTCTCTCTCTCTCTCTCTCTCTCTCTCTCTCTCTCTCTCTCTCTCTCTCTCTCTCTCTCTCTCTCTCTCTCTCTCTCAGTGTCGGGGTATGAAATGAGCTCTTCCTTGACCTCTTGGCTCTTAAACCCCTTCCCGGGTAAGGTTTTGATGTCCCCAATCACTCACTTGCCGACATTAAACATCCCAAGCACTCTTTTTTTCCATTTTTGCATGATTTTTGCCCTGTTTTGCCCTATTTTACAATAGCAAACCCTACGCTTTTCCGATCTGATTTCCTAATCCTAACCTACACTAAATGCAACAAAGATCTAAGGCAAAAAACCGAAATGATTTCTCCATCTTTTCCAATCATCAAATCAACAAAATAACCCAAAATACATACTTGTTTCGAAGATCTAAAAACCCAAACTTCCTACCTATCTCAAACTCCGTTTCGGGGATGAATCCCTTACTTTGATGCTCGATATGAGGCGCGCAAGTGCTCAAGCTTGAATTCATTGGTCCCAAAAATGGAACCAAAATGTAGTGCAAGCTCACGCTCAATCACCAAGACCCACGGACCGCTTATTGTTTCAAGCATTTCAAGCAAGCTCTCATGGCTTTCTCTCACCTAGCCGACACGCCGTCAATCCTCTCGGGGTGTAGTGAGCTTATCTTGATGCCGAAATGAGTTGCCTCTTCTCTTGCGCACACCGGTAGCTCCACGATCCTAGATGCTAGCTGAAGCATCCTCAAGCCTCCTCCGTCTCTAAGCTCCATCCACCATAGCCGTGCACTTAAGAAAATGGAAGAGAAGAGAAGAGAGAAGAGGAGATGGTGAAGAGCTTCACCCTCTTGATCCCTCACTCCCACACACTCACTCACTCCCTCGCACTCTCACACTCCCTCTCTCAAGAGCACACACACAAGCAAGGTAAAGAGAAGAAGAGAAGAAGAGAGGACTCTTGTTAGCCACACACCAAAGAATGAGCTTCCATTTACTTTTTAAACTTTATATACAAGCCTTGAAATCCCATGGGCACCCATCCCTTTTTACATGACTAACCATTGTGGCAAGGTCCCTTTTTCTAATTCCCTCTTCTTGCTTCATGCCCTAAGCCTATACCCGTCTATTCTTTTACAAATGGCATAGGAGGGAGCCTGGCGTTCTTTTACAAGATTTTTTAGAGTTTTTCCAGACACCTTTTATTTAAAATTGTGCTTTTTGCCTTAGCTTAGCTCTTTTTCCATCCTTTTTCCACTTTTTCCTTCATTTATTCGCCATCTCGAATTGAGGTTAACACCCTTCCACGGCTAGATTGTGTTTCATTTTCCTCCTCTTTGTCACTTACTGCTCTCTCATTGGATTGCTCTCATTCATGGTGGGGAGGCGATCTTTTTGGTGTCTCGTCGACCCCTTCTTCTTCATCATTTTGCATCTTTTTCACTTCCTCTTGGATAAGAGTTGTCAAAAGTCCCCCATATCCAATGAATGAGGCTTTTGATGATGGTTTCTTTCTTTCATCTCCACCTTTTGATGCACGAGATTCTCGACTCGTTGGCTTGCTTTCGAGGGCCAATGCCTTGGCTCAGTTGATCGTCTTTCTCACATGCCCATTCCAATTGACCTCATCCAGTGCCAAGCTCTCTGTGCATGAGCGATTTATACCTTTGGCTGGAGAATAGGGAGTGAATGGCTTTTGCTTGAAGCCTTACTTTTGGATCCGAGATGTCTTGGATGTTGATGCCATCATTAATCATAACACGGTCCTTCTTTATGTTCAACATGGCATAGGCATCCCTTTTGGGCCTCCTTTCCACTTTGTGCTCTAGCCCTAGTGCCTCCTCCACCAAGGCTTTACTCAACTGGACCTATTGATGATGCTTGATGTGCTTTTTCGATATGATCCATTGAAATACATCAAAAATGAGTTTTCAATTTCTGGTTTAGCTTTTTCTTTTTTCCCAAATTTTCCTTTTAACAAGAATGAACTTCCTCTATAATAAGTCAAAAGATTTCTAATGTAGATCAAACTTTAAATTTATACTGAAATTCCTCAAGCTCAACAATCCATTTTATAACTCTTCTCAAAAGATTTAAGTTATTTACTAACTACAGAAATAGTGTGTAGCTTGTCAAATTGTAAAGGGTTTAGATAACAAATACCTCTTGAACTTCCCGCAAGCAAAGATTACACTGATCATTACCAATTCAATTTTACTATATGTTCTTTCAACTTGCAACTTCACTCGGCTTGCAAAATAGATGGGTCTCATGTATCAAGAATTCTTTTCTTATTGCATAAGGAATGCTCCAATAGCATCTTTACTGATAGATTTACAATGAATTCCCTTTCCCAATCAAGTGCTTGGATTGATGATGCATGGCCTATAGTTTCCTTGACTTGCTGAAATACTTCCACACTTTCTAGTGTCCACTCCATAGGATCCTTCTTAGCTACCATCAGTAGTGGATAGAGCAACTGAGAAGCCAAAGCTATGAATCTTGATAGATATATTACCTTATGAATGAATGTCATAAGCTCCTTTGTATTTGCAGGTGATACTAAAGTAACTAGAGCTTGAACCTTTTCATGATTTGGCTCTATTCCATTTTCGGAAACCACATGACCAAAAAGTTTCACTTTTGGTTGAGCTATCTTACATTTTTTTGGATTTAATTGACAACCATAATTGTCCACTCTTTCAAATACTTTATCTAGCTTTTCACAATGATCAAGTCTTGAACTATGTACACAAATATCATCAAAGAAATCTCTCACAAACTTTTCTAGAAAAGGAGCTAACACCTTGCTTACCCTTCCTTGATACCATGCTCGGTCCATTATTGAGTTCAAAAGGTAAAACTCTATAACAAAAACATCCCTAATGTGTTATAAAAGTTATTTTACTTTGATCTTCAAGAGTAATAGGTAATTGAAAATACCTTGAATACCCATCACAAAGACTATACCTTTCATATCCCGCTACTAAATATAAAATCTCATATATGAAAGGAAGTGGATAATGGTGTCTCTTTGTGGCTTCATTTAAAGGTTTATAACTTACACAAATTGTCCAACCTCTAGTTTTATTTGGAGCTATGACTATTGTACTTACCCATTTAGAATTATCAATAGGATAAATAAATCTTGCTTCCAACAACTTTTAAATCTCTTGTTTCAAAATAGTTATTTATTCTAAAGTCAAGGGCTTAAGTTTTTGACAAACTAGCTTTGCATTCTTAAGTTCAAAATTTAGCCCTTTCTCTTGTATACCTTTGTTTTCTATGTAAGAAGTTACAAAGAGATGTGGATATTTATTTATAACTGTTCGATATTGTTTTTCTCTCCTTCAATAAGATCAAGACTCAACATTTTTTCCAATAACTCTCTTTTCTCTGATGAAACTTGAGATTGTTTCATCAATTTCTCTAAATTAAATTCCTCTAGTTTCTCTTCCTCCAATCATTATGCTCTCCTAACCTTCTTCCATTTTTATATTAATTACTTGAACTTTAGTAGACCTTTTTTTTATTCCTCAATTTCTTTTGTAAATTCTTCTTCTGATGATTTTTTGTCATCCTTATTAAGAAAAAATAAAAGTCTTTTTTCTTTTACTGAAGGAATTGTTCTAGTTTTTCCAAATATTTTAGAAACTCTCAAAACTATTGATTGACGAACGTGTCCTTGATTTCACTCTAGTGTTTAAGGAATTTTTCTTCCTTCCTAACGCTGTCTCTAATATTATTGATGAAATTTTTGGGTCTGAATCACTTTCTGAACTGTTATCCTCACTTTTATCTTCCTCAAAACTATCACTCTCTTCCTCTTCTTCTTCTTTACTATCATCCTCATTCACTAGTACCTTTCTTGAAGCCATATCAAACTTCTTTGCTATTCCTCTGTGATCATAAATCGTTATGGTTCCCCTCCCCCAATATTGTATTGCATTTGCCTTCTTGAGCTATGGTCTACCAAGGATAAGCAAAAAAGATCCCAATCCTACTGGAATAACATGACATGTTATTTTCATGGCTACTCCATACACCTTCACCTCCAAATTATTTTGAATAATTGTAGGATCTGGATTTCGAATCAAGTTTACAAATCATGCCAAAGTGAAATGTATAGGAATAAACTGTTCTACACATGCTTGCATAATCACACTGACTTGTGCTCCTCCATCAATATATGTCTCTACTTATACTAGGCATCAACCACATGACAAATATCAAGTAACTCCTCTACATTCAAAATTCTTACTATTCCTTTTCTTCTTTCTATCTTTTGGATTTACTAAATTTTTCCATTGCCCTCTCATCCTAGGGTACAATTCCATCAATTGGAAAAAAGTTATATCCACTTTTCTACCCATCGTATCCATTCTTAGGTCATAATCACTTTTCCTATTCCCTAAAGGGATATCAAAAGCATGATAATGTTTCCTAGGTTTTCTCTTTTTTTCTCCTTTCATCTTCTCTCCTTTTTTTATATTTCTCTCTCTTTCTTCACCAGTCTTACTAGTTTTGGTCTCATCCTTCTCTATATCTCTTCTCCTTTTGGTTGCTAGCATTATATTAATTGTTTTATTTCCCTCACTCTTTTTTTCTACTACTCTTTCCTTTCTCTTCTTCCATTTGATTTGGTACTTGAGAAAAAGTACAATCTTTAATTTCTATACCATAATCATTTTGTCTATTTGGAAGATTTTGAGGTAAATGATATATATCCCCTCTTGCCCCCCTTAGTGGATACTGACAATTTGTGCTTATGTGACCTATCCCCCCGCAGGAATAATAAACCAGTGGTCTTTTGAAATATCCCCTTCCATTTTCTCCTCTCATATTTTCATGATTAGTTTGTCCCATTAATCCGCCGTTATCTCTTCCTAAAGGTCTACCTCTCAAAGCTCCTAACCTCATGTTTTGCATTTTCCCAGACAATTGATCTTCAACCTTTGGAGCTAATTGAGCATTTTGTCTTGCTAATATCTGATAAATTTTTCCATCCCCTTGCCATTTATGATCTTTATACTTGATGTCAGGTGTTCTATATGGTTCTCTCTTTTTTATTTTCTTGATTTTTCTTTCTTTTTCAATTGCTATCATCACTCCTTCATCAAAGGTACTCGATTCCTTAATTTCTAATTTAGTTATCATCTCTCTGATGGGACTTAAAATGGGCCGGCACTAGCCGGACCTCATGTATATGACTTAAAATGGGCCGGCACTAGTCGGCGGACCTCATGTATATGACAGACAACCCCACCACACGGCCTCGCGGGCCAGGAGCGTCTAAAACTCACTTTGCACTAAATGCTTATGACGATTTTGCGTTTGTATCCAATATGTAGTCCAACGTTCACCTTCCCTTCTCCTCACAAGGAGATCCCATAACATATAGGCATAATGCCTTGTAATATACACATAGGGAAGCACCTCTCGGCTAATTGCCATGGCTCCACTGCGACTCTCCTACACCTCGGGGATTGGCCCCAAGATGCATTGCTCCAACATATATAACATTCGTACAAACACCACTCTTTCATAATTTAGCGTTCCATGAGATTTTGATTTGCCTCACAAAACTTTTCCCAACGGAAGCGCCCATCTAACACACAACTTAGGTTTCTTGTCCTCTCAGCCTTGGTCAAAGTTTATTAATCAATTGCAATGCATTCCAGGAGATACCACATGACATACTTGATGCAAGGTGTATGAAGATTGTGCACAACCATTTTATGATTAAAAAAACCAACCATGTGAGGTGCGGAAAACAGTCCTTTCATGAATTTTAACTAAGCGTTACGTGCTGCGTTGCTTTAGGGACTAGCATCGGAACTTCCGTACTACTAGTCGCCTATATTTAATTATGGAATGATCCCTAAATGCTATGCGCAAAGAGGAAAATCAGAATTTTTATCTTTTCAACAATTAGATTGTCACACAAACTTCCTCCCCCCCCCCCCCCCCCCCCACCGTTTAGGTGTTGCTGCGGTGCATAGGTGTAAATGATTGTTTTGTGTCATTTTTGTATGTAAAAAATAATAAACACATACTATAACACAAAGAACGAGGTCTTGACCTCATGCTTTAAACTCGCCAAACATTCACGCACATAAATCTTATTTTTTCATATTTTTTAAGCATGAAAATCCCAAATTTTCCTATTTTTCACTATTTGTTTCTATTTATTATTCATAGAAAATAGGTATTTTCTTAATTTTTTGTGTTGAATTATTATTTTGATTGAAACTTAACATTTTATTTGATTTTATTCCATTTTCACTCCTTTTTTCCAACTCAAAATCGGAAAAAACCATTAATTTCTATTAAAAATGACATTTTGTTGGTTTTAAAGAATTAATAATGGCTCTAAACCATTACACGTTCTGCATTTTTGTAGTTACAGCCCTCAAACATGAGGCAAACAAGATTCAAACAAACATTCATCGCATATGAACAACATTTGGACCATGAAACAACAAAAACAAGCAAATTTCTTTATAAAATTGGAGCATACCGCGTGTTTTGCATGTTGTGGGTTTTTAAATAATTATTCCGGACAGCCCACAGATCGACCAACAATCATTCTTCAGTGCTGAACCTCTTTCCTTAGCCTCCTCTTCATCTTGAAGCAATCTGATCACAATCGGGCAAGCATCTACCGTCAGCCCCTCTTCTTCTTGATTTCTTGCATGCAAACCACCGCTTAGAGGAGAGAGATGGAGGAGAGAGAAATACTAGATCTGCATCTCCACAATCAGGCAGCCATTGGAGGAGGGGATTGGAGCGATGGAGAGCAAAGATAGAAAGAAGAACAGGCCCAAGATCAGTTGGGGGGTTGTTCTCTAGCCCCATAACCCATCTCTCCTCCATTTGGATTCATGGCGCCTCCATTTTTGCCTGCGTGAAAAAAAATGAAACCCCCCCCCCCCCCCCCCCCCCCCCCCCACGTTTTTTTATTTTTGGGGCTCCCTTTGGGGAGCCCCAAAGGGTCACACCCTTTGGGCTCTCCTAAAGTCCTTTCCCACTTGGCATTTTGGCCTTTGGACTTCGGGCACTCCCTCTTCCACATCTGGTACCCAAATCGTGGTCTAAAAAATCCTGGGCATCCGTCTTGAAGTCTTCCACTGTTGGGCATCTCCCAAGGTCTCGTTTGTCATGCCAAAAAATTACGAAAATTCTTCGACCGCCTTCTAATGGCTCTTTTAAGGGCATTGCCGCTTAAAATCGTACTGATTGCCACCACCGCCTTCGACGAAGTCTATTTTTCCCTTGAAATTAGTAATTTTTGGCTATTTGGTGACCACGGGATAGGGCGACTCAGCTAGTCGAATCCCACGAATAGATCTACACATAAAGAACAAAAAGGAGCATCAAGTTGATGCAAAAAATCACAACACAACACATCACAACTCTCACCCACCCCCTGTCAAAACCCAGGCATGAAATCCACGAGGAGTAGGTCTAGCATAGTCTGGCAGAAAACCCAAGCTAGTTGCTAACCAACTATTGCAACATAGCCAAGCTAAAAAGAACAATCAAAGAGGTCGCCCTAAGTGGTGGTCTGACCTACCTTCATGACTAAGGACAACTCAACCAGGAGCTCCTACTAGGCGAGGACTCCTATAGCCTGATCAAGAAATATTTTCTTTTAGCACATTTTTTTTTCGTTTAGGCTTTTATTTTTCCATAGTCGGGCATGTAAAAAGGAGGGAGCTGAGCGTAGTGACCCAAGGAGAACAGGGCATCGGCCTCAAGTCCTGTATTGGTACCCAAAAACCTACTAAGCCCTTGCGAGGCGACACTTAATCATTTTCTAACTCTCACTTTTATTTTCACTCCAACCTTCTTTTATTTTCTTCTTTTATGGCAATATGTCACCCCAATGAAGACAAGGCATCGGCCCCGGATCTTGTCTCATCCCCCTAGGAACCTACCAAGCCTTCGCAAGGCGATAAACAACAGCTCAATGATTTTTCTTTCTTTTCTTTTCTATTTTTATAGGGGTTAAACCCATTTTTACACACCTTCGTATATTCATATATTGTCTTTCAGATCTTTACGGTTTTGTCTCTTTCCATCATTATTTTAGTAGGCTTCTCTAACTGCCTCACAAATAACAGGAACTCCTAGAAGGGCTGGCTAGCGGGCTGGCAGAATAGGGTCACTAGAACTGCCTTCTAAAACAGGTCTTTCAATGCCTGGCAATGCCTTGCAGGAGGCAATGACTACTCAGACCTCCCCTACACATACCTAACCTAAACCTGGGACTTCATGCCTTGATTGCCGATCCCCAACAAACAAAGAAGACCCTTACTCGCACATATATCATTAATTGCTTAATGAAAAAACTCAAAAAGGGGACAAAACCACCTAGAATGGCCGTAAGAAGCTTCTTCGCAGCAAAGGCTCCCTCCAACGACTTCGTCAACCTATATGGTGCAATCACTAAAATAACAAAGCATTAAACATACTTGCACCAAACAAAGATAGGGCCCTCTTGGCCTAAAGAAATAGCACATTTCACTGCAAACTAATTGGCCCTCTTGGCCTAAAGAGATAGATTATTAAAACCTGAAAACAACTAGCCCTCTTGGCCTAAAAAGATAGATTATTAAAACCCGAAAACAATTGGCCCTCTCAGCCTAAAGAAATCAGACATTAACTACTGAAAGCAACTGGCCCTCTTGCCCTAACGGAATCAAACAAAACAGCTCATAGAGATCCCTCCTTGGAAGAAGGAAAATATACACAAATACACTCCATTCAAACAAGGGGAAAAATAGGGCTCTCAGCCCTAAACTAAATACATCAAATTATGGCCCATACATCCTGCATATATAGTAAGAGGCATATGCATAACATGTCGTCTGATCAACCTATGGGTCCAAGATAACCGTGGTAGATGGGTCTCGGCCACTCTTCGCATTACCCATATCAACCATCACCGGCCATATAAGACATGGTTTGATAACATTCCCCACAAGCGACCAGGTCATGTCTCATTATCAATAGCAACATCCAGACTAGGACCACAGTTGAAAGAGAGGTCCTCCTCATAAGCAAAATTACTAAGGAATCTACAAATTGATTCAAATAATGTGGAATCAACTGAAGAGATATGCTATCAAATTTATCAAGTTGGGTTATAGTAGCAGTTCGATGATACATACAAAGAAGAGGATTCCAGACTATATATGTCCCATTGAGTTGATTTAAGATCAGCTGGGAATCCCCTTTTATTTAACAACCGCCTAATACCACCTTTCTTTAGCAATATTCAATCCCATAATTAGAGCTTTATACTCATCCATGTTGTTAGTAAATCCTACCCCGAGATAAGCAGCTAATTTCATTGTAACTCTACGTCAGGGATCTCGGATAACTACCCCAACACTTCCTTTTCTATTAGGGCCCTTGGATGCTCCATCAAAGTATAATGTATAAATCCATAATGGGTTTACATAGTCAGCCATCAAGAACGCCCCTATTCGTAATTATAATAGTCAAAGTTCAATATATTTAGAGGATGAACTGACGGCTCCATCACACCTTCATTAAACTCAACAAGGATGCTAATCAAGATTTGTAAGCAGTGATGGCAGAAAACTTTAATTTCCCACACAAAGGTACCGTCTTCTTGCTTAATCACTTTATATCCCTTGCTCCACCAGATGAGCCTCCCCTAATGATATCTTTGCTCGAGATATGGGTGCTCCAAATAAGGGATTAACCACCCCATCAACCAATTTAAGCTCTCCTGCTGCAGGTCTCCAATCAGCCCCAACATGGACCTGCAATGCATTTAGCGAATTAGAATATTTACAAATAATAAGGTTTAATCTTATTAAGATTAACCTTATTCTTAAATTCCACCCCTTGTAGATCAGCCAATAGAAATGTGGACTTATTTTTACCTATCCGAACTATCTTGTAAAGGCCATCCCATCGAGGTTCCAACTTTTCTGGAAATAGCTCTCTATGTGCATTGTAATATAGAACTAACTGCCCCTTTTTAAAAGTATATTTCTTCACTTTCAAATCATGCAACCGTTTCATCCGACGTTTAGCTACCTCTTGGTGCAACAAACTCTGCAATTTGAGCTCATCCAAGTGGGCTATAGTCGTAAACTGCTCAAATAGGGCATCTTCATCAGAGAATGATTGATTGCGAATCTAATGGTTAGCAACTCAATTTCTAAGGGCAAGACACACTCCTCCCCGTAAACTAATTTGAATGGGGAGTGGCTAGTGGCTCGTTTAAACGTCCTATTATACGCCCAAACCGCCACATATAATTTTGTATCCCAGAGACTATCTTGGATAGGATACCCACAAGCTGCTTATTGGTACTTTCGACTTGTCCATTAGCTTGCGGATTATAGGGGGTCGTCTTGTTATGCTTAATTTTCCATGTTCAGTCAGGCTTCTAATTACCTTATTTAAAAAATGGGTTCTACGGTCCGATACTATTTCCTTTGGCGGACCAAATCGGCAGATGATTTGCTCAAGTAGAAAACTGGCAGTCTCTTTTGCATTATCCTACCTCGTGGCCTGTGCTTTTGACCACTTTGTAAAATAATCAGTTGCTACTATAATGTACCTCTTATGAGTAGTAGAGGACAGGGTAATCGGTCCCACAAAATCAATGCCCCACTTCTCAAATGGAAGGATAGCCATGATAGGCGTAAGTGGGTGTTTCCTATTCTCTCTGTTGTCATGCCTTTGATAGGTATCACATCTCTTAACGTACTCAAAGGAATCTTGGAAGATGGACAGCCACCAATATCCAACTCTTAAAGCTTTCTGTGCGGTTAATCGCCCAGCAAAGTGCCCTCCACAAGCGGAGTCATGGCACTCTTCCAAAATAAAGGGAACCTCATCAGGCATCACACATCGACGATAGATATCATCAACACCCTACCGATATAATGTGCTTGTGATGAAGGAAAATTTCAATGCCTGTTGTTTAATCTTTCTCTTCTTCGATTTTGATAAAGTAGCTCCAGTCTCTCCTGTAGAAAGATAGCGTGTTATAGCAGCATACCAGGAAGGAATAGACGACGTACCAATCTTGAACAAAGTCTCCATGTCACTTCCTTCAACCAAGACCTCTTTTGGTTCTCCAAAATCCACAAGACATTCTACAATGCCCTGAAGCTTCAGCGGCTTGCTCTTAATCTCATAATCAAATTCCTGCAAAGTGATTAACCACTTTGGTAAATGGTCAGGCGGCTGTAACTTATTCAACAACAATCAAAGCCCTTCCACCTTCGTATAAAAAACCACCCTCTCATAAAGAATGTAATGCTTGAAATTTTTGGTCGCAAATACCATCACAAGGCACAACTTCTCCATATAGGTGTAGTTAATTTCCGATATGCCCAACTTCCGACTAGCAAAAGCTATCAGATGGTACTACTTTTCCTCCCAAATTTGGACCAAACAGTAGCTGATACTGTACATGGTTGCTGCTGAAAATATATACAACATTTCACCCCTTTTTGGTGCTTTTAAAATAGGTGCTTTGACAAGCTCCTACTTTACATCGCCAAAAGATACTTTGCAAGCATCACTCCGTGAAAACTGACAATGAAAGGACAATAGGTTGGTTAGCGGCAACGTTCTTTCTGCCAAGGCATTGATAAACCTCCGATAATACCCTACTGATGACAGAAAGCTATGCACTTCCTTTGGAGTATGTGGTAGACTCATGGCCACTATGACCTTGATCTTTTCAGGATCAGTTGCAATCCCTACGGAACTGACCACATGGCCTAACAAGAGCCCATAAGGGACTCCGAAGACGCACTTCCATGGGTTAAAAGAGCTATGCAAAATTGTCTGCAACGCTCAAAACACTTATGCAAAATGATCAATTATCTATCCCTTACGGTGGCTGCCCCAAGATCATCAATGAATACTTTTAGCTCCTCTGGGGAGATGCCACCAAAGGTCTTGTTAGCTGCCCCAAGATCATCAATGAATACTTTTAGCTCCTCTGGGGAGATGCCACCAAAGGTCTTGTCAGCTGTTCTTTGCTACGAACCAGGTGCATTACACAACCCAAATGCCATCACATGGTACACAAAGGTACGGAAGATTGTAATAAACATCATTTTTAGCTTGTCTTGCTCAGCGATCGCCATTTGGTTATTTGTGCCACCTAACGCCAACCTCTCCCGTCATCCATCAGCTCCCCACCCACCACCTCTACAACCCTAGTTCCATGTTGCCATCTCCTAGTCCCACAATCCCTCTTGTTGCAGACAGTAAACCTATCATGAAATGGTTGTTCCTCACATACACTAAAATGTTTATCCTCTATATTGAACTCTGAAATCCCCCACAAGCCCAACACAACAAGATGAAGTTCACCCCCAAAATGGAGAAGGTCCAGATAGAGCAAATGATTACCAATGCCATCAGCAAAGTCAAGAAGGAGTATGACAACAGGCTGAGCATAGTGAACAGGCAGCTGAATGATAAGATTAAAAAGCTAGAATTGAAGATAGGAGCCCAAGATGGGGAGATTCAATCACTTAGGCAGCTATTGATTGACATTTAGCTGAGCCCCAAGCTAGAGAAAGGAGAAATTCAACCTATCTTGATCGAGGAGCTCACCTGCATCAAAGAGGAAGTACAATAACTCCAAAAAAAGGAGGAGACAACAAAGGAGGCTGCTTCTTGGGCAGAGATGCTCAAGAAAACCCAACAGCAAGTAGAGGAGGTGGAGCAATGGATTCAAATTGCAAAGAAGGGAAAACACCTAGCACGCGCACCTACAACAACCATAATCAATGACACATTGGAGGAGGAACAAAAAAGGAAAATGAGAGCACTCCATGTTCGAGTGATGGGGGTGAAGATGCATGAAAAAGTGGATGTGGACACCAAGGTGCTATACATGTTAATGAATATTAAGAAAGACACGCATGTCACCGCTTGGAGAGTGGGCAAGAAAAGCACAGAAGGGGAGAGCTCAAAAGAGAGTGCACTCATTCTCCGCTTCCCCACCATGGAGACTAGGAGAGACTTCCTAGCTCAACATTGTACATTGAAGGGGACCGCCCCCTATGATGTCTTAATATGCCCTACCCAAGGGGCAATCACCATATGTAGCTTTGGATGAGGATATTTGGGAGTTCTTGAAGGAGGGAGAGGTTATCTTACTAGGAAACTTTAATGCCAGGATAGCCTCCCATCAGGTGTCTTTCTTTGATGCATTTGAGGAGATGCTACAGGAGCAGGATGTGTTAGAGCTACAGCTGGAGAGGAAATCTCAGGATATGGGGGAAGTCACCGAATATGGGAGATACCTTGTGGAGATGAGCACAACACACAGGATGGCCATTCTCAATGGCATGGCTAGATACCCCCTATCTAACACCTTCACATGTTATCCTCACCAACAACGGTGCCAACACAGTAGATTATGTTCTTGCCCCACAAATGCTGATATCTCACATCTAGGACCTCTCAGTATCCCCACACCTTCTCGAAGTTGCATTGGATCATGCCTACCTATCATTCACCATTGACCTCCAATTCATTGATATGCAGACCCACCATGCATCTCACTGACACCCATGATACCTTATTTCTAGAGAGACAGAGGATATCTATGAGGCAGAGATCCTCAGATTGTTACATGATGCAAACCCCAACGTTCCATTATAGGAGGTGACTCAGCAGTTCAATGAGGCCCTACACATCGCTGCAGGTGTAGCCTTCCCACACTCATGACCCACACAGAGAGCCTCCACCAGGGCGACACCTTGGAGCAGCTAGTATGATGATGAGTGCCATGAGACCACAGCACTGCTACAGAGAGAGATAGCACTGGGGTTCACTACCCACAGACAGGCACAGATACTCTTTAGATGCCTCACATGGTGGAAGAAGAGAACATTCTTGGCCCTATATCAGTTATTCTTAATCTAGAACTCTAAAGAGGCTTGCAGGATTTTCAGATAGCATTGCCCGACCACACCTATTACGTCCATCATTGTATGGGAAGAGTATGCAGCTAGTCTTTATACTGTGGAGGGTCAACCATCTCTTCCTAACCCATTTGAGCCTTGACTAGAGACCACCACTTTCTTTACAAAAAGTAGGGTCCGAGAGGCCATTGATAGACCTAGCAAAGGAAAGGCACAAGATCATGATGGATTAGAAGCCAAGCACTTGATCCATGCTAGAGATTTGGTGGTAGGATTCCTAACTTACATGTTTAACAGAGCCATGTGTGAAGGCCTACCAGAAAGTTGGAGCACAAACACTATTGTGCCTATACTCAAGTCAGGGGACCCTACTCTACCCAGTAACTATCAAACTATCATGATTGGGCATACATTGGCTAAGTTATATGCTTCCATCCTTCAGCACGAGTTAAGCAGGAGGGCAGAGATGTGGGGTCTTAGAGCACAGGGACATGCTGGCTTTAGGTGAGGCTTCTCCACGTTGGATCACATCCTTACACTCCGAGCGATCACTGAGGAGGGAAGGGCCCATGGTCAATGGACCTACAGCTGTTTTGTGGACTTTCGCAAAGCCTTTGACACAGTACCAAGAGAACGGCTGATACATAGATTGCATGACATGGGAGTACCGAAAGAGCTCAGTTGGGGTATTTGGCACTGTATGAGAGATTTGTAGGCAAATTCTCAACACCTGAGGGCCTTTTGACACCTATTTACTCCACCATTGGGGTGAAGCAGGGATGCCCCCTCTCTCTGACATTATTTGGCATGTACATTGATGGGATTGCTAATTATATTTCACAAGAGAAGGAGATAGAGGAGCTTCATTAGCTCGCACTTGGATACCTCTCCTATTGTATGCAGATGACATTGTCTTGATAGTTAACTCTCCAGAGAGTCTACAGAGACACTTGGATGCATTACACTCCTATACTTTGGACAGTGGGCTTTCAGTGAAACTTGGTAAAACCAAGGTGATGGTATTTAATACTACACCATAGTGGGTCAAGAGATTAGCACCTAAATTCACACATGGATCTGAGGAGCTGGAGTATGTGGATTCGTATACATACATGGGAGTCTTATTCACAGGGCCCACCTTTTCTATGCGAGAGGCAACAGACACTAGACTCACTCGCGGATACACAACACTAGGTGGTTTGGAGAGGATGTGCTCACAGGTGCAATTCCAAGAACCTCGCACCAAGTTATGGCTCTTTGATACACTGGTCACATCCACACTACTTTATGGAGTATAGATATAGGGGCCCAATCTTGACCACCGTAGTAGATCAAGGCGCACTTATGACTGATGGAGGTTGATGGAGAAACCCCTAGTGTCCATGATATCTAGGATGATCACATGTAAGGCCTTAGTGCCACATGAGATCATCAGAGCTTAGCTAGCAGTACACCGATTGTGGTAGAGGCCCTCACCCGATCAGTCGCATACATACATAGCCTATTGGACTTACTCAGACACAGATATGCATAGTTGGCCCTTGAGTCCTCCAAGCAGCTTGCCAGAGAGGGTGATATTGCATGTTGGTATGCACAGACGTCGGTCTGGTTTGAGCTGCATGGCTTTAGCATGGACAAGTTGGTACCCTTCTAGTACTCCCTTAATGCACCATCTCTTGATCTGAGCAGGCCCATCTACCCTTTACAATTTGCACAGGAGGGATCCTGGCACTCTTTTACAAAAGTTTTATGGGCGTCTTGCTTTTAACAATGTGCTTTTGCCTTTGACTTAGCTTTTGAGGCCGTCCTTGCACTTTTGGCCATTTCCCTTCCTGCTTCTTCCCATGTGTCCACATTTGGAGTTTTCTTGGACTTCTTTTTCTCCATCTTGAACTGGGATTAATACAGTACATTTCCCAAGCCACAAAGTCATGGAGGTTTAGGAATGTAGCAAGATAGAAAAGAAGTGAAGTAAGTTGGAAGAAGTCGCATATGGAGCTCTAGGTTGGATCCCTTAAGAACTTTGCTAACAAGAATGCAATAGACAATTAGTAGAAATAGCCCTCTTGGCATAAGCTATTTATAGATCAACCTCTCCATTTGCTATCCTTAGCTCTATATTCTTTCGATCTCGCTTTCAACCTACTCAAGAAATAAGAAGCGTATATCAAAGGCATGAGTTCATTTCCATGGTAAGAGCCCAAATGTGGAAGTACAATGGAATTAAGGATAAGATGTGATTTATTGACTTTGGGAAAGAAAGAGCTCTATAGCGGCTAATGAAGTAATGGCTTATTCAATTGAATTAGATGGAGTGGACACGATTGAATTAGTCATAGTGATGAAAGCAAGGGATATTATGATGGATAGCATGCATTGCATTGAAAAGAGATTGAGAAGGCTCAATGGAATTCAGGGTTCTTGTAGGTTACTAGAAGGAGATAACATGAAGAAGTTAATCTTTCAAGCCTCTGAAAGCAAATTTTTGATATTCTTGGCACCAATCTCTAAACCCTTTGGCTACTAGTTAGGGTCATAATGGTGGCCCAGACCTTTGAGCTTGCTGCCACCTTCATCCATGGTGTCTATACAATTATAGTTCGCCAGCCTACATCAAAATACATGCTTTGTAAGGCACCTTGTTTCCTCATTCACATGGACAGAATTATGTGTAAGTAGTCGCGCCTCCCTCCAAGTTGGCCTTCAGCTTCACGTCTTCAACATGCCTTTAACATGCAGCAGTCACAGTCATCCTTCTGTTTCTTCATCAATGGAGTTGATGTTGATGGACTTGACCTTGATGCCAGGAGGCATATTCCACGGTGGATTCCGTGCCACGGTGGATTCCGTGAGGTTTTACGGTGGATTCCGTAAACTTAGATGACCGGGGCTCATACACAAAGTGGATTCTTTGTGCGAGAAGTTGATGGGGACGCCTGTCCTTTTCGGGCATTTCATTAATTTAGTGTGTACGTGGGTGATTCCATAGCGGGTGATTCCGCAAAATGCATATTAAATTAATAAACGTTTATGAGTTTAGAGTGCGCACTCGTAATAAATTAAGGTTAGGATTTATTTCTAACCAGTTGATTTATTTATGTAGCTAAAGACTGCTAGGTATTCACTTTTGTCGGTTTAATTGTATTATTTTACTAACGATTGTGAATGCTTCAGTTGATGTGTAGAGATAGTAGCAGTGGTGGAGGAAAGCATTGGAGTTTAGCGAGTATTCGACCTTTGGACTATATTTTGATAGGCGCCACGCCTATATTTTGTTATGTCTATAGAGACATTGATTATTGATTATTATTTTGTATGCGCTTATGCGCCCGGATATGTTATTTCTATTTGGACATTGAGATTGGGCGTGCCAGACTCTATGGGCACCGTCCATTAGCTTTATTTTCCTATTTTTGTAGAAAGCAAACTCAAAAGCTAAAAGCTTGTCATATTTTTGTAAATTGGGCTATTATTGAGCATGAAGATTGGAAATATACATAAAATACATGCTTTGTGAAGCGCTCACACAAGGCATGGGGGAGATTGAACCCAATTTGTCTCTTGTCTCTTGTCGTGCATGCTTTTACATTGTTTTTTTGTGCAAAAAGGTAGAGTTCATTGTTCTTGGGGACCTTCCGGGATTCACCACGTGAGCATTCTGCGTCCGATCTGTGCACCAGTGGTATCAGAGCGGAGCAGAGATCAAGAGCTTCCAATCGCTACCAATCTCGGGCGAAGGCAGAGCTCCAGGAACGATCGGGCTCTACAGTCAATCTCGTCGCGAACCGTCGATACAGGCAGATTTCTGGCGATCAAGAACCCCTATTTCCACTGTTAGATCGCGAAGGACCAGGCTCTGCAGGCGGAGGACCACTCATACATCTCCATCATCAAGTCGTTGAATACACAGATAAGCTCTCTTCATAATCAAGTTAATTATCACATCAAAGCTTAATCTTAAGCTTAGAAGCTTTAAAAAGGCTTCAAACTCCACAAATTTCAGTCGTCGTATCAAGAGACCTTTCCGAAAATTCCGCGCAGGCAAAAACGCCCCCCCCCCCCCCTTCACGAAAATCAGCCGCCATCAATAAGCTTATTAAGCTTAAGCTTAATCACTTAAGCTTAAGTTATTAAGCTCTCTGCAAATCTGACAAGACACACAAGTTGGCAAACTCCAGGTCCTGCGCTGCAAAAGTCAAGTTCTACAAGTCAGGTGGAATCAAGTCCTGTAAGTTCTGCAAATCGGCCTAAGTTCAGCAAGTCAGCAACTCTGTAAGTCTGCTAAGTCTGCAACTCTGCAAGTCAGAATTGACTAGTGCTCAAAACTCCTAGAAGACTTGTACCTATGCAAAAACTCTGAACTGGAAAGTTGTTCGTGGCAAGGTGTTCTACCTATCTACAAGTTCGTTGAAGTACTTTCAGCAAACGGATACGGAAATATTACAGATTTTCTGAAAATTGAGAAAGAAATACCCAAAGATACATAGCCTTGTAATCCCAAATTTGAGCTACGCTCATCCCGCTAACTTGATTTTGAGTGAGAAAGGTTTATTGAGTTTTACAGGATGACTACCCCACATATGGATGATCCTATGACTGAAGACGACCTACCTGAACCTACCATGGAACAAAAGCTGGATCTAATCATGCTACAACTGGAAGAAGAGCGAAGGGCTAGGCAAGCATTGCAAGCGCAATTGACAAAACTACAAAGAGCATCCATCGATAAAGAAGAACCTCAAGCTGAAGATTCGATTCGCTGTACCATCGATGCCACCCTTGAAGCACAAACCATTCGCAAGGAATCCAAGATAAGTAAACGAAGTTTCAAATTTCGCACTTTCAATGGCATACGAGAAGGAAAAACTGTTTTATCATTTATTAGCCAGTTTGATGACTATTTCCATGAGGAAACTTATTCCGAAAAAGATAAAATCAAGTGTGTTACTAATCATTTGATAGACAGAGCATCACTTTGGTGGACTGTAGTACGCAAGAGCATAGAATGTCCTGCTACTTAGGAAGATTTCAAGAAGAAGTTCATGCAGAATTTCCTTCCACCGCAATTTCATGAGAAGGCTATCAAGCAATGGGATTTACTTCAACAGCAAGATCGTGAGCCTATTCCACAGTATACAGAGCGTTTTTGGAATGTACTCCTACAGCTACGCATGCTTGAAGACGTACCAGAGACGACACATAAGCGGAAGTATATGTCTGGACTTCTTGGACATTACTACGCTGAAGTGAACATGTTCAAGCCTGCTACCCTTGAAGACGCCATCTCCTTAGCTCACGACACTGAAGATAAGTTACACGGAAGAGACAGACGACTACAGCAATTCCAAGCCAACGGTAATTATGGATCTAAACAATTCAATTCCAATTTTAGAAGGTTTAATCCAGGTCATTTCTCATCACCATCTTTCCGCAAGAATTGGCCTAAACCACCTGCATTACCATCCACTGTCAATCCAAATCCAAAGCCTATTCCACAAGCAAATCCAAATGTACCCAGACTTCCAGCCATTGCAAATAATGTAACCAAAGCCAAGCCAATAGTATGCTATAAGTGTCACCAGCCAGGGCATCTCGCAGCAAATTGTCATTCAAAGAAACCACCAGCACATATCAACTATCTTGGAACCATGGACGAAGATGAGCATGAGGATATGCCAGATTTCACTGAAGAAGAGGATGATATTACTACTACTTCCGACACTTTACCAGGTATGCCTACTCCACATTCATTGTTGACTATGAAATGTATGGTGCATGGAAAAGAAAGAACTATTTTGCATGATGACGGTAGTACCCATGACTTTATTTCAGCAAAATTGGTAAAGGAATTGAAATTACATACAGTACCTACGCATTATCGCATAAAAGCTGCATTTTTAGGCACTAGGTACAATGGCACACAAGAAGTTCAAGATTTAGAAATTCAAATTGGTTCATATATTGAAAGAAGAAATTTCTTAGTTGTTCCATTACAGTCAAGCGACATTATTCTAGGAATGCCATGGAGACACCAGCATAATCCAAATATAGATTATTCTACGCACACAATGAATATTAATTTTCAAGGAAAATCTATTACATTATATGGTATGCATGCATCTAATATTTTTCCACTGCTTTCGCATACTCAAGCAAAACGTGCACTACGCAAGAATACTAAATCATATCTCATTTGGATGAATGAACTGCACGCAAAGGAAAATCATATACACCCTAGGCATAAGGAATTTCTTGCATATTTTAAGGACTGTTTTGCAGAAGACCTACCACCAGGTTTACCACCTTCACATCCAGAAGACCATAAGATTGATTTAATTCCTGGCACACAACCACCTTGCAAAG
This sequence comes from Lygodium microphyllum, assembly GCF_053477565.2. Lineage (NCBI taxonomy): Eukaryota > Viridiplantae > Streptophyta > Polypodiopsida > Schizaeales > Lygodiaceae > Lygodium > Lygodium microphyllum. The sequence continues at coordinate 99,801,802 of NC_141148.1, read as the reverse complement.
CACCATATAGGCACAATCAAATAGAGCAAAAAGAAATCCAGAGTCAAGTTGAAGAATTACTAAATAGAGGCTTAATTCGACCTAGCAGTTCTCCATTTGGTGCACCTGTACTCTTAGTCAAGAAAAAGAATAATACCTATCGTATGTGTATTGACTACCGAGCATTAAATAAGATCACTGTAAAGAATAGGTATCCTATACCTAGAGTTGATGACCTTATGGACAAACTGCAAGGATCTTTTATATTTAGTAAAATTGACCTTAAGTCTGGATATCATCAGGTGAGGCTAGATAAATCCGACATATTTAAGACTGCATTCAGAACACAGTTTGGCCATTACGAATTCTTAGTCATGCCATTTGGATTAACTAATGCACCTGCTACTTTCAGTAGAATGATGAACCGTATCTTTCTGAAATATCAATATTGTGTGATTGTTTTCTTTGATGATATTTTGGTGTTCAGTCAAAGTGAAAAAGAGCATTATGAGCATTTATCATTAGTTTTTCAATTACTGAAAGAAAATCAATTGTTTGCAAATCCTGAAAAGAGTGAATTCTTTAAGACAGAAATAGAATATTTAGGTCATATTGTATCAAAAGAAGGAATTAAAGTTGATCCTAAGAAAATTGATGCAAAATTACATTGGCCTATTCCTAAAAATGTACATGAATTACGCTCATTCCTTGGTCTTGCTAGTTTTTATAGGAAGTTTGTACGTAATTTCTCATTACTTGCTTTACCATTAACCAAACTTCTTAAGAAAGGAATTGTTTATCAACGGACTGAAACTCAGCAGAAATCCTTTGATTTATTGAAACGTGCATTAATTAATGCCCCTGTTCTACAATTGCCTGACTTTAATAGACCATTCTTTCTAGTTGTGACCGATGCTAGCGGATCAGGAATAGGAGCCGTACTAATGCAAGACAACCATCCAATAGCATATTCTAGTTCTAAGCTGAAATCCTCTGAGCTCAAATATTCCACTTATGAAAAGGAACTATTAGCAGTTGTACAAGCATTAAAACAATGGAAGCATTATTTAATGGGTTCAGAATTCATGATAAAGACCGACCAGCAAAGCATTAGATATCTACTTAGCCAACCCCAAATTTCTGACCGTCATATCAAATGGGCTTCCTTCATTCAAAGTTTTCATCCTATCATTCAATACCAACCTGGAAAAGAAAATGTAGTTGCTGATGCATTGAGTAGAAGACCTGCAATTCATAATATTTCTATCATATCTTTTGATTCTTTGATTGCTATGAAAGACACATATCACCACGATATTACTTTTCATTCTGACTGGCAAAAATTAGTTCAAAATAATTTCATTCCTGTTGATTCATTGTCATATAATGATGGATTTATGTTTTTTGAAAAGAGATTGTGTGTTACTATTCCATTCCGATCTTTTGTTTTGAATGAAATTCATTGTCCCCCATATCAAGGTCATAGAGGTATCATATCTACATTACGCATGTTAACTGAAGATTTTTATTGGCCGCATATGGATGCAGATGTATCTAATTTTGTTTCTGAATGTTTGATTTGTCAAAGAATAAAGAGACATCATGGTAAACAGTATGGATTATTAATGCCTTTGTCTATTCCATCTAAACCTTGGGAACATATTTCTATGGATTTTATTACTGGTTTACCAAATACTAAATCTAACCATGACATGATTTGGACAATTGTAGATAGATTTAGTAAGCAAGCATATTTCATTGCATGTAAGAAAACTTTAACAACATCACAAGCAGCACACTTATTTTTGAAAACTGTTTTTACTAACCATGGATTGCCAAAAGTGATTATTTCAGATCAAGATTCTAGATTTTGTAATAATTTTTAGATTACACTGTTTGCAAATCTAGGCACAAAGATTGATTTCTCATCTGCATTTCATCCAGAAACAAATGGACAAACAGAAGCCACAAATAGCACTATTTTAGATCTTTTACGTGCATACACTATCTCTAAACCTCAGACATGGGATACTCATTTGCATTTATTACAGTTTGCATACAATAATACACCGCACACATCTACAAAGAAAGCACCTTTTGAAGTTATTTATGGATATAGATTATCTACACCTGTTGCATCTTTGTCTAATAGAATTCAGAGTGCTGATGATATTGCTACTATGCATAACAGTATTTTTTATGAGGTTAAGGATATGATTGCTAAAGCCCAACAATCATATACCAAACAAGCCAACAAGAAAAGACAAGCCATGAATTTCAAAATTGATGATTATGTTTGGCTTAGAATAGAAAAGCGTAGACTGCAAAGTGTAGATAGACATCCAGTTGTTAAATTAGCTCCTAGATTTTATGGACCATTTAGAATCATTCATAAGATTAATGATAATGCATTCAAGTTAGAATTGCCATCTCATTGGAAAATTCATAATACATTTCACATTAGTTTATTGAGACCATTTAGAGGCCAATTACCTATCCACCCTGTTTATGAAAACCCACCTTTACTAGAAGAAGAGATTGAAATACTTGAACCAGAAGCCATCGTAGACACTGACTACATGACCACTAGAACTGGCCGAAGGTATTCTAGATATCTAGTAAAATTTAAGAACCATCCTGTAGAGGAAGCACAATGGATGCACGCTAGAGACATAAATGCTTTCCCCACTCTGTTAGCTCCACATTGAGCTAATAGCAATTGAGGTCAATTGCTATCCCACCCCGAGGGTATGATGCCAGGAGGCATATTCCACGGTGGATTCCGTGCCACGGTGGATTCCGTGAGGTTTTACGGTGGATTCCGTAAACTTAGATGACCGGGGCTCATACACAAAGTGGATTCTTTGATGGGGACGCCTGTCCTTTTCGGGCGTTTCATTAATTTAGTGTGTACGTGGGTGATTCCATAGCGGGTGATTCCGCAAAATGCATATTAAATTAATAAACGTTTATGAGTTTAGAGTGCGCACTCGTAATAAATTAAGGTTAGGATTTATTTCTAACCAGTTGATTTATTTATGTAGCTGAAGACTGCTAGGTATTCACTTTTGTCGGTTTAATTGTATTATTTTACTAACGATTATGAATGCTTCAGTTGATGTGTAGAGATAGCAGCAGTGGCAGAGGAAAGCATTGGAGTTTAGCGAGTATTCGACCTTTGGACTATATTTTGATAGGCGCCACGCCTATATTTTGTTATGTCTATAGAGATATTGATTATTAATTATTATTTTGTATGCGCTTATGCGCCCGGATATGTTATTTCTATTTGGACATTGAGATTGGGCGTGCCAGACTCTATGGGCACCATCCATTAGCTTTATTTTCCTATTTTTGTAGAAAGCAAACTCAAAAGCTAAAAGCTTGTCATATTTTTGTAAATTGGGCTATTATTGAGCATGAAGATTGGAAATATACATAAAATACATGCTTTGTGAAGCGCTCACACAAGGCATGGGGGAGATTGAACCCAATTTGTCTCTTGTCTCTTGTCGTGCATGCTTTTACATTGTTTTTTTGTGCAAAAAGGTAGAGTTCATTGTTCTTGGGGACCTTCCGGGATTCACCACGTGAGCATTCTGCGTCCGATCTGCGCACCAGACCCGCTCTCCAATGACTCCTTGGCACAAATCATCCATGCAATCTTCCACGAGCACTATCAATGCCTTAACGTCATGCTACAGGAATCTCCGATTCTCACAGAGCCATCGCTGACCTTTTTGCCCCACGGATCATGCTCAAGTATCCATAGTAGTGGTTCCCTTCCATTGGACCATTGCCACCATTTTCATCCCCCGCTTCCTACTATAGTCGACAGACTGATATCGATCTTCAGCTCACACAGATCCTTCTGATGTCACGAGAGCCTTTGTCAGGTATTATTCCTTTTTTTGTCCTCACCTCTTCATGCATGGCCTCTCCTCCCCCAGGACTGTTTGGACAGCACCCTACAGCTACGCCTCCGTCACCCATATCTCTATCGATGTTGTCTATCAGTTCTCCTCCTTAAGCAGCATACATGTCACATCCCTTGGATCCATCTTCAGTAGCCGAGAGTCATTGATCATGGCCATGCAGAGCTTAGCTCTGTTTTGTTCAAGGACTCGAGACTGCAGTCCGACTATCCTCGTCTCAGAGAAGACACGAGGAGAAATCAAGTAAAGGGTGGAATGAGTATCTAATTCATGATTGTCTCCATATGATTGGTGAAGTTGCAAAGCTTCCCGATCCATTGCACGCCAAGCCCTCCGGCCAAAAAGCTCATTCCGCAATGCATAGGTTACCCTTTTTCCCCGACGTATACTACAACTCCAGCTTCACGTTCGTGTATTAAAGGATGCCCACGCATTCACCCCTTCTTTTGTATTTACCTTTTGTTCCTAAAGCTAGCACGCTTTTCATGGACTATGCGTTTGGAAACAAATCATGCTCCAAGACATGAAAAGAAAAAGCTAGTCTAAGGCTAGCTCTCTACACCCAGTAACAAGAACATTTTGGTACAACTCCTTCCTCTCCATAAAGCTTATGGAAAAATAGATGGATGTGAAACACTTTAGCATTAATGAGTACATCTCAATCTTAAGCAAGAATAGACTTGCTCCTTAGCTATGTGCGAGCTTGCTCCTAATTATCTGATGGCCTCTACTCCCTCCTAGCAATCCTTCTTCGGACAGAATACCAAAGCTCCTTAACCCCTACTTAGTTAAAACCAAGTGGAATGAACATATAACTTCGCAAGACCAACACCACCCAAGTTTTTTGGGTTTGAACATGTAGCACCATGACATCAACCAGCAAGAGTCCTATAGATCTACTCACTAAAACTCCCTCAGTAGAACATGTTGCCTTCCTTATGACCATGATAGGTGTAGGATGAGATTACGTTTATTCTTTGTCCTATTCTTTATGTACATTTGTACTTTGTCACTTTTTATCTCATCCTCTCCTCACTCAAGGCATATTCACCTTTAAGTGGGAGGTTGTTGGAGGTGAAGGTGCCTGTACCTACAATGTCCTATATTTACTATACACACCGTGACCGCACACCTATACATTGTAGGTAGCGAGCACCCATTACTGTTTCTTTATTCTTTATTCTTTTAGTGACTATTTACTACTATTGACTTGTGGATTGAGTTGTGTGACAATGGCATTTTTGACATGACATAGGAGTGTTTTCAAGAATATATATAGTCAAATAGATCAATTCTTTACCTATCTTCCAGGGAGTTATCATGATCAATGCTAATCCAAGACTCACTCAGAGTGAATTTAGGTAGCACTATTTTACTTTAATCAGTGCAGCAAAGTAGTTTTAAAATGAATTAGGTATCACCCTTTAAGGCAACAACTAGTGGGAAATTATGTAGCAAATGGCACTTGTTTTACTCGGACTTTAAGCTTTTTTTTGGCTGGCAAGATAGCCCATGTTTTTAAGCTAACAAGGCAACAACATGGTAGTGCTACAACAACACTAGTGGTAGCAGAGATCAATAGTAGTAGCCAATGTTGGTGAATTCATCAAGTCTGGGACAACACTTCATTTAGAGTGAAACTTTTGGCTTTGTAATCTCTTCTAGCAATGCAACTCTCTTGGATACCCCAAATCTAAAATTTCCTATGAAGCCTTTGATTGGTAGAAGACAATAGCCTAATTTCTAATTATAATAGTCCACATAGCAAATAACAACCTGATCTCTAAGGAGCACCAATTTTCTCTTCCTTGAGCTACTCTGAAAATGATTTTAGCTACAAAGGAAAAGTACTAGTTTATGAGATTATAGAGTTTTAGGTTGTCTTCATAGCAATAGTGAAGAGACTTGGAAAGAGTTGATTTTAATTCAGCTTGTAGCAGAAAGCATCTCAAATAGAGAAGTTATAGCTTGCAAACCATTGCCACCAGATATTGGAAGAAAGGTTCTCAATGTGGCCAAATGATAGTAGGCATGAACAGATTGGTCATTTTATGTTATAAAGCTCATTACAACACTCTTCTCCTTTATTGCATTCATGAATGACCTTATCTTTATCTGGTCTATCAATGTGATCAAATTTTGGATCTTCACCTTCTTCATATAGCCAATCTTTAGTTGCCTAAAGCTTCATAGGGAGTTTGTCTCTCTCACTCTGTAACATCCCCTACAAGACTGTTTGGCACATTTGGAGCTTGTCTTTATCCAATCTATCAATGTGGTAAAATTTTGGATCTTCGCCTTCTTCATTTAGCCAATCTTTAGTTGTGTGAAGCTTCATAGGGAGTTTCTCTCTCTCTCACTTTGTAAAATCCCCTACAAGATATTTTGGCACATTTGGAGCTACTTCCCAATACAAATCCAAATGCTTTCCCTTCTGTTTTGTCTTCTAGTGGACATCGACTAGGGGAATCAACTACCATATGTTCATCTAGAAAATATGAAGGCAACGCCTAAAAGGTTGCATCTTCAGCACCCATACAAGGTATGTTGGGACAGATTTGCACAATTTTGGCTTGATCTGTATTACTATATATAATTAATGCATTCTCTTCTTATACTAAGAAATCAAGAAACATATAGACACTCTAACATGCTCCAAGAAAAGGTAGCAGATGTAGAAGCTTTTGCAGATTTGACAAGATAGCATCATGGGAATACGACAATAGAAGAAGGGATGTTAGAAAGTGCTTCAAGGTAGAGTGAACATGGACAACATCCATTATTTCCTAAAGGGTACTCGGCCTCTTTCATTCAAGTCAATTGGGAAGGTCAATCTTCAACTTTTGATGCATTGACTATAGGCTTTTATATACGTCCAGTGATACAATTGTAGTGTTTCATTTAGTAATTGAGAAGAAGACTTGATGAATTTTCATGTGCACCATCTTCTATTGGCAGCAACACGTTGATTATGTCCATGATGGTTATGGTTTTGGGTAACATGCATGGAGCATGCACGCTATAAACCTTGTCAAGAATGTGGGTAGCATTCTTGCAATTTTGGAAAATAGCATAGCTAATATGAACATCATGTTAATGATCATGCTTATGAGGATGTATTAACCTAGCAGCATGATTCCTATGGAAAACACGCTAGTGGTTATGCATGTGGAGATTCATTTAGGTTTGATAAGCATCCAATTGACAACCATGATTACTTCTATGGGATTACTTCTATGGGCAGTCTTCTTTGAATGTAGATCATGCCACTTCCTTTGTTCCATATCCCAATGAATTCGAGTAGCATGCTTATATGGGACAACCCAATGCCATAGTCAATACTTTGCTTGTTGAAGTGGGCAATGAAGAAGAAGAAGAAGAAGAAGAAGAAGAAGAAGAAGAAGAAGAAGAAGAAGAAGAAGAAGAAGAAGAAGAAGAAGAAGAAGAAGATGATGATGATGATGATGATGATGATGATGATGATGATGATGATGATGATGATGATGATGATGAGCAAGAATATAAAGAAGAGGATAGTGATGAGAACGAAGCTTCTTGACATAGGGATGGCTTGTAATGTAGGAAAAAGGCCTTACAAATAACCTACACTAGCTAGTCTTGGGAAGGGACTATAAATAGGGGAGAAAGTACTATTGTAGGTATCTTTTGTCAATTTGATCAATCAAACTTGGTGAACTAGTCTCATTTCTATTTTATTGTCCATTGTTCATAGATTAATGCAATTTAGGCTATGGCTTCCAGCCCTTTGTTCATAGTTAGAGTACTTTCTATTCAATTCCATTGTTATAGTTAGGCTAGGCTAGGCTAAATTAGGTTTCCCTTCCTTATAGTTCCTTGGAGGAGAAGAAAAGTCAAGTGCTAGGCCTAGGGAGGGTTACCAAATCTAGCTTATTTCCTTTCTCACTACCTAGGAAAAAATGTATTATCCCTTAGGGATATACCTAGTGGTAGACTAGAAAAGATCAGTGATGTTTAGTAGCTAGATCCTAGGTTATCAATAAGTTTTGTATAGCTATAAATTATGCAACTTTTATTATATTAATAACAGTTCAATCATATTATTAAGGAATGATTATTTTTGCATCTTTGTCTTCTTAAGGATATTGTTTTAATGAGCCAATGCTAAGAATGCAATGAATGAAAAAATATGTTAAACACAGCATGACAATATTAACTAAGAGCACTATGTGACTAGAGGGAAAGTGGGAGAGTGGAGCTACCAACAATCCCATCCTCTAGATGGGTGGACTTGATCAATCAAGGGGCTTTCCACAATGTTAAGATTGGATTTGAGCAATTATAGCTACTTACATATAGAATTAGAACCTAAGCTAAGACTATTTTAGGGATGTTGATGTGTAGCTATGCTATGGGTAGAGAGGTTGTTGCTTAGCCCCCCTAAATTTTCACACTTTCTTTGAACCAAGTGTGATGTTAATCACCCTCACTTAGATTGGTTAGAAAGTGGTGTTTCTTAGATTATCGTTAGGGTGACCATCTATCGTTTCCTATTAGGTAGAATCGAGGCTCCCTATTAGGTAGGACCGATTTACTACTATAAAGAGGAGCCTCTATGGTTCCAATTAGGGGTACCTCACATGTGATATCATAGTGAAAAGAAAAAAGAAGTAAATTATAGGTGAAGAAAAGTATGATTGGATATGAGGGGTTGAAAAATGAAAAATGAAACCTAAAGTTGTTTGAGACTATTGATTGTTTAATATTTTGGTTTTGTACTGCCCATAAGAGCCTAAAGTTGAGTATTGAAAATTAATGGTATTTGTAATCATACATTGGATTGTATGCTATTGCTTTGAGTATGGACATAGAGATGATGTGGAAAATTGTGGATAAGTTATTTCTACCACCTATGCACCACATGAGGTGGGGTTGGTTTGCAACCATGATCTTATGCCAGCCTAGTACTTACTTTTACATGGATATTAGTTGGATTGAAGTTATGTGAATTTTAACCTTAAAAGGCTCAAGTGGGTTGAGGTGTTATGCCTTGAACATTTCTGTAACTTTCGAACATATCTTTATATACAAAAAGATGGATAAGTAGATCTAACGAAAAATTGGGTGTATTGATGGGTTAATAAGGTCCTTCATGCATGCAAAGTTGTTGTATACGTTCGGCTAAATAGACAATACTATGAGCTTGAGAAATTTCCTATGTTGTCAAGGAAATGTAGGGCTCTTGATACCTTCTTCACCCCATAATAGATAATGACTTATTGCACGTGTGTACAGGGAGCATTAATTACATTATCCTAGGTAGATATGCAAGAATTAATGTATTTTATATTTCCATTGAGTGAATTATTAATAGCCAAAGTAATGCAAATCTAAGGATTTGTATATTTAATAATGATGTAACCTAAATGCATGGCATTGTTATTTTGGGTGCTATTATAATAGCAACAAGAAAAATAGTTTCATTGATTTTACCATAGTTGGTTCTTCCCTTGTAATCATCTTGTCAAACTTGATGGCATATTGAGAAATCAATTCCCTTGGTAGCCATTCACACTTCCTCAACTATTTTTAGGCTGATTATGTAGTATTTTGATTGGCAAAATGTCTCATCAATGATTGTTTCAATTGTTGCCAACTATCTTTTATATTTGCAACTTGATGCATGGAGCTCTCTAGAGAATACCACAAAACTTAGGGTAATCAGTGTAAGAAAATCTATCTTGTCACACCAACAAGATTGTTCTTCATACTTTAATCAACCACAAAAAAAAAAAAACCAAGAACAATAAATATTCACGCAACATCATAAATAAGATCTCCCACGGATTTATCACAACAAATCTTTAGCATATTCTTCATATAAACCACAAAAGAACCAAACAAATATGAAGGAATCCTCAATCTTGAATGGAATTCATTATATAGTATTCATATTGCATAGTCTTCATAGTCTTTCTCTCGATCTCTCTCATATAGATATAGGATTTCTTCATAGAAATTAGCTATCTCTCATCTACAATCTCTCTCACATATGCTCTCTCTCAATAGCACATGAGAATAAAAAAGAATTAACTCTCAAAAATCCTCTCTTGGTCATGGATACACATCCCAAGAGGCATGTTTGATATGAAGAGGTAGCGAAGCCACTACAATGACCCTTCAAAGCTCATCAATGTTACTGGCACTTCAATCTTTCACTTCAAATCTTCAACAAGTACTTTTTCCACTTAACCTAGTTAATTTGAGATTGTAATCTTCCCCTTCCAAGATTGGAAAACATCCCCAAGCTAAACATCCATTAAATAGAACACTCATAGAAGCATACAAAAGACAATAGAAGGTATACATAAGCTCAATAATATACTATAGAAGGTCTACAAAAGACATAAAAACCATATAACTCACACCAAAACCAACTCAACCCATTAAAAACCGTCCAACTCACTCTCAAACATTCTTCAAATTACTCATTCACAATCATAACCTCTCAAATAGAAAGAAAACATATCAAAACATAGGCAAAAACAAACATATTAGAACCAAACATTAATTAGATAAGATACATAAGCATATCAGCAACCATTCAAAAACCATTATAAGCTAATCAAACTTATTCAACCCATGCCAACACTTACTAAAACACTTCCAAAGTCATTAAGAAACAATCAATCATAAAATCAACCATTCAATACCAAAAAACCAAAAAAATGCCCAAAAAAACAAGTCATTTTAACCCCAACATATCCCCACACTTAGACACAAAGTGTCCTCGCAAACCTTAGAAAAAGATATAATAAAAACTCTAAAATAACCATATTCAATAACCAACTCTAGCTTGAATAAATCCACGATCCCAACCAATAACTTGCGATTGTCAAACAATTTTGACAAAAGTAAAACATCGTTATTCATTAACTCATCCTAAAAAGATAAACCATAACCAACTTGTAAAGGATATAAGAGATTGCTAAGCTTGATTGTTTCTAAATTTGTCTATGGAGAGGGATCTATCAACAAATGTCTTGGGAGGATTTTGGAAGAATCGCAAAGAGCATATTCTCTCCACAAGGACAAGATATCTGCTCGGAAGACAAAGAATATGGAAATGCAATATGTCTGACTAATGGGGATCAATATCCACATTGGCACTAAGATAAAACTTAAGTACTGGCTTCTGATCATTATGAGAATGATGGTGCATAAACGATAAGTACCAAGAAAAATGAGTAGCCAATCTAACTAAAGGATCAGTAGATTGATAATATATTTGGGAAAAATACAAATAACTCTGATAAGCTTTAAAGGACTCTTCCATTCCCATGGAATTACATGCCAAATAGTCTAGGGATCCATCAACAAATCTACCTAACTCCATCCTTTGCATCTAGGTATATATAAATCAAAACTTGAGTGGCTACCTGCCAATTAAGGTGGACCAATAATGAAATATGCGGAAGAAGGAAGTGGAATAAGTATTAAAGGATGAAGTAACATATAAGCAAAATCATAGATAGAAGAAAGGTTTAGAGATGGAGATTTAGCCAATTTAATAGGATCTGATAAGAAAGAAGTTAAAAGATATACTGGAGAAGTAGAAAGAAGTGTGGTAGATGGTGGAGGATGAGGAATAGATGAGAAAATACGATCTATAATAAATGAGTAATCAATAAAAATAGAAATTTTGGAATCTACTTGAGGTTGAAAAAGAAGAGGAGGGATAATCTATGGATTTGATGAATTTATGGACAAATAGGAATCAAATCTGACCATCTATTTGATAATAAATTAGTGAAGATACTAATGGACCTAAAACAGATCGACAATTGTAAGCTTCAAATAAGGATTTATCAAAAGGAGATTGTGTAGAAATATGGGCTTAAAGATCCTCCTGTAGTTGGTTAGCATTTTGTAAACATGTAGAGACTTTTGATTATCGATGATTCAAGGCAACAAAATCTATCATTGGATGCCAAGAAACTTCATGGTAGTCATCCAGTTTGGATGAATAAGCTTGGAAAATCTTATTTATCCTTAACTCTAGATGTCAAATATAAAGAGCAACTTGTAAAATAATGTTCCCTACATACCAAGATAGATCCTTGTCCTCTAGAATCACAAGATCACCTTGAATATACATGTAAGATATCAGTATGGTATCAGGTGTAATTGAGTTTTCAAATACTAGCCTAACCAATTTCACAAGAAGATTAGATGACCAAGTACCACTCCATCCATACTCTAGAGGGCATAAATCCATAGTAGATAACTTTATATAAAACACTATCTTTTGTTGTTGATAATGAAAAAAAATGAGTATTATATCGGGATATCTTCTAAAAATTACTCAAAGCAGGTCCACAAAAGTTCCATTCTAGATTGTAACCTCTCCACCTTGGCTTAGAATGGCGGATATAGAATCGCACTATATTGGAGAGCAGTCGAGTCCATAACTGACAAAGAAGATACTAGGGATATATGTGCAATAAAGTGTAATTGAACCAACTGTTCTTTCAACTCTTTGATCTTGGTTTCCTAACTATCAATTGTGGAGTTTGATGACCATAACTCTGCTATCTAGGTAGCAATTAAAGCTTTTAACCCTTGGTTTCATTAGAAAGTTGATCTCTTTCCTCAATAATAGTAGCTACCTTAGTTTTTTCTTCAATTAATTGGGCTTGCAAACAGGATACCTCCACTTTCGAGGCGTCTAACAATTTATTTTGCTATTCCATTTGGTTGAATAGATCGGAGAGGATTTCTCTAGTGGAGGCAAGCTCTATAGTGGCCTTGCATAGCTTTTCCTCCGACTATTGCATCTCCTCATAAAAAGAAGAATATAACTACTGAATCTTTAGGGATGGGTTTAATATATTCTATAGGAGGAGGAGGAACCCCTAGAGGGTTTTTAGGAGGTGGTGAGATTTTCTTGGCGAGGGCAGAAATGTCAGAAAATTATATAAATATGGTCCATAGGTGACATTAATCACACTACTCCTAATGACCTTGATAAAATGTTGATCCATTTTTGTACAAAGTATGAACTCAAGTCAATAACCATGCCTTTGAGCACTGTTCTAGAGACAATAAACAACTTCTTCGACATATAATTGGATGGAGTCTTGGCAAGCATGAACTTGTCTTGAATAAATTGACACAATAGTTTGGAAAACACACAAAATAAGAAAATTACAAAAAGAAAAGGGAAAACCCCTCAAGAGAGGGATATGAAATTATGGATGGGTGGGGCAAGGACCCCAGCAGGGTTTAGAAAATAATGTTTTCAATCAGTCAAGTATAAAGGATATTTGCATGGGTTTATATAAGATAGACATGCATGGATGTATCCCATACTTATTACTTTATTGGATTAGGTAATGACAACCTACATGGCCTTTACACAAATGGACAGCTTGACCTGATGTTCCCACACTTAATCCATAACATACACACATTTATGCAAGAGTAGGGTTAGAGACACTTGGCCCATTTAGCAAGTGGTCAAAGTAGATAATTGTTGTGGTATGAGGTATCATAGTTGATTGTAAGAGGTGCCACGTCTCAGCACAACTCACGTACACATGGCAAGGACCATACAATAGCACCTTGAGAGGTAGCATTGTTGATGAAAGCTGGCAAGTTGTTAGTATCAAAACACATTTTCCTCAATCTTACCAAGCATTCATGTTGAAAGGAGAGATCAGTTGCTCGCCCCAATTACTCATATCACTCAACAGATATTGAAGGATCCATATCTTACACCTAGTTTAGAAGTTGATATGATGGGAGGCTTAGAGGGAGTATGTTAGCATGCACAATAGATGGTGCATCCATGTGTCCCAACCTAGTTGGCATAGGTGTAAGAAGAAAGGCTAGGGGGCCTTATAGTACCATGCATAGAACAAAGTGATGTGTCTTATGGTGGTAGTATAGTCCCATCTGGTGTGTGTAGGGGGAAAACCAGAACATATCTAATCGCAAGTTATCATAATGTCTCTCAATCCTAACCTCTTAGTTGGTTGAAGGAAAAATTACTCACGCTTAGCCCCCCTTTGTCTCATGCTCTACTGATAGATACAAGAGGCAACCATACTCACATCCTCATCTAGTTAGGATAAAAGCTCGTATTGCTTAGGGGGTTGTTGATGAAGATCACTTGTCATTAATGAGGGTGTTGATGCAAAGGTGTACCCAGGGAGGTAGCCAATAGATCCAAAACTTGGTTTAGGTATAGGAGATTTTATTTGCTATAGGAGTTAGATACCCTTTTGATGTGACAGGATACAATGCCCCATGGGATCCAGCTTTGGAACTGTGTCCTGGAGAGTTTGGCTAATGGGTTAGCTAATCTAGACTATGGGGTGTTTCCACATTTTCTACAACAGCCAGCTTCCTGTCCAAGGGTGTTGCCACCTTTTCTTGGAGCGAGACCTACTATGATAAGTAAATTCTTCATTTTCTCCCATAATAAATTGTCTTTTTTTGTTTTTTATTTTCTCTTCCTACTTTTGAGGGTGTTTCCACCTTTTCTCGCAAAGTAGGTTGGTATGGTAGGGACCAAAGTCATTTTCTCCCAAAACCTTTTTTTTCTTCTTTTTTTTGAAATAATGATAGAAATATCATTAATCAAAACCATCCATGCCACATCTGTTGAATTGAAAGGGAAGGTAATAGAACATAGGCGAGAACTAGATCTAAAGGGATAGAGGACTTCATTCACCTCATCATCAGCATGAGAAATATTGATATCACTGATAGCAGGAGAATTAGAAATGAGCAATGTCCAAGAGGAATAGGGATTGTTGATTGTGATTGCCATGATCCCCAAAGAGGGAAATACTTCTTTAAGTGTGATAGTAGCCTTTGATTAGGAAGGTATCCTCAGAAGCATCGACAACTTGTATATGAATAAATCCATTAGGATTGACTACTAGCATTTTATAGGGGCCCATCTAGTGCTATTGAAGCTTTCTTAGAAACTTATCAAAGCATGAATCATAGACTAGAACGAGGTCACTTTCCTTGAATTCTTTATGCTTGATGAAGCTATCATAGTAAGCTTTGCATTTAGCTTGTGTGGCTTTCATGCATTGAAAGACCATCCTTCGAATCTTGTCCAACAAATCATCATCTCCCAATGGCACTATAGAGACTCATTATCTCCCAACTGCTCTTCAATAGCCACTCGTAAAGAGGGCAACTCCAGCCCCATAGGAAAAATAGCTTTTGTAGTGATCAAAACCTATAATTAAAGAAAGAGATTATGTATATCAATGTATCACATATTTATTTGATCTATATGTACAGACTCGATCAATCTAGAAGAGGATGTCATACGCCAACTAAAAGTGTGTCCATCTTGTAGTGGCCTTATAGGAGGTTCTATACACTCGAAGGCCCTCTATGAGTCGATCATCCAAGTCGTGGCCATGTGCATTAATTGTTCTTATTAGGATCAAGCAGAGAATGTGATTGGTAAATTCAACTTGGTCATTGGCTCTGGGGTAGTAGGGTGTGGGCATGTGATAGCAGATCTTGTAAATCTCTCTCAACTCCTCCATGATCTTATTTAGAAAACGAGTGCCTCTATCACTTACTAGCTCTAGGAGACTACCAAAGCAAGTGATAATGCTCTCATATAGGAATAGAGCCACATTGTTGCCATCATCTCACTTGAGAGATTTGGATGCATACCATTTTTTCACATAATCAGTATATACTAGAATGTATTTGTCCTGATTTCATTTGGTTAGAGGGTTGATCATGCCCACAAACTCAATGCCCCATTTCTCAAATGGCTTCAAGGAAAGGATAGGCTACAATGTCCTCACACTGGATTTGGTGGGCTTCCTATGCATTGGTAGGCATCACATTGCTTGTAGTAATCATAGGCATTCTTGTGGAGGGTTGGCCACTAGTATCTTGTGAGCAAGGCCTTCCTGGTTATTGCTTCTCCCACAAAATGTCCACCACATGGCTTGTCATGGCAATATTTTAGGACAATTCCAATCTCATATCCTCCTACACCACATCTCTACATCAATTTATCTTTACCTTCTTATATAGTGCACCACCTAGGAGGATCTAGGGGTGGATTCCAACGGAAGCCTACTCTTCTCTTTGCTAGAGATATTAAGGGGTACTATTGTATTGCAAGAGGTTGGCAATGTCTACATACTAAGGGTTAACATTATATCTACCAGAGAAGAGGAAAGCATCAAGGAGGTTTACATCATCTTGCTTCTCTTTTTCATTTTGAGAAATTCGTGATGATAGATGATCAACCACCAAGATATGAGAGTGATCGGATTTGGTGACCACTTCAAAGTCAAACTCCTAAAATAGGAGGAGCCATCTCATCATTTATTCTTTGACATTTTCCTTGTTCATTAGGAAGGACAACACTTCATGATCCACATAAATTTTGAAGTGGGTTGATAGCAGGTAGTGCAAAATCTTTTCCAAGGTAAACACCATTGCTAGGCACTCAAGCTCTGTCATTGTATAATTCCTTTCCCTATGAGTGACTTTTTTGGCTTGCATAATAGATGGGTTGATCCAGATTTGAGGCACCTTTTTGGCATAAGACCATACCTAGCCATTCGACAGATGCATCAATGTGCACATAGAACTCCTTTGTCCAATTAGGAGGTTGGAAGATGAGTGCTTTAATGAGACACTGCTTTAGAGTGTTAAAGGCTTCTTTGAAATCATCTGTCCAAATGAATTTTGCATCTTTCCTCTAGAGATTGTATAGGGAAGCTAACTTTGTTGCAAAATGTGCTATGAACCTCTTGTAGTAGCCCACATGGCCAAGAAATCCTTTGAGCTATTTAAGATTGGTTGGTGCTGTCAGGGCTGCAATCTTCCCAATCTTTGTTGGATCTATTAATATCCCCTACGTCGAGATAATGTGGCTTAATAGGACTCTTGAGGAGACTCCAAAGATGCATTTTTCGGGGTTGAGGGAGATCCCATACTCCTAACATTGCTCAAAGAATTGATCTAGGTGTTTGAAATGCTTACAGAGCAAACTAAAGACACAAAAATCATCCATATAGACCTCAATGAAATCATGCATATAACACAATATTATTGAGTTTGAATACTAATATTAGTGAATCTTCCAATTTCCATATAGACCTCAATGAAATCATGCATATAACACAATATTAGTGAATCTTCCAATTTCCAATTTTTGAATACTAAAAAGGTGACACATGGATAACATGCCCATAAGTTTCTCAAAACCATATGATGTGACCTATCATTGGAAAGCACCTAAAAAATGGAATCTATTAAGCTATAGAGCGCTCGATTTGGAGTTAGTGTTCAAGTTATGACAAACCCAAAGATTTGACCATGTGTCCCAAACTTATGGAAAATTCCCATATTCCCTAATATGGTGTTATATGATTTTGAAATGCAATTATCATCACTCTTTAGAATATGGTAGGGGTGTTGCAATATCCAAATGACATCACTCTATAGGCATAGATGCACCATTTTGTTGTGAAGGTTGTTCTAGACTAGTTCTCTTCATCAATGATTTGCACCTAATTATATCCATAGAATTCATCTAGTAAAGAGTACAACTCATGTCCTACCACTATGTTTTAGATTTGGTCTATGAAAGGGATAGGGAACTGATCTCTCTTTACCTAATTATATCCATAGAATTCATCTAGTAAAGAGTACAACTCATGTCCTACCACTATGTTTTAGATTTGGTCTATGAAAGGGATAGGGAACTGATCTCTCTTTACCTTGGAATTGAGCTTTCAGAAGTCCACACAAATCCACAACTTTCCATTCTTCTTAAGTACAACTATTATGGGTGAAACCCATTCACTGCTAGCTACTAGGTAAATAAACTTAGATGCATAGGGTATAAGCTGCGCTTGTCATTCATTCAAGTCTTGAATTTGTTATTGGAGGTTTTGAAGGGAGGCCGAATTCTTTCAAGAGTCATCTTCATGGTTCTCAATAGGCTAGAAATTAGCCTTGCCAAACTGTTATGAGAGAACTAGACTGTGCTTAAGAGACTAGACTAGATACAAGATTTGTCACTGATTACAAAATAATCCCATGTAGGGGCACAAGGTGCAATGATAACTTAATAAGATATGGAAAATCCCACAACTTGGGATTGTAGGTATAGACAACATGGTTCAATAGGATATGAAGGATCCCACAACTCGGGACCGTAGGTATGGATACAAGATATCAAAATTACAAGATCTTCCTTGATGGGGATTGGGATCAATCTCCTTCAAGTCCTTATAAGACTAAACAAAAACATCCAAGTTCTCCTTTAGTAGGTCACAAAGGATCACTAATTCTTCATTAGGAAGACTACTACCCACCTTGAGATGATGTTTAGTGCCATCTACATCCACAAAAGTCAATTTTTTTTCACCTTCCACTTCTCTAATTAATGTGCCTCATACTTCTTCTACATAAAGGTTAGAATCCTCTAAGGATGGCCTCCTCTTCTGACAATCCATTGGGACTAGCATCTTCTTTCCTTGGTTGCAATTTTTCTTGTTTGTTTTTATGTTGAAAAGGAATGAAGGTTGTTCTAATCTGGTTTGAGGGATACTCACTTATTGATTTGAGGATTCATGCTCTGAGGATGCATCTAGGAATATCACATGATAGAATATTTTGTTTCTTTGCTCTAGTGGATTTAATGCTTGTTGATAGGGGGGCCTCATCATCTTCTTCTCTTGAGAAAGGAAGCTTAGGATGAAAAGGACCATTGTGAAAGAAAGACTTGTTTTGCTTAATCCACTTCTTGTACATCTTCTGCATACTCTGAGGACCATTGAATAGACCAAAAGGGACCATCATCATGCCATCCAATACGAGGGGCTCTTCAACTTTTGAGGCCTCTCAAACTTCAATATCATTTATGTTTGCTTTTGTAATGTGTGGCTGTCTCATGCATGTTTTAGTGATCCATCAAGAGATGAATATAAGCGAAGCTGCCCGGCACTCCCATAGAATGTTACGGGGCTTGTCGCCTAAGGTTTCTCGAGTCCGCCTCGCAACGGAACGTTCACAGCCGAACCCACTAGGATCGACCTGAAATTAGGGTCCCTAGTGGTCAAGATCTCCTAACATCATTCTAGCATCGAATCTAGGACATCCTACTTTACGTAGAGTTACCCAAGCCAAGCCGATCCATGCCACACTTGGTTCAAAGAGAATGGGAAACGAGAGGGATGCGTCGCTCAACCTCTCTACCCATAGGGCATTGTCCCATTCCAATCCCCTAAAATGGTATGCATTGGGGTTCTAACCTAATAATTTCTAAGGGGGTCGACGTCAGTAAAACCTTGTGAGGAGCCTCCTAGTTCTCTAGGACCACCCTGCTGTAAGGTGGACCCATCAAGGGTTCTGCCCACCCGCTTCCCTCAATAGGCATTCTTTAGTTATTTAATTAGGTCCTACCATAATTATGTGTGACATTTAAAATCATAGGGAACAAGGTTCATTCATGTTATTTATAGCACAGACATAAATACAGAGCAAGCAGTCCTTTTGACGAACAAGTTCAAACAAGTTCCTTAACTTATCTTCAAGTTAATCTTTGTCTTCTGCCCATACAGGAGATATTATATGTCCCTTCCGGCTTGCAGAAGTAGCTGGTCTAAATCACATGGCACCACAATTTCCATCTTTTATCTAGAAATGGGATCTTCCAATGCCACAAACTTTGGGGCCACAGAGGTCTTAAACTCCATTCCGGCCTTGGCAAGGGGTGTCCAGAGCTCCCCTAACCTGCAAGCTACCTAGGAGTGAAACATTATTCATGTGGTTGGCCTTTTCACCACTCGACCTTCGGTCCATGAATCGAGCAGTGCCCTTTTTGGGTTTATCCACACTATGATCATGGAGGTGATCCACCCGTGCAAAATATCCTTCCTTTATTAATCCAATTAAGAATCAAGCACAATCTGTTAGAAGATATTGTTAACCTTTTCTACAGAGGGGGAATGTTAGAATATTAGAATGTACTCATATGAACATGTACTTAGAGAATATCTAGGAAGACAATATCTAGATATTTAGGAGAACTAGATAAGATGGATCTAGAACATGTGGATGATACTTTACTAAGAGAACCTACCATACCCTCACCTTCATTGTATATATATGTGTACTCTCGCCTATTCCAATGCTGAAGTGTGCAAGCAAGTATGCATTACAAGTGTGTGGTTCATCTCCATCTCATTGTCTCTCTCTTTCTCTCACCATCATTTTCACAACATGGTATTAGAGCGCACCAAGTTCCTAAGGGCCTAGATTATTAGCTTTTGGCTTTTTTCTACTCTGTGAATCCTTAGATTCATTTCTTGCATGCAATCCAAATCAATTGCTTTATTTGTAGATAGTAGAATTTGAATTCACATCAAGGTAAATCAACCTTATCCAGATGCACCTTATCCTCATTATCTTGAACTTATTTTATCATGTCCACCTACTTCTTATCTATTCTTATCATCTTCACCTACTCTTATCTTCTTCATTATCACCTCTCCTTAAGAGAGAGAAATATATTTTTCCTCTTTATCATTATTGTCATCCTTATCTCATCTTATCTCCTCTCTCCACCTACCTACCCCTTTGATCCTTTGCCATATTAAGGTCTAAACCCCTTCTCTCTTACAATTATTTGTGGCCCACCCATCCATTACCCATTAAAGTGATCTCCCACACACAATCCATTTAATTCTCACCCAACCTTATCCTCAAAGAATCATTTTCCTAGCCACACATATTTTATATCTTTTCTCAAACCAACCTCACCCTCTTTGCCTTGAGACATTGAGCTATCCATGCCACATGTACTTCACTCATTTCTAATCTAGCTCAAGCCTTTACATTACCTCCCATTTTTCTCCACTTTTATTGATCCTTATCTAAAAATCTTATCTCTAATATTATCCTCACTTACATAGACTACCTTATTACTTTGTGCCAACATGCATATGCTTCAAATAGTTTCCTAGATCCTTGCCCTTGCCACATGTTTATTCTCACCTCTTCTCTTGAACATTGAATGTTCTTCCTTATCAAAAGTCTTTGTCACAATATATATCTATCACATCATGCAAGATATATGTTCCATCCT
Source organism: Lygodium microphyllum (assembly GCF_053477565.2). Classification (NCBI taxonomy): domain Eukaryota; kingdom Viridiplantae; phylum Streptophyta; class Polypodiopsida; order Schizaeales; family Lygodiaceae; genus Lygodium; species Lygodium microphyllum. The sequence goes on along the minus strand of NC_141148.1, from coordinate 99,780,751 downwards.
TCTATCCTCATTAAGTTCAATATTCACTCTCTCTTGTCAACTAGTGGAATACATAGAAAATTCTTTGATGGAAAATCCCAATTTTCTACCCCATGAAGGTCCCTCACATCCATCTCTTTATAATGAATCTTCCATTTTGTGCTCTCATGCTCTCAACTCATCCATCCTAGCATGTTCTAGCTCTCCTAGTCACTCTCAATACTACAATGTTTGTCACCTCTATGAGCCTCTTTGCTTGCATCCTAAAATAGAGGACTTTGTCTTAGTTGGAACAACAATTGAAGATGGGGATGCCCTTTGTATTCTACATCTCGAGGCCCAAGAAGGCATTGTCCATGGCCTCTCTATTGAATTGTATTCTTCAACACATGTGGACGGTACTTTGGTGGCAAGAAGATGGCAAAACCTTGTCACTCTATCAGTTAACAATGTGGATATGCCTACTATTCCTCATCAACTCTTATTGGATATTTCTATCAACCTTAAAGGTCACTCCCTCATCAGGTACATTGCTTCCGCTCCTCTTACATTTGTGTGTTCTATCCTATTTCCTTACATTTGTCACTCAACATCTTGTCTTTATCTAAACTCTACTTCAATCTCAAGATCACATCCTGGTCCTTATCTCACACTCTCTCTATGGGCTCAATATCCTCATTTTCTAATGGTCACACACACACTCCACTTCACCTGTGTGCCACTATCTCTTGAACAAATGCAATTGCACACACTTTTTGCTTCCTCCTACACATTCGGGATTCTCAAAATGTTTCCAAGTGCACATAAAAATCCTATCTCCTTGAGTTTCTCATTTTCACATCATTATTTCTCAATGTGCAATCTTGAATCCCTATACATGATGTATCCTACCATCACATTCTATCCACACTATTTTTATTTATGTCCCATCAATCCTAATCTATCAAATCATTATTTCTTTCTATCCTATCCTATCCTACCTTCCTCTTGCAATCATCTTGCTCTAATTGTATACCCAAATCTCAATCATTATTCTACGTTACATGGCAACAACCTCATCAACAATCACAAGTACTCTCTCTTCCAATTTTCTCTCAATATCATCATGAAATAGTCTATCTCTTGCCTTACCCAAATCATCATCTACAAAATGTATCTTTCTCAAATTGGCAAACTATTTTGGCCTTCCAAAGGAGGGGAAAAGAATGGATAAAGTACAACGAAATACTTATGCATATTTGCACAAACTACTTTCTATGGATAAAAGAGCACACTGACACTAAGTATGCTATTATTGAAGATGTGATAACTCTTGGAGTCCTCTCAAAGACAATATGCTTGAAATTGCTCATCAATCACTTGCTATTTTACACTTCCATATTCATCAACAACCTTCCCAAATATCATGTCACAAGCATCTTATCAATCTCTATCTTACTATGGTATCTAGTGACATTGGGATCATATTTCCATCTACAAACTTGCTCTCACCATTATTTTACTCCACAACCATCAAGCTCCAATTGGAATATAACATCTATTTATATGATGAGCCCATCTCTTATCAAGTCTATCATGAAGCAAACTTATATGGTGATCATATCCATCAACCAAAGCCCAAATATCTTCATCATCAACTTACATCCCTTAAATCATTGCAAGCAAAGATTAATGTATATCTTTTGCAACAACAAGGACAAGGTCTCATGCTATAGTCATCATTGTAATCTTACTTCTCTTGTAGCCAAAATGATTGGCAAAAAGTCTTTGTACTGCAAAAGAAAATCCTATTTTCTTTTGAGAAGGGAGGAAGAATGTTAGAAGATATTGTTAACCTTTTCTAGAGAGGGGGAATGTTAGAATATTAGAATGTACTCATATGAAGATGTACTTAGAGAATATCTAGGAAGACAATATCTAGATATTTAGCATAACTAAATAAGATGGATCTAGAACATGTGGATGATACTTTACTTAGAGAACCTACCATATCCACACCTTCATTGTATATATATGTGTACTCTCACCTATTCCAATGGAGAAGTGTGCAAGAAACTGTGCATTACAAGTGTGTGGTTCATCTCCATCTCATTGTCTCTCTCTTTCTCTCGCCATCACTTTCATTACACAATGAAGGCAAACAGCTCTAATATCATCTTTCAGGAAAGGCATCCTTTTATTCCCATGGCAAATATGTCACAGACCCCACCACAAAATTATATAGCTAATAAAGCACTTGAACGACTGTCCAAAACCGCAACCAATAATTAATTTGGAAGCACAACTATTATGGCAATCAACCATCAAGGCCAATGCATTTCTTCAAAAGGTGCACCAATAAGTACAATGCCCCTTTTCCCTCAAATTCTCTCTTCCCCTTGGGATGTGAGAGCGATACTATGCAAAATTTTACTTAACACTCCCTTCCTTTAGCTAAAGTGTATGATAAGGTCTCATATGATGTACAAGATGTAAGTTCTATTGATAACTTACATTGATCGACAACCCAATCTTCTTCCCAAACAAGTATAAAAGTATTGGTCTATCCTTCGACTTAGGGTTTCCTAATCCTTGAGCTCTCCACTCGCCTTTGAGGCTTGGAGCTGTTGTTTGTATCTAGCCTAAACTTGAATTGGATTGATGAAAATAGTAGTTATCAGTCGAGTCTCAAGGCATCTTAGTTTTAATCCTTATGATCATTGCTTGTACTAACTATGCACATCATCAAAATCCCAAACTATCAAACTTGAGCCATCAATTCATGATGTTAGCAAGAGCTTGAGCAAAGATCTAGAGTTTCTAAAATGAATTTCTTTTAGACTAGGTTGCTTACCATTCAATCCATCTGTTGTGCAAGCTACAACATATACCTTCGATTTGGTGAAAACATGACTACTATTTGCAAGAAGGGGGAGTCAACAATGCTTTGAAACCTTATATGTTATTTATGTTATGTATGAATTTATCACATAGCATCTAGATGCAATTAACTTCTCTTGATACATGCATTTGAAAACTCAATCTTGCCAATATTTGAGATGAAGTTTATCCCTTTCAATGATTTTATTTGGTACAAGGATTTGTGTGAATTTCAATGCGCAATATGCATAAATCTATGCAAAGCTCACTTATGATTATGGTGGACCTAATGCAGAAAAATTTATCCTACAATTTTCTACGAGCTCATTAACCATTGAGAAATAAATTCAAGCTACTCCTTTAAATGAATTCATGCAAATTCCAAGGCAATATAATCTATGACTCAATTAATAGAGGAGATGGAAATTAGTACATGGGTATTCAAAGATGAGTTGTCCATATCCAACGTTGTATTTGTATTAACTGCAACGCCCTGGCCAGTGGCTCTATTTTTGGATGCACTATTACCATTGGTGTTGTAGAGAAATTCCGCAAAGTAGGAGCAAGGATTCTGCAATTGAGGCCTCCCACACAAGAGCAAGTGATGAAGGGTGGGATTGTGAGCAATGCAGGCTTGTGCGTATGAACCCCTCTTATGGAAGGAAACTTTTGGAACCTTCCAGAAGTCTCTCTCTCTCTCTCTCTCTCTCTCTCTCTCTCTCTCTCTCTCTCTCTCTCTCTCTCTCTCTCTCTCTCTCTCTCTCTCTCTCTCTCTCTCTCTCTCTCTCTCTCTCTCTCTCTCTCTCTCTCTCTCGCGTCTGAGAGAGCGTGCTATGGCATCTTCTTCTATTGCGATGGGGTGTGGGAGGAGGTTTTATAATGGAGGAGGTGGTGGAGGTGTTATGGGGTGGTGGTGTCTCACCCCACCCACCACTTGTCAGTGACCGCATGGCAACAAGGGAGTTCTGAGCCTCCCAGGTGGCCAGCAAATTGGTCGAGATGGACCACGGGATGGTAGGCCATGTGGCCTCCCCCCTCATGTAATAAAGCATAAATGCCTTAGTCTAGGGTAAGTATAAAAGGTGGAGGTATAACATGTGAAGCATCTTTTTGCCATTTTACAAACATTACATGTTTGAGGTCTCAATCTCCCACCATCTAAGAGGGTGAATACTCTTGGCCACCATAGCTTGGGGTGCATACCCTGCTACAACCACTTATCATTTGATTCTCAACCAACATTGGTAATATCATTTCATGCCTAGCCACCTTGGCTATGGTTCCTTGGCATTTTATGTCTGTTTCTTGTGTTTTCAGTTTAATGGCTTCTTGTGGGAATTAGGTTCTTTACATTGGTATCAGAGCATGGACTTTGATCCATGGGAATAGTGATTTTCATGGTGAATTTGGTTATAGTTTAGGCACACAGTAACTAGAGGACAAGAATTAGTCATAGGATTTAATTCAGTTAAAATCGTGACCAATTAAGGTCTCTGTAGTAAACCGTGACTAAATTTGATGGTCTTGAAGAATATCTGAAGAAACAGTGGTGGATTCATGGTCATTTTGGTGGTACGTGGTCAATTTTGGGCCATTTTGAAGGATCGTGGACTTAACTAAAGCCTAAACAGGGTTTGGAGAGGTTAAATCATGGTTACTTTTTGGAACAAGCTTCTCTTTTCTCTTTCCAAGCTTGTTGCTGAAAATTGCCCATGGAGATGTTATAACATGTCCCCCTATCCACTTGTAGGACACGTCTTAGCAGCCCATTGGGAAGAGAGTCTAGAAAGTGATGCCCGGAACTCACAAGGAATGTCACAGGGTTTGCGATATAGGTCTTTCCGAGTCTGCCACGAAGTGGAAGCATTCCGACCGTTCCCACTTAGGACCCCGACCTGAATCAGGGTTTTTCTAATGGTCAAGTTCCTAGGAGATAGCTAGTATCGAGCCCCAAATGAACTACTTTGCGCAAAAGCATCAGGGTCGAAGCGGATTTATACTGCACTTGGTTCAAGGAGAATGGGAAACGAGAGGAATGCGAAGCTCGACCTCTCTGCTCGTAAGGCATAGTCCCATTTCGTTCCCCTAAAATAGCATAAATCGGGACTCTAGCTTTATAGATTATAGGTCATTGTTACCTCGTTGTCAATTCCTTTGAGAAAAGTTCCCGGCCAATCGGGACCACCCTTTCGTAGGACGGACCTAGAGTCACGTCCACCGCACTTTCCTCGGGCTGCTTTAGTTATCTAATTACCTATCACATTTAGTTTGACAAGCAAAATTAGCTTCCTTAATTAACCAATTAATCACTGGTTCCTTCACGTAACTTAGGCACTGACATAGAAGAACAATGTCAAGCAAGTTTCTTTATCAACATTTGATCTTTTTTTATCAGTCTTTGAAATACATCAAATATCCAGCCCAAAGGCTATTCCAGCAATCCTCAGGGATCGCTATTCCAAGTACAGCAAGTATATACCAATCTATGGGTTATTCTTGAGCCCTACAGATGCCCCATAACCTTCTCCTGGTTGCTACAATGGTTTACAAGGGTTTCTTCTACCCAGGGTCTTCCTACAGGGTCAAATAGGGTACTTACAAGTGGTGGACAGGGTGTAGGAATTTTATGTTCAGACTTGAAGATTCAATTACAGAAAATTCTATCCTAATACAAATTAGAAACTTGATAGCTCCATTCAAAGAGAGATCCTAAGCTTTGATTTGAATCAAAAATTTTGGTGATCCGACATCGGGAGCTCAAGTTATTGCTGATTTTCTGACACTAGGTATGTTGAGACAGCACCCAGACTACATACAAGGGGACACTATTTGACATTGTTCCACCTAAAGTATCCAACCCAAGTCCATATCTTTTTAAATCTGGTATATCCCCTATATAATAAGCTTTTCATAGAGCTATTAATCATTGGGATTGGTGCTATATTTTGAGAGAAACAGGGGATTAAGTGGCAAATTGTCTACTACTACATCACTGTTTCCTAATGGCCAGGAATAAGAAGAAATATCCCATTACTAAGGCATTGAATGATGGTGTCATAGACTTTTAAGAGGATCAAAATTACACAATTGAAGCCCATAATGTTGATCAAATAGATGAATAATTAAGCATTGGGATTGCTTATAGCACACATCAAGGGCAACATGACATAAATGAAGAGCATGCAAGGAATGATTATCTCTTACTGTCAAAAGATTTGGGGCATGTCAATGAAGGCCTTTCTAAGGATTTGAAGTTTTGAATAAAGACTTAACACATATGAATCAAGGTTTGTTGCAAGGGATGGCACAAGTAAACCAAGGAATCTCTTATTTGCAGCAAAGCAACAAATCTTTATTCCAAGAGCTCATCTTTGCCATAAAAGAAATTGAAAGTAAGCCACAAAGAGATCCTCAAACTATTGAAGACTCCCATGCAATTTCCTTTGTTGGTAATCCTTCCTATCCAAGCAAAGAGAAGTCTCAGTCGATTATGCACACTCTTGAAAGGGGAGAACCATCTAGAGTGAGGAGCAACCATCATTCTTCACAAATTCATGGCATTCACACCCCAAGGCCTCAGTTTAGCAGCCCAAAAGAGAATCATAGACATGAAAGGGAACAAGACAATACCCGATGGGATAATGATTATCATGGATGTGACCCCTTCTACAAGAATTTTTATCATCAGCCCTCAAATGCACAAAAAGGAAATGCAAGCAACAATCAAGTTCATGAATGTGAAAGGCATGATGAGCGAAGCTCAGCTCATGGCATCCCAAACCAAGAGCATGTTTCAAATGGAAAACCTTCATCTCATGGTTTTGGGCCACCTAATTTTAGGCAAAATTCATGGAACAAAGATTCATGGAGACAACATTCTCATGGGCAGCCATCTTACAATGACAAAGAATATAAGGAAAAGATAAATATCACTAATTTCAAAGGAGATAATGCTTCACCTTTGGAATGGGAGGAGTGGATCAATAAGCTTGAATTGTAATTCACCCTTTATCCTAGAAGTGAAGAAGCCAAGATTTATTTCGCGGCCCTTCATCTTGAAGGTTACACCCATACTTGGTGGCATTACATGCAAAAGATTGGGCAAAACTTTGACTCTTGGGGGAGGAGTTCAAGCAAGCAATGATTGATGTCTTTGTGTCTCCTTTGGAAAAAGAAAGGCTTCAAAAAAGATGGTATGCATGTGCTCAAAAAGGAATGTCCATTAGAGACTATTCCAACACTTACTTGAATATTTCCATGTATATTGAAGGCATTTCAGATTTTGCTAAGCTAAATAAATACATTTTTGGTCTTGATCCTGCCCTATCATCGAAGGTAGGAGTTCAACAACCAAAAACATTACATGAGGGCATACAATTGGCTGAAAGATACTCCTTGAAGTAAAAAAGAGATGCATAAAATTTCCAGCAAAGAAGTATGGGCAATAATATTTCCAATCAACCTACAAAGTATGTGCAAGTTTTCACCAATCAAGAGACTCTTTTAGGCAAGAAAACAGAGGTTATAACAGTCAAAACAATTATAACAGCAAAGTGTCAACATTTCCCACTATTTATGCCTCTAAACAGGGTGGAAATTTTGTACAGAAACAGGGGCAAACTTTCATAAATGTGGCAAGAGGTACTTTTTCGAGAGCTGAAAATGCTCCTAAACTGCCCCAAAGCAATTCTAACAGCAACTTCCTTTCTCACGACAAGCTTAGGAAAATGCATGCAAAAGGATTATGCTTCAAATGTGGAGAGAAGTGGTCACAAGATCATAAGCTGAAGTGTAAAGCTAATAACTCAAAAATCAACATGGTGATCACTCTAAGAAGTGGAAGTTGAAGAAGAAGAAGATCAAGAGGGAAATTTACTGCATGTTGATGCATAACCAATGGTTGAAGAGATATATGAAGAAGAGCATGCCACCAACGAATAATTCTATGATCCCATGGATGGATTTCCTTTTGATCCATGTGGTATTCATGATTCTCATGCTTCCTTGTGTACCATCTCACATGATGCGTGGACCGATTGCAAAGGGGAAAATACACTTAGACTCAAAGGTTTCATTAATGGCAAGGTTGCACATATTATAGTGGATACGGGCAGCACTCATAGCTTCGTCAACACCAAATCTTTGAATGGGTTGAAGTTGCTACCCATTAATATGGACTCTTCCTTGCAGATACAAGTTGCCAATGGTGCATATGAGTCTAGTAAAGAAGTGTGTTCATGCACTTCAATTGAGTTATCGCCCCCTTATACAATACAAGTAGACTTGATCACTTTGGATATGGAGCCTATTGACATTGTCATTGGATGTAATTGGCTTAAAACACTTGGCAATTTCACCTTAAACTTGGAGCAAATGCAAATGGGATTTGATTAGCAAGGACAGCACATAGAGTTGAATGGCATAGTTTACAAACAAATTGAACAAATCAATGCAAAGTCATGCATCTTCACTCTTTTGCTTGCGAAAGTAGATGAAGTGCAATCAATAAATCAGCCATCTTATTCTTCAAAGAAAATGGATCCAAGATTGGAAGAGTTATTAGAGGAATACAAGGATTTATTTCAGCCACCATCATCTTTACCTTCAAAGCGAGTGTAATGGAGGGGAAATACTTAGGTCAAGTTGACCTAAGTATAAAAGGCGTAAGGGACACTGCATAGGTACCATTTGATGAATACACATTTGTCCTTTCACCTTCTTCATCTTCTTCCCTGTCCTTCCATGGCTGCTAGCCATTTCTCTCTCCTCTTCTTCCCTTTCTCTCTCTACTTTTAGTATTTCTCTCTCCTCGTCACCCTCTTTCTCTCTCTTATTCTTACCTTTCTCTCTCCTCTCCCTCCTCTTCTGTAGACCTTCTCTCTCTCTTTCCCCTTAGTTAGGACAGTTAGGTCTCCTTCATTACAGTTGGTATCAGAGCCTAGGTTCTTGGTCCCAGTTAATCCCTCATTTTACCCAATTACAACTTTCTAGTTACATGGAATTTTGAGTCACAGGTACACAGGTACAGGGAGCAGTAGGGGAGTTTCTAAAGATCTATGGATCACAAGGACTGCATGCAGGAGCATTAATGGCAGCTTTCTTGAAGACCACACAGACCATGGCAGCCTTTCTTGGAGTCTTAAATGGAGCTTGGACCAAAAATGGAGGCAGGAAGACAAAAATGGCAGGTCATTTTTCAACATTGAGGTAAAAATTCTAGGGTTTAGTGGAGGAGGACACTCCAGCACTTAGAGGGAGCACTGGAGTGACCAGTGGGCATTCCCAAGAAGAAGACATGCAGCATTGAAGACTTTTCAGAAGAAACTAAAGGCAAAAATGGAGGAAGGTACACCCAAGTCAGTTGTTGTTGCCATATCTCCACTCCGTTTGAAGTCCACCAAGGATTTGAAATTCTCCCAGACTTTTATCCACACCTTCGCTTCATATACACTGATCTGCCCTCCGGATACAACCTCCAAATGCAAGTGATGCATGAACCCTGCAACAACTTGTCGCTCTGCTTTGATAGGCCTCACAAATTTGAGGTCGGAATTCTATTTGCTGTTATGCTCATCTACGGCAAATTTGGCGAGCTCTTCCAACTCCATGTCGTTCTGATGCTCGACTGGCTCTTTCGCTCTTGCAACATGTGCCATGGCTGCTTCTTGCGAGATCAGAAGAATGAGGGCAAGGGTGCATGATAACAAGAAAGTCGCCGACATTGTGAATGTCTGAATGTGTCCCTAAACCGGCCATTTAAGGCTCACCACCTGATAGAACTCCATGAGAAATGGACCAACAACGCGGACTGGAATGGGTGCATACATTCACCAAAAAAATGATGAGCCTAAGTCGAGTGATGACACAAATCAGCACCCTGACAGAACTCCATGAGCAACTGTAAAACCAATCGCTGCTCCAGAGCTACCATTCCCCCCCCCCCCTTGGTTACCATCTATATAGCCACCTGTATAGCCACCAGCTGTTTGACCAGCAGCACTTTGAGCACGGCTATGGCCATTATGCTGCTTTGAGCATGGCTATGGCCATTACTTCCATTATTGCTTTTTGTAGCACTGCGGCTCAAACTTAAATTCCCATTATTTCCATTGATGCTCCCACTCTGGCCATTGACCACTTCAGCCATGTTTGACGATCCACCCAAAGAAGCTGACGTTCCAACATTCGTGACGGTTTGGTCTTCATGCTGTGGCGTTCGAGGTCTCTGCTGAGATGCATGCCGGTCATAGGGCTCGTTCGGCGCAACCATGGTAGTTCCAAACTCCAGCCTTAGCTCCAAGCCACCATATCCATCATATCCAAGCTCATCAAGATAATCAATACTCCTGATCTCTGCAGAGGTAGCAACAAACTCAGGAAATGAGGCTTGAAGGAGAGCTAGCAGTGTGTCTCTGTTAGCAGGATCAGATAAAGCAAGCCCTTCTTCCTTCAGCCTCTTCTCCATCCAACTTCTACCCATGTCATTGAGACCTTTCATCCAACCAAGCCATGATGAGTATTTCTCATCACTAGGAGAGCAAACTGCTTCTGCTCCATGATTCTTTCCCTGAAGCAGCTCCAAGCACCTTGTCAAAAGGAGGAAGAGGAGTGGACGTGCTTTTCTGCTTAGCAGATTTTAGCAGTGTGGCAAAGGCATCAACTGGACCCTCAAGATGGCCATTTTTAGAGAAGAGTGGGAATTCTGTAACAGCCTTACGACTGCTTCCAAGATATGATCCTACAACATTCAATCCTGTTTCAGGTGGGTTAGACTCCACTACTGGTGCACAGTCCTGTATATAAGAACGTGAAGCTTCAAAACGTACAGGATATCGTAGTGTCACATCCAAGCACATGGCCAGCAATGAAAGAGTTGGGAAGCCCGGACGGCTTCTAACCATGACAAGCAACTACACTCACATGTGCAACATAACCAAGCGCTGTTGCAGACGCCTCTTGTTCATTTGAATCGTTATAAAGACCAGGCTTCATGATGTTTAGTGGAGCTACAACATAAATAGAGGACCTCAGAATTTTGGATGTGTGGAAGAGGTTTGAATGCCCAGCAGCAGGGAACCTCTTAAATGCTATATTACAACAAACTGCTATGTTAACATAGAAAGCAAAGAGCTTTACAGAATGAGCATCCATGTTAACTGCCTCTAGGTGATCCATGGTTACTGCTCATGATACCATCAATGGCACTTATGTTCACAATTTGAACAGTTCAGGCAACTCTGCATGCTCTAGAACATACGAGCTGAATTATCTTGTTTAGATTGGGAAGTGTATGACGAGGTCCAACACTTTCTGCTCCCAAATAGTTCAGCACTTGTTCCAAATCTTTGTTCAACAAAAACACTGCATATGCTGATCTTTTCCTCTTTAGCACCAGGCTCCTGAGGCTTGGAAGAATTACAGTTAGCCTCCAGACCTGTCACTTGAACTGGACATGATTGCAGGCTGTACTTGTATGCAGCATCTTCTTAACTTTGTGCCATTCAAAAGTGAAATGGCCTCAATAGCCCCTTTGGTGGAGGAATAGGTTATGGTTCCCCACTTTTTACTACTTTTTGAGGACAAGTGGCTTGGCAATTGTTCTCATCAATCATCCACTCCACAGAAGCAACAACAGGAAATGGCATCTGCTGTACTGAGATTTGCATCTCTTTTTTTGATTCAATAGAGCTTTGCGCCTCCATGCCTGCATCCACAGTCAAGACCCCTCGAGGCTTGCATTTCCTCCTATCCTTGACAAATTACATGGAGCAGCAAAGCATTTTGGCAGTGGAGCTCTCACTCCTCATTTGATAGAATCTAGAGACTGTGTGGGCTACATGGGAGGGGTTGGATGCTTATCAAAAGTGGGAGTGACACTCTTCACAATTGGAGGAGTTAAAGCATCCTCCTCTGAAGTTATATAATAGTTGCTCTTTGTGACAAGGTTTTAATGGAGCCTCTTCTCCACAAGAAACAATACTTCCACCAGTACTTTTAGCTTGTTGTTTACAAAGTTCTCCCACTAAGAGAGGGTTGTTTTGGGGATTCTCATGGCCAGCATTGCCTGAAGAGAGAACACTTGCATGTGCTTCAGAGGAAACTGGCTCTGCACATCTCTCAACTTTAACATAAGGAGAAAACCGTGATGGAGATGCTCTGGTCTTACTCGAGCTTTTCTGAGGACTTGCTCGATGGAGAAAAGAGCTATTATCCCTTGCGAAGCTTTCACCGGCTATTTCAATGGTACAACATAATTGATGAGAGATTTCCCTATTTGTAGATTGTTCACATTCAGAGGCAGTCACACTAGGATCTAGTCTCCTGGTGTTGAGGGAGGGCACAGAGATGTTTGAAACCGGATGCTTCTCCAGCAAAGAGGATTGAGAGCAAGGTGTGTCTCTCGGATTGGGAGCTTTGAGATATATAATTCCAACCTTCTTACCTTCTGGTGCTGGACAGGCAAACCTGGCATCAGGAGGGGATGACATTGTGCTTGAATTGCGATCAAGATGCTCACCTCGTTCTGTAGATAATCCACTACCTTCCTAAGGACTGTGGAAAGCACATTCCTGCTCCTTTGAGTGAGGGTCTTGATGCTCAGTTTAAAATTGATTTGGCACAATGTTAAGCTTGTGATGCGTTGGTTGTGTATGACCAAACCTGGTTTATCTGAGCATGACCTTTAGTAGTGGTCACCTTTGAATAGGTTGATCAAGCCTGAATACAGCTATTGATTGCATGATAGACCTTGAGATGCTATCAGAAAAGGATATGCATCAGGCATAGTTGGAGCAGAGACTAGAAGGACTAAGAGTAATGCAAGAATGATGGTTTTACTGGAAAGAAGGTGAATCTCAATAGTCAAATCTGCAAAGCTTTAAGGTTTCTTGACAGTCTCTTTACATCACTCAGGGAGATTGACAGATCTGAAGTAGATTGCAAGTTGGTTGTTGGAACTGAAGGCTTTATGTGAATAACATTCAGTTCATATATGTAGACACATCAGTTACATCATTTAGAGGCATTCTCTGAAGGCTTTGTGTGAATATTCAAGGAGATTGACAGATCTGAAGTAGATTGCAAGTTGGTTGCTGGACACATTAGTTACGGCAATAGCCTGCGGAATAAGAATAGCAGAGTCAAACAGTGAATACTGATGCTTGATCCATAAACACTCTATTCTGACAATAATAGTGTGTCGTATGCACTTGCAAAATACTCAATGACTGCATCTCAATTGTCATCATTGAATGAAGATGCTCTGAATGCAAACAGTAGCGGTGAATATGTTTGTGAGAGCTGAATAGTGAGCAACAATTGCTTAAGTGGTCTGAAATCTGCAGTAGCAGTGAGCAGCAGTTTTGAGGCTTGAAGCAATAGTGGGCAACAGTTGCTTACGTGGTCTGAAGTTTAAAGAAACAATGAGCAACATTAGTAGGCAGCATGTATGCATATACTCAACCACATTGTCCCTATGGACAACAACATGGTTCCTACCTGCAGCATGCATATGGAGATTCCTATGCCACGCAACCATATGCGCAGCTGCCTCATGGAGACCTTGATACAATGCAGGAGCGGCAAGCAAGTGATTATGACCGACATCATGCCGATACCTATGCTCATGGACTTGCCAATCATCATACTTATGGTCAACCTAGGATGCAAGGACACCATTGTAGTCATGTTGGACAGTCATCATGCAATCTTGGGTAGCATATTTATGGGCAACAATATGACCAAAGTTTTGGTAGTAGGCAACAGCAAATAGATGTATTTGGGCAGTAGCATGAACATTCTAGTGACATGCATTCTCATAGAGCTTATGGACAGCATGACCAATGCTGTGGGATCAGTGATCAAAGGCAGCATGCTTATGATGGTTATGCGTGTGATGTGCAGCAAGGCTATTATCACCACATGCAGTATGGACAGCATGAGTATCATTATGAGCAGCAGCCACATTGCTACAACCATCCATATGGACAGCATGAGTATTATGGTCATGAGCATGGACAGCCATCTATTGTATATGAGCAGTATGCTTATGTACGTGAGCAGCAAACATCAGTGGAAGCAAATGCATATGCTCAACCAAATTGTCCCTCTGATGCATAGCAGGGCTATTATCACCATATGCTGTATGGACAGCATGAATACCATTATGAGCAGCAGCCACATTGGTATTGTCAAGATTGTGGGAGAGAAGGAAGGAGTCTCACTTGTAGCTTTCTTGCTTGCACATTGGGGGAATACACACAAGGGTGGAGGCTAAAAACAGTTTTTCTCTTCTTAGTTGTGTAAGCCAAAAGAACTCAAGTACAAAGAAGTAGAAGAACCCTAGATATGGGTCTCAAAACCAAACTCAACTAACTAAGGTGGCATACTAACTGAGCCACGAACTAGAGTAGATAAGGATAGCTATCATGTAGCTATTATTCAGGGGCGGTGTACCAACCGCATCTGCAACTGACAAGTCGGTGACATAAATACACAACGGTCACCCTGGCGTATCACGAGTGGAGCTCGATATCTCAACACTCCCCCTCGAGCTCAATCCCAATTCCTGCACACCAAGCAGGTCTCTGAACTTGCGCAGCTTCTCTGCGCCCAATGCCTTCGTAAATATGTCAGCTACCTGATCCTCTGTGTTGACATAAACTAGATCAATAAGACCTAGTAAAACCCTCTCTCGCACATAGTGATAATGCACCTCAATGTGCTTTGTTCTAGCATGATAGACTGGGTTATTTGCCAAGTGTATACTACTCATGTTGTCACAATAAATGACAACTGGCCCATCTGTAGACTGATGCATATTATAAAGTAGCTTATGCAACCAAGCTACCTCACATGCAGCCATTGCTGCACCCCTATACTCAGCCTCTGTGCTCGACAAGGCAACTGTAGGCTGTTTCTTGCTGCTCCAAGTGACTGCAGCACTCCCAAAAGAGAACACATATCCACTGGTAGATCGTCTATCAGAAATACTACCAGCCCAGTCAGCATCAGTGTATCCATGCAACTGTATCTGAACCCCAGTCTCATAAAATAGTCCATACTGCAATGTGGACTTCACATACCTGAGTATGCGTCTAGCCGCATCCAAATGCGATTTCCTTGGAGCCTGCATAAACTGACTTACCAATCCAACAGCATAGCTCAAATCTGGCCTGGTAATAGTCATATAAATCAAGCTTCCTACTATGCGTCTGTACATAGTAGGGTCTTCCAGAAGCTCACCTGCATCTGCGCTCAGCTTCACATTCTGCTCCAAAGGAACTGAAATAGGCTTCCAGCCTGTCATCCCATATTTGGACAGCATGTCCAATCCATACTGCCTCTGCAAGAGCTATATCCCACTTGGTGATCTAATCACCTCAATGCCCAAGAAATAACGCAGCTCTCCCAAATCCTTCATCTCAAACTTCTGCTTCAATAGCATTTTCACATGAAGGATATCTTCATCACTGTCACCTGTCATAATCAAATCATCAACATAAATGACAAGTAGCATAATACCTTTCTCTGTTTTTCTCACATAAAGTGAGAAATCTGCCTTGGAAATCTGAAAGCCAATAGTGACAAGATACTGTCCTATCTTGTCAGACCATGCTCTAGGTGCCTGCTTCAAGCCATACAAGGCTTTCTTCAACCTGCAGACAAACTCAGGATGAACAGCATGCACATAACCTGGTGGCTGCTCCATATAGACCTCTTCTTGCAAATCACCATGCAAGAGGGCATTCTTTACATCCATCTGATGTAAAGACCATCCCTTTGATGCAGCCATAGCAATGACTGCTCTTACGGTTGCCATCCTTGCAACCGGACTGAATGTTTCTTCATAGTCAATGCCATATGTTTGTGCATACCCCTTGACTACTAATCTTGCCTTGTATCTGTTCACAGAACCATCTGCATTGTGCTTCACCTTATAAACCCACTTACAGCCAATTGCATTCTTACCTTTAGGCAAAGGTACCAATTCCCATGTAGCATTTGCTTCCAAGACATCCATTTCTTCATCCATGGCTTTCTCCCATTTTTCTTTTCCCATGGCTTGCTCAAAAGATGTGGGTTCTGGTTCCTGTATCACTTTGACCATATATGCATAGTGAATGGCTGTAAATCCATCATATTTCAGCCTATCCACAGGATACCTAGCTCTCGTAGACCTGCGCAAAGTAGGTTCACTCATAGGTGCTCTCAAAACATCCCTGGTCTTCCTTACTCCAGGTGTAACAATAGAAGGGATACCCAACTCATCATCAATGCTCTGTTCTGAGCCACTGGATTCACCATCCACATAAGAGTGACCTGCATTCACATCAAACATGGGCTGATCAACCTTCTCTTTTCCTTTTCGTGATACCTGCATACCACTATCTGCATTGCTTTGAGAAGATTCTCCTGATCTCAATCTGCCTGTCCATGGCGAAGAATGTGAACCATTGCTAGAGGACGCTCCAGGTCCACTAATATTTTGTGACTGCTGTTGTGAATTCTGTGCAGCATTACCATTTTGTGCATCTACATCATCAATCACATTTACTGGTTTATACCAGCTACTCATCTCATCAAAAACAACATCTCTGCTCACTGTAAACGTACGAGTAGAAGGGTTATAGCATCTATACCCTTTTTGCTGCAGAGAGTAACCAATAAAGATGCACTTCTCAGCTTTTGGATCCAACTTGGATCTCAGCTCATCTGGCACATGTACATAGGCAATGCAACCAAAAATTTTCAAATGAGAAATATCTGGTTTCCTACCAGTATACCTCTCTTCTGGAGTCATTCCATGTATTGCTGCAGTGGGAGTCCTGTTCATTATGTAGACTGCTGTAGCAACTGCTTCAGCCCAATAAAAATCTGGCAAGTCTTTTTCATTGAGCATGGCACGAGATACCTCTCCAATATGCCTGTTTTTCCTTTCTGCAATTCCATTTTGTTGTGGGGTATAACTGCATGAATATTGCTGCTTTATGCCATGCTCCTGCAAGAACTTTGCAAACTCATTTGAGAGGTACTCTCCCCCTCCATCTGACCTTAGGCATTTTATTTGCAGACCTGTTTCTTTTTCAGCCATAGCTTTAAGGGTTTTGAAATGCCCAAAAACTTCACTTTTCTTTTTCATAAAATACACCCAAACTTTTCTGCTATAGTCATCAATAAAAGTGACAAAATAATGACAGCCTCCAAGAGATGCAGCTTTAGTAGTCCACACATCAGAGTGGATTAATTCCAATGGCTTCTCACTCTCTTGAACATGTCTAGGAAATGGTTTCCTTGCCTGTTTTCCAAACTGACAGGCTTCACATACCTTATGCATTTCTGCAACCTTGAATTTCGGCAAACCTGCAACAATATTTTGGGCCTGCATTGATTTAAGTCGCTGTACATTAACATGACCAATGCGTTTATGCCAGATATCAATATCTGCAACTACACCGATCCCATGTGCAAACATTGCTGCACTCAATTCAGACATGTCTGCATCCAATGTAAACATTCTGCCCTTCTTCTTTCCTTTTGCTATCAAGCGACCTTTATTTTTCATATCCTCAACAAAGCATCCATGAGGATTAAATCTGACCTGCAAGCCCTGTTCAACCATTTGACCAACAGAAACTAGATTCTTGGTGATATTCGGGACATGAAATACATCGGACAGGTATTTCTTTTTCCCATCCTGCATAGACAAAGGAATTTTTCCAATCTGCACAATAGGATGTGCAGTATCATCACCAGTCTCCACAAATCCTGGTTTTTCCATTTTCCTTGCATCCTCCATCCATTCTGCATGACCTGTCATGTGGTTTGATGCACCTGAGTCAACATACCATACATCGTTGCTTTCTTCTGCACTTGTCACAGAATTGTTCATGTGCTGCACCATGAACAAATGCTCATTTCTGTCATCACCTTGTCTACTAGAAGATGCATAATTCCCTTGTTGCAGTTTTCCATTCATGATGTCATTCTGCTTTTTATAGCAGTCTTTAGCCATATGACCCATTTTACCACAGTAGTAGCATTCAACATTACTGTTTGCATTTTGACCTCTTTGCCATCCACCACGACCTCTTTGGCTCCCCCTGCCTCTAGAGTTACCACGTCCTCCTCCATAGGACTGGTTTTCTTGAGTTTGCTGCATATTCTAATTTCTACCACGGCCTCCAAATCGGCCTCCTCTACCTCTGCCTCTACCTCTTCCAGCATTTGAGTAGAAGACAGCTTCTTTTGAAGTTCCTCCTGAAGAAGATGCACCACCATTTCTCTGCTCCTCAGAAATTAGAAGAGCAATCAACTCCTCAAAATCAGGAAATCTTTCACGGATGGAAATGGATGTCCGAAACTGCGCATAATCCTTTCCTAGACCATTCAAGGTCACAGAAACTAAATCATCATCTTCCACTGGCGACCCAATGGAAGCAAGTGCATCTGCAATCTTCTTCACCTTCATGTGGTAGTCATTGATGCTCATATTTTCTCTTTGCACATTGTGCAACTCTTGCTTGAGCTGCATTTTCCTGGCTTGCGTATTTGTGCTATACATCTTTGACAGAGTATCCCATGCCTCCTTTGGCGTACTTGCATCCTGAATATGCACAATCATAGAGTCTGAAATGCTGATAGACAGCCAGTACATAACTTTCCTGGCTCTCTCATGCCATGCTTTGAATGCCTGCATTTGCTGTTGATTGGGAACATCAGGAAGAACTGGTTCTTCTTCATTTCCTGCAACAAATTCCCAATATCCTTTTCCCATAAGGAAATTCGTCATTCTAAACTTCCATGCCTGGAAGTTGTTCTTGTCAAGCTTTTCAGTGACAATCTGTGAAAGAGAATCAGACGCCATTACAGAATACTGCAAGAAATTCTGTTACTGCAAAAAACACAGCTTCACCCTCACAAGGGCAAATCTGCAAAACTGGCGAAAGTGGTATTTGACCACACAGTCACTTTCTAGTGACGATTTTGCATAAACAGGAACCAAGGATGATTCTGAAACTCCCAATGTCTCTGCGCACAAGCATACGATGCAATTTCTACAGTAACTTTTCACCGACCTGTAGAACAGTGGCTGCACAGCATAAAACTGAGCCTTTTCCTGAGTGCGTGTAGAAAACTTCCGTCTGCAAAACAGGCCCCGAAATGGCCTCAAATCAAAAAAATAAGGTCGCCAAGGGCTAAAGCCCTATCCCGCAGCATATACTGCCCTTTTGCTTCACCGCGAAGGGCGTCTCAACCTGAGACAATGCACTCCTGCAATTTCCGGCTGTGCTACCTGCACAGATCTGCTCCCAAAACAGAAAATGAAAGCAACACTGCTCCTCTTACCAGACCACCGCGAGCTTGGCTTGCTTTCTTGAGCTCCTTACCACGAACAAGGCTCTGATACCATGTCAAGATTGTGGGAGAGAAGGAAGGAGTCTCACTTGTAGCTTTCTTGCTTGCACATTGGGGGAATACACACAAGGGTGGAGGCTAAAAACAGTTTTTCTCTTCTTAGTTGTGTAAGCCAAAAGAACTCAAGTACAAAGAAGTAGAAGAACCCTAGATATGGGTCTCAAAACCAAACTCAACTAACTAAGGTGGCATACTAACTGAGCCACGAACTAGAGTAGATAAGGATAGCTATCATGTAGCTATTATTCAGGGGCGGTGTACCAACCGCATCTGCAACTGACAAGTCGGTGACATAAATACACAACGGTCACCCTGGCGTATCACGAGTGGAGCTCAATATCTCAACAGGTATGACCATCCATATGGACAGCATGAGCATTATGGTCATGAGCATGGACAGTCATCTGTTGTACATGAGCAACAAGATGACTATGAGCAGCATGTCAGAACTATTACTGAGCTGACCAATGGTGATGAGAAGGTGTGTAAATTGCTATCTAAAGCTAAACGCATTAGACATCTTACTAGTGATACGATACGAGAATTGCATGCTGCGGGCTTATGCTATCGATGTGCTAAGCCAATATCTTGTAATCATCAAGCCACATGCAAGGCAAAGACTGCCAAAATACTCTTGGTATTAGATTATTATGATGCAAAAGATGGAGAAGATATTGTTGAAGACCATTTTGGTATGGGTCCACAACAAGAACCTCAATTTAAGAAAGAAGACCATGGGCAACATGTGGATTTGGATGATCATGACCCCATGCGAGAGCCCCTTTAGTCCATAGACCTGCAGTTTAAATGCTTGGACATCACTAATAATGCAGGGTCCATGAATATGCAGCACTTAGGGGTTGATGCAGTCCATGCAATGGTGACTTCAGCCTCATATGCTTCAGTCATATAGAGCATGGTGATGCCTGAGAGGCTTATGGAAGAGCTAGAGAATATCACCATGTTGATCATGCTTCCAGCTATACTTGACTTTGACCTTATGAAAGCTAATCCAATGCATGGCAGCGATACCACTTTTCCTTTTGACCCGGGTGGCTACAGGTTGACCTTGACCCTCTGATAGACTAGTACTACTCTTGAATATTAGGAAATCTTTTACTGGGTCTATGCCAAGAACCCCCCCTCCCCCCTATCTTTTGCCACTTGTAATGCTGTACAAAGTAGTACTCTGCAGCCCACTACTTGGCTATACCAATAAGTCCAATATTTGTTTTTGAGGACAAAAACTTCATTTTGAGTGGGGATGGATTGTAATGGAGGGGAAATACTTAGGTCAAGTTGACCTCAGTATAAAAGGTGTAAGGGACACTGCATAGGTACCATTTGATGAATACACATTTGTCCTTTCACCTTCTTCCCTGTCCTTCCATGGCTGCTAGCCATTTCTCTCTCCTCTTCTTGCCTTTCTCTCTCTACTTTTAGTCTTTCTCTCTCCTCATCACCCTCTTTCTCTCTCTTCTTCTTACCTTTCTCTCTCCTCTCCCTCCTCTTCTGCAGTCCTTCTCTCTCTCTTTTCCCTTAGTTAGGACAGTTAGGTCTCCTTCATTATAGTGAGAGGTTGACCATCCTATTGATTTGTTGCCTAATACAAAGCCCATCAACAAACCTCCCTATCGCTTGTCCAAGTTTGAAAGGGAAGAAGTGGAGCGACAAGTCAAAGAATTGTTGCAAATGGGTTTAATTCAACAAAGTCAATCACCATTTGCCTCTCCTGTGCTCTTAGTCAAAAAGAAGGATGGATCATTTCACATGTGTATTGATTATCGAGATTTGAACAAGTCAACGGTCAAGAATATGTATCCCATTCCCCGAATTGATGATCTTTTGGATGAACTTAAAGATGCCAAGATCTTCACCAAAATAGATCTTCGATCAGGTTATCATCAAATTCAAATGAAAGAAGGAGATGAATTCAAAACAACCTTTAGGACTGAAAGAGGGTTATATCACTTCTTGGTTATGCCATTTGAGCTTTCCAATGCACCTACTACTTTTCAAGCCCTCATGAATAAAATATTGCAACCCTTCTTGTTCAAAACAATCCTTGTTTTCTTTGATGATATCCTAATCTATAGCAAATCCAAGGATGAGAATTTGAAGCATATGAGAGAGGTCTTTGACACATTACGAAGACACACACTCTTTGCCAAGATAACGAAGTGTTCTTTCATGGAAGATGAGTTGAATACTTAGATCATGTTGTGTGAGAACAAGGGATTAGAGTGGACCCCAATAAGGTAAAGTGTGTTAAAGAATGGCCTACTTCTATGAATGCAACCTCTTTGACACGATTACTTGGGTTATCATTCTTCTATAGAAGGTTTATCAAGAATTATGCTCATGTGGCGGCTCCATTAATGGATAGACTTAAAAAGGAAGCTTTCTTTTGGGACTCCATCACTGATCAAAGTTTCAATGAGCTTAAATGTCTTCTAATTTCATCACCCATCCTTGTATGCCCAGATTTCTCTAAGGAGTTTATCATATGTACGGATGCTAGTGGAAGAGGAATTGGGACTATTTTATGTCAAGATCATGGAGTCATAGCTTATGAGAGCTGAAAGCTTGATGACAAGGAGAGTCAATTACATATTTATGAGCAAGAGATGTTAGTAATATTGCATGCTATCAAAAAGTGGCATCATTACATCTATGGCAACCATTTCAAAGTCAAAAGCGATCATCGTGTGCTGAAATACTTTCTCTCACAACCAAATTTATCTCCCAAGCAACGAAGATGGTTAGCTACTCTTCAAGGATATGACTTTGAAATATCTTATATGGCTGGAAAAGACAATGTGGTGGCGGATGCCTTATCAAGAATGTGGGCATGTTCCATTTCTACCATTTCAACCATGCATAAGGATTGGATCCATGACATTCAAGAGGAGTATTTGCTTGATGAGCAAGCATCAAAGATGATGATGGAGTTTCAACAAGGCAAAGGAGAAGTGTATCCAAGTTTTAAATGGCATAACGATCTTTTATGGTATCGTGGCAGAGTATACCACAATCTTCTTTGAAAGATCGTATCTTGCATGAGATGCACTCTTCACCTTTAGCGGGACACCATGGGTTGTTCAAAACATTTGACACTATCCATAAGAGTTTCTATTGGAAGGGCATTTGGAAGGATGTTAAGGATTATGTTATACAATGTCTTTCGTGTCAACAAAATAAAGATTCCTCTCTTCTACCTGATGGTTTACTTTAGCCACGTCCTATTCCTCAAGGCAAGTCTCAAGGCAAGTGGACTAATATTACAATGGATTTTATTGTGGGATTACCTACAACAAAGCATGGGTAGAATAACATTTATGTGGTGGTGGACCGGTTGACTAAATCCGCTCATTTCATCCCTACCAAGGCTCCATTCACAGCAAAGCAAGTGATTGAACAGTTCATGGAATGTATTATGCCATTGAAGATAGTATTTGAATGTGATACTAAGTTCATGGAAAGTTTTTGGAGGAGTTTATTCACTTCTATGGAAACAATTTTGACTCCTAGCACGGCATATCATCCCCAAATCGATGGCCAAACGGAGCGTGTCAATAAATGGTTGGAAGTCTATCTTCATTATTTTTGCCATGACATTCAAGCTTTTTGGGATCATTGGTTACATCTTGCTAAATTGTGTTATGATAACACTCATCATATGAGCATTGGCATGTCGCCATTTGAAGTGCTTTATGGATACAAAGTGCAAATACCTTCAGCCCTTTTTTATGAAGACGTGAATCCACAAGCCAAGGCTGAAGTTGAGACAATGGAAGCTCTTTTGTATTAATGCAAGGAAAACATTAGGAAGGCACAAGATGTTATGAAGGCTTATGCTGATGAAAAGAGGAGACCTTTGGAGTTTGAAGAAGGAGATTGGGTATTTCTCAAAGTGCCTAAATCTAGGTGTGCTTCTCTCAAAGGTGGTCATAATAAGTTGGCTCATTATTACTATGGACCTTATCAAATCCTCAAACGAGTCGGTGAGCTTGCATACAAGGCAAATCAAGCTTGCATACAAGCTTGATTTGCCTTTTTCAACAAGGATTCTTTCTACCTTTCATGTTTCCCAACTTAAGAAATATGTGGGTCCATCCATAAAGGTTTTAGAAGAGTTACCTCCCCTGGATGAAGATGGTCTTATCATTTATGAGTCTAAAAACGTTATTGGAAAAAGAGAAAAGGTTTTATAAAACCGTTCACTACTGGAATACCCTATTAAATGGCGAAGTTTGCGCATAGAGGAGTCTACTTGGAAACCATCATCGTACCTTGTTTCTTTTCCATGGCTTTTGTAGGAAACAGAGTAATATCTTAACATGACAACTTATTGTATTTCTGTCATAAAAATAATTGCTCTATGATCATCAAAATTGGATTTTCATGGAATGACTAGATACTAGGGATTATCCTCTACGTTTCTACAACTCATACATGGTGATTGGACATTTCTTCTTCAAGTTATGGTCGATCTTGTGTAATATCCTGTTTTGGACATTTTTCAACAGTATATTCAAATTTCATACTTGTACTTCATTGACATATGAGATCTTCTTCAACTTGGAGTTTCATTACAGCATGGATTCATCACTTACAAAGCTATCCTTGTAATCTTTCCTTGTAAATTGTCCCAATTCCATCTTTGAGGACAAATCTCTTTTAGGCCGAGATGGCTTGTAATAAAGCATAAATGCCTTAGTCTAGGGTAAGTATAAAAGGTCGAGATGTAACATGTGAAGCATCTTTTTTCCATTTTACAAACATTACATGTTTGAGGTCTCAATCTCCCACCATCTAAGAGGGTGAATACTCTTGACCACAATAGCTTGGGGTGCATACCTTGCTGCAGCCACTCATCATTTGACTCTCAACCAACATTGGTAATATCATTTTGTGCCTAGCCACCTTGTCTATGGTTCCTTGGCATTTTATGTCTATTTCTCGTATTTTCAGTTTAATGGCTTCCTGTGGGAATTAGCTTCTTTACACCTCATCATCATCTTCTTCATTAACAATTTGCAATAAT
This sequence comes from Lygodium microphyllum, assembly GCF_053477565.2. Taxonomy (NCBI): domain Eukaryota; kingdom Viridiplantae; phylum Streptophyta; class Polypodiopsida; order Schizaeales; family Lygodiaceae; genus Lygodium; species Lygodium microphyllum. Next base: position 99,756,450 of record NC_141148.1, on the reverse strand, counting down.
TTTAGTGGAAAATTATAGGGGTTTCCTATGGAGCATGCGGTGGGGGAGGGAGGGGAGAGGGGGGGTTTTATTACATCCTCTCCCCCTTAGAGAACTCAAGATGTCCTTATCTTGAAAGAAACTCGGTGTTTCATTTTGGAACCTGTGGGACCCATCACACATTCATTGTGGCACTCTAACCACTCATAAGCATGCGATCTTTTAAAACAACAACTTATTGTATTTGATATATCCAATTCTAGATTACAAGAGAAAAGTTTATTGTAGTTACATCTTATGAATATCCTCTAGGTTTTTTTCCCCTAAGTATCTAGTAGATTCTAGATCATTGAAGCTTGTACAACTTCATTTCTTGTAAGTTCAAGTTCTCTTTAACTCTTGTTGGGACAATTGATGTGGATATGTCTGATGTTGTGGCACTAGGAGCATCGGTGTTTAGGGTGCTTTGGACATTCCCTTTTGAAATGACCTAACTCCTTGCAATAGAAACAACGAGGAACTTTATCTTGGGGTCACAAGGTTCTTGGTTGTCTTTGGCAGGATTTTCTTCTTTAGACCGAATTGCCCTAGGATCCTTTTAGTGGACCAAAGTGGTCCTTTATCTCAAAATTCTGTTTCCGAATTGTTCTCCTTTTAGATCTGGACTAAGATTCATTGACAATTGGCTTTGCTTGTAATACTAAAGAATACTTCCAAGCTTTGACATTCTAGTAAGACCCGATCTATATTAGTTGAGAAGAAACAACTTAAGAGAAATTCATTGTAAGTTATAACTATCATTCCTCGCTAAAGTATCTTTGATCTCTTATAAGTTCTAAACTCAAAATTGATGCAACTCATATTACTCGGGTTAACTCTAGTTACAAGAGTAAGGTTTATTTCAATACAAGTTGTATTACATATTGTTAGAATTTCTAGGGTTTCTAATCATCCTGAAGAGGCGTAGTAGGTTCTAGGTCTTCGTCTTCATCTGATTCCTCCATATATTCAAAGACTGCACTTGTGTAGCTTCATTTTCTTGGAGGCTCAATATCTTTTGGACTTAAGTCAGGGTAGTTTGCTTGGACATGCCCCAGCTCATTGCAATGGAAGCATCGATGGTTGGGACATCTCTTATGGATGTGCCCTCTCTCTCTGCATGTGTGGCATCTCTTGTCCTCCTGATCTCGAGAATCATGTTTGCCACAATTTCCCAATTTAAGTTCTTGGATGATTGGCTCTACTTGAAGTAATGCATCTTGCAAGTCTGTTGGATGCATTGCTTCAAGATGGTGGTTTACAAGAGTATTTAGGCCATGGCAAAACTTAGATACTTGCTGCATAATATCCATAGGTGGTGCATATTTTAGTAGGGTTACAAACTTTGAGTAGTAAGCTTCCAATGTTAATTCTAGTTGATTTAGCTTGAAGAATTAATTCATCCTCAAAGTTTGGTAGGTTGGTGGAAGGTATCATCTGTGTACAACCTCTTTCAGCTTAACCCAAGTGACAATAGCTTCAAAAGCACCTTGATCTTTGCACCATTGCTTCTACCATATCTGAGCCTTGCCAACTAACTTAAGTTTGGCTATCATTTCTTGATTGGTAGAAGCAGTTCCTGCAACAGAGAAATAATCATTCATCAATTCAATCCATATTTTTGCCTCTGCTGCGACGTCTATCCCTTTTCCACCAAGCTCGGGTGCCTTAATTTGCTTGAGAATGAATTTCTTCTCTTGCATGTGAGCATTTGTGGGTGCAAAAGGTGTCTGACAATCAAGCCATATCAATTAGGTTATTATGTTTAGGATATGTCTACGAACCATACATTAATCAATCACATATCATTACGAAGTTTCACTCTAATACCAATTGTAATGTGCCTGTCCATGTACGTTACAGCTTTTGATTAGATAGACTCTTCCTCTTCACTATATGAATCTTAATCTTCACTTTCATCATCTTCCCCTCTTATCTTTTTTTCTTCATTTAAAGGGGAATTATATAAGAGGACAAGCTCTCAGCTGCATCTTTGGCTTTGCTTTTGTTTATATAATTGCGTGTGCTTTTGCCTCAGGTTCTGACTAGCTATGTAGAATGGGAAGCAATATATCCATGCTTTGATTTTAGTATCAAATTTGATTTCAAAGGTTACTCCAGGTTCAAGAAGGAGGTATTTAACCATCGACACCGACTTTGCTTCTGTTGGGAGTTGGGTCACAGTGCCCACTATCAAGGACTATGCTTCTGGTTTCTTTGGGAATATCTGCTTGATAACATCTTTTTTTGCCGATGTTCCATCTATGTATTTGTTGGAAGATCAAATGAGATCTCTATAGAGGTGGATCCATGTCCTTTTTGAGCACCATACATCTTTAATACCACTTTATATGGATCCCCTACCAAGGGTTAGGGTTCCTTTAAACCAATCTATCCTTGCTCATGCTTCAAATAGTCATGGTCTTTCCAATAGAGGGTAAGATGTTCCATAAGAGTTTAGCTTTACCACAAGGTATATCATTTATTACTCTTTTTTGGAGATTGTAAGGAAGGATGCCTAGAGGCTTAATTCTGCTTTGATCAACAAGTTGTCTGATGAGCCATTAAGTCAGTTGCATGCCTTACGGGCCTAAATCTTTTATTGTCATATCAATAATTATATATACAGAGGAACCTCCATCAATCAATGCACTTACAATGAAATAACCTTCTATCTAGATGCCAGTCTCTAGGATACCAAGATCTAGGAAGGCATTGGCCACATCTACTTCTTTTATTGGGGATAAAGGCATGTGTACCTAGCCTTCCATGTATTAGTTACACTGATAGTACCTGCATACCCACACACTTGTACACTACATGTTGTGGGCACCCATTAGAGTCACTTCATTGTTTATTCTTTCAGTGACATTTCAATAAAGGGAAAACCAGCCACACATTGTGACTGTTGGAATTCCCACATCTCTCTCTCTCTCTCTCTCTCTCTCTCTCTCTCTCTCTCTCTCTCTCTCTCTCTCTCTCTCTCTCTCTCTCTCTCTCTCTCTCTCTCTCTCTCTCTCTCTCTCTCTCTCTCTCTCTCTCTCTCTCTCTCTCTCTCTCTCTCTCTCTCCTTCCACCATATCTTTTTCTTCCACTGCATGCTTATACTTTGAGGCTCACTCCCTTCAACTAGTGTCAGAGCCATCGTCCCCAAGATCTTGAGTCCAACCCAACATTTTTTTAGCTTGCATTCAAAGGTTTCTTCATTGGCGGCCATGGCTTCTCATTCGAAGGTATGCTTTTGATACTATGTGTCTTTCAGGCTACTTTCAGCTACATTAGACCTCTTCCAGGCCTTCCTTAGCAAACCTTGGAGCTTGCCTTGCCCCCATTTGCATCATCATACCCTGTAGCACCCCCAAGATAGGTTGTGTGATTTGCTCCTATTTCTGGCCTAATCTCCATTGCTCAACTCAACTACTCCTCTAGCCTCTAAACGGCTCTTGGCACTCTTGGGAACCCTAGTGATCATTGGCAACACCTCTTGGCACTTGTATTCTACATTGGGCATCAATCTTGAACTCTATATTCATAGTCATTGCTAATTATAGTTTTGGGACAGTCTATCCATACTTCTACAGTGCCTCTACATGCATATGTGATACTTGCACTAATGCCCATTGGTATCGGATCACTTGTGGATGTTATGCCAATGTATTGGAATGCTATGGGATTGATTTGAGCACTATTTTTCTCAATTTTACAGAGGTTTTTTTATTGGTACAATAACCAATATTGAAGCTTATTTTATTAGTGAAAGCATATGCCTATTGCTCCTAGGTGCTTACCAATTATTTGGGGTGATGTATGGATGCTTATGGTTCATGTTACATGCTTGGTTATGCTCCTAAATTGCTTTTGAGCTGAGATTGAATCTTTGAATCTTGACACTGACTATCATTCACTGTTATGTATGGCTATTTGATGCTCTGGTAAGAGCTTTACAAGTTACTTAGGTGAGATGCTCCCAGATATATGCTACTTGGATCTTGGATGTATAGATGCCTTCCACATGATGTTTTGAGCTTTGTTTGCTCGTCTGGCATTCAAACTTTTTTCCAATGGGAGCTGCTACTAAACACTTGGATGTTACATTGAGCATTTGGTTATGCAAATGGGCTTGAGGGTCTTATAGTGAGACCATGGGACTTGGTGACATGTACATGCTCTTGTCATGCTTTATGTACATAGTTGATGCTTAATGGGCTTATCTAACATTACTTTTGGGCCGGCACCTATCTCTATCATGATGTTGTCAATGATGTATGTATCTTGGTTGGTTATGTACTCAACTTTTGTTACATTGATCAGTCCATTGTGCCTTTAGTTGGTCTCTTCTGTTACCTATAAGAACCACTCTGTGTATGATGGTTATGCCCATGGGATGTATCTCAGTCTGACGTGCTGATTCCTTGAGAGTTCTCAATACCAATTGCATATTCACTCACTGTTAGTTGGAGCTATTCCCTACTAGCAGTTGCAGTTTGTCTTATATCAATGATTGCCTATCTTTGGCATTGATTTCTTACTATTATAATTCATTTTTAGCTTGCTATAATTGTAGTTTAGTGCATTGTTTATGTGTGCAGTCACCTTCATTTGATTGTTCTTTGCATTGACTTTGTGGACAGTTCATTACTTGGTCAACATCCCTTGTTCTTAGCTTGATATGGCAGTGGTTTTAGGGTTGTTTGTAGTACTTATAGCAGCTTGCTTTGACAGTTTGTACACTTATTTGCCTTCATTATGGTCACTGGCTTGAGTGATAGTACTATCTTTAATATTAACAAGTTGGACAACACAACTACAGCTACTACTGAAAGGGCCAACTCTGGCAAGTTTTAGTGTAGAAAATGCAAGTTAGGACTTTGAAACATAAGGGTGTCAAGCCAAACTTATTGATGTAGAGGATTGGGCTGAATTAGATTAGCTATGTAAGTCCACCATCATATTATCCCTCTCTAAGTAGGTGTTCTATAATGTTGTCTTTGATGGGTAGTCCTCATGGGAATCATGGAAAAAGATTTGTAATGTCTATGACAAGCAGAGCCCTACTTCTCATATGTATTGGCTGAAGCAACTCATGGACCTTTGCATGAAGGAGGGCACTTCTATGTCAACTCACTTAAATGAGTTTCATTCCATTATCCATCATTTTTCTTTGTAGAGGATTGAATTCAAGTGCACTCTTCTTCCCTTATTTCTCATAGTTACACTGCCTGAATCATGGGATACCTTTTGTACTGCGATATGTGCCAATATGCCTACCAATGGGTTACAATTGTAGGATGTAGAGGGTGCACTCTTGACTGAAGAGGTTAACAAAAAGAATATCGATGCTTCCCACACCTCTCATACTTTGACAGTTAGAGGCAATAATGGTAGAAGCAATAATGATTGTCATGGGAGAGATTCTCAATAGTCTTACTCTCAGTCACATAGATAGTCTCGCAGTAAGTCCTGTGGCCGCCCCAAGTCCTCATTGACTTCTCATTTATTGTGGAAAACCAAGGCATATTTGACCATGATGCCATAAGATGCATGAGGACAAGAGCAAAGAAAAGGGAAAGGGTAAATTACAAGACAAAAATAATGATCGCAGCATTATCCCTACCAAGTCCAATGTTAAGATTGAAGAGATTAATGTTATGCATACCTATTTTGAAGATGATTTCATACTTGCAATTTCTTCTCTTGATACTTCACAATTGTCTGATGCTTTATTAGGGTATACTTAGTATTTCGATAGATTCAGGGGCTTCCTTTCATGTGACTCCTCATAGAGAGTGGTTTCACTCCTATCGCAGTAGTATGACTAGATCTATTTGTTTGGGTAATGGCCTGGCATTGTAAATAGTTGGTGTTGGTGATGTCCAACTACAATTTGGTTTAGGTTGCATGTTTAATCTTCATGATGTACATCATGTACCAGCTCTCACGAAGAGCCTTATCTTAGTGGTAGTTTGGATAATGTAGGTTATGTAGTTTCTTTTGGTGATTCTTCATGGAAGATTATCTGTGGGAATCTTGTCATTGCACATGGTGCTAAGTCTAATATTCTCTATCCCTTGCTTGTATTTGGGTCAATTGACCATATTTTGGTAGTGGATGCAATTCCACATGTATCTCTTTGGCATTGCCACCTTGGACACATGTCCTTGAAAGGGATGAAAATGCTTACTCATTGCAATATCTTCCGTCCCTTAATTATAAGCGCTTTTAGTTTTGTGGTGATAATTGTTTATATGGCAAGCAGACACATAATATGCATAAAAGTTCAGATATGATATGCATGGATAAGCCATTGGCTCTTGTTTATTCAGATGCATGTGGTCCCATGCCCTACCAGTTCATTAGGTGGTGCGAAGTATTTCATTACCTTCATTGACAACTATATGCATAGGTCTAGGCGTATCCTATTAAGCAAAAATCGAAAGACTTGGCTAACTTTCAGTGTTGGCTTGCTTTGATTGAGATCTAGTCTAGGTATAGGCTGAAATACCTAAAGTTAGACAATGGGGGTGAATATGTCTCTAGAACTTTTGAGCCGTTTTGTGATGAGAGGGATATGAAGCATCAGTTGACTGCCCCATACGGCCCACCCCAGAATGGTATAGTTGAGCCCATGAATAGGACAATTTAGGAGCAAGTTCGCAATATGCTTAGCTGGGCAAGCTTACCATAGTATTTTTGGGTTAAGACAGTTACTATACTATTGTACAGTTGATAAATCAATCCCCATGTACTGCTCTTGACTACTACCAGGCCTACAGAGGAAATATGGTTTGGAAAACCTCCCTTATATGCTCATTTGCATGTCTTTGGTTGTGAGGTTTTCTACCATGTACCCAAGGACAAGCATAATAAGCTAGATCCTAAGTCTAGAAAATGCATATTTCTTGGTTATGGGGATGCCTATGAGATCCACATGCTCGGAAGGTTATTTGCAGCCATGATATTGTTTTCCATGAGGAGAAAATGCATAAGCAACTTGAGCATAGTGTTGAGGTACGTAGGGTGATATTTCAAGAGGAGTCTCCTGCTACTATAGAGGCCCCGTAGCTAGTTTTGGGGGCCTAAGATAGTTACTATACTGTCATACACTTGATAAATCTGTCCCCATGTATTACTCTTGACTATCAAATTGTAGAGGAGATATGGTCTGGAAAACCTGCCTCATAAGCTCATTTGCGTGTCTTTGGTTGTGAGGCTTTCTAGCATGTACCCAAGGACAAGTGTAATAAGCTAGATCCTAAGTTTAGAAAATGCATTTTTCTTGGTTATGGGGATGCTGATGAGATGGGTTATCACCTATGGGATCTGTAGGCTAGGAAGGTTATCTATAGCCATGATGTTGTTTTCCATGAGGAAATAATACATAAGTAGCTTAAGCATGTCGTTGAGGTATGTAGGGTGATATTTCAGGGGGAGTCTCCTGCTACTGTAGGCCCTAGATCCAGTTTTGGGCTAAGACAGTTAGTATACTACAATACACTTGATAAATCTCTCTTGACTATCAGGTTGCAAAGGAGGTATGGTCTGGAAGACATCCCTCATATGCTCATTTGTGTGTCCTTGGTTGTGAGGCTTTATGTCATGTACCCAAGGATAAGCATAATAAGCTAGATCCTAAGTTTAGAAAATGCATCTTTCTTGGTTATGGGGATGCCAATGTGATGGGCTATCTTCTTTGGGATCCACAGGCTCGAAAGGTTATATGCAACCATGATGTTGTTTTCCATGAGGAGAAAATGCATAAGCCACTTGAGCATGTCATTGAGGTACGCAGGGTTATAGCTCAAGAGGAGTCTCTTGCTATTGTAGTTAGGCTCCACAACTAGTTTTGGGCTAAGCCAGTTACTATACTACCGTACACTTGATAATTCGGTCCCCTTGTACTGCCTCTTGACTATCACATTGCAGAGGAGGCACAGTTTGAAAAACCTCCCTCATATGCTCATTTGCGTATCTTTCGTTGTGAGGATTTCTGCCATGTATCCAAGAACATGCGTAATAAGCTAGATCCTAAGTTTAGAAAATGCATCTTTCTTGGTTATGGGGATGCTGATGAGATGGGCAATCACTGTGGGATCCACAAGCTTGGAAGGTTATACGCAGCCATGATGTTGTCTTCCATGAGGAGAAAATCATAAGCAGCTTGAGCATGTCATTGAGGTATGCAGAGTGATATTTCAAGAGGAGTCTCCTGCTACAGTAGAGGCCCCGTAGCTAGTTTTGGGGGGCTAAGATAGTTACTATACTATCATACAGTTGATAAATCGGTCCCCATGTATTTCTCTTAACTATCAGGTTATAGAGGAGGTATGGTTTGGAAAATCTCCCTCATATGCTCATTTGTGTGTCTTTGGTTGTGAGGCCTTCTGCCATGTATCTAAGGACAAGTGTAATAAGCTAGATCCTAAGTCTAGAAAATGCATGTCTCTTGGTTATGAGGATGCCAATTGTTAGAAATCAAGCTCACCGTCAGTGTGTCTTTATCTATGACCGACATCTATAACAGCTAGTGTGTGCAGCTGTCTACATGTGACTACATTAAATAAGTTGGGTTAGTAGTCAGTTAGTGACCTGACTAGAGTTAGTCTGTCTACTCTACATTTACACTAGGTCACTTTATCTTTGTATGGTGTGTGCTTTTCAGTTTAGTGTGTGGAACATGAAGGAATGAGCTTGAGAGCCTGAAGGCTCATGGATATGGTGTTTTCCCTGTTTCTCTCTCCTCTTTGAACATGGTATCAGAGCTTTGCCAGGTTGAGCTCTCTGGAGCAGGAGGGAGTCAAGAAGACTTGAAGAAGCTGAAGAACAAGGTTTTTTGAAAACAAGAACAGGCTGCCATTACTCTGTCAAGGTATGCATTTGCTCATTTTGGACTCCATGCTTTATCACAATGGTTGAGGCCTTTCTGGGAGCCTTGGTAGGCATCTTTGAGCATATGTAAGTGGTCATTGAGCCTCATGATGAGGAGGACCAACTGCCAACAAGGTCTGGGAATTTGCCTGAACTGCGCCTGTTGATCTGGGTGGACTGCAACCTGTCAAACTTCAGTGGGGCACTTGGACAAGACTCATAGGGCATGTATGCTCACTCTTGAAGGTATTTGAAGTGTACAAGAGGTAAATGCTTGAGTGGGAGCTCTATTATGAGCTCGAGTAATAGACACAGACCTGTAATCAGTTCTGAACTACTGTAAACATGAATGGACAGCATGCATTCAGTCATTATTGACATATAGGAGCCTTGTACTACACTCAAAAGGCATCTTTGAAGCACAAGAATGTGTCAAAGCAGGTATATATTGGATCAAATATCTTGGAGCTGAGATTTCTTGCTCAGAATACTCAGATCTAAAAATCATTGACAGGTTGAAAACTGTCATACACAGTCAATGACAAGCATTGTGTATTACTGAAGCAATACAGGTCATCTTTGGGGTTCCATCATCTATATGAACTGACCTATACATGCTGAATGTATGGAAGATTGAAGCAAGCAATGAGCATCATTGAAAGCTGAATTTTGAAGCTGAAGTAAATGCAGTCACACTATCTTGGTTAATTACAAATAGCTCATGAAGTTTATGCCATTGGTCAATGAAGACAGGTTGTCTATGCCTACTCAGATGCTCATGTATTGAACTTGCCACTAAAAAGTAAATGTATGACATGGTCGGAAGACATTTTGGAGCTGCTTGGAGCTTGGTATGCTGAATTTTGGTTGACTACAACTTGCAACTAAATTTGTTGACACTTGTATGTGCTGGTTATGCACTGTTCTGTGCCTCTATGCTCATGTCTTGACTGCCAAATGTACTAGCAGCTACCTGGGAGATTTTGGAGCATGTATGACATGATTACCACTCAGTTTTGGACTTGAAATTGCTGCTGGTTACTCACAGTTTACAGTTTTCAGACTGCATGTATGTACCCTGGCAGTGAGGTTACATAAGCTTAAGCTGAAGTAAACACATAGCTTATGTATTGACAGTTATATCTACAGTTGAGACCACTTGTTTGTGGGTTGTTTTGGGGTGTCAGTGGACTGAAATACCCTGTTTTTTTTTCTGCAATTTAGTGTAGAAAACTGTCATAAACTATTACGGACTGAACTTGGGCAGAGTCATACTTATTGGTCTGCAGGGAGTCAGGCACTTGATAGATAGTCGATTGCATAATGGCTAATGCACATGGGACTGGCAATATCACTCAGATAGTTGGAGAGAAGTTGGATAACAAGAACTTTGTATTATGGAAATTCAGAATGGAAAACTTTTTGGTTGGCAGAGATTATTGGGATCTATGTACAGGAGATGAAGTTGCTCCTGAGTTGCCTGAACACAATCCAACAAATGAATAGAAAAGAGCCTACAGGCTATGGAATGAAAGAGCATGCAAGGTGCTGCATTGGTTTTCTTTATGTATATCTGATGCTATGGTAATTCAAATCACAGGATGTGAGACTCTGAAGGATGCTTGGGGCATACTGATGAAAAATTATGGAACCATGACACATGCAAGGAAGATCCAGTTGAAACAGCAGTTCAACAACATGTCTAGGAATGACAAGAGCATCCAGGCATATACCACGGAGATTAAGACCATAGCTGATCAACTTGCTACTATTGGCTCAAGTGTATCAGAAGATGATATGATTGTTGTTGCTTTGAATGGCTTAGACAAAGAGTACAAAGCTTTTGACACTTCCATTTTTGTCAGAGAAGAGCCCCTAGCTGGGAAGAGCTAGTTACCTTGTTGCTGCATGAGGAAGTCAAACTTGGTTTGAATACAGGTTCCAGTGCATCTCAGAGTAGAGACACTGTGTTATACTCTAGCCAGTGTGGCAGAGGATCTAGAGGTCATGGTTCATTTCGAGGTCGAGGTGACACTCGTAATACTTATGGACAGCAACAGCAGCAGAGTAATTGGCATGGTGCAAATACACAAGGCCACCGTGGATCTGGTGGGTTTAGAGGCAGGGGGAGATCACCCCGAGGTAGAGGTGGTGGATCTGGTTCATGGCAGTCATCTGATCAGTCCAACAGGGACAAGGACTGCCATTATTGTGGTTGATATGGGCATATTGCAAAGGATTGTTACAAGAAGCAGGGAGATATGAAGGCAAAGGGCAGACGACATGAGTACTATGCATCTTCTAGTGGTTCTCATGATGAGCCAGTTGATAGACTCTTTGCCATGCAGCATGTATCTAAAAATGCATAGAGATGACAGATGGTACATTGACTCTAGAGCATCAAACCACATGACACCGTCTGGAGAGTGGTTTGATGAGATGGTTGTAGGTACACATGGTCATGTATGTACTGGGGATGACACCCAACATGACATAAAGCATAAAGGGATTGTTCCTCTTATGATGCCTGATGGCAAGAAGAAAGGCCTGCATGATGTATTACATGTACCGACCATAACAAAGAATCTATTGTCTGTGGGTCAAATGGCAGAACAAAATTTGCAAGTGAGGTTCAACAAAGATGGGTGTTTCATTGAGGAGTATGGAAATGGCTGCAAGTTAATTGCCAAGGGCAAAAGGGATGGCAAGATGTTTACATTGGATGCGACCATTCTGGGACTCAACGCAGCCATGTTTGCTCATGATGAGAGTGCCATTCGGGATGTAGAGATTTGGCACAAGCGGATTGGACATGTCAATGTACAAAAGTTGAAATCTATGCAGCAAAAAGAAGTAGTACTGGATTACCTAAATTCAAGTATAATGATTTTGGTCATGTATGCCCTGCATGTCAGTTTGGGAAGCAGGCACGATTTTCTTTCATGAGACATGTAAAAAACAGCACTAGGCCTTTACAGTTGGTGCACTCTGATGTCTGGGGTCCTTCACATAATGCTTCTTTTGGCGGTGCATGGTATTATGTCTCATTTATTGATGATTTCAGCAGGTACACTTGGCTTTATATTTTGAAGCATAAGGATGATGTGTTTGATGCATTCAAAGACTTCAAGAAACATGTTGAAAATGAATTGGGCTGTTACATATAATGCTTGAGATCAGATGGAGGAGGTGAATATGTCTCAAACTACTTTGACAGGTATCTTGCTAAACATGGGATTAGAAGACAGCTCACATGCAGTTATACACCGCAGCAAAACGGTGTTGCAGAGAGGAAAAACAGGGTTTTGATGGAGTCAGCTAGAGCTATGCTGAATGAAAAATGTCTGCCAAATGGTTATTAGGCTGAAGCAGTGGTGACTACTATCTATGTGCTGAATCAAACCCCTACAGCAGGAATTCATGATGTCACTCCGTATGAACGACTGTATGGTCATAAACCTCATATTTCACACTTGAAGGTATTTGGCAGCATTGCATATGTGCATATACCGGATGAGAAGAGGAAGAAATTGGATCCTAAGGCAGTGAAAAGTGTGTTTATAGGATATGCACAGGAACGGAAAGCTTATAAGTGTTATGTACCTTCTACGCATGAGATACTCATAAGCAAAGTTGTGGTATTTGATGAGTTAGCATCCTGGTATGGAAATCCTGTTGCAGTGCCTACTGATGGCTCACCCAATATGAGTCATGCTGAAAATACTTCTACAGAGAGTACTTCCATGAGTGGTCAGATAGGTGATGTATCATCTACAGTGAGTCCTTGGACAGGACGATTACGAAGTCGCACTACTGCATCCATTGACATGGATATGTCAATGAGGGGGAGAATAGATAAGGGAAAAGAAAAGGTTTTTGAAGATGTAACAGGTTCACTCACTGCAGGTTATGATTCATCTAGCAATGACAGCTTAGACAGTGAATTGGGGATTACATCTGTTATGACGCCAGGTGCTAGGCAGAGCCGTTATGTGCCGCCTCATGAGAGGCAAGCTCACAGTGAGCCACAGCTCAAGAGATCAGAGAGGGTCAGACAACCTGTTGACAGGTATACTTACACTGGATATCCAGCCCGTCATTATGCTTATATGACAAAAGTAACAGGTTTTAGAGAACCAAGTAAGTTTGATGAGGCAGTTGTTGCAGATGAGAATTGGCGTGCTCCTATGGATGAGGAATATTCAGCTTTGGTTGAAAATGGTACACGGGATTTGGTACAGTTGCCTGAGGGCAAAACGCCTATTGGATGCAAGTGGGTGTATAAGGTAAAATGTAAATCACATGGATCATTGGAAAGATATAAGGCCAGGCTGGTTGCAAAAGGGTATGCGCAGCAGTATGGTCTTGATTATGAGGAGACTTTCAGCCCTATAGCAAAGATGGCTACAGTTAGAACTGTGATTGCTTTGGCAGCAGCTAGAGGCTGGAAACTATGGCAGATGGACGTAAAGAATGCATTTCTCAATGGAGAATTACAGGAAGAGGTTTACATGGAACAGCCTGAAGGCTATGTACATCCAGAATTTCCAGCACATGTATGTCGGCTAAAAAAGGCACTATATGGGCTGAAACAGGCACCTAGAGCATGGAATGCTCGCATCAACAGTTATTTACAGCAACATGGTTTCCGATTGGGAGATGCTGATCATAGTCTGTTTGTGAAGAAGACAAATAGTGGCTATGTTTTCCTAATTGTCTATGCTGATGACTTAATCATTACAGGAGATGATGAAAATGGGATTGCAGAAATAAAGACATGTTTACAAGCTGAGTTTAAGGTCAAGGATCTTGGAGAGCTGAAATATTTTTTGGGGATTGAGGTTGTCTCTACACCTCAAGGCATATGGCTGCTACAGAAGCAGTATGCTCATGACATGTTACAGAAATATGGTATGGCTGACTGCAAGCCTATGGATACGCCTTTGGAGCAAAATGTCAAGCTGCAGATTGATGTTGGGACAGAGATTGAGAATGTTACTATGTACAGATAGATGGTAGGCAGCTTGATCTATCTCACGATCACTAGACCTGACTTGAGCTATGCTGTGGGGCTGATCAGTCAGTTCATGCAGAAGCCTCGCAAACCACACTTGGATGCAGTCAGAAGAATTCTGAGATATGCAAAGAGTACCACAGATCATGGGCTGTTTTATGCATATGGAAAACCCCTTGACTTGATGGGGTACACTGATGCTGACTGGGCTGGTTGCACGTATGACAAGAGGTCAACCAGCGGCTATGCATTTGGATTGGGTAGTAGCATGATCAATTGGCAGAGTAAGAAACAGCTTACAGTTGAATTATCTAGTATGGAAGCAGAGTATCGTGGTGCGGCCTTAGCGGCCTGTGAAGCTAAGTGGTTACAGAAGTTGCTAAATGACTTGGGAGTACACTTGGACAATAAAGTCAAGCTGTACTGTGACAATTTGAGCAGTGTTATGTTAGCTAGCAATCCTGTTTATCATGCAAAATCAAAACACATTGAGGTTCACTACCATTTCATCAGGGAAATGGTTTTAGCAGATCAGATTGACTTGGAGCATGTGAAGAATGAAGACCAGGTAGCAAACATCTTTATCAAATCACTTGGTAAAGATAAGTTCATTCACTTTAGACAGCTACTTGGAGTGATGCAGATGATTTGAGTTTTGTTTTTGAGCTTGAGGGGGAGTGTTAGAACTCAAGCTCACCGTCAGTGTGTCTTTATCTATGACCGACATCTATGACAGCTAGTATGTGCAGCTGTCTACATGTGACTACATTAAATAAGTCAGATTAGTAGTCAGTTAGTGACCTGACTAGAGTTAGTCTGTCTAGTCTACACTTACACTAGGTCACTTTATCTTTGTATAGTGTGTGCTTTTCAGTTTAGTGTGTGGAACATGAAGGAATGAGCTTGAGAGCCTGAAGGCTCATGGATATGGTGTTTTCCCTGTCTCTCTCTCCTCTTTGAACACCGATGAAATGGGCTATCGCCTACGGGATTCGTAGGCTTGGAAGGTTATATGCAGCTTGAGCATGTCATTGAGGTACATAGAGTGATATTTTAGGAGGAGTCTCCTAATACTATAGGCCCCATAGCCAGTTAGTTTTGGGCTAAGACAGTTAATGTACTGTTGTATACTTGATAAATTGGTCCCCATGTATTGCTCTTGACTATTAGGTTGCAAAGGAGGTATGGTCCGAAAAACCTCCCTCGTATGCTCATTTGTGTGTCTTTGGTCGTGAGGCTTTCTACCATGTACCCACCAAGGACAAGTGTAATAAGCTAGATCCTAAGTCTAGAAAATGCATCTTTCTTAGTTATGGGAATGCCGATGAGATGGGCTATTGCCTATGGGATCCACAGACTCGGAAGGTTATCTACAGCCATGATGTTGTTTTCCATGAGGAGAAAATGCATAAGCATCTTGAGCATGTCATGTAGATCTGAAGGGTGATATTTTAGGAGGAGTATCCTACTACTGTAGGCCCCAAAGCCAGTTTTGGGCTAAGATAGTTACTATATTGCTGTACACTTGATAAATTGGTCCCTATGTATATTCTTGACTATCAAGTTTTGTAGAGGAGATATGGTCTGGAAAACCTCCCTCATATGCTCATTTGTGTGTCTTTGGTTATAAGGCTTTCTGTCATGTATCCAAGGACAAGCATAATAAGCTAGATCCTAAGTCTAGAAAATGCATCTTTCTTGGTTATGGGGATACTGATGAGATGGGCTATCGCCTATGGGATCCACATGCTCAGAAGGTTATCTATAGCCATGATGTTGTTTTCCATGAGGAGAAAATGCATAAGGAGCTTGAGCATGTCATTGAGGTACACAAGGTGATATTTCAGGAGGAGTCTCAAGCTACTGTAGGCTCCACATCCAATTTTAGGCTAAGACAGTTACTATACGGCCATACACTTGATAAATTGGTCCCCGTATACTACTCTTGACTATTAGGCTGTAGAGGAGGTATGGTTTGGAAAACCTCCCTCATATGCTCATTTTCGTGTCTTTGGTTGTGAGGCTTTCTGGCATGTACTCAAGGACAAGCGTAATAAGCTAGTTCATAAGTCTAGAAAATGCATCCTTCTTAGTTATGGGGATGCTAATGAGATGGGCTATCACACTTATGGGATCCGCATGCTTAGAAGGTTATCTGTTTTCCATGAGGAGAAAATGCATAAGCAGCTTGAGCATGTTGTTGAGGTATACATGGTGATATTTCTGTAGGAGTCTCTTGCTACTGTAGACCCCACAACTAGCTTTGAGTTGGTCTACTAGAGATAGATAATAGTTTGTGTAGTTTGAGCCCTCTATGGATTATGTTATGGTGATAGATGCCAGTGAGCCTCTTACTTATGATGAGGCCATGCACAGAGGTGATAGTCACTCTTAAGAGAGGGCCATGCAATCATAGTATGACTCACTATAGAAAAATCATACGTGGGATTTGGTTAATCTAGTCTTCCATGTGAAGATGAAGCACATTGAGGTGTGTTACAACTTTATACATCAAGAGATCATTTTGAGAAAAAGTCCATTGAGCTTTCAAGACCTCAACTGACCAAAATCCTATGATTTGCTCACTAAAAGCCTCTTAGTGGAGTGTTTTTCCTTCCTTAGGAAAGTGATGGGTGTTGGATGAGATAATGTGTTTCCGCATCCTATTGTACTTATGTATATTTTTACTTTGTTACTTTTTTATTGTCATCTCCTCACTAGGACACATTTGCCTTTAAGTGGGAGGTTGTTAAGGATAAAGGTGTCTATGGCTAGCCGCCCGTGTATTAGTTACACTAACAATAGCCATATACTTGCACACTTGTACAATGTAGGTGGTGGGTGCCCATCACTATCACTTCATTCTTTATTCTTTTAGTGACATTTGAATAAAGGGAAAGTCGGTTACACATTGTGACTGTTGGAGTTCCCACATCTTTTGTGTGTGTGTGTGTGTGTGTGTGTGTGTGTGTGTGTGTGTGTGTTGCTCTTACTTCTTTCACCATAGCTCTTGCTTTCACTTCGTGCTTCCACATTGGGGCTCACTCCCTACATCTTTCATAGGCTCTAGCGCCTTATTCAACTTGGTTGCAGTTGGGGAAGCAATCCTTAACCCATATCTCTACATCAAGTTATTTTTAAATTTCTTTCGACAACTAGGGGGACATCATTAGCAACTATTGAAATGTCAAATTAGGGTGAAAAATATCTAGATCCTTCACCGGGTCTTATTCTTTTATGGAATCCATGAGCTTCTCCAAGTGGCTGGGGAATGGGGCTATACCCACTTTCATTTTTCCTATTTCTTCAAGCAAGGACTGTATCACTACTCCTTTTATCACTAGAGGTACATCTACCTCTTTTGTCTCTTGGACCTCAAGTTCTACGTCCTAGACGGCTCTATATCCTGCTATGGCAGGGGACTATTTTGCACTATACTATCATGTATTGTATTGCTATGTGGCTCTGTTGGGAGCTTGAACTTCATAGTTTTTGTAGGTGGAATATTATCTTCTAGAACTATTGGTTCTCTTTTCTTGATACACGTAACTGCAACTACCTCCAATTCCACTAAGTTGGAGGTTGTGTCGTGTGCTTTCTATTGGCTATCAGTGGCATTAGCCTTTCTAGGGGCTAGACTTGTCAGGATTGTGGGAGAGAAGGAAGGAGTCTCACTTGTAGCTTTCCTGCTTGCACAATGGGGGAATACACACAAAGGTGGAGGCTGAAAACAGTTTTCCTTTTCTTAGTTGTGTAAGCCAAAAGAACTCAAGTACATAGAAATAGAAGAACCCTATATATGGGTCTCAAACCAAACTCAACTAACTAAGGTGGCATACTAACTGAGCCACAAACTAGAGTAGATAAGGATAGCTGTCATCTAGCTATTATTCATGGGCGGTGTACCAACCGCATCTGCAATTGACAAGCCGGTGACATAAATGCATAACGGTCACCCTGGCATATCACGAGTGGAGCTCGATATCTCAACACTCCCCCTCGAGCTCAATCCCAATTCCTGCACACCAAGCAAGTCTCTGAACTTGCGCAGCTTCTCTGCGCCCAATGCCGTCGTGAATATGTCAGCTACCTGATCCTCTGTGCTGACATAAACTAGATCAATAAGACCTAGTAGAACCCTCTCCCACACATAGTGATAATGCACCTCAATGTGCTTTGTTCTAGCATGATAGAATGGGTTATTTGCCAAGTGTATACTACTCATGTTGTCACAATAAATGACAACTGGCCCATCTGTAGGCTGATGCATATCATAAAGTAGCTTATGCAACCAAGCTACCTCATATGCAGCCATTGCTGCGCCCCTGTACTCAGCCTCTGTGCTTGACAAGGCAACTGTAGGCTATTTCTTGCTGCTCCAAGTGATTGCAGCACTCCCAAAAGAGAACACATATCCACACTGGTAGATCGTCTATCAGAAATACTACCAGCCCAATCAGCATCAATGTATCCATACAACTGTATCTGAACCCCAGTCTCATAAAATAGTCCATACTGCAATGTGGACTTCACATACCTGAGTATGCGTCTAGCCGCATCCAAATGTGGTTTCCTTGGAGCCTGCATAAACTGACTTACCAATCCAACAACATAGCTCAAATTAGGCCTGGTAATAGTCATATAAATCAAACTTTCTACTATGCGTCTGTACATAGTAGGGTCTTCCAGAAGCTCACCTGCATCTGTGCTCAGCTTCACATTCTGCTCCAAAGGAACTGAAATAGGCTTACAGCTTGTCATCCCATATTTGGACAGCATGTCCAATCCATACTGCCTCTGCAAGAGCCATATCCCACTTGGTGATCTAATCACCTCAATGCCCAAGAAATAACGTAGCTCTCCCAAATCCTTCATCTCAAACTTCTGCTTCAATAGCATTTTCACATAAAGGATATCTTCATCACTGTCACCTGTGATAATCAAATCATCAACATAAATGACAAGCAGCATAATACCTTTCTCTGTTTTTCTCACATAAAGTGAGAAATCTGCCTTGGAAATCTGAAAGCCAATAGTGACAAGATACTGTCCTATCTTGTCAGACCATGCTCTAGGTGCTTGCTTCAAGCCATACAAGTCTTTCTTCAACCTGCAAACAAACTCAGGATGAACAGCATGCACATAACCTGGTGGCTTCTCCATATAGACCTCTTCTTGCAAATCACCCCATGCATGTATCAACGACTGCATATTGTTTCGAGATGAATACGAGACTATGGAGACATGTCCAAAGTGTAGTGCTCACAGGTATCAACAGGACTTGCAAGGGCAAACCATCCCTCAAAAAGTTCTTAGACACTTTCCGCTCATCCCTCGCATAAACCACATGTTTCGCACGTCTGCCATGGCAAGCTTGACAACTTGGCATGTGCAGAATAGGTCCACGGATGGAGTTCAACGAATATCAGCGGATTCGCGCGCATGGAGCCACATTGACTCTACCTTCCCAGGCTTTGCGCGAGAGCCAAGGAATCTTTGGCTCGGTCTCGCCATGGATGGTGTGAACCCATTCGGTCTGCGCTCGACTTCTTACAGTGTGTGGCCTATAGTGCTTGTCAACTACAACATCTCTCCATGGCTTTCTACGAAGAAAGGACATCTCATCCTTAGCTTGCTCGTCCCGGGCCGCGTGGACGGAGATGGGAGAGGGCCCATCTTAGGCAGACTCCTAGGGGTTATGGATACCTAGTGGATAGTAGGTCAGGAGCCATCATCATGAATGATGAGGGGAGGAGGATGATGGCTCGCATGAGAGAGTTGTGCCAACAAGTTTTTCGGCACAACGTTCTAGATCATTGGAGGAACATACCGGAGGGGAGCAAGGACTGCATAGTAGCATCCTTGCACAAGGAGTTCCCGGTGCCAGCTGCAGTAGATAGATTCTCTACGGGCTGGATGATGGATTGCATGTGTGCATACATGTCACATAGACGATCCGACGCACGCAAGGCAATCAAGAGTGGGGCTCCAAAGCCTGAGTGGTTAGATGCAGATGACTGGCGCCAACTGAGGGAGGAGGCTACAGATTCGCCAGGACGTTGGAGTCAGCAGCGAGAGGCGGCAAGGGCACGAATCGAGGCCGAATCGATGCATCATCTTGGGAGTGGCGGCCACAGGACATATTTGGAGGACTTTGTAAGTTTCTCTTTTGTTTTGCTTATTTGTTTTTTTGAGATATTCTTTGTACTGACAATCATGTTTCTAACAGTTAGCATTTTGTTTTCTTTGTAGCACTCCATTACAAATCGCGATCCGCAAGGCCTTAAGACTCGATATGTAGAGAGGCACGGTCTCAGGGCATTGATCGACCGATTGCATAGACGCGGCGGCCTTGTAAGTCACTCATCTTTCTTATCCGTAGTTACCATGAGATATTTGAATGCATTATTGTATGGTGGATTGATATGTTGTTTCTTTTTCTGCAAAATCCGTTTGATGCTCCTTTGCGGCGGGACGAGCTTTCGGGGGACGAGGATTTGTAGCTCGCCCTTGGATCCTTAGAGCTCACACACCTTTAGTTTTTAGTCGCTTGATCTATGTAGACATTTTCTATGTATTAGTGATATCGTTTCATGATTGTACCAATCGCATTTTATGCGATCATGTATTTATTTCATGTATCAGTTTTATGATTTCAGTATAGATTCTTTTTGTTTGCAAGCGCTTTGTATGCAGTAGTGCAGAAACTATTTTGTATGGCTCTCATACAGCACACAGTGCTATATCTGCCCTGCCACAAATTTTTTTTTCTCTGTTACCATCGCTATTTGCGTCGCAAATTTACTGCTCGCGTCGCTATTGGCGTCGTTATAAGCGTCACAAATTTACTGGTTGCGTCGCTATATGCGTCGCGCATATAGCGACGCAAATAGCGATGCATATAGCGACGATTCTATGGCGTCGTCAATAATGACGCTTTTTGCGATGACGGGGACAAATTTTGTTGTTTGTATTTTCGTCGCTTTAAACGTCGCTATAAGGTCTATATATTGTAGTGGCACACAGATGAAAAGTCTATTATATTCTTTCTCATCCTTTAAATTAAAAAATATTAAGGGTTTCCCCATCCCCCTTAGGCATCCTACCCATTTTGTGGTTCTTTTTAGTTGGTCATGGACCTTTTTACATGCAAGTAAGCTTTAATCTTGATAAAGGAATAAACTATAATGAAAATGCTAGTTGCTTAGTGTAGCTTGCATAGGAGGGAGCCTAGCTCTCATAAAATAACCATGCCGAGTGTTACAAAAATAACTACATTCTCCTAAATTTGTATAAAAAATTGTAGGGTTGACTTTCTTTGTCTGGCTTCTTGCTACCTTACGAGGACTCAATTTGGCTTGAGTGCAATTGGACTAGAATCTAAGTGTTAGAGTTGAATGAACTTCGATACAAGTTAGGTCCGAGTATGTCACAACTCTATAGAAACAGAATTTGTATCCTTTTTCATTAATTTGTCTATATAATGATTTATTAAATTTATTTCCTTTGCACTAATTAGATATAAAGAAAAGTCCATTGGAGCTGGCCACTGATGAGTGGTCACAGGTTATGGTGGACCCACGCGGTGGGTTAGAGAAAAGATAGTTCACACTTCCACCTATATGACCCGATTGGGCGCCTGTGACTAGAACTCACGCATATCAGGGTTAGACTCGCACACAGAAAGGATTGATGCCTTGAAGTGTGGGCTAGATCCACCAGAACAGACAGTTACAATCAACAAGATGGCATGATCATGAAATGCTTGTATAATGTGCATGTGTGGGCTGAAAGCTTGAAATGCACATTTCTTTGCATAAGAAAGTCACATGAAGATTCGGATACCATTTTTGCAATGTACACGAAAAAAGCTTTCATATGATACCCATATTGGGGGGGTCCCTAAATTTTAGGAGATCCCTAAATTTTAGGAGGTCCCTAGATTTTAGGAGCCTCAAATTAGCCTAAAAATGCTAGTCCTAAAAAATAGGGATGTCATTCTAAAAATAGTAAGTTCTGTACTCTGACTGTGCTTACTAAATTTGGTTGTTTCTATTCTTGACAGTATTCAACCCAAAAAGGAAGGCCATAGAGAAGAGACAAGTGTCAAGACACTTGTCACACAAGTTTCCAAGTGTCCCACCACTTGTCACATCTCATGACATGTGGCTGGACACTTGTCTTGTGCTACTCCACTTTCCCCTTTTGTATTAGCTCTCCCCTCTCCTATAAATAAGAGCTCGTTTTTCTTCATTGATCATCATTTTTCTTTGCTGTAAACTCATGAACAGCACCCACAGATAGCCAGAAACTGGCCCCATCCATCCCCATCATCATCCCCCACTTCTCCATTATCAAATTCCTCCATATTCCCTCTTCTATCACTGTTTTTTTTACAAGACAACAAGCCTGTAAATTCATTACAGCACCTCCTTCTCGAGCTCTTTCTTCCATTTTAGCTACAAGAAGTAAGCCCTATCCATGTACTGCTGATCAACGATGGAGAAAGGCTGAATTTCCCTTTTTCTTCTCTCATATTGTAAAGAAATCAGTTCTTATCATTGCATAATAGATAATGCATGTGTGTTTGTACATCTTTGCATGATCTTGTGAGAGTGAGAATTACTTCTTCTCACTCTCAGGTTGATTGTAACTGAGCTCTTCCCTAAGGGACTTGGGTTGAGCAGAAATACATTCCTTCGAGGGGGGGGGTTGCCCATCTTCAACCCTCAATCTTGTCTCCATTACTTTTACATTTTCATGGCTATAATTTTGTGAGTAATTTTCATTTTTAGCTTTAAGTGTTCATTCTCTTTTATATTAAATCTTGAAAACAAGCAAATATCATAATTGTTAAGCATACTATGTTGTTCGGGGCGTTTACAGAGTAGATGGATCCCAACCAAGTTTAGGTCTATGTGGATCTAGATGGGTACTTGGATTCAAGTGGATCTATCAAATTTGAATGTGTCACTTGATGTAGATTATGACTTGAATGTAAATGGTCACTGAGACTTGGATGGTCAATTGAAATCGAATGGTCGTATGAGTGCTAGGCCTTGAATGGCTATGTACTTAATGGCTGTCAAGTCCCTTTCCTCTCTCTACCTTGATTGGTGTTGACTTTAATGAGGCACCCCAAATTAAATTATATTCCCTCTAACAATATCTATGGCCATTCAATATAATCTAGGAAGGAAGCTTCGTTTTGTGCAACTTTTGATCTTTGAGTGTTTCAATTAGAAAAATCTCATTATCCTCTTTTCAAATGCAGCTCAAAATCCCCAATTCTTACGTATCCTCTTTGCCTCTCGAGTACTCTTAGTAGTCAAATGAGTTGCACTCAAATCGAATGCCCTCAACACTCGAGTGAATGTAACCCACAACATACTATAGAGAGAGTTCTTTCAACCTCTCTTCTCCTCTACATACCCAACCTATTATTTCCTTAGCTGCACATGCATAATCTCTATTATAATAGGCCAATGGGTCATAAATTATTTTTGGGTTTTTGTAGGTTTTTATTGAATGTGGATCTTCTACCTAATCTTATCGATTCCAAACATGAAGTTGCCTTTAGTTAGTTCCTCAGAACTATATTTTTCTACTCTAGTCTATTCTGGTAGGCATAGATTCTGGGTAAGCACAACTTGGGCAATCAAATTTTCACCTCTCAATCCGAATATTGGGCATGCAAGCTTCCTATTCCATTGCACGAGGGGAATACAAGTGTCTTAGAGTAATTGATTCTACCCATGTCTTAGTAACAAAATCAAAATGGTAAGCCACACACATGATATGGAGGACTCGGGGTTTAGCAAAAAATGAGATCAAAATGGCGAGCTACACGAGTGACACGCAAGACTTGGATGGAACTCCTCTTGTTTTAGGAGCTCAGTATTCTTGGACTCAATGACCCCTCACATGATCTACTCATATTCTATTCTTGGAACCATCTACTCTCTCCTAAGCATTCGAAGCAAGCAAGAAAGAAAACAACCAAGAGTTCACGCGCGCGCATGGCAGCTCACAAACGGTTCAGCATCCCATCTGTCTGATTGTATGCCTAAGGGTTGAGCATCTCCATGCCGCCCCACCGGCCTACGAGCTCGGAGGTCCTTTACCGGTTCCAAAAGCGGTGCTTGGGTGCACGACGACCACGCGCGAACGCCCCACGCATATGCGAGTTTGTGATGCCTTGGCGGGGCGGTCTCTCGGGAGGAATGAGGAGATGGGAGACGTGTGAGAAGGGAGCGGCCTGCGATGCTGCATACATCGCCTCGGGTGGTTCGGGAAGAGAAGGAGCTGCCGGATAGAAAGGGAGGATGAGCACACCGCCAAGCCAAATGCATGCCGATGTGTGTCTGCAACAAAAGAGAAGTGGAGCTACCATTGACCCGTTTGGGAGATTTGGTGGGGGCTCTCAAACCTGGGTACCCCTGTAATACCAATGAAATGCGAGAAGGGGGAATTTGTAAGAAAAAAGGGAGTTTGGAAAGGAGGAGACTTTCGGTGAATATCAAATTCGAGGAGGGGGGCCTCTCTTGAGTCTTGAGCTCTGCTGCGTTTACGTTGGCGTTTCCGTCCCTTAGGTATAGCCAGCAGCCTCTGGTCGTGAATGGGGTGCTTGCTGGGAGGGAGGGAGGGGGGCTACCTACTACTTAAGGCGAAGCCTGGCTGGCATCAAAGCATACTTACCTGGGCGGGGTTTATCGGTGATCAGGAAGGCCGATGGCCTAGGGTCGGCCTCTCCATTGCACTGCGGACGGGCCGCACTCTAGCATCTCCCCTGAGTGGGAGAGTGCACGTCATAATTTGTGGCAGCGGGGGCTCGCGTTCGCGCGGCCCCTATTCAGAGCGAAGCCCCAACCTGCAGATGCATCCACGCTGCAAGTGCCGTTCGGAACGCCTTCCAACCGATCTTCGTCGTCGCTCCCAGGCCATCGGTGTAGATTTCAGAGAGAAAAGTCCCGATCTGGCAGCGCTGGGTAGGTCTCGTTCCGGCGTCCCATGGACGCCGCAGCACGGATCTGCTCCGAAGCTTTGATCCTGCTGGCCCGGCCTGCCGCATGGGCTTGCATGGACCGCACCGCAATCGGAGTTTGGATGACCGGGCCCACCTGGGTGGATGCGGACACGCTTGGATGGCGGGGCGGCAGGCCGGCGTCTTCTTGGCGCGATCAAAGCACGAAATTGTTGCTTGCTGCGGGTGGCTCCGGCGCCATGGATTCTGATGGAGAGGTCAGCACTGATCTTTCGGTCTCTCTCCTTCCTTCTAGGCTTGTGCTGCCAGGTCCTGCTCCGACCGCGCACACACGGCACTTGCTTGGTTTGTGTCAAGGGAGGATGAGATGACCTCGTGGTCTCCCTCGATGATTACATACCATGTGGTGGAAACGGAGCAGGTTAGCAGGCCTCTCCTCGATACGTCGAGGGTGAAGCATGTATGTGCAACGACAGCAATTTCAGGGGCATTTGCAGAGCTCCCATGACATTCATTGAATGAATGCCTGAAGCCGCAGCTCTCTACTGGAGAAGTTTGTGCGGATTTTGGCCGCCATGGTAGGTCAAACTGTAGATTGATAACGGTGCATGCATGGGTTAACCTTCCTATACTTTGTAGTGTAACTGGAGGTGTAGGCTAATGACAGAACTATATTGTCCTGGGCATTGTGGTGATATGGTGGACAGGTCGCACTAGAATCTAGACTTTCAGGCACCCTTTCTTCAGCTCCATCGGGAGCCCACGAGAAGTGACCCGAAAGCATGAATGAAATCTTAATGCTCCCGAGTTCCTGCCTTTGCCGAAAAGGCAGCCAGCTCTGCAAAATACTTGTTTAGGCCCAGGGAAGAACTGGCTCCAAAAGGTGAGAACTTTAGGTTGAGTTCAGGGCGCTGTAGATCGGCAGTGACTTAGTGCTATCTTTTGATCCTTTGAGCTGCAGGTGGCCCCTCCACAGATCGGCTAGGTAGGAGTGGAGGGTATAGCCTGTTTTTAGAATACAAGCCACCCGGGTTTGTAAAGCCTTGAGCTTACTCTTATGTGGACAGAAATTCCATCCAAGAACTCCTCCATAAAAATCGCTAGAGGTAGCCAATACGAAGACCAGCCAAGGACTGGCGGACCGGATGTCCACGCATAAATTCAATGACACGTTAATCTAAGATGCATTCAGCAATTGCCTTACATGACAATTGCTTAGCATTCAAAAGGTACTTTCAAAGCCATGAATACTGATCCTAGAGGCAAAGAGTTATCCGAGGGACAAACTTATTGCAAAAGAGGCCATGTCGTCGATGCTCGTGTTGATTTCAATATCATGAACTAAAATTGGCCAACCCAACCTTGTCCCTAGAAATGCGGCAATGAATCCTTGTGGGGGAGCTCAACGTTTCCTTCTGAGCAAATGAAAAATCGCCTTGATAATCAAAACTTCGAAGCGTGCCAATCGCGTATAGATGCTTTCCAATCGCGAAGGTGCCGAAGAGGAAGTCCTACTTGGAAGACTTTTCAAGAAATGGGACTAAATTTGATGACCATTATATTAAGAACAATGGATGCACTTGATTCTATTGAGCATCGAGACCTTCGGTGCAAGCAATCACACCAACTCCCACGAAAAGTGCAACAATCGAGCCTTTGTATCATATTAAAAACTAGTGAGAGGAGCAAGAACGCGCTCGAGTGAAGCTCAAAATAAAAAGAAAACACCACTTATTAAATATGACTCGTTTTGGTATAAGCAACACAATTGACATTGTTACAAGCACTACAAGATACGTACCTAGGGAGCTCGACTCCCCTATGGTTAGACTCGTCTTCCTGAGTCACTTGCACTTCTCTCTCTTTTTCATTCACCTTAGTGCCGTCGAGCTAACCACAAAAGCAAGGTAGAAAAGACACACAAGGAATAGTCTAATTATTTGAACTAACACTCGCTATTGAAATCACTAGAGACTCGATCCTTCAAAAAGCAGTTAGTCGAATTCAACACTTTTAATCGACCTACTTATAACATCTCCCTATTATCCTCTTCGGGAACTTTCTCTGCTCATCCAGGATAACCCTTTCCATTTTTCTTGGCTAAATTTCCTTGTTTTATCAACTTTGTCAGTAAGAACCAATGGAGAGACGTCTTCTAACCGAGTAATTACTTGAGCATGCAAATGGACCCACATGGTATTTTCACAATAACCTTTTCTTATGGTTTAGATTCTCAATTAAATTGTAGGACATTACTCCTAGCTCTCTTCGAGTCCAACGCATTTACCAAGCCAACAATATATGTCATGTGCACAAAAATGGAAGAGTATTGCCTCCCCTACGAAGCAAATCATGTGAAGCTTTCATTACAGGTAAAGAAATCCGAACCACTACTTATTCAACCATCAACGACGACTCTTCTAGCTTTTGCAATATCCAATTCAATAGACTTTCAAGTTTCATCCAACAAAAAGGGACTCTCAATTAAGCCTTGTCACCATCGACGACGCCAAGTAGCGAGTACCAATAAGCATCCTTCATCATTAGTAACTACCATCCCCCCTTCTAAAACCACTATTCCTAGCATTCCACACCTACGATGCAAGTTGAAGCATGCTTTCAATAATTGCGAGTATCGAGGCAGTATCACTCATATAGAAGGCGGGATAGTGTTAACCTCAAAGAGTAAAGAAGCATGCGAGTTAGTGTCTAAATTAGTTCGACCATGATTTTCTTTTTGAGTTGGATAATGTTATCGCAATGTGCAATTGCAATGTATTCCAATAACTAATTCTTGTGGTCGCATATTTATTTTTGTGACATTATTTGAGAGCCAAGCTCACTCTCGTGAAAATTGTAGCATATTATGAAATGAGTTAGGAAGACTTGCAATGGAGGTTAGGTTATGGGCAAAAAAATTTGTATTCACTTTCGATAAATATGTTAGGTTATGGGCAAAATAATTTGTATTCACTTTAGGAAAAAGAGCCAATGAAAAAGCCACGAAAGTGGGTAAGATGCCCAACTCATTGGTGGAAATCCTAACCCTAATCCTAAGGTATAATAAAAGCCAGAAATGTACATGAAAGAGCTCATTCTTCCATGACAATAAGCCTTCTCCTGACTTCCATCTTAGCCTCTTGAGCACCTTGTGGAGATCGATGAAGAGTGAGAAAGTGGAGTGAGTGAAGGACTTGGAAAATAAAGCGCTCTTCTCTTTTTCATTCGTCTCTTCTTCCCCTTATTTCATATCTTGGAGTGTGAGAGGCATGGTTTAAGGTTGAGATTTCCACTCCTCCTCCTTTCCTTTTCATATTTTTGATGGAGTGCTTGTGGATTGGATCAAATGTGGAGCAGTGGAAGCACATTGAGAAGCACCACTTGAATTGTAAGGCCAATGATAAACCCATGGAGGCATTGAAACTACAATGCGTGAAGGTGAGAACGTAAGCCTATTAGAGACTCTTGAGCCGTTTGTTTTCTTGCTTGCATTGGGATTGTGAGGAGAGAGTGAATGGCTTGGAGATTGAAATGTGGGTCAACTATGTGAGAGATGGTTGTGTCAACGAGCATTGGAACTCTTGAAAGAACAAGATTCCAACTAATGTCCCATTATTGATCAATTGTACCAAGACTAAGTGATAGTATGCTCGGAAAAACACATGGTTGCAACCACAAGGGCTACATATGGATCACCTTCCACGTATACAACGAGCTTCAATTGAGGGCAACTGAACAAGATGATTAGAATGGACAATGTTCAATGACATATAACCACAACTTGTTTGGCACCTACCTAGGATATGGGAACAAAGATGGCTTTCTACCAAAAGCATATATACATGTATCATAGGGTATAGTGCACCATTGGTCAAATCCACACATCCTCACATCAATTACAGATAGAGACAAGTCACTATATGGAGCACTCATGTAGAAGGTGGGATAGTGTTAACCTCAAAGAGTAAAGAAGCATTCAAGTTAGTGTCTAAATTAGTTCAACCATGATTTTCTTTTTGAGTTGGATAATGTTATCGCAATGTGCAACTACAATGTATTCTACCAAAAGATAGCTTTCTACCAAAAGTATATATACATGTATCATAGGGTATAGTGCACCATTGGTCAAATCCACACATCCTCACATCAATTACAGATAGAGACAAGTCACTATGGAGCATATTCCCTTCCCCTTTAGGATTGGATCTACCAATTGGGGTCAAAGACCGAGGAGCAGTACATATACGGGTGCCTAGTGTGCTATGAGATTAGAGGGTGGTTCCACCGTGTCTATTTCGAAAGAGATTCAAACCATTATTCGGGTCTTCATTTTGTACCTACATTTACTTAAAGATCGCGCCTTTTAGTCCCAATAAAGGTATGTAAGCGATTCACGACAAAGCACCTTGATTGACTTTTTCAGAGTTGTGACTTGGCCTAGTGCAAGTTGTAATGATTTGGAGGATGGTTTGAATGTCCTATAGCATATGCTTATCGAAAACTCTATGGGGACAGAAGTGGGTCGGCCAAAACCATCTCAAAAGAGCTATATATGACAAGTCCCATTGGTTGCACATAAGTGCATCAACTGTTAGGCTCTCAATGGTTGAATAGATCTCTTTGTCTTCTCCTAGAATGTTGAATTTTTGTTATATGCTTTGGGGTCTTTGTTTTTTAAAGACCTTCGAGCTATCTTTTGCTCTTTGTTGAGTCTTGTGTTGTGTGTATTTCCAAGTGTATACTGGTGTTTTTTTTATTTTTAAGATTTATGTTCCTTTTTAGGGTTCATGGCCCTCAGTCCTTTGAGTTGCTCACCGCAAGTCTATCATTTACTTCGTTTCCTTTGCTAGAATTTACCTTTTGATTTATGTGTTGTCCTTGTTGTTAAGCATCTACACACATGTTAAGAAATTTTCTTTCATAACAAGCCTCACTTCAAGAGAAGGTGGCAAACACCCTTGGATAGGAAGCTAGTTGTGGAAAAGGTGGGGACACCCCATAGTTTAAATCAATTGAACCTTTTGTTGGTCCTTCTAGGGTATAGTTCCAAAGCACCCTTCCTTTGCGTATCGTGTCCCTGTGCTTTCAAAGACCATTTTGACTTGTACAATAGAGAGAAGATATTTATTGAGTCCATGTTTCTAATTTATCTTCTACCTCCTCGGGTATGCCTCCTCATCAATAGATACTCAATGTCGTCAGTAAACTGAAGTTAATTTTCATCGACAACCATTGAGGGTGATATGAGCTTTCATCCTAAGAGGATAGGGATGTGAGTATGGGCTGCCCTCTATATTCATCAACAGAGCATGAGACAGAGGGTGGGATGAGTGATCGGTTCATTTCTCTTTAATTTAGTGGAGAGGTGGGCTATGTGAATGGAGTGTTACATGCATGGGTTGGGCCTCTAAATGCACAAACCATGATTTGTTCTATGCACAATACTATAAGGTTCTTGCCTTTTTGCACTATATGCCAGTACATGGCGGAATGCACAATTGCACCATCAATTGTGCACAAGGTATATAATCTTCACGTAGTAACAATGAGGATTATATCAATGGATGTCAGGATTTGGGATTTCCTCCTATATTTATCAATAGTGTAAGACATAGGGAGATGCTAATTGTAACAACTCTTCTAATCCAACAAACTGAGAGGTGAGGTTTGAGGGACATTATGAAAATTGGTGATTATATATGTTCTTGTTTCCCTATGCACACATGAGACGGGCCTCTACAACCATAACATGACAATGTCACTCTCTTCTACGCATGGCATTACAAGAATTATTGGCCATTGTTCTTACACCTATGCCAAATCGAGTGGGATACATTGATGCACCATCAACTGTGCATGCTAATATACTCTCTCTCTATGCCCTCAATCTTGTTGATTTCTAATCTGGGTGTGAGTCACGGGTTCCTATCATCTCTCTTTGAGTGATTTTTTTATATGGTTGGTGAGTGTTCTATCATCCTTAACTTGAGTGATTCATAAGATTGAGAGCTACATGCTTCGTAGATAATAACTTGGCGGTGTTCACCTATACGGGTACCTCCCTAGGTGTTGCTACATGGTCTAGACTGTGTTGACGTATGTTGTGATGAGCTGTGGTGCGCCCTACAGACGATATCGACCCCTCGAGCGACAATGAGCGACTCCAACATCTAGTACACCAATGACTTTCAACCATGACCAATTGTTGCTGAATGGGCCAAGTGTTTTTAACTCTCCTTTTGGTTGTATGTATGTATGTCATGTCATAAGTGTGAAGATGCAAGGGTTAGATCGTGTATTCATATGTAGCCTCTCGTTGATCGTCCTAACTGTTGGGGGTAAAGGCTCCTCTGTTTGGCCGCCTGTGTATTACTACACTGACTGTACCTGCCATTGCACACTGTAGGTGGTGGGTACCTGTCATTGTCACTTTATTCTTTATTCTTTTAGTGACAGTTTGAATAAAGGACCAGTTACACATTGTGATTGCTTGAGCTCTTGTCACGCCTTGGCTTCTCGAGCACCTACTCGGCCCTTTTGGGCACCCTCAAGGCATTGCAATAGAGTTACTTTTTCATTTGTTTCAGGGTTTCATTGAGTTCACAGGTCTACAAGTCTCAGAAGAGAAAGGGGGCATTACCATTGAAGCTCCTATGCTTCATATCTCATCATAGACCTCTTGTGGCTACTCGAGGCTTCTTGTGTACCTCCCTTGACGTGGTAAAGCCCTGGAGCATCCTGAATCAGATCAGCAGAAGTAACAAACCCTCCAGCCATGCAGCATGAATTTGCGTCGATTCTTGGTAGCCCGTGGACAGTACATCTTCAACTTGTTGATGATCTTGGCATACTTCCTAATCATTGTGGCAACCTTGGCAATGATGCTTGACATGCTTTGAAGCCTCCTAAGCCTTGAATATTGATGTGAGGCCCTGTAGCATAGTTTTGAACCAGTTTACAGCAGCTTACAGACACTAAATGTCAATGCTACACTAGTAGTTGATGCCTATGCTTGTTAGGAGCTTCCTAGTTAAGCAATTTGATGCCTATTGATGACCGATTGTTGGGGGATGCAAAGCATATGTTTTGCCATGATATTGGATTGATTTTTGGGCTGAAAAATCATAGTTTTCAACAATAAATCAGTGCTGTACAATAGTGGCCTGAAGCCTATTACTTCATGTTTGCCTTTGCCTCTTGCAATTAGGGCATGCTTGGGAGATGTACTTTGATGTATTGATCATTGGGGATCGACTGTGAGCTTGATATTGCTTCAGATCATTGGCTAAGCTTGAGCTCCTCTTTGTAGCACTTGAATCTTCATCTTTGGATGTACTTTGGCATGTACCTCACTTATGTCTGATCGGTCTTGACATACTTGGCTTATGCCATCTCTGTACATGCTAGTTACTTTGTCTTGGAGTTGATTGCTACTGCGGCTTACTTGGGCTTGACATTTGATTGCATGGGCTTGGCTATTTCTTGGCTTGCCAGAGTTACAATTTGGATATAGTTGATGTCTACGGATGCTATGTATGGATGCTATGGAGTCTATATACTTGGGATGCCTCGTTGATGCTTGATCTTGCACACTTGTCACTGGTGCACTCTTACATGCTTTGTTCGAGCTTTCTTGCTTGACATTTACGGCTTTTGTGCCAGTATGAGCGTCTTGATACGCTTGATAGATATAGAGCAAGTGGGTTATGTTACTTGAGCATTGAGACAGCTGCTGCTGAGACTAGGATCTTCACTTTGATGTTGCATGGTTGATATGCCATGGTCCTCATAGATGTATTTGGGTTGATTTGGGCTTTACACTCCTTGAGCATATATCTATTTGTATCAGGTCTTGCCAGTGTTGTGTACACTTTGCCCTATTATACAAGGGGCATGCCGGCTTATTGACGGATTCATTTGACATGCTTGGGTGTTTGCTCGATGTCTGTATGAGTGTCACTTACTGATTTATGCCTGCTTGATGTCGATTATGCTTTGACAGTCAATGGTTGATTTGGTGCATTCATTTTGCCTACAGTTTGCTCTCATTGTACCTGGCTGTAATTTATTACAGCAAGTAATTATGCATGGACTATGATGTATTTTTCATGTTGAATCATCTTGGCTTTATATACTTTTGATGGTATTTGGTGGGCAGCATCATTAGCTATCAGTTTGTGGTCATTTTGCCTTGGTTTTGGTGGTAATTTGGTTATCTACACAGCAAAAAATAGCAAGTACTTTTGAATTATCTGCACCATTTTGGACTGTAGTATGGTATCTTCTTCCACTGACAGTGCTATCTTTAACATCACTAAGCTTGATGGTATAAATTATGCCTATTGGAAGAGCCAAGTTTGGCAGGTATTGGTGCACAAATCATAGATAAAGCCACTAAGGATGGGTGACGAGCCCTAAAACTATGACTGATGACGAATGGATGAAGCTTGATAAGTTATGAAAGTCCACCCTCATCTTGTCTCTCACTGAATAGGTGCATTACAGTATGGTTGAGGAAGCACAGAGTGCTTGGCAGCTTTGGGATAAGATCAAGAACCTGTATGATAAGAAAAGTCTAGCAAGTCAGATGTATTGGCAGAAGCAACTTATGGACATGCGTATGAAGGAGAATATGATGATGTCTGCTCATTTGAGCCAGTTCCATGCTATTCTCAAGAACTTGACTTCACAGGGCATTACCTTCAATGATGAGGTTACTCCATTGTTTTTGTTTGGGACTCTATGTGAGTCATGGGATGTATTCCACATTGCCTTATGTACTCCTGCTACTACTTTGAACTTGCCTGATGTAGAGAGTGCTCTTCTGTAGGAAGAGATCAACCATAAGAACTTGGATGCCTCTTGTGTGTTGTATGCTTTGATTGTTAGACGTAGAGATGGTACTAGAAAGAATAGTCGTGGCAGAGACTCTCAAAAGTCTAGGTATAAGTCACGTGGTAAGTCACGCAACAAGTCTCATGGAAGAAATGCTAATGTGACATGTCATCATTGCGGTAAGAAGGGCCATATATGCTCAATAGAGGAGATAAATGTCATGCAGACTGAGGACTCCGATGGGGAGTACATATTTGCAGCTAGTTCTTGTGATGGTATGTCATTGACCAGGTTCACTCTATGTATGCGAGTGCTGGTTTTTGCATTCTAGTGCTTCATTTCATGTTACACCTTATCGTGAGTGGTTCCATTCCTACCACACTCTCTCTGGTTCAGTTTGCTTGGGTGATGACACGTCACTTGCTATTGTTGGCATTGGGGATGTACGGTTGCACGCATATACTGCCCTCTTGCTACACTGCGAAGGGCGTCTCAATCTGAGACAATGCACTCTTGCACTTTTTGGCTGTGCTACCTGTAGAGACTTGCTCCCAAAACAGAAAAATGAAAGCAATAGTGGTCCTCTTACCAGAACACCGCGAACTTGGCTTGCTTTCTTGAGCTCCTTACCATGAACAAGGCTCTGATACCATGTCAGGATTGTGGGAGAGAAGGAAGGAGTCTCACTTGTAGCTTTCCTGCTTGCACAATGGGAGAATACACACAAAGGTGGAGGCTGAAAACAGTTTTCCTTTTCTTAGTTGTGTAAGCCAAAAGAACTCAAGTACATAGAAATAGAAGAACCCTATATATGGGTCTCAAACCAAACTCAACTAACTAAGGTGGCATACTAACTGAGCCACAAACTAGAGTAGATAAGGATAGCTGTCATCTAGCTATTACTCATGGGGGGTGTACCAACCGCATCTGCAAACTGACAAGTCGGTGACATAAATGCACAACGGTCACCTTGGTATATCACGAGTGGAGCTCGATATCTCAACAAGACTAGGATAGTCTTTAGTAGTATGGCCTTCTCCTTTGCATTGACTACATAAGGGCTTATAGTCCATGGACCTTGTAGGGTTTCGATAGTTTGGAAAGATATGACCTGTTTCTCCGCATCCGTAGCATTCCACTTTTGATCTCTAACCACCACGGAACCTCTTTAGACCAAAATTAGTACCAAGTTCTCTAGGCTTTGGTCCAATATCTTGGGTTGTCATATTCGATTCCACCAAGTTGAACCTTGCTTCCTCATCTTTCTTAACTCTATCACACATCTCCTTAAGAGAGCATATGTCTTCTATATGGTTCCTCCTTAGGTAATAAGAATAGAATACTCCAGGGATAGTTGTCTTTTAGGTACATTTAGTGGCTCAATGTCTCACTAATGACACTTTCTACACTAGGTATTCGATCCCATCACATCTCTTCTTGCTCTTGCAGTGTTAGATATGTTAGCAATATTCACTTTCAATGTTTGTAGTAGCTACTCTGTGATCACATCCATCAACTCCTTTTTATATTTGCAACTAAGTTGGATAAGTAGTCCTTCAAATTTTCTCCTCACAAAGCACTTGGAGAAGGATTCTGGGGAGTCTTTATAATCATCGCATAGACAGGCTCGGTTGATGCAAAGGGTCCTATATTCTGATTTTGGTTTAGAGCTCCTATTGGGACTATCGGTTTTACTGGTTTCAGTTGTTAGGGTTCCATTGTTGTCATTGATATTGTGGATGCAATGAGGAAGAGAAAACAAGGCAAATAAGAACATTATTGGAAGCCATAACAACAACTTAGTATGTGCATTGTTGAGGGTTGAAATGACTTGTTTTTTAAGGTCATTTTTTGTTGTTTTATGGTGCTAAATGGTTGATTTTGTGGTTGATTGATTGATTTTTGATGAGTTTGGAAGTGTTTTGGTAAGTGTTGACATGGATTGAATAACTTTGATTAGCTTATGATGATTTTTGAATGATTGGTGATATGCTTATGTGTTTTATCTTATCACTATTTAGGTTTGTTTTTGTCTTTGTTTTCTTTAAGTTTGAGAGGTTATGATTATGAATGAGTGGTTTGAAGAATGATTGAGAGTGAGTTGGATGGTTTTTGATAGGTTGAGTTGATTTTGGTTTGAGTTATATGGTTTTTATACCTTCTGTAGTGTATTATTGAGCTTTTGTATGCCTTCTATTGTCTTTTGTATGCTTCTATGATGAATGTTCTATTTGATAGATGTTTAGCTTGTGGATGTTTTTCAATCTTGGAAGGAAAGAATATAGGATCGAATTAGCTAGCTCAAGTAGAAAAAGTAGTTATTGAAGACTTGAAGTGAAGACCGTAGTGACAATGACACTAATGAGCTCTGAAGGGCCACTATCGTGGCTCTAGTGCCTCTTCATATCAGACATACCTCTTGGGAGGTATATCCACGATCAAGAGAAGATTATTGAGAGTTATTCTTTGTTATTTCCATGTGCTATTGAGAGAGAGTATATGTGTTAGAGATTCTATATGAGAGATAGTGAATTTGTATAAAGAAACTGTATATGTGAGAGAGATTCTGTATGAGAAATAGTGTATTTCTATGAAAAAATTGTATATCTATATGAGAGAGATTAAGAGAAAGACTATGAAGACTATGGAATATGAATATTATGTGATGAATTCTATTCAAAGTTGAGCATTCCTTTGTGTTTCTTTGGTTCTTTGGTGGTTTCTATGAAGAATATAAAGAATATCTTGAAAATTTGTTGTGATAAATCCGTGGGAGATCTTACATAAGATGTTGTGTAAAGATTTGTTATTCTTGGTATTCTTTTTCTTTCTGTGGTTGATTGAAGAATAAAGAACAAGCTTGTTAGTGTGACAAGATAGATGTTCTTGCAATGATTATCCCATTTCCATGGTATTCTCTAGAGAGCTCCATGTTTTTGGTACACTATGGGAGAAATATTGCCATCAACAAGCACCAACAGAGGTTGAAAATGGAAGCAGTGGTACTATTGAAGAAGAAGAAAAGCAATGGAGTGTAGAATTTCTGCTATTGTTGAAGAATTGGAGATCTTCATTGCCAAAGCCACTTTCTACAAGAAGTTCATTCCTCAATGGTGAAAACATATCACTATCTTGATGCGGGCTCTCTGTGTGATAACATGCTAATCCCATTGTCATCTAAAGTTAGGGAAAGTTGTATCACTATAGCCAACTTTTTCCCACAAAATCGAAGAGCAAAACTGAAAGAATGAGTATTAATGGAAGATTTGGTCTTCACTGAAGAATTTTCAGACATCATCAAGTGGGAGATTTTGAAGAAGCTTCAGGAATCGTGCTTAGTGGAGTTTCAAAAAAATAAGAAGGAAAAGAGCTAGGACTTTTTCGTGGATACACAATAGTAGGACACGTGGGATGCTTCGTGTACATATAATCTTCTGTTTTTTTAATTGGCAACCCATTGGAAGTTGGTAGACCGAGTATTCTTTACAACATATACCATTGAGACTTGAAGTTAATAGTATTAGGATGATGGCACTATAGCAATCCTTAAAAGATTATATTTTGATACCTTTAGAACTAAATATCTTCCTCTCTACAATGGCACGAAAGCAAAATTTAGAGACTTTGAAAAAAAAGAAGTAAAAGAAATGTTGGCAAGAGAGACTTCTAGAGACTAATGCCCCTTTGATCCTCTTCTGTTGAGTATAGACAAATTGGGTGGAGCCATCTCCCTAATGAATGACATGATAAAGAAGCAAGCACTAGAATAAATCCAGAGGTATATGAGAAATGAAAAGTAAAAATCAAAGTTGAGAATAAGCTAGCATGAGAAGCCTTCTTTAATATCCTTACAACATTCTTATAAAAGTCCCAATGGTGAACCAAGGTCCCCAAGCTAGATCCATCCTAAAAATATTGATGATAGGTTAGCAAATGTAATCCCATTGCCAATCTTTAAGGAATAATAAAATGAAGAGCCCAATCTTCATGTATAGCCGAGTTCATGTTAGCTTGTGTGGCTAATAATGCTAGAACTCCAAAGTATTGGTTGGCGATATTCCCCACCACTTTCAAAGGCGTGGCCTTTAATGGTATAATAAACAAGTAGGATGAACTTTTGTCAAATGGGATGAACTAAAGGTGGCCTTTCTCACCAAATTCAAGCGTGAAGGTCTTGAAGAGCAGTTGCAAGAGGAGTTCAGGAATTTAAGTTAGTCCTTTGGAGAACGGATAGAAGCATATACCTCTAGAATAGAATCCATAGTGAAGAGATGGATTGACCATAACTTGGATGAAGACATCCAAAATGAAGTTTTTCTTAGAGGCCTACAACTAAAAGTTTGTAAGTTTGTGGAGCCGAGAACACTACTCAACTTGCAAGCTATAGTGGAAGGTGCAAGATTATATGATGAAGTTAAAGCAAGGTTGTCTAATACCTCTGGAAGAGGGATTGTGTCTCCTCCAATGCTAGGAATGGTATATCCACCAAATGTAATCCTCTAATGCTAGGAATGGGCATAAGGGTAGGGACTATTCCCTAACCCTATCCCCAGATGCAAAGAGTGCCACAATACAATGCACTGAATCCCCAGTGGCCATAGACAATGCCTCAAATGATGATTCAACCACAAAAATAGTGGCCTCGAGCTGTTCTCCCAATGGAGCAACATTATCAAAGTGATCAAGCTAAGCCAATACATCTTTAGTGGAAGAATAGTAAATGTGTGTGGCCTTACCCTCATATTTAAATGTGGCTGTCTTTGTTGGTGCTTGTACTTAAGAAAAGTCAATAGGATATGGTTTACATTGTTTATTTGGAGAAGCATAAAACTTATAGTTGCCATCATTTGTTCCATGTAATTGGGAGGCTCAGGTTGCTGCATATACATAGGTTTATTGTTCATTTGGAGAAGCACAAACTTATAGTTGCCATCATTTGTTCCATGTAATTGGGAGGCTCAAGCTACATATACTTAGGTTTATCATGTAAAGGGGATTGTGTACATGTGGGAATGAGTGGAGACAAAGACATCATCTCCACCAAAATGTAAGGGGTCCAAGTGGATTGATTTTTCACAGATAATTAAAGGTTTGAAAAAGACGTACTAAAGAGAAATTAGGTGTTCCTTCTTCTTCTATTTTGATCTGTATTATTACAAGCATTTATTCCTTTTTTTTTCTCATTCTCCCAAAGTTTAGTTACAATTAGTAATTGTTTATCTAACCCTTGAGGTAAAGTAACTCAACCTTTCACAATAGGCTATTGTTGTAGTTAATTAGTTAGTGTAAGTTTTAGGTGTTACTTAATTAAATATTGTACTTAGAATCAATGTAGCTCGCTCATTCGATACTATCTTATCATTGTAGGCTTTGGTTTAGCAAAGACAACAACAATTTTTATATGTACAAACTTTCACAAGGTTAGAATCTTTTTTTCCTTTTCGTTATATTGAACAATAAAGGAAAGCGAAGAAAAGTGCATATGTACTTGAAAGATGGGTGAATGTCATCTTCCCCCATATATGCTAGCTCTCACCATGCTGCTTGATGTACCATGTTTATGTGTTTTTTTATGTTACTACTACGCTTTTACAAAGTGATAAATTAATTCCGGACCAAAGAATTAGTTAAAGCCACCATATCTTAGATTTTGACCAAGTAACTTTTTGGTTTTGTTTTTATGTTTTGCAAGATACTATTGATCAACTCAACATCTTAGATCGTATGACGAGTCTCCAGCCAAATTACATTAGCTTCAAAAACTTGTAACTGACAACGTAAACTTCACTGCGTGTGTCGACCTAGTTCAGGTTTTCACTTGGTCTCATGAAGGTTCACAAGATCCTCATGATGTTTCACATTGAAAAAAATATTGAGTGCACTTTGATATTCTTTCTATTTATTCAGCTATAATAGTATTACCTATCCGTTCATCTAAGAACTCACATTCAATCGACAATGAAGTCTAATACATCGGAATCCTTGCATTTGAAGGTGAAGCTATGCTATTCTCTGTCATGATGATGCTACACAAGACAGCACTGTATCCCCTTTCTCAGCCCTTCGTGATGGATTGGACCCTGTCGCAGGAGGCCATAGAAACCCTAGAATATGCAGAAAATCCTTACGCCGCAGGAGGAGGAGGAGAAGAAAACGAGGAGGCGGAAGAGGACGCCAATCTCTTGCTGGACGATCTTGCCGACGCCTTCAAGCAGTGCTGCGAAGCAGGGGAGAAGCTCTACATCGCTGCTGTCAACTGGGCGTCTCCGTGGAAGACAGAGAGCTCCAAGGCCCAGTTTGGGAGAGAAATCCAGCTCACCACCCCTGCCGAACGAGAGCTGGGGTTGAAGAAGAACCTGGCAGAGCATAAGGAGGTCTCTCAGTCCACTTTGCCTGAGAAAGGTGTGTTGATCCAAGATCCAGTTCTGACGCCTCGTAATCGCAATCAATTGTGTCCGCAATCGTGTTTGATGGACTCGTGATGATGGTCAGTGTGTCCTGATCAACTGCGTCCCTCATGGTGGTCAATGGACTCATGATTGTGGTTGATGTATCCTGGATCCGATGATTCATCAGTGGATGCAACACTATTTGTTGTGTGGCCAGTTCTGATGATGCATCGCTGTTGGTCAGAGTATGATTTATTGATTTACAATGGGATGAAGAAAACGTTGATTAATAAATATGTGCCCTGGCAAGGAGAGAGACAATGTGGGAGTCTGTTTCTGTACCTGTTCTGGAACAATGTACACATAGGTGCAAACTGGAAGCATAGAGGGTTGTGCCTTTGCACCCCACTCAAGTTTTGGCTTTCTTACGATGCTAAGCAGATGTTAGGAACTCATGCGCATCGGACAGAAGTGTTTCTGTCGTTGTGATGTGGAGATATGGTATTTGCTGCAAGCAAAGCAGATGAGGGGCATCTGGCTTTTATTCATACCTGCAAATGTAGTCAAGGCTTATGCAGTCAGCTCTGGATTCCTGCTGTCTAGCTGCACCCTTTTGTAAGTTGTGTTTCGCCAGTCCTAAGCCCATTGTTGCTTATGTCATCTCTGTATTTTACTAACCATGTGTGGTAGCTCTGGCAATCTTGATATATGTTTGTGATCTGTGCTGTGTCTTTCTGTTGTGTGGTTATTTGACGTGTAGAGTTTGCATGTGCATGCATGGATGTGTGTCTTTACAGCTGTCGCTCTCCTTTTTCAGTGTCAACTGCTTTAGAGCTGCACTACAGCCTAGAGAAAAGGTGTGATGTGTTCATATCCTTAAAGCAATGCTATATGCAGATGACATGTTTTATAGCAGAATTTAAGCAAGAATGAGCTTATGCCTTTCTTGATTAGCTCTTTAGCAGATGTACATGTTTCACATCAAAGGCAATACATCAGCTTATACAACCAGTGGCAAGACAGTGTTCCCAGACACAAACATTTGTAATACACTTAAGTAAAATAAGTTGGAAGCAATTTTGTATTAAGATCCATAGCATTAGGCATTTTTGTTATCAAATACATTACAGGTTAAAATTTTCCTTGTAATTATGGAAGACTCAAGAGGGACTTATAGAGGCCGTTAGGCTTTAGGGGTTTGTATATTTAGTTATTCTGTGATACAATTCCATTCATTCTGTTATTGTTTGTTCTGCTGCATGCATCAGTAATGAATCTTGTCCGTTAACATTTAACTGCTGATGTTCAATGCACTGCTTAACAACCTGTGTTTGGTTGATTGAATCTGTTATCAGTAACTTCATCTGTCAAACTGTGTTTGGTTGTTCCCACTTCTGCTCTATTTTGAATTTGGGCCTGGGCCCTGATCCAGCTTCACTGTCATTTTGTTCAGCATATGTCATGTAGATGTTTGTCTGAATGTCAGGTGTTTGCTTCTTTATATGGACATGGCACAAACTTGTTTGCTTTGTAACTGTTGTTGCATGCACTGATGAGTGAGTACACATATTCTGCTACTAGTAATCTTCTTCTAACTTGCTTCATTACATGCCCTTGGCATAAAGTTGTTTGCTGTGCTACTGCTTCTGCATGTACAAATGAATGAGTGGACATATTCTCCTTTTAATATTCTTCATCTAACTTACAAGGGTTCAATGCTAGACTTGTGTGCTGTTCGTCAAATCAAGATTGCTAGTAACTTTCTTTGTGAAACTGCTCATGGGGTCACTTGCTCCCTTTTGAGAGTATGTATTTGGTCCTGTTTTGAGCTTTACAATCCAGTTACTTCACTTTTTCTTATGTTGATTTATACTATGTTTTGTGATTATTCTATCTTAACAACCACGGAACATGCTCAGAAAATCAGTAGATCTGTTAGTAGAAAAATCTGAAGATTATGGTCCCAAAAAAAATGGTGTTGTACACTATTCTGTACCACATTAACTGGTGAGGCTCCTTGTTATGTTCTTGGACATCCGGATGGGCGCTAGTAGCATTGGTCACAATGGTCATGAGGTGACTTAGTACGTTCATACTAAGTATACCTTGGGGTTAGGGCAATCAAATCCTATTAATAGGACTCAAGGTCCTATTGTGCACATTCATTGAGTGATGACCACTCTTGGACTATTGGCTTGCTGGCTGATGCATCCGCACACTGGGATGGTGTGGGTGTGTGGTATGGGATGTCAACCCTTAGAATGTTGTCGTGGCTCGGAGTGCTGCTAGCTCCTAGGTTCGAGGGTGAGCTCATTTGGCTTTATGATTGGGAGGTAAGTCTGATGTCCAATCCCTTTTATAGTGAGTTTGGCTTGTGTGGTGTCTAGAGTGTAGGTTGGATCTTAGGGGGACGCCTCCTTGGTATCAGAGCATCAACTTGCAATTGAGCTCGAGACTTGACGACGGGCACAAAATCACTTTTACTTGCGGAATTGTGATGGTTCGTGCTTGCTAGGGGTATGTATATTTCCTTGTTAAGGGTAGAATGAGACATTGTTGGTGGGAGGGGCATGGCATGCACAGGGGCACGTGTTGCGCGTGGTGAATACAAGAGTAAGGTATGTTTTGTATTCATGCTCGAGTTGTGTTGGGATGATGCTTGTGCGCCAAAGTTTTTCGGTTGTTTTGGTGGTCGGAGTTTGGGGAGTTATCACTTTGGGAGTCAGGACTATTGCAGACCGTTGTTGGAAATTGAAAACTTTGTGGTTTGATTGAGCAGTAGAGAGTTTTCATTGATACTAATCTAACATTGAAGGTTAATGTTAGCAATAGTTATAATGTTGGTATAATATTAATTGTTGGTGTAGTTTTATGTGGGTAGATGAGAGAGAAGACGATGAACAGGAGTGAGGAGGGAGGCGGGTATGATGGGAGGAGGGGCGTTGATGGCACAGTCGTGGCGGGGCAGACGACAGATTATGCCGTGACGAACGTCAAGCTGGACCATCGTCTTTGGCAAACGGGGAGCTGTCGATGCCATAAGCCACGTGTTGTGAGGGAGTTTCACGTCTATTCCACTTTTCTTTATTCTTCTTTTTTTATTGAAAAAAGCAAAGAAGATGAGCTAAGTCTGAGTTTAATCAAACATTATTGATTATGGCTTTTAAAATCCCAATGCTCGACTTAATTAACCAAAGCTATATATCCTTTACCCCATCCAACTTTTTTTTAAAAAAAGGCTCTAGTTTTGCATCAAATGTAGAACGTTTTTGCCTCTCGTGTTGCTCTCTCCCACTCCTTGAACTCTAAATCAAATCTTTCTCTCAAACTCTCTCGGAGTCTCTTCCTTTGTTGAAATTATGTCCTCCCATGGTGCATCTCCGTTTGATGTGCCCATTCGTATTGAATCTGAGCATATGGAGAATGCTCGTCTGCTAGCTTCTCTCGAACTTGAAGATACATTCTAATAGTATCTTGACACTTTTTCTTCTTTGAAATTCAAAGGAGATTTGTCGATTATGGTGATTTCCCAAGCTCAAGCGAAGGAAATACAATGCCAATTAGCTCAGCTTCATACCTCCCATTTATTGTTTGAGCTCACAACCATAAGGACATTGTCTCTTCAATTTCAATGTGATCTCTTTAAAGGGAAGGAGGAATGTGATGAGACAAACATTGACTCATGGGTGGCCAAATGGATGGTGTATTTTGATTTGTATTAATTTAATGACTCTTATCACATTGGGCAAATATAAATCATGTTATAGTGGAAGGCATACATTTGGTAAGTGGGTTTATATCTTAAGTCTAACTTGGGTTGATTTTTAATTTATTTTATAAAAATATTTCATGATCAATGATTGTATTAAAAAGTTTTGACATTTATTTGAGCTTGATATGAAAAAGAAAAGCTTGAATGCATACTCAGGAATTTAAAGATTTATTGTATAAGATGAATGCCTTGGATTACTCTCAAGCATGGCTCTATATGCGATGCCTTTTTGGATTGTTGTCGAACTACTAGAATGAGGTGCTTCACAATCTCTTTCACTTGCTCGAGAACATCTATATGTATGCAAAGAATTTTGATAATACTTTGCTTTTAAGTAGAGGC
The DNA here is from genome assembly GCF_053477565.2 of Lygodium microphyllum. Lineage (NCBI taxonomy): Eukaryota > Viridiplantae > Streptophyta > Polypodiopsida > Schizaeales > Lygodiaceae > Lygodium > Lygodium microphyllum. Next base: position 99,712,231 of record NC_141148.1, on the reverse strand, counting down.
AACTAGTCAATTGGGGGTTCCTATTGAGTTGCCTCAATCTTTAAGTCGAAAAAATCAATTACCCTAGCAACAATTTGTCAGTTAACTTTCGAGTTGCATAAGAAAAACGACAGCAAGCAAAAGGTCACTTACAATGAGGATCGCTCAAAGGGTTGTTTCACTTGCCATCAGATGGGTTATTTTTGTAGTGATTTTGTAAATGTCTCCAAAATAAAAAGGCGAAGTTTACTTTTAAGACTTCAATAAATACTTTTAAGACTGTAGGTATTTAAAAAAAAATTATTTGAAGAATATTTTGTTAATGCTAGTAATAGCAATAGTAATTCCATTAATAGATCTGTTTTTGATCCACGATCTTTTAAAGGTCATAAGATATATAAATGGCCATGATAGTATAGTTTTATTTGATAATGATTTTACTCAATTTTATTTTTTCTTGCATAAAGCAGAGACTCCGATTCCAGATAGTACCCATTGACCAAGTTTATTGTGTTTGATATTCGGAGGGCTCTACGATGGATTGTTGGGATCTTTCAATTTAATAGTATCATCAGATCATGGAATTTCGACTTATGAGTCTTGATCATGTGGATGGTATTCTTGGCATGCCATGGTTCTTTAAAAAATATTTCTCATTGTATATTGATTAAAAAAATAATGTATTTAAAAAAAGCTTGATAATAATTTCCATGTGATTGAGGGTTGTTATCTTCTAGGACCATAGACAATAATGTATATATAATTTTAGCAATGGAGTTTTCTCAATGTTTTTTTGATTCAACTCTTACTAATATATGTTTTGTTAAAAAATTCAATAGTTTGATAATGAATGTAATTTGACATCTAATAATAATCTCAATATAAGTTCAAATGTAAGTGAGTATTTCGATTCGATATTACATGAGTATGCTAATGTTTTTTTTGTTTGAGTTACTTGACAGATTTCCGCTGTCTTGTGAAACCTTAGACTGTCGTATTTAAACTTTACTCGGTAGGCAGTGTCTCTCAGTATCCTTACATGTTTAGCTCAAAAGAGGAGAACAAGATAGCTAGGTAACTTCAAGACTATTTGTTTAAGGTTATCTTGAACCCAATAAATCCCCATGGGCGCACTTGCCGTTATTGCTGAAAAGAAGGATGGTATGATGCACTTCTGTGTTGATTACAAGGGTCTTAATAAAGTGAGCATCAAGAATAAATATTCATTGCTAAGGGTGGATGGTCTTATAGATCGACTTTGTGGTGTGTGCTATTTTACCAAAATTGATCTAAGGTTTGGTTACCATCAGATATAGATAGCTTTGGGAGGATGTCTTAAAAATTGTGTTTCGAACATTGGTATGAATACAATCAATTTTTGGTCCTACCTTTTGGATTGAACAATGCTCTTATAACTTTTCAATAGATGAAGAATGATTTATTTTGTCCGTATATAGGAAAGGGGATAGTTGTTTTCCTTGACGACATCGCTATTGATAGTAAGTCGTGGGACAAGTATACCAAACACTTGCGTATTGTGTTACATCTTTTAAGATGAGAATAGTTGTTTGCTAAACTATCCAAGTGTTTTTTTTTTTTTTTGCATGGAGCTATTATATCTTGGTCATATAATCTCAATTAATGGCATTTGAATTGATCCTAAAAAGGTACGAGTGGTGCTTGATTAGCCTATTCTTATGATCATGATATAAATAATATTTTTTTAGGTTTTACAAGATTATTTCGAAAATTCATTAAAAACTATACTCATATTGCTAAAACCTTAACACGTTTTCTTAAGGGTATCCGAAGTAGGAAGAAGCATGTTAGTTTGTCTGTTATTTGGACTAGTGAGCTCGATTAATATTTTCAAATAGTGAAACAACTTGTTACCATTGCACCGATGTTGCAGATTATCGATTCAAATAAACCTTTTAAGGTTCATATCGATGTGAGCAATTATGCTGTATATGCTATTCTCTATCAGGATGGTTGATCTATTGTCTTTGAGAGTCATAAGCTCACCGATAATCAAACACGTTATACTACTCAAGAGAAGGAATTATTGACAGTTATCAATGCGCTTAAAGTATAGCATCATTATTTGTATGGTATCCTATTCATTATTTGAATAGACCACCATTCATTGGAATACTTATGTGATCAGTCCGATCTTCGTGGCCGTAAGGCAAGACGGGCAGAGCTTTTGCTAGAGTTTAACTTTGAAATTCAATGTAGGAAGGGCACAACTAATATGATTGCCGCTACTCTAAGTCAAATTTCTGAAGTCAATGCCTTGTCTTTCAACAAATTTTTGATTGATTTCTATCTTTCTCTCAAAGAGTGTTGCCAAAATAATATTTTATTTGGTAAGATCTGTCAACTAGTTCAAGGGAGACCAAGTAGCTAGGAAGCTTAGGTGGTCAAGACACTCAAAGGTTGGCTATTGACAGAAAGATGGTGGAAAAGTATTCCATTCGAAATGGATTACTTTTTAAAGAAGGCAAGGTGTGTGTGCGTGATTGACCAAGATACCCATAATAAATTTTGTACGATGTCACGATGTGTCAATTGCTGTACACCTTGGCATACATTGGACTTTAGTTTTAGTTACTTATTATTTTCATTGGCCATATGCATATTAAGACTATGGTCGAGTCTTATGTGCGTGAGTGCCAACAGTCTTAGCTTAACAAAGCTGAACGACATAGACAGGCAGGGATGTTGCATCCTTTACAGATTTCTAATAGGAAATGGAATAACATTTCTATGAATTTTGTAGTAGGATTACCATGTACAAATTGAGGTCACGACGCAATCTGGGTTGTGGTTTATTGATTTACAAAAAGGGCTCGATTCATTCCTATAAAGATGACCATGATAAGCCATGAGTTGATTGGTATCTATATTGAAGAACTTTACAGACTTTATGATTTTTCCGATGAAATAGTCAGTGATGGAGATCCAAAGTTTACCGGCCATTTCTAGCAAATGGTCTTTCAAAAGTTGGAAACTTGATTCTCCTTGTCGTCCTTGGAACATCAAAGACTAATGGACAAACCGAAAGGACAAATCAAACCATGGAGGATATGCTTCATGCATATCTTCCATGGTAATCTGATTGGGAAGGTTATCTTCCTTAGATTGAGTTTGCTTATAATAGTGCTAAGTATTCAGCTACTTGTTATAGCCTGTTTATACTTATGTATGGTTATGAGTTGAAACCATCAATTACCACAAAGCTTAGGAGGGTGAAAATGCAGCTTGTAGTCGACTTTTTGCACGATATGTATGAAATGTTGACGATTGCGAGGGAAAGCATTAAAATAGCCTAGGTTCATGCTATGTTTTATGCTAACCGACATCTATTCTTAGAGAGCTCTAGGAGGGCATGTGGGTTTACCTTAAAGTCCCAAAGGACTCTGATTCAATGACTAGTGATGACAAGTGCTATACATTATCCTCGAGGTATTGCAGTTCGTTCCAAATTACCAAGAAGATAAGTAGTGTATCTTATGAGCTAGATTTACCATCGAAAATCCAACTTGATCTTGTGTTCCATGTGAGTCATTTAAAAGAGTGACTGGGACAAGGTGAGCAAATTGTTTTGATTGAGAAAGTCATGCGGCTTAAGGATATTGCTTATTACATTCCACTTGAACTCGAATTGGTTTTTGACCTTACGACTAAATGATCTCGTTGGACTGTTTATCTCGAGTATTTGGTCAAGCGGAAAAACTGCCCTGAGGCGGAGGCTCCTTGGGAGTTGGTACATTCATTGAAGAGTCATTTTCCTCACTTCATTCTTGAGGATATTACTAAGGAAAACAATCATTCATAAGGGGGGAAGTGTTATGTCCTTGGACATCCGGATGGGTGCTAGTAGTACTGGTCACAATAATCATGAGGTGACTTAGTGTGAATGCACTATAATCATGAGGTGACTTAGTGTGAATGCACTAAGTACACCTTGGGATTAGGGTAGCTGATTCCTAGAAATCGGACTCAAGGCCCTATTTCGCACATTCATTATGTGATCATTACTCTTGGACTCTTGGATCGTTGGCCGACGCATTTGTACACCCGGATGATGTGGGTTGGTGGTATGGGGGACGCCAACCCTTGGGATGTGGTCATGGCACGGAGTGGCCAGGTTGCTCAGGGATGAGCCTATTTGGCTCTATGGTTGGGAGGTGAGTCTAATGTCCAATCCCTTTTATGGTGAGTTTGGCTTATGCCATGTCTTGTGTGCAGGTTGGATCCTAGGGGGATGTCTCACTCCTTTTGGAGGATCCAAATTGAGATGGTGGCTACAGACTAGTAAGTATGATAATCAGGATGAGGAAAGGGTTGTGGTGGACTGTAAGGATGTTCCTTGCTAGGTAAAGGTCCTCAAAGCTAGCATTTTTTGACATAGCCTTGCATATAAATTGGAAGGTATTTGTAGGCCCCCAATTGGCCTTATGAAATGGTAATTGGATACGTATAGACCCTGACTTAGACAACTAAAATTAATAGTAGAAGCCTCCTTTTTTATTGGGGTGCTTGTGCCGCACATTGATTTAGTTGTGGACGTATCAAGAGCTCTTGGTGTGCTTGGATCAATTAAAATGCAAGATAGTTTGAAATAAAAGTCAATGAGCTACATACAGGGTAAGGCAGGAGAAACTTGGGCGGATGTTGTAAACAAAACACTACTAAGATAAGTTTGCCACCCATTGTGTACAGAAGGATGTCATTACAAGATTTTTAGTTTGAGGAAAAGAAATCTTCCATGCCACCTTTTTAAGACATACCGATCTATCTATGCATTCTATGAAATTTCAATGGATTTTTTTGGCTTGGTTCTAGCCATAGTGCTTAGTTTGGCCAACATTTTTCCTTCCTGTAGAAATGAAAAAAATGACAAAATATGCTGTTTTTGAGTTATTTTGATTATTTATTGTGTCCTCTTTGTATTTTTCGCATGGTGCTTTTGCCTTTAGGTGACAAAAGCACACGTGACTATTTCTAAGTTATTTTGATTATTGATTGTGTCCCCTTTGTATTTTTCACATGGTGCTTTTTTCTTTAGGTGACGAAAGCAAGAAAACCATCAAATGATGTTTGGCTAGGACAACATACTTGTCATATTAAAACTAGCTTCCCAAATTTATTTGCTTATTTGGCACACACATATCATGTGTTCATGCTAGTTTCATTGTAAGAACTAACAAAAATGCCATTTTGAATGTCAATCTTGCTCAACAATAGTACAAGTATTCAAATTTTTGTAAAAGGGCAAGAGAAAAAAAGTTTCTTATTTGAAAAAACAACCCTTAGGGTCAAAGAAATAACCAGGAAGAGTGATGAATGAGAGAGAAGATTTTGATTGTGGGGATCACTTTCAGAGATCTATTTTTGTGGGTTCATGGACAATTCCAAAATTAGTCTCTCTAAGTTTTTGTTGCCCCAAATTTGGGAGCAAAAGGTACTAGAGCTAGGGCAAGTCATCATAGTCAAACTCCTTTGAGCCAACATACACAGAAATAACAATGTGTAAAGATGCGGGATCTAGAGCATGGTAGAGGCGGAAACTATGGAGGATGGAAGATGAAGATACTACTCATGTTGACATTGACAAAGAAGACAACTGTTACACAAGTGAATTAGATTTCAAGATTGAGACTTGAACTCATAAACACAATCTTGTGTAGGACTGACAATGACACAGACACTTGATAGAAAGAGACAAGTACTATTGCATTATCATCATATGAAAGTGATAGTCAAGTACATCATTATATAGGATTGCTTGGTAGCACACTACATCCAATGTGCCTATGGGATTTGCCTCTCTTCCTAGAATGAGTTGCATCTCCCTAGCCTAGCTATTCCATACAAAGGGGCATACATAGGGTGTGATTGGCAGATTCTCAACACCCCTCCTCAATCACAACCTGAAAGTACAAAGTGTGTAGAGGCTTTAGTGAGAGCAACACCTGCAAAGTGTGGGCATACCACAAACATGGCAAAACACCAGAGGCTATCGTAGAAAAGGCTAAGTGTGGGTACCATAAACATGGTGGACATCCAGAGGTTGTAACAGGGGCCTCACAAAGTGTACAGAGGCTGTAGTACAAGGCTACATGAGGAGTATTTACAAGCTTATGAAAGGAACATTAAGGCAGGTACAATGCTTTTAAAACAGAAAATGAGAGACAAGGGCCCTTGTGGTCTTTTTCAGCATCTGCTATTTCTTTGTCATCGTGGAAAATCTTCTTATCTTTCATCTTTGGTTCTTCAGCTTTGAATGATGTGGTCTTTTGGTCTTCATGGCTAGTCTTATTCTTTTCCTTCTTCTCTTCTTCATGGTCTTTTTGGTCTGCTTCTTCTTTGACTTTGCTTGCAGCTTCAGTCTTCATGTCCATGTCTATGTCTATGTCCCCCTCAAGCAAAGACATCTCATTCTTCTTTAGGCTTTGCATGATGGCCAAGGTAGCTGGAGTATCTTCAAAATCTTCAGATGGAATCATTGATTGCACTTGAGTGTGAGCAACTCCATGTCTCTCTGCAAGTAGATCACAAAAATCTTCTATGTAGTGTAGATAAGCAACACAGGTCAAGTTACTTTTCATGAAGTGTATCCACATAGAAATATTCTTGGTTGAATTAGGGTTTTTAAGACAGAGGCCTGGTTTTTCGGCTGCTGTGAACTCAATACTTGATCATTTTCAAAAGTTTTTTTATGAAAATAAAGCTTACTTCAAGGGCTATCAAAGCCCCATAGCAATTGACCAGATCGCGGGCAGTACGGTGCGCGCAGAGAGCTTAATCAGAAATGGCATAGATTAGGACAGGAGGCGATGATTTCTGCAATGCCGATGTCAGGGCGCAACAATGTGATCGATTGATGTGCTAGGGTGGAGCGCATTGAGCATGAGAACAATCCCCTAGAAGGAAGCAGGAGCTGAAGTGGCCTGGTTGAGGTGTTATGGAAGCTCCAAGTGAGGTAGGTCCTGCTGGCTATGGCAGACACAGGACAGAGATTGAAAATTTTCACAATGCTGAAGCTATGCTTGCCCAAAGTCAGTGATTGATGTGTCAAGAAGAAGCTCTGGAAGCAGGGGAACACTTTTCCAGAAGGAAGCTCTAGGAGGTTTGACCTGTGGAGTGAGATATAAGAGCTTGAAGCTGATAGGGTGATGTTGGCTATGGCTGCCATGGAAGCTCAAGTGAAGGTAGAGTTGAGAGATGAAGTCATGGGCTGGAACTGTGGTGACCAGAGTTGAAGAGGAACTGAGAGAGAGCAGAGAAGAGCTAAGCCATGCTCAGCTGAGCTCTGATACCATGTGTAAGATGCGGGATCTAGAGCATGGCAGAGGCAGAAGCTATGGAGGATGGAAGATGAAGATACTACTCATGTTGACATTGACAAAGAAGACAACTGTTACACAAGTGAAATAGGTTTCAAGATTGATACTTGAACTCATAAACACAATCTTGTGTAGGACTGACAATGACACAGACACTTGACAGAAAGAGACAAGTACTATTGCATTATCATCATATGAAAGTGATAGTCAAGTACATCATTATATAGGATTGCTTGGTAGCACACTACATCCAATGTGCCTATGGGATTTGTCTCTCTTCCTAGAATGAACTACATCTCCCTAGCCTAGCTGTTCCATACAAACGGGCATACATAGGGTGTGATTGGCAGATTCTCAACAGTTTCAAGGGTGAAAGCTCTATAATTTCCATCACAATGGTTGCATGCATTGAGGTGTTGTTGTTAGAATCCTTGATTGACTCATCAGAATCTTGCTCTCTATTTGGTCATAGCTCTAGGGATTCTCAAAGCTAGGTTAAAGGTGACATGCTCTCTCAAAATTTCTTTTTTGGCAACCCCAAAATATCAAACTTGGCTCAAAGTTGACCACCTCTTGCAAAGTTACCTTTTTGAGTTAAAAGGCACTTTATATAATGTACAAATTTAGCATCACAATAGAATAGGCCCAAAATTGTGGCATTCCTTGAGGTATTTTCTTAATTATTTCAAATCATCAAATACATAAGATAACTTGGATTACCTTGATAGTAGCAACATAGCTCTTTCTACTAGAAAAGCTAAAAATGAAAATTGTAACAACAAATGTGGCTTTAACTTTTTTGTTTACTTAATTAAAAATTCATGCCTTAAGTTGGTTAACTTTTAGAATTAGATAGTTGCTTCATTGTTCAAATAAATTTGATGCTTCATTAGCAATGTTGTGTCATCATGTTGGAACATGGTCATATTTACAATCAAATGGATCATCTCAAAATCCTTTCTAGTGATATAGTTTTTAGGTGTAATTCACATCTCTAGGAAGAACCTTGGTTCCCAACCCATCACTATCAAAATTGTTACTTCACTATCTGCCATTTGAATCTTCTTCACGTTCCACCTCTTAATGCACCGTTACACATTAAGGTAAGAGTTTGTATATAGAGAAAATGTAGAGTTATAGTTGGCCAAAATTATTGAGGGCTCGAACATATTCTCTTCTTATTTTGCAAACTTCCTCAATACATTCATATGGGGCATATTTAAACAAAAATGAAAAAAAGAAAAGAAAAAAAGTTAAAAATAGATCCACTAGACAATCCAAAAAATAACATATTAATAGATGTGAATGACAAAGGCTAGTGCATAATCATTCCACACAACTCAATTAGAATGCATGTTGTCTTAAACTCTCCACATTGTTATAAATTTGCTCGAAAGTTTACAAAAGACACCGCCAACTTTGCATGTTGGTCCAATTGTGAATTTAGTTAAGGAGGAGCAACTAATATGAACCAAGCCAACAGTTCCAAAACTCATGTGTCTAGAACAAATATCATGCAATTCTTGATAGTGGATTTATTAGTAGTCCATAGTACCTTGAATGACTTCATAAAATGTCACCAAGAAAATCCTAGATTCATAAAGTGTATTTGTGACTAGGAAATCGAAGAAACCCCATCTTGAGTATTGTGCTCTATTGCACTTGAATGAACACTTTCAATGGCAGGCTCTTACTTTGTAAAGTTTCAAGGTAAAGCTACAATATGTGAGGTGAGTTTGCAAAGCCACCTTCTTCTTCCATCTTGTTCACATCTATGGATGAGTAATAGGAACACAACTTGGAACTCTAACGTTTCTTTCCTTGTGTGTTAATATTTGTTTTGGAACAAGAACTTCATCAAGCTCTTTGACCTTTGGTTGAACCTCATCAGATACACCTTGAAGCACCTTACCTCTCATGATTCTACAACTTTGTTTTGTTTGTTATATCTAGTAGTAGTAGATGACCCATATTTTTTTTTCTTCATTTGTCTCTAACAAATAACATAGCAAGCTTTAGCAAGTATATATGTGGAGATTAGGGTCAGGGTGTGAACTTTTATAAGTTGTATATATAATGTTTGATGCACATGAAGTGTTGCTAAGTGCACCACATGGCAAATCTAGCATCTCAAATCTTAGATATAGAAAACTTAATTAAATATACAAGAATTTGAATATTACCTAATTTACAAAGAACAATAAAAAAACGCATGATAGGGCCCAACCTTTCCCATGACAAAAGCCATGGTTTGCTAGCTTTTACTATGGGATTTTGATTTACATAGATATTTACTTTCATATCATATATGTAACTACAAATAAAATACAAATATCAATTAAACTATAGAGTTTTGTGTATTAAGAGGTTTCTTGTAGCTTGCTATAGTTGATGCAAAAAATTTTGTGTATTGAATCATATCATTTTGATGTCAACATCACATCCAAAACGTGCCAATACCTCTAAGATGACTCTTAATGCATTCAATTCTGACTCCAGATGAGGGAAAAACAACAAAACCAAGTTTTTACCCCGTTTTCTTATTTTACACACAATCCTCTTACCTTTATAAAGAAAACTAGGAAAACTTCCTAAAAATGAACCACTTAAAGAAAATAATAAAGCATTTTATAAAGAAATTTTACTTTAAGAAAAACATATCTTAAATCTAATGCTCTAATATTGTTTATATTAAAAAATTTAGATCAAATAAATTAATAGCACTAAATATTAATAATTTAGTTACCATTAAATAAGCTCACCAAAATATTATTTACACTCAATAATTCTTTAAAAATATTAATTTACCTAATTATGTTTAATAATTTGCTCACCACAACACAACACACATGAGCATCCTTTCATTTATCTAATATACATAATGTAACCAATGTCCATATGCATGTACATGTGTAATAAGTCATTAACCATGCAACACATAGAGAAAATCCACAAAAGTACAAATCATCCCTACTTCATAGTGAAATCTAGTAAATTTTATAATTCCATAACATTTCATGGGGATTAAAAAGCATTTTTTCTCAATTGATAAAACAAACAAACTCATGTGGGTCATCAACCACATGCTAGTGTTGCCCCATGTGATGAATTTGCACATTTTCTATGAAAATAAGGTAACCATGGATTTTTACAACACTACCATTCAACAAATCTGTGCTTGTGGGACATTAATCTGATCATGAGTGGTAGATAGTTACTATATAATAATATCAATGGACTTTACTATTTAATGAAGTTAGGATAAAATTTGAAGGTATTGCACTAGATAATAGCTATATAAGATAGATAAAATATAAAGATACTAGAAATATAATGGCTACTTGATGTACATATAAACACATACATTTATTTTGGTAACTAAAGTAAAATTTGACTTACGGGATTGAAATACCTAAAAAATAATTTATAATTGGGATATTCTGCATCAATGAAAATTTACATTATTCAACGATCTACCAAATATATCCAACTAAGTATGCTTTAAAAACAATGAAAAATTGTCCACATCAATACTTGAAAATGACAACAGAGCATATTTTTAGACAAATGTACAAAATTAGACTAACAAGTTGACTTTGGCTAATATTAGATTAAAGATTATACATATCTAGTCAACATCGTCTCTAATACAACTTGTAATTCTTTCTATAAGCTACAACTTTTCTTTTTATAGTACATCTATATTCTAAATAAATCAAAAGCTATTATGATGAGAAACTAGGTCACTATACATATTTGAGTTAGGAAATGTGGTCAAAGTTGAAAGGTCTAATTTAGGGGGTAAACTTTCTAAGTATTTATTGAGTTCAAGATGATAATTAGAGAGTTGTTAGATAATAAAAATGTCTAAAAATAATCTCCTATTGATGACTTGCTAGTTTAGAAGGTAAGGGTGAGAAAATAGAGCCCAAAGTTTAACAAAACATATATTTTTTATTACTATTGTTATACTAGTACCCTATTGTAGTAAATCTGGCATAACTTTCGGCAGGAAGCTTCTATCGGGGCATGCTATATATCAAAATGAAGCTACTTTTGAATGCTTTCAACCCATTTAGGTTGTGTTTTGATGTCCATAAAATAGAGTATAATCTAATTTAGAATAGAGAGTTGTTTGCAGTCTATTTGTGCTAGAATGGGTCATAAATGACTAGTCTTCAGACAATATTGCTTCCTTGAGATAAGGGATCTTCTCATAATTGATGCCGGTCTCCAATAAGCATTTTTCAAAGGTTATCCTCTCCATTTGAAAAAATATTCTTTGATTGTTCTTGCTCTAAGCTTCTTGCCCCGCTAGCCAATAACCTCCTTAGGCACATATTGAATGATGCCCTCCTTATCCACAGTAGAATTTCCTTTATATAATCCATAATGGATCCAATAAAAGGCTTCAACTAACTCACATGGAGGAAATTGTGAATCCTAATGGATGAGGGAAGTGCCAAAAATCGATATGCCAAGTCACCCACTCTATTTAAAACCCTGTGGGGGACCATAAAATCTATGAGCCAATTCAGCGCTACAACCATCTTTGAGAGGAGTATAACAACACTTGGGCACTTCCAAAAGCACTAAATTTCCTTGAAACTCTAAACTTTGCCTTTTCTCATAAGTATATAGCTTCATTTGATCTTAGGCTTTATTTAGATTCACTTTACATTATTGAGAGCCTACATGCAATCCAATTCTTCCTTGCTTTGAGAGTTGATCTTGTCATTGAAAATAATCGTGGAAAGGGATACCTTGTAGACATACAAAGCCTCAAAAGGTAAAACTCCAGTGCTGGAATAAGTAGAGTTATTATAAGATTATAAGCAAACTTAGCCAAATGCAACTAGAAATCCCATGTATTCTGCACATCATGGCAAAAGTGTCTCAAGAAAGTCTCCAACCATTTATGAACACTCTCTATCTAGCCATCTATTTAAGGATGTTAGGCTATAGAATGAGCTAATTTGGTGTTCATAGAGCTGAATACCGCTTACCAAAAGTTGCTTATAAACTAGGCATCTCTGTCATGCATTATAACCTGTGATAATCCATATAACTTGATACCTCCTCCCATGAGATATGATCCATGTGCACAGTATAGTACATAGGTTGCTTTGTACATAGGTCTTGAAGACACCAGAATGACTAGGTGTAGGTGAGGAATGAATTTCTTGGATAATTTTTTGTGTGAATGGGGAAGCATGTGGAATGATAATCTTAGCATGATATTATATGAAATCATTTCTTAAATGAAATTGGGAGTTCTCATCCATAATGCCTTGCTATAATTTTTGAAATATAGGGTTGAAGTTATAGTCTATTAGGTAAGACTCTTAGATCTCTTCTATCCAATTACTATGAAGTTTTGAAATGGTTGAAAACTTGCATGCCCACATTCTGGATAAGTAATAAGCACTATGTTATCCTTGCCCCTGGTATGTGTGATATTAAAATCATAATTTGGTAATGTAGCTATCCATTTGCATTGCTTTGGAGTGAGGTTTGATTGAGATAGAAAATATTTGAGGACCATATGATTACTTTTCACCCCGAATTAGATGCCATACAAATAGTGGTGCTAGTTCTTGATTGCATGAAGAATGGCTAATATTTCTTGGTCACAAACATTCATTGCCATCTCCTTATCATTTAGCTTACAACACTCGAAGGCTATTATCCCATGCTCTTACAATAAAATTGCTCCGATTCCTCGACCCCACTAGTGTCACATGGGATAGTGTACCCTTTGGAAAAGGATAGTGAACTCTTTGGAAAAGCAAAGACAATCAAGGATAGGGACTGAGGTAAGCAATCTTTTGGCTGATTAAAACTATGATCAGCTATGACATCCTAAAATAAGGCTTCTTTCTTTAGATTGTCTATGAGAGGGGTTGCAATAGTCACATAATGACAGATAAATCTCTTGTAAAATGAAGAGAGACCAAGAAATCCATGAAGAGAAATAGTAGTAGTAGATGTAGACTAGTCTTTAATACATTGCATCTTTTTGGGGTTAGCCTGAATTCTTTACTTAGTCTAACAATGTATCCTAGATATTCCATCGTAGTTTGCATGAATGAGCACTTAGCCTTCTTACCAAATAACCTATGCTATCTTAAAACATCAAATACCTTCCTCATGTGTGTTAAATTGTCCTATAATCTTGTGCTATAGATGAGTATATCATCAAAGAATACCAATGCAAAGAAAAAAAGGAAAGGATAAGACTTTAAAAGGTAACTAGGGTGTTTGTCAATCCAAATGACATAATTAAAAAATGATAGACACTACGACTTGTCTTGAAAGCAACCTTAATTTCATGACCTTGCCTCATGTGAATCTAATGATAGCTAGTTCGCAAATCTATTTTAGTGAAATAATTTTCTCCCTCCAACTCATCAAGTAAATCATCTACTCTAGGGATGGGATACCTATTCTTTATCGTAATCTTATTGAGATCCCTATAATAAATATACATATGAAATGATCTATCCTTCTTCTTTACCCAAAGGATATAATAAATATACATATGAAAGGATCTATCCTTCTTCTTCACCCAAAGGATTGGGGATATGTAAGGTGAGGAACTAGGCTTTATAAATCCCATCTCCAATAGTTCTTTAATATGCTTAGAAACTTACTCTCTTTCACACTTGGAAAGCCTATAGGGTGATTTGTTAACTAGCTTTGAATGATGCTCTAAATCAATTGGTTGATTAATTTGTCTTTTAGGGGACAATGCTATAGGTATCTGTAACAAATCTTTGTACTCTTCCAAAAGAGCTTTCATTGCAAAGTTCTTGGTTGATTTGGCATTTCTGTATTAAGATGCAAGACACATATTTGAGATATTTTCTTGAACTCTTTTTTGGCTTGCTTTGTTGTAATAATATAAAAATATATTTTGTTATGGGTTCCATCCACATGTATTAGATGTCCACCATTGACAAACTCTAGGTATAGCTGAGAAAAGTCCATAACAATTTTCCCTAACTACATAAGCCAATCATAGTCTAACACAATGTCAATGGGGCCCATATCCAAAGCAATTAAGTCCATCTGTTGCCCATAATTATGAGCCAATTGAATATACACTTTGGGACACATTTGGTTGCTGATTTCTTCATCTTGATTTGCTACTTAGACTTTGATAGGTAGCTAAAAACCAGTAGGGAAACACCTGTTGGTACTATCACTATCAACCAAGATGAACACATTTTTCCCATTAATTCTCCCTTGGACACAAAGTGTGTTTGAGATTCTTGATCTTATCCATACATCCATTGAAATGGAGCAAAGAATGGTAGCATATGACTCATCATTCCCACTTGGATAAGAAGGAATACTACCACCAAGGTTAAAAGGAAAAGTGTTAGCAAGATCAAAGAATTGTTCTTGCCCAAGATCCTCATCAATATCCTCATTTTCAGTTAGTAGTAGCCATAAGTATATTTACATAATCATTATTATCCTTTGAATCTTCAAGAACTAACATGCTATGAACCTTGGCTTTTGCATTCCTATATGTACACTTTGTTGCTCAATTAGTTGTATACTTCTCACCAAATTAAAACACAACCCCTTTTCTTTTCTTTCCTTGTATAGATTTTGGATTGCCAAGAGCTAAAATACTTTTAGCCCATTATCCCCTTATTTATGATCCATTCTTGAATTGTTCACTGTCCTAAAATTACTTTGAGGCCTTAAAGCTTTAAATGATGTATAAAATGACACTCTAGAGCCCCCATTGGATGCATGATTGCTACCATAAGTATTGCCAACTTGTCTCTACTTAAAAAGAGCCCTTGGCTATCCATAAGTGGGCTAAAATGTAGGTTCGCTTCTATACTTCCTTCCACATCTATCTACAAGCGCAATGGCCTTGAAAAGGGTAGTGGGATTTTGAGCCATAATATCAGCCACCAACAATGAATGTTCTAAGCCATACATATACTTATGGAGCTTGGCTTAATCACTTATACTCCACATACATAGTGAGATTGAGGAATTGGTTTATATATGCCGATATACTAAGGCCTCTTTGCTCTAGTCCATACCATATTCTTAAAAACTTTTCTTTTTCAAGAGAGAAACAAAACCTTCAACCACAACTGTTTTAAAAGCGTCCCAATTCTCCACTAGTATGTTCTCTTTCTTAATGTACCTCCACCAAGTGTGGGCAAACTCTTCCAAGTGCAATGAAGCAAAGTGAATTTGCATGTCACTATTTCTAGGGAATATATCACACGATGACTCTAACTTTGAAATCCATTTCTCTAGGTCAGATGGTGAAGATGAGTACCCATTAAACTTTGCCAAGACTATTTTTTCCTCTTTAAATCTCTTTCATGGAAAGGTTGCTATTCGAAAATAGGTTGATCATGATTGGTAAGTATTGGGTGGACTTCAAAAAATTGATGACGCTTTGCCCTAAGATGGCTTAGAATTTATTTGGAGCCTTCATGATGGAAAAGAACCCCTGGGTACTTGAGGATTTAGTCCATGAACTTGTGGATTACCACCATTAATGCTTCCCAAATGGTCATCATTTCTTTGCGAAGTCTCTCCTAGTTCATATTGGCTATTGGGTATACCCCTTGAGGTCTAATAATGCCTTAGCTTTGAGAGTTAGGATTAGGTGGCTGAAGTGGAACTAAAGTTTCACTGTTTGACTAGACTTTTTCTCTTAGATCCCATTAGATAAAAAATGAACTCACAAAAGGGTCTTTTACCCCCCTCTAACCTCCTTCAAACAAGGAAAGTGGAGAGAAGACTAGTAAAATAATCCCCTTATCTCTCCACTTTTACAATCTTGCTTTACCTTTTTTATGTTATTCACAAAAGATTTTTCTTAGATTTCTTCTATCTTCTCATTCAATATCCCTTTTTAAACCAAATTTTATATTTGAAAAGAAGTCAATTGTGGGAGTGTGGTGCTTTGTTTTCAATGTAAAACAATTAGTAAATAGTGTAATTTATTTTTAAAGAAAAATAAAAGAGTAAAAATTTGAGAGTTTTTAAAAAAATATTTTGGGGATTTTTTATACTTCCAATTTTAATCAATAAAAAAACGTATTGATCGAATTTCTCACATTTTAGAGATGTATTTGGAGGCAAATTTGATTTTTTTAAAATTGGAAAACTTTAGGGCATCCCTTCACTCTAGGCTTTTCTTTGACAGTTTTACTACTCTCTCATAGCTTTACCATGAGCTTTTCTCTATGTCTTTCCAACCTATCTTAACCTCTCCTACTCATCATTAATCTATCAGTGTTTATGCACTCTCCCTTTACACTCAACTATTCCATTTCCCTTGATATCTTTGTGTGTCCTTCCATCCCTTGATACCATTAACATATCTATGTATCTATTTATGTCTTTTCAATCTACCTCCATAGGCATCAAATCCCTATTTTCATTAACATATTTGTATTTTTATCTTTATGTTGCTGTGTAGGAAAGATGGCTAGGTAAAAGGCAACATCAAAGAAGCTTCCTCTTAGAGTCCCCTATCATGTTTAGCTCAATGGGGCATCTACTAGCCAAGATGCCATCTTTGACAACAACACTTCATAGCCTACCAAGGGAGCATGCCCTTCTCAACCTAACCCATCTTCCTCAAGCAAATCTGAGAGGCGTTCTCCTCAACATCCCCACAAGAAGCACAAGGGAGCATACCCTTCTCAACCTAACCCATCTTCCTCAAGCAACTCTGAGAGATGTTCTCCTCAAGATCCCCACAAGAAGCACAAGTGGAGGCAAGATACAATGTCTCTAAGAGAAATTAGGAAGTACCAACTCTCTTTTGATCTCATCATTCCAAAGACTAGTTTCTCAAAACTTGTTTATGAGATTGTGCAAGACTTATATTAAAAAACAAGTAGGAGGCAATTTCTATCACAAGGTCAAGATAGATTTGATCACTTCACCAAAGAATGTCTTCATAGGCTGAATGTCTTGTCCTACACGAGACATTTCACTATTAGTAACCTTTCTCTTTTTAGCTGCATGTAAAGCACTGGTTGGGAATCACCTGTAGATGCATATTTAGTGTATGCATATTTAGCAAAGGTACAAAACACGGATGTACTTGTGGAAGAGAAATGAAAGAGAGATGAAGATAATGCAGGGACATCTAAAAGAGTGACAAGAAGAAGTATGGATTAGACTAAAGCTACAAATTAGCCACCTCCTAAGCATGTTATGGAAGAGGTCAGTTAGGAGAAAAAATAGGATAGCAAACAAGAGGGAAAAAAGAAGGGCAAGCAGCCAGAATATAAGTTGCAATCTGACATTGAGACAACCACAGATCTTAACAAGGTTCTTGAAGAATGGATCCTAAACAATCGGGTGGAATTCACCTTAGGAGAGTGCTTGGCATTGCCAAGTGAGAATTTCATGATGAGATAATTGACATAATTAAGAGGAAGCGTCAATTTCTTGGTGATACAACTAGTGCATTACTGCAATTTGAAGAGGAAACATAAGTAATGGATTATCTATGCAGGATGCTACTAATCAGTGTGGAAAACATGTGGAAAAGAGAAGAAAGTGGCTGAAGATGCAATGTCTTGTAGCAATATGCATGGTGGAGTAAGGTAGATGCAACAATATGGGGAAGAGACTCTAGGGTTTATTCCTCGAAGTCATTACATAAGGAATCATTGGGCTAGGACTACCACTGAAACGATAGTGAAAATAGGGGAACGAGAAACTCCTTGTGTTTCTTTACTTGACCATGTATTTGAGATAAATGTCATTGATCGTGGATTGTATGAAAATGGTACATGGCATGTGGACACTGATCATGGTTGGCATATGAGGGTTGCAAATAATTCTTCAGGAGAGCTCTATGCTGCATGTCCTAATGTAAAAGTGACGATTGGTGATGTATAAGAAGAGCAACACTTCTTTGTGCAAGATAATTCCTCATATGTAGTGATTTTGGGATAGCCCTATATTACAGGAGTGTGTATGGAAACAAACGTGCTTGATGATGGTTCTACTTATGCAAGAGTCAGAAGCAAGGATGGGAGGAAAGCAGTCCAATTTCTTACTGTTTATGTTAATCATCCTAGAAATCGTAATACGCTTCAAGAGTCTCCTTTGGCTCCAAATGCAAGGGAATTCAAAGACTTGGATTTTCATTAAGCACTGCTGTAATGTGGGGCTACAGTAGTGCTATTCAGAGGATGTACTAGTCTCTTGATGGAACAAAGCATGTATTTACTATTGGTTATTCTCAATTTACAGCAAATAGTTCATGTTGGTTTAAGCCTATGGAAGCTATGTGCAAGGCTAAATGCATATCTATGAAATGGGCTACTAAGGAACTAAGAGCATTGGGACTATTAGCTGAAAATGAAGGCATTTCATGCATCCTTTTATGGGCTGAATATTAATGACACTATGGTTGAAATTTCAGCAACTATACATGCAGAAAATGAGATTGAAAACACAGTGTTGTCAGACTATAAGATAGTTGACAAAAAGGTGAAACCAATTGCTTTGCCACTTTCACCAAAAAGTGAGGGTTGTATGAAAAAGTGTCAAGGCAGCCAAGCTTACGGGATCCTAAAGATATAGGTCATCAGTTTACATCTGAAACATTACAAGAATTGAAAGTTGGTGTAGAAGAAGGGTTTCTTTTGCATGCTGAAAGAGACTGTTTTATGCGGATGTTGGCTAGGCGTGGAAAGGCATTTGCATTTCAGCCAACTTAAATAGGTTGTGTGGATCCAAATGTTGTCTCTCCTATGGTAATATTTACTGTGCCACATGTATCATGAAACTTGAGGCCTATTCCAGTTCCTAAAGCTTACTTGCCAAAGCTAATGGATTTGTTAAATGAAAAGATTTGCATGAAGGAGCCCTCTTCAGCCCCGTACTCAAATCGTTGGTTTACTGTGCCCAAAAAGAATGGGGATTTGAGATTTATTCAAGACATGCAATCAATCAATAAAGTGACCATGAGAAATTTGGGTGCAAGTCTTGTGGTTGATGAATTTGTAGAGGCTTTTGCAGGCAGAGCAATTTATTCTTTGGGTGATCTTTACTGGGGGTATGATTAGTTTTAGCTTGCAATTGAAAGCAAGGATATCACAACCATGAAGACTCCCTTGGGGTTAGTACAGATGTATACTCTCCCACAGGGTGCAACAAACTCAGTGGCACTCATGACAAATGCTATGAATAGGGTACTCAGGGATTTTATACCACAATTGACAATGCCCTTCTTGGATGATGTTCCAATCAAAGGGTGTGCCTTGGGGAAGTTACTATATGTATATCCTCTACATCACGTGCGTTCAAGACCTATTTATAAATATCATTATCTATGAATTTTTCATGAATAAAATATAACCCTTTTCTATTCAATCTATAAACAATCCCTTTATATTACACCCTTCTATATACAAAAAATGTATAAAAATGGTATTTTAAAAATACCTTATTTTGAACCCATGTGATGCACACATATATTCATGAGTAACTTACCTGAGGGGTATGCAGGGTGGATGAAAAGAATGAAGAGATGGATGCTCATGGATGCATACAGTTTGTTGTAGACCATATTGTGGATTCTGAGAGGATTTTGACACATCTAGAAGAGGTGCATTTAACTCTTTCTAGACAAAATTATGTTTTTGGAGTTGAAGATGTTTTGATTGTTGGGCATATGTGTGCGCCCTATAGGCAAAGACCATCACCAGCAAAAATAGATTGGATTGATAGAATGCAAGATGTATGCACGAATGTATTAGAGGTGCGTAGATTCTTAGGTGCATGTGTGTTTTATTTGATATGGATTCCTCACTTTGCACATGTAGCCGATGATCTATATCAGCTTTAGAGGAACGGTCAGAGATTTCATTGGGAAAGGAAGCATAACAAAGCAATGAAGTAATTGAAATAGCTCTTAAAATATGCTCCTACATTGAGAAAGGCTAACTATTCACATGGAAAGCCTATCGTTATTACTATTGATACAAGCCCAATTGGGATTGGATGGGCAATTGGGAAAGATGATGAGGAAGGGAAAAGACATGCAATACACTTTGGTGCTAAAGTATTGACTAAACGATAGAGAAGGTATCCATAGGTAAAAAGAGAATTATGGGGAATTGTGACAGCCCTTAAATGTGATAAGGAGTATTTTATGGGTGCTCGTGTAGTCATTGAGATAGATTGTTTTCCGATATTGGATATGATTACTAGTTGTGCTACCTTGGACAGTGCTATGCTCCGGTGGATAGCATACATCAAATATTTGAACCCCAAATTTCAGCATATTGTAGGAAGAGATAACCCAGTGGCAAATATGTTATCTCGAGCATGCTATGAGAATGAAGATGGAATGATGGATGAGGAGGAAGAAGATGACTTTCTTGCGGCTGAAAATGATGTTGCAAGAGTGAATTTAGCAATGCAAGGTGTTGCTACAGCATTAACAGAAGCTTGGACAACAAAGAGAAGACACTTTAGATGTTTTTCATATTGCGTAGAAGTGTTTCTGGAAGACAAATATGTAGGAGAGTGGTTGAGAATTGGTCAATACCTCAGTACATAACAAAGAGAGATGAATGGTCAAATGAGGAGTTTAAGAAGATCAAGAGGAAACCCTTTGGGTTTTTCTTAAAAGATGGATACTTATGGAAACATGCTAAAAAGAACAGGGTATACCATTGTGAGTTTTGGGTGATAGAGCTTCATAAGTAAATGTTATGCGAGAATTCCATGAAAGCTTATGGGCTGGTCATAGAGGTGTTTGGGATACTTTTGCAAAGATCAAAGAAAGATATTTGTGGCAGGGTATGTATAAGGATGTTGCTCACTTTATGGAAACATGCACAACATGTCAAATGTATTCATTTGTGAGACATCGGGATGGATTGCAGCCCACATATCCATTGTCTCTTCATTTTAAGTGGGTGGTGGATTTAGTCACGATGCCTACAGGTCTTTAGCAAATGAGGTATCTTGTACTTGCCCATGAAGACTTGACTAATCAAGTGGAAGGGAGAGCTCTACGTACTAAGAAAACAAATGCCATGTGTACTTTTCTCTTAGAAGAGATCTTTTGTCATTATGGCTGTGTGGGAAAAATTACTGCACATAGGGGTGAGCTAGATGCAGATGAAGCTCATGATTTCTTTGCATGGTTGGGGATAAAGCTTGCTTTAACTTCAGCCTAGAACCCTGAAGAAAATGGCAAAAGTGAAAGAGGTCATCCACCTATTGTGAAGGCATTGGCAAAAGCATGTGGAGAGAAGGTTAAAGAGTGGCCACGATTGCTCCCTTATGCTTTGTGGGCTGACATAAAAACTCATAGTGCTGTTACATTATATATGCCCACACAATTGATGTATAGACAAAAACCTATCATGCTGATAGAAGAGATGACAGTCACATGGAGTGTGCTACCTTGGGAGGAGTTGAATCGAGAGCCGTTGTTGGCCTTGTGCATTAGATAGTTGGAAAGAAGGTCAAAAGACATAGAGACAACAATTGCAAAATTAAGGGCAGCAAGGATACATAACAAGAAACGGTTTGACAAAAGATATAGATTGCGACCAAGAACCATACAAGATGGGGATTGGGTATTGGTTAATGATAGTAGTTTAGACAACCAACATAGTGCCATGCGTAAAGTTTCCAAAAGATGGTTTGGACCCTATGTGGTAAGACATGTGTTTGATAATGCTACTTATGCATTAAATGAACTGGATGGAACAACCATAAAAATTTCAGTAGCAGGGAAAAGAATCAAATTATTCAAGAGGCGGGATCTAATGCCTATGAGTTGCCAGAATTGGAAGAAAATAGTGGCCATGATAGAGGGGGTAGCCAGGAAGATATGGAAGATGAAGAAGCAAAGGATATGGTTGTTGCAGAGGATGAGGAGGACTCAAAATCTGGTGAAAAATAGGATTTCGGCACATACCAGAGGATGTGTAGATTTAGAGGGGGTGGATGTCATGCCACTACGCGGACAAAGTGTGAAAAATTATGGAATGGATCATCATCCGACATTAGCCCTCATAATCTCCATCGTCATGCCCAATTGGAATACAACCATGCTTTCTATAATTGGCTGATGCCTAAATAAATAGCACCCTATGGTGCTCAAATGTCTTGCCTCTCCCATGTCCAATCCTAGGAAGGATTCTTCTCATTTCCAAGGGGGGAGGGGGTAAAGGTGAAGAAAGGTGAAATCAAGTAAAGTGTCATAAGATATTGGAAATGAATAGAACCGCTCAAGGGGAAATTGTTTTGGTTGCTTAAAGCATGTTCTTCTTTCCATAAAAGCATGATCAATGCCTGTTTATTTTCCAGCAAGAAAATGTCTTAGGAATACTAATGGTGAACCATGATATATCACATGAAACTAAAATGACAAGGAAAGATAAATGTAGCAAGCTTCCATTCACAGAGGGAGAGCAAGCTAAGTATGGCTTGACGGTAGAAACGAGGGGCTACAGCCAGTTCACATTCAAGCATGCTGTGAACCTAGAGAATGTCATCATGGAAGAGCCACCCATAAAACAACTCCTGGACTAGTACATCCTACACAAGTACGTAGAAAAGGTTGGGCATGTGGTCAACTACGAAAAGTGTGCAGAGTTTCTGAGGAGCTTCAATTCCGAAAGGAACTATGGCATGGTGACAATCAGAAAAGGGGAAGAAGCCCACCAAGTAGAGGTGGAATTGAGCCATGAAGTGGTGGAGAATGCCCTAGGCTTAACTAGCAGGACCGAGCGATGCCCAAAAAGAGACGTATACAGCATGCTAGGGATGAACAAGGCTGCCGTATGCACAGTGGATGGGATAAGTTTAGTGGATGTTCCAAATCCTGAGATCAAGCTGCAGGCAAAGATGGTCCATACTCTCTTCTCCAGTCAAAGGTACAATGCTCTTATGAACAAAATCGGGGTGCTGTTGTTGGAGAGCATCGTAGCAGGATCCCCAGATGAAATAGATTGGAACACCTTTGTGCGCAAAACTATTGAAAGCTTAGTGAAAGCTTTGACCACTGGTAGAATAGTAGCAGGAGGAGAATCCCCGACCTCCATAGCAAGATCAGCTCGAAAGAAGTCCTCCTCTAAAGCATCCACCATCTGATGAAAGATGATTTTTGACATCAAGAAGTGCTTCAAAATAGCCAAAATATTTGAATTTCAGGGAAAAAATAAACTTCATCGAAGGCCGTAGCTACAATCAGTACGATTTTAAAGCGGCAAAGCCCCAAAAGTGCTTTAAAGACCCATCGAGTGACGGTTGGGGAATTTTCATAATTTTCTCGACTACCGGATTGGATTCGAGGAAATGCCAAGTAGTGGGGGACTTTGAGACGATTGAGTAGTAATTTTCAAACCTCGAATTCGACGCTGGACGCGGAAATGGGGGTGCCCAGGGTCCAAGGTCCAAGGGCCAAAGGAAGCAAGTGTAAATGAACTAGAGGCTTGGGGGGTGTGACCTTTGGGGCCTCCACCCCCCGATTTTCATGTGAAGGGGGGCGGGACTATTTTTTTGTGAAAAAAAAAAGAAAACAGAGGGCGCCATGGATGCAGGTGACGAATGATGAAGAGGAGGGGAGAGGGTAAATGCCACCTCAATGTACCCCTACCAACTGATTAGATGACTGATCTTCTTGTTTCCTTCACTCCCTATCACCACCTTCAGCCTTTGAAATGGCTGCTCGAATGAGGAGGTGCAAAACTAGTCTTTCTCTCTCATCCTTCTCTCTCCCCTTAAGGGGTAGTTCATGCCCATGAAGAAGAATAAAGACCGATTGAAGGATGCTTGCCCGGCATGAATCAGATTGCTTGGCATGAATCGGATTGCTCCGAGATCAAGAGGAGGATGAGGGGAGTTGTTTAGCATTGAAGATTTGCTGCTGGTCAGTCCATTGACAAAACCGGGGCTAGTAGCACGAGGGATCGGTGCTAGTCTCCGTACATCGAAGCATACATTTAGTGAAAATCATGAAAGGGCTGTTTTGTCCACATCACAAAATGCTGATTTGATAAATATTATTTGGGCACTAGGATGATATGCACTATGCATGACGCATGACATGATATCAGTCTTGGATTGCATAGCAATTGTCTTCGTAGGACATGACTTATAGGTTGATTGGAAATGAGCCTTTGCAATAGCTCAGTTGTACGCTTTCCTTGGGACTATTTGGTGAGGATTTATATATGCATGGATCGTGAAAAAACAAGAAAAGAGTGGAGTTTGTGAGTTATGTCTTATATGTTAGAGTGACGCATCTTGGGGCCAATCCCCGATGTGTAGTAGAGTTGTAGTGGAACCATGGCAATCAGCTGAGGGGAGATTCCTGATGTTAGGGGAACTTCCTTTGAGGAGAAGGGAAGGTAAATGTTGAACTATATATCAGCTACAAATGCATAATTAAGTCTATTTAGTGTACATCGGTGTATTACAGATGCTCTTGGTCCGCAAGGCCGTGTGGTGGGATTGTCTATTTTGTGCATGAGGCCCGACTAGTGTCATAGCTAGTGCCGGCCCATTTTAGGTCCCATCAGTGGTGCTTTTGCCGGGAGCCACCAACAAGTGGTGGTTCCAAATCTAGGGTTTCTAGGGACCAAATAGTTGGTTTATATCATTTGACAAGACTCATCAAGCCAAAATACAAAAGCAGAACGCGTTGAGAGGGCTAGACGACGGTTGGATATTGTAAGTTGTTATTCTCCTCAAACAAGCAGCACACTACGCATAAGTGGCAATGGTTCTAATAACCTGAGTGTCATAAGTAATCCTTTGAGTGAAAGTGGAAGTCTTAGTAATTCCCCCTTCTAGTCAATCAACCCACTTCAAGTGGGGGTGTAGTTTTACCTATACAAACTCCTGTTGTAGCCATGGCACAACCCATCGCAATTCCAGCAGAGATCGTGGATTTATCAGCATTAGGAGCACCTTTGCCTATCTTCCATGGGTTAGCATAAGAAGATGGAGAACTCCATATTAAGGAGTTTCAAATGCTCATGTTCAACTATTGAATCCAAGACAAAGGACACCTAATGATATTCTTCAATATGACATTAAAAGAAAGGGAAGTATTATGGTATCACAGTCTAGAGGCCAGAACCATAACTAGCACTGACCAATTCTTCACGGCCTTCCATAGAGAGTTTGCTCCTGAGAGGCGTGGACAATATTGGTTTCGTGCCTTGAATGTAACACCCCAAGAGCCAAATGAGAATGTCTAGGCCTATGCCAAGAAGCTAAAGCAAGTTCTTTGCAAACTTAGTACTTATATCCCCATTCCACAAGCTGCACAGTTGCAATATTTCCTACATGGATTGGATTTCAATATCCAGGTGCAGCTCAGTAGTGTTGCTTTGGCTGAGATTGACATTGTTGTCACCCAAGTAAAAGGAGTAGGGTCACGCTTGCAAGCGGCTTACGCAACAAGGATAAATTAGAATGGTAATAATTTTGCACTGACCAATGGGAATCAAGGGGACCCCATGTCAAATGTGAATGGCAGAGGGAGTATCATGCCAAATTTTCCTATGTTACCAGCTTCTCCCAATAGTATGACTATGCCTATGGCTAGTTAGACAGGCCCACTACATGGTGGAGGCCAAATAACGAATCTTAATGCTGTCCTAGTAGGTCCATGGCCAATTCCTAATCAAGTAGTTAGGTCAATGAGACGATAAATAGACGATCACGGCTATGAGTCGAGTGCCTCTAATGTCCTTGGCAAAGTTAAGGATATGATGAAGCACTACATCGATATGATTTTTGAACAATATAGACAAATAGTTATGGGTGCGAATTTTCTTAAGAAGTAATAGAATTTGATAGGGAGTCGACGCCCTAAAGAGGGTGCCCCCTCAAGATTCAACTGTAAGTGGTGTGGTGGCCAACATTTCCATAGGAATTGCCCGAATGTCAAATGCGATATTTGTGGAAAGTCTGGTCACTTAGTTGCTACCTATTGGAGTAAGATTAGTTCTCTTCAACAAGGGAGTAAATTGCCAGGTCAAGTTAAGCATCGCGCACAAGGGAATAATCTCCAGCAAGATGAGGGACCAAGACAAATACTGCAATAAGGAAAGGCTATTGTAGAGAAGTTGCCTCATGGGAGTGGATTCAACCTTATTGAGGTTGTATGTGCAATAGCGATGAAACTTCTAATCTACAAGCCGTAACAAGAGGTCAAAAGATTAAAGAGGGTGACAACGAAACTGTAAAACCTGTCGAGGGAAACCCTAAGCAAGAGGCTAGGGGAAAGCAAGTTTTGAATCTTGATATGGAAGGTGGACCTTTAAGGCCTGTTGATAGTAAAGTTGATCATGAGAAGGATAAGGGATTGCCAAGAAAGAAGGCAAAAGTTAAAAAAGAGGCACTAAGCCGGTCCAAAGACCAAAGGAGAGAAGGTTTGGCACGCGAAGAGAACTTTGGCTAACTACCACAACTTTGACCTAGCAAGTTCTCTTTGTGAAGTTAAACTAGATGTGAACCTCTTGTAACTGATTAAACTTTCTCCAGGAATATGCAAGGAATTCAAGAAAATCCTGCGTATTGGGTATATTGTAGAACCTTTGGGCATATCTAGAGTGGGAGAAGATTGGTTTGATCATGCTGAAAAGCATTGCCCTAGGGTTCTAGCATACATGGATGGAATATTAGTAGAGCATGCTATCGTTGACACTGGATCCTGCGTCAATATCATGAGCTCCTTTGTCCAGTTAGGAGGTTGGAAGATGAGAACTTTAATGAGACACTACCTCAGAGTGCTAAAGGCTTTTTTACAATTATTTGTCCAAATGAACTCTGCATTTTTCCTATGGAGTTGTATATGAAGCTACCTTTGTTGCAAAATGTGCTATGAACCTCTTGTAGTAGCCCACATGGCCAAGAAATCCTTTGAGCTATGCAAGATTTGTTGGTGTTGTCAGAGCTGCAATCTTCTCAATCTTTGTTGGATCTATTAATATCCCCTATGTAGAGATAATGTGGCCTAATAGGACTCTCCAGGAGACTCCAAAGATGCATTTTTTGGGATTGAGGGAGATCCCATACTCTTGACATTTCTCAAAGAACTGATCTAGGCTATAGTGGCAAGTACAAGCTCAACCGCCAAGACCCACGAGGACCGCTTATTATTCAAGCGTTTCAAGCGAGCACTAATGGCTACCTCTCACATAGCCAACGTGCTATCCCTCTCTACGAGTATAGTGAGCTTACCTTGATGCCCGATTGAGTTGCTTCCTCAGTCAAGCACTCCGATAGCCCCACGATTCGTGATGCAAGCTCAAGCATCCTCAAGCCTCTTCCTCCAAGCTCCATCCTCCATAGCCATGCGCGAGACAAGAGAAGAGAAGAGAAGAGAAGAAGAAGAGAGGAGAAGGTGGAGAGCTTCACCTCCAAGATCTCTCACTCTCACAAGCTCACTCTCTCACTCCCTCACACTCCCTCCCTCAAGCACTCACAAGCAAGCAAGAGAAGAGAAGGAGAGAAGAAGAAGATTCCACTTTGCCACACACCAAAGAATGAGCTCTCATTTATCTTTTGAACTTTATATACAAAGCCTTAAATCCCATTTAGGCAGTCATCCCCTTTTTACATGGTTGGCCATAGCCTAGGCTCTTTTTTCCATTGTCCTCCTATCTTCCTAGCTTCCTTCCTATTGCCCATCTCCTTTACAATTTGCACGGGTGAGATCCCGGCACTCTTAAAATAAGTCATGGTGCGCCTTGCGCTCTTTTACAAAAGCATTTACCTGTGTTATTTCTTTGTGCCTTTCCCCTTGACTTAGGACTTTTCTGCACTTCTTGTATTTCCATATTTCCTTGGCGTGCCTTTGTCTCCCATTTCACTTTTGCCTTGGCCTTATCTTCTGCTTTAGATCTTCTCGATTTTTCACCTTGTTTGTCTGAGGGTTAACATTACCCCCTCCTAGACGAGTGCCTGTCCCATGGCACTTTTGCTGGTGGTGAGAGGAACTGTGGTGTTGGGTGGCCAAGGGCTTCTTGAGTTTGTGGACAAATCATGTTGAGGGTGTGTTGGAGGGATTTCTGGGACGACTGGAAGGCTCTTGAGTTGGGGATGAGCCGTGGTATTAGAGGGATTTATGGAACTGAGAGGCCCTGGCATTGGGTATGATCCTAGTGTTGGAGGGATGTTGAGGGGCGGGTCCATCTTTGAAATTGAAAATGATGCTAGATGGATTCATTATTTGATTCTCTATGACTGAGTTTACCTACGCTATTCCCAATGAGCTTCTTCATTCACTTTCTGATGGGGATGTTGCATCTACCTCTTCGTTGGTTGTGCTTTGCCTGATGGCACATGTTGTAGAATGGGAAGGGCATTGCATGGATGATGGGGTCTTTGAGGCTGGTGACGGGGCCTTCACATATACCTGGAAAGAAAAGAAGGTGCACTACTTGGGGTGTGTCTACGTGACTGTAGAGTGCATGGTGTTGATGCTTGTAAAACTGGGAGATGGGTCCACCATGGGCAAGCCTTGGTGGTGTCCCACACTTGAGGACCTAGTTGGTATAATGGAGGGTACGGTGCGTGGAGCTTAGAACACAATATTAGTGATTTTGGAAATCTTCCAATTCCCATTTTTCGAATACTAAAAAGATGGCACCTAGATAAAATGCCCATAAGTTTCTCAAAACCATATGATATGACCTATCATTGGAAAGTGCTTGAAAAATGAAATCTATTGAGCTATAGAGAGCTCAATTTGGAGTTATAGTATTCAAGTTATGAAAAATCCAAAGATTTAACCACATGTTCCAAACTTATGGGAAATTTCCATATTCCCCAATATGGTGTTTTAGGGTGACAAGTCTGAGTGGGACCTCCCTAGGTAGGAGATGTCTCATGTAAATTAAGTATTCTTTGTATTGCCTTGGGTCACAAAGCTTTGACTTGAAAAATGCTTCGAGAACATCATCAAGCAGTTTCCTACTAATTCACCGAGTAATTCAAAGAATAACTACACTGGATCTTAATGCTGGACAATGGCTAGTTTGACCTAAGGATGTATCAATATCCACCATTGTTTCAAACTGCCAACAAAACAATGTGTCATGGCATTAAGGATATCAATGCGGCTTGTCTGAGGTTTGTCTAGAATCTTCTAACCAACATAGGCATACATCATATAGATCAACAACTTGATCTCTTCTAGAGATTTTCCATCAATGACCACATTGGGAAGGAGCCAACTTTTTCAGGGACTCCGATCTTCTTATAGAAACTTGTATATAAAGTCTTTGAAGTGCAATGATTTGTGACGTGTAAAGGTTTTTTTTTTTTGGCCACCAGGGGTGCTCTCATACCCTACCATGATCTTCCTTGGACAAGTTGCAAGGTGGTCTTAGGGATTTAGTTAAGAAGGCGCAGCTCTACTGATATTCTTTGATGTTAGCCCTCGCATTGAGAGGTGTGGTTGACAAAAAAGGGTGGTTGCACCTCGTAAAATGGCTATCAATCATGTCTTCAAGGATCCTCATGCAAAACGAGGGAAGCATGGTTGCCCTCATCATGATCCTAGCCATAGCACAGCTATCTATTCCTAGGTTAGTGTCAAAAAAGAGAGGGGGGAGGTGGGCTTCCTTAGCTACTACTGACTTTTGTTTAAGAAAAAACCTAATGATCCTCATGTAATTACAAGTGGTTATGAAGGCATGTTCGTTCCTTTACATGAATAGTATGCACAACCAGATTGGGGGGAATGCCCCTAAGTTCATCATAGCTCCAAGCGAAGATGTCATGGGGCTCCTGAATCAAGGACATATAGTCCTCTCTCTCTTCCGAACTGAGCACGGAACCTAATTTTATTGGCCCCGAATCATTAGGCGTACCAAGGTCCAACTCAATTACGTCTGCGTCTCTCATTCGATCTTGAGTCTCTATCAGCTCATTCAATGTTATCTAATAAATGTCCTCTATAGTGGACCCTTCTTTAGATCCATCGCTCAATGATGTCTCACTACCAGATGGATCATCTCATGTTTCTAATTCACTAGAGGGTAAAGGAGCTCTCTCACTCTAAGGGGACTTAGGGTAAGCATCCACTATTACACCATTGGCACCTCTCCCTAGAATCACTCGACCAATGGGTATATCGACTTGGCAGTCTATTTGTAAGATCCATGGCCTACCTAGTAAAACTCGATAGCTAGGACATATTGCAAACCTTATCACCCTAAAGTCCAGATATCATTCAACTCTCGCAACTGTAATGTGGACTTTAGTGATGCAACCTTCTGGTAGTCTTAGACTGGCATCCGCCATTCTAAGAAGTGTGGAGCGGTCTTTTTGAATTTTGAGACCTAGCCTCTCCATCCTCTTTTTGTATTTCGGCTTGACGATTCTTGTCAGAGGACATAAACCAACTATTTGGTCCCTAGAGACCCTAGATTCGGAACCAGCACTTATTGGTGGCTCTCGACAAATGCAACACCTGTCAGGACCTAAAATGGGCTCGACACTAGCTCTCCAACACTAGCCCGGACCTCTAAAACACACAAGACACCCCACACAGCCTTGCAGCTAGGAGCATCTAAGGCTCACACTACACTATACTTTAATATTGATTTTGCATTTGTAATAGGACACAGTCCAACGTTTACCTTTCCTTCCTCCCCAAAGGGAGATCCCATAACATATAGGTATAACACCTCGTATCACATACATAGGAGGCAACCCCTCGGCTGAAACACTGCGGCCTCACTACAGCTCTCCTACACCCCAGGGATTGGCCCCAGGATGCGCTGCCTAAACATAAAGAACAAGCGTACAAGCTCCACTCTTTGATTTATTCAACAATCTAGGAGTTGATGTTTCCTCACTGAACTTATCCCAAGGAACCACTTGTCTAACCTACAGCAAAGGACTTCCTCACACTCTCAGCGTTGGTCAATGTTCGACATACAAATGCTATGCATCCAGGAGATTATACCATGTGGCATGCAATATGTAAATGTGAATGCTTATTTTGCACAAACATTTATCATTAAAAATGAGCACAGTGGAGTGTCAAATCAACCCTTTAATGATTTTCAATCTATTTGTTATTGCTGCGTTGCTGGAGACTAGCACCGAGTTACCTCCTACTACTAGCCCCTTTAGAATTAAATTATTATCTTCCTATATGAGGTGCACAATCAAAATATCAAACTTTACCTCATTTTCAGCACTTAAACGCTTCCACAACCCTTTTTTTTCCCCTAGCGCTTATGTATTGCATCGTTGCATAGGTGTAGGGTTTTGATGTATAAAGCAATAAAAACTCACTAAAACATAAAGACAAGGGTGAGCTCAGGCTATACCTCATGCCTCAACCTTGCCAAACATGCATACACATTATCCTTATTTATTTGTCACAAAAAACCTAAATTTCCCTCTTTTTTTCTATTTTTTCATATTTATTTATCAAGAAAATAGAGCATTTACTGGTTTTTCTGGTTTTCATGATTATGACAACTCAAAATTACTCATTTTTCACATTTCATCCCTCATACATCATTTTTTCTAAATGACAAAAAAAACCTTATTTTCTTTGTAAAATACGTATTTTTCGAGTTTTAAGTAATTACTTATGACCATAAATTATTACGGGTTCTGCATTTTCCCATGTGCAGCCCTCCAACATGATGCAAGGAAGGTTCAAACAAATTTCTAGCCCATGTGCACATTTTTTCCCACTCGAAACATGCAAAATCCCATTTTTTCTTTGTAAAATGCGGTTTTCGAGTTTTAGAAATTTATTTTCAGTATTATGGCATTATGTATTCTGATTTTTCTAACATAGAATCATAAAAATATATGGCAAAAAACATTCCTACCAATTTTCTGTGATAATACATGGATCTAGAGCATGGCTATGGTGGTTCAACGACGGGAAGAGGACTCATGTAGACATAGACTTAGACACTGACTGTCACACAAGTGAATTAGGTTTCAAGATTGAGACTTGAAGTCATAAACACAATCTTATTTGTGGACAATGACACAAACACTTTACTAGAAGGAAAAGTGTACTATCATTGCATTAAGAAAAGGAAGCAAGGACAATGATTTATAGAAAAGTAGGAAACTGCAGTAGGCACCACTGTGCATATGGGATATGTAAGCCTGCATGTCCTTGGCCCTGAAGCTCCATACAAAGAGGCTGTTAGTGAGTGTGATTGCTGAATCTCAACACCCCTCCTCAATCACAACTAGAAATGTACAAAGTGTGTAGAGGCTATAATGAGAACCACCTGCAAAGTGTGGGCACCAAAACATGATGGACATCCAGAGGCTGTAACAGGGGCCTCACAAAGTGTACAGGGATTGTAGTGCGAAGTTACATGAGGAGTTTACAAAGCTTATGGCAAGAAGCATTAGGGCTAGGAAATACAAGGCTTTTAAAACAGTCTATCAGAGTAATGAGAGTAGAAGGACTGATGAGGCTTGTCCTTCTAATCCTGTTGGTCTTCATCTTCATCTTCATCTTCATCTTTTGGTCCATGGTCTTCTTCTCCTTTCACAGTTGCAAGATAGGCGTTTTGGGACATCTTCCTAGCATGACAGAACTTGTCAGTGTGTCTGGTCCTTTTGCAAAAGTCATAGAAGAGCGGTTCCTTTTTATCTTTGTATCTGTTGTTTACATATAACATTTGTTCATCCTTTGAAGAGCTAGGCTCTTCTTAGCATGTGGCCGGGTTCTTGTGCGAAACTTTCCAGGTACTTCTTGAAGTTGCAGCTTTCCACGACTCTCCTGGCCGCCTCTTCCTTGGCCACTAATTCTTCTAAATTGTGAATAGTTTAGAATTTCAATTGATTGTAGGCGCGGCTCTCCAAGTTGATGCTGTACCGTGTTCTCTCCTCTTCCGTGAATGGGAGTCGGTGGGCTCGGTCTTGCTACGATATTTTTTGTTCCTATCATAAACTGTAATTTTCATTAGTGCTTGCGACATAATAATTTGCTGAAAAAGAAAAGCTCTATGCTTTTGAATGAATTCATTAAGATCCAATGTAGATTCTCCTTTTCAGACTTTGACTTTTTGCCCTTTACTTCAAAGTTTTCATGCCCTTTTCCTACCCCGTCCGTTTTCCACAATGTATATCTACGTGCTTCACTGACTTTGATTTGATTTACTAATTCTGATTTGATTCACCTTACCCCCTCTGATTTGATTCACCTTACCCCCTCCCCTTCCAGCTTGAGAAGAATCCTTCCTAGGATTTAGGGTTAGAAGGTGAAGGGCTTTCAACATGGAGGTGTAGGGGTTACTTGTGAAGGAGCCAAGTATAGAAATTGGGATTGTATTCCAAATGGGCTTCGCGGTCCAGGTTAGAGGGTTTAATCCCCACTTGGGTGATGTATGTGAAAACATCGATTAGGAAGTCACCCGAGTTGACTCGGCTAGCAATGTGTAACTCCTCCTCGGTCAAGAAGCGATCGATCAGCCCATCTCCAATCATCCATCTCCATCCCCAAGTCACCTCGGAAGTAGTCTGGTACCATGCCAAACAAGCATTCACCACCCGAGCTTCATCTCCCTTTACATGCAGGAACTGCCCCTTGCAAGAGAGAGAGAGAGAGGGAGGAGAGGGAAAGAGTAAGTTCAGATCAGGCTATTTGGGCTACCATTGGAGGAGCGAATGGTGGCGATACAGGGCAAAAATCTTTGTTATTCTCTTGCTAAGAATGCTTTGTGGGGTTGCATTGAGGTGAGAGATGGCTTATAGCCCCCCCTCTCCCCCAAAAACTTGTCGCCTTGCTACCGCCATGGGTTTTTTTCCCTTCGTCTCATAAATAAAAATGGGCCCCCCCTGTCGCATGGAAAATCAAGGGGTGGGAGACCCCAAGGGTCACCCCCCTTCCCTTTAAGTCCATTTTCATTACTTCTCTTTTGGCTCTCTGCTTCGGGCACTTCCATTTCCGTGTCTGGCCTTCGATTCAACTCCCAAAAATTATTAAATGTCCGTCTTGAAGTCCCCCACTACGAAGCACGTCTAAAAGTCTCATCTAACATCTTGAGAAATTATGAAAATTCCCCAACTGTCGCTCGATGGGTCTTTAAAGTGGTTTTGGAGCCCGTCTACCGCTTAAAATCGACCCAATTTCCTCTGCCGCCTTCGATGGAGTTTAATTTTCCCTTAAAATTTGGATTTTTTGGCAAATTTTAAGCACTTTTTTGGGGCAAAAATCCACCGCTCAAGTGGTGCACTATATAAGAAGGTAAAGATATAGTGGTGTAGAGATGTGTTGTAGGAGATGAGATTGGCATGGTCCTAAAATCTTGCCATGACGAGCCATGTGGTGGACATTTTGGCTCTTATGGGCAGTACAAAACCAAAATATTAAACAATCAATAGTCTCAAACAACTTTAGGTTTCATTCTTCATTTTTTCAACCCCTCATATCCAATCATACTTTTCTTCACCTATAATTTACTTCTTTTTTCTTTTCACTATGATATCACATGTGAGGTACCCCTAATTGGAACCATAGAGGCTCCTCTTTATAGTAGTCAATCAATCCTACCTAATAGGGAGCCTCAATTCTACCTAATAGGAAATGATAGATGGTCACCCTAACAATAATCTAAGAAACACCACTTTCTAACCAATCTAAGTGAGGGTGATTAACATCACACTTAGTTCAAAGAAAGTGTGAAAATTTAGGGGGGCTAAGCAACAACCTCTCTACCATAGCATAGCTACACATCAACATTCTTAAAATAGTCTTAGCTTGGGTTCTGGATTAACATTCAAATCACACAATCACAACTCTTTGATTCACTATATCTGTGTTCTTTTTTACCATGTTGGATCTTGTCTCTTTCTCTTGATTTCAATCATGATAGATACTAATCAACCCCTAATCTACCTATAATCTTAGCTTTTAATCTACTGTTAACCCCAACACAAAGAAAGCAAAAAGAAATAAAAAAGACGCATGGCAAGGGCGGAAAAAAGGTAGCTCGACTGAAGAAAGAAGAGGAGGAAAGGCCAAAGGCGCAAGGGCAACCTTAAAAGTCAATGTTAACCCCAACACGAAGAAAGCAAAAGGAAATAAAAAAGACGCATGGCAAAGGCGGAAAAAAGGTAGCTCGACTAAAGAAAGAAGAGGAGAAAAGGCCAAAGGCGCAAGGGCAACCTTAAAAGTCCAAGGCAAATGCAAAAGGGGAAAGGCGCATTGTAAAATAAAAAGGCGCACCCTGAAATCTTGTAAAAGAGTGCCGGGCTCTCACCCGTGCAATTTGTAAATGTAGATGGGCGGTGGAAAGGAAGCTAGGAAGATAGAAGGACAATGGGAAAAAGGGCCTAGGCTATGGCCGGCCATGTAAAAAGGGAAAAGGGGGATGACCGCCCAAAAGGGATTTAGGGTTTTGTGTTTAAAGTTGAAAAGTGAATGAGAAGCTCATTCTTGTGTGTGGCCAAAAGTAGCTCTCCTCCTCTTCTTCTTCTTCTTCTTGTTCTTGCTTGCTTGAGCTTGTGCTTGAGAGAGGGAGTGTGAGAGTGTGAGGGAGTGAGTGTGTGAGGGTGAGGGACCGAGGAGGAGAAGCTCTCCATCTTCTCCTCTCTTCTTCTCTTCTCTTCTCTTCTCTTATCTTGCTCGCAGACATGGAGCTTGGAGTGTGGAGCTTGAGGATGGAGCTTGCTTGAAGCTTGCACTTGGATCGTGGAGCTACCGGAGTGCGCAAGAGAGGAGGTAACTCGAACGGCATCAAGGTAAGCTCACTACACCCGTAAGGTAGGCATTGCGTGTCGGCTATGTGAGAGGTAGCCATTAGTGCTCGGCTTGGAACACTTGAAACAATAAGCGGTCTGTGGGTCTTGGCGGTTGAGTGAAAGCTCCCACATTTTGGTTATGTTGCCGGGACCAACGGATTCAAGCCTTGAGCGCTTGCGCGCTTCGAATCGAGCATCAAAGTAAGGGGTTTCCCCCGAACCGGTGCTTGAGGTAGATATGTAGGAAGGGAGGGGGTTGAAGATGGTATTCGATCTCCTTGGCAAGTAGGTTTTTTGCTTTCTTGAAATTTATGTTGTGGAATGAAGTAGTGTAGGTATTTACTTTGTGATTTGGATGCATTAGGGTAGGAAAAAACAAAGAAAAAGAAGAAAAACAAGCATCAGGGTTTCTGCTGTCATAACAAGGCATGAGGGTTTGATTCGTCTTTTGATTTGCATTTTGGAGTTTATTGGCTATCCCAGGTAAATAGATCTCTTCCCCATCACTCCAACATCATTCCTGTGGAATCTTGTAGCTTACAATAAGCAACACCTTAAGATTTTGGACGATTTCATGCTCGAAAGTGCGTTCAGGTTGGCGGAATCGGACACCCGATTCAGTGTCCGAGTCTCAGAATCAGACGTCTGATTTTGAGAATCAGACACTCGGACTCGGACCACTCGGACTCAGACCACTCGAACCACCCAGAATCGGGCGAGTCCTAAATTAGACCAGCTAGAATCGGACCACCTTGTCCGATCCGATTCCCAGAATCGGACGTGACCAAAATCGGACCACTGGGCCGATCGGACCAACCCAAAATCGGATGTCCGATTCTGATAATCGGACTCCTGAAAATTGGACATCTGAGAATTAGACAAAAAAGTATCAAAATCGGACATGTATCTAGAACACAAATTTTGACACATCTAAATCCCGAGATTGACCTCAAAGGCTATATAGAGCTAAAGGCACATCACAGATCCATCACTGGGCTAAAATTTAGAGCACGTAGTTCAAAATTTGGCTATAAATGGTCCTCCAAATTGTGTATGGATTTTACCGTAACGGCCCTGCGGGCCAGGGGGGACTGCCCCCTCAGACCCTCACAGAGGGGGTTGCCCCCTCCGTACCTCCCCCGAGTAGGTTGGAGAGAAAATGCGCGCTATAATAGGTCCTCCAAATTGGACCCTAGTGTAGTAATGGCTCTACACAAGCATGGATTCTCACTTGCAAAAGAGAAACCAAAAGCCCATACCCGAATAGAGACAAACAGAGACCCTAGAACCTCAATGGGCCAATCTAGCCATCAAGGGCAAAAAGGCCACACCACGAGAACACAAAGACATTGTGTTCATACCATGTCTAGTCAGAGGGAAATGCAACATCAGCAAGCTGCAAATGCCAAGATGACTAGACCTGACACTCTTGACGAGAGATGTACCTTGAGCAACACTGCACAGACAACCCAAGACATTGGTGGAGAATCCATGTCTGGTCATGCAAGTGGAGACTCAAGGGCATCTGTCAGAAGGCTTAAATTTACAAGCCAGGACCCGGAAGATGGACATAGTACCACCTGCTTATCTTAGGGTCAAACTCACCGCGAAAATAGAGCATACTATCGATGCTCTGATTGATGAAGGAGTAGATTTTAACATCTTGACCTATGAATCATGGACCCTACTAGGCCAACCAGAGCTCACACCGACTAGTACAACTCTTAGCCCTTATGGGGGACACCCGCAAACACTCATAGGGAAGTGCAAAATCCTTGCGACAATTGAAATGGAAAGCTTGCCTATCCTATTTCATGTTCCTCCAAATAGTGCTAGCTACTGGAAAGAAACCCTCCTAGGAAGACCCTTCAAAAGGGCAACCAAATGCGAGGCTGACTACGCAGCTCAGAGGATACACTTGACGCTACCGGGTGTGAGGATAGTCACAACCTTTAGCAAGGGTGACCTCATCAAACCTCGAGGGAAAGGCAAGCAAGATGCTGACATAACAGTCAAGCCTGCTTATGAGAGCAAGGACTTGTTGGAAGAGTTAATACAAGCACAGGTCGAACAACGAGAACCAGTGAGTGAGGCCATGCTGGAAATAAGAAGGTCAGGAGACAATGCCAAGGACAGGCTTTGGACTTACAAATATCGTAGAAGACCCCAAAAGAAGCCCAAGCCTTATACACGAAGGCATCGATGGAGAGAGCACAACGCCGCGATGGATATCCAAAGCATTGCTACATGCTCAAGGATACTACGTCGGTAACCAATGGATTTGGGTACCAAAATCCCCTGCTAAACCGCCTCTATCAGCCAGCTGAAGGCCAGAGGGCCTCAAAAGCATGGCACAGGAGGAAATGTAAGAGAAACTCTAGGTCTCAAGGCAAGAAACCAAACATGATTGTTCGAAGGAAAGAGCCCCAGCCTAGCATGCTAAATAGGTAGATGTCTTACGTAGCCATTGAGCAAGCACAAAAATCGTTAGTGCCCAAGGAGCCTTTGATTTCCCAAGGGGAGAACAAGCATCATAGGCACAACATTGCTCAAGGCAAGGCTGATCGCTCAACAAAGCAAATGGCACAATCATCTAATAGCCTCGAGCAAATCACTCAGCGAGTGCCAAGTCCACCTAAGAGTCCTATATCTCCTACATCCTCTTTTTCCAAACGGACACAGGAAGCACAACAGCGGTTGTCAAGGGAAACTGCTCAATTCCAATCTCTATCTCCATCTAAGCTTCAAAATGTCCAAGAGGTGGGACATGGCTCCATCTGTAGCTCTCGACCCAAGGGTATGCATGAGCAACCTAATGTGACTAGATCAACTCATGCTCGATCTACACAGATGAGTACTCAAAGGGCAACAAAAAACATGGCCACTTCCGTTCGCCCTAGGGACTTGACACCGCAATCCACCAAGGGTAGCCAGCCCACTAATCTAGCTGCTACTACTTCCAATCAAGGATCACAGCAGTCACAGCCCTTGGTTGTGACAATGCCCCTTGTGGAACGTGTCCTTAGTAGTTTACCTATGGAGGAGGTGTCGCAACCAAATCCCTCGACAGCTCCAGCACTTTCAAAGTGCCTAAAGCCTAGGACGGAGGATTTAAACGCGAGGGAGTTGGTTGAAAAGCTAGACTCTCCGAAAAGAGCAGCAGTTGTGCTTTCACAACCTAGCAAGGCTACCCAACAGGCCGCGGCCATGTCCCGTAAGGACACACTAGAGGAAGAGAAGGCTGAGGCCCAACCAAGCACATCAACGCTTGATCTACTCTAGGGTCTTGAGTCGTTGAGAGAGGCACCTTCACTGACCAAGAAAAAGAGGAGAAAGCAGAGAAAACAACAACAATTGCAGGTGGTTGTGGACCCCAAAAACATTGAGATGAAGGCCGCTAGAGAGCTGATTAATAAAGCATCGAGTCCATCCACCAATGAGCCCACTGATGCCTCTCCTAATAGCGGTGAAACCTCAGACACATCTGTGTGCGTTGAAAAACCAAAGCAACCGTTGCCATCAACAGTTGCTTACAAAACTCTATCCACTGACAATAGAACTTGCATTGACCAATCAAGAGTGGATACAACGTCATCACAACAGGGTGACAAATCTATACCAGTCACATCCAAGAAGAACCATGACAAAATTGCAGCAAAACCTCAAGAGAAACGTGAGAACCCCAAGAGCATAAGAAATCCTAGCGTTGACCAGTCTTGCTCATCTAGGCCTGAGCCCCCAGCCATGCTAAAGCCTAAGGAAGCTCTTAGAACTTTGCATGAGATAGCAACTGAGCAAGCCCTTGTTGAAAATGGAGTGTCACAGAATGCTTAACTGAGTTGGATGCTAAGCTCAAAGTGGTCGCACGTGTCTACGTCCTTGCGGACATGGGAACAATCCCCAAAGAGCAGCTCGGAGATTACTTGACCTTTCCTCTAACATGAGAAGAACAATAACATCTTAACGGGCACTACGACAGGCTCCTGCATGAACGCATGCGACTCATCTCTGACGAGGAGGCTGACGAACTGCGCTTAACCGTCACGTTCAATGAAATGCTCTGTCGATTGAATCTCATAGACATAGAGCAAATAAAGCGGCTTTCAGCAGGCCAGAGTCAATTTGAGTACCGTTGGTGCGAAAGCCGCGTTGTAATGGCCGAACTAGGGGCTCAGACAGTCTCAGAGGAGCGATTGGCCAAATGGCGATCCCAGAGGGACCCAACCTATGTGGCACCTACCTCCCTTCGAGTGCTGACTGCCATCCGGGGTACAGACTTAGCTGGAACTAGCCGAGAGAACGCTATGTTTGATAAGGTTCTCACTGAGGAGGAGTTACATATAGCCAGTAGACTCGGACAAGGTTCCATGCTACTCGATGTGGCAAAATATCTATCGGTATTGAGTAAGCTGCCACGAATACTAGATGCGTGTGCCACGCTCTAGTATAATCCCGAGTTCTACAATTGGTTCTTATCCTCGTGAAGTGACATGGATTCATAAATATGTATATAAATAAACAATGATTTTTCTGTCACCTTGTATAGATACTATCAACACACACAAGCAATGATAGTCAAGCGCAGGGAGAAGAGTTGGGTTTGATAGGCTAAGCTCCTCAAGTCCTCCTCTCATCACACTTTTAAAAGTCGTGTGACCATTCTCACCTCCAAGTGAAGGGCATGCAACCCTCATTACCGCCATAGGAAGCCTTGACCAACGACTCTGATGGTGTAGATGGGGTACCGTCCCTTTCTATACACCTTTCCCCCTTTCTGGTCTATCCTTCCGAGGAGGAGCCCTGCCTAAATCCATGACCGCCAGCTGACGTAACTCAGCCTGAACCAAGATTGGCTAATTGTAGGAGGCTAAATATACATCACGGGGGCCATCCCTCTACAACAAGCACAGCATGCCCCACCCCTCCCCTTCTCGTCCTATGAGCTTGATAATCTACACTATAATCCCTTACATATGAATGGTCTTATCATGTGACAAATCCTAATCCTTGATTCGCATCTTACAGGCCCCCCGCAAGGAAAACATGGAGAACCAAGGGCAGCTAGCTTGCAAGGACGCTCTCCGCAGCCGACGGGAATATGCAACACACGCCCCTCCGCCAGTGCGCTACGTACCCACTCTTAAAAGGTACGCCAAGAAACACGACCCCAAGCGACATCGCCCCGGAGAAGGCCGAAGAATCCGCGGGCCAAGGGAGCAGACGCTCTGGGAGGCACACAAAATGTGGCAACGCCAGTTGCACAAACCCCCAATGCACGCTCGGGCACCAGGTGCTCACAAAGTGACAAGGCGGCCAGGGATAGGGTAGAATTTAATGAATTATTTAAAGACATTCTAGAAACGATAGCGACCCGGGACTACACCATTCATGTCCCAGCACTAGCATCGCCCCGATCGCCTAGCCAACCGGACTCATCCCACCTCGTAACTATCGACTAAATCCCTATGATGTACAAGTAGCTCAACAAGTCAGCATGCCATAACATTTTGTTTTTTGATGAGTAAAGAGGCAAGATCCCCACTTGTACACATTCCCGTTACTTCTCATTAATGTATGCGACCTTAACAAGTAATGGGATAGGCATCATAGCATTCTGAAAAATTATGTCTTAACATGATGGCATTGGTCCGATGTACTTAACGCAAGCGAGCATGTACTCTCACGAAGTGACAAGTTGATGCAGACTAACACATGTCAATGTCTAGAAGCGTTTAATATCCAAGTCACCACAAGACCACCAACCCCACAAAGAACCATTATGGAGGAAGTGACAGGAATACCAAGAAACAAAAGCCATGACAGAAATGCCACTGGATGAGAACCCAAGGACACCTCTGCAGAAAAAGCACATATTGCAACTGAGCATGGCCAAAGATTACCTCCTCCTTCTTGGCCAACCTCTATGTTTGGGCAGGAGCCACGCTCTCAACAAGGGCGAACGTCTCTTCATCATCCAAGATTCAATTCGCAAGATGCTCTGCCCTTGTCCATGCACAGCTCACTCCAAGTGCTATCTCAATTGTTCGATGTCTCACATGTTACAAAGAGGTTTGCAAAATCTCAAGTGTATCTCTTCATCTCAACAATAGTTTCTCTAGCATCAAGGCTAGTGACACAATCATCTCTGTAATATCAGTTCTTCATAGCCTTTGAATCCCAACATTTCGCAATCCAAATGAAAGGCTAACAGTCTCAATGTATGGCATTAATTGTATTCACTTTTTCCACCAAAAAAAAAAGAGAGGAAAAAAGAAAGGAAAAGAAGAATAAATAAATAAAAAAATAAAGAAAAAGAAAAAAGAATAAGAAGAAAAAAGCACACACGATCACAGCACCGCACCTAGGGGTCCTCAAATTAGGTACGTCCAGTGACCTTGGTCGGCTGGCTCCGTCCCTAATCCCCTAGCCCTTTGTATATCCCCCACAATTGTTCAGGGCACATTAAGGGCAGGACATACCTAGGGAGCTTGTCTCGCCTATGGTTAAACCTGTCACCCTGTACCACTTGCACAATTCTTTTACACTCCACCTCAATGCCATTACAATCAACAGTGGTAAGCAAGGCTTGAAAGACAATGGAAAAGTACACCATACGTTCCAAGCACTACAAGTAGCCACTAGCTACCAATAGCTAAGACATCAAGAAGCTCAATTATGCTACATTGCCTTGACAAGACCATAATGATGTCTCAAGCAATCTTCAAGTGTACATCCCGTCCTCATTGAAAAATTTTCCATCAACTTAGCCCCTTGCTTCACTGACCCATTGCTATACAAGGAACCAAGCCGATAGTCTTCTAACTAAGTAATATCTAAGTATACACAAGCACTCACATAATACCTACACCAAAGTATATACACAATTTGGGTCCTCAAGTGCAGGACAATACTCTCAGCTTGCTTAGAGTTCGACCTGTCTCCCAAACTAATTGCACTATGTCTTGTGCACAATAGAGAAGACTAGCACTACCCTTAGGAAGAGACCACATGAGAGGTTTTCAATTGCAGGTGTTGAAGACTCCAACGAACGTGTCGTTTGCTCTTCATCAACACCCAACTCTGAATGCTTATCCCTTACCATTCGACAAGCCCGCAAAGAATCGTCATGTGCAGAATCCCCAACAAACCAACACTTGTGTTGGCAAAAAATGCAATCCCCACCACCAACTCCAACAACCTTCCACCAGCCAACTTGGCCACCAACAAGCCCCCAGGACCTTCTTCCACACCACCACCAATACTCCTCCACAGAAACCACATGCGTCCTTGTCACCCACGTCTTCGGTGCATGCTACAGCTTGCTACCTACGACGGTGAGTGCCATGGGACTGGCACTCGTCCAGGAGGGGGGTAATGTTAACCCCAACACGAAGAAAGAAAAAGGAAATAAAAAAGACGCATGGCAAAGGCGGAAAAAAGGTAGCTCGACTGAAGAAAGAAGAGGAGGAAATGCCAAAGGCGCAAGGGCAACCTTAAAAGTCAATGTTAACCCCAACACGAAGAAAGCAAAATGAAATAAAAAAGACTCATGGCAAAGGCGGAAAAAAGGTAGCTCGACTGAAGAAAGAAGAGGAGGAAAGGCCAAAGGCGCAAGGGCAACCTTAAAAGTCCAAGGCAAATGCAAAAGGGGAAAGGCGCATTGTAAAATAAAAAGGCACACCTTGAAATCTTGTAAAAGAGCGCCGGGCTCTCACCCGTGCAATTTGTAAATGTAGATGGGCGGTGGAAAGGAAGCTAAGAAGATAGAAGGACAATGGGAAAAAGGGCCTAGGCTACGGCCAGCCATGTAAAAAGGGAAAAAGGGGATGACCGCCCAAAAGGGATTTAGGGTTTTGTGTTTAAAGTTGAAAAGTGAATGAGAAGCTCATTCTTGTGTGTGGCCAAAAGTAGCTCTCCTCTTCTTCTTCTTCTTCTTCTTCTTTCTTGCTTGAGCTTGTGCTTGAGAGAGGGAGTGTGAGAGTGTGAGGGAGTGAGTGTGTGAGGGTGAGGGACCGAGGAGGAGAAGCTCTCCATCTTCTCCTCTCTTCTTCTCTTCTCTTCTCTTCTCTTATCTTGCTCGCAGACATGGAGCTTGGAGTGTGGAGCTTGAGGATGGAGCTTGCTTGAAGCTTGCACTTGGATCGTGGAGCTACCGGAGTGCGCAGGAGAGGAGGTAACTCGAACGGCATCAAGGTAAGCTCACTACACCCGTAAGGTAGGCATTGCGTGTCGGCTATGTGAGAGGTAGCCATTAGTGCTCGGCTTGGAACACTTGAAACAATAAGCGGTCCGTGGGTCTTGGCGGTTGAGTGAAAGCTCCCACATCTACCTCTAATTAGCATCAAATCTTATCTTTTGTTCTATTCAAAATATTCTCTCTCTCTCTCTCTCTCTCTCTCTCTCTCTCTCTCGTGAAATATACGGGATCTAGAGCATGGCAGATGCGGAAGCTATGGAGGTTGAAAGAGGAAAAAGAAACTCATGAAGACATTGACCCTAACTAGGACAAATTGTTACACAAGTGAATTAGGTTCCAAGATTGAGACTTGGACTCATAAACACAATCTTGTGTATTGAGAGTGACATGACACTTTACTAGAAAGAAAAGAGTACTATCATTGCATTAGAAAAAAAGTGCAAGTACAATGATTTATAGGAATTGAGTGATGGTACTTTCTCCTATTGTGCATATGGGATTGTGGTCTTGAGCCCTCACTGCTCCTCACAAAGGGGCTGAAGTAGGTGTGATTGCAAATATCTCAACACCCCTCCTCAATCACAACCAAAAGTACAAAGTGTGTAGAGGCTTTAGTGAAAGCAACACCTGCAAAGTGTGGGCACACCATGAACATGGCAAAACACCAGAGGCTGTCCAGAAAAGGCTAAGTGTGGGTACCGCAAACA
Organism: Lygodium microphyllum; assembly: GCF_053477565.2. NCBI lineage: Eukaryota > Viridiplantae > Streptophyta > Polypodiopsida > Schizaeales > Lygodiaceae > Lygodium > Lygodium microphyllum. The sequence continues at coordinate 99,667,253 of NC_141148.1, read as the reverse complement.
TGATGGACATACAGAGGCTGTAGCAGGGGCCTCACAAAGTGTACAGAGACTGTAGTGCAAGGATAACTGAGGAGTTTACAAGTTTATGTCTGAGGCATTAGGGCTAGGAAATACACAGCTAAAAAAGTCTGCCTGAATAGAAGGACTGATGAGGTTTGTCCTTCTCCTGGTAGTCTTCTTCTTCTTTTTCCTTTTCTCGATTTTCTTCTTCTTCTTTGACTGCAACTAGATAGGCCTTTTGGGACCTCTTTTTGGCATGCCAAAAATTCTCGGTGTGTCCGGTCCTTTTGCAAAAATCATAGAAGAGCTGATCCTTCTTGCCTTTGTACCTATTGCCAACATATAATACATGCTCATGTCTAGAAGTACTTGGTTCTTCCTTAGTTTTTAGCTTCTTTTCCTCCTCTAACAGTGATGCCTGGATATCAACAAGTTCAGGGCTTGGCATATTAATTAGAGTTGTTGATACATTATTATATCCAGGAGGCAAACTCTTAAGTAGAACACTGATGCGAACATCTTCTTCCATTTTAATGTTGATTCCTACAAGTTGGGTTAGAAGTCCTTCCATGTAATTTAGATGTGTGGCAAGTGATATGCTGGACTTCATTTCAAGCCTGAAAAACTCAACCAAGAGACCGTACTTTGATGATTTAGACTGTGCACCAAACAAAGTGTCAAGTCTATTCCATGTATCCTATGAAGTCTCACAGTTATCCACATGGTGGCTATAGCTGTTGTCTAGCTCCAGTTTGATAATGGCCTAAGCCTTATCATCGTTATTTTGCCAAGTGATAGCAAGATCCGCAACATGAGGCTTCTTTTCTTTTCCAGTGGTAATGGCCCAGAGGCCCTTCTTCATCAGGATCAGTTTGATGCGGGTCTGCCAGGTATGAAACTAGACTCCTTTAAAATGGGCAGTTGGAGAATCTTTTCCCATGTTTGACTTGAGAGACCAGCAGCAAATCAGCTTCACACTTATCAAATTTAAGCAGCAGAAGAGTTGGTTGAGATGTGTCAAGAGACACAAGTGTTTAGATCACTAAAAATGAGTGTCAATTGACACTATGTTTCTTCCATGAGTCTTTCAAACGTGCAAAAATCCTTCAAGTTCTTTTAGATCCAGATCTTCCCCTTCTTGATTTGATGTTGGGACCTTCAGGTCTGAGTGGCAGTGGGTTGTTCCGGTGGTAGAAGAGATAAAATGATGAGATTTTTAAGCTTGGTGAAGTTTGGCTATGGCTATCCTGTCAAAACAGGAACCAGCAAACTGGTAAATGAGATCCCACAAGATCCACAGGTCGAATCTGCTCAAACCCTTTGAGATGAAGACCCTCACTAATGGGTCGAACTCCCCCTAAGAGGGTTTGTACTCATTTTGCCCAATTTGAGAGATCTAAGCCTTCAAAGTGGTCGTTGTCAAAACTACACTCATATTTGGGAAAATGCAAATGCCATGCATGGTGTGCATCAATCTCCTTGATTTTTGTACCAACAAGTTGCGCCTTGACCTAAAGAACAACTCTCAAGAAGAAATCTTGAAGAGATATGGCCTGCTTGATGAGATATGGCTGCTCCAACAGAAGTAGGTAGGTGTTGTCCACAGACACAGTTATGGCAGCAACTCTGAAAAGAGGCAATGCTAAAGCTATAGTTGCCCAATATCAATGATTGAGGTGCCAAGGAGGAGCTTTAGAAGTAGAGAAATACTTCTCCAGAAGGAAGTCCAAAGAGATTTGGCCTATGGAGAGAGATATGAAAGCTTCAAGCTGACAGGGTGCTACTGGCTATGGCTGCCATGGAAGCTTCATTGAAGGTAGGAATGCAAATGAAGCTGGAGATAGGGTCCAGTACTCAAACTGAGCTGAGTAGAGATGGAAAGGAGTTGAGAGGAGTGAAAGGAGAGTTAGGACATGCTCAACTAAGCTCTGATGGTGAAATACGCGGGATCTAGAGCATGGCAGATGTGGAAGCTATGGAGGTTGAAAGAGGAAAAAGAAACTCATGAAGACATTGACCCTGACTAGGACAAATTGTTACACAAGTGAATTAGGTTCCAAGATTGAGACTTGGACTCATAAACACAATCTTGTGTATTGACAATGACATGACACTTTACTGGAAAGAAAAGAGTACTATCATTGCATTAGAAAAAAAGTGCAAGTACAATGCTTTATAGGATTTGAGTGGTGGTACTTTCTCCTACTATGCATATGGGATTCTAGTCCTGAGACCTCACTGATCCTCACAAAGGGACTGAAGTAGGTGTGATTGCAAATATCTCAACATCTCTCTCTCTCTCTCTCTCTCTCTCTCTCTCTCTCTCTCTCTCTCTCTCTCTCTCTCAACAAGAATTGATCAAAGATATTTAAACACATTCATACAAAATCTTGGCTAGTGGAGAACAATAACATCATCTTATCTTCTACCCTAATTTACTCTATGTCACTCTCTATCATTTATTTTCTTAGTTCATCTCACACAGTCCTCTCTCTTCCCCCCTTCTCCCTCTCTCCCTCTCCCTCTCCCTCTCCCTCCCTCCCTCCCTCCCTCTCTCTCTCTCTCTCTCTCTCTCTCTCTCTCTCTCTCTCTCTCTCTCTCTCTCTCTCTCTCTCTCTCTCTCTCTTCCCCCCTTCTCCCTCTCTCCTTTCTCTTATTTTCTTAGTTTATCTCTATCACTTATTTTCTTAGTTCATCTCACACAGTCCTCTCTCTTCCCCCCTTCTCCCTCTCTCCCTCTCCCTCTCCCTCTCTTTCTCTATGAATTGATACTTAAGGATTAAACAACAACTGTGAAGAATAATAACATCATTGAGATTAAAAAAATAAAGATACCTCCATTATCACTTGATTGCTTGTAGTATAGACTATTGAAGAGGAAGATATCTTATAGCATAGTTCTAAAGAGGGAGATTTCTTGTAGCAAGGTAGAGAGTGTTGTAGATAGAGATTATTTGATTTCATCAAATGGTATCAAAACCACTCTTGAGATTTCTTGTAGTAGGGTAGAGAGTGTTGTAAATAGTAATGAGTGTTGCTTCAGAAGAATTCGTATGCAAGAAACCATATTCTAGAGGGAAGGAGAAGAGTACATAAAATTTGGGACAAAACTAGAGTTTTGAGAGGGAATGAAAAAATACCCAGAAATAGGCATATACTTGTCCCAAAAAGATAAAAATTTACAAGGAAACTCTCAAGTCAAAAAGGTGTCTCTGGGTTTAAAAATAATCTTAAAATATGATGTGTACGCCATTTTATATCCTTTTTTAACTTCCATGCTTTTAAGAAGCGAGAATGAGAATGATTCTATTATATTTTCATGTTGAAAAGTCATGAGGGTATTAAAGAGTCGTATATTAATGATTGGCTCCATTTTTAAAGAAAATAGGATTCTATTTTTTTAGTTATGAGGATTTTGAGAAAAAGTGATCTTATCATATAGTTTGGGAATAAAATAATATGTGAAATCTATTGAAAATACAAATATGAGATTTGCTTGATTGTAGAAGATCTCTTATAATAATATTATTTTGGAATCTCTTTTTAGAGAGAGAGAGAGGTGAGAGAAACCCCTTAAGGGGAAAAAAAGAAAGTCCATATTTCTCGTAATGTTTTGGGATTTTAATGCGAGCAAGACATGGAGTTGGAAGGTTAAGGATGGCTAGACAGGACCCTAAAAGCCCAAAACCAATAGCAAAGAGCTCATTTCTGCACTTTAGTGTGTGAGAGAGAGCTTGAGAGAGAGAGAGAGAGATATATATATATATATATATATATATATATATATATATATATATATATATATAGAGAGAGAGAGTTGTAGGTACATAAAGAATCGAGCGTGTTGATTTCGAGTCCAATCTTTCATTCTAGGTACCTCCAGGCCTTCTTGGTGCTCTAATTGCTTGTTTTGGAAGATTACATATTAGGCAGTAAACCCTAGAGACATCTAGCATCAATCGTGTCGGCATCTATGTTTGCACCCGCCACAGTTGGCGGACCAACCGTTGGTGTTCAGCTCCCAAAGTCGGGACCAGAGTCATCTAACTAGTCAGTTGGCTAGTCCCGATGCCATTTAGATGACCTTCTGTCTAGTTAAACAACCCTAATCGAACACAATATTTGGACTACTTTGCGTCCAACAGCCGGACATACCCAATCTGACTCGAACCGTCCAACCACTTTTCACTTTCTTACCCTGCGACAAAGTTTGTTCCACCCTAAATGCAATCTTAAAGAAATTTTCCAAGTTATTGGCAATAATATCCTCCATAGCCAAAGCTTGGCAAATCTCACACTTCAATCCCTATATATAGATGGAATGCAACATTTCTCTAGCGGGCTAATTTTCTTGAGTTGCAATCCTCATTAGAAGCACCCAACATCTTGCAATACAAATTTGGATATCAGAATATCCATTTTTGAGGTTGTGAAGTTGTTACCACTTTCTAAGAATCTATTCATTAATATTGAAATTGCTTTGAGAATTCCACCTTCACTGCATCAAAATCAGGCCAACCTTGCTCCTTTATCAATCAAGTAGAAGCCTTCATTTTCATAGTAGTTTCAGACACTACAACTAATGCCTTACATCCACAATTCTCAAAAAATTGATGTCATAATGACCTCAAAATTTTGAAGATAAACATCTCGATCTTGGGATGGGGAGCCTATTATGAATTGCATGGCAGGGGGACTAGCTTTAGCTACTATGCCAAACACACACTATACACACAAGAGAAAGCTTACTCAAGGACACAAGAAGAGAGATGGAGGACAAAAAGTTTTCTTGATGGTTTCTTCTCCTTCTTTTACACAATACAATGCACACAAAGTATAAATAAGATACAACATAAAGAAAAGTTGCCTAGTAAGTCAAATAGTGCATACCTGACTATACTAATCGACTAGCGCTATAAGTATGCTAGCTGTAGGTAGGTGTAACAAACTAAATATAATAAGAGATAAGTTAGTGTCCATGTGAGGATCATAATGACCACTGGCGTGCTAAGTGTAGACATGTAGATCTATCTAGCTAAGCGGTCTATCATCATCAGTCCACACATGTTGAAGTTGCAATCTCAACAACCAATGCCTTTGTGAAAATGTCAACTATCTAATCATGTGTGTTGACATATACCAAGCCAACATCTCTTGCAAGTACCTTCTCTCCCACAAAGTGGTAATGCACCTCAATGTGTTTTATCCTTGCATGGAACACTAGGTTCCTAGCTAACTATGTGCTGCTCATGTTGTCATAATGAATGACAGTTGGGGACCATCTCCTTGTCGATCCAAATTACCCAATAACTTTTGCAGCCATACCACCTCATGTGCTGCCATAGTAGCATCTCTGTACTTCGCCTCTATATTACTCGATAAAGTGGCTATAGGTTGCTTTTTGTTGCTTTAAGTAACTGTTGCACTACCAAGGGAAAACATGAATCTGTTGGTAGATCTTCTATTAGACATGCTACCATCCCAATCTAGATATGTGTATCCAAACACTTTTATGTCCTTATCTGCCTCATTAAAAATTCCATAATGCAAAGTGGACTTCATATACCTCAACATGCATCTAACTGCATCCAAATGAGGCTTTCTAGGCATTCTCACCTTGAAATTTCACATTCTAAAAAGTTAATTGTTGGATGAATGCTGAAATTGGTTTGAAGTTTATGAAAAAAATCTAAGATTGAGAAATCCTCTTATTTCTATGGAATATGAAGGTACCAAACAAGCATTTTTTGACCAATTTAAAGAGTCCGAGACTTCCCAAGATCTTTGGCAAAAAATAGAACTTTGCGAGAAAAAAGAAGACCAAACCATAGAGTTTTTTTCCCTAGAATATAATCGGCTTTGGGATCATTGGAACACATCTCTTGGCCCAAGAGAGATAGCACTTGAAATTCTAAAAATAAAACATTTTGTGGAAATTTTATAGGGAGAGATGAGAACTAAATTAGAAATTAAGGAATCGAGTACCTTTGAGGAAGGAGTGATGATAGCAATTGAAAAAGAAAGAAAAATCAAGAAAATAAAAAAGAGAGAACCATATAGAACACCTAACATCAAGAATAAAGATCATAAATGGCAAGAGGATGGGCAAATTTATTAGATATTAGCAAGATAGAATGCTCAATCAGGTCCAGAGGTTGAAGATCAATTGTCTGGGAAAATGCAAAACATGAGGTTAGGAGCTTTGAGAGGTAGACCTTTAGGAAGAGATAATGGGGGATTAATGGGACAAACTAATCAGGAAAACATGAGAAGAGGAAATGGAAGGGGATATTTCAAAAGACCACCGATTTGTTATTGCTGCGGGGAGATAGGTCACATAAGCACAAATTGTCAGTATCCACCGAGGCGGGCAAGAGGGGATATATATCATTTATCTCGAAATCTTCCAAATAGACAAAACTATTATGGTATAGAAATTAAAGATCGTACTTCTTCTCAAGCACCAAAGCAAACGGAAGAAGAGAAACGAAAGACTACTATAAATTGTATTCTAGTAGAAAAAAAGAGTGAGGAAAATAAAACAATTAACATAATGCCAGCAACCAAAAGGAGAAGAGATATAGAGAAAGATGAAACCAAAACTAGTAAGACTGGTGAAGAAAGAGAGAGAAATATTTAAAAAATGAGAGAAGAGGAAAGGAGAAAAAAAGAGAAAACCTAGGAAACATTATCATGCTTTTGATATCCCTTTAAGGGATAGGAAAAGTGATTACCTAAGACTAGATATGATGGGTAGAAAAGTGGATATAACTTTTGTGTAATTGATGGAATTGTACCCTAGGATGAGAGGACAGTGGAAAATTTTAGTAAATCCAAAAGATAGAAAGAAGAAAAGGAACAATAAGAGTTTTGAGTGTAGAGGAGTTACTTGATATTTGTCTTGTGGTTGATGCCTAGTATAAAAATTAGAACATAGTAGAGGCATATATTGATGGAGAAGCACAAGTTAGTGTGATTATGCAAGCATGTGTAGAATAGTTTATTCCTATGCATTTCACTTTGGCATGATTTGCAAGCCTAATTCGAAATCCAAATCCTACAATCAAAAGAATTTGGAGGTCAAGGTGTATGGAGTAGCCATGAAAATAACATGCCATGTTATGCCAGTAGGATTGGGAGCTTTTTTGCTTATCCTTGGTAGACCATGGCTTAGGAAGGCAAGTGCAATACAAGATTGGGGGAGGGGAACCATAATGATTTATGGCCACAGAGAAATAGCAAAGAAGTTTGATATGGCTTCAAGAAAGGTACTAGTGAATGAGGATGATAGTAAAGAAGAAGAAGAGGAAGAGAGTGATAGTTTTGAGGAAGATAAAAGTGAGGATAACAGTTCAAAAAGTGATTCAAACCCAGAAGTTTCATCAATAATATTAGAGAAAGCGTTAGGAAGGAAGAAAAAAAAAGAAAAAATCCTTAAACACTAGAGAGAAACCAAGGACACGTTCATCAATCAATAGTTTCGAGAGATCCTTTAATAAAAGAAAAGACTTTTATTTTTGCTTATTAAGGATGACGAAACATCATCAGAAGAAGAATTTACAAAAGAAATTGAGGAAGAAAAAAAAGGTCTACTAAAGTTCAAGTAATTAATATGAAAACAGAAGAAGGTCAAGAGAGCATAGTGATTGGCGAAAGGGAAACTAGAGGAATTAGAGAAATTGATGAAACAATCTCAAGTTTCATTAGAGAAAAGAGACTTATTGGAAAAAATGTTGAGTCCTGATATGACTAAAGGAGAGAAAAAAATACCAAATAGTTATAAATAAATATCCACATCTCTTTGTAACTTCTTACATAGAAAATAAAGGTATGCAAGAGAAAGGGCTAAAATTTGAACTTAAGGAAAATGCAAAGCTAGTTTGTCAAAAACTTAAGCCCTTGACTTTAGAACAAATAACTATTTTGAAACAAGAGATTGAAAAGTTGTTGCAAGGAACATTTATTTATCTTGTTGAGCATTTTGAATGGGTAAGTACAATATTCATAGCTCCAAATAAAACCGGAGGTTGGAGAATTTTTGTAAGTTATAAACCTTTAAATGAAGCCACAAAGTGAGACCATTATCCACTTCCTTTCATGGATGAGATTTTGTATTCAGTATAGTGGGATATGAAAGGTATAGTGTTTGTGATGGCTATTCAAGGTATTTTCAATTACCTATTACTCTTGAAGATCAAAGTAAAATAACTTTTATAACACGTTGGGGATGTTTTTGTTATAGAGTTTTACCTTTTGAACTCAGTAATGGACCGGGCATGGTATCAAGGAAGGGTAAGCAAAGTGTTAGCTCCTTTTCTAGGAAAGTTTGTGACAGATTTCATTGATGATGTCTGTGTACATAGTTTAAGAGTTGATCATTGTGAAAAGCTAGATAAAGTATTTGAAAGAGTGGACAATTATGGTTGTCAATTAAATCCCAAAAAATGTAAGATAGCTCAATAGAAGTTGAAACTTCTTGGTCATGTGGTTTTCAAAAATGGAATAGAGCCAAATCCTGAAAAGGATCAAGCTTTGGTTACTTTAGTGTCACCTGCAAATACAAAGGAGCTTATGACATTCATTCGTAAGGTAAGATATCTATCAAGATTCATACCTTTGGCTTCTCAATTGCTCTATCCACTACTGATGGTAGCTAAGAAGGATCCTATAGAGTGGACAAGTCAAGGAAACTATAGGCCATGCATCATTAGTCCAAGCACTTGATTGGGAAAGGGAATTCATTGTAAATCCATCAGTGAGGACAAGATGCTATTGTAGCATTCCTTATGCAACAAGCAAAGAATTCTTGATACATGAGACCCATATATTTTGCAAGCTGAGTGAAGTTGCAAGTTGAAAGAGCATACACTAAAATTGAATTGGTAATGATCAGTGTAATCTTTGCTTGCAGGAAGTTCAGAAGGTATTTGTTACCTAAACCCTTTACAATTTGACAAGCTATACACTATTTTCATAGTTTTAAATAACTTTAATCTTTTGAGAAGAGTTATAAAATGGATTGTTGAGCTTGAGGAATTTTAGTATAAATTTCAAGCTAAGGATTCAACTTGAGCTACATTAGCAAATCTTTTGACTTATTATAGAGGAAGTTCATTATTGTTAAAAGGAAAATTTGGGAACAAAGAAAAAATTAAACCAAAAATTGAAAACTCATTTTTTATGTATTTCAATGGGTCATATTGAAAAAGCATAGCAAGCATCATCAACAGGTCCAGTTGAGTAAAGCCTTGGTGAAGAAGGCACCAGGGCTAGAGCACAAAGTGGAAAGGAGGCCCAAAAGGGATGTCTATGCCATGTTGAACATAAAGAAGGACCATGTTCTGACTAATGATGGCATTAGCATCCAAGACATCTTGGATCCAGAAGTAAGGCTTCAAGCAAAAGTCATTCACTCCCTATTCTACAACCAAAGGTATAATTTGCTCATGCACAGAATCAATGTGCCCATGTTAGAGAGTTTGGAAACCCACTCTTACTGGATGAGGTCGATTAGAATGGGTATGTGAGAAACACGATCAACCAATCAGCTAAGGCACTGGCCCTCAAAAGCAGGCCAGCAGCAGGTGGAGTATCTATGGCATCAAAATGTGGAGCTGAAAGAAAGAAACCATTATTAAAAGCCTCGTTCATTGGGTATGGGGGACTTCTGACGACTCTTATCCAAGAGGAAGTGAAAGAGATGCAAAATGATGAAGAAGAAGGGGCCGACGAGACACCATAAAGATTGCCTCCCCACCATGAATGAGAGCAATCCAATGAGAGAATAGTAAGTGACAAAGACGAGGAAAAGGAAACACAATCTAGTCGTGGAAGGACTAAGAAAGAAAAGAAAAAGACTGCATAGGAGAAAAAAGAAGAAGTAGGAAAAAGGAAAACACAGACTTAGAAAAGGCTAAGAAAGAATCTAAGAAAGTAGAGGAAGAACAAAAAAAGAAAGAAAATGAGGAGTTAGAGAGGTTAAAAGAAGAATCAAAGAGAACCAAACAGGAGAGAAGGAGGAAGGTAGCTGAAAAAGAGGAAGAATTGACAAGGAAGGAAGAAGAGGACATTGCACTAGCAACGTGCATGTCAATAGAACAACAGTGCAGATAGGACAAGATGGGTGCTATGAGCCCACCACGAGATGAAGGCCCAAGCTCAACTACCCAAGTTCTAGATATCATCCCGCCTTAGTGAAAGAAGGCAAGGGCAAGGGCCTAATTTATCCCATCGCTACTCTCCTAGTGTCCACCACCACCCCTACAACCACAACCACCCAAGGCTCCATGCCTAAAGTTGATGCTAGCAACATGTTGGCCTAGGTGCAATTATTGGTTAATAAAGAAATGGTCCAAGGGATAGGTGAAGGTACCCCTGTAGTAGCAGGAACTAAGGGACCGGCAGAAGTAGACGCCGAGTCAAGATAGGACCCTAAGAGTCAGAGGCTGGAAAGCTCCACGACCTCCATTCCCACAACGATGACGCCACCTGCAAACTATGATGAGTATGTCCAAGAGCTTCTCTCACAGTTAGAGAAAGCAAATGAGGATAATAAGGTAGTAGTAGATGAGTTAGAAGCCAAAAAGAAGTCCATCGTTGCATTCCAATTAGAGAAGACCTGCCAAGCAGCTATGTGCCAGAAAGAAATACATGAGTTGAAGGTAAAGCTCTAAGGAAGGCAAAGAAGGAAAGTGGAAGGCAAGGCTGGCTAAGGAGAAACATGGCCTATTGAGGATGCAGCAACTCATCAAGGAGCTAGCAAATTTGTATGAAGAGCTACAAGAAGAAATGAAGAATATCCAAGACACCACAGAAATGCTAGAAGCATCATGAGAGGAAAGGGCACGTAGGTATCAAAAACAGATAGAAAATTTGAAAAGGGAGGCAACCTTGGGGTAGGAGGAGCAAAAGAGATTAGAGAGAGAGATTGAAGAGCAAGAGAAATGGCTCATAATTGTGGCTCAAAGGCAAGGGAGAGCCTTGAAGAAATGAAAAAGAGAGCAGAAGATTGGGCTAATCATAATCAAAGAAGAGACAAGGACTTGGCACGTCGTCTGGCCCATGTGGAAGGAGATAAAGTGTTTGCAAAGAGCAAGGTTGAGGCCAATCAAATGAGCCTAGAGACCCAACAACATGCCTTCTTGAACACAATCCTTGATATCACCCAAACAAAAGAGGGGGAGGTTGTTGAACCATTGAAGAGAAAGCTTGGGATTGCTCAGAGGGCCCTAAGAGTAGGATTGCATATGCCAGCGCAACTAATGGGTGTCAGCCTTAGCCTCGAAGAACAAAGGAGTTATGTACTAAGGGAAAGCTTGACCCCAAAAGAAGTGGATGCCCTAGGATTTGCCGAGGAAGCACAACAGCAGGACATGCAACATGGCAAGGCAAGAACAAGTTTTGAGATGGGATCTCAAGAGGAAGAACTCATCCCACAACCCCCTTCCATGGTAGAGCAAGCATGAAGAAGACTGAATGCCCAGCTAACAATAGTGCCAATAGTACCTATCCCACCAAGCCAAGATGACTTCCTAGCAAGCTTTAATGCCGAACTCATAATTTGGGAGCAACAAGGGACTATTCATGAGCCCTTTGACTTTAATTTTTGATTTCTCACCAACTTGCACAGAGTACTGCCAGTCAAGGTGGTGGAAGAGATAATTAATATCTGAAGCAAGCCGAGAGACAAATGGATATCAGAGAGGGCACATAACCCTACCTTATGGGGGAAAGAGGACACCAATTTTTGGCAAAACAAAGTTTTTGAAGTACCCAAAGCAGTCAAGGGCTATGAATGCCAACCAATGTGGAGAAGGCACATTTTGGATGTAAACACTGACACATTTTGGATGTAAACATGGATGGCATTTTGTAACACCCTACCCTTCAAAAGGAATGAGCTAGCTTTCATGCCATATCCAAGAAGGGCAGGAGTGGATTTTAATGGCAGATATGACTTTCCATGGATCTATAATGCGAATGCTACTAAACCTGAAGAAACCCTAGTCTTCATGGCAAGGGACCTATACGATTCAATAGTCCACTTCATTGATGAATTTTCTTCTTGCCCCGATCCTCCTTTCATCACCACGTGTAACTATCTTAGGTTGCTTAGGATACTACTAAGGTAGGATCTGACACCACAAGAGCACCGCCTCCCAGCACTCTTTTTTTATCCCAATGGCATAGACAGTTGCGCTATGGCTAGATTAATGATGCGAGATGCTCTACTCCCCTCATTTTTCTTAGCCCTCTTAGAAGATATGAATGATAGCCACTTCACCCACTGCAATCATCCATTTCTTTCCATCACCACTCTCCAAGTATGTCTAAACCTCAAGGGGTACATGTAGAGCTTAAATTCCTTGAAAAATCTCTTAAGCCCCCATAACCACCCTCTCACAAATTGGATGACAACGACTAGCTTCTCGTCATAATTATGTAATTCAAAAAAAAGAGAAAAAACAAAGAGAGAAAAATAAAAAATAAAAAAATGAAAAAGAAAAGAAAAGAGAAGAGAATCACAAGAAAAAACAATCAAATCACCTCACTACACGTAGGCCATAGCCATTGTACCCAGGGGTTTTCACATTAGATGCGTCTAGTGGCTTTGATTGGCTGGCTTTGCCCCTAACCTCCTAGCCCCTTTTGATTCCCCACATCATGCTTAGGGCACATCAAGGGTAGGACATACCTAGAGAGGTCACACTCACCTATGGTTAGACCTATCCCCCTAAGCCGCGCTCATCACACCTTCCTTATGCATGGACTGGATCCTCAAGTGTGGGACAATATCCAGGCTTTCCTGTGGCAGACCCATCTCCCAGTTCCACTAGCATGAGCACAATGCACCACATGGTAAGGTATACACTCCCCCTAGGTAGTGCACTTCATTTCTTTTCAAGTATATACAAGGGCTGTAAACCACCCATTTTGGAGGCCCCATCATCCACTCCAACCATTCTCAACCTCCACCGCCTCAACATTTTGATCAACTTCTCTCCAACAACCAATCCCCAAGAGGTCCCATCATCATCCACTCTCCTACCACCCTTCAAATCATCAAACCCTCGTCAACACAAACCCGTAAGTGCCATGGGACTGACACTCATCTAGGAGGGGGTAATGTTAACCTGTAGTGGCGATCAACTGTCGAGACCCACTGACCGCTTATTGCTTCAAGCGTTCCAAGCCGAGCACTAATGGCTACCTCTCATATAGCCGACGTGCTATCTATCTCTACGGGTGTAGTGAGTTTACCTCCATGCCCAATCGAGTTACCTCCTCTCCCGAGCACTCCAGTAGCTCCCCGATCCAAGTACAAGATTCAAGAAAGCTCCATCTTCAAGCTCCGTGCTCCAAGCTCCATTGCGACGAGAAAGAGAAGAGAAGAGAAGAGAAGAGAAGAGAAGAGAAGAGAAGAGAAGAAGAGAGGAGAAGATGGAGAGCTTCTCCTCTTCAGTCCCTCACCCTCACACACTCACTCCCACACAATCTCACACTCCCTCTCTCAAGCACAAGCTCAAGCAAGCAAGAAGAAGAAGAAGAAAAAGAACAAGAAGAAGAGAACCACTTTTGGCCACACACAAGAATGAGCTTCTCATTCACTTTTCAACTTTATATACAAAACCCTAAATCCCTTTTGGGCAGTCATCCCCTTATTCCCTTTTTTACATGGCCGGTGTGGCCTAGGCTCTTTTTTCCATTGTCCTCCTATCTTCATATCTTCCTTCCTACCGCCCATCTACCTTTACAAATTGCACAAGTGAGAGCGGGACACTCTTAAAATAAATGATGGTGCGCCCTACACTTATATATCATGGTGCGTCTGTGCCTTTTTTACAAAAGCATTGACTTGCACTTTTTCTCGTGCACCTTTCTCCTTAATTTAGGACTTTTCTGCACTTCTTATGTTTCCAAATTCTTCTTGGTGTGCCTTCGTCTTCTATTTCACTTTTGCCTTGGCCTTGCCTTTTGCTTTAGATTTTTTTGCTTTTCCACCTTGTTCGTTTGAGGGTTAACATTACCCCCCTCCTAGATGAGTGCCAGTCCCAAGGTACTCATCATTGTAGATAGCAAGCTTTGGCATGCACCGAAGAAGGGATAGTTGTGGTTTGCCGTGGAGGAGTTTTGGTGGTGGGTTAGATAAAGATCATTTGGGGCATGTGGTTGGTGGTTGGCTAGTGGTAGGGTTGGTGAAGTTGGTGATAGGGCTGGTTGTTATTGGGAGTTGCACTCTTGGGTCGACAGAGGTGTTGGTGTTCTGGGGATACTGCGGTCGATGATTCTTGGTGGGCTTGCATGATGATAAAGGATAAGAATTTAGAGTTGAGTATTGATGAAGGGTGAATGACACGTTCGTTGGAGTCTTCAATACCTGCAATTGAAAACCTCTCATATGTAGTCTCTCCCCAGGGGTAGTGCTAGTCTTCTTATCGTGCTACATAAGACGTAGTTTGATTAGTTTGGGAGACAAGTCAAACTCTAAGAAAGTTGAGAGTATTGTCTTGCACTTGAGGACCCAAACTGTGTATATATTTTGGTGAAGATATTATGTAAGTGCTTGTGCATACTTAGATATTACGTAGTTAGAAGACCGTGGGTCTGGTTCCTCATAACAACGTGTGGATGAAGCAAAGTTGTCTATGTTGACGAGAAGTACACAAGAAGGTGTATGAGACATCATTTGCGTTGTGACAACATGATGTAGCATAATTGAACACATTGACACCGAACTTTTGGTAACTGGTAGCTATTGGGCTTGCTTGACGAGTATGGTGTACTTTTCATGGCCATTCGTGCGGTACTTACCACGATCGATTGCAATGATACTAAGGCAGAGTGCAAAAAGGAATCGTGAAATTGGGACAGGGTGATAGGTCTAACCATACGCAAGACAAGCTCCCTAGGTATGTCTTTCCCTTGATGTGCCCTAAACAATTGTGGGGGATGTGTAGAGGGCTAGGGAACTAGGGACGGAGCCAGCCGACCAAGGTCACTGGGGGTATCTAATTTAAGGACCCCTAGGTGTCATGCTGTGATTGTGAGTGCTTTTATTTTATTTTATTTTTTAAAAAAATAACATGAGTACAACCACTGCAATACGTTGAGGCTATCAGCCTTTCAATGGGTTGGAAAATGTTGAGATTCGAAGGCTATGGAAATGGATATTACAACGATGATTGTTCCCTAGCCTCGTTGTGATGACCGGCAAATCAGTGCAAATAAAGGCACAAAAATGTGCTCAACATAGAAACATCCTTTGCAAATTAACACTTTGCTTTTGTACTCCTTTGTTAAAATCAAATATGAAGCAATGTAAAATGTGTAGTCCAAAAGGCTCACATTAAAAAATGTTGAAAAGAAAGGGAAGGTCAAACACCTTTTGTCTCATGCTAAAAATTGAAGGGTCTTTAGACCTTAGCCAATGTATGCAAATTTGAATTTCATAATTCAAGAAAGGAAAAGGAGGTGGTTGCATCCGTGGGATTTGAGGAGGTGGGAGGTTGAGGTGGTTACACCCTCTCTCTTCCTTTATCTTCTTCTCTCACGGTTCATTTCTCCCTCTCTCATTTTGGCACAACTCTCATCTTTCTTGTTCTTGCTTCCCTCTCTTGTGCTCCTTTGTAAGATCTCATGGAGAGTGAGGAAGAGGAAGAGGGTGAGGATGGAAGAATTTCTCAATTTCTTGTGTGCCATTCACTTGTGTGTTTTGGAGCAATGGTTCTTGGTGAGGAAGAAAGGTTTCTTGCAGGTTTTTGTGGCCAGCAAATGTATTTGCAGCCTCTACCTAGCCGGTTCGTGGTTCTATTTGTGCCATGGCAGGGTGCTCTTCATTTGGTGCACTGGCCGGGAAGAGGTGGTTATGAAGACCGCAAGGAGACATACTCTAAAATATGAAGAGCTTCAATGAGAAAGATTGGATTCTTAAAGGGAAGATGTGGTTGCAGAAATGAATGAAGGATAGGTTGAAGAAAAGAAAATTGCAGCAGTGTTGGCTGAGTCCACCATCCAGTCCCCCAAGCACCATTTCCTTCTTCCACGACAGCATGTTGAAGCCCCTCTACATCCATCCAATCTCCCTACCCATTACAACTTTCACCCTCCTTGATTTCTGCCCAACACACCCCCCCAACAACTTCCGCTTCCTCTCCGTGTTCCAGGCCCTTGCCACCTGCTCCTTTTCTACTTCAACTTCCACTTACCCCGCCCGTCCCTTCCCTCAATGCCCTCCATGATGTCCCTCGTCACCTCACGGCTCCTCATACTGCTCATTATCCTCCACGCTTGGTAGCAGGCCTATGCAACACCGCCATTTTCACCACGATCTTCTTAATCGGCACAGAAGAGACGAGTACACCCAGCACTCTCAAAAAGGACATGGCAGAATTAGTGAACCAGTTTTTGAGGCTGATCGCATTTCACGTCGCATCCTTATCCTCAGGCTATAACAGAACGATCAATTAAAAAAAACAATTCAATTATCATCCATCCCTTTAAAATCTAGTTCATATGCTTAACTTTCACCCTCCTTGTATGCCTTTCGTTATCAAGAATCCCCATGCCCCTCAAACCACACATGTATATCTATGTTTCGTTTTCTTTTCAGTTTCTCAGTTTTATTCTTAATAAAACCTTCCTTCTTGAATTTTCTAAAAAAAATGACATAAATCGGGTGGGAGAACTCTATTTTAAAATCCTTCATAAGGGTGTGCTTACATGTAATATCTTTTTCGGGTTTTCTTCATGAGCTTTATAGTGTGGTTATCTTCCATTCTAACTTGAGTGTGACCTTGTTCTTGTTTGCAAATTGTTGAAGAGCCCTATCTTATGGGTTTTGTTTGTGGTTTTAATTGTGTTATTTTCAACCTAGGCTTCAAGGTCCTAGTTGTGATTCTATTTTGTGTGTTATTTCCCTCCAAATCCAATGACAATTCAAAGAAGATTCAAGAAAAGAAATGAAGACTGAAGACTAATGATGAAGATGAAGATTTGTCCAAGCTGATAGTGGTTCTTCTTCAAGTTTGTTCGCGAGGACGCTTCACACTTAAGCATGGGAGGAATGATGACCGGCAAATCAGTGCAAATAAAGGCACAAAAATGTGCTCAACATAGAAACATCCTTTGCAAATTAACACTTTGCTTTTGTACTCCTTTGTTAAAATCAAATATGAAGCAATGTAAAATGTGTAGTCCAAAAGGCTCACATTAAAAAATGTTGAAAAGAAAGGGAAGGTCAAACACCTTTTGTCTCATGCTAAAAATTGAAGGGTCTTTAGACCTTAGCCAATGTATGCAAATTTGAATTTCATAATTCAAGAAAGGAAAAGGAGGTGGTTGCATCCGTGGGATTTGAGGAGGTGGGAGGTTGAGGTGGTTACACCCTCTCTCTTCCTTTATCTTCTTCTCTCACGGTTCATTTCTCCCTCTCTCATTTTGGCACAACTCTCATCTTTCTTGTTCTTGCTTCCCTCTCTTGTGCTCCTTTGTAAGATCTCATGGAGAGTGAGGAAGAGGAAGAGGGTGAGGATGGAAGAATTTCTCAATTTCTTGTGTGCCATTCACTTGTGTGTTTTGGAGCAATGGTTCTTGGTGAGGAAGAAAGGTTTCTTGCAGGTTTTTGTGGCCAGCAAATGTATTTGCAGCCTCTACCTAGCCGGTTCGTGGTTCTATTTGTGCCGTGGCAGGGTGCTCTTCACGTTGCTAGATAAACAGTTGTTGAGATGGGGAGATACACTGGAGATTTTGAAAAACCTCTTTGTATCATGCGATGTTGGTACAATTGAGGTAACAGCTGCCGTAAGTGCCAAGTGTAGAGTTTAACCTAGAAAGAGAGAGTGGCCCCCTTGATATTGCTTTGGGTCATGCAATGTAGGCGATTTGCAAGGGTCATTTTCGCTTTCGACAATGAGGCTTCTGTCATGGCTCTTTGTGAGGTTGGTGGTCTTACGGTGACTTGGGCCCTAAACACTTTCGTACAAAGACCTGTGTCGTCCTGCATCCACTTGATGCTTTGTGAGAGTATATGCAAATCACATGCGTCAATTATGATGAACAGATGCAATGCAAGAAGATATCACTTCATCTAAATCCTATGATGTTGACTGCGATGCATCTCATCGGTGCTTGTTAAAGACACGCCATGTATTAGTAGTAAGGGAGGTTTGCACAGTTGGGGGGAGCTTTTCCCTTAAACCACTTATGGACAAAAGGTTATGGCAAGATGGCCTTTGTTAAATAGCTTATACAACATAGGGGTTATTCTATTTGTATGAGGCGGGGTGAGTTCGGGTGGTCAGGCCACTAGGGCTGTGCTGGTGAGGGGCTCCCATCACACTAGGCAGGGAAGATATCGGCTAGGACGACCCGAATGGTGTAGTCCCTGGCCACAGCTCTTTCAAGAATACTTTTAAATAATTCATGAAATTCCCTCTTGTTTCTAGCTGCCTTCTCCTCTTTCGAGCACCTAGTGCCTGAGCGTCTGGTGAGGGTTTGCACGGCTGGAGTTGCCACTCTCGAGGCATTCCCTTAAGCCTTTTTTTCCCTAGCATGGGAAGTTTTTGGCCTGTGTTTGGGGCGGTGTCGCTCAGGGCCTCTTTTCACTATGTACCTCTTAAGGGTAGGCACATAGTGCTCTGGTGGAGGAGCTTATGCTGTATGCTCCCTCCGATGGAGGAAACCTACAAAAAGTGAACCAAGGGTTAGGCCCTGAGATAGGATGGAATTATTCACATGACAAGGATTCACCAGTAGATCATCAAGCGCATAGTAGTCGTTGTAAAGGGACATCCCTCGTGATAATATTTGCCCTACTTCAACCATAGTGCATATTTTAGCCAGTAGTAGATCTTTGTTCACCCCAAATCAATGGACTGGTTGTGATGAACTAGGGCGGCAAGACTCATTTTTGAAAGGGGAGATCAGAAGCAGAGGGAGAACCTGTAGAAAAAGCCAGGAGGGGAGAGCTTTCCCTGACTCATACCACCATCGTCTCGCAAGACAGTGGTACCTAGTAAAAATCCAGCTCTCCTGCTAGGGGAATCCCTCAAAGAATCTTTATTCCGCTGATGATTAATACAAATAGTCATGAACTGAACAACTCTCTTTCCATCCTTGCTTTGGATCCATGCATAGGCAGACCCATCATCTAGAATCCGAGACTCAACAATAAATGGCTGCCCCAAAATAATAAGATAAGAGCAAGAGTTTTGTACAAAGAAATAGATAAGACTCACCCACATCTCCAAGAGAAATTTTCAGATTTGGACAAGTAGCGTAAAAATCTCCTGTAGTGTTATTGGCCGCACGCATGCGCCAACCATGACAATGCCATGTGTACACCCTCAAATGTGTTGGTGGTTAGGGCTTCCCATGGCGGTCATGAGGACTATATGCCCTTTACCTGGAGGTGGGACGGTCACATGACTTCTAGATGTGTGGTGAGAGGAGGACCCTAGGAGCTCAGCCTGTCAAACCCAAACTTTTCTCTCTGCGCTTGACTATCATTACTTGTGTGAGTGCTCACTTGGGTGTTATTTATTCACAGTCACAAAATACATTGTTCATTTATGTAGAATTTATGCATCCATGTGGCTTCATGAGGATAAAAACCAGTTGTAGAACTCAGTTATACGGGAGTGTGGCACACACGTCTAGTACTCGTGGCAGATTACTCAATAACAATAGATATCTTGCAACGTCAAGTAGCATGGTACCTTGTTTGAGCCTACTCGCAACATGTAGCTCCTCCTCAGTGAGAACCTTATCAATTAGAGAGTTTTCTTGGCTAGTTTCAGCTAAGTTCATACCTCACAGTCAGCACTCAAAAGGAAGTTGGCGCCACATAGGTTGGGTCTCTTTGAGACTGCCATTTGGCCAATCACTCCTTTGAGACTATCATAATCTATGCTCCCAATTTGGCCATTGTAATGCAGTTTTCAACCCAACGTTTTTCAAATTGACTTCGACCCTCTGATTATCGCTTTAGTTACTCTATCTCTAAGAGATTTGGTTGGTAGAGCACATCATTGAATGTCATAGTTAAGCGTAGTTCGTCGGCTTCCTCGTCAGAGATGAGTCACATGCGTTCATGCAAGAGCCTGTCATAGTGCTCGTCAAGATGTTCTTGCTCTTCCCAGGATAGGGGAAATGGCAAGTATTCTTCAAGCTGCTCCCTAGGGAATGCGCCCATGTCTGCAAGGACGTAGACATGTGCAAACACTTTGAGCTTAGCATCCAACTCAGTTAAGCATTATGCGACACTTCTATGTTCAATGAGGGCTTGCTTGGTTGCTTTCTCATGCAAAGTTCTAGGAGTTTTGTCAAGATTGTGGGAGAGAAGGAAGGAGTCTCGCTTGAAGCTTTCTTGCTTGCACAATGGGGGAAGACACACAAGGGTGGAGGCTGAAAATAGTTTTCCTCTTCTTAGTTGTGTAAGCCAAAAGAACTCAAGTATAAAGAAATAGAAGAACCCTATATATGGGTCTCAAACCAAACTCAACTAACTAAGGTGGCATACTAACTGAGCCACGAACTAGAGTAGATAAGGATAGCTATCATGTAGCTATTATTCATGGGCGGTGTACCAACCGCGTCTGCAACTGACAAGTCGGTGACATAAATACACAACGGTCACCCTGGCGTATCACGAGTGGAGCTCGATATCTCAACACTCCCCCTCGAGCTCAATCCCAATTCCTGCACACCAAGCAGGTCTCTGAACTTGCGCAGCTTCTCTGCGCCCAATGCCTTCGTGAATATGTCAGCTACCTGATCCTCTGTGCTGACATAAACTAGATCAATAAGACCTAGTAAAACCCTCTCTCGCACATAGTGATAATGCACCTCAATGTGCTTTGTTCTAGCATGATAGACTGGGTTATTTGCCAAGTGTATACTACTCATGTTGTCACAATAAATGACAACTGGCCCATCTGTAGACTGATGCATATCATAAAGTAGCTTATGCAACCAAGCTACCTCACATGCAGCCATTGCTGCACCCCTGTACTCAGCCTCTGTGCTCGACAAGGCAACTGTAGGCTGTTTCTTGCTGCTCCAAGTGACTGCAACACTCCCAAAAGAGAATACATATCCACTGGTAGATCGTCTATCAGAAATACTACCAGCCCAATCAGCATCAGTGTATCCATGCAACTGTATCTGAACCCCAGTCTCATAAAATAGTCCATACTGCAATGTGGACTTCACATACCTAAGTATGCGTCTAGCCGCATCCAAATGTGGTTTCCTTGGAGCCTGCATAAACTGACTTACCAATCCAACAACATAGCTCAAATCTGGCCTGGTAATAGTCATATAAATCAAACTTCCTACTATGCGTCTGTACATAGTAGGGTCTTCTAGAAGCTCACCTGCATCTGAGCTCAGCTTCACATTTTGCTCCAAAGGAACTGAAATAGGCTTACAGCCTGTCATCCCATATTTGGACAGCATGTCCAATCCATACTGCCTCTGCAAGAGCTGTATCCCACTTGGTGATCTAATCACCTCAATGCCCAAGAAATAACGCAGCTCTCCCAAATCCTTCATCTCAAACTTCTGCTTCAATAGCATTTTCACATGAAGGATATCTTCATCACTGTCACCTGTCATAATCAAATCATCAACATAAATGACAAGCAGCATAATACCTTTCTCTGTTTTTCTCACATAAAGTGAGAAATCTGCCTTGGAAATCTGAAAGCCAATAGTGACAAGATACTGTCCTATCTTGTCAGACCATGCTCTAGGTGCTTGCTTCAAGCCATACAAGGCTTTCTTCAACCTGCAAACAAACTCAGGATGAACAGCATGCACATAACCTGGTGGCTGCTCCATATAGACCTCTTCTTGCAAATCACCATGCAAGAAGGCATTCTTTACATCCATCTGATATAAAGACCATCCCTTTGATGCAGCCATAGCAATGACTGCTCTTACGGTTGCCATCCTTGCAACCGGACTAAATGTTTCTTCATAGTCAATGCCATATGTTTGTGCATACCCCTTGACTACTAATCTTGCCTTGTATCTGTTCACAGAACCATCAGCATTGTGCTTCACCTTATAAACCCACTTACAGCCAATTGCATTCTTACCTTTAGGCAAAGGTACTAACTCCCATGTAGCATTTGCTTCCAAGGCATCCATTTCTTCATCCATGGCTTTCTCCCATTTTTCTTTTCCCATGGCTTGCTCAAAAGATGTGGGTTCTGGTTCCTGTATCACTTTGACCATATATGCATAGTGAATGGCTGTAAATCCATCATATTTCAGCCTATCCACAGGATACCTAGCTCTTGTAGACCTGCGCAAAGTAGGTTCACTCCCAGGTGCTCTCAAAACATCCCTGGTCTTCCTTACTCCAGGTGTAACAATAGAAGGAATACCCAACTCATCATCAATGCTCTGTTCTGAGCCACTGGATTCACCATCCACATAAGAGTGACCTGCATTCACATCAAACATGGGCTGATCAACCTTCTCTTTTCCTTTTCGTGATACCTGCATACCACTATCTGCATTGCTTTGAGAAGATTCTCCTGATCTCAATCTGCTTGTCCATGGCGAAGAATGTGAACCACTGCTAGAGGACGCTCCAGGTCCACTAATATTTTGTGACTGCTGCTGTGAATTCTGTGTAGCATTACCATTTTGTGCATCTTCATCATCAATCACATTTACTGGTTTATACCAGCTACTCATCTCATCAAAAACAACATCTCTGCTCACTGTAAACTTACGAGTAGAAGGGTTATAGCATCTATACCCTTTTTGCTGCAGAGAGTAACCAATAAAGATGCACTTCTCAGCTTTAGGATCCAACTTGGATCTCAGCTCATCTGGCACATGTACATAGGCAATGCAACCAAAAATTTTCAAATGAGAAATATCTGGTTTCCTACCAGTATACCTCTCCTCTGGAGTCATTCCATGTATTGCTGCAGTGGGAGTCCTGTTCATTATGTAGACTGCTGTAGCAACTGCTTCAGCCCAATAAAAATCTGGCAAGTCTTTTTCATTGAGCATGGCACGAGATACCTCTCCAATATGCCTGTTTTTCCTTTCTGCAATTCCATTTTGTTCTGGGGTATAACTGCATGAATATTGTTGCTTTATGCCATGCTCCTGCAAGAACTTTGCAAACTCATTTGAGAGGTACTCTCCCCCTCCATCTGACCTTAGGCATTTTATCTGCAAGCCTGTTTCTTTTTCAACCATAGCTTTAAGAGTTTTGAAATGCCCAAAAACTTCACTTTTCTTTTTCATAAAATACACCCAAACTTTTCTGCTATAGTCATCAATAAAACTGACAAAATAATGACAGCCTCCAAGAGATGCAGCTTTAGTTGTCCACACATCAGAGTGAATTAATTCCAATGGCTTCTCACTCTCTTGAACATGTCTAAGAAATGGTTTCCTTGCCTGTTTTCCAAACTGACAGGCTTCACATACCTTATGCATTTTCTGCAACCTTGAATTTGGGCAATCCTGCAACAATATTTTGGGCCTGCATTGATTTAAGTCGTTGTACATTAACATGACCAATGCGTTTATGCCAGATATCAATATCTGCAACTACACCGGTCCCATGTGCAAACATTGCTGCACTCAATTCAGACATGTCTGCATCCAATGTAAACATTCTGCCCTTCTTCTTTCCTTTTGCTATCAAGCGACCTTTATTTTTCATATCCTCAACAAAGCATCCATGAGGATTAAATCTGACCTGCAAGCCCTGTTCAACCATTTGACCAACTGAAACCAGATTCTTGGTGATATTCGGGACATGAAATACATCGGACAGGTATTTCTTTTTCCCACCCTGCATAGATAAGGGAAATTTTCCAATCTGCACAATAGGATGTGCAGTATCATCACCAGTCTCCACAAATCCTGATTTTTTCATTTTCCTTGCATCCTCCATCCATTCTGCATGACCTGTCATGTGGTTTGATGCACCTGAGTCAACATACCATACATCATTGCTTTCTTCTGCACTTGTCATAGAATTGTTCATGTGCTGCACCATGAACAAATGCTCATTTCTGTCATCACCCTGTCTACTAGAAGATGCATAATTCCCTTGTTGCAGTTTTCCATTCATGATGTCATTCTGCTTTTTATAGCAGTCTTTAGCCATATGACCCATTTTACCACAGTAGTAGCATTCAACATTACTGTTTGCATTTTGGCCTCTTTGCCATCCACCACGACCTCTTTGGCTCCCCCTGCCTCTAGAGTTACCACGTCCTCCTCCATAGGACTGGTTTTCTTGAGTTTGCTGCATATTCTGATTTCTGCCACGGCCTCCAAATCGGCCTCCTCTACCTCTGCCTCTACCTCTTCCAGCATTTGAGTAGAAGACAGCTTCTTTTGAAGTTCCTCCTGAAGAA
Organism: Lygodium microphyllum; assembly: GCF_053477565.2. Lineage (NCBI taxonomy): Eukaryota > Viridiplantae > Streptophyta > Polypodiopsida > Schizaeales > Lygodiaceae > Lygodium > Lygodium microphyllum. The sequence goes on along the minus strand of NC_141148.1, from coordinate 99,642,855 downwards.
AATGCACCACCATTTCTCTGTTCCTCAGAAATTAGAAGAGCAATCAACTCCTCAAAATCAGGAAATCTTTCACGAACTGAAATGGATGTCCGAAACTGTGCATAATCCTTTCCTAGACCATTCAAGGTCACGGAAACTAAATCATCATCTTCCACTGGCGACCCAATGGAAGCAAGTGCATCTGCAATCTTCTTCACCTTCATGTGGTAGTCGTTGATGCTCATACTTTCTCTTTGCACATTATGCAACTCTTGCTTGAGCTGCATTTTCCTGGCTTGCGTATTTGTGCTATACATTTTTGACAAAGTATCCCATGCCTCCTTTGGCGTACTTGCATCCTGAATATGCACAATCATAGAGTCTGAAATACTGATAGACAGCCAATACATAACTTTCCTGGCTCTCTCATGCCATGTTTTAAATGCCTGCATTTGTTGTTGATTGGGAACATCAGGAAGAACTGGTTCTTCTTCATTTCCTGCAACAAATTCCCAATATCCTTTTCCCATAAGGAAATTCGTCATTCTAAACTTCCATGCCTGGAAGTTGTTCTTGTCAAGCTTTTCAGTGACAATCTGTGAAAGAGAATCAGACGCCATTACAGAATACTGCAAGAAATTCTGTCACTGCAAAAAACACAGATTCACCCTCACAAGGGCAAATCGGCAAAACTGGCGAAAGTGGTATTTGACCACACAGTCACTTTCTAGTGACGATTTTGCATAAACAGGAACCAAGGATGATTCTGAAACTCCCAATGTCTCTGCGCACAAGCATACGATGCAATTTCTACAGTAACTTTTCACCGACCTGTAGAACAGTGGTCGCACAGCATAGAACTGAGCCTTTTCTTGAGTGTGTGCAGAAAACTTCCGTCTACAAAACAGGCCCCGAAATGGCCTCAAATCAAAAAAACAAGGTCGCCGAGGGCCAAAGCCCTCACCCGCAGCATATACTGCCCTCTTGCTTCACCGCGAAGGGCGTCTCAACCTGAGACAATGCACTCCTGCAATTTCCGGCTGTGCTACCTGCAGAGATCTGCTCCCAAAACAAGAAATGAAAGCAACACTTCTCCTCTTACCAGACCACCGCGAGCTTGGCTTGCTTTCTTGAGCTCCTTACCACGAACAAGGCTCTGATACCATGTCAAGATTGTGGGAGAGAAGGAAGGAGTCTCGCTTGAAGCTTTCTTGCTTGCACAATGGGGGAAGACACACAAGGGTGGAGGCTGAAAACAGTTTTCCTCTTCTTAGTTGTGTAAGCCAAAAGAACTCAAGTACAAAGAAATAGAAGAACCCTATATATGGGTCTCAAACCAAACTCAACTAACTAAGGTGGCATACTAACTGAGCCACGAACTAGAGTAGATAAGGATAGCTATCATGTAGCTATTATTCATGGGCGGTGTACCAACCGCGTCTGCAACTGACAAGTCGATGACATAAATATACAACGGTCACCCTGGCGTATCACGAGTGGAGCTCGATATCTCAACAAGTTTCCCTAGGCTTTAGCATAGCTTGGGGCTCAAGCCTAGACGAGCAAGATTGGTCAACTCTAGGATTGCTTATGTCTCGGAGTTTCCATGTTTCTCCTGAGGCTTTGTTGTTATTGCATCATGATTCTCCTTGGATGCAACTGGTATAGATTTGTCACCCTGTTGTGACAGTGTTGTATCCACTTTGGATTGGTCAATGCAAGTTCTGTTGTCGGTGGATTTAGTGTTGCAAGCAACTGCTAATGGTGATGGTTTCTTTGACTTATCAGGAAACACATTGATGTTTCTGAGGTTTCACCACCATTAGGGGAGATGGAAATGGGTTCCTTAATGGGTGGACTCGATGCTTTATTCCCAAGTTCTTCCGTGCTCTTGGTCTCAATATTCTTGGCATCCACAACCACTTGTAACTATCGTTGTGTTCGCTGTGTTCTCCTCTTGTTCATGGGCAAAGAAGGCGTATTTCTTAAAGTATCAAGACCCTAAACTAGGTTAGCCATTGATGTGCTTGGTTGGGCCTTAGCACTCTCTTTCTCTTCTCTTTCTATGGTGTGCTCTCATGGGACTTAGCTGTGACCTGCTGAACAACCTTGCTAGGTTGATTGGTCAGATGCGCCATCTCTTGGGCCACATCTTCGAGAAGTTTCTCCTCAAGCCTAGGCTTTAGGTGCTTCGATAGTGCTAGAGGTATCAAGGATGTTAGTTACGACACCTCTTCCACTGGTGAATGGCTAAGGTCATATTCTGCAAGGGGCATCATCACGGCCAAAGGCTGTGACACTTGTGATTCCTGATTGGAAGTAGTAACAGCTAGTTCAGCGGACTGGCCACTATTGGTAGGTTGCAATGTCAAGTCCTTAAGCAGCAAATCATAAGTGGCCGTGTCTTTTGTTGCCCTTTGCGCATTCACCTATTTAAATCAAGAATTAGTCAAGCTAGTCACGATGGATTGCAAAGGCATATCCTTAGACTGAGAGCTAAGGGTGGTGTCATGTCCCGCATTTTGGACATTTGGAAGCTCAGATGGAGATAGAGATTGGGATGGAGCAGCTGCACTTGACAACTGTTGTTGTGCTTCCTGTGTTCGTTTAGGGAAAGAGAGTGTAGGAGACTTGGCACTCCTAAGTGGCTTTGACACTGGCTGGACGATTTGCTCGTGGGCTGTTAGATGATTCTGCCATTTTCTTTGTTAAGAAATTAACCTTACCATGAGCAATGTTGTACCTATGATGCTCGTTATCCTCTTGGGAAATCAAAGGCTCCTTGGGCACTAGTGGCTTTTGCGCACACTCATCGATGGGTATGATATTCACTTGTTAAGCATGCTATGCTGAGGATTTACCCTTTGAATAGTCCCGTTTGGTTTCTTGATTTTCGTGAGGAACTCAATCACTCCAACCTTGTTGAGTGAAGACTTGGATTTTCATCTAGATTTCCTCCTTCGCTTCTTTGCTTTTGACACGATCTAGCCTTCAACTAGTAGAGGTGATTTAGCAGGGGGATTTGGTACCCAAAGCCATCGGTTACCTACGTAATACCCTTGATCATGTAGCAACGCTTTGGATATCCATCGTGGCATTTCGCTGGCTCTCCATCAATGCCTTCATCTATAAGGCTTGGGCTTCTTTTATGGTCTTCTATGATATTTGTAAGTCCAAAACCTATCCTTGGCATTGTCTCCTGACCTTCTTGTTTCAAGCATGGCCTAGTTCTCTCTATTCAACATGTGCTTGTATCAACTCTTTCAACAAGTCCTTGCTCTCGTTAGTAGGCTTGCCTGTTATGTCAACACCTTCCTTGCCTTTCCCTCGAGGTTCGATGAGATCACCCTTGCTAAAGGTTGTGACTATCCTCACACCCAGTAGTGTCAAGTGTATCATCTGTGCTACATAATCAACCTCACACTTTGTCACCCTTTTGAAGGGTCTTCCTAGGAGGGTTTCTTTTCCACAATTAGTACTATTTGGAGGAACATGGAAGAGGATAGGCAAGCTTTTTGTTTCAATAGTTACAAGGATTTTGCACTTCCCTATAAGTGCTTGTGAGTGTCTCCCATAAGGACTACGAGTTGCATTAGTCGGTGTGAGCTCTGGTTGGCCTAGTAGGGTCCATGCATCATAGGTCAAGATATTAAAATCACCTCCTTCATCAATGAGAGCATCGACAATGTGCTCTCTTTTCATAGTGAGTTTGACCCTAAGATAAGCATGCGATACTATGTCTTCATCTTCTGGTTCTTGACTTAGAATTTTAAGCCTTCTGGAAAATGCCCTTGAGTTCCCAACTGCACGACCAGATGTGGATTCTCCACTGATGTCTTGGATCTTCTGTGCAGTGCTATTCAAGGTGCATCTATTGTCAAGACTGTCATATATAGTCATCCTCGCAGTTGTAGCTTGATCTTGTTGCTTTCTGCTTTGACTAGATGTAGTCCGAATGCAACACATATGTGTTTTTGTAGTGTGGCCTTTTTGTCCTTGTTGGCTAGATTAGCCCATTAAGGTTCTAGGGTCTCTATTGGTATGGGCTTTTGGTTGCTCTTTTGCAAGTGAGAATCCACGCTTGTGTAGAGCCATTACTACACTAGGATCTAATTTGGAGGACATGTCATGGCACGCGTTTTCTCTCCAACCTACTTGGGGGGTCCGGGGGGGCAGTCCCCCTCGGCCCGTAGGGCCATTACACTAAATAACATATGTGATTTGAAGGGTCGTTCGTAGCCAAATTTTGAACTACTTGCTCTAGATTTCAGCCCAGTTATAGATCTATGATGTGCTTTCGGCTTAATGTAGTCTCTAGGTTAGTTTCAAAGTCAACAAGTTAAAAATTTGACCAAATCCAAATTCGGCCCAACAGGTCCAAATTGTAGGGGGCCGAATGCCCAATTTGGTAGGGTCGAGTTAGGCGGGCTGAATGCAAGCGGCCCGAAGGGTGAATTCAGTTGGGGTTCGAGGGCCAAGTGGGCTGAGTGGTCCGAGGGCCAAGTGCCAAGTTGGGCAGAATATTAAGTACATCCGAGTGGTTGATTTGGATGGGCACCTCCAGATCCAAGCTACTCATGTAGGGGAAGGTGTGGAATTTCCTATGGTGGGCAAAGAACTCCTTGATGTCAAGATCGAAGCAAGTCCACGCAATGAAGCTCTCTCTCCCTCTCTCTAGCTCTCCTAAAACCCTGCAAATTATGCAAAATGTGATCTTCCTTGCCACTCCTGGCCCCTTGTCACCCTGCCCAAGCCTGTACTCACCTTAGTCTTGCTCCCCTCACTAATATTTAACCCAAATTTTCATTTTTTGCCCTTCTTTTCCCTGTTTCAGCATGTTATAGAGCAACAGAAAACCCTATTGCGTACTCCAATGTTTTGCTCATATTCTACCTAAATGCAAGAAAAAATCATAAGGGAAATACCTACACTACTCCAATATGCTTTTCTGAGTCCAAAAACCAAAAACCTAATTGCTAAGGAGATCGAATACCCCTTTAAACTCCCTCACTTCCTACCCATCTACCTCAAGCACCAATTCAGGGAAAACCCTACTTCGATGCTCAATTCGAAGAGCGCAATCACTCAAGACTTGAATTCGTTGTCCTTGCAACAGAACCAAAATATAGTGGCGATTAACCGCCGAGACCCACGAACCTCTTATTGCTTCAAGCGTTCCAAGCCGAGCACTAATGGCTACCTCTCACATAGTCGACGTGCTATCTATCTCTACAAGTGTAGTGAGCTTACCTCCATGCCCAATCGAGTTACCTCCTCTCCTGAGCACTCCGATAGCTCCACAATCCAAGTGCAAGCTTCAAGCAAGCTCCATCCTCAAGCTCCGTGCTCCGCGCTCCATTTCTATGAGCAAGAGAAGAGAGGAGAGGAGAAGAGGAGAAGAGAGGAGAAGATGGAGAGCTTCTCCTCCCCAATCCCTCACCCTTACACACTCGCTCCCTCACACTCTCACACTCCCTCTCTCAAGCACAAGCTCAAGCAAGCAAGAAGAAGAAGAAGAAGAAGAAGACCACTTTTGGCCACACAAAAGAATGAGCTTCTCATTCACTTTTCAACTTTATATACAAAACCTTAGAGGATGGAAGAGTACTTGCAGCAGCATGCTTCTACCACTTGTGCTTCTACTGACAGTTGTCTTGATGAGCAAGTTCCCTATGTTGGGATAGCCCTTGACTCTTTGAGCTCCATGGATGCTATGGATAGTCCTATTCATGATGACTTGGATTCCTTGTCGCCTTCTACAGATTCTTCTTCTACAAATGTATGCTTCCATTGTGGGAAGCTTGGGCATGTGAAAAGAAAATGTTTCAGATGGATTAGAGAGCAGCAGAAATAGAGACGGACTCGACCTGAGCAGAGAGTCAGAGATACAGGAGATGCAGCGGGTGTTACCACTGTTACTAGTGGTGAGGTACATGTTGTTACCCATGATGATGCGGTTGAGCATGTACTCCTATCATCTAGTTTCCCTACAACTTTCTTGCTCAGTGAGATGGCCTACGCCTTAGATTAGCTATTGGATTCTATGGCATCTTGTCGTGTTACTCCACATAGAGCATGGTTCTCTACTTACAAGGAGTTTGATGGATGCATTCTTTGGGCCTTGAGCAAACTTATGCTATTCTTGGTATAGGGGACATACACCTAGATTTGCCTAATGGGACTTCTCTTATGCTTAGGGATGTTTTACATGTTCCCATGCTCAGTAAGAGCTTGATTTCTGTCAGCTGCATGATACAGGTTACTTTGTTTCTCTTGAGGATTGGTCATGGAAGATCTGTCGTGGCTGGTTGGTTTTGGCTAGAGATTCTAGAGTTGGTTCTCATTACTCAATGCATGTCTCTCATGTGGGAGATTCTATGGTTGCAGTTATCCGGATACCACATGCATTGTTATGGCGTTATCACCTAGGCCATATGCACCACAGAGAGATGGAGATCTTGTCTCATTCAGACTCATTGCTGCCTCCTATGTCACTTACAGATCTTGATGCTTGCCCTGATTGTACTCTTGGTCCTTGCAGAGCCCCCTTGGCTTATGGCGATCGTACGAGGCATGCTCCTCTAGATCTTTTCCATTGTGTAGTATATGGACCTATGCCTTCCCAGTAACTTGGTGGAGTGTCGTACTTTGTGACCTTTGTTAATCATGCTACCCACCGTGTTTGGGCTTTTTCCTTGGTGCAGATTGAGGATGCTTCAATTATGCTTGTCAGGTTTATGGATTCTGCTGGTAGCAGGCCTAGGTGCTTGCAGATGGATTATGAGAGTCATGCTCTCTCTCCCAGCTTTCAGACCTCTTGTCAGCAGTATGGCATTGATTTCTTATGCCCATGGTATTATGGGATTACTCATGGCATGTGCCTGGCCTTACAGGCAAAGGTAACTTCTATGCTTACCACAACTGTGTTGTCTTATGGCTTTTGGGCTGAGGCCCTTATAATGATAGTCTATTTGGTTAACAGGACGCAGTGCTTGACCTTGGATTGTATTACACCCCATGAGGCATGGAGTGGCATGCAGCCCTCCTATGATTACTTGAGGATGCTTGGCTACTAGGCGTTTGTATGTATGCCACATGAGCCTATGTCACGTAGATATATCCTCCTTGGTTATGGAGATGGTGACTTTAAGGCCTACAGATTATGGGATTTGGATGCCTAGCAGGTGATACACAGTTGTCATGCTGTCTTTTATGAGACACAGACAACTCTCAAGCCTCTTGATGCCCAGCAGGTGATACACAGCTGTCATGCTGTCTTTTATGAGACACAGACATCTCTCAAGCCTCTTGATGCGCGTTCAGTGCACTTTATGGTTGATGCTACAGACGTATGTCTTTGCTGAGGCCACATGTAGTCTTGAGACCCCATTGGACGAGTGTTTGGGATGTTGGCTCTCTTTCAGTGATTGACTCTGGAGAGTTTGACTACTCTCTGCTGTCTTGTATGCACTCCGGTGATTCTATGCCCGACTCTGATGCTTAACAGCCATGCATTGATGAGTTTTGCTTGCTTCATGAGAAGCATTCTTGGACTCCATCGTATGGAGTTGTGGGATCGCTTATCTCTTGGATGTCATGGACTTGGGGATGCTTGACTCTTCTTCTGCAAAGGTTCCCGACACTTCTTGCACAGCTCGCTTTCCAATTGGGCGTTGGGTGAGATGTCATGATTCCTCACCTTGTCCTTTTTTTTTCTTTTCTTTGTTTTCACTCCCCAGCCACATTGGCCTTTTAGTTGGAGGTTGTTGGGGTAAAAGGCCTCTGGGCCTACCCGTGTACACTGTGACTGCCCATTCTTTATTCATATATAATATGATACAATAAGGCTATCATTTTAGTTGGATAGCACCTACATGGTGTGTGCTCTTCTCTCCCGCATCTTCCTCTTCTCCTTCTCCACTACCATTGCATCCCCTTCAGTTAAAACTTGTAAGAAGGGTTGGCAACACCTTTCCTTCTAAGCCCTTGAAGTTTTCTCAAGTAATGCCTCAAGGTACTAGGGTTGGCTATTAGGCACAAGTCTAGTCTCAAATGGATGATGCTTGTTGGGTTCAAACCCTCAAGGTACTAGGGTTGGCTATTAGGCACAAGTCTAGGCTCAAATGGATGATGCTTGTTGGGTTCAAACCCTCAACACAATACATCAAGGGCTTCTTTCAATGCAAACAAGGGTCCCTACTAGAATTTTCATTGTGAGATCTCCACTATCCAAAATTCATCACATGAAGCTCCCATGCCAAGGTAGAGCTCCTCTCTAGACATGTAATAATGTGGTATTATTGCAATAAAGGTGCAAAAGGGATCCTAAAAAGTTGCAAGGAAAGCTTGGATTGCTCTTGAGGTAGTGATATCTCAAGATGTTTATTCCCTCTCTTGGCTTCAAGTGGATTAATTTTGTGTGATCAAAGGATAAACTCAAGATTCTCTATGGGCATCTTCTAGGTGTAACGGTCCTTTTGTTTGCAATGGGGTTGTAGAGTTGATATGGGATTTGCATAGTCTATCCAAGTCATGATTGAAGGCTTCACTTCCTATGGAGTGCAGTAGCAAGAACCCTAGTCCCTTTTGGTGGACTTGGCACTAATAGCTCGAATGTGGGAGCAAGCACAAATGCATTTTATGCTATGTGGTCAAGGCAAGTCAATGGTGCAGAGAGATGTGCTTCTATAGGATGTAGAGGGATAGCAATACTTTGTGTCCTTGGCTTGTTGGAGAGTCCTTGGAAAGTGCAAGTTGGTTCACACCATCAAGGTTCTAGACATGGAATTGGGACTCAATGATGAAGCTCAAGTTGTCACAATCAGACTTCTCTTCTCAATGCTAAAGATTCATGTGGTCTGCTCAATAGGTGGGTTGCAAACCAAATTGTTGAGAGCTCAAAACCATTGTTTGGGGATCTTTTGATCATGATATTTGGGAAAATTTCAAATAGCTTGAGGCACTTAGGGTGGAAATACCTCAAGTTGGTAGCTTTAGGCCAGAAGTGGGCAATGGAATATTTGTCAATAAATATGTTGGTTCAATCTCTCCCCAAGTGAGTTGAGATTGCATTGGTGTGCAACTTGTAAGTCCTCCTAGCTCAAGGTATTGGGATTTCACAAGTTTGTGAAAATATTGGTTTCAATCAACTTCTTCCTCTTTATTCAAGTGCTAGGCTTCCAATGGTGCATCCAATTTGTACTATTAGAGAGTGTCTTCTAGTTTCCAATGATACAAAAAGATCAAGACTTAAGGGTGGCTAGGGTGGTTAAGATGTCCAAGATGGTAGCAATGCCAACTTGTATTAATGTGGGTCCAGACCCTAAAAGCAAGAAAGCACAATGGATGATGAGTTGAAGTGAAATCACCTTCTTACCTTACACATTATAGTCAAGACTCAAAAGGTTCAATGATGGATCCATGATTTGAATGGTGGCTCTTCGAGTAAGCTACTACTCCATAGCCTCCGAGCCACTCCACAAAATCTCCATCATGAGGAGGAGGAGGAGGAGGAGGAGGAGGAGGAGGAGGAGGAGGAGGAGGAGGAGGAGGAGGAGGAGGAGGAGGAGGAGGAGGAGGAGGAGGAGGAGGAGGAGGAGGAGGAGGAGGAGGAGGAGGAGGAGGAGGAGGAGGAGGAGGAGAAGAAGAAGAAGAAGAAGAAGAAGAAGAAGAAGGTGGAGGTGGAGAAGAGCTTCTCTTGTTGATCCCTCACTCTCCCACACACACACACACACACATGCTTAATGGTCATATGGTTTTGGTTATAATATTTAATACCATGTAATTTCCTTTAGGTACTTTATGTTTAAGCACTTACATATCATTTAGGTAATAGTTTTGTAATGTCCTTTCAATTTTCCTTTAAGTAATTTATGTTTAAACACTTTGTAATGTTCTTTTAATTTTTTTCCCTTTAAATAGTTTATGTTTAAACATGTACATATCATTGAGTTAGTAATTTTGTAATATAGTACTAATTGATTGGTTAATTTTTTTAATTCAGCTAAGTAAAGTTTCTTTATTTAATCTCTTCCACATGTACATTAGGATAGTCATTTGTATATTCCCTAATAGCTAAGTCTTTCTCAAAATCATTCTATGTACTAGTTTTATAGGTTCTGCACTTGTGTGTTGGATATACCTCTCTATAACAATTGCTCTTAACAACATTTTTATCTCTATGGTTCCTAAGTAATTCTAAGACTCCCTATGTTTATTTTCAAACCTATCTTGGTTTATCAGATTATACCTGACACTAGAAGGCACTCTATTCTATGTTGGTGTAATCCCTTATAATCCCTCTCTCCCCTTACACATTCACCCTTTGTGTAATCATCCCCTTTAAATGTATTAATATATATTGCATTTAGTTTGTTGTCTTAAATTAACCTAGTTTATTAAATTATAGCTAGATATATTTAAGTAATATTATACAATCATTTTCTTCTCTTACATATCTTCACCCTTTGTGATAGCTATATAATCTACTCTACGAAAGGTTTCCTTGGATGTGGAAATTTTTACTATGTGGTGCGCTACCTTTAGGGAAGGCCCTTGGCCAACAAACCCTAAGTAGCTTTTGACAAATAAAGGACTTTTTGGGTAGGAAAAACCAAATTTGGGTTTTTCTATGACTTTTCGTATTGGTTGAAGGTGTAGTGCTGGCCTTGAAACCTTCTCTACATCAAAGTCTACCATTCTTCTTATTCTCAACAAGTGTGGACTTGATCTTTTAGGATTACCATGGACATGAACAAGATAATCTTGTTCTTATGAGTGACCGGGATGGAAATCAGATGTTGTTGTCAACACTTGCAATGCAGGCTTGTTGATTAGCTAGTCCTCAACTAATAACCTGATTGTTCAATCTTGTAGGTAACATGTTGCATCCTTCCCTTTGAGCTTGTTTCTTTGCTTATGTTTAGCTTACCCCTTATGAAGCTTTGAGATAATCCTTGCCTATTGGATTGTTCTTGTTAAGCTCTTATTATTACCTTCTAAAACTAATTGAACAATTTCAAATTTGTATACTTTGGCAATGTTATTTCTAAATGCTTTGTTGAAACAAACAAACACACACACACACACACACACACACACACTCTCTCTCTCTCTCTCTCTCTCTCTCTCTCTCTCTCTCTCTCTCTCTCTCTCTCTCTCTCTCTCTCTCTCTCTCTCTCTCTCTCTCTCTCTCCACACCCACGAGTGCAATAGGATAAGTTAAAAGCAAGAGTAGACACACTCTCTCAAATTTGCATAGACAAGAGTGAGCTTCTCCATTTACTTTTTGCTTTTTATGCATGGGGTTGGGTTGGGAACTGTACACTTCTTTTTGGCCTTTTCCATTGATTTATGCATGCACCTATTAATCATACTTTTTTCAATCTAAGTGAACCAAAGCTCTATGCCTACAATCTCATGTCCATTATTACAAGCCAACAAACCAAACTCAAACATATGTTGTAATTTGCATGGGAATGAGCTTAAGAAATATAATTTCAATGATGATGTCCTTTAAACATTTACGTGCGTCCAAAAAGGTAACCTTGACCTAAAAAATAAACTTGATATGACTCAAAAATTAATGCATCCTTGAAGCAGCTTCCAACTCTTATGAAGTGGCTTCTAACACTTGTGCTTTTTCCTTTCTTAACTTCCTGGAAAGAGGTTAATAGATGGTGTGAAAAAAAGGCTTAAGCATGCATGGAGAGCTACCAAATCCTTCCAAATAAATGTTTTGCTCTAGAGAGTGGTATGCTTAAAGCTCCCAACCAAGGATATATTGCTAAAAATGTAACTTCTCCAATCTATGTGTTTTGTTGTAGACACATGAGACCTTATTTCATAATTTGTGGGCTGCTCAAAAGCCCAACTATTGTGGAAGAAGATAAAAGGTTCTGTGAAGCATGTTGACTTGCATCATGAGATCATTTGGAAGCAAGCCTTATTAGGAGGGAACTTGAGTCACACGTTCGAGAAGATATGGGATTTCCTCATATCCTTGGTGATAAAAAAGAGTTTCCTAGCTAGAAATGAGTTGGTTTTTGGTAGAAAGTAGAAGAACCAACAGGTTTTGGTTGATTGTGCTAGTAATTCTATTGTTGCTCCTATTGCCATTTTTGACAACCTCTCTATATTTTATATTACATTTAAGGTAGCTCACAAGGTTTTGAAAAAGCGAGCGTAATTCCCTATGGGATGATGTACATACTTTCTTTTTACTAATTATTAATACATATCTTGCATTATATACACTTTCTCTTTGCATTAGAAAGGAAATCATTGGCACTAGGGTAAAGGGGCCAAAAAGTGCATCTAATATTTTCCCCTCTTATGCATTTTTCTTCCAAGCAAGTTACATATATTTTTGAATAGTCAAACTATATGTATCACGTGGCACTCAAATAAAATAATCAGGAGCATTTTCATATTTTTATCAAGTAGGCCTAGTTTCAAATGAAGGGTTTGGAAAATAGTGATAACAAGCATTCTGCGTGCGCTTCATGCCCATGGAATGCTAGGCTGCTTCGTTGCCTCAAAGCAGCGAGTGAAGTAGATGTGTTATCGCATGGCAACTTCACTCAACAATCCATTTCTCATCTTTCTCTTTCCTCTTTTTCCTCTCTCTCTCTCTCCCCTCCAAATTCCCTGTCTAATTCTCTCTCTCTCTCTCTCTCTCTCTCTTTCTCTCTCTCTCTCTCTCTTTCTCTACCTTCTATTTTAGTTTATTTTTTCTTCTCTCCTGGTTCTCTCTCTCTCTCTCTCTCTCTCTCTCTCTTTTCTCTCCCCTTTCTCCTCTCTTTTCCTTCTCTCTCCCTCTCCTCTTTTTTCCTTTTTTTCTTCTTTTTCTCTCTCTCTCTCTTCAATATCTTTTTAATTTTTTTCTTTTCTCTCTCTCTCTCTCTCTCCTTTTCTTCTCTTTGCGCATTTCTTCTCTCTCTCTCTCTCTCTTCTTCTTCTTCTTCTTCTCCTCCCCCCTCCAATATCTCTTAAAATATGTAAATTTTATCTTTTTTCTATATATAATTATCTTTATGTTTATATTCTCTCTCTTCTTCTTCGTCTCTCTCTCTCTCTCTCTCAGTCAGAGAGGGGCCCACCTAGACGACTATTACACAGTTCTTTCAGACAGACAGAGTGAGAGCTACTGTACCAGCCTCCAGCCAGACCTCCGGGCTCACACTACAGAAGGCTGAGGACCAGCGTACCCGACGCCGCACGAGGATCCGTGGGTTTCGGACCCCATAGCCACACCGACAGGAGATCCGGAGGATTCTTGATCTACATCGATAGCAGATTGAGATCCGACGACACTCGACACATTGGATCTCAGATCTCCAGTTTGCTCTTTCTCCACCGCCGATGTACCACATCCTGCATCCAGGAGGGATCACCTGCTATTAGCGACTTCGACGACTGCTACTACATCCCAGGATAGTATATCTCCCTGCATCTGTTACATATACACATTGCACCACTTTATCACAGCCGACAGTTGTTCCCCTATCACAGCCGACATTTGTTCCCCTTTTGTAGCCATTATCTGGAGTACCAGAGCTACATACGCACATACACATACACGACACTTATCGCACTCACAGCACCGTATTTTCAGTTTTCAGTTTTTAGCTTTTCATTCAGCACTTTTATTTTGGATAGCTGGACCTCATCAGTTGTATCACAGTTTGTCTCATAGGCCAGTTTTGGTCTTTAGAAGACGTTAATATAACTTTCTTTCTTTCTTTCTTTCTCTCTCTCTCTTTATTTTAATTAAAAAGAATTTTTCTCTTTTTTTCTCTCTTTCTTTTAAATTTTATCTTTCCTCTCTCTATAATTCTCTCTCTGTGTTCAAATTATTTCTCTTCTTCTTTTTATTTTCTCTCTCATTTTCTTCTCTCTATCTCTCTCTCTCCTCTCTTCTCTCTTTTTCTTTTTTCTTTTCCTCTCTCTCTCTCTCTCTCTTAAATGTAATATTTCATCTCTCTATAATTCTATTTCTTTCTTTTAAATTTTATCTTTCCTCTCTCTATAATTCTCTCACTATGTTCAAATTCTTTCTCTTCTTCTTCTTATTCTCTCTCTCTCTCATTTTCTTCTCTCTATCTCTCTCTCCTCTCTTTTTCTTTTTTCTTTTCCTCTCTCTCTTAAATGTTATATTTACTCTCTCTATAATTCTCTTTCTCTCTGTTCCCCCTCTCTCCCTCCCTCACTCCCTCTTCTCTTCTTTCTATTTTGCTCTTTGTGTGTGTGTGTGTGTGTGTGTGTGTGTGTGTATCTTAGATTAAACTTTTAAATGTAAACTTTTTGTTTAATTAAAATAAGGAGAGAGAGAGAGAGAGAGAGAGAGAGAGAGAGAGAGAGAGAGAACCTAGGCCCTATACATGAGAGAGAGAGGGGGAGGGGGGAGAGGGAAAAGAAAGAGAGAGATTATGAGTGAGAGAGAGGGGAGGGGGTTTTAATTTAACAAAGGGAGCGAGGGGGGGGGGGGGGGGGGAGGGGAAGCTTTAATGAAAAAAGAGAGAGGGAAGAGAGAATGAGATATTACATGTGAGAAAGAGGGGAGGGGAAGGAGAGGGAGGTTTAGAAAAGGGGGCAGGTTCAGAATGCCCTTTGGAGGTTCGGGGCTTTGCAAACCTATAGCTAAAATAATATAGTAGTAAGATGTGGCAAAAAGAATGACCCTCAAGGGTGTATTATTTTAAGCTCTTACAAAATTACAAATATAAAGAAACTTACATGGCTCAATTGTTTGACTCATTATATGTAAATGCATAAGAATTCACATCATTGCTTTGAGTGGCTTTTAAAAATGCATCTTTTGTGCAAAATTATCAATAAATTGGGGGACAATCTTCTCATTTAAAAAATGACATGAATAAGATCATTCTATTATTGAAAAGAATATATCTACACCTTGGTGGGAAAAAAAGAACTAAGATATTAACCCTATGATAAGACATCTATTGTAGGACAGAGAACATCGCTCTATTGGACCATAGCTCTTTGCATATGAGCACCATCATGATACTCCACAATTTATGGGACTCCTCATCTTATTTGGTTGTGTCTCCAAAAACTACAAATCTCATCTTTATGGTAGCATTTAAGCCATTCAATTGAAAACAACCTTTGACATTGGTCCATAAGGTCCTAGTACCTCTACATCGATAAAATAGATGCATCATGGATTTCTTTTTGATCGACACATTAGATAATGATTAGAGGCCCTTCTGATCTTAGTTATTCAATCTTTAGTAGAAAGGCATCTCGATATAATTTTTTGTTAGTATGTTCAACTACTATTGTTGGCTAAAGGTTGCATACTTGACCTTCATCAATATGAACCTTCATTTGTGAGTTGTAGTGGGGAGAAAGGCATCTTTCCATCTCTCCTTTAGTTTGAGAAATAACAACTTCAATGATTTTTCAAAGTCTTGAATTTTCTAAATCTTGAATGCCAACTTAGCCTTATGATTAACCATGCATTTTCACATTGTGTTAATACTAATTTTATGTGAGGGGGGTTAGCCATCCTTCTTTGGGTTGAGCACCTCTACATGCTTATCTTTCTCTTTATCCCTTAACCAAGCTTTGATGGCTATATCCTTAGCTTCTTAAATCCGATCCCTTTGTTAATCCCATATGTCAACTTCCAAGCCAGCTCTTTATGATAAATGTTAAAATTGCATGGCGTACATATATAATTTGAGTAAGAATAGATACTACACAACAAATAAGAGAATTAAAGAAACTTCTTTAATTTCAAATAAGCTAATACAAACATGACTTTGTCCACCCATGCACTCCCCTTGTGTAGCTTAGATAGCAATTTAGATAGATAATAGGTGAAGAGCTTAAGGCTAGCTAGAAGAACTCTAACTTAGTGAAAGATAGATTGATAATGGCTTTGGATGCATATTCCTTTTATAGTCTAAGAAGGCGGTCTAGTTAGCTTGTTTGACCATATTATGAACCTTTCTAGTTAGTTAAAGAATATTCTCTTTATTGTCAGGTAACTCGATGCAATGTGGCTCAAGTTGCTACCAACTTAACTACCCTATTTAACCCAAAGGCTAGACCATAGAGGTCGCATTTTTGCCATCTAGTCACATAGACCTTATCTAACATACAAGTTAGGACCCAACCAATGTCCCAAGCTCACACATGGCTTCTCCTCATAATGGGGGCCTTACAACTTTGAGCATTCATGAATCATTGTGACATGCACCTTACAAGGGTGGGACGTTGAGCATATCTAATAATAAATGGCCTTGGATGACCTCAACTATTGATTATCAAGGCCAAAATATTTTTTGAAGGCACCTAGGAACAACCAGATCGATTGGAGGAGGGTTGTGTCCACTTTATAGTTAGGCTCCAACTTCCAATCTAGTGAGTTGAAAACATTACTCCACTACTTATGGATGCCTCTAACCAAGGCAAGGGGAATCTTTATGGGGCACCATGCAGCTTGGTTATTCTCCCAAGAGAGGTTCTTCGAGGATCCTTTTGGAGGGGACACCAAGATAACTTCCCATAATGATTGCCCAAGGTTGGGGAATTCTAATTGGCTGGTCTAACTTGAATATTAGCCTCATCCATTTAACCTTCAAGGTTTTGAGACCAAGGCTCCCATCTCTTCCAGTTGTCATAATGACGCCATGCACCACAAAAGGCTATTTTGCTTTGCGTTCATAGCCCTCCTAGAGAAATTCTTGTAACACCTTCTTCACCTTTTTCCAAAGACTCTCAGTGAGAGGATCTTGTCAAGGATTATTAGCTTTGGTCTTTTAATATTATCTTCCAACTTCTCTATGATCCATTGTAGCCTCTAATGTGGTGATATCCCTAAACCCAAAGTGCAATCGAGTTACTAAACACTAGACCCACCTCAAGCATTTTAAAACCAAGTTGCCTTACACATTCTGGCATATCATCTTAGCCTCCATAAATAAGTTTTGTATTTTCCTTGCTTACCAATAAGCCATGGACAAGAACAAACTTGCCATATACATCCAATGGTCTTTCCACATTGCTTTTGTTTGTTGCCACTAGTATATAATTTGAAATTATCATCATCATATAATTGGGTGCCCAAATGGGATGCTTTTCGTTTTTTGTGCATGTTTGGCCCCTTTGAAGTCGTGCCACATGAGGTGATGTTGATTGGTAGGACTTGAAAGCCGGGGAGGTGCCACATGCACCCCTAGGGAGATCACTCAATAAATATATGTATGTATCACGTGGGTTTGACATAAATATTTTAAAAGTACTATTTTTACACATTTTTTACATACCAAAGGGTCCCATATAAAGGGGTTATTTATAGATTGAAGAGAAAATGGTTATGTTTTACTAAAAAAAAATTCACAGATAAGGATATTTATAAATTGGCCTTGAATGCACGTGATATAGAGGGCATATACATAATGGATTCCCTAGGCATGCACCTCTACCTATGTTACTTTACCTAGAAGAACGATCACTCCACAATAAAACTTGCATGTAATTGACAGTGCAATCCACAATGGTGTTCGATTGATGTTTGCGATGGTGAATTATCATGGATCTCCACTTGAGGAATGAGCAAGCATCCATGCAGTGATTGACTTGGAGAGTCAAGAGTGGAAAGTCTAAATGATGTGCCACATGAGTTGACAAGTACCTTGGTTGACCTGTTCAAGGTCTCACAAGACTGCGTGTGGCCGGACAAACGCTACACCTAACAAAAGTAAAATTGGAGTAGTTTTGAAGAAGTCCAAGCAAAGGACTGGTGGGTACTAGAACCGCTACAAGTCGACGTCCAAATAGGCCTAGCCTCTAGGCTAATGAAGCAACAAGGGAAAGCGGCGTTGGCACGGCAGGCGACGTGGTGTGAAAAGCCCTGAAACGCAGAAGGCACAACCCACGGTGCACCCTCGCTCTCTATTTATATATATCTCTCTCAAACAGGACCTTCAACGGCCTTCTACTTTCTCTTTCCTGGATCGTCTTGTTTGTTCGGGTTTCCATCTTCTTTCGGTTTTCTGTAGATCGACATTTGTCTGTCCATTTATCTCCGTCGCCGTCTCCTCTCCTCTTCTCAATTCATCAATTAATATGCAGATATTCGTGAAGACCCTCACCGGCAAGACCATCACCCTCGAGGTCGAGAGCTCTGACACCATCGACAACGTGAAGGCCAAAATCCAGGACAAGGAAGGCATTCCCCCTGACCAGCAGCGCCTCATCTTCGCCGGCAAGCAGCTCGAGGACGGACGCACCCTTGCCGACTACAACATCCAGAAGGAAAGCACTCTCCATCTCGTCCTGCGGCTTCGTGGTGGCATGCAGATCTTTGTCAAGACCCTCACTGGTAAGACGATTACCCTTGAAGTTGAGAGTTCTGACACCATTGACAACGTCAAATCTAAGATCCAGGATAAGGAGGGCATCCCTCCTGACCAGCAGAGGTTGATCTTTGCTGGCAAGCAGCTCGAGGATGGTCGCACCCTGGCTGATTACAATATTCAGAAGGAGAGCACTCTCCATCTTGTGCTGCGCTTGCGTGGTGGGATGCAGATCTTTGTTAAGACCCTAACCGGGAAGACTATTACCCTCGAGGTTGAGAGCTCTGACACGATTGACAATGTTAAGGCTAAGATCCAGGACAAGGAAGGCATTCCTCCTGACCAGCAGAGGCTGATCTTTGCTGGCAAGCAGCTCGAGGATGGACGCACCCTTGCAGATTATAACATTCAGAAGGAGTCTACCCTTCACCTTGTGCTGCGACTCAGGGGAGGTATGCAAATCTTTGTGAAGACTTTGACTGGGAAGACAATTACGTTGGAGGTGGAGAGCTCTGATACCATTGACAATGTCAAGACGAAGATCCAGGACAAGGAAGGGATCCCGCCTGACCAGCAGAGGCTAATCTTTGCAGGAAAGCAGCTTGAGGATGGCCGTACTCTGGCTGATTACAACATCCAGAAGGAGAGTACACTCCATCTGGTGTTACGTCTTAGGGGGGGACAGTAATCTGGTGCTGCAGCAGTCACTGTTGGGGAGGACATACTCCTTTCTGGTCCTTGTGCGTATATCAAAAGTCTTGTTTTACCTACATGAAGGGTAATAAAAATTGGTCTTGCTGATGGATGTCTATGTGGCTATGTCTATGTAGCCATTACCTGCATGTCTAGTTTGCTTGTTCTGTCTGCATTAGTTGCTCTATTGTATAACTTGAATAGTTGCTCTATTGTATAACTTGAATAATTGGTTGGTGATGTATCAGTCGTCCCTGGTGCATGAAGTCTTGTAGACCTCTTTATTACAGTGTAAACACGCGGCTATTGAATACATATAATGTCTGCTTATTGAAGATATATGATCATTATGTTCGCCTCTCAATGTAGTTTCTTTGAATAAGAGGTGGTAAATCTTGATTTGTTTCAACTATATTAAAAGAATGAAGTGTTAACTGTGCATCGCTCAAGGATCAAAACTTTTTCAGAGTTTGATCCTTCAAGGATTAGAACTTTTTCAGACCTGGACTAGCTATTTTGAAATCAGGTTTAGGGCCTGTCAAAGCCCCATAGTCTTCTTAAATTTCCTTACAAGCACGAATCATAAGCATTGTCAATAAACATCTCTATTGAACTGCCACCATGAATTCTGTGATTTTTAATCCGCACCAGTCTTGGACAACCACTCCTCTCACAATAGCCCATAGCCTGCCAGAGTCTTCCTTCAGATATCCCAAGAGTCCAAGAAGTGCTTGCTTGCACTTGGTAGTGCAATGGAAACTTGCGCTTGCACTTGGTAGTGCAATGGAAACTTGCCTTATGAGCTTCTCAAACTTCCTCCAAATGTTTCTCACTTGAGGGCATTCCAAAGAGGTGGGGAACATCTCTGTTTCCTAAGAGAGAAAATAAACTATTGCATTTATAGAACTTGTATGTTCTTTATCTTCGTGGGACATTTCTGAAATAGGACTTTCCACAGTAGCATGTCAATCCAAAACGAGGGTGTTGCTTTTTAGACCCCACTCAGACATTTATAAATGTACTTTAGATTACTCACATTTAGGACGGTGGAAACCAACCTTGTATCTACTCTTAGCAAGCTTGTAGTTACCAAGTGCTCATATGGTGCCATAGTTCTTTATGTCCAATTTGACATTGGTACTAAAAATCTTATTAGATAGTGGCTCCAAAGTGTCGTGTAGATAAAATGCTTGATCATATTGCATCGAGAGTGTTCTGTTAAGATTGTGGGAGAGAAGGAAGGAGTCTCACTTGTAGCTTTCTTGCTTGCACAATGGGGGAATACACACAAAGGTGGAGGCTGAAAACAATTTTCCTCTTCTTAGTTGTGTAAGCCAAAAGAACTCACGTACATAGAAATAGAAGACCCCTATATATGGGTCTCAAACCAAACTCAACTAACTAAGGTGGCATACTAACTGGGCCACGAACTAGAGTAGATAAGGATAGCTGTCATGTAGCTATTATTCATGGGCGGTGTACCCAACCGCATCTGCAACTAACACGTCGGTGACATAAATGCACAACGGTCACCCTGGCATATCACGAGTGGAGCTCGATATCTCAACACTCCCCCTCGAGTTCAATCCCAATTCCTGCACACCAAGCAGGTCTTTGAACTTGCGCAGCTTCTCTGCGCCCAATGCCTTTGTGAATATGTCAGCTACCCGATCCTCTGTGCTGACATAAACTAGATCAATAAGACCTAGTAAAACCCTCTCTCGCACATAGTGATAATGCACCTCAATGTGCTTTGTTCTAGCATGATAGACTGGGTTATTTGCCAAGTGTATACTACTCATGTTGTCACAATAAATGACCACTGGCCCATCTGTAGGTTGATGCATATCATAAAGTAGCTTATGCAACCAAGCTACCTCACATGCAGCCATTGCTGCACCCCTGTACTCAGCCTCTGTGCTGGACAAGGCAACTGTAGGCTGTTTCTTGCTGCTCCAAGTGACTGCAGCACTTCCAAAAGAGAACACATATCCACTGGTAGATCGTCTATCAGAAATGCTACTAGTCCAATCAGCATCAGTGTATCCATGCAACTGTATCTGAATCCCAGTCTCATAAAATAGTCCATACTGCAATGTGGACTTCACATACCTGAGTATGCGTCTAGCCGCATCCAAATGCGGTTTCTTTGGAGCGTGCATAAACTGACTTACCAATCCAACAACATAGCTCAAATCTGGCTTGGTAATAGTCATATAAATCAAGCTTCCTACTATGCGTCTGTACATAGTAGGGTCTTCCAGAAGCTCACCTGCATCTGCACTCAGCTTCACATTCTGCTCCAAAGGAACTGAAATAGGTTTACAGCCTGTCATCCCATATTTGGACAGCATATCCAATCCATACTGCCTCTGCAAGAGGTGTATCCCACTTGGTGATCTAATCACCTCAATGCCCAAGAAATCACGCAGCTATTCCAAATCCTTCATCTCAAACTTTTGCTTCAATAGCATTTTCACATGAAGGATATCTTCATCACTGTCATATGTCATAATTAAATCATCAACATAAATGACAAGTAGCATAATATCTTTCTCTGTTTTTCTCACACCCATTTTTCTTTTCCTATGGCTTGCTCAAAAGAAGTGGGTTTTGGTTCCTGTATCACTTTGACCATATATGCATAGTGAATGGCTGTAAATCCATCATATTTCAGCCTATCCACAGGATACTTAGCTCTGGTAGACCTGCGCAAAGTAGGTTCACTCCCAGGTGCTCTCAAAACATCCCTGGTCTTCCTTACTCCAGGTGTAACAATAGAAGGAATACCCAACTCATCATCAATGCTCTGTTCTGAGCCACTGGATTCACCATCCACATAAGAGTGACCTGCATTCACATTGAGGGCTGAAATGATGAACGGGTTGCCTCTTACCCATCCAACCTCCAATCCTCACTAAGAGAACTAAAGAGGGGCACCACCTAGCCAAAGGGAGGATGGGCTAGGACATCCATTTTCTCAAAGAGAATCAAGAGAACCAAGACACAAATTTACAAGAGAGAATATATGTACTAGACACCATATTGAAATATAAGAGAGAGAGATGAGAGGAGAGGGAGACACGAGGAGAAGAGGTAGAAGAAGCTTTCCATTATGCTACATGGAATGAGAAGATGAGAAGAGAGGGAGATAATAGGAGAAGAGGTAGAAGAAGCTTACCATTATGCTACATAATAAAAGAACTCACTCATAGCTTCCCTCAAAGAGATGAGGGTATTCTAAAATGCTCTCATGGACTTGTCATTCTCCCCTTCTTCTCTTTTCTCAAAGAGAATCAAGAAAACCAAGACACAAATTTACAAGAGAGAATACATGTACTAGACACCATATTGGAATATAAGAGAGAGAGATGAGAGGAGAGGGAGACAAGAGGAGAAGAGGTAGAAGAAGCTCGTCATTATGCTACATGGAATGAGAAGATGAGAAGAGAGGGAGATAATAGGAGAAGAGGTAGAGGAAGCTTGCCATTATGCTACATGGAATGAGAAGATGAGAAGAGATGGAGATAATAGGAGAAGAGGTAGAAGAAGCTTACCATTATGCTACATAATAAAAGAACTCACTCATAGCTTCCCTCAAAGAGATGAGGGTATTCTAGAATGCTCTCATGGACTTGTCATTCTCCCTCCTCCCCCCGTTCTTCATTCTCCATGGGCTCTTTATATAGCCTTCATGAGGGATTAGATTAAGCTAATCTTCTTGATTAACATAATCCTAGATTATGTATGGCATCTTTGAAAATATGGAGAGTAGTGGACGGGACAAGTCCCCACCTTGGTCATCATGCAAGAAGCCAAGGGTGGTGGTAGACAAAATAGAGAAATGGAGCTAGATTACAAGAGGTGGATGCCCAAAGCACATTATTATAATATATTTACAAGAAGGATAGAGTGGAAAGTTGGTGTGGTGAAAGAGAGAAGAAAATTGCATATAGCCAGCAGTCTGCGCCTTCGTAACTTCAAATCCGTGAGGAATTTGGAAAAAGTTTCTTCTGCAACTTTGTAGACCAGATCAAAACCGATCGGCCTTCGCGGGAATTTTCTTGAAATTCGCTTTTTCTTGGGAGTTATTGAGATTATAAAAAAGGGCTTCCAAAAGCTGCTTTGACTTTAGTATCCCATATGTATATAAATACATATAAGCATGTGACAAAAGGGGTCCATGCTTGTAAGCTTTTGTGCAAGATCCAAATGACACCATGATGTGGATATTGACTTGTGTGCAAGGGTGAGGTGTCCTCTAATGATGGTGATAGATTCCAAATCTTAGTGATGTAGACGGAGCCCATATGTAGTTGGAGGCTAGTCCTTTGAAAAATCTATGCATTCACTCAACTCCTAGGTGTAATCCATTTTCATCTTCACTAAGATAACCATCCCATTTACCCTTTACATTGACATGCCTTCTAAGAACTTGTTCCCCCCATTTGCTAGAGTTATCATAATCGAGAAGCAATGTAGCATACCTAGTGCTTGAAGAGTAAACCTAAAGTGATATGGTAAGCTCTTGATAGGGGCTTTGGCCAAATTTTGTGGTAATAATCCGGGTTGTAAAAAACCCGGATCAACATCAAACATGGGTTGATCAACCTTCTCTTTTTCTTTTCGTGATACCTGCATACCACTATCTGTATTGCTTTGAGAAGATTATCCTAATCTCAATCTGCCTGTCCATGGCGAAGAATGTGAACCACTGCTAGAGGACGCTCCAGGTCCACTAATATTTTGTGACTGCTGCTGTGAATTCTGTGCAGCATTACCATTTTGTGCATCTACATCATCAATCACATTTACTGGTTTATACCAGCTACTCATCTCATCAAAAACATCTTTACTCACTATAAACTTACGAGTAGAAGGGTTATAACATCTATACCCTTTTTGCTGCAAAGAGTAACCAATAAAGATGCACTTCTCAGTTTTTGGATCTCAACTCATCTGGCACATGTACATAGGCAATGCAACAAAAAATTTTCAAATGAGAAATATATGTCTTCCTACCAGTATACCTCTCCTCTCGAGTCATCCCATGTATTGCTGCAGTGGGAGTCCTGTTCATTATGTAGACTGTTGTAGCAACTGCTTCAGCCCAATAAAAATCTGGCAGGTCTTTTTCATTGAGCATGGCACGAGATACCTCTCCAATATGCCTGTTTTTCCTTTCTGCAATTCCATTTTGTTGTGGGGTATGACTGCATGAATATTGCTGCTTTATGCCATGCTCCTACATGAACCTTGCAAACTCATTTGAGAGGTACTCTCCCCCTCCATCTGACCTTAGGTATTTTATTTGCAGGCCTGTTTCTTTTTCAACCATAGCTTTAAGAGTTTTAAAATGCCCAAAAACTTCACTTTTCTTTTTCATAAAATATACCCAAAATTTTCTGCTATAGTCATCAATAAAACAGACAAAATAATGACAACCTCCAAGAGATGCAGCTTTAGTAGTCCATACATCAGAGTGGATTAATTCCAATGGCTTTTTACTCTCTTGAACATGTCTAGGAAATGGTTTCCTTATCTGCTTTCCAAATTGACAGGATTCACATACCTTATGCATTTCTGCAACCTTGAATTTAGGCAATCCTGCAACAATATTTTGGGCCTACATTGATTTAAGTCGCTGTACATTAACATGACCAATGCGTTTATGTCAGATATCAATATCTGCAACTACACCGGTCCCATGTGCAAACATTACTACACTTAATTCAGACATGTCTACATCCAATGTAAACATTCTGCCATTATTATTTCCTTTTGCTATCAAGCGACCTTTATTTTTCATATCCTCAACAAATCATCCATGAGGATTAAATCTGACCTGCAAGCCGTGCTCAATCATTTGACCAACAGAAACCAGATTCTTGGTGATATTCAGGATATGAAATACATCGGACATGTATTTCTTTTTTCCATCCTGCATAGACAAATGAATTTTTCCAATCTGCACAATATGATGTGCAGTATCATCACCAGTCTCCACAAATCCTGATTTTTTCATTTTCCTTGCATCCTCCATCCATTCTGCATGACCTGTCATGTGGTTTGATGCACCTGAGTCAACATACCACACATCGTGGCTTTCTTCTACACTTGTCACAGAATTATTCATGTGCTGCACCATAAACAAATGCTCATTTCTGTCATCACCCTGTCTACTAGAAGATGCATAATTTCCTTGTTGCAATTTCCCATTCATGATGTCATTCTGCTTTTTATAGCAGTCTTTAGCTATATGACCCATTTTACCACAGTAATAGCATTCAACGTTGCTGTTTGCATTTTGGCCTCTTTGCCATCCACCAGGATCTCTTTGGCTCCCCCTGCCTCTAGAGTTACCACGTCCTCCTTCATAGGACTGGTTTTCTTGATTTTGCTGCATATTCTGATTTCTACCATGGCCTTCAAATCGGCCTCCTCTACCTCTGCCTCTACCTCTTCTAGCATTTGAGTAGAAGACAGCTTCTTTTGAAGTTTCTCCTGAAGAAGATGCACCACAATTTCTCTGCTCCTCAGAAATTAGAAGAGCAATCAACTCCTCAAAATCAGGAAATCTTTCACGAACTGAAATGGATGTCCGAAACTGTGTATAATCCTTTCCTAGACCATTCAAGGTCACAGAAACTAAATCATCATTTTCCACTGGCGACCCAATGGAAGCAAGTGCATCTGCAATCTTCTTCACCTTCATGTGGTAGTCATTGATGCTCATACTTTCTCTTTGCACATTGTGCAACTCTTGCTTGAGCTGCATTTTTCTAGCTTGCGTATTTGTGCTATACATTTTTGACAAAGTATCCCATGCCTCCTTTGGCGTACTTGCATCTTGAATATGCACAATCATAGAGTCTGAAATGCTGATAGACAGCCAGTACATAACTTTCCTAGCTCTCTCATGCCATGCTTTGAATGCCTGCATTTGCTGTTGATTGGGAACATCAGGAAGAATTGGTTCTTCTTCATTTCCTGCAACAAATTCCCAATATCCTTTTCCCATAAGGAAATTCGTCATTCTAAACTTCCATGCTTGGAAGTTGTTCTTGTCAAGCTTTTCAGTGACAATCTGTGAAAGAGAATCAGACGCCATTACAGAACACTGCAAAAAAGTCTGTCACTGCAAAAAACACAGCTTCACCCTCACAAGGGCAAATCTGCAAAACTGGCGAAAGTGGTATTTGACCACACAGTCACTTCCTAGTGACGATTTTGCATAAACAGGAACCAAGGATGATTTTGTAACTCCCAATGTCTCTGCACACGAGCATACGATGCAATATCTGTGGTAACTTTTCACCGACCTGTAGAATAGTGGTCACATAGCATAAAACTGGGCATTTTCTGAGTGCGTGCAGAAAACTTCCGCCTCCAAAACAAGCCCCGAAATGGCCTCAAATAAAAAAAACAAGGTCACCTAGGGCTAAAGCCCTTTCCCGCAGCATATACTGTCCTCTTGCTTCACTGCGAAGGGCGTTTCAACCTGAGACAATGCACTCTTGCAATTTCCGGCTGTGCTACCTGCAGAGATCTGCTCCCAAAACAGAAAATGAAAGCAGCACTGCTCCTCTTACCAGAACACCGCGAGCTTGGCTTGCTTTCTTGAGCTCCTTACCACGAACAAGGCTCTGATACCATATCAAGATTGTGGGAGAGAAGGAATGAGTCTCACTTGTAGCTTTCTTGCTTGCACAATGGGGGAATACACACAAAGGTGGAGGTTGAAAACAGTTTTCCTCTTCTTAGTTGTATAAGCCAAAAGAACTCACGTATATAGAAATAGAAGAACCCTATATATGGGTCTCAAACCAAACTCAACTAACTAAGGCGGCATACTAACTGGGCCACGAACTAGAGTAGATAAGGATAGCTGTCATGTAGCTATTATTCATGGGCGGTGTACCAACCGCATCTGCAATTAACACGTCGGTGACATAAATGCACAACGGTCACCCTGGCATATCACGAGTGGAGCTCGATATCTCAACATGTTCATTAGCATAAAAACAAGTCTCTTAGATTGATCCCACAAAGCTTTCAAGTTGAGGCTACCATCTTCCTTTCTTCTGGTCACTTGATTGCAATATGCCACAAAGTAATTTGGCCTAGGGCCAAGTTGCATCCTTGTGATGCTGAAAATATTTAGTTTTATTGGGATGGAAATATAAGCGTATTACAAAAAAAAAAACTAATAGTGTTGTCCAATTCTTGGAATCCTTGAAACTTCACAAGTACGCTTTAAGCAACATTGCAATCTTGCTTCAACTGTGAGTGTACAACGGAAGAGAAACATGAACATAGAGAGAAGTAGAAAGAGAGAGAGGAAGCAGAATATCAGGGAAGAATAATGCATTTATTGAAGAATAATGTTGATACAATGATGGACTTATTAGTCCTTGCACACAGGCCAAAGTATCAGTGAGGGCACCAGATTAGGTTGATGAAGATTGTAGCACCAAGCATAGAGAGTCGGAGTGTTGAAGTATGCACTTGCAAAGGGAAAGATTGAAGATTGAAGAGTGTGTGTGTCTGCCAAGTGGGGGGTTAGCTATAAATAGCCATAAATTCCCAAATCCAGATGACCTACATCAGTGGAGGCAAAAAATGCTAGCCAACCAACAATAAATATTGGTCATAGAGAAAGAAATGGTAGAAAAATAGAGGACACCCTATAAAAATCCCAAATGACAAAGACAATGTCTGATGGGTGTAGATAGACTGTGGAAAGCAGTAACTAGCTTAAGAATGCACACATGAAGTCGACAAATAAATAAAATGCACCTAAACTGCCAGAGCTCCTATGTCTCCATTAGACTTTCACAGGAGCTTACAACCAGGAGATGATAGATTGATATGACTAACGTAGGTAGGCTAACACCCCCTCTCAGATCTTAGGAGTATTTGAAGACCCAACAACCTCATGTGATGAAGTAGAGAAGCCTTGGGCAAAGGCTTCGTGAAGAGATTTGCCACATTGCCCTTCGTGGGACAATAGGCCACTACCAAATCGGAATCCTCGATCCGCTCTTGAATGTAGTGGTATTGAACCTTGATGTGCTTTGTATGAGCATGAAACACATGGTTCTTGGCTAGAGCTAGAGTGCTTTGGTTGTCCACACAAAACTTCGTAGGTCTTGGTGGCTGAGGAAAGCCAAGCTTTGCCAATAGGTGGCGAAGCCAAACAGTCTCCATAGTCATAGAACATAAGGCACGATAATCTACCTCTACAGAAGAAAGGGCCACAATAGACTTCTTATTGTTGCTCCATGAGAACTCTGGATCCAAGGGAGAAGGCATAACCTGTAGTGGATCTATGTGATTTCACAACACCTGCCTAGTTAGAAACCAAAGAGAGTAATCCCTCCGCTCCATGCATGATCCCATAGGATCAAGCCCCCTATAAATAATGAAGAACGTGCAAGGTTGCATTCCAATGCTTCAGAGTGGGAGTCTTCATGAAAGAAGACAGCAAAGCCACAACAAAAGAAATATCTGGCTGAGTGTGAATAAGCCAAATGAGGGAGCCAACAAGACACTTGAAACATGTGGCATCTATAAGGGAAACTCTAGTTGCTAAAAGCTTGGACTCTGGATGCATGGGCTCTTGGTTCATGGGGCATGAAATAGGTCGACAATCGACCATACCAAACTCCAAGAGAAGCTTGGAAACGTACCTATGCTGCCAAACAAAAATGCCATGTGCCATATGATAAATCTCCAATCTAAGGAAGAAGTGAAGGATCCCTAGATCCATCATGTCAAACTCTTGGTGGAAAATCTATGGAGTACGATCAATCTCTTGAGTATGGCTCCCTGTAATGATAAGATCATCCACATACAAGATGAGCAAAACACATCGGTCACCCTCACAGTCACCCTCAACCTAGAAGTATAGGTTGGGGTCATGAGTTGATCGATGGAAGCCACTTAGAAGAAAGAAGCAATCAATCTGTTGGTACCAAACACCTGAATCCTGCATGAGTAGGCTCATCCAGATTTGAGGGAGAGGATCTAGCCTTCGGTACTTGCAATAATGTACCTGTTTGAAGTAGGGAGTTCCCCTCACCAAGGGAAG
Organism: Lygodium microphyllum; assembly: GCF_053477565.2. NCBI lineage: Eukaryota > Viridiplantae > Streptophyta > Polypodiopsida > Schizaeales > Lygodiaceae > Lygodium > Lygodium microphyllum. Next base: position 99,613,761 of record NC_141148.1, on the reverse strand, counting down.
GTAGTTCCTCCTCATGAAAAAGGCTCCCCCTCTCTAACGGTTGAGCATACCTAGGAGAATCCAGAGGGGAGGCAGAAGGGGTGGAAGTATGCAACGAAGTAGTCGCATCCATCGGAGGTGGTAGGGAATCCAGAATAGAGGATGGAGAAGGAGGGGGAGTCGTCGAAGATGAAGAAGGGGTGCAAAGAGGAAACTTGGAAGGGAGAAGCGCAAGTAAGGGTGAGGGAGGGTTAGTTGATGATGAAGAATCACTTGCAATAGAACCATCAATAGGATCCTTGGAGAACAAAGCCTCATTGAAGATTACATCTCTGCTCACCTCAAGCTTTTGTATCATAGAGTCGATAGCCCTTCATGGTAGTGCTGTAGCCCATGACGATAAGCTTCCTTGATTTCGAGTCAAGCTTTGTCTTCCTCTTCTTCTTGTCCACATGGACAAATTCATCACATCCAAAGATGCAGAAATGAGACATAAAAGGCTTTCGACCAAAGAAAGCCTTGCAAGGAATCATGTCTTGTAATGCAATAGTTGGGGAGTGGTTGTAGACCTATGGGCACGGCCTCTCAAAGGGTGTGATGAAGACCCCAATGCTCTAACATTGATCAATATATTTCTAGCATGGTCCGATTCGCACGCTCCACCACACCATTCTTCGAAGGTGTGTTCCGATATGTATACTCCACCCGAATGCCATGATCCATGCAAATTGAGAAAAGATATTAGAAGTAAACTCGTTACCATGATTTGCTTGTACGCCATGAGCTTTGGAAGTAGTATGTGTCTCCACAAACACCTTCCACTCGCAAAAACGAGAGTACGTCTCGCTCCTGTACTCCAAAAAATAAGGCCACACATAACAACTAAAGTCGTCTATAATCAGCATAAAATACTTGGCCTTCCCAAGGGAGGCCATGCCCATAGGTCTATAGAGGTCGGTGTGAACCAACTCAAGTGGGGTAGAAGCCCTCCTAGTGGCAACATGGGGATGTGGTTGTCTATGCTGCTGCTTACCCCTCAAAAAACTAGGGCACAAAGTGTGAGTAGGAGGGAAATTAGGAAGTTCCTCCTCCTTCCGAGAAGCCCATTTGATTGGATCAAAGTGAAGATGACCATAATGAGCATGCTAAAGTAGCCCAAGCTCGTGGGAATACCTTGCAGCTAAGGCTGTGAGCGTGTAAAGCCCACCCTCCTAGGAGCTTGTCCAAAGAATGGAACCTATAGAAGCATCCTCCACTCTCATTGCATCCTGTGTAAAGACCACACGGGTATCAAGCTATACAAGACCATGAACATACAATAGGTTAAAACCTAAATTTGGTACATAGAGAACCTTGGCTGAAGAAGTCTGTCTATCTGGTGATAGAGGAATAGTCCCCACTCCTCAAACAGAAACTGTAGAGTTGTCACCAATGGTGATTTTGCTCCCTTTGGGACTCAGGTCATGAAGCCAATCTTGCCTATAGATCATGTGAGAAGAGGCCCCACTACCAACGAGCCAAGGCTTCTCCTGAGTGGAAGAAGCAAGAGTTGTATCCTCCTTGGCAAATACATGCACAAAGATAGACTCTATTGTCACAGCAACATTCGAATCCTTCGAATCCTTCTCCTTTGGCTTCAAATAGGGGTACTTTTACCAACACTTCTCCTTGGGATGAGTGCCCTTTCCATAGTGTGGGCACTTGGGCTTCTTCTCCTTCTCATCCTTCTTGTCCTCATGCTCCTTGTTCTTGGCATGTACCTTCTTCTTCTTCCTGCCATCTGTGCATGTAGTAAATGCCATGGTGGAGCGAAAATCATGGGCCGCAACCTCTTTGAGTTGCTCATCATGCTCCAAGATAAGCAGTGAAAGCTCCTCCCATAAGAGGGTATCACATGTCCTTGATGTGGCAAGGCTGGTGTAGAAGACATTGAACCGAGGAGATGATAGTTGAGTCAGAAGGATCATAGCGGTGTCTTCAGTGGATATCATGTGACTAAGAGAGGCAAGCTCATCTCTCATGTCCTCCATCTTCATGATGTGTTCCTTCAGAGAGGAGGAATCAACAAGATTGAGTATTCGCAACTTCTTCTCTAGGGACATCTTGTGGGCAAACATCTTATGTTAACACAAAAACACAAGCTTCTCCCACACTTCCACTGCGGTCTTCAACTTGTGAACATGCACAAAGGGCAGAATCGTGCAAACTCATAAAAAGGAAGGATTGGGCTTGAGAGTTGAGCCAATCCCACAAGGCTGCTCAATCCATAGAAGTTCTATATGTGGGATTCTCCTTAGGACGCACGATAGAATTTGAAACAAGAGGCCAAAGATTGAAGGTGTCGAGTATGCACTTTACCTTACATGACCACAATGAATAGTTCAAACCATCGAGTTTGTCTTCTTTGGGTAATGAAGGTAAGACAAGCACCTATATCAAAGGCATCAATGACGATATCTTCACTAAGGACAGAGCCTTCTGCGAAAGATGAATAGAAGGGGGATGGGTGTGAATGGGGGACTCCTCATGTCGACTATAATTGTGTCTCTGCTTAGAAGAGTGTATGGAAAGAAGCTCCTCCTCTCAGTCATCAAAGCTCGTAAACTGGTAAGATATCTTTGAACTTATAATTACCCATAAAGTTGTATTTAATAGAGAAACAACTATCACCTGCCATCAAGAAGCTATTGCTTGCACAGAAAGCTATCGCTTGTAGCAATATGTGGTCACCAAGTCTCAAAAAGCTATTACCTGCAGCAATATGTTGTTGCCAAGTCTCATGAATTTGTCACCTGCATCAACATGTTGACACCTACATTAGGTAGAGAACACAAGCAAAAACACAAATTTGTGTTTTGATTAAAATGCAAAATTTGATGCTGCTTGATGCTAGAAAACTATCTTGTGGTTCCTAGAGACTATTGCCTAGCTATCTGGGGGTGCAAATGGGCAATATACTACTTATTCGAGTAGTAAATGCATGCTAAAATCTACGTTTGGGAAATCTAGGCTGCTCCTAGGATAAAACTTGCTCTTCCACAAGAAATCTTTGGACTGTGTCCTCACTTAGGTGATGATACCATGTGAGAGTGCGCAACAGAAGAGAGACACAAACACAGAGAGGCAGAGAGAGAGAGAGAGAGAGAGAGAGAGAGAGAGAGAGAGAGAGAGAGAGAGAGAGAGAGAGAGAGAGAGAGAGAGAGAGAGAGAGAGAGAGAGAGAGAGAGAGAAGGGAATAATACTGCACTAACTAAAGAATAATGCTGATCCAATGATGATGGAATGATCGGTCCTTGCATGTAGCCCAAAGCATCGGCGAGGGCACCAAATCAGGGTGATAATGATGGCAGCACCAAGCATGGAGAGTTGGAGTATGCACCTGCAAAGGGAAAGATTGAAGACTAAAGAGCGTGTGTCTACCAAGTGGGGGGCTGGCTATAAATAGCCATAAATGCCCAAATTGGCCAACCTATATTAGTGGAGACAAAAAATGTTGGCCGGCTAGCAATAAATGCTAGTCGTAGAGAAATAAATGCTAGAAAAAATAGGGGACACCCCAGAAAACTCCCGAATGACAAAGACAATGTTTGGTGAGTGTAAGCAAATTGTGGAAATTAGTAAGTGGCCTAGAAATGCACAGGAAGCCGACAAATAAAGAAAATCCACCTAAGCTTCCAGAACTCCTATGTCTTAGTCAAACTTTGACAGGAGCTCACAACTAGGAGACGACAGGCTTGTATGACTAACACATGCAGGCTAAATATCAACAAGCCTTAAAGAAGGGCAAAGTAGCACCCAAAGTGCAATCTTGCTCGAAGAAGCCTTAAAGAAGGGGTAACACCCACATGTTTAAGACGAGAGAATGGTATTCAATTCTCCAAGCCAACACACATGTTTTTCTCTTGCCATGATTGGAGCTTGTATTTTAGTTTTGTCGAACAACCAACTGAACTTTTTGGGCATGTGATTCCCACACCATTTGGACAACCTAGATATGCACCATGATGCTTGGTTTAACAAGCCTAAAGCTCAACTCAGCTATCCAACTTGGAAAATTTCCCCAAGCCAAGAATAAGATTTCCTTCTTGCTTGAGATCAGCTTAGATCTAGAAACTAGAGAGAGATCCTCAAACTTCAAGCAATTTCTTTAGTTATCCCAAATCAACTTCGATGATATTCAAGTTGTCATCGGTAAACATTTGCATGACAAAGGAATCACCATTGTAGATATGGATATCTTTAATGAACCATTGTTCCATTTGGCCATAAAAAGCTACTCTCTTTTTTTTCACTCAAACCCATTTGGTGCTGATTTGGAAGAAAAAAGGGGGAGAAGAGGTTCCATGGCCAAAGCAAAGAGTAATGCAACTATACTGAGCAACCTTGCCTTATCGATTGTTGCAAGGAAAGACCTTTAGAGGGAGAACCATTAATATATATCCTTGAAGAGGCATTGGCAAAAACCAACCCCAAATCCCACAGCTTGCAAAACATTGATTAAGAACTTTTATAAAATATGATTGTAAGCCTTGTCATGTTCAAAATCCATATTGACAAGAACATATTGCTTACTAGTACCCAGAATCTAGTCAATTGAAGCAACAATATTCAAGATGGGATCTTGATTCTTCCTACCATAAATAACCCCATATTGTTAAGGGTGGGATAGTTCTAGAAGTACAAACTTAATTCTCCATTCCAGAGGTTTTCCCATGATTTTATTTGTTGTGTTCATCATTGTTAGGTGGTGTCAGTCACAAGGTTTAAGTCTTTTGATAGACTTAGGGATGACACTGATGACTGATACCTGTTGATAAAGGCTGATACTTCTCCATAGCCCTTAAACCAAATCAAGAGTTTGCACACATATTTAGCGAGCGTATCCTAAAAGTTTGGAAAAGCTCCCTACTAGTTGAAATAAAAATTGCACCTAATGTGCCACATGGAGGTCAACTTGAGTGAACAACTAAAACCAAGGTTGCACAAGATATAATTGGGCAAAATCATAATGTTGGCATGTATGACAACCAATACTCGCAATGTTTGAGATGGAAGTGCCATAAGGACAAATGGATCAAAATAAGAGATTGTTGTAAACTTGAAGTTATGAATCCTTAATGAGTTTTGAACAAGAGGACATTGAAAGAATTTTATGAACCACTAATTATGCAAGATTTTATGAATCAAATGGGAAGGTGGAGTCATAAGATACCATGTTGAGATATAAGGAGATTGAGAGTGTGTATGCATTGGACTTTTCTTTCCAATAAGTGTGAATGGAAAATTAAACCAAATAGAGCATTTTTGTTAACAAAACACTATTTGGCGGAAAACTTTGTAGGCTAGGTTATGCAATGCACAAGATTTCCCTTATAGCCCACTAAGCATTCCACTATCCATTCACACTCAATGGTTGATTCCATAACTACCTAGAAGAAGACATGACCACCAATGTAACTACTGGCTTTTTCAAGTGAAGTTATAAATAGTACAACTTGCTTTCACTTGGAATGTAGCATGAAATGATATTGGGAACTATTCTTCCTTGGCTACATTTATATATTTATTTTGTGATTGACAATGTTGATCATTTCTTTTGTCTATGATGTGTTTTCCTTTTCTTCTTTATGACAATGTAGCCAAAAGTAGGAGAAGTTTTTTCTTATGTTAGCGCTTGATGGAATACTATACATAGTGTTGGGTAGGTATCGAGGTAGATCCAATGGCATTCAATTCACATACTTAGTGGAAAACATAAATATGTTTCTAGTGGAGCAGCCTAACCTTTCAAGTAGTTATCTCATGACAATAAAAAACATTATGCATGGTCATGCCCTCTTGACTTTACAAAAAGAACAGAAGTTGTTAGTGAAATCGTAAACTTTGAGATAAAATAGTACAACATGATATAATACAAAAATGATGGTGGAGAGGTGGAAAAAGTCTCTCTAATTGAGAAAAAGAACTAGGGTTGTGTTGTCCCTCACTATCCAATGTGCATGCCATTCTATAGTTCACGATTCAACAAACAATGAATACTACATCACCAACCTACCATTACTGGTGTCAAGAAATCATGTGTGAATCTTTTACTTTGATATATGAAATTTTGAATATCAATATTATTTACACACAAAACTGATAGCAACATTAAATAATCATTACCACATGCTACTAGGATCTAACCGGATTACCAACATGGTTAATTCAAAGAAAAAATAGTGGGCATTTCCTATGTGATGAAGGGGTCCATTTCTTTGGTAACATTATTATGATGCTTGAAACTACATGTCATTTGTATGATGAAAGCAAACATTGAAAATGTAACACATTTTGAGTGTTATGCTAACCTAGACTAATCTAGGCTAGGTAAGTACACTTAAGTGTAGGCTTGGCTAGGTTAGGTAAATGTATTTGCATGGTAGTATTGGAACGTCTGCATGCATGTCTCAATGATTCAAGAAGATTGTCAATGCAACTTTGGTTAATAGAAATAGAATAGGTTGGATTCTAGATCTATAGGTTGGGTTGATTTACATGCACTTGTAGAGAGGCAATTTGGGACTTGATGTTGCTGGTCATTTGGAGATATGTATACAAGCATTCAAGACATTTGTGCCCGCATGTGCTTCTAATCCAAAGGGCAAATTAGGGCTTCATGCAATTGGTCATTGAAGACATACATGCAAGTGTTGCTGACCCGGTTTGTGGCCAGATCCACATTGGATCTAGGAGCAAATCAAACTTGGTGATTGTTGGTTATTTATAGAGGATAGCTTATTATTGCTCTAAATGTTATTGGAGAATTGGCTCAATCAATTCTTAGGTTTACAATAGATGTTTAGGATCAATATGGAAAGAATTACTATGAGGAACACCAACATTTTGGTTAATGGGATCATCTCAATTGCTTGGGGGTGTTTACTTTTAGTTTCTCTTTTATTTAATGAATTTCATTACTTAATCTAAATTTGCTATAAACACCCTTTATTTGAAAGGAAGGCTGGTTTCAGTACCAAGATGAGCTTAGCATGCCTTGAGATAAAAAACTAGAGACAAGTTTTTTCCCTAGTTGCAAGCATTTTCTCTTGAGATGATAGACTTGTAGAAAGAAACTCTTGTCGACTTTAGTAGTAGCACGAGTATAAGCATACAATTGTGATGTTGTAGATTTACCAGACCTTGAAGCAAAGTATAGTGACCATCAACAATTCATGTAAAGAAATGGTCACTCTCTTAGGTTTCCCAAAAAATAATTCTCACCTTCATAATAGCTTCTTCACTAAACACATCAATAGGAAGTCCACTTTTCAACATTCAAGTTTAATGACAACTATGAGCATAGCATCTCTTTTGCAATAGTGACTATGTGAATAAGTAGAACAATAGCAATAATTGCTGGGTGTGTAGATCGTAATATGTGAAAAATGATATTGATAGGGAAATAGAATGAGGAAACATTGATGCTATGACATGTGACACATAAGTTCTTTTTGTTTGATATTCTCAACTCCACTGGCATCACACTTGCATATACACTAGCTATCTTCAATTGCACCAAATGAACAAGAGAAGCTATGTTGTTGCATAGTCTGTTAGGTCTATTTTTATCCATAGTGCTCCCCAAGCTAGTGGCTGTCACATTTAAGGGTGCCAAAACTCCACAATAGGTGTTTTGCCCAAACCCTACTGGAATTTGTCAAGATGGATGCTATTTCATTTTGAGCCGAATTCTTGCTTGTTTGACATCATTGCAAGAAAGTTAATCTACATTCACTTTTTCTAGGATCTAGTTGCACTATATTTGAGGATGTCCAAATTATACCAAGAGTTTCTTCTAAGGTAAGCATTGGGTGCTGGACAACTGCACTGCATTTGAGGATATCTGAATTGTACCAATAATTATTCTAAGGTAAGCATTGGTTGGTAAACAATGCATTAGGTATCCGATGGACCAAAGGTGTTCCAATAGTCATATAATAATGGTTCTACCTTTTTGAATTTGCCGATTTTGGTAGTGCAACTTCAATTGAAATTTGCAATGTATTTTGTACTTGATGAATCTTAATGAAGATGGCAATAGTATTCTTGTTCTATTCTTGTCTTTTGTGTCTATTTCCATTATGTGCTTAAGTATAATGAATCATTTTCTACATCGAAATGCAAAGTGGGTAAACAAAGATCAAGGCATATACATCAAAGCATCCAAGAATCCAACACACATCACAAATACATCTAGGAGAATAAGTGTCCAACGAAGCTTCAATACTTGCAAGTGAGTAAGCACTAAAGCAAATGGCAAGTGCTCAAATATATTCAATGTAGGCTAAAGCTAAGCCTCAAATGTCACTATAAACATGTTTGAACACATACGTGAATGCCAAAGCATTCATGTAAACATATGGCATATGTAAGCATATAGGCCACATAAATCTTTCCCAGTTAATTGCTTGCTACCTAAACATTATAGAGTAGTAAAACCCTACATAAAATAAGCTATTTGAGCTCAAAGCAATCCAATAAGCACCTAGAGGAATTACCATAGCATTCGGACATCAAAGCCAAGCTCGAGAGGTATCACATAAGCAATGAGAAACTCAATACTGCTTGTCCTAGAGTATTTACAGCAGGCATACATTGTTCCACAATCAATGGCTAATTTATTTCACTTCGAAGAGGGAACCAAATGCAACCAAGCAACATTGGGATGTATCAAAAGTGTTCAACAAAGTGTGCAAGAGGTCCAGGAGTTGGAGAAGTGATGGAACCGAGTAGGGAACTGGTGCTAGAAATCAAGCGCAAATAGCACGTTTGCTATTGCCTTGAATGTTGATGCCTTTGCCTTTAATAAGGAACTTGGAGAGCTCCAAACGAGCCTTGGTAAACCCTTGAAGTAGGTCTTAACAAAGCAGAAGTAAGCTAGAAGAGTGAAGCTCAAATCACATCTTGAAGGACTAAAGAAATGGCTACCATAAAATAGTGAATGGGACATTGTCATGCGCTTGGTGAAGGTCCTCAAGTCCAAGCTCTAATACCAATTGAAAGGTGAGCGGAAGGTGGAAGGATGAGTGGAAGAAAGAAGAGTGCAAGAGCTATGGAGGTTCAACCAATAAGAAAAGAGATTGGTGTGTGGAAACTCTGAAATTAACAATGTGTGAGATACTTTCCCTCATTCTATTTATAACTGAAATATAAATAATAAAGTGATAGTAATAGGTGCTCACACTCTACAGTATAAAAGTGTGTGGTATAGTGTACAATGAGTAAATGTGGATGGCTAGGCACATGCACCTTTTCCCCAAAACTTTGGATCTTAGTAATGATTCAAGAGGAAAGACATTTGACACAAACATGGCAACAATAGATTGCGCATTCTATGTTGTTTTCTCAACCCTTCTCCTTAATATCCAACAATGTTTGTGCATTGTTCATGCATTAAAGGCTACAATGGGTTTCCTATTGTTTGCCATTAGCTGTGATAACTCTCTCTTGCTTCAAAATCATCATCTACTTGCATTCTTTATGTTGAGAAGATCATTGCTTGCATAATCTCTTGTACTAGCAATATGTGTGGTAGAAATTCTCCCAACATCCTTCTTGAGCTTGAAGGAGTGGCCCAAAAGGATGGAATCTCCAGGAGAAAATTAGTGGACATTTGAAAGAGCCAAAGCTTCAACTTAACAGTCTTCCCATCAAACATACATTCAAGATTGTCTTGATTGTACCATGATTAGATGTTCTATAGTTAGAAATGAAGAGCACAACAAGAGCTATAGATTTTTAGTTAGAGAGTTGATTGTCTACAAATTTTAGTTCTTTGTTTTACACAAAACAAAACAAGTATGGTTTGGACAGTAAGCATTTGATCGATTTATGCTCTACTAATACTTATGGGGAATGTTTGTAATGCCTGGATGATGTATTGATGCTCCAAAAAGGATTTTGGGATAATTAGAGTATGATTAGATTAGTCATTGAAGTACTTATTTGTGATAATAGTTTGGGCAGCAAGCATACAATAGTGAGCTTCATGCTTTACATGCCTATTGTGCCTATATGGTGTTTTGGATATGCTACATACTCTGCTACATACTCGTTATGTATCAAACTTGATGTCTAGCATTGATGTATTAGAGCCCCAAGAGGAACACCAAGAAAAACATGAAATCTAATACAAGAAAATCTATCTTGTCACATCAATAAGCATGTTCTTCATATTTTAATCAGCCACCACAAGAAGAAAAACAACTCCAATATTCATGAATCTTCACACAGCATCATATAGCGATTCTCCCACGGATTTATCACAACAAATCTTCAACACATTCTTTATATTCTTCATAGAAACCATCAAAGAACCACAATGACACAAAGAAAGATCAACTTTGAATGAAATTCATCACATAGTATTCATATTTCATCATCTTCATAGTCTTCATAGTCTCTCTCTCATGAATATACAATGTTTCTCATAGAAAATTGGCTACCTCGCATACTCTATCTCTCTCACATATGCTCTCTCTCAATTGTACCTTGGAATTACAATGAACAATCCATAATAACCCTTTCTTGGTTATGGATGCACCTCCCAAGATGTACATCTGATATATAAAGAGTCACCAGAGCCACTACAGTGTCCCTTAAGAGCTCACAACTGTCATTGTCACAGTGATCTTCACTTCAAGTCTTCTTCAACTACTTCTGCTTCTTCGAGCTATTTAGAGCTTGTATTCTTCCTCTTCCATGATTACAAAAAATTCCCCAAGATAAAAATCCATCCATAAGATATAAAACCAAATAGAGGCTTACAAAACAAAGACAGAGGCTCTGCAGAACACTATAGATGGTCAACAGAAGGCATAAAAATCTTATGACTCCAACCCAAACCACTTCAAGCCATCTAAAACCATTCAATACACTCTCAATCATTCCTCAAAGACTTCTTCACAATCCCAACCTCACAAACAAAAATGAACCATATCAAAATAGAGGTAAAACATACCTTATCATAACCAAATAGACACATTACAGAACCTATTAGAACATCATATCTCAACCAAAAACCATCATGAGCTTCTCAAACATAAACCCATCATAACACATTCCAAAAAACTTCTAAATTAACCAAAATCAATCAATAAACTCTCAAAATCAATCGTTCAGCTCACAAAGTGGTGCACAGATCGGATGCCGTAAGCGTGTGTAGTGAGCATCAGAAGGTCCCCAAGAACAAAAGAACTCTACCTTTTGCACACAAATCAATGTAGAAGACTTGTGCGACATGAACAAGAGACCAATTGGGTGCAATCTCCCCCCATGCCTTGTGTGAGCGCTCCACAAAGCATGTATTTTATGTATTAATCATCTTCAAGCTCAAATAATAGCCCAAATTACAAAATAACACACTTTTGGCTTTTGAGTTTGCTTTTGTGCCAAATAGAAATAAAGCTAATGGGCGGGCGCCCAAGAAGTCAGGCGTACCCAAATACAATGTCCAAATACAAATATCTAAATCGTGCGCCCATGCGCATACAAAAATAATAAATAAATATCAAATGCCTTGATAAATAGGCGCGACAAAATATAGGCGCCATGCCTAAGGTATGCGCCCATTAAAATATAGATGATAACTCAAATACACGCTATCCTCCAATGCTTTCCACCGCCACTGCTGCTATCTCTACACATCAACTGAAGCATTCACAATTGTTAGTAAAATAATACAATTAAACCGACAAAAGTGAATACCTAGCAGTCTTCAGCTACATATATAAATTAATTGGTTAGAAATCAATCCTAACCTTAATTTATCACGAGTGCACACTCTAAACTCATAAACATTTATTAATTTAAATATTTATTTTGCGGAATCACCCGCTATGGAATCACCCATGTACACACTAAATTAACAAAACGCCCGAAAAGGATAGGCGTCCCCATCGACTTCTCGCACAAAGAATCCACTTTGTGTATGAGCCCCGGTAATAAAAGTTTATGGAATCCATCGTAAAACCTCACGGAATCCACCATGGCACGGAATCCACTGTGTAATATGCCTCCTGGCATCACAAAGACAACAAAAATTAACCCCAAAAAAAAGTCAATTCAGCCCTCAATATATCCCCACACTTAATCAGGGAGCGTCCTCACCATCATGACCTTGAAACAAGGAAGAATACTAAGCCCAAAAACTAGCTCAACATTGCATTCTCAAACATTGGTCAATGAGTATCCACAAACCAACCTCGACCAATATCAACCTCCAAAATAACTTGGATCTATCAAACAGATTGATGAAGGGAAAACACCTTAAAGCATAAACCAATCCCTACTTTTCAAAATAGAACCAAACAAATTAGTAAAGGATATATAAGATTATTTCATTCCTTTGCAAGTCTTCAAAACTTTAGCTATATCCATAAATCAACATCTTCAAATATTTCCACTTTTCCAAACCCTAGCTCCACATACATACAAATCAAACACACCCACACACTCATACATAACATAGAAAAATTTGAATGACACTCCAATAAGGGAGAATGAAAATGAGAGATTCCATTAAAGCTCAATCCACCAACTACATCCCGAAAGAAATAATTGATGAGGATGTTCCCTTTTAAAGGCTTGATGATTTTGGAACCTATCCATAGAAAAAGATTCATCTACAAATATCTTGGGAGGATTTTGAAAGAATTACAAACAACACATCCTCTCCACAAGGACAAGATATCTGATCCGAAGACAAAGAGCATGAAAGTACAAGATATCTAATTGATAGGGATTGATATCCACATTGGCATTCAAGCATAGCTTTGGGATCTTCTTTTGATCATTATGAGAGTGTTAATCTATGTACACTAGGTACCAAGCAAAATGAGCATTTAATCTAATTGAAGGATCAATAGATTGATGATGGATCTTAGAAAATTGCAAATAATTTTGATAAGCTTGGATAAATCCCTTAGAATTACAAGCTAGTTAATCTGAGGTCCTGTTAATGAATCAATCTGGCTCCACCCTCTTTGCCTTTGTATTAGCAGATCAAAACTAGAGTGACTAGTAACCAACTGAGGGGGGACTTGGAATAAAAGAGGTAGGTGGAGGAAGTGGAATAAGTACCAAGGGATGGAGTGATGGATAGGAAAAATTACAAAAAGAAGAAGGGGTTAAATATGGCGATTCAAATAATTTTACTATATCAAATAAGAAAGGAGTTAGGAAATAGGTTGGAAAAGTGGAAAGGAGTGTGATAGACGGTATAGGACAAGGATGAGTAGGAGAAAAAACACAATCGACAATAAATGGGAAATGAGTAAAGATAGGAATTTGAGGAGCACCTTGTGGTTCAAAAAGAAGAAAAGAAATAACATGGGGAGTTGTTTTAAGTATGGATAGATAAGAATCCAATCTACGGGCCATTTATTGATAATAAGTAAGGGAAGGCACTGATGGACCTAAAATAGAGCAGTGATTATAAGCTTCAAAGAAGGATGTATCAAAAGGAAATCAATTGGAAATATGGGCTAAAAGGTCCTCCCTTAGTTATTCAATACCATAGACTCAATCTTAGAATGCCAAGACACCTCAGAACATGAATTCACTTTGGAAGGATAGGCTTGAAGAATGCCATCCATCTACCAAACTACAAATGTTTGCCATAAAGAACATCTTGCAAGATCACATCCCCCACATACCAAGACATATCCTCATCATCGAGAATTAGGAGATCACATCTTAGATACATATAAGATATCAACATTGTGTTTGGTATGATTGAATCCACAAAAACCATTCTTGCAACTTCTACTAAAAGATCTAAAGACTAAGTACCACTCCATCCATCCTCTAGAGGATGTAAATCCATAGTAGACAACTTCATGTAAAAAGCCAACTTTTGTTGTTGATAGTGTACAAAGAAGGAATGATTTGGTGAGATGTATTTTAGAGACTGCTCAAAAAAAAAAAAACCATAGAAGATCCATTCTAGACTGAAGTCTTTTCACTTTAGCTTGGAACAAAGGACATAAAGTTGCTTGACGTTGAAGGAGCAGCCAAGTCCATAGCTGATAAAGATGGTACTAATGGTACATTAGGGCTTGAAGGAATGGAGCATAGCTGAGCCAACTGTTCTTTTAATTCCTCAATCTTGGTATTTTGATGCTCAACTATACAATTGGCTGACTATAATTCCACTATTTGGGTAGCAATTAAGGCTTTAAGCTCTTGGGTCTCCTAAAAAACATGGTCCTTATCCTCATTGATAGTAGCTACTTGAGCCTTTGCTTCGTGCAATTGAGCTTGAAAAGAGGAGATTTTTGCTTTCTAGGCTTCTATAAACTTAGTCTTTGACTCCAATTGGTTAAAAAGATCATAAAGAGTTTCCTTAGTTGAGGAAAGCTCAACGTTAGTCTTATGTAACTCCTCCTTGGAGTATTGCATATCCCCATGAAAAGAAGATTAAAGCGCTGAACGCAAGCTATAACTAAGAGATCTCCTAAAACTAGGCGACGCAGAGAAGGAATTGATATGTCCAAACTACCATCTCTGTGTCTTGAATAAATTTGGAGGTGTGAGGCATGGAGGAGGAAGGGTAGTACTCAATCTAGTAGGGATCGACAATGGAGGAATGGAAACAAGAACTTTTTCTGTTACTCGCTTTAAGCACTTCCTTTGAACAACCATGTGAGGAGGAGAGTCATGATCTTCAAGGGTAGGCTGAGAATTCTCAATAGGAGGGGGAAACACTGGTGGAGGGTTATCATCAAGAGGTGGTGGAATTTCATTGGTAGGGGTAGAGTATGTTAGGAAAACATACAAATAAGAGCCATATGTGACATTAGTCACATCACCCCTAGTCACCCTGATAAAATGTTGATCCATCTTAACCAGGAGATAGGAACTCCATTCAATGCTTATGCCCTTGAGCACCATTCTAGAAGTAGTGAATAACTCCTTGGACATATAATTGGATGGGGGAGTCTTGGCAGACCTAAACATGTCTTGAAGGAATTGATATAACTATTTTAAAAAAGGATAAGATATCATGGAGACACATACACCAGATGTAGTAATGACTTGTATGTCTATGTAGTAAGAGCTTTAGAATATCAGCATTGGAAAAGAGCTAGCGAGCTGCTTGAAAGGATTTCCCATGAAGGGAAGAGACAAGCCTTCCCCAATCCTCGAGGTGCAGTGGTACCATGAGTAGAGCTAGATTTCTTGATGTAAGAGGTTAAAAATTCATCACATAGGGTGGGATCATTAGGAATAAGTGGCAAGGAGAGAGCCACAAAATGGGAGAGCCTAGCCTTCGTAATAAGGTCAAATGCAGGCAACTAAGAATAATTTTGAGACTGACCAACGGAACATACTAGACTTGGAGAACAAGTTTGGGGTGCCATTTTAGATAGAAAAAACAAAACACAGACCACAAACACATATAAGAGAGGCCTTCTAAACAAAGAAACAAAGAACCAGTAAGATCTTGATAGAGGATCGAATTGTCCACAACATAGAAGACCGCCCCAAGCAACCCACATTCTATGAAAAACTCAGCATGATCTACCCATACTTGTGATCAATAGCCTCGTGAAATGCAACAAACAGGCATCCTAATCCCTGTATCATGCAAGAAAATAAAAAGAAATATACACAGTATCCCAGTTCACACCATCATGACCATCAACACAGAAGACATACCACAAACTACACCATTCGAGACACAATTGCACCAAGACTGGACTGAAACCTGTGTCAACATGGATTGAGTAATCAACTAAGCCTCCCTCGTCCCATGTATCACATTCATTGATTAGATGAGAGATGTGCAGTGAGGATGGATTTAGATTAAATGGAAGGTGGATTTTACCAATTATTAACAATGGGTGATTTTTCTTATTAGGTGATTAACCTTAAAAAGAAAACCACAGTTTATTTTGTATGCTAAGACAAATTATGAAATTTTACAGTGCATTAAACGAACTCAGACTTCGATCCGGGCTCCATGGGTCTCTAAATGCATGTTTATATGTTTACCAATTTATTTAGGGTGTAGCACTTTTTTGCCAGCACATATAAGAGCAACAACTCATTCATTTTATTATAAATTAAAAATTATGCATGTTTAGTACATGAAACACATGTAATGTGAATGGTGGGTTGATTTTATTTTAATTAAATTGGTGTATGTTTTAAGGGTGGATGAGCGTGAAAAAAGTGATTAGCGAGTTTTTCTAAATCATTAACTAGTGCGCATATCAGATGTTATATGCGTACGTAGTGAATGTCAAAGGGTCACCAAGAATAAAGAACTTTGCAAACCTTCATAATTTCAAGTAAAAAGTAAAAGGGAATTTGGACGACATGAGACAAAAAGACCAATTGGGTACAATCTCCTCCCAATGTCTTTGTGTGAGTGCTTTACAAGGCATGTATTTATAGATTTATTTATCTTCAAGCCCAAAAATAGCCCACTTTACAAATAGCATGCTTTTGCTTTTGCATATGTGTATGCCCAATTATAGAGTAAGGCGTTTGGGTGTCCAAAAGTGGATTGTGTCCAAATATAAATATCAAATAATGAAATATTTAACCAAGCGCCTATGGGCATACAAGATAATAAATGTTTTATCAAGCGCTTTAATAAATAAGCACGCTTAAATAAATATTGGTGCCACACCTTTAGTGATAAGGTGTGCACCCATAAAAAATAGTAATTCTTCTAGGCATTTGGATTCACGACATCACTTGCCGATGCTACCTAATGCCTCTGTCGCCTACTCTACACATCAACTGAGGCATTCATAATTGTTAGAAAATAATTAAATGAAATCCAACAAAAGTGAATACTTAGCAGTCTTCAACTACAAAATAATTAAATAGGTTGGAACTCTGTCCTGACCTTAATTTAATTTGAGTGCGCACTCTAAACTCCTAAACGTCCATTAATTTAATATGTATTTTATGGAATCACCCACATGCACGTTAAATTAATCTGACACTTGAAAAGGACATGCATCCACATCAGCTTCTCACACAAGGAATCCACCTTGTGTAAGAGCCTCAAAAAATAAATATAATCACGGAATCCACTGTGGAATATGCCTCATGGAATTATACCCCCGGGTTGGGAAAGTAGTTGTCCTCAATTGCTATTAGTTCAATGTGGAGCGAGCAGTGAGGGGTAAGCACTTAGGTTGCAGACGTGCATCCATTGGGCCTCTTCAACAAGATGATTTTTAAACTTAACCAAATATCTAGAATATCTACGGTCAGTTCTAGTGGTCATAAAGTCAATATCTAGAATAGTTTTAGATTCAAGGATTTCAATTTCTTCTTCTAAGAAAGGAGGATTTTCATAGACAGGGTGGACAGGTAGTTGGCCTCTAAAAGGTCGTAACAAATTGCTATGAAAAGTATTATGAATCTTCCAATGTTGGGGTAGTTCTAGTTTAAATGCATTGTCATTGATCTTGTGAATTATTTTGAAAGCTTTATAAAACCGTGGTGCTAATTTAACAACACGGTGTTTCTCAATACTTTGCAATCTTCTCTTTTCAATACATAACCAAATATAACCACCAATATTGAAACTCATGGCTTGTCTTTTCTAATTAGCTTGTTTAGTGTATGATTGCTGGGTTTTCGCAATCATGTCTTTAACTTGAGCAAAAATAGTAGCATGCATATTGGCAATATCATCAACAACTTTAACTTTATTCGACAATGATGTAACAAGTGTAGGCAATCTATGTCCATAAATGATTTCAAAAGGTGTTTTATGAGTTGTTATGTGTGATGTATTATTGTATGAAAATTGAAGTAGATGTAATTGTGTGTCCCATGTTTGTGGTTTTGAAATTGTGTATGCACGCAAAAGATCTAGAATAGTACTATTAGTAGCTTCTGTTTGCCCATTGGTTTTAAGATGGAATGTAGATGAGAAATCAATCTTAGTACCCAAATTAGCAAACAAAGTAGTCTAAAAATTATTATAAAATCTAAAATCACAATCAGAAATAGTAACTTTTGGCAAACCATGATTAGTGAAAACAATCTTCACAACACTTGTGTATCTTGAGATGCAGTTAATGTTTTCTTGCATGGTAGAAAATATGCTTGTTTACTAAATCAATCTACTATAGTCCAAATCATATCATGATTAGAATACTATATGACAAAGTTGAAGCAAGGCTGTCAATGACTCCAGGAAGAGGAGTCTTACCTTCTCCCATGCCAGGAATGGTATACCCACCAAATGCAATCCCAGGGACAGTTCCCTACCCCTATCCCCAAATGCAAACAGTGTCGCAGTACAATGCACCTAATCCATAGTGGCCACAAATGACAATTCCTCAAATGATGGTTCAACCACAATAACAGTGGCCTCAAACTGTTCCTCCAACGGCGACTCAACATCAATGGAACCCTACCCACTCGAATCAACAACCCCAAGTCTCAACAGGAGCTTTGAGTCAGAACTAGAATAGAGGACCTCTTGGATCAACCCAACTAGTGTATGCAGTAATTACACAACCTTCCCAAAACCCTATTGCAAGTACTCCAAGAGGTGAAAATCTGAAGGACTACTTATCCAATTCAGTGGCAAGTATCAAGAAAGAGCTTATGGATGTGATTATAGAACAACTACAGACACTGAAGGTAAATACCACCAATATATCCACTCCTGTGGGAGGAGGGAGAGATGTAATGCGTTAAAATACATGGTGTGAAAATTTCCATCAAGCAGGACTTTTAGCCACTGAATGTACCCGAAAACCAACCATTCTTGGAGTCTTCTGTTCATACTTTTTAAGGAAGAACCTTACAGAGGACATCTGCTCTCTGAAAGAGATGCACGAACGAAAAAAAAAGATGAAAATGCAAGATTCAACTTGCTAGAATCCAAAATGACAATGCACGACATTGGATTAAAGCCTAGGGAGTTTGGTTCTAATTTTAGTCCAATGAGGTTTCCCTCTCAAAGTTATAGAGGACGACAGTCGGCTGGCGGTGGTCAGAGATCAGAGGTGGAATGTTACATATGTGGAGAAAAGGGTCATATCTCACCGAATTATACAAACCCTAGAAGATCTGTGGATTACAAGCCCTTATACAGCTTGTCAAGAATCGCGTGGTGGGGGAACTTGCTCAAGATGCTGCACCGAACATACACAGAATGCACAAGGAGAAGCTCACTCAAGAGACAAGAAGAGAGATGGAGGCCAAAACGTTTTCTTGCTGGTTTCTTCTTCTTCTTCCACACACTTTACAATGTACACAAAGTATAGATAAGATACAACATAAAGGAAAGTGGCCTACTAAGTCAAACAATGCATAACCGACTATACTAGTCGACTGGCATTATAACTATGCCAGCTGTAAATAGGTGTAACAACCTGAATATAATAAGTAATGAGTCAGTGGTCATGTGAGAGTCATAATGACCACCGATGTGCTAAGTGTAGATGTGTGGAACCATCTAACCAGGCGGTCCATCATTAATGTCCGCATTTGTTGAGCTTGTCAACTCAACACTCCCCCTCAAGCTCAACTGCATCTCTGCAACTCCAAGTAAGCTTTGAAACTTTTGAAGCTTCTCTGTACCCAATGACTTCGTGAAGATGTCAGCTATCTAATCCTGTGTGTTCACATACACCAAGTCAATCTCACCTATTAGTACCTTCTCTCTCACAAAGTGGTAGTGTACCTCAATATGTTTTGTCCTGGCATGGAACACAAGGTTCCTAGCTAACTGTATGTTGCTCATGTTGTCACAATAAATGACAACTAGACCTTCCACCTGCACATCTAAATCAACCAATAACTTTTGCAGCCATACTACCTCACATGCTGCAATAGCAGCACCTCTATACTTAGCCTCTGTACTCGACAAAGCAACTGTAGATTGCTTTTTACTGCTCCAAGTAACTGTTGCACTACCAAGAGAGAACATGTATTTGCTGGTAGATCTTCTATCAGACATACTACCAGCCCAATTTGCATATGTGTATCCAAACACCTGTACATCTGTACCTGCCTCATAGAAAAGTCCACAATGTAATGTGGACTTCACATATCTTAATATACGTCTGACTACATCCAAATGTGGCTTTCTAGGTACTTGCATAAACTGACTCACAACACCAACAATGTAGCTCAAGTCTGGCCTTGTAATGGTCATGTAGATCAAACTCCCCACTATCCTCCTGAACATAGTAGGGTCTTCTATCTCATTCCCAACATAAGCACTCAACTTTACATTATGCTCCAACGGGACTGAAAGTAGTTTGCATGCTGTCATACCATAATTGGACAACATATCCAAGCCATACTGTCTTTGGGACAACCATATACAATCATCACATCTGATCACCTCAATGCCAAGAAAGTACCTTAGCTCACCTAAATCCTTCATCTCAAACTTCTTCTTCAAAAATTCCTTGACTTCAGCAATCCCACTATCACTCTCACCTGTAATAATCAAGTCATCCACATAGATGACTATGATGACCAAACCTGCATCTCCCTTTCTCACATAAAGTGAGTAATCAGCAATAGAAACATAAAAGCCAATATTGACAAGATACTCTCTGATCTTGTTAGACCATGCTCTAGGTGCTTGCTTGAGCCCATAGAGCGCCTTCTTCAACCTGCACACATACATGGGATGCTCTAAATCTTCATAACCTACTAGCTGATCCATATACACTTTGTCCTGCAAATCACCATGCAAGAAGGCATTCTTCATATCCATTTGCTGCAACCTCCAACCTTTGGCTGCTGCCAAAGCAATCACACATCTGACAGTTGCCATCCTAGCAACTGGACTGAAGTTTTCTTCATAATCTATGCCATATGTCTGGGCATAGCCTTTTGCGACCAATCTAGCTTTGTACCTACTAATAGAACCATCTGCATTGTGCTTAATCTTATAAACCCACTTACATCCAATAGCTTTCTTGCCCTTTGGCAATGATACTAGATCCCAAGTCTTATTGGCCTCTAATGCAACCATCTCCTCATCCATTGTTGCATCCCAATGAGTATGACCAATAGCATCCTCAAAACAAGTGGGCTCAACATCCTCAACTAGTTTCACCATATAAGCATAATGATGAGCTGCATAACCTTCAAAACCAAATACTTTAACAGGGTATCTGACCTTGCTAGATCTATGTACCATCGGATCCCTCAATGGAGCCTTTACATTACTATGAGCTCTCTGTACACCTGGTGCCCTGACAGAAGGAATACCAAGCTCATCATCCAAGCTCTCTGAGCCATTGGAGTCTCCATCAAGAACTGCATCAATGCCATCTGACACTTTATTCTTTCCTTTGTCTTTACCTGTAGTGCTACTAGATGCACCTGAAGATGTAGAGCTACTCCTTAGTCTCCCAGACCAAGGACTACGAGATGATGTCTCTGGTCCACTAAGAGTCCATGATTCTTGCTTTTCAACCTGCACACGAGTGTCATGATCATCATCATCATCCAATGCATCACCACTAGATGCATACCAACTACTCATTTCATCAAAGATGACATCCCTGCTCACTCTGAACTTATATGTGACAGGGTTATAACAACGATACCCTTTTTGCTCTAAAGAGTATCCAATAAAGACACATTTTTCTACCTTTGGATCAAGCTTCTTTCGTAGCTCATCTGGCACATGAACATATGTAACACAGCCAAATACCTTCAAGTGTGATACATCAGGCTTCTTGCCAGTAAAGCATTCTTCAGGAGTCATCCCATGAACTGCAGCTGTGGGAGTTCTATTCATAATGTAGACAGCAGTATGGACAGCCTCAGACCAAAAATGTTTGGGCATATTCTTTTCAGCCATTAATTCCCGTGCAACTTCTGCAATATGCCTATTTTTTCTTTTTGCAATCTGTCTCTTTATCCCATGAGACCTCAGAAAATCATTGAACTCATTCGAGAGGTACTCTCCCCCTCCATCTGACCTCAAGCACTTTACTTTCAATCCTGTTTCTCTTTCAACTACAGCCTTGAAAGTTCTAAAGTGCTCAAACGCTTCACTCTTTTCCTTCATAAAATATACCCACAGCTTTCTAGAACAATCATCAATGAATGTGACAAAGTATGAACTGCCTCCAAGAGATACATTTTGTGTAGACCCCCAAATATCTGTATGCACAATATCAAGAATATTTCTACTTACATCTCTGTCATGTGAAAAGGGTTGTCTTGCTGCCTGCTTACCAAACCGACATGCTTCGCATACCTTATGAAATTCTGCAACTCTAAATGTAGGCAAACCTATAACCAACCCTTTGGATTACATTAATTTCAGCCTTTGTACATTTGCATGTCCAATGCATTTGTGCCAAATTTCAATATCTGCAACAACACCTTTTCCTTTAGCATACATAGCAGCATTCATAGTAGGAATTCCAGCATCCAAAGTAACAGCATTCAACATATGCTGCATAACAAACAAACGCTCATTTTTGTCTTCATTCTGTCATGAAGACGATGCATAGTTTCCTTGCTGCAACTTACCATTGCGAATATCATCTTTCTTACCATAACATTGGGCTGCAATATGACCTATTTTGCCACAGTAGTGATACACAATACCAAAGTTGTTAGAACCTCTGTTCTGCCATCCATCTCTTCCTCTAAAGCCCCCCCGCCTCTAAAGTTACCACATCCTCATGAAACATGCATATCGCCAAATTGCTGATTCAATCTGTTTTGCTGGTTGTCACTACCACGTCCTGTACCACGGCCTCTTAAAGAGGACCTGCCACATCCCCTTCCTGAACTGGAGTAGAAAGCTTGGACCTGTTCACCACTTTTTTCAGATGTCTCACTCTGCATGTTGATCTCTTCAGTGATCATAAGGGAGACCAACTTATCAAAATCTGGAAATGGATTTCTGACATATACAGAAGTTACAAAAGACTTCCAAGCCTTTTCATTGTTAAGTCCACCCAAGGTAGACGACACCAAATCATCATCATCGGGCATTGCATCAATTGCTGTCAAGGCATCTGCAATGCTCCTTACATTCAGTGCATACTCATTGATAGACATCTTCCCTTTCTTCAATGTATTCAACTCTTGCTTGAGTTGAATCTTTTGTGCCTTTGTATTTACAGAAAACATACTTTCAAGTATGGTCTAAGCTGCATATGAATTCTCTGCATTTCTAATATGTCGCAACATATTATTGTCAATTACTGCAGATAGCCAATACATAACCTTTTTGTCTTTTGCATTCCATTCCTTCCGTGCCTTTGTCTCTTCTGCAGTTGGAGGATCACTCACCTTTGGCTCCTTTTCTTCACCTGAAACAAACTCGTACTTTTCCAATAAGGAAGTTCGTGACATGGAACTTCCATGAATGGTAGTTGTTCTTGTCGAGCTTCTCAATGATGGGGTTTCCACTGTTCTCTGCCATTATCACAAAACTAATACTAAACAACAAGCAAATCTTCTGCAACCCTCGATCTGTAGTGCACAGCAATACACCGGACAACCTTTTTCACTGTCTGCTCAACAATACAAGCGGGGTGATGGAAACAACATAGCCCTATTCATGTACAAAAACATCATCACCCGTTTTGGAAGTCCCCTCGAGCTGGTAAGTGACCGAGGTACTCATTTCCTTAACAAAATCATGGAAGAGTTGACAGAACTATATAAGATCCACCATCACAAGTCCACCCTCTATTACGGTTGAGCCAACAGCCAAGTTGAAGTCACCAATCACATCCTCTGCTCGATCCTAACAAGGACAATTGCCGCACATCATCGTGATTGGGATGATCAACTTACAGAGGCCCTCTGGGCATACAAAACCTCTTATAAGGCAGTTACAGGACAAACTCCTTTCCAGTTGGTGTATGGCACATAAGCCATCTTCCCTGTTGAGCTGGAATTGCCTTCTTTGTGAGTGGTAGTTAAAGAACATCTCGGAGATGATGAGTCTCTCTAACGCTTCTTGTTGCATTTGGAATGTTTGGATGAGATTTGGCGGATGGCCCTGCAATGCATGGAAACCACTCAAGTGCGATGCAAGGCCTATCATGACAGCTTCATCAAGCAGAAGGAGTTCAAAGAAGGTGATCTTGTCTTGGTCTATGATTCTTGATTTGGTAAGTTTCCTGGCAAGTTACAACAACGTTGGATGGGTCCCTATAAGGTCCTTATTGTCAATCCTAATGGTTCTATCCAAGTGCAATCCGTCAATGCTTCTTAGAATCCCTTTTTGATTAATAGCTATCGCCTGAAGCAGTACTTCCCTCCCTAGGGATCTTGACAATTACGATTGACCCACCCTTTCCCTTTTGGGCGTCGCACTGTCCTTCTCTTTGTGCTTTTGATAGCCCTTATGATTTTCCTCATGAGGCGGTCTTGTTCTGCTAGCCCCTCCTAGACACCTCCCATCCTTGCTCTGTTCTCCTCTCGTCTGATCCAGCAGCGGTGATGAGGATGGTCCTGCTACGTGGTATTTCTACCATTCTCTTTATTAAAAGAAAAAAATAAAAAAAATAAAAAATAAAAAGAAAAAAATAAAAAAAGAAAAGAAAAAAACAAATAAACTGCTATGGGAGAAAAATAAGCAATTCCCTGTCATAGCAGACCTCGTTCCAAGACAAGGCGGTAAACACCCTTGGACGGGAAGTTGGCTATGGAAAAGGTTGCAACACCCCGCAATCTAGAATAGTTGAATCACTAGTTGAACCTTTTCATATGCAACTTTCTAGAGCCACCTCCCTTGGTGCATTGGATCAGCAATTTCATTCAAATGACTGATTCCCTACAACAGACTACCTTTTCCAAAGATGACATGCTCTACAAATAACATCAAGTTCCGATGTGTTGGCTACCTCCTTGGGTATGCCTCTTGATCAACAGATGAAGCGATCTTCATCGACAACCCCGTGAGTGATGTGAGCTTTCATTCTAACCAGATGGGGATGCAAGTATGGTCTGCCCTCTGTATCTATCAGTGAGCATGAGACAGAGGGTGGGGTGAGTGACCAGTCATTTTCCTTCAATTCAAATGAGAGGTACAATGTGTGAAAAGAGTGTTTCATGCCTTGGGCCTCTCAATGCACAAAGAATGATTTGTTCATGTGCATTGCACTATAAGTCTCCATGGCCTTCCTTCTTGCACCGTATGTCGGCACAGGGCGGGATACACACTTGCACCATCAAATGTGCACAAGGCATACAACCTTTGCACAAGTGACTGTGAGGATTACATCAATGGGTTTCAGGAATGGGTTTCCTCTGTATTTTTCAGCAGAGTGTGAGACAGAGGGTGGGTTGAGTGTGACTGGTGTTTCTCCTCAATCAATTCCGAGAGGTGAGGTTGAGGGACGTTATGACAATTGGAGTGAGGTACATTTCCGTCCCCTATGCACACACGGGATGGGTCTCTGCCATCATCACATGACATGTCACCCTATTCTGTGCACTACACTACAAGGCTCCTTGACCTTCCTCCTTGCACCTATACCAAACGAGTGGGGTTCATGACTCCACCAACAATTGTGAACACTGGTGTATTTTCCCCTACACCATTCTCCTTGCCGATTTCTATACCAGGTGTGAGATATGGGTTTCAATCAGTATTCATCGAGTGCTGTGAGTGCTTGGGGGAGTGACTGTTCTCTCATTTTCACCATGAGTGATTGTGACATGCATGCTCTATCCTTTGCCACCGATGGCTTCCCTCACCTTCATTAGCAATGTGACATCCGTGGGTGCTACTGCATGGTACCTGCCATGTTGGACACGTTTGTTGCAGCAAGCTCTAGTACCTCTTGCATACAACTATGACACAATGTGTACCATCGACAATTACTCTCAACTATCTGCAAAATGGGCCAAGTTTTTCTAACTCTATCTCTTTCTGTTTACCAATGTCGGTCATGTCTTAAGTGTGGGGATGTCCAAGTCCACCTTGTTGTCAGGTCCTAGGTCCCGGTTGATTAGTCAACCATGCCCGGCAAGGTCTTAAGTGTGGAGATGCATCCCTACGTGCGTCTGCTGTGCATACCCCTTGCATATGTCATTACCCAATCATGCATGTCTACCACATACTAGTTCAGCCTTGATGGGGTCCCTTCATTACCCACCCACTTTCGTATCCCCTATCGTCGAGGCTGTTTCCCTTGTGGTTGCTTTTCTTGCGCAAATTTTCCCCTTTTCTATGTAAACATCCACTACGTTCACTACACTCCCAATCCAACTTTCTAGCCCTTTTCATTCCTTTGAATGACACACTTTTCCTTTTCACATCCCCTTGTTTCGACTTACTGTTTTTGTGTTATTAATTTTTTCAGCTTTTCCCGCACAATGGGATGTATTTCCATGCGAACATACCCTTATTGCTTCGAAATAGTGATCTAACATACCAAACCTGTCCTATGCCTTCCCTTGGATATTTTTCCTTTTAATTGCCTATCATTCCAATGTACGATTTGTTTGTTATTCATTTTTGCGTGGTTTCGTGTCTTTTTGGCGTACATTTTTAACAGTTTTCCATGTGAGCCTATCCTATTCTCTTCAGAATTCAATTCTGACTAGATAGCCTTGTCCGGCCACCCTTTCTACACAGTTCTCCTTTTTTCTCCTCCCTTTTTCGTCCTTTGGATTTTTTGTTATTCATTTTTCTTGGTGTTTTCGAGCTCCATTTTCTTGTTTTTTTCATGTGAACGCCTCCTAACTCCATCCGAACTGCAATTCGATGTGACAACCCTCCCAATTATATATGTCTTGACATTTTTCCTATTTACTGCCCTTCATTCCGGTACTCGGATTATTCAATATTAATTTCCAAATCTCTTTTGGGTATGATTTTGGGGTTTTTTCCATGTGAATGGATCTTATCTTGGTCAAAATTGTGTTTTGGCATGATAGGCCTGTCCAACATGATTTTTCACACAAAATTTTTTCCCGCGCTTCATTTTGGTGGCCGGATTTTTCGATATTAATTCCCGTATGCATTTTCAGGTCTGATTTTTGTGTTTTTTCCATGTGAATGCCTTGACTTGTTGTCGGACACCCCATTGCCCTTTTCCACTGTCTTCCCCTTATTGCTCGACCCATTTTTCATTTTTATGGAATTTCATTCCGATGCGCGGTTTGCATGTTATTAAATATTATTTGTTTTGTCGTGTTCCTGCGTGCCTCACAATGTCCTCGTGGCATCCGCGACATCCCCATTGCCATCCCGGCCGTTTATAGGTCTCACCCCTGCAAATTTTTTTACCCCCGCCCCTCGTTTATGCGCAAGACGAGGGGGGTATCTTTTTTTAATTATTTATTTAAATTTATTTAAATTTTCTTTTAAATTTAAATTAAATCCCCCCTTCCCCTCTCTCTCTTTCTTTCCCTCTCTCTTCTTCTTCTTCTCTCTCCCCGACCTCTCCCTCTCTCTTTCTTTCTCCTTCTTCTTCCTTCTCCTTCCATCACCCCTCTCTCTCCCATCTCTCCCTACTCCTGCTCCTTTCCTCCTCTTCCTTCTTCTCTTCTTCCTCCTCTTCCTTCTTCTTCTTCCATCTACTCTCCTTTTCTTCTCTTCTCCCTCCTCCTCCACCTGCCTCCTCCTCCTCTTTCTTCCTTGTTCCCCATTTCCCTCCGTCTCTCTCCACCTCCTCCTTTCCTCCTCTTTCTTCTTCTCTTCTTCCTCCTCTTCCTTCTTCTTCTTCTTCCATCTCTTCCTCCTCCTCCTCTTCTTCTTCTTCTTCTTCTTCTTCTTCTTCTTCTTCTTCTTCTACCCCCTTCCCACTACCTTCCTTCTCCACCTCCCCTACTCCTCTCTCTCCCTCCCACAGTGCTCTTCCCACCCCGTTGTCTTCACCTCCCTGCCGCCATCTCACTCTCCCCACCCCGCCGTCTCCACCTCCATGCCGCCATCTTACCCTCCCCGCCGCCGTCTCAGCCTCCCCACCCCACCACCCACCCATTGTACCCCCCCCCCCCCCCCCCCCCCCCCCCAATTGACCACCCCCTCCTTCTCCTCCTCCTCCTCCTCCTCCTCTTTCTTCTCCTTCTTCTCCTACCCCCCACATGCCACCTTCCTTCTCCACCTCCCCTACTCCTCTCTCTCCCTGCCACAGTGCCCTCCCCACCCCGCCATCTCAGCTTCCCCGCCGTCGTCTCACTCTCCCCGCCCCGCCGTCTCCGCCTCCCTGCCACCGTCTTTTCCTCCCCGTCAACCTCCCCACCCTTCCCACTCGCCCATTGTACCCTCCCCCCCCGTCCATCCATTCAAAAAAAAAAAACAAAAAAACAAAGAAAAACAAAAAAAAAAACCCCAACCCCCTTTGACCCTCATTCCCTCGTAGTGGCCTTCGAGCCCCCTTTGCCCCTGTTCTTCTGTAGACTCGCCGCCACCCCATTAACATCCTTTCCTCCCTTTTCATGTCACCCCGGGTCCACACCCCCATCTCATCCTCCCACCTTGCTTTGCGGGTGGTCGTGCTAGTATTCGCACGTGTCGCGGGTGCGCTCGTATCGTGTCCAGGAGTCGTCCGTACTACATGTTCACCCACGAGGATGCGCATCTAGACTTGTTCGTGCGGTGATGCGTGCTGTCCAAGCGCACGCTGCTATTCACATGCAGCTCGGGTAACTTCTTTTATTTTTCCAAAACCCATTAACAACAAAAAAAAACACCTCAAACCCTTAAAAAATCATTAAAATAATTAAAAAATAGAAAAATAGCTAACATTTTCCTTACCCAATTGATTTTTTTTTTGGTTTATTTTGCAAGTTCTAACATAGAGAATTAATTGTAGAAAATCAACAACCCTTAAAATCCTTCAAAATTCATTGAAAATCAAGTAAAATCCAAAAAATCAGAATTAAATTCACAAAAATCATAAAAAAATCCATCAATACATTTGACTACTTTTGGGATATTTTCTAAGTTGGAAAAACTTTGCCACATGATCACCCTATTATTTTAAGGCCAAAATGCTAAAAGTTTTACCTAAATTCATTGAAATTTTATTTTAAATTCCAAAAATAGACTGAAAAAAATTCTGAAAAATACACATCCATTATTGAAGTATGATGGTTCAACTTTCGCTCATAGTTGATTGCCAAAAGATATTTATTACATTTGTTTAAAAAACCATAATAAATCAAACTAACATAAATAATGAGAAAAAAACACATAAATCACAATAAAAATAATAAGTGAAAGGTGAGAAGATTTGAAGCTTGCTTGGAAGTGAGCTATGGTGGAGAGCAAGAGCAGTTGTGATGGGCGCCCGCCACATGCAGTGTGCAGTGGCAGGTCTGTCAGTGTAGTAATACACGGGCGGCTAGGCGGAGGCGCCTTTACCCCCAACAACCTCCCACTTAAAGGTGAATCTGCCCCAATGAGAGAGAAAAAGAAAATATAGTACAACATGTACACATGTACAACAGGATGAAGAAAAAGACGCCATCTTATCCAATGGCCATCAATCTTTTGAGGAAGGCAAAGCGCTCGATAGTGAGGCTTTTCGTGAGCAAGTCTGCAAGATTCTGCTCAGTCCGAATCTTGACAAGGTCAACAGACTTGTCCTCAACGACCTCGAGAATGAAGTGATACCTCACCTCAATATGTTTCATCTTCGCATGGAAGACCGGATTATTGGCCAATTGAATGGCACTCATAGAATCCAAATGCAGTGTAGGTATAACATCTGTCATACCAAGGTCTCCAATCAAATGGCTTGACTAGATAGCCTCCTTGCAAGCCTCTATGGCTGCAATATACTCGGCCTTTGTAGTAGAAAGAGCCGTACACTTCTATGCCCTGGACATCCAAGGGATAGCCCCTCCAGCATAAGTGAACACATAGCTAGAAGTGGACTTCCTACTATCTACATGTCTTGCATAATCAGAGTCAGTGTACCCCACGACTCTTGTATCTTGGCTACCATAACAAAGACACATATCTGTTGTGCCCTTCAGCTACCTCATGATACCCTTCATGCCATTCCAATGTTTCTTGCCAGGTGTAGCCATATAATGTGCCACAACCCCAACTGCAAAAGCTATATCTGGACGGTGGCTATCATGGAACACCATATTGGGGAATATGGGAATTTCCCATAAGTTTGGGACACGTGGTCAAATCTTTGGATTTCTCATAACTTAAAAATTATAACTCCAAATTGAGCACTCTAATTCTTAATAGATTCCATTTTTCAAGCGCTTTCCAATGATAGGTCACACCATATGGTTTTGAGAAACTTATGGGCATGTTATCTGGGTGCCACCTTTTTAGTATTCAAAAAATGGGAATTGGGAGATTCCCAAACTCACTAATATTGTGTTATGGCATACATAAGATTGCCCACAGCTGATGCATAGGGAATCTTGGCCATCTCTGCTCATCTATCTACGGACAATCGGCCTATGAAACCTTCACACGAGAAGGTAATGGACAGCCAATAGGCTTAACATCCTGCATGCGGAAGCGCTCAAGGACTTTATGAAAGTATTCCCTTTGTGACAGATAGAGTAGTCCTTGAGATCTATCGCATGTAATGCGCATACCAAGTATATGAGAGACCTATCCCAGATCTTTCATCTCAATTGAGCTGAGCCTTAAGAGCATCTAGCTCCTCATGAGCTATCCCTGCTAAAAGCATATCATCCACATAGAGTACCAAAATCAGTAAAGAACCATCACGGGTTTTCTTCGTGTACAAGCATGGATCTGTAACATTGTGGCTGTAGCCCTGTGACTGCATGAATGCATCAAACTTATGGTACCATTCCCTAGGTGCTTGCTTCAAGCCATATAGACTCTTTTTTAGTTTGCACACTAGGTGTTCCCTACTAGGGTCTACAAAGCCCTTAGGCTGCTCCATGTAAATCTCATCATGCAAGTCCCCATGTAAAAAAGCAGTCTTGGCATCCATCTGGTATAAGTTCAGGTCAAGCTGTGCAACCAAGGCCAGGACTAAGCGTAGGGTGGTCATCTTGACCACAGGAGAAAAGACTTCATCAAAGTCAACACCATGCTCCTGCTTAAAACCCTTAGCAACCAATCAAGCCTTGTATATTAGCTTGGGGTGTCCAGGAGTACTTTTTCACTTGTACACCCACTTGCATGGAAAAGCCTTCTTACCCTGAGGCAAGGAAACCAAATCCTAAGTCTGATTCTTATGCAATGAGTCAATCTCAGGACTGCATAGTCCTCTCCCAAGAGTGACAATCACCCTTACACATAGCCTCATCATAAGTGAGAGGCTCTTCTACATCTGTAACTAGTACATAATCCATAGAGAGTGCAAAATGGTCAGGAGGTCATCTATCTCTAGTAGATCGCCTCAATCTAGTCTCTGCTACCTGACCAACATCCTGTCTAACATCAGCATGTCTAATATCTGGGCCATGAGCATCATGTGATACTGCACGCTGTCTAGCTGGCCATAGAGCGGGCTAAACAGGAGCAAGTGGCTCCTCTTGAAAGATAACTTTGCATGCCTCAACCACTTTTTTAGGCTGCATATGCATTTTGTCCTCATGAAAGATGACATCATGACTGTGGATCACTTTCCGCACCTGTGGATCCCATAGACGGTAACCCATCTCTCCTGCATCTCCATAGCTAATGAAAATGCATTTGACACTTTTCGGATCCAGCTTATTGTGTTTGTCCTTGGGAACATGGAAAAATGCCTCACATCCAAAGACACGCAAATGATCATAAGAGGGGGGCTTGCCTGCCCATACCTCCTCTGCAACCTGAAAGTCTATGCCGCTGCTAAAGAGATGACCTATTAATGAGATGTACCACAGTAGTAACTGCCTCAACCCAAAAGTGCTGTTGTAAGCCGACGTGGCTAAGACAAGCTCAAAAGCATTTTGGAACCAAAGACAAGCTTGATGTCATACCCCGAAGGTCAATACTTCATTGCATATCCCAAAGGCATAGCCCGAAACCAATAGGCATAACCAAACATGAGATAATAGGCTTCAGCCCACCATGATACAACAATGATTTACTATTCAAAACTGAGTATTTTCAACAAGAAAATCAGTCCAAAATGATGGCATAACATGTGCCTTGCATCCCCCAAACAATTGGGCATCAATAGGTACCAAACCGGTTAAGTAGAAGTGCCCAAACAAGCATAACATTAGATGCCAATGTTATTTCTGCATAACATGACTGTGGGACTGTAATAAACAGTCTTGGGAATGTACATATCAGACCCAAAATGAATGCTAATGATCAAGGAGGCTTCAATCGAAGTTAGAGACCATTGCTAAGTGTATTGCCAAGCCCGAAGAAGCATGACATAGCCATCAATGAGGAGTAGGTGAGCTGTTATAGTGTGCTGTCCAGAACAAAAAAAAAAGGCGCAAATTTACTGATCCCTTCTTCTACTCCTATGCATCCACGTGGTCTCAATGGTAGTGGTTGGAGGCACGGGGGATGCACTAGTAGTAATAAGGAGACGTCACTTGCGTGCAAGAAATATATGAAAATACCCCTTATCTACCTCCTATTTAAGGGACCTTACCTTATAAAATGTACATTTCTTCCCTTATATAACCCCCTCCCTTACAATCATGTGGTACCATACGGTAAACCCTAGTGGACCCCTCAAGGTTGGAGGCTCCAGGTGATGCCTAGGGAGGCCCACAACAAGCCTCAATTGCCCAAATGCAAGAGGGAGCAAGATCCAAGCTCCAAGGGTTTGAGCTATGGCTGCCCTGTTTGACTGCAACCTGAGAACTGAATAAAAGCACTAAAATAACACTTCAATATCTTTGTAGCAATGCCCTAAGGGTGTCTCAATAGGCCAAGAAGGTGCTCGAGAAGCCGGGGAGTGACAGGAGCTCGGAAAGGTCAGCTATGGCTGCCGAGAAGGAGACCCAATGTTGTAGGTGTTTGAATAGAAGCTAAGAATGCCACGAACCAAGCTCAAGAAGTTGAGAATCCTCACTCTGATACCAATTGAAAGGTGAGAAGGATCGAAGCTTGCTTGGAAGTGAGCTATGGTAGAGAGCAAGAGCAAGAAGAGAGAGAGAGAGACACAAATGGGAACTCCAACAACCACAATGTGTGGCCGGGCCTTCCTTTATTCAAACTGTTACTAAAAGAATAAAGAATAAGTGACTGTGATGGGCATCTGTCACTTGCAGTGTGTAGTGGTGGGTATTGTCAGTGTTGTAATATACGGGCAGGTAGGCGGAGGCGCCTTTACCCCCAACAATAACAACACCCAAACATTAATCTAAATTAACTAAACCAAATATGACCCAACTAACCTCACCTTCATATTTTATTTTTTTTAAAAATAAAGTGTTTCATTTTTTTAAGTAGTGGCTTTTGCTTTTTTGTTGGACTCATTGCATCTTGGAATCCATTCCTATGCCCTCCGTCTCTTGCATACACACCCCTGCCAGGTATTTATATTTCTTGTTTTATTTATTTTTGGTCACCCCTTAACCACGATTAATTGTTAAAATGAACTTAAATCACTCACTTTTCCACGTGCACTTACACCAAACACACATTTTTCTAAATAAATAAAATGAACTAGTCATTCACTTAGCATGCGCTTCGTGTGCTACAGACACATCTAAGTTTATTAAAAATGAACCCGCCGTCACAAGTGCACACACTACACAAAAAGTGCTAAATACACACTTAATTTTTAATCAATGAATATGCATTTAGAGACCTGAGTCTAGGTATTGAAGTTCTGGATCCGTTTAAAGCACAATTTCACCCTAATAATTTGTAATTAATATTTTAAGAAGGAATCGTTATTTTCTTATTAAGGTTTACAACTTAATAAAATTTCATCCATTTTTAATAATTTATTAAAATGAACCCTTCACTAAAATCATTCCCCTCATTGCACTTTTTTCGCTTTTCAATAAATGCACTTCTAGGATGGGCACGTGTAGTCTTTCAAGCTATCATTGCTTACAGAAGTCTAGTTATGTCCTAAGTAGATTATTGAGGTATTATAGTTTGATTATATGATACGATTACAGGGGCGGTCTATAGTTTTCTTTTCTACTTGATACGGGGTCTTGAGTGCATGTTTATTGCATAGCATGAAGCTTTCGGTCGCATATGTGTAGAGGTCATGCCGAATTTTTTCTAGGATGTGGATTGTTTGGGGTGGTCAGTCCAAACAATCCACATCTGTGTGTGCTTATTCTAGTCAGTTTCTTTTTTATGGATATGGATTGTTTGGGGTGGTCAGTTGGTTAGTCATGCCGAATTTTTTCTAGGATGTGGATTGTTTGGGGTGGTTAGTCGGTTAGTCACATCTGTGTGTGCTTATTCTAGTCAGTTTCTTTTTTATGGATATTCTATTATTTTGGAGACATTCACTGTGATTGTCTATGTGTCTGGTGTGTGTGTAATCTATTTGAATGGCACCTCAAGCTCCTCCTCCAGTCCAGCACGTCCCATTGGTCTCTCACGATTATTATTTATTGCTAGAGTCCAAACTTATTGGCAAAGAAGGCTTAGCCAAGTTCATCACACTCTCATTACCACTTATTCCAGAGGATATGGATACTTGTGATCAGTTTCTAGCCTCTTATAGTAAGAGATCTGGTCCTGTCAGAGGAACAATTGTCCAATTGATGCATAAAAGTTTGGGCAAGACTCTATCTTTACCCTATCGATGAGAATCTTTCCCTACTACTAGACAATTGCTCTTGAATGAGGATATCCTTAAATTGTTGCAGAAGCAGACTCAGGATGTGTTGGATCCCAAGAAGGTTCTTACCACTTCTGGCATCAATGTCTCCATGATCTCCAATCCTATGTGGAAGCAGCTATGCCAGTTCCTTCAGGACAAGTTTATGCTTGCTGAGACACCCTCTAATTACCTTTCAAAGGAGTTGTTTACAACTTCTAGAATAGTGTTAAAAGGCATAACGATTGATTGGAGTTCCTACCTTCTGTCCAAAATAGACCAACACTTTGTTAGAGCTACCGAGGGTAATGTAACTAATGTTACATTTGGTTCCTACCTTTCTATCTTTTTAGCATATGCTACCCCTTTGAAGGAAGTTCCTACCTTGATAGTTGATCCACCAGATGCTACTGAACACTGTTGAGAATCTGCCAATCACACCCTATATATGCCCCTTTGTATGGAACAACTAGGCTAGGAAGATGCAATTCATTCTAGGAAGAGAGACAGATCCCATAGGCATAGTGATGTAGTATGCTACCAAGCAATCCTATATAATGATGTACTTGACTATCACTTTCATATGATGATAATGCAATAGTACTTGTCTCTTTCTATCAAGTGTCTGTGTCATTGTCAGGCCTACACAAGATTGTGTTTATGAGTTCAAGTCTCAATCTTGAAACCTAATTCACTTGTGTAACAATTGTCTTCTTTGTCAATGTCAACATGAGTAGTATCTTCATCTTCCATCCTCCATAGCTTCTGCCTCTGCCATGCTCTAGATCCCGCATCTTTAACATGGTATCAGAGCACACTACATCACTATGCCTATGGGATCTGTCTCTCTTCCTAGAATGAACTGTGTCTTCCTAGCCTAGTTGTTCCATACAAAGGGGCATACATAGGGTGTGATTGGCAGATTCTCAACACTCTTCCTCAATCACAACCTGAAAGTACAAAGTGTGTAGAGGCTTTAGTGAGAGCAGCACCTGCAAAGTGTGGGCATACCACAAACATGGCAAAACACCAGAGGTTGTCACAGAAAAGGCTAAGTGTGGGTACCATAAACATGGTGGACATCCAGAGGCTGTAACAGGGGCCTCACAAAGTGTACAAAGGCTGTAGTACAAGGCTACATGAGGAGTTTTTACAAGCTTATGAAAGGAACATTAAGGTAGGTACAATGCTTTTAAAAACAGAAAATGAGAGACAAGGACCGATAGGCCCTTGTGGTCTTTTTCAGCATATGCTTTCTCTTTGTCAGCATGGAAAATCTTCTTGTCTTTCATCTTTGGTTGTTCAGCTTTGAATGATGTGATCATTTGGTCTTCATGGCTGATCTTCTTCTTCTTGTCCTTCTTCTCTTCTTCATTGTCTGTTTGGTCTGCTTCTTCTTTGACTTTGCTTGCAGCTTTAATCTTCATGTCCATGTCCCCCTCAAGCAAAGGTATCATCTTTGAGGTAGTGGAAATGTCTTCAAAATCTTCTGATGGATTCATTGATTGAACTTTGATGTAGACAACTCCATGTCTTTCTGCAAGTAAGATAGCCAAGTCTTGCATGCAATGTAAATGGGCAACAAGAGTAATGTTACTCTTTATGACAGCTAACCACCCAAGAGACTTCATGCTTGGCATTTCCATGATGGAATCAACTTAAAATTTCTGAAAATTTCCAGCACAGAGTTAAAATCTAATGTGTCAGAAGACACAACCAATGGCACTGTGAAAACACACTATGTAGTATCAAAAGATACTATGGTTGAACTTGATGATGATTCTTGATGCTTTGATTTTGTTGATGCTTATCTTCTTGAATCTTTTTCTTGCTGGGAACTTCAATAACACAGTGGATCAGAGTGACAGAGGCTTGGGTTGAGTGTCAAGAGAGAGAAAATGAAGAAAAAATGAGTTTGAGAGATTTTGGCTATCTTACTTGCAGAAAGACATGGAACTGTCTACATCAAAATTCAATCAATGAATCCATCAGAAGATTTTGAAGACATTTCCACTACCTCAAAGATGATACCTTTGCTTGAGGGGGACATGGACATGAAGATTAAAGCTGCAAGCAAAGTCAAAGAAGAAGCAGACCAAACAGACAATGAAGAAGAGGAGAAGGACAAGAAGAAGAAGATCAACCATGAAGACCAAATGATCACATCATTCAAAGCTGAAGAACCAAAGATGAAAGACAAGAAGATTTTCCATGCTGACAAAGAGAAAGCATATGCTGAAAAAGACCACAAGGGCCTATCGGTCCTTGTCTCTCATTTTCTATTTTTAAAAGCATTGTACCTGCCTTAATGTTCCTTTCATAAGCTTGTAAAAACTCCTCATGTAGCCTTGTACTACAGCCTCTGTACACTTTGTGAGGCCCCTGTTACAGCCTCTGGATGTCCTCCATGTTTATGGTACCCACACTTAGCCTTTTCTGCGATAGCCTCTAGTGTTTTGCCATGTTTGTGGTATGCCCACACTTTGCAAGTGCTGCTCTCACCAAAGCCTCTACACACTTTGTACTTTCAGGTTGTGATTGAGGAGGGGTGTTGAAATCTGCCAATCACACCCTATGTATGCCCCTTTGTATGGAACAATTAGGCTAGGAAGATGCAGTTCATTCTAGGAAGAGAGACAGATCCCATAGGCATAGTGATGTAGTGTGCTACCAAGCAATCCTATATAATGATGTACTTGACTATCACTTTCATATGATGATAATGCAATAGTACTTGTCTCTTTCTGTCAAGTGTCTGTGTCATTGTCAGGCCTACACAAGATTGTGTTTATGAGTTCAAGTCTCAATCTTGAAACCTAATTCACTTGTGTAACAGCTGTCTTCTTTGTCAATGTCAACATGAGTAGTATCTTCATCTTCCATCCTCCATAGCTTCCGCCTCTGCCATGCTCTAGATCCCGCATCTTTAACAAACACTCTGATGTTATCATTGAGGATTTTGATCCTATCCCTCCTATGTTAGTTCATAGGAAACACTTAAAACGAGTGGCTGAATCAGCCCCAGCTCCTCCTCCAGTCTCCGTTCTTGATCAATCTAGTAGTCACCTACCAATTTTCCTCACAATGCAGAATCTTTTCAGAGCACATCATGAGGGTAACCTGGATATTTCCATCCCTTTAGTGCAATGCTTGGTAACTGGA
The DNA here is from genome assembly GCF_053477565.2 of Lygodium microphyllum. NCBI lineage: Eukaryota > Viridiplantae > Streptophyta > Polypodiopsida > Schizaeales > Lygodiaceae > Lygodium > Lygodium microphyllum. The sequence continues at coordinate 99,575,944 of NC_141148.1, read as the reverse complement.
GATGCAATTCCCTTCCTATGTTAAGATGTTCAGCATTTTATTAAGCTCTCAGTGTGACTGCATGTATCCAATAGCTCTATTCCTCTTGCTATGATGAAGTCCAACAGACCAAAGAAGAGTTAACAAAGGCAAATGCCAAACTAGCTTCTGTTCATGAACACTTTTATGATATTTGTACCCAAATGGAGCAACGGACTAAGATTGTTGATCTCAAAAAATGGAAATTTCTAGTTTGCACACTTAGTTGGCTGACACTAACACTCAAGTGGTTAATGTAACTAAGGATTGAGATAGATTTTTGAAGGAATCTCACGAGCTTCAGGCTTTTCTAGCCGCCTAGATAGAGGAGCTTAAGATAGCCAATACCACCTTAGACCACAGTAGAAACCAAATTCAACACCTTAATGAGCAACTAGTCCATTCAGTTCTTCTTCACAAAGCCCTATTGTGCAACTAGTTCATTCTTTGACCCGTGCAGACTTAGCAGTTCTCCAGAGATAGGCCATGTTATGTCCGTTGTTTCAAGATAAAGTGGAAAGATTGCAGTCTCTAGGATGTATTTATTATGGTCTACAATTGAGCAATTTTAGGAGTATGTTCCTCCCGACCATTCCTTTTTTGTCCACTATCAGCTCAGAAGTTGGCCTTCTATATTAAGCTCTCAAGGTGAATCTACCTCTTCCAGAAGATGGTTGGAGTGGAGGTTGGTCTTCTGATTTGGTGATAGAAGTTGTCTATATGGTCTTTGAAGATTCTATGACTTTGGATACCATGCTACTGTCTTATATGTATCTAGGAGGTGATCTGTTAATTCCAGATGATGTAGATCTGGTTTGGTATGTAGGGGATATGGTCTTACAAGCTACCTTATATGTCAACCATTTGGAGTTGAGGATAGATGAAATGTTCTAATGCTATTCTTCTAAAGTGGCTACTTTCCCTGACACTTTATGGCATTCCACTTTTCCTGCTTATCAATTAACACCTTTCTTAACTGATTCACCTAAATTTTCAGCTAATCCTTCTTTAAACACCATATTGGGGAATATGGAAATTTCCCATAAGTTTGGGACATGTGGTCAAATCTTTATATTTTTCATAACTTGAACACTATAACTCCAAATCAAGTGCTCTATAGCTCAATAGATTTCATTTTTTAAGTGCTTTCCAATGATAGGTCACATCATATGGTTTCGAGAAACTTATGGGCATGTTATCCGGGTGCCACCTTTTTAGTACTCAAAAAATGGGAATTGGGAGATTCCCAAACTCACTAATATTGTGTTTTTAGCTTATTCCTCATTTTATGATTTTTCCTATCCATCTCTTTATCCTCTTTTACTCATTCCTCTTCCATCTCCTACCACTTCTATTTCTTAACCCCCTCAGTTGGTTAGTGGGTATGAAGGATTTGATCAGATGATTTCCAAAAGAAGAGGATGGAGCTCAACCGATTCTCTTATGGGACCACAGATTAATTGCCATTAATTCCAGGGGATTGAACAGACAATTGCTAGTCAAGTGTACCAAAATTATCTCCATTTTGCCCAACAATATTCACAATCTCTAGATCCTTCGGTGAGATTGACAATCCATTTTGCTTGGTACCTAGCATATATGCATAGGCATTCCCATAATGATCAAAAGGCCATTCCCAAGCATTGTATGAATGTCAATGTGTACATTGATTCCCAACAACTGGATGTCCTATATTTTCATGCCCTTTTGTCTACCTATCAGATACCTTGTTTTGCTAGAAAGAATGTGATGCCTTCAATTCTTTCAAAATCCTCCAAAATCTTTTGTAGATGAATCCTTATCCATGGATCACTTTCGTAATCATCAAGCTTTCAAGAGGGATCATCTTCACTGATACCCCTGGATGTATCTTTTATGCTTCTTAATGATATATCTCTCTTTTGGAGGTGCCATTCAGACGATTGTTTTGTGTTTGTGTTGTATTAATTTTTATGTGATGAGTTTGTGCTGGTTGAATAATGGATTTGTTCGAGAGCTCTCTTTTTGATTATTGACACTGATGGTGATGGTAGATGGAAAGCCTACAATGCAACACTGAGGAACCTCTTATATCCTTTACAAATTTGTCATGACTTTCTATTGTTTATAAGATGTGTTACTGGATAACGATGTTTTCCTTTAGTTGTATTCTTTCTTAGACACAAGTGATATGTTGGGTCGTGGTTGGGTGATTATTGAAGACAAAATATCAAATTGAGATCTTTAATGAACATATATTCTTCTTTTTCTTAGGTCATGAGGACGCTTCCTTTCTAAGTGTGGGGATATGTTGAATGTTGAGATTGATTTTTTTGTTGATATTTGTTGTTTTTGAGGCCTAAATGGTTGACTTTTGATAGATTTTGAGTGATGGTTTGTTGTTTTGGAAGTGTTTGAAAGTGTTTTGGATGATATTGATTATTTTTTGGAAGCTCATGATGATTCTTAGTAGAAATATGAGGCTTTGTGATATTCTGATAGGTTTGTTGAGGTTCTGATTGGTTCTGATACCTTCTGTTTAGCTTCTGTTTTGTTCTAATTTTCTTTTGTATAAAGCATGGATTGATGATTGATGAAGGTTGAGGTCTTTTGAAATCTTACTGAATAGTTTTTGATATTGTGGAATGGTTTTAGTATGAGTTATGAGGATATGATGTTCTTTGATGACCTTCTGTTAACCCTTTGTAGAGCCTTTGTTTTGCTCTCTTTTGTTCTGTAGATCTTCTGTAAGTGTTCTGTGGAATGTATATGTGACTTTGGGAAAGTTTTCTAACTTTTGGAAAGGATGAATCTAAGTTCAAAAGAGCTAAAACAAATGAAAGAAGTAGTTCTTGAAGACTGAAAAGAGGATTGAAGTGAAGTGACAGTAGTGAGCTATGAAGAGACACTGTAGTGGCTCTAGTGCCCTTTCATACCTCCCATACATCTTGGGAGATGCATCCACGACCTAAGAAGGATTATTGAGAGCCATTATTGATTATTTTAGTAAGGAGATGATGTACTATTGATTGATTGAGAGAGAGAGAGAGAGAGAGAGAGAGAGAGAGAGAGAGAGAGAGAGAGAGAGAGTGATTCTATCAAAACAATGTATCTATCTATGAGAGGTTGAGAGAGAACTATGAAGAAAATGAAGATGAATCATATGTAATTATTTCCATTCTAAAGTGGTGTATTCTTTTGTGTTTCTTATTCTATTGATGGATTTTATGAAGATGTTGAAGATTATGGTTGATTCTATCAAATCCGTGGGAGATATCTACTATGATACTATGTGAAGATTTGTTCTTTTCCTTGTTGTGGTTCTCAAAAGAATGAAATAAAATATTGTTGATGTTACAAGATATATTTTCTTGTAGTAGAAACCCCTTTTCCTTGGTGTTCCTCTTGGGGATCCAGTAGAGTTTCACACTATCCTTGTATATATTAGTATACATGGCTACATGAAAAGTATCCCTTGACTCAGGAAATATATCAAGCAAGAACAAGGGAGGGAGATCATCCTTGAACTCAATACCCTATAAATTCAATTGGTTAAAAATCAAACGAAATTAATTCAAGTGTGTGGATAAACTAGTCTCTTCCTTCGTGTGAAGGTCCATAAGCAATTTCAACCAATACATCTATGAACTAGGACTTTGCTTGCCATAAAGATTGCATATCTTTTTCCATAACTTCCATGTATTATCCTCAGGTGCAAGAACATTGAAATAAACATGTTTAGATAATGATAGTATAAGGGTGGACTCACATAGCTCATCCAACTCATCCCAATTATCAACATCTATGCCTTTGGGCTTTACACTCTTGGTTTTCAATATCCTCTAACTTGCTACTTTTGAAATCATACTTATCATATCTATGTCTTCCAATAGGTGAAATTTGTGCCATCAGGCTTTTCAATATTGAAAATAGCACTACCATTTGAAGAACCATCCATAATGATAGTATGCCAATGCAAAATCCAAAGAGAATGGTCAATTAAAAATGACTATAAATTAGTCCCAAAACTCAACCAAAGCAAGGGCGAAATATGAGGGAGTACCAAACTATAGGGCTATCCACTAACTGTAAGTAATAGATTGCCAAAGTACAATGTTTGGTCTCCAAAAGAATGTTGAAAACTATAATTATAGCAATATTGACATAAAAAGAGCAGTATGTGCCAATCCAACTATGGACACAGCCAAGAAAGAAAGCTCCCACTACTAAGAATATTCGAGTATCAATCGAGATACAAAGAATACAACTAGCAATGACTAAGCATAGACTATCACTACTAAAGACTATCATGAACTCAAAGTATCAGTAAACTATACATCCCATAAGCATATATATCATTGAAAATTTATTGACAAAGGTAAGTGCCAGTGTCCAAAGCATACATAATCAAATCAGCCCACAAGTAGAGATAATTGTGTCCAATAGCATATAAGAGAGTATATATATAAACCAAGAGTCCCATTGTCTCAAAGAACCAAGCTATGCCAAGTAAGTATAAGTATCTACCATTGGAAGAAATTTTGAAATGCAAAGAGAGCAAGAAAAGCTTTAGATATCTACATCAAAGCATCTGGGAAGCCCAAGTGTATCACAAATACATCTGAGAGTATAAATATCTAGTGAAGGTTAAGTACTCATAAGTGATAAGCATGGAAGCTCAAAGAAACTAAACAAAGCCCAAGTATATCAAATGTGGCTCAAATCAAAGTTCCAAAGCATATCATAACCATATTCTAGCTCATGCATGATGATACCCAAAGAAGCACAAAAATAGTACACAAAAATGTTCATGCATACGTCACATTTCTATTTTTCTAAAGGAAATAATATTCACATTGTTTTAAAATTACTAAAATGAGATACCACATGAGAGGGACCACATCCACATCCATCAAAATGGATGGTATGCATAAAAATATATGTGCATGCACTTTTAAAAAGCTAAAAATAACTAAAATATAAAGGTTAAAGCCTTACAAATGCAAATGCATAAAAAATCAAAGAAATAATAAAAAATATGAAGAGCTATGCGTCTTTTGGAGAAAAGGTGGGGTGGAGTGCACGATTGATTATGTGCCTCTTTTTCTCCTTTCTTCTAAGATCCCCACATTCTCTTTTTGAATAGTGCAAAAGTTTCTCTCTCTTCTCTCCTCTATTCTTTTTGTAGAAATTTCTCTTTTCTCTTTCCTCTTTCTCTTGTGCATAATGGTTGAAGCTATGGATGAAGATGACAAATTTGTTTGTTATTAAGAGTGAAATTTGTAGTTCTTTCATGTTTTGAGATCAATGGCAAAGCCATGCACATAGATTTTATGTGCTATTTCCTCAATTTTTCGTTTCGTTATTAATGTGGAAGGGTTGTCTTCATTTTGGTGCATATTCGGGAAAAACAACCATTAAAAAACACCAATAGGCTGAAAATGGAAGAAGTGGCATTGTTGAAGAGGAAGAAAAGCAATGGAAGATTGTAAAATTCTTACTACTATTGAAAAATTGTAGATCTTCACTACCAAAGCCACTTTCTATAAGAAGCACATCCCTGAATGGCGACTTGAGGGGTCCACCTTATAAGAAATCGTCTATATAATGTGAGTTCAAATGATATTAAGAAATACCATTTCTTTACATGCTATAAGTCCTTAAAATGACCCCTTTTACTTTACTAAACTTATGGATTTTTTTCAAATTGTAATTAAAAAACCTCTTTTATAAATATAATCTTATAAACTTTACTAAATATAATACTTTTTCTTTTGAACTCACGTAGTATCTTATATGTTCTATAAGGTGGACTCCCCAAGAATGGCGAAAGTATGTCACTATCTTGATATGAGCTCTATGTGATAGACTGATCCCACTAACTTTTGAAACTACATAAAGTTGTATAACAATAGCCAATTGTTTCCCATGAAATTGGAAAGTAAAGCACGAACAGAGAGAATAACCATCCACGAGAGATTTGGCCTTCATTGAAGAATTTTCAAACAGCATTAAGTAGGAGATCGTGAAGAAGCTTCAGGAGTCATGGTCAATTGAAGTTCACAAGAATAAGAAGGAAAAGAGTTGTAATTTGTTTGTGGATGCGATATGTGGGATGCTTGGTGCACTAACAACCTTTTGTTTGTCCAATTGGCAACCCACTCGAAGCTAGTAGATGGAGTGTTCTTCACAACCTATGCTATTGAAATCCTCCAAAGTTAGTATTATCAAGACAATGGCACTATGGTGATCCTCAGAAGAATAAGTTTTGATACTTTCAGAACTGAATATCTTCCTCTTTGTAGTGGAATGAAAGTCAAATTCAATGACATTGAAAAAAAGAAAGTAGAAGAAATGTTGGCAAGAGACTTCTCTAGAGAGTGAAGCCCTTCTGTGAAGCTAACTCCTGATGAATGACACAATCAAGAGGCAAGCACTAGAAAAAATCCAGAGGTACACGAGAAAGGATAATGCAAAAATCAAAGCCGAGAATAAGCTAGTAGTGGAAGCCTCCTTTGATGCACTTGCGACACTCTTTAAAGAAGTCCCCATGGCAAATCAAGGTCCCCTTCCTAGCTAGATCCGTCTCCTAGAAATATTGATGACAAGCCAACGAAAATGTAGTTCTATTGCGAATCTTTAAGGGAGAGTACAATGAAGATCTTGATCTTCATGTAGTTGAGTTCATGGTAGCATGTGTATCCAACAATAGCATAATCCACGAGCATTGGTTGACGATTTTCCCCACCATTTTCAAAGGCATAGAGTTTTAGTGGTATGAGAGATAAGCTCCATGAACTTTTGGCACTAATGGGATGACATGAAGGTGGCCTTCCTCACTAAATTCAGGTGTGAAGGTTTTAAAGAGAGGATGCGAGAGGACTTCATGAACTTAAGCCAGTCCTCTGGAGGAGAACGGGTGAAAGCATATGTCTCTAGAATGGAATCCATTTTGAAGAGATGGATGAGTCTTTTTTAGAGGCCTACGACTAGAAGTTTGTATGTTTGTGAAACTGAGAAGATCACTAAACTTGTAAGCTACAGTGGAAGATGCAAGATTGTATGATGAAGTAGAAGCAAGGTTGTCGTGATGACCTCAAGAGGAGGAGTCTTACCTTCTCCCATGCCAAGAATGGTGTACCCACCAAATGCAATCCTAGGGACTGTTCCCTATTCCTACCCTCAGATGCAAATAGTGTTGCACTACACTACATCGAATCCACAATGGTTGCACACAGCAGTACCTCAAATGATGGTTCAACCACAACACCAGTGGCCTGAAACAATTCCCCCAATGGCAACTCAACAACAACAATAGAACCCTACTAATTGGAACCAACAACTACCAATCTCAACAAGAGCTCTGGATCACAATGAGAACAGAGGACCCTCTGGATCAACCCAACCGATCTATGTAGTGATTACCGAGACTTTCCAAAACCCTACTACAAGTATTTTAGGAGAAAATTTGAAGGACTACTAGTCCAATTTACTTGTAAGCATCAAGAAATAGCTAATGGATGTGATTATAGAATGGCTACAAACACTAAAGGTAAATATCGCCAACATATCCAGCCATGCAGGAGGTGGATGAGATGTGATGCAATCCAATACACAGTGTGAAAAGTACCATTAGGTGGGACATTTAGTAATTGAATGTACCCAAAAATCAAATACCCTTGGAGTTTACTATTTGTAGTATTATTTAAGGAAGAACCATACAAAGGATATCTGCTCTCTAAAGGAGATGCATGAAAGAAGGAAAAAAGACAAAGAAGCAAGATTCAACTTGTTGGAATCTAAGATTACTGCCCAAGATATCGGACCAAAGCTGAGGGAGTTTAGTCCTAATTTAGCCCAAGAGGTTTCCCTCTCAAAGTTACAAAGGACGACAGTCTAGCGATGGCTAGAGATAAGAAGTGTAGTGTTACAAATGTAGAGAAAAGGGACACATCTCACCAAATTATCCAAACCCTAGAATGTCCATGGATTACAAGCCCTTATGTAGTCGATGCAAGGGATAAATCCACACTGCAAAAGACTATCCCAGTCCAGCTCCTTGTGAAATCCAATACCACTAATAACCAATAGAAGACCTAAGAACCTACCTCCAACTTGGTGGGAGTGGAAGTTGCTATAATAACACAATCTAAGAAGAGAGAACTTACAATTTCAAAAGAGAACATTTCCTCTACCAAAACTATGAAGTTCAATCAGCCAAAGGAGAAATACAATAGTACAAAACATAATAGTGCAGTACAAAGTAGTCTAGTGCCACAGAAGGTTACAAAGATAGTTAGAGAAGCAGGACGAAAGGTCCAAAGAGATAGAGGATGCAGAAGCATCCCTAGTGATAGAATAAGTGCAGATGTTGCCACTGCTAGAAGAAAGAGAATAGATTAAAGTGGGTGTTATCCCATTATGTAGCCAGCTAGAGAAGCCCGTGGATCCCATCAAAGAGTATGACTTGGTCAAGAACCCAGATACCTTCAAACCACACCTAACATTTTGATAATTCTTAATGATGTCCCCCAACTGCCAAAAGAAATTTAAAAGCATACTGACAAGAAGATGTGGCATAAGAATTGTGCCTACAACTGCCACTAAGTCTAATAAAGCGGCATAACAATTGTGCCTACAACTGCCACTAAGTCTAATAAAGCCCAGAACTTGTAAAAGAAGTGGATGTGGCTAACGCTTTCCTGGATCCTTGTATCCCGGTGATGTTTGGATTGAAGGATGTTTTATTGCAGATGCATTGATTGATAGAGGCTTGTTAGTGAACATAATGGCATATGTGAGAATGAAGGATCTAGGCCTACAAGGCATGTAGCCTACACAATGTCTTATTAGACTAGCAGACCAAAGCAAAATTAAGCCTTTGGGCATTCTCCCATATGTAAAGATAACTCTCACAATATGAGACTATTGGCCGACCTATCTAGTAGTAAAGCCAAATTCCTATGGGACCTCATACCCTCTACTACTAGAAAGACCCTTGCTTTTTGAAGCAAGAGCATGAACAGATTGGTTCAAGGGAACCCTAACCCTAGGGCAAAGGACCCAACAAGGTGGTAGTAAAGTTGTATGGCTTGCAAAAAGGTAACGAATCCACCTCTGTCAAAGTCTTAATAGACTCCTTCAATAAAGTTACAAATGGTGCATTAGCAGAGAGGAAGAAGCTGTCAAACAGATATTTTTCAAGAAAATAGAGGCACAGTCCCTGATAGTGGGCACTGTAAGCCAACTCCCAAAATAAGCAAAGTCCTTGTTAATGGGTGAATAATTGCTGTCTAAATTAGGAATGACTTTCAAAATTACTTTTAATAGTGAGATAGAGGCATGGATGTATTGTTCGCCCTATTACATAGCCATAGCCACAGCCTAAGAGATAGGAAGTAGAGATAGAGATAGACATAGAAGTAGAGGTAGAGGCAAAAGCAGAAGTAGAAGATATAATAGCGATTTTTTTTTTCTCCTTTTACAAAGCCCCTATAGAGACAAAGCCAAAGTATAAAGAGGATGATGAGAAAATTTAAGATGAAGATTAGGAAAGTGAGGTGGAGGAATCTATTCCAACATGAAGAGAATATTAATGAGGAAGGAGGAACTCCCAGAAGCATTTGAAGCTAAAGCTCTCATGTTGTTAGACAAAATGACTCTAGTACCCTTTGGACTAGTAAATGAATTGCATCATATGCAAAACCTTGATAAGAAATGGATTAAGTAGAATAAGTCCTCCTGCAAAAGTGGCTCTTGTTGCCCTAGTTTATCCTTCTTAAGAAAGGATGATGATGATGCACCTTGCCACAACAAATACTAGTCTTATAGCCCAAGAAAAACTCAGGTGGTTCCCATTATGTGATGTTCTTAGAGGAATCCTCAGAAGTTGAGTCCTCAAGGTAAGAGATAATTAACTCTCCCATAAAATCTGAAATAGTCATGATACCATTTCAACATACTCAGAAGTTGAGTCCTCAAGGTAAGAGATAATCAACTCTCCCATAAAATCCGAAATAGCCATGATACCATTTCAACATCCTAAAGAGCAAGTCGAGTTCCCATGGTAAGAAGTCACTTCCAACTGAGCATCAAACAAGGAGGCCAATCCCTTGAAGGAATCAGATCTATACCTAGGTGGGACCTTCATCTACGAAGTGGAAGGAAAAAAGCAATTAACTTTTGTGGATGCAAATGGTATTGAATGTCACTTAAAAGTGGATACCAATCTTCCAAAAGAGGAGCTGTTGATCCTACATGACCTACTACATGAGAACTTGGACATGTTTTCATGGTCTAAAGGGGATTGATCCCACAATGTGTCAACATCACATTGACTTAGAGCATGATGCCAGGCTGGTAAGGCAAAGACAAAGGCACATGAATCCAAATTACTCAACTGTAGTAAAAGCTAAATTATTGAAGCTCCTTGAAGCTCAGTTTATCTATCCCATGGCCAATAGTGAATGGGTTTTACCCATTGTGATAATGCCCAAGAAGAATGGAAAGCTGTGAATATGTATGGATATCCGAAAGCTAAACTCTAAGACAAAGAAGGATCATTTTTCTGTTTCTTTCACAGACCAAATATTAGACACAATGATTGAACATGAGCTCTATTTCCTATTGGATGGATTTAGTGGATATAATCAAGTCCAGAGATAGTAGAAAAAGATCAATCCAAAACAACCTTCACAACCAAATGGGGGGCCTATGCTTGCAGATGATATCGTTTGGGATTTGCAATGCCCCTGCTACCTTCCAAAAAGAGTGATGATGGCCACATTCCAAGTTCACCCGTATGATTTCATTGAGGTATACCTAGATGACTTTTGTGTCTAAAACCTAATCCATGAGCATTGGTGACACCTGAAGTAATACTTTAATCGATGCTGAGAGTATGGGATCCCCCTCAACCTCGACAAGACATCTTCAAAGTCTCTTTAGGAGTTCTTCTAGGCCACATTATCTTTGCATAAGGGATAGTAACAAACCAGCCAAGATTAAGAACATTGCAGCTCTAACTGCGCCAACCAACCTCAAACAGTTGATAGGATTTCTCGGCCATGTGGGCTATTACAAGTGATTCATTGCTCATTTTGCAAGAAAGCCCCCCTACATAAGCTCTTGAGGAAAGGTGTAGAGTTTATTTGGACTGATGATTGTGAAGAAGATTTCAACACCCTGAAGTAGTGTCTGATTGAAGCACCCATCCTAGAATCTCCTGATTGGGTGAAGGAATTCCATGTGCATATTGATGCATCTATCGAAGGGCTAGGTGAAATCTTAAGTCAAAAAGGGTCCTCGAAGCTAGATCAATTTATCTACTATGCAAGCTGTAAGGTCATTGATTGAGAAAGGAAATACATAGTGACAAAGTTAGAATGCCTTGCAATGGTGTTTGCCTTGGAGAAGTTTGGACACTACCTATTGTCTATGCACTTTAAATTTTATTTGGATCATGAGACAATTTCCTCCCTGCGATGAACAAGGTAGATGTGAAAGGTTGAATGATGAGATGGCTCCTTTTGTTCTAGGAGTTTGACTTTGAAGTGGTTACCAAGCCTAGTCGCTCCCATGTTTTGGCGGGTCATCTATCACATATCCCTCAAACTGAAGAAGAGGAGTAGGATGATCCAGACCTCCTTGTAGACATTGCCAACCTCCTAGCCATACAAAAATATCCCCTAGCACCTCTAGAAGAGAGAAGAAGAAGATTACATTAGAATCAGCCCCCTACACTCTACTAGGCAGTGCTTTGTACAAGAGAGGCAAAGATAAAGTACTATGGAGATGTGTTGTGGGAGATGAGATCCAGATAGTGCTAAAAGCATGCCATGACGAGCCGTGTGGCAAACAGTTTGTGGGAGAAGCAACTAGCAAAAAGGCCGTGATCCAGTGCTATGCCACTACAACCCATCCTTCCCCTAAAGTCATTTGAGAAGTGGGGCATCCATTTCATGGGCCCCATTGATCCTCCCACCAAAAGGAAATAGAACCGATACATCTTGGTATGTACGAACTATGTGAGGAAGTGGTGTGAAGCCAAAGCTCTCAAATGAGATGATGGTAATAGCATGGCCCTACACTATAAGATATAGACCTTATACCGACATTTAAAGCGACGAAAATACAAACAACAAAATTTTCCCCCGTCGTCTGACGATGCCATAGAAACGTCGCTATATGCATTGCTATATGCGTCGCATTTGCTATGCATATAGCGACGCAAATAGCAACGCAACTAGTAAATTTGCGATTCTCATAGCGAGGCCAATAGCGATGCGAGCATTAAATTTACGACGCAAATAGCGATGGTAGCAGGGAAAAGAAAATTTTGTGGCAGGGTAGCAAGCTGCCTTGCCACATATAGCACTGTGTGCTGTATGAGAGCCATGAAAAATAGTTTCTGCACTATTGCATACAAAGTGTTTGCAAACAAAAAGAATGTATACTGAAATCATAAAACTGATACATGAAATAAATACATGATTGCATAAAATGTGATTGGTACAATCATGAAAGGATATCACTAATACATAGAAAATGTCTACATAGATCAAGCGACTAAAAACTAAAGGTGTGTGAGCTCCAAGGATCCAAGGGCGAGCTAGAAATCCTCGTCCCCCAAAAGCTCGTCCTGCCGCAAAGGAGCATCGAATGATTCTGCAGAAAAAGAAACAACATACAATCCACCATACAATAATGCATTCAAATATCTCATGGTAACTATGGACAAGAAAGATGAGTGACTTACAGGGCCGCCACGTCTATACAATCGGTCGATCAATGCATTGAGATCATGCCTCTCTGCATATCGAGTCTCAAGGCCTTGCAGATCGCGATTTGTAATGGAGTGCTGTAAATAAAACAAAATGCTAACTGTTAGAAACATGATTGTCAGTACAAAGAATATTTCAAAAAAACAAATAAGAAAAACAAAAGAGAAACTTACAAAGTCCTCCAAATATGTCCTGTGGCCGCCACTCCCAAGATGATGCACCACTCCAGCCTCGAGTCATGCCCTCGCCGCCTCCCGCTGCTGACTCCAACATCCTGACGAATTTGTAGCCTCCTCCCTCAGTCGGCGCCAGTCGTCTGCATCTAATCACTCGGGCTTTGCAGCCCCACTCTTGATTGCCTTGCGTGCGTCGGATCGTCTATGTGACATATATGCACGCATGCAATCCATCATCCAGCCCGTAGAGAATCTATCTACTGCCGGCTGGCACCAGAAACTCCTCGTGCAAGGATGCTACTATGTAGTCCTTGCTCCCCTTCGGTATGTTCTTCCAATGATCCAGGACGTTGTGTCGAAAAACTTGTTGGCACAACTCCCTCATGCGAGCCATCACCCTCCTCCCCTCATCATTCATGATGATGGCTCCTGACCTACTATCAACTAGGTAGCCATAATCCCTAGGAGTTTGCCTAAGATGGGTCCTCTCCCATCTCCGTCCACGCTCCTGGGAATATCCAAGAGACCCCTGTACATCCGGTGTATCGACGGGGGTACCCTCTCTCGGAGTGCCACTCAAAGGGGTGCCACCAAAAGGGGTGCCACCAAAAGGGGTGCCATCTAACTACTGACGGCTGCGCAAAAGGCGGAGTAACTGGAGTAGATGTCCCCATAGGTGTGATAAATCCTGGAGGTGACGCAACTCCAGCTGAACGACGAGACGGAGACACCACGTTCGTGTCTCCACAGCAGCACCCCCTGATCCCGATGCAATCCCTCCCTCTGGCCCAAGTCGTGAGCGTCGAGATCGTCTACTCAAAGCTGAAGCATCTAATCGCACTGAAGCAGATCTAGCAGAGCGCCCTGACGAAGAACGAGACAACTCCTGGTCTGCCATCTCTCTAAATCTCACGAGCTGATCTGGAGACATGCGTGCCATCATGTCCTGAAACTCCTCATCGCTCATCCCTCGACTCATCCTGAAAATGTCACCTGCACAGATAAAAAATGATGTTAGAATAATCAATTTAAACTATAGAAAGCACAGTAATATAAATCATTTTTGAAAAATACATCTTAAAATGCATATCTTATGTACCTTTATGGAAGATCTAAACAACGAATTGAGTAATACAATTCTCCAAGAATAAAGTATTCTATGGTCCCATGTTAATCTCCTGACACAACTCTGCATACACTAGAAGGTCGATAGACATGTCACCACAAAAGAACGAGTCTGCCTCGTTCTCAAAAAATTCTTGGACTTCTGTATTTCCATCATTGTTAGCCGATGCGGGCTCCAAACTTGTGGTGACCTCCACCCCTTGTAATATCGACCCCTCTATTTGCATATTTTCTTTATCTATGCTTGGGACATCGCTTTGATCATATAATCTCACACTTTGAGGAGTCGAAGGTATAACATACCACCATCGAGGTTGTCGGGGGTTTGGATAGAAGATTACTTGTTCACAAACACGTACAAAGCAAGCTCAAACCATTGTGACATAAACCATGTCATATTACAATTAGCAAGCAAATGACTCTTTGCACCTGTTTACAATGGGCCGGCAACACAAAGGTGTCGTGCAAATCCGTCCATTTTTTTTCCGAATCTATTTTGAGAAATCCAGATGGACCTCGTCGAACTGTTGCTCCAGCTCCTCCAAGTACCACTTTGAACCATTGCACATCGAATAGTATCATGGAGAAGCTACGGTAATCCACCGTAATAATACTTTGCAAGTTTCCAAAATACTCTATCTCATCCACAACCGTGTTCGGATCCGTTGCTTGTCGCCGGCTCTCTTGCTCAAACCTTGCCATGACACCACAGTCCATTGTGGAGCGCATTTTGTCAATACACTCCACGTGAAAATGCCGTCCGCGCGACCACGCTGCACTATATATTTTGTACTGTACATTGAAACACTCAAATTAGATGTAGCAAGCAAATTTAGATACGACACATTCTAAACCCCTCATTACCTTTGGACTACATTCCCTCAAGAACTCCCACTCCTCCATTGAGACCTCTGTCCCTTCGCTGGATGCTGCGGTCAAGGCTCCATGCAACCATCGTGTTGACATAAACCGCGGCATCTCCTCCATGCCTTCGGGATATCGAATCGGTCGGTGATGCGTACTGCGTCGGAATTCAGCTCGCGCTTCCTCTCGATCTTGCCTTGCAATCTGGTACTTGACGAGCCACGTCTCCATGGAGGCATGGTGCAACATACAAAAGCGATTCACCTTCTCTTCCATTGAGGCATCCATTCTTTTTTCTACCCCATTTCCAACCACCACATCTCTAGTCAGTCTATCATCGTCCTTCAGCATCCATAGCATTTCATTGTCTGGTTCCACCGTTGGTAGCCATTGTGAGATATGCACTAACGCCTCTGACACCAACCAACCTTCCGCCATGCTACCTTCTGGACGAGCTCGTTGTCACACAAAGCCTTTCAGGGTTTTCATGAAGCGCTCCAAGAAGAACATCCATCACGTATGGACAGGTCCAGCAATCTCCACTTCGTCCACAAGATGCACAAGAAGGTGAACTTGTATCGTGAGCATGCTAGTGGGCAGGTATTTCTCAAAGAGACAGACCATCTCAACTGCTCCCCACCTTGCGGATTCAGTAGAGGACGTCTTAATCTCTTTCTGTGAGATCCATTGCACCAAAGTCGGAAACTTGTAAATGGCCCCGCGAATTTCTGGAGTAAGGCATCCTGCGATCGTGGTCAGTAGGACAAACTGCCACAAATGAGAAAGCATTATGAATAATGGCCACTTTTCAAATTGCAAAATGCCCATGCTAATTAGAATCCATTCTGTTCACAAACCTGACATATCTTATGCTAATCATGGGATTTTAGCCCCGACAATTGGTCATCTTTAGAAAATGCGGACCTGAGAGAATGCATCATACCCGTCGGAGTGCGGATAGACTTGATTACTTGCTTCACAATGCGCTCTTCTTTGGTAGACAAAACCCAGGGAGTGCGAGCTAGCTGCACTCCCCCTTCAGCACTCGACTGCGGCCAAAATGCCTCCATCTTACCTACCTCCTTCAAATCCATTCGTGACCCTATAGTGTCTCTCTTTCCTGTGATGTGGTCCCATAGCAAGCTGCCCACATTCTTGAAAATATGCATGGGATCCAACAAGTGGTTGACCTGTAAGTGGGTCCAATATGGCAACTCGTAGAAAACTGAGAACCGTCGCATTCCATTTGGATGTGATTCCGGGTTTACCATTTTCAGCTCATACCACCTTGCAGCGTTCATACGTGTTGGAGGTCGTCCAAGAAAACCTTCCCTGAGTTCATGATCCTCCGGCAAGAAAGCAACGTGTCCTTGATATACCATTTTCTTCATGGTTCGTGACCTTCGGGAGTCTAATTGTGGCCCACACAATGGACATGCATGATAACCTGAGGGTCTAAAGCTACTTGTGATTCATAATATTCTGGCTTTTCTAGGTTTGCTGAGCTTGACTACTACTTTGGGTTCTTTCAGATGCTTATTGCAGATCAAAGCATGAAAGAAGCCATAGGGATTGGGAGCTCTTCTTTCATCATGTCACACAACATAGTGCAAGGACAACAATTAATGGAGTCAAAGCTTGAAACTTTGAGTTCGTTGTTTAAGCGATCAAACTCTCTCAGGCTACATACACTCCAAGAGCTACAAAACCTGCTGGCCCTAGTACAGGCAGCCCATTGCACACTTGCAACCTTTGAGCTGGTTTTTGCCTTGAAAACATTGGACCTAAAGACTAGAATAATGGGATGAAAACTCTGAATAAAAGCTGCCCATTTGATATGTCGGTCAGATATTTGAGGTTGACTAAGTAAATGTCTAATACTTTGTTGATCAGTCTTAATCATAAACTTAGAACCCATTAAGTAATGTTTTCATTGTCTTAAAGCTTGTACCACAGCTAATAATTCTTTATCATATGTGGAATATTTAAGTTTGGAGGGTTTCAGTTTACAACTAGAATAGGCTATGGGATGATTATCTTGCATAAGTAGAGCTCCTATTCCAGATCCGCTAGCATCAATAACTACTAAAAAGAATGGTCTATTAAAATCAGGTAGTTGTAATACAGGAGCATGGGTTAATGCATGTTTCAATAAATCAAAAGATTTATGTTGATTATCAAACCAATGATAAACAATACCTTTCTTTAAAAGTTTAGTCAAAGGCAAAGCAAGTAATGAAAAATTTCGCACAAATTTCCTGTAAAAACTAGCAAGACCTAGAAAAGAATGTAACTCATGCACATTTTTAGGTATAGGCCAGTTCAATATTGCTTCTATCTTCTTAGGGTCAACTTTAATACCATCTGATGACACAATATGACCTAAATATTCAATTTCTGTTTGAAAGAACTCACTCTTTTCTGGATTAGCATACAATTGATTATCTTTCAACAACTTGAAAACCAAAAACAGATGTTCATAATGTTTATTCTCATTTTTACTAAATACCAAGATATCATCAAAGAATACAATAACACAATGCTGATATTTCAAAAATATACGATTCATCATTCTACTAAATGTAGCAGGTGCATTAGTTAATCCAAAAGGCATCACTAAAAAATCATAATGACCAAATTGTGTTCTAAATGTAGTCTTGAATATGTCAGACTTATCTAATCTCACCTGATGATAACCAAATTTAAGGTCTATTTTACTACATATGGCAGAACCTTGTAGTTTATCCATAAGATCATCGACTCTAGGAATTGGATATCTATTCTTTATAGTAATCTTATTTAGGGCACGATAATCAATGCACATACGATAAGTATTATTCTTATTCTTTACCAACAAAACAGGTGCACCAAATGGAGAACTACTAGGTCTAATCAACCCTCTATTTAGTAATTCCTCAACTTGATTTTGAATATCTTTTTGCTCTATCTGGTTATGCCTATATGGTGCTCTACAAGGTTGTTGTGTACCAGGAATTAAATCTATTTTGTTGTCTTCAGGACGTGAAGGAGGTAAGCCAGGTGGTAGATCTTTAGCAAAACAGTATATTGTGCAAGAAATTCTTTATGCCTAGGGTGCATATGTTTTTCTTTAGCTTGCAGTTCATTCACCCAAATTAGATAAGATTTACCACTTTTGCGTAATGCACATTTAGCTTGAGTATGAGTAAGCAGTGGAAAAGCATTAGATGCATGCATACCATACAATGTAATATGTTTTCCTTGAAAATGAATATTAATTAAATGCGTGGAATAATCTATATCAGGATTATGCTGATGACGCCAAGGCATACCTAAAATAATATCACTGGACTGTAATGGTACAACTAGAAAATTCCTTCTTTCAGTGTATTCACCAATTTGAATTTCTAGATCATGCACCTCTTATGTTCCATTATACCTTGTGCCTAAGAATGCTGCTTTAATGCGATAATGCGTAGGAATAGTTTGTAATTTCAATTCTTTCACTAACTTTGTAGAAATAAAATCATGTGTACTACTATCATCATGCAAAATGATCTTTTCTTTTCCATGCACTAAACATTTCATTGTCAACAAAGAATGTGGAGTTGGCATACCTGGTAAAGTATCCGAAGGAGTAGTAATGTTATCTTCATCTTCCGTAAAGTCAGGCATTTCTTCATGTTCTTCATCTTCCATTGCTCCAAGATAGTTGATATGGATAGGTCGCTTCTTCGATTGGCAATTGGCTGCTAGATGTCCAGGTTGATGGCATTTGTAACACACTATAGCTTTGGCTTTAGATACATTATTTGCAATGGCAGGAAGTCTAGGAATATTAGGATTTGGCTGTGAAGTTGGCTTAGGGTTTTGATTGGTATTCGATCAAAGCAGGTGATTTTGCCCAAGACTTACGGAAAGATGATGAAGAAAATCGACCTTGATTGAATCTTCTAAAATTTGAATTGAATTGCTTAGAACCATAGTTACCATTTGCTGGGAATTGTTGTGGACGCTTGTCTCTTCCTCTAAACTTGTCTTCAGTGTCATGAGCTAAAGAAATTGCATCTTCAAGAGTTGCAGGCTTGAACATATTGACTTCAGCTTAGTAATGCCCAAGTAATCCAGACATATACTTGCACTTGTGAGTTGCTTCAGGTATGTCTTCAAGCATGCGTAACTGGAGTAAGGCATTCCAAAAGCGTTCGGTGTACTGAGGAATAGGCTCACGATCTCTTTTCTAAAGAAGGTCCCATTGCTTTATGGCTTTTTCATGGATTTGTGGAGGAAGGAAATTCTGCATAAACTTCTTCTTGAAACTCTCCTAGGTAGAGGGACAATCTATACTCTTACGAACCACGGTTCACCAAAGTCCACCGAAGAGATGCTCTATCCACTAAATGATTAGTGCCACACTTGATTTTATCTTTTTCAGCGTATGTTTCCTCATGAAAGTAATCATCAAACTGACTGATGAATGCAAGAATAAATTTTCCATCTCGAGTGCCATTGAAAGTATGGAATTTGAAATTTCTTTTACTTGTCTTTGTTTCTTTGCAAATGGATTGAGCTTCGAGAGTTGCATCAATGGTACATCGGATAAGATCTTCCGATTGTGGTTCCTCTTTATCGGTAGTTAATCTTTGTAAATTGGCCAATTGAACTTGCAATGCTTGCCGGGCTCTTCATTCTTCATCCAACTGCATCATAATTAAATCCAACTTTTGTTCCACTGTAGGTTTAGGAAGATTGCCTTCAGCCATCAAATCATCCATATTTTGTTCCGTCATCCTGCAAAACTTCAAAAGACCTCACACTCTCAAAATCCAATTAGCAGGATGAGCGTAGCTCAAGATCGGGTGTACAAGGCTTATATATTTTTGTTTGGCTTTCACGGTCTTCGTCTTTGGCAATTGCCGGATTTGAAATCTTTGAAAAATCTGTGTTTTGACCTTCTGCGTGTACTGAAACTGATTCAGTAAGTCTGCGTATGCGAGCAGAGCCTTCCAGGGAACAAGTTTGCAGTTCGGTGCTTCTGCGTAGGAACAGTCCTTATAGGAGTTTTGAACACAAGTCAGTTCTGACTTCAGGTTACTTGTCGGACTTGCAGAGTTACAGACTTACGAAACTTGCAGAGTTTGTGGAGCTTTATGTGATTTAGTGTCAAGATTGTGGGAGAGAAGGAAGGAGTCTCACTTGTAGCTTTCTTGCTTGCACAACGGGGGAAAACACACAAAGGTGGAGACTGAAAACAATTTTCCTCTTCTTAGTTGTGTAAGCCAAAAGAACTCAAGTACATAAAAATAGAAGAACCCTATATATGGGTCTCAAACCAAACTCAACTAACTAAGGTGGCATACTAACTGAGCCACGAACTAGAGTAGATAAGGATAGTTGTCATCTAGCTATTATTCATGGGCGGTGTACCAACTGCATCTACAACTGACAAGTCGGTGACATAAATGCACAATGGTCACCCTGTCATATCACTAGTGGAGCTCGATATCTCAATACTCCCCCTCGAGCTCAATCCCAATTCCTGCACACCAAGCAAGTCTCTAAACTTGCGCAGCTTCTCTACGCCCAATGCCTTTGTAAATATGTCAACTACCTGATCCTCTGTGCTGACATAAACTAGATCAATAAGACCTAGTAAAACCCTCTCCCGCACATAGTGATAATGCACCTCAATGTGCTTTGTTCTAGTATGATAGACTGGGTTATTTGCCAAGTGTATACTACTCATGTTGTCACAATAAATGACAACTGGCCCATCTGTAGGCTGATGCATATTATAAAGTAGCTTATGCAACCAAGCTACCTCACATGCAGCCATTGCTGCACCCCTGTACTCAGCCTCTGTGCTCGACAAGGCAACTGTAGGTTGTTTCTTGTTGCTCCAAGTGACTGCAGCACTCCCAAAAGAGAACACATATCCACTGGTAGATCATCTATCAGAAATACTACCAGCCCAATCAGCATCAGTGTATCCATGCAACTGTATCTGAACCCCAGTCTCATAAAGTAGTCCATACTGCAATGTGGACTTCACATACCTCAGTATGCGTCTAGCCGTATCCAAATGCGGTTTCCTTGGAGCCTGCATAAACTGACTTACCAATCCAACAGCATAGCTCAAATCTAGCCTGGTAATAGTCATATAAATCAAACTTCCTACTATGCTTCTGTACATAGTAGGGTCTTCCAGAAGCTCACCTGCATCTGCGCTCAACTTCACATTCTGATCCAAAGGAACTGAAATAGGAGCCTGTCATCCCATATTTGGACAGCATGTCCAATCCATACTGCCTCTGCAAGAGCTGTATCCCTTTTGGTGATCTAATCACCTCAATGCCTAAGAAATAACGCAGCTCTCCCAAATCCTTCATCTCAAACTCCTGCTTCAATAGCATTTTCACATGAAGGATATCTTCATCACTGTCACTTTTCATAATCAAATCATCAACATAAATGACAAGTAGCATAATACCTTTCTCTGTTTTTCTCACATAAAGTGAGAAATCTGCCTTGGAAATCTGAAAGCCAATAGTGACAAGATACTGTCCTATCTTGTCAGACCATGCTCTAGGTGCTTGCTTCAAGCCATACAAGGCTTTCTTCAACCTGCAAACAAACTCAGGATGAACAGCATGCACATAACCTAGTGGCTGCTCCATATATACCTCTTCTTGCAAATCACCATGCAAGAAGGCATTCTTTACATCCATCTGATGTAAAGACCATTCCTTTGATGCAGCCATAGCAATGACTGCTCTTATGGTTGCCATCCTTGCAACCGGACTGAATGTTTCTTCATAATCAATGCCATATGTTTGTGCATACCCCTTGACTACTAATCTTGCCTTGTATCTGTTCATAGAACCATCTGCATTGTGCTTCTCCTTATAAACCCACTTACAGCCAATCGCATTCTTACCTTTAGGCAAAGGTACCAATTCCCATGTAGCATTTGCTTCCAAGGCATCCATTTCTTCATCCATGGCTTTCTCCCATTTTTCTTTTCCCATGGCTTGCTCAAAAGAAGTGGGTTCTTGTTCTTGTATCACTTTGACCATATAGGCATATGAATCGCTGTAAATCCATCATATTTCAACCTATCCACAGGATACCTAGCTCTGGTGGTCCTGCGCCAAGTAGGTTCACTCCCAGGTGCTCTCAAAACATCCCTGGTCTTCCTTACTCCAGGTGTAACAATAGAAGGAATACCCAACTCATCATCAATGCTCTGTTTTGAGCCACTAGATTCACCATCCACATAAGAGTGACCTGCATTCACATCAAACATGGGCTGATCTACCTTCTCTTTTCCTTCTCGTGATACCTGAATACCACTATCTGTATTACTTTGAGAAGATTCTCTTGATCTCAATCTGCCTGTCCATGGCGAAGGATGTGAACCACTGATAGAGGACGCTCCAGGTTTAAGAGTTTTTTAACCATAGCTTTAAGAGTTTTGAAATGCCCAAAAACTTCACTTTTCTTTTTCATAAAATACACCCAAACTTTTCTGCTATAGTCATCAATAAAAGTAACAAAATAATGACAGCCTCCAAGAGATGTAGCTTTAATAGTCCACACATCAGAGTGGATTAATTCCAATGGCTTCTTACTCTCTTGAACATGTCTAGGAAATGGTTTCCTTGCCTGTTTTCCAAACTGACAGGCTTCACATACCTTATGCATTTCTGCAACCTTGAATTTAGGCAATCCTGCAACAATATTTTGGGCCTGCATTGATTTAAGTCGCTGTACATTAACATGACCAATGCGTATATCAATATCTGCAACTACACGGTCCCATGTTCAAACATTGCTTCACTCAATTCAGGCATGTCTGCATCCAATGTAAACATTCTGCTCTTCTTCTTCCCTTTTGCTACCAAGCGACCTTTATTTTTCATATCCTCAACAAAGCATCCATGAGGATTAAATCTGACCTGCAAGCCCTGCTCAAGCATTTGACTAACAGAAACCAGATTCTTAGTGATATTTGGGACATGAAATACATCGGACATGTATTTCTTTTTCCCAACCTGCATAGACAAAGGAATTTTTCCAATCTGCATAATAAGATGTGCAGTATCATCACCAGTCTCCACAAATCGTGGTTTTTCCATTTTCCTTGCATCCTCCATCCATTCTGCATGACCTGTCATGTGGTTTGATGCACGTGAGTCAACATACCATACATCTTTGCTTTCTTCTGCACTTGTCACAGAATTGTTCATGTGCTGCACCATAAACAAATGCTCATTTCTGTCATCACCCTGTCTACTAGAAGATGCATAATTCCCTTGTTGCAATTTTCCATTCATGATGTCATTCTGTTTTTTATAGCAGTCTTTAGCCATATGACCCATTTTGCCATAGTAGTAGCATTCAACATTGCCGTTTGCATTTTTCCCTCTTTGCCATCCACCACGACCTCTTTGGCTCCCCCTGCCTCTAGAGTTACCATGTCCTCCTCCATAGGGCTAGTTTTCTTGAGTTTGCAGCATATTCTGATTTCTACCACGGCCTCCAGATTGGCCTCCTCTACCTCTACCTCTACCTCTACCTCTTCTAGCATTTGAGTAGAATACAACTTCTTTTGAAGTTCCTCCTGAAGAAGATGCACCACCATTTCTCTACTCCTCAGAAATTAGAAGAGCAATCAACTCCTCAAAATCAGAAAATCTTTCACGAACTGAAATGGATGTCGGAAACTGCGCATAATCCTTTCCTAGACCATTCAAGGTCACAGAAACTAAATCATCATCTTCCACTGGCGACCCAATGGAAGCAAGTGCATCTGCAATCTTCTTCACCTTCATGTGGTAGTCATTGATGCTCATACTTTCTCTTTGCAAATTATGCAACTCTTGCTTGAGTTGCATTTTCCTGGCTTGCGTATTTGTGCTATACATTTTTGACAAAGTATCCCATGCCTCCTTTGGCGTACTTGCATCCTGAATATGCACAATCATAGAGTCTGAAATACTGATAGACAACCAGTACATAACTTTCCTGGCTCTCTCATGCCATGCTTTAAATGCCTAGTTTTGTTGTTGATTGGGAACATCAGGAAGAACTGGTTCTTCTTCATTTCCTGCAACAAATTTCCAATATCCTTTTCCCATAAGGAAATTCATCATTCTAAACTTCCATGCTTGGAAGTTGTTCTTGTCAAGCTTTTCAATTACAATCTGTGAAAGAGAATCAGACGCCATTACAAAACACTGCAAAAAATTCTATCACTGTAAAAAACACAGCTTCACCCTCACAAGGGCAAATCTGCAAAACTGACGAAAGTGGTATTTGACCACACAACCACTTCCTAGTGATGATTTTGCATAAACATGAACCAAGGATGATTCTGTAACTCCCAATGTCTCTGCACACAAGCATATGATGCAATTTCTGTGGTAACTTTTCACCGACCTGTAGAACAGTGGTCGCACAGCATAAAACAGGGCCTTTTCCTGAGTGCGTGCAGAAAACTTCCGCCTCCAAAACAGGCCCCGAAATGGCCTCAAATAAAAAAAACAGAGCAACCTCTTGCTACACCGTGAAGGGCATCCCAATCTAAGACAATGCACTCTTGCACTTTCCGGCTGTGCTACCTGCAGAGATTTGCTCCCAAAACAGAAAAATGAAAGTAACACTGGTCCTCTTACCAGAACACCACGAACTTGGCTTGCTTTCTTGAGCTCCTTATCATGAACAAGGCTCTGATACCATGTCAAGATTTTGGGAGAGAAGGAAGGAGTCTCACTTGTAGCTTTCTTGCTTGCACAATGGGGGAATACACACAAAGGTGGAGGCTGAAAACAGTTTTCCTCTTCTTGGTTGTGTAAGCCAAAAGAACTCAAGTACATAAAAATAGAAGAACCCTATATATGGGTCTCAAACCAAACTCAACTAACTAAGGTGGCATACTAACTGAGCCACAAACTAGAGTAGATAAGGATAGCTGTCATCTAGCTATTATTCATGGGCAGTGTACCAACTGCATCTGCAACAACTAACAAGTCGGTGACATAAATGCACAACGGTCACCTTGGCATATCACAAGTGGAGCTCGATAACTCAACATTTAATACTTAAGTAACTAAGCTTTAAGCTTAGTGATTAAAATCGTCGAATTGTAAGGGGGGGCCGTTTTTTTACGTCGCGAAAATCACGGAAAGGTCGCCCTGCTGTCGTCGATTTAAAATTTTGAAGCTCTTAAGCTTCTTTAAGCTTTATAAGCTTTATATTAAGCTTTTAAGCTTATGAGGTTATGAAACTTATCTATGTTTACTGTAAGAAGACGACTTGGAGAAGAGGATGTAGGAGTGGTCCTCCGCCGTTACAAGTCGGCGGTCCTTCGTGATCAAAGGTTGTAAACAGAGGTTCTTGACCACCAGGAATCCACCCTTATCGACCGTTCACGATGAGATTGACCATAGAGCTCGATCGTTCTAGGAGCTCCGCCTTCGCACAAGATGGGTAGCGATTGGAAGCTCTCGATCTCAGCTTTGCTCTGATACCACTGGTGCACAGATCGGATGCTGTAAGCTCGCGTAGTGAGCGTCGGAAGATCCCCAAGAACAAAAGAACTCTACTTTTTGCACAAAACTCAAGGTAAAAAGCATGCACGACATGAACAAGAGACCAATTGGGTGCAATCTCCCCCCATGCCTTGTGTGAGCGCTCCACAAATCATGAATTTTATGTATTAATCATCTTCAAGCTCAAATAATAGCCCAAATTACAAAATAGCACGCTTTTGGCTTTTGAGTTTGCTTTAGCACAAAATAGAAATAAAGCTAATCGGCGGGCGCCCAAAGAGTCAGGCATACCCTATACAATGTCCAAATACAAATATCATAATCGTGCGCCCATGTGCATACAAAATAATAAATAAATATCCAATGCCTCAATAAATAGGTGTGACAAAATATAGGCGCCATGCCTAAGGTATGCGCCCATCAAAATATAAGTGACAACTCGAATACATGCTATCCTCCAATGCTTTCCTCCGCCACTGCTGCTATCTCTACACATCAACTGAAACATTCAGAATCGTTAGTAAAATAATACAATTAAACCGACAAAAGTGAATACCTAGCAGTCTTCAGCTACATAAATAAATCAACTGGTTAGAAATCAATCCTAACCTTAATTTATTACAAGTGTGCACTCTAAACTCATAAACGTTTATTAATTTAATATGTATTTTGCGGAATCACCCATGTACACACTAAATTAATGAAATGCCCGAAAAGGATAGGCGTCTCCATCAACTTCTCGCACAAAGAATCCACTTTGTGTATGAGCCCCGGTCAACAAAATTTACGGAATCCACCGTAAAACCTCACGGAATCCACCGTGGCACGGAATACACAATGAAATATGCCTCCTGGGCATCAGAGATCCCTTCCTCATCCACCCGTCCTATTCTACCCTATTCTTGAGATCTTTCTTAGCCCCTTTAGTTTTTTTTTTTTCATTTTGCTTATCTTCCATGTGAGCATATCGTATGTTCATCAAAACTAAAATCTGACCATAGAACCCTGTTTGCCACTTCAAACTTGACATTTTTCTTTTTACTACCCTCTGTTCCCTCATCAGTTATTAATTTTTGAAGAATTTTAATGTGAATTGGATGTTTTTTCATGTAAATGGACCTTTCTCTCATTGGAACTGTAGTTTGACATAATAGCCCTGATCCTCCCCTTCTCCTGATATGAACACTCTTTCTTTTTACATCCTTTGTCTGTCTGATGCACCGATTGGATGTTATTCATTTTTGTGTGTTTGCGGGTATTTTCTTATGCGATTTTTACTATTGTTCCATGTGAACACCCTCTTTTTATGTCTTGGAATGGTGACTTGCTTGGATACCCTTGAGCCTTGGTTTCACCAAACATTTTTCCTTTTTTATTCCCCTTTTTTTGGCCCATAGATTTTGTGTTATTAAATTTTTATTATGTTTTCTTACATTTTTTACATTTTTCTATATGAACGTGCCTTTCTTCCACCAAAACCACGTTCTAACCTGATCGCCCTGTTGAACACCGCTTTCCTCACATCTTTTCTTTCATTGCCCCTTGTTTTGATTGGTGAATTGTCACGAATTAATTTTTATTCCACTTTTTGTGTGTTTTTATCGTTTTTTCAATCTAGACACCCCCATTTCTCATTAGATCCGTGTTGACTTGATGGCCAACGGATTTTCCCTTATTAAAATTTTATTCCATTTTTTGGTGTTTTTTTCAGTTTTTCCATGTGAACGCCTATTTTTCTTATTGGACATCTCATTGTGTTGTCCATCCTGTTCACATGTCTATCCTCGTCAGCCATTGACCACCTCCTTGTTGTTGAGTGCTACCTCCTTCGCCTCGTAATATGCCACCTCGCCCTCGGCCACTTCATCGCCACTCTCCTATCGTAGGTCACCGTTTCATGCTTCCACCACCCTCCCGTTTGACAGGCTCGGAGTAACCCACCCCCATTACCCTGCCCTTTACACTGCCACCTGCCCACCTCCTAAGTGACCCCCCCCCCCCCCCCTTGTCCCCTGTCAACCCACTCCCCCAGTGACCCCCCCATCCCCACTTGCTCGCCCACTTCCCCAAGTGACCCCCCCCTTGTCCCCTATCAACCCACTCCCCCAGTGACCCCCCCATCCCTTGCTCACCCACTTCCCCAGTGACCCCCCCATCCCCACTTGCTCGCCCACTTCCCCAAGTGACCGCCCCCTTGTCCCCTGTCAACCCACTCCCCCAGTGACCCCCCCATCCCTTGCTCGCCCACTTCCCCAGTGACCGCTCACCACCCGAGTAAAACCCCCCCCCCCGCCCCCCCCCCTCCTGCGCATCCCACCCACACCAATGGCCCCTCTTCCCACCCAATAAGCCCTTCCCCCCTACTCAACTCCCATAAACCCCCCCAACCCCTTCTTTCGCTCCCCCTCTACCACACAATAACCTTCCCCCCATCTCGAAAAACCAACATTTGTCCCCCCATCTCGTAAACCCACATTATTCCCATTCCCCTTCATCCACAATAACCCCCCTGTTCTGCCCCCAAACCACCCCTGACACATCCTTGCTGGGTTGGTCTTCGGGGCTTCGTGTCTTCGTAGTTGGTTTCTGTTTTCTTCGTCGTTGTTCATGCACAGGATTTTTTGTGGATGTGGGTGTGTTTCCTTAGCTACCATTCATGCACAAGGACATATATGCGGTCTCAACCATTGCCGAGGTGGTGTTGGTGTTTACATGCACTATTGTGAATCTCACTACACGCATTTTTTACCATTTTAAATTGTTAAAAATAAAAAAAAACTAAAAAATATTTTGAAAACACATAAAAAATCAACTAAAATAAAAAAATTCACAAAACTCTAAAAAATGTTCAAAAATTCATTGATATTTTTATTTACATGCCTTAGCTAAAATTTGCAAATAAAAAGTATAAAAATTTTAAAACCTTCATAAAAACCTAAAAATTTCATTAAAATCCCCAAAAATTCAAAAAATACTGAAAAATCATGTACTTCTTTTTAATCCAAAATTTTTCCATGATCCATTTTCAATCTTTTGATTGTTGTTTACATTACCCTAAAATCCAAAATACAATAAAATCAAATTAAAAAATATCTAAAAAATCCAAAACAAATCTAAAAAACATTTAAGAAATTAAATGTAGTCTTTTTGGTATTTTTTTCTCATGTTGTAAATTTTTAGCTTGGTGGGATTATCTTTTGGATTGCTTTGAGGTTGGTTTTCTCTTCACTTGCACCATCAATTTTTGCATGGTAATTTAGATTAGGGTGCATTTACACACTCTACATGTATTTAAAATTTTATTTTCTTTTTACTGTGCTCCAACCACATTTAATGATGCCAGGAGGCATATTCCACGATGGATTTCATGATTATATTTATTTGTTGGAGCTCATACACAATGTGGATTCCTTGTGTGAGAAGCTGACACGGGGACGCCTATCCTTTTCAGGTGTCAGATTAATTTAATGTGCACGTGGGTGATTCCATAGCACGTGATTTTGTAAAATAAATATTAAATTAATGGACATTTATGAGTTTAGAGTACACACTCAAATTAAATTAAGGTCAGGATACAGAGTTTCGACCTATTTAATTATTTTATAGCTAAAGACTGCTATGTATTCACTTTTGTTGGGTTTTATTTAATTATTTTCTAACAATTGTGAATGCTTCAATTGATGTGTAGGGGCAGGCTACAGAGGCATTGGGAAGCACTGGGCAATGACATGAATCCAAATACTTAGAAGAATTACTATTTTTGCTGGATGTGTGCCTTATCACTAAAGGCGTGGCGCCAATATTTATTTAAGCATGCTTATTAAAAGCGCTTGAAAAAATATTTATTATCTTATATGTGCATAGGCGCTTGGTTAAATATTTCATTATTTGATATTTGTATTTGGGCACAGCCCCTTGACTTTTGGATGCCCAAATGTCTTACTCTATAATTGGGCAAATGCATACACAAAAGTAAAAGCATGCTATTTGTAAAGTGGGCTATTTTTGGGCTTGAAGATAAATAAATCTATAAATACATGCCTTGTGAAGCGCTCACACCAAAGGCATGGGAAGAGATTGCACCCAATTTGTCTTTTTGTCTCATGTTGTGCAAATTCCATTTTGCTTTTTAGTTGGAATTATGAAGGTTTGTAGAGTTCTTTGTCCTTGGGGACCTTTCAGCATTCACTACACACGCATATAGCATCTGATATGTGCACTAGTGGTATCAAAGCGAAGTTGAGAGATCAAGAGCTTCCAATTACTTGCCATCTCACATGAAGGCGAAGCTCCTAGAATGAACGGGCTCTACAAGCTGTCTCGCGATGAACTAACAACAAAAGCATATTCCTGGCGGTGAAGAACCTCCTACTGTACCCTCTAATCGCGAAGGACCTCTCATAGGAGGTGGAGGACCACTCATGAAGTTCCTTTATAAGTCATTTTTATTGACAAAGAAGCAAACAAGAGTTTAATCAAGTTTGAGTTTATAAGCTTAAGAAGCTTAAAGGGAGCACAAGCTCTCCAAAATTCACGATTTGTGGCTGAAGTATGTACTCACGGGTGGTGACTCCAATGAACACATGCCATCATCCTGTGCTAAATCAACGAATTACTTAAGGTTTTATTAAAAATCTTCAAGTTATTAAGCTTAAGTAAGCTTAAAGCTTAACCACCAATTATTTGACATAGCATGTGTTCATACCGTGGTACTCCCGAATTGGAATTTGAAGCTTCAGTAAGCCACTGTTCCCACCTGCAACTTGGCTAAACGGATTTACAGCAAGTAGGTTATCATGCACAGTCTATGCAATAGAAGACTATTTTGCTTGGACAAAGACCGTTTTCAATTGTCATACCTGAGAAAAACCAAGATCATAAAAGCAAAGGCATACTAATAAACAAAGCAAGTTCTTGGGGATCTTATTTACACATGACTAGAAGACGAGCGATGGATCTTCGATCAAATCCAGGATGTCGGATCATAATATGGATGATTTTATGGATGAAGGCGATTTGCCAGAGCCAACTATGGAATAAAAATTGGATCTAATCATGATGCAGCTTCAAGAAGAGAGAAGGGGATGTCAAAACCTGCAAGCACAACTGGCTACACTTCAACAATCCATTGTTGATCAAGATGGAGTGCAACCTGAAGATGTCATTTGACGTACTATTGATGCGACACTCGATGCATAGGCTCTTAGGAAAGAGGCCAAGATAAGTGAAAGAAATTTTAAATTCTACATTTTTAATAGGCAACGTGATGGAAAAATTGTTCTTGCTTTCATTAGTCAATTTGACGACTATTTTCATGAAGAGCAATATGCTGAAAAAGATAAACTTAAATGCGCCACTAACCATCTAGCAGATAGAGCATCATTATGGTGGACTGTTGTCCGCAAGAGTGTTGATTGTCCCTCTACTTGGGAAGCCTTTCAAAAGGAATTTTTATAGAATTTCCTTCCGCCTCAATTCCATGAGAAAGCTATCAAATAGTAGGATCTCCTACAACAAAGAGATCGTGAATCCATTCCGCAATACGCTAAGCATCTCTGGAGTGCCTTACTTCAACTTCGAATGCTTGAAGATGTTCCCGAGGTGATCCACAAGGGCAAGTACATGTCCAGTTTGCTTGGTCACTTCTATGCAGAAGTGAATATGTTCAAGCCAAAGACTTTGGAGGATGTGATTTCTTTAGTGCATGATGTGGAGGATAAAACTCGTGGACGAGAAAAGTGACCGCAACAATTTTCGGTTAATGGTAACTTTGGTACAAAGCATTTCAATTCTAACTTCCAAAGATGCAATCAAAATTGTTTTGCTCCTTCTTTTCGTAAACTCTAGACTTGACGTCCTGCTTTACCATCAAATACAAATTCAAATCCTAAGCCTTTCCTCTAGCCAAATCCCAATATACCCAAACTTCCAGCCCTTACTAACAATGTCTCCAAAGCAAAGCCTATGGTTTGCTACAAGTGTCATCAGCCTAGACACTTAGCAGCGAACTATTAGTCCAAGAAGCAAGTTGTTCAAATTAATCACTTGGGAGTAACTGATGACAAGGACCATGAAGATATGCCATACTTCACTGAAGATGATGATGATATCGGGTGATGCTTCAGATACTTTACCAGGTATGCCAAATCCTCATTTGTTATTAACAATTAAATGTTTCATGCATGGTCAAGAAAAGATTGTTTTGCATGATGATAGAAGCATGCAGGATTTGATTTTCGCAAACTAGTAAAAGAATTGAATTTATCTACTAGTCCAACTCATTATCGCATAAAGGCTGTATTCTTAGGCACTAGATACAATGGTACACACGAAGTGTATGATTTAGAGATCAAAATCGGTGATTATGTTGAGCATAGAAATTTATTGGTTGTGCCTTTGCAAGCTAGTGATATTATTTTAGGAATGCCTTGGCATCACAAATATAACCTTGACATAGATTATTCCACACATTCCATGAAAATTCATTTTAATGGAAACCAAATCACATTACATGGATTGCACACCTTAGAATAATTTTCCATTGCTTAGTCACATGTAAGCTAAACGTGCATTGAGAAAATGTAGTAAATTATATTTAGTATGGGTTGAATGAAATTGAAGCTAAGGAAACTTAGATGTATCCTAGGCATGCACAATTTCTTTTGCAATTTAAAGATTGTTTTGCTACTGATTTACTACCTGGTTTACCATCTACACATCTTGAATACCATAAAATAGATTTATCCCAGGTTCTCAACCACTATGTAAAGCACCTTAAAGACAAAATCAGATTGAACAAAAAAAAATCCAAACACAAGTTGAGGAACTATTGAACCGAGGACTCATTAGGCCCAGTAGTTCTCCTTTTGGTGCACCTGTCCTATTAGTTAAGAAGAAAAATAATACCTATAGGATGTGCATTGACTATCGTGTCCTAAACAGAATCACTTTTAAGAATAGATATCCGATCCCTAGGGTAGACGAACTCATGGATAAACTACAAGGGGCCATTGTTTTTAGCAAAATAGATCTCAAATCTGGATATCATCAAGTACGCTTGGATACACCTGAAATTTTTCAAATTGCATTTAGAACTCAAGTTGGCCATTATGAATTTCTTGTTATGCCTTTCGGTTTGACCAATGCACCAGCTACATTTAGTCATATGGTGAATCGTATATTTTTGAAGTATCAGAATTGTGTGATTGTTTTCTTTGATGATATATTGGTTTTTAGTAATAAGGATGAGAATGAGCATTGTGAACATCTATCTTTAGTTTTCAAATTGTTGAAAGAGAATCAATTGTATGCTAACCCTGATAAGAGTGAATTTTTCCAAACCCAGATTAAATACTTGGGTCACATTGTTTCTTCTGATGGTATTTGCATTGATCCTAAAAAGATAGAGGCAATTTCGAATTGGCCAATCCCTAAAAATGTGCATGAGTTACTTTCTTTCTTAGGCCTTGCCAATTTTTATAGAAAATTTGTGAGAAGTTTTTCATTGCTTGCATTGCCTTTGACGAAATTGTTAAATAAAAGTGTTGTGTATCGTTGGTCTGACAACCACCAAAAGTCTTTTGATTTGTTGAAAATGCTTTAACGCATGCACCTATCTTGCAATTACCTAATTTTAATTGACCATTCTTCCTAGTGGTCACTAATGCTAGCGAATTAGGAATAGGAGTTATCCTCATGCAAGATTCACATCCCATAGCCTATTCTAGTTTCAATT
The DNA here is from genome assembly GCF_053477565.2 of Lygodium microphyllum. Classification (NCBI taxonomy): domain Eukaryota; kingdom Viridiplantae; phylum Streptophyta; class Polypodiopsida; order Schizaeales; family Lygodiaceae; genus Lygodium; species Lygodium microphyllum. The sequence goes on along the minus strand of NC_141148.1, from coordinate 99,542,733 downwards.
TTAAACCTTTTTGAATTGAAATACTCCACATATGATAAAGAATTGTTAGCTGTAGTTCAAGTCTTACATCAACGGAAATACTATCTAATGGGATCCGAATTTATGATTAAAACTGACCAACAAACATCTCCTTAGTCAGCCACAAATTTCTAACTACCATATTAAATGGGATGCTTTCATTCAAAGTTCTCATCCACTTATCCAATATCAGCCAAGAAGAGAAAATGTTGTTGCCGATGCATTGAGTAGAAGACCAAGTATCCATAATATATCCGTTCTATCTTTTGATTCCCTTACTCCTATGAAGGATACCTATGACCATGACCCTAGTTTTAAAGCTGATTGGAACAAATTAGTTGCTAATAATTGGATTCCAATTTATTCTTTATCTTATTCTGATGATGGATTTATGTTTTATGATAAAAGATTGTGTGTCACTATTCAATTTAGATCAATTGTGTTGCACAAAATTCATAATCCTCCATATCAAGGTTATAGAGGTACTATTTCCACTTTACGAACATTGGTTGAAAATTTTTACTAGTCACAAATGGAATCTGATGTTGCACCTTCCACTGCAGCTTGCAGATTGCCTTGTTTTATCAATTCCATGAACTTGCAAACTTCTGGTTGTAGGCCTCTGAGGAACACTCCTTTCTGGATTCCTTGATGGTTGGTCCATCTCTTTAGGATGGATTCCATTCGCGAGACATAAGCTTCTACTCTTTCTCTAGAGGTATGACTTAGGTTCATGAACTCCTCTCGCATCCTCTCTTCAAAACCTTCACACCTGAACAAAAGTTCTTGCTGCTTGTCTCTCATACCATTGAAACGCCGCACCTTTGAAAGTGGTGGCGAAGATTGCTAACCAATGCTTGGGGGTTCTGGCATTGTTAGCCACACATGCTACCATAAACTCGGCTACATGAAGATCAGGGTCTTCATCTCTTAAAAATTGGCAATGGGACTACATTTGGTGGCTTGTCATCAGTATTTCCAGGACAAATTTGACTAGGAAGGGGATCTTAAGTTGCCATGGGGACTTCTGTAAATAGTGCTTTTAAGGCGTCAAAGGAGGCTTCTGGTTCAAACTCATTCTCACGCTTGATTCTTTCCTTCTCTCCTCTCATGTACCTCTGGACTCGTTCTAGCGCTTGCCTCTTGATTGCATCATTTATCAGGGGATTGGCTCCAACCAGTTGGTCTGTACTCAGCAGAATAGAATCAGAGGGGGACTTATATCTCTAGAGGATTCTCTAGGCAACATCTCTTCTACTTCCTTCTTTTCAACATCTCTGAATTCAGCTTTCAAACCACTATAGAGGAGGAGATATTCCATTCTGAAAGTATCAAAACTCATTCTTCTTAGGATCGGTGTTGTGCCATCATCATAATAATGCCAACTTCTAAGGGTTTCAATAGTGTATGTTGTCAAAAACACTATGCCTACCAACTTTTAGTGGGTTGCTAATTGAACAAATAGGAGGTTGTGAGTGCAGCAAGCATCCCACGTATCTTGCTGTTGAGCATCCATGAACAAATTTCAACTCTTTTCTTTCTTATTCTCATGAACCTCCACTGAGATGACTCCCCCAGTTTCTTCACGATCTCCCACTTGATGATGTTTGGAAACTTCTCAATGAATACCAAATCTTCCATGGTTGGTCATTTTCTCTATTTCTGCACTTCAGTTTGTTCCCAAATAATTTGCCACCAAGATGCACGTCTCTGTTGTTTCAACAGGAAGAGGAAATAGTCCACCACATAGAGCTTGCATCATGATGGTAATATGTTTCCGCCATTGTCGGATGAACTTCTTGTAGAAAGTGGCTTTGGCAATAAGAATCTCCAACTCTTCAGTGGAAGAAGGAAATTTGCAAGCATACATTGAATCCATCTCTTCTTGGCAATGCCAATTCCTTCATTTTTAGCATCTTTTGATGCTTATTGATGGCAGGTTTCCTCGACTGCGCACCAAAAACACTCCCACAGATTTGATAGAATCAACCATAATCTTCAACATCTTCATAGAATCCATCAATAGAACAAGAAACAAAAAAGAATACACCACTTTGGAATGGAAATAATCACAGATGATTCATCTTCATTGTCTTCATAGTTATCTCTCAATCTCTCATAGATAGATATATTGTTTTGATAGAACTCTTATCTCTGACTCTCTCTCTCTCTCTCTCTCAATCAATCAATAGTACATCATCTCCTTACTACAATAATAAATAATGGCTCTCAATAATTCTTCTTAGGTTGTGGATGCATCTCCCAAGAGGTATAGGATGTATGAAAGGGCACCGGAGCCACTACATTGCCTCTTCATAGCTCACTATTGTCACTCCACTTCAGTCCTCTTTTTAGTCTTCAATAGCTACTTCTTCCATTTATTTTAGCTCTTTTGAACTTAAATTCATCCTTTTCAAAAGTTAGAAAACTTTCCCAAAGTCACATATACATTCCATAGAACACTTACAGAAGATCTACAGAATAGAATAGAGCAGAACAGAGGCTCTACAGAAGGTCTACAAAGGGTTAATAGAAGGTCATCAGAGAACATCGGATCCTCATAAATCATACTAAAACCATCCCAAACTATAAAAAACTATTCAATAAGATTTCAAAAGACCTCAACCTTCATCAATAATCAATCCATGCTTTATACAGAAGAAAACCAAAACAAAACAAAAGCTAAACATAATGTATCATAACCAATCACAACCTCAATGAACCTATCAGAACATCACATAGCCTCATATTTCTACTAAGATTCATCATGAGCTTCCAAAAAATAATCAATATCATCCAAAATACTTTCAAAAACTTCCAAAACAACCAATCATCACTCAAAATCCATCAAAAGTCAACCATTTAGGCCTCAAAAACAACAAATATCAACAAACAAATCTAGTCATTTCAACATTCAACATCTAGGATGTTTAGGATCCTTTACTCCAGAGGAGATAAATATAAACAAAGTGGATATAACCAATACTTCTTATACGTTGACTGTCAGGGGAAACAATGATGGTAAGAGCAGTAATGACCATTGTGGTAGAGATTCACATTGGTCTCAATCTCACGTGCATTCTCATAGTAAGTCTCGTGGTCATAAGTCCTTTATTACAATGGAAAGAAGGGTCATATTCGACCGCACTACCATAAAATGCATGATGATAAGCACAAAGAGAAATGTAAGGACAAATTATAGAAAAAGTGTGATGATTGCAACATTAGTAAGCCCAATGTAAAAATTGAAGAGATAAATATAGTGCAGCTAGAGTTAGGTGATGAGTGCATCTTAGTGGCTTTCTCTCATGATGCTTTTGAGTTGATCAAAACTTTGTTTATATATTCTTAAGGTTGGCTCCTTAATTCTAGGGTTTCCTTTCATGTTACCTCGTATAGGGATTGGTTTCAATCATACCATAATATAACATGTTCTATGCAATCGAAAAATGACTTGGCATCGGATATTATTGGCATTTACAATATAAGGTTGTACTTTCCCTTGGGTAGCTCCTTTGCTCTACTTAATGAATGTCATGTATTCTGTTTGACCAAAAGCATTCTATTTGCTGGGAAATTGGATGATGTAACCTATTATGTATCTTTTGATGATTTTTCAGGGAAGGTTACTCATAAGAATATTGTCTTTACTCGAGGTGCGAAGGTTGGTAGCCTCTATCCTTTATGTGTATCTGGGTCTCTTAACTATGTTTTGGGTATAGCTAAAATATCACATGTATCTTTATGGCATAGTTGCCTTGGACACACATCCTTAAAGGGAATATTGTCTCATGGAAGGTTACTCATAAGAATATTGTCTTTGCTCGAGGTGTGAAGGTTGGTAGCCTCTATCCTTTATGTGTATCTGGGTCTCTTAACTATGTTTTGGGTATAGCTAACATACCACATGTATCTTTATGGCATAGTCACCTTGGACACACATCCTTAAAGGGAATGAAAATGCTTACTCATTTGTAGTATTTTTTGCCTCTTGATTACAAATGTTTTAATTCTTGTGACCATTGTCTTTATGGCAAACTTGTAATTGTCATAAGAAGTCTCGCATTATGCACATGGTTGAGCCTCTAGCTCTTGTGCATTCTGATATATGTGGTCCCATACTTTGTTATTCATTGGATGACATGAAGAAGTACTTTGTTATGTTCATTGATGATTATTTGCATAAGGTTTGGGCATATCCTATTAAGAAAAAATTGGATGCCTTATCTACCTTTTAGTATTGACTTGCTCTTATTGAGAACTAGGTCTGGGTATAGGTAGAAATGCCTAAGGTTTGAAAATGGGGGTGAATATATTTCTAAAGAATTTGAGTAGTTTTTTTATGAGAGGGGTATTAAGTACTTGTTGACTATCTTGTATATCCCACCCCATAATGGTGTTGTAGAGCACATGAATAGGACCATTCAAGAAAGAGTCTATAGTATGCTTAGTCAAGTAGGCTTATTGCAACAATTTTGAGCTAAGGTAGTTACTACTGTCACACATTTAGTAAAGAGATTCCCATGTACTAGTATTGGTTGTCAAGTTACAGAGGAGATATAGTCTAGAAAACCTCTCTCATATGCACATCTTAGAGTCTTTGGATGTGAGGATTTTTACCATGTACCCAAGAATAAATGCAATAATTGGATCCTAAGTTGATGAAATGCATCTTTCTTGATCATGGAGATGCATGTGAGATGGGCTATTGCCTATGGGATCCACAAGCTAGTTATCCATGGCCATGATGTTGTTTTACATAGGGAGAATATACATAGGCAGATGAGCATGTAATTGAGGTACAAAAGGTGATCTTTCAGGAGAACTTTCTTGTTACTATACAAGCAACTAGATAGCCTAAAATAGCTAATGTTCTAGTGGCCCATGATCATGATGTTGAATAGGATGCACACGCTATGTAGCCTATTTTGAGATGATCTATTAGAGATACATGTCATCTTGTTTGGTTTACACCCTCCATAGACTATGTTATGATGATAGATTTTGGTGAGTCCCTTACTTATGAGGAGGCCATGTGCAAAGGTGATAGTCACTCTTGGGAGAGAGCCATGCAAATTTGAGTTTGATTCACTTCATAAAAACCATATATGGGATTTGGTTTCTTTGCCTAGTGGAAAACATGCATTGCCATGTAAGTGTTTATACAAGTTAAAGAGTACCCCTAGACATCCTAAGCCAACATATAAGGCTATATTGGCTACTAAGGGTTTTAAGCGAGATCATAGAGTTGATTTTATGAAGGTTTTTTCTTTTATAGTCAAGATGTCTACCCTACGATTGGTTTTGGCCTTGGTTGCACAATTAGATCTGCAACTTTATCAAATGGATGTGAAAATAACTTTTCTACTTGGGGACTTGCAGGGGGATATTTATATATAGTATCCTAAGGGATTTATGAAAAAGGGTAGGGAACACCTAGCGCTGCACAAGTTGGAAAGAGTCTTCATGGATTTAACTATGCACCTAGGGAATGGTACCATAAGTTTGATACTTTGATGCATTCATAAGGATACACTTGCAATGATATGGATCCATGTTTATACACGAAAAAGACACATAATCATAGCCTTATTATCTTGGTACTTTATATCAATAATAGATTGATTGTTGGGAGAGCTCACAATGAGTTGGATGTTTTGAAGACTCAACTCTTGAGATGAAGGATATGGGGCATGCCTCATATACTCTTCATATGCACATCACACACAATCGCTCGGAGGGGATCCTTTATATACAACAACAAGAGTACATACAAAAGGTGCTTGAGCTATTCCATATGAAAGATGTTAAGCTTATTGAATGTCCTTTGTCTTCCCATGTGAAGGTTAGTCAGGCCGATTGTCCCTAGTTAAATTAGTAAAAGGCTAAGATGTCCAATATCCCTTACGCATTCACAGTGCATAGTTTGATGTATGCCATGATAGTTGCTCACCTTGATATAGCATTTGTAGCGGGAGTTGTGGCACACTATATGAATGCACCTAGTCAATGATGTTGGGATGACGTGACTACCTTTGGGTATGTCTTCACCTTTGTTGGAGGTGTTGTTTCTTGGATGTCCATGGAGTAGATATGCATAGCCTTATCTACTATTGAGGTAGAGTATATTGTAGCCACTGAGGCTTGCAAGGAGGCCCTATGATTAGGTTAACCTTGGTATTACTATTACTCTTACACTCTACATTTGGATTCTATAAGTGCTATTTAATTGACTGAGAATCTAGTCTTCCATGTGAAGACAAAGCACATTGAGGTGTGCTATCACTTCATCAAGGAGGTGGTTGAGGACAAGTCCATTGAACTTTTCAAGATCTTGATGCCAAAGTGTTGGGAGCTCACACTCGGACTGCCAAGACCTACAAGCCACTTATTGTTCAAGGATTTCAAGTCGAGCACTAATAGCTACCTCTCACATAGCCGACGTGCTATCCCTCTCTACAAGTGTAGTGAGCTTACCTTTCGATGCCCAATTAAGTACCCTCATTCTTCGAGTACACCAGTAGCTCCATGATTAGTGATGCAAGCTCAAGCAAGCTCAAGCCTCCACCTTCAAGCTCTATTCTCCATAGCCACGTGTGAGAAAAGAAGAAAAGAAGAAAAGAAGAAAAGAAGAGAGGAGATGATGGAGAGCTTCTTCTCCTTGATCCCTCATCCTCCCACACTCACTCCCTCACACTCTCACGCTCCCTCTCTCAAGCACACAAAAGTAAGCAAGAAGGAAAGAAGAAGATGAGTCCACTTTGCCACACACCAAAGAATGAGCTTCTCATTCACTTTTTGAGTTTATATACAAAGGCCTTATCCCTTTGGGCACCCATCCCCTTTTTTACATGAATGGCCATTATTGCAAGGTCCTCTTTTTCCATTCCCTTCTAGTTTCCCTTTCTCTTTAGCTATGCCCATCTACCCTTTACAAGTTGCACATGAGGGAGCTTGGCACTCTTTTACAAAATTTTTATGGGCGCCTTGCATTTAACAATGTGTTTTTTCCTTTGACTTAACTTTTGAGCTGACCTTGCGCTTTTGGCCATTTCCCTTCCTGCTTTTTCCTTTGTGTTTGCATTTGGAGTTTTCTTGGACTTCTTTTTCTCCATCTTGAACTGGGGTTAACATTACCCCTCTCCTAGATGAGTGCTAGTCCCATGGTACTTGAATGTTTGTGTTGATGAGGGTTTGGTGATCTGAAGGGTGGTTGGTGAGTTGATGATGATGGGGCCTCACGCGGGGATTAGCCGTTGGAGAGAAGCTGATCAAAATGTTGAGATGGTGGAGGTCGAGAATAGTTGGAGTGAATGATGGGGCCTCCGAAGTTAGTGGTTTACTGCCTTTATTTGTATCTGAAAAGAAAAGAATTGCGCTACCTAGGGGCAGTGTCTACCTTGTCGTGTGGTGCATTGTGCTCGTGTTAGTGAAACTGGGAGCTGGGCAGAACCTTAGCCTGCAGTGTTGTCCCACACTTGAGGACCCAATTTGTGCATTGTTAGGTGCGGTGTGTGGCTTAGGGAGACAGGTTTGGAAGTCTTGCCCTTGAGGTGCCCCAAGTGTGAAGTGGGGGATGTGGCTAGGTAAAAGATCCTAGGTGTAGTGATTGTCGCACTCAAATAATGTCAGGGACTTGGTCTTTTCCTTTTCTTTCTTTTCTTACTTTTTTTTCTTTTATTTTCTTTTTTTAAAAATCTCATCAAAAAAATAGATAAACACAATCGACATTATAGATATGGGGTGCTTTTAGGTTGTACCCAGGTCCTCTTTTGATGATGCATCATAGGGTGGCCTAAGGGATTTTCTAAAAAAGGCATGACTTTGCATGTAGCTCTTGAGATTAGCCTTGATGTTTAGAGGTGTGGTTGACAAAAAAGGGTGTCCACACCTTGTAAACCAGCTATCATTCATGTCTTTGAGTAGCTTCATACAAAAAGAGGGTAACAACATAGCCCTCATCATTACCTGGCGGGCCATGGCACAACTATCTATTCCTAGGTTGATATAAAAAAGAAGTGGAGGTAGGTCGGCCTCCTTGGCAGATGGCTTTTGCTTTAGTATAAATCTAATGGTCCTAAGATAATTACAAGTTGTGATGAAAGAGGGGTCTAGACAGGATGAGAAATCCTCAAGGAAGTGTGTGATTGAAGGACGTATGTCTCCTGCCTTAAAGTTTAGGCACTCCTCGAGATTCTCTGCATTGGCATTGTAGATCTTGGGAAAGTCATACCTACCATGCTCCTCCCTATTGTCATCCACTCCATGCCTAGGAGGGTAGGGCATGTAGATAGGATCGTTCCTTTCTTCAGGGAGTGTGCCACAAAATGCCATCCATGCATCGAGGTTAGTATCCCAGATCCTTCTCCGCCACTTGGGCTATGCTTCATAGTCATGGACTATCTTGGAAATCTGATACACCTTGTCCTACTACTAGTAGTCTGTGACCTCCCGCCTCCATCGAGTGATAACTATGCTTTGCTGCGGGACGCATCGATTCGCCAAATTGTTGGCCATTCGAATTATGATGTCCACTACTTCCACTAGTAGGACTCGGTCCAGTGCTCATGGGTAGAGAAATGATAGCTTGAAGGACTGGGTTTGGAGCTCTCCTTGCTCCCAAATACTTAGTTCATGGGGTCAATTGATAGGATAGCAATCCTTGCATTGTGGCTCTCCAGGAAGCTGTTGGGGCTGCACTCTAGCTCTTTGTTACACTTGCTACACCAATTTCCATCTTCTTCTCTTAGTCGCTGCAATGATGTGCTCGGGTACTTGGCTGCCTTCTACATCTTCTTGGGGTACATCTGGCAGTGGTGGGCTAAGGTCTTGGTCCTGTTGCTCTTCTCCTAGCTCTTGCTCGAGTTAGCCCTTCCTCTGGCGATTGCTCTTGTGGGGTCGGAGCTAGAGGTGGATGCGACTGCTCCTAATCTTCAAAACCTAGCTCCTTCAGATCATCACTAGAGAGGATGGCTTGCCTCAAATACTGGTATTGTTTTTTTCTCATTAGGCCGGTGCCGATTGGGTGAGGATGCTCTTGCAGGCCGTACTTCAAGGCCTTGGTGGTTAATTCAAACTTCCATCTTGTCCTCTCCACAGAATCCTCTATGTCTACTTGTGTTACAAGGAGCACTATGCTTAAGAAGGCTTGATCTTGTGCCCTTGAACTTACTTCTACGGCTTTGATTATGGCCTCTACCAACACCCGCTCACATTCCGCTATGGCCAAGCGCTCAACAAGTTCTTGCACCCATTCGAAGTTGTGCTCTTCCCATTGTTTGGTTCTCTCTTTCAATTCCTCCTTGACCTTCTCCATGATTTGAGACACTTGTTGTTGTTCATACCATACTCCTAGCATGTAACACAATATTAGCGAGTTTCAATTCCCATTTTTTGAATACTAAAAAGGTGGCACCCGGATAATATGTACACATGTTTCTCAAAACCATATGATTTGACCTATCATTGGAAAGCACTTGAAAAGTGGAATCTATTGAGATATAGAGCACTCAATTTGGAGTTATAGTATTCAAGTTATGACAAATCCAAATATTTGACAATTTGTCCCAATTTTATGGGAAATTCCCATATTCCCTAATATGGTGTTATGTGTGTTTTTTTCTTGTTCGGATGGTTCAGTTGCTCCTCAACTATCTTCTGGTCTTGTTGTGCACGAAGAGTTGCATGGAAGTTTTTGATAGCCTTTTGGAAAAAAAATTGTTCTTTTGTGCGTGGGCTTCTTGGTTTTCTTTCTGGCACTGTCTTTCAGATTTGGCCATGGTTTTTATCTCCTCCACCTCCCGTTCTAGGTTCTTTAGCTCCTCCTATAGCCCTTGGGTTGCTTCTTCGATGGCTTCTTCCTTCTCTTTCTCCAAGCATTTGATTTCCCTTTCTAGTCTCCCTTGTTCCTCCAAGTCTAGGGCAATCCTCTTTTTCAAGTATTCTATTTATTTTTGATATATTCGTGCCCTCTCTTTTGTTGTGGCCTGTAGCTCCTCCGTAGCCTCCACGATGTTTTTCATATTCCCTGACAGCTCTTCACTCAACTTTGCTAGCTCCTCATTAAGTTGTTGCATGCTTACGAGGTTCTATTTCTCCTCGGCCCACCTTGCTTTCCACTTTCCTTCTTCTCCTTCTCCTTTGCTTCAAGCTCCTCTTTTAGCTCTTGGATTTCTCATTGATGCTTTGCTGCATGGCGGGTTGCTTCCAACCTGAGTGCTGATGAGGCTTCTCTTTCAATCTCCAGCTCGGTTTACTGTCGCTCTCTTCTCCTCCTTGGCCTTTTCTAGCTTTGGTAGGAGCTCTTTGATATACTCATTGTATGTTGTGGTCGTGGGCATCGTGGGGGGTGCTGTAGTCATGGAGGCCTCTAGCTTCTGCCTCTTGGGATCCCGCCTTGACTTGGCATCGGCTACAGCGAGTCTTTTAGCTCCTGCAGTGGGTACCCCTACTCTCAAATATGGAGCTATCTCCTGCAGCTTTGTTATCAAAAATTGCATCGCAAACATTCACTTGCCTAGTTCTTGCTCTGCTTTTCTTTATCTCTCTTCTTTGGCTCTCTTGAAATATCTTTGGGCCCTCTTCAGCTCATCGGCCCGTTCCTCCTTTGTCATTGTTTCTTTTATTTCCTTCTGCGGCTTTGATGGGGTTCTCTTCTTTGGCGCCTTGGGCTCTCTTTGGCCAAGCTGTGTCTCATGCTCTTCCCTATCACTTATAGTCCTCTCACTAGACTGCTCCTGCTCGGGGCATAGAAATTGGTCAAGAGTCCCCTACTCTCTCTTCACCTCCTTCTGTGTGCTTCAGGGCCTCCTAGATGATGGCTGTCAGTTTTCCACTGAGCTTGATTGTGGATGCCTTAGAGGATGACTTTTTTCGGGCTGAACTTGCTATGGAGGCCATGGACTCCCCTCTTGCTGCTGTTGTGCCTGTGATCAAGGCTTTTTCTGAGCTTTCAATGGTCTTTCACACAAAGGCATTCTAGTCCACCTCATTTGAGGATCCAGGTGCAATACTTTCCACCAATGGTACCCCGATTTTGTTAATAAGGGCATTGTATCTTTCACTGGAGAAGAGGGTATGAATCATCTTTGCATGCAGTTTGATTTTAGGATTTGGGATGTTTGCCAAGCTTATCCCATTCGCTGTGCACATAGAAGCCTTGCTCATCCCTAGCATGCTATGCACATCCCTCTTTGGGCGTCTCTCTATATCTTGCTAGCCAAACATGGGGCATTCTCCACCATTGTAAGGCTCAATTCCACCTCTACTTGGTTGGCTTCTTCCCCTTTTCTTATCAACATTGCACCACAGATTCTTTCGGTATTGAAAATCCTTAGAAATTTTGCGCACTTGATGTAATCAACTGCCTGCGTGACCTTCTCTATGTACTTCTATAGGTTGCACTAGTCCACGAGTTGTTTTATGGGCAACTCTTCCATGATGGCATCTTCTAGGTTCAGGGTGTGCTTGAACTGAACTAGTTATAACCCCTCGTTTCTATCGTGAAGCCATACTTTTTTTGCTCTTCCTTCGTGAATGGGAGCTTACCACCTTTATCTTGCCATCCTGTCATTTTAGGTTCCTGCCATATATCATGGCCCACCATTAGTTTTCTTGAGTCAGCTTCCACAAAGAGGTAGATAAAACATACATGAAAACTTATTGAGAATGTGAAATGCTTAAGTATAGAGTAAAATTTTTGCTTCAACCAATCCATACGATTCAAAAGTATCCATACTAAAATTTCCCATGTTCTAAGTCTTGCCATTTCAATATTGATTGATGCTTAAGGCATGTTTGTTTTCTTCTTTTCTAGTTTTATTTTTATGCTAGTTTCCTTTCCACCTTACCCCATCCCTCCCTTGGAAATGATTTGAATCCTTCCTAGGATTGGAGAGCAAAGGGCTAAGGGCATTTAAGTGCCTTTGGGTGGGACATGAACTTGCAGAAGCCATGCATAGAATTGTTAATGCCAGGAGGTATATTCCATGGTGGATTCCGTGAGTTTTTATTCCACGGTGGATTTCGTGAGCTTTTGTGGTGGATTTCGTAAAACTATATTTGTTTACCGCGATTCTTACACAAGGTGGATTCCTTGTGCGAAAAGTTGATGGGGACATCTGTCCTTTTCGAGCGTCACGTTAATTTAATGTGCAAGTGGGTTATTCCATAGCAAATGATTCTACAAAATACATATTTAAATTAATGGATGTTTATGAGTTTAGAGTGCTCACTCGTATTAAATTAAGGTTAGGATAGAGTTCCAACCTATTTATTTATTTTGTAGCTAAAGACTGTTAGGTATTCACTTTTGTCAGTTTAATTTTATTATTTTCTAACAATTTTGAATGCTTCAATTGATGTGTAGAGCAGGCGGTGGTGGCGGAAGCACTGGGCAATAGCGTGTATTCAAGTTATTTAGAAGAAATTATCATTTTTGATGGGCGTGCATCTTAGGCGTGGCACTAATATTTATTTTGGCGTGCTTATTTATTGAAGCAATTGATATATATTTATTATTTTTGTATGCACATGGGTGCACGCTTTAAATATTCATTATTGGACATTGTATTTGGACACTGCCCATCTCTTGGGCCGTCCAACTACTTTATTCTTTATTTGGACAAAAGCAAACACAAAAGCTAAAGCATGCTAATTGTAAAATTGGGCTATTTTTTGAGCTTGGAGATGAATAAAATATTAAATACATGCTTTGTGGAGTGCTCACACAAGGCATGGGGGGAGATTGTATCCAATTAGTCTTTTCGCCTCATGTTGTGCAAGTCTATTCTCTTGAATTTTGAGCTTAAAGTAGAGTTCTTTGTTCTTGAGGACCTTCCAACACTTGCTACATATGCATACAATATCCAATTTGCGTACTAGTGGTATCAAAGTGAAGCTGAGATCGATAACTTCCAATTGCTTATCATCTCGTGTGAAGGTGAAGCTCCTAGAATGAACAGGCTCTACAGTCAATCTGTCAATACCAGCGCATTTATGGCAGTGAAGAACCCCATGCTACGTTGTTGGATCGTGAAGGACTAGTCTCTGACGGCAGAGGACCACTTCTAAAGCTCCTTCATCAAGTCATTTTTATCTCAGAAGAAGATAAGTCAAATTTTTCTTAGTTGGAGGTTACAAGGTTAATAAGCTTATTAATAAAAATCTTAAGCCCACAAATCTTAGTGTCGATGTGGGCGAGAGGACGTACTCGCTGCAGTAGTTGACATCAGCAAAAAGCCACCGTCGTCCTGGTCATCAGCAAAATGTTTGATCAAGCTTTTTAATTAAAGCTTAAATTTCTTTTAAGCTACTAAGGCTTAAAATTTTCAAGTTTCAATCTCCTCTTAAGTGGGCATCCACATTTAGCTTATACCAAACTCATTTCAACCTCAGTGCAAGCCTCTGTTCACACCTGTGTTGTGATAGAGATAATGCCCAAGCAAGCAGATTGCTATACACAGTCTTCACGGGCAAAGAATTCGTCGAAGAAGGATTTCAACAACTTCTGTATCTACAAAGAAGAAATATCGCTAAAAGCCATTTTTTAAAAAAAAGCAAGCCTTGTAAACCCAACTTTGAGCTACGCTCATCTAGCTAACAAGATTTCTAGTATGTGAGGTTGTTTGAAATTTTGTAGGATGACCGATCAAAATATGGAAGATTTTATGGCTGAAGGTGATTTATTGGAACCAACGATGGAGCAAAAATTGGACCTATTTATGATGCAACTTCAAGAGAAATGAATAGCACATCAAACTTTGCAAGCTCAATTGGTCACTCTTCAATGATCTACTACCGATCAAGATGGACCCCAATCTGAAGATGTTATACAATGTACGATCGATGCGACACCTAAAGCACAATCTATCTAGAAAGAAGCCAATATAAGTAGAAGAAATTTCAAACTCTGTACTTTCAATGGGTTATGCGATGGAAAGATTGTTCTCACTTTTATCAATCAGTTTGATGATTATTTCCATGAAGAACAATATGCCGAAAAAGACAAAATTAAATGTGTTACTAATCATTTAGTGGATAGAGCATCACTATGGTGGATTGCTGTCCACAAAAGCATTGATTGTCCTACTACTTGGGATACTTTTCAAAAGAAAATTTTGCACAATTTTCTTCCACCTCAATTCCACAAAAAAGCAATCAAACAGTGGGATCTTCTACAACAAAGAGATGGCGAGCTTATTTCACAATATACTGAGCATTTATGGAAACCTTTATTGCAACTTTGAATGCTCGAAGATGTACCTGAGGTGACCCATAAGCGCAAGTTTATGTCTGGTTTGCTTGGTTACTTCTATGCGGAAGTGAACATCTTCAAGAAAACGACCCTCGAGGATGTGATTTCCTTGGCCCATGATGCTGAAGACAAAATTCGAGGACGAGAGAAGCGACCACAACAATTCTCAAATAATGGTAACTACAGTACAAAGCAATTCAATTCTAACTTTTGAAGATTCAATCAAAACTGATTTGTTCCATCTTCATTCCATAAATCTTGGACATTACCCCCATGCTTTACCGTCAAACACAAATCCAAATCCTAAGCCATCTTTCCATCTAAATCCCAACATTTCTAAACTTTTTGCTATTACCAATAATGTTTCTAAAGCCAAATCCATAGTTTGCTATAAGTGCCATCAACCTAGACATCTAGTAGTGAATTGTCAATCCAAAAAGCCAACTGTTCACATCAACTACTTGGGAGCGACTGAAGATGAAGACCATGAAGAAATGCCAGATTTCATAGAAGATGATGACGATATCGGTACTACTTCACATACTTTAGCAGGTATGCCAAATCCCCATTCTTTATTAATGATGAAATGCCTTGTGCATTGTAGAGAAAAGATTGTTTTACATGATGATGGGAGCACACACGATTTTATTTCTGCAAAATTGGTCAAAGAATTGAATTTACATATCGTTTCCACTCATTATCGCATCAAGGCTACATTCTTAGGCACTAGATACAATGGAACACAAGAAGCACATGACCTAGAAATTAAAATTGGTGATTATGCTGAGCGCATATATTTCTTAGTTGTGCCTTTGCAATCTAGTGACATTATCTTAGGAATGCCTTGGCGTCATCAATATAATCTTGATATAGATTATTCCACGCATTCAATAAAGATTCATTTTAATGAAAAACAAATCACATTGCATGGTATGCACACTTTTGATAATTTTTCATTGCTTAGTCATACACAGGCTAAACGTGCATTAAAAAAAGGTAGCAAATCATACTTAATATGGGTGAATGAAATTGCAGTTAAGGAAAATCAGATGCATCCTAGGTACACACGATTTCTTTCACAATTTAAAGATTATTTTGCTGCTGACTTACCCCATGGATTACCACCCACATGTCCTGAAGATCATAAAATAAACTTAATTCCTAGATCACAACCACCATGTAAAGCACCTTATCGACATAAACAAATTGAATACAAAGAAATTCAAAACCAAGTTGAAGAATTGTTAACCCAAGGACTAATTAGACCCAGTAGTTCTCCTTTTGGTGCACTTGTCCTATTAGCTAAAAAGAAAAATAACACCTATAGGATGTGCATTGATTATCGTGCCCTAAATAAGATCAGTGTCAAGAATAGATATCCAATCCCTAGGGTGGATGATCTCATGGATAAACTACAAGGGGCTACAATATTTAGCAAAATAGATCTTAAATCTGGATACCATCAAGTACGACTGGACACATATGATATTTTCAAAATTACATTTAGGACTCAATTTTGACATTATGAATTCCTTGTTATACATTGTGGTTTAACTAATGCACCAGCCACATTCAGTCATATGATGAATCACATATTTTTGAAGCATTAGCATTGTGTCATTGTTTTCTTTGATGACATATTGGTTTTCAGTGAAAATGAGAACGAGCATTATGAACATTTATCCTTGGTTTTCAAATGATTGAAAGAGAATCAATTATATACTAATCCTAAAAAGAGTGAAATTTTCCAAACTCACATTGAATACTTAGGACACATTGTTTCATATGAAGGTATCAAAGTTGATCCTAAGAAGATAGAAGTAATTTTGAATTGGCCAATACCTAAAAATATGCATAAATTACGTTATTTCTTAGGTCTTGCTAGCTTTTACAGAAAATTTGTGAGAAGTTTTTCATTGCTTGTATTACCTTTGACAAAATTATCAAAGAAAGGTATTGTGTATCATTGGTCTCAAAATCAGCAAAAGTCTTGATTTACTGAAACATGCCTTAACACATGCTCCTATATTGCAACTTCCTGACTTTAATAAACCATTCTTCCTAGTAGTCACTGACGCTAGTGGATCTAGAATAGGAGTTGTCCTTATGCAAGATTCACATCCCATAGCCTACTCTAGTTGTAAACTTAAACCCTCTGAACTCTAGTATTCTACCTATGATAAGGAATTGCAAGCAGTAGTACAAGATTTACGACAATGGAAACACTATTTAATAGGATCTAAATTCATGATCAAAACTGACCCCAACAAAGTATCAAACATCTGCTTAGTTAGCCACAAATCTCTGGCTGTCATATTAAACGGGCTGCTTTTATTCAAAGTTTTCATCCACTTATCCAATATCAATCCGGAAAAGAAAATGTTGTTGCCAATGCCTTGAGTAGAAGACCGACTATTCATAATATTTCTGTGATATCTTTTGATTCCCTTATTCCTATGAAAGATACCTATGATCAAGACCCTAGTTTTCAAGTTGATTGGAATAAATTAATTGCAAATGGGCAAATTGATTGGAACAAATGGGCAAACAAAAGCTACAAACAGTACTATCTTGGATCTTTTACGAGTATACACAATTTCAAAACCACAAACATGGGATACACACTTGCATTTACTTCAGCTTACATACAATAATACCCCACATACAGCTACACAGAAAGCACCTTTTGAAATCATTTATGGATATAGATTGCCTACACCTATTACTTCATTGTCAAACAAAGTTAAAGCTGCTAATGATATTGCCAACATGCATGCTACTATTTTTGCTGAAGTCAAAGACATGATTGCGAAAGCCTAGCAATCATACACAAAACAAGCTAATAAGAAAAGAAAAGCTATGAGTTTCAAAGTTGATGACTATGTTTGGTTACGCATTGAAAAGAGAAGATTACAAAGTGTCGAGAAACACCCTGTTGTAAAGTTAGCTCCTAGATTTTATGGACCTTTCAAAATCATTCACAAAATCAATGACAATGCCTTTAAATTAGAACTACCCCAACATTGGAAAATCTACAATACTTTTCATATCAGTTTGTTACGACCTTTCAAAGGCCAAATACCTGCCCACCCTGTCTATGAAAATCCTGCTTTGTTAGAAGAAGAAATTGAAATCCTTGAACCCGAAACCATTTTAGACATTGATTATATGACCACTAGAACTGGCCGTAGATATTCTAGATATTTGGTGAAATTTAAAAATCATCTTGTTAAAGAAGCCCAATGGATGCATGCTCGTGATCTAAGTGCTTACCCCTCACTGTTGGCTCCACATTGAGCTAATAGCAAATTGAGGACAATTGCTATCCCACCCCAAGGGTATGATGCCATGAGGTATATGCCACGATGGATTCCGTGAGACCATGGTGGATTCCGTGAGTTTTTATTCCACGGTGGATTCTGTGAGGTTTTACGGTAGATTCCGTAAAACTATATTTATTTACCGAGGCCAGTACACAAGGTGGATTCCTTGTGCGAAAAGTTGATGGGGACGCCTGTCCTTTTCAGGCGTCACGTTAATTTAATGTGCAAGTGGATGATTCCATAGTGGGTGATTTTACAAAATACATATTTAAATTAATGGACGTTTATGAGTTTAGAGTGCATACTCGTATTAAATTAAGGTTAGGACAGAGTTTCAACCTATTTGTTTATTTTGTAGTTGAAGACTGTAAGGTTTTCACTTTTGTCAATTTAATTTTATTATTTTCTAACAATTGTGAATGCTTTAGCTGATGTGTAGAGCAGGTGGTGGTGGCGCTGGGAAGCACTGGGCGATAACGTGTATTCAAGTTATTTAGAAGAAATTATCATTTTTGATGGGCACGCATCTTAGATGTGGCTCTAATATTTATTTTGGCACACTTATTTATTAAAGCACTTGACATATATTTATTATTTTTGTATGCGAATGGGTGCACGATTTAAATATTCTTTATTGGATATTGTATTTGGGCACTACACGACTCTTGGGCCACCTAACCGCTTTATTCTTTATTTGGACAAAAGCAAACACAAAAGCTAAAGCATGCTAATTGTAAAATTGGGATGAATAAAATATTAAATACATGTTTTGTGGAGCGCTGACACAAGGCATGGGGGGAGATTGTACCCAAATGGTCTTTTTGCCTCATGTCGCGCAAGTCTATTCTCTTGAATTTTGAGCTTAAAGTAGAGTTCTTTGTTCTTGGGGACCTTCTGGCACTCGCTACGTACGCATACATCATCCAATTTGGGCACCAATTGTGGATTATATTTCAATTGAGCATGGCGATCCATATTGTGAGGTATAGTGCCTACGTGTGTAATATAGGTTAGTGATAAGATCACTACTTGCTTCCTCTTCTTCGATCAAGTCATCCATAATAAAGACAGATCGGGGTGTCTCCCCTTCCTTAGCTAGATTAATCTCCTTGACTTTGGTTGGTCCTTCTATTTGTTCGCTTGCTTGCCCTTGTCATTTAGCTCCTAGAAAGATCACTACTGTATCACCTTTCTTAAACTTAGTAAATCACTTTCGTAGGTCTTACGATTTCCTTTGCTCTTTAGCCTACGTATCCCTAGGCTGCTTGGGACGTTCTTCCTTCAACCTTTGGCGCCTCAGGTGGACTGGCTAGTCCCCTTCAACATGGCTGGTCATATGATTAGATGCACCTAAATCGACATACATACATAATCATGTGTTCTCTTTCCTGTAATTGTGTTCATCATATGTTGCATAACAAACAAACACTCATTTTTTGTCTTTATTATATCATGAAGACGATGCATAGTTTCCTTGCTGCAATTTACCACTACGAATATCATCCTTCTTAGCATAACAATAGATTGCAACATGACCTCTTTTGCCACAATATTGGCAAACAATAATAGAATTTCAAGAATCTCTATTTTGTTCTACCATCCACCTCTTCCTCTAGAGCTCCCCCTGCCCCTCTAAAGTTTCATTGGCCTCTTGAAACCTGCATTTCACCAAATTGTTGATTTAACCTCTTTTGTTGGTTATTGCGAGCACGTCCCATACCAGGGCCTCTTGATGAGGATTTGCCATGTCTCCTTCCTGAACTTGAGTAGAATGCTTGGACCTGCTCACCATTTCTTTCAGATGAGTCACCTTGCATATTGATCTCTACAGTAATCATGAGAGAAACCAACTCATCAAAATGTGGAAATGGCTTTCGTACATATACAGAAGTGACAAATGATTTCAAAGCCTTCTCATTATTAAGGCCACACAAAGTGGATGAAACCAAAGCATCATCATCAGAGAGGCATTACATCAATCGCTGCTAAAAGCATTTGCAATGATCCTCACCTTCAAAATATACTAATTGACAGACACTTTCCCTTTCTTCAAGGTATTCAACTCTTGCTTGAGTTGAATCTTTCGTGCCTTTTTATTTACTTAAAACATGTTCTCAAAAATTGTCCAAGCTGCATGTGAAGTTTCTGTATTTCTGATATGTCCCAACAGAGTATTATCAATGCAATACATCACCTTTTTGTCTTTTGCATTCAATTCTTTCCATGCCTTTAATTCATCTATAGTTGGAGGGATACTCAACTCTGGCTCGTTTTCTTCACTTGAAACAAACTCATAAAGGCCCTTTCCAATGAGGAAGTTCATCACACGGAACTTCCATAAAGGGTAGTTTTTCTTGTCGAGATTCTCAATGATGGGATTTCCACTGTTCTCTGCCATTATCATAAAAAATGATATAAAATAGCAAGCAAGTCTTCTGCAACCTTTCAACAAGTGCACATCAATGCACCAAGCAACCTTTTTCATTGATTCCTCAACAATACATGTAATATGTAACTTGTTTGCAAATAAATATTATGTTTTTTTCTTGAAAAACATCTAAAAAATTACAGACTTGAAATATGCAACATGTGCACCCACTTTTGGTCGACACAACTGAAATTACAATATACCCCGAAACTGCTGTCCGTAACCATCTGGCTCCAAAATAGGGCTGAAAACTGCCTCGAATGCCCAAAAAAACTACGAGATAGCGCTAAAAGGGTTTATTGGCAAAATATGGAGTGTCTTACTCACACACCAAACCTCGCAGCAATCTGAGATTTTCACTCTACCTTGCTTTCGGTGCCTCCACAGGCACTATCCAAGAGAAGGGTGAAAGAATGGGAGAGCTTCTTACCCATTGCTTGTTTGCTCAAACCTTACTTCTCCTTTACTTTAGCCTTCAAAACCAGCCTCTCTTAGTGGCACCACTCTGATACCATGTCAAGAATTGCATGGTGGGGGGTCTTGCTTAAGCTACTACGCCAATAACACATTGTATACACAAGAGGAAGCTCACTCAAGAACACAAGAAGAGAGATGGAGGCCAAAACGTTCTCTTGCTGTTTTTTTCTTCTTCTTTCACACACAATACAATGTACACAAAGTATAGATGAGATACAACATAAAGGAAAGTGGCCTATTAAGTCAAACAGTGCATAATTGACTACAGTAGTCGACTGGCACTATATCTATGCCAGTTGTAAGTAGGTGTAACAAACTAAATATAATAAGTGATAAGTCAGTAACCATGTGAGGATCATAATGAACACTTTAAATGTGCTAAGTATAGACTTGTGGACCCATCTAGCCAGCTCTAGCTTCTCCACATAGAAGTGAAGAGCCTTAGAAATATTTCTGCTCGTGTCTAACTTCTTCATCTTTGAAATAACTTCTTGTAGAGCCTTAGGCAAAAGCTCTTCATGTTTAATCAATTCATAAGTCCTCAAGAAATCTCTAATATTTGTTGTCATGACAACAACTTCATCTTCAACTGGTTCTCTCAGCTGGTTCTCCCATGTTCTAGACTCTGAGGTAGGCTTTTCACATTGGATTCACCAAAATATCAGAGGTTGGAAAGGTGTAGGCCTAAGTCTATCGGGGATCACAGAAAAGACAAGACATATGGATATATGACACAAGAAACATATAAACCCAACAAGAAAATTTATTACTCTTGGAAACTTTGTACAATTGCAATAAATCCCTTTAAGCTAAATACACATTATTGTGCCTAAAATGATAGCATCGACAAACTCAGTTTGAGATAACTCAATATGACTCTTTTAACCATAAGATAAACGCCACATCAAATACAAAGGAAATTTTTTTGCTTGTGTGCAAGCCTTGTGCCTTGCTGCAACTTGTTTCTTTTTCATACCAACTCAAAATAGGGTCATCCATATGCTCAAATTAAAGTGAATTGGTTGACAAGCCAATGCATGCAAAAATGTGAAAATCCTCTTAGAATAGCCAAAAATGCTGCCTTTTTGTAAATGTGGAACATTTTGATATTTTTCTATTTGAAAGACTTGTACCAATCAAAATAAGTCCTTACATGTATTTCAATTCACCCAAAGATCTCACTACCATGTGTATTTGTATAAATGGTCTTTCTTAGGGTTTTCCCTAAATGAACTTGTAACCAAAAGACGTTGACTCCCTCTAAGTCTACACATCCTCTGGCATGTGCCACAGTATCTAGCCCTCCTGGGTCAAAAGGCCATATACTAATTGCCCAAAATATCATGCTTATCAATATATGATCACCTATAGGATTAAAAATCCAAATAATCATTTTGCATAAGTCTTCAGCATCATAGTATCCATTTGGATCATAAGCTTGAGTGCTTATCTCCCTCATAAGTAGGCATTCAAACCATTTTCCTCCTCTTGGATTGTACGGTATCATAAGTTTGTGTAGCCCACATAGCATATATTCATCTGGATCTTAATGCATGAAGGTCATAAACCCTGCTGGATCAAATGGTAGAGGTAACCTATCAAACATATCATTGAGAATTCCAACATCCCTTTTACAATTTTCTCCAGCTCTTATAGCCCATACAATATATTCACTTTTGTTTTATTAGCACGTACATAAAAGCATATTTTTCCTTGGTCTATCATCTATGTTTGTGTACCTTGCAACATATGTAGAAATGCCAGTGAAGTGGCTTCAAGACCTCTATCTTTGCAACCATTATTATGCATCCATGGATATGCCAATGGCATATCATAGATCTCTCTATATACTAATAGGATAACACCTTGAAGAGCATCTTATTTGAAATTCATTGATTTAAAAATATTTGCAATCTTCACAGCTGCATCCTCAATCTTAGCATCCATATCTCCTACATGCTCATTCAAAACATTGTCTGCATTCTCTATCCAACTCCATCTTGCACACCCTCAAAAATTTACTCTATATCATAACTCTTCAGTATCATTGGCATCTTGAAAACCAGTTTGCATCAATGTATCATTAGCAAACTTAGCCCAAATATTTGTGGAAACCACATCTACATTTTCCAAGTCACCTATATCTTTACCATCCAAAATAGCATCCCAAGAAACAAGTGAAATATTTCCAAGGTTATCCTGCACAATCTTTGTTGAGCCTCGTTTTAAAGTATTCTCACAACCCAACTTGAGATCATTGTCTTTCTTTTTTCTCTTATCTTTAATAATGATATCCATGTTCTGTATCTTTGATAAATATATATAAGTTGAATAAGAATCCATAGATGAATCCCATCATGTCTTCTCTCTAATACTTATACATGCATCATTTAGATCTATCTTTGGCACTTTAACCTTACCTATAGTCTACATGGCATGGGTCCATAATTCTAATTTCTTACCTACACTGGAAAGTGGAGATCTCTCTATTTATAGTCCATAGGTAGTGGCATCTATGGCTACATATGCGTTCTACACTACAAGATCTTAAAGAATCTTCCACATACCTTCCTCCACAAAGTTTTTAGAAAGGGACATACTAGTTTCATTTGCATGAATCTTCCTATCCTTCCAAGAAATCAATTTTTTTTCTAAAAGCATCTTTGTATGACTTGTAGTCTCTATGGTCATGTTCTTTTTTGTCACACCACAAGCAACGATGGAGAAAATTTTCCCTAAGTGGGGTCTTCAAAGTATAAGCTTTCCTTGACTCTTCAAGCTTAGCAAGCTTGATTTATTAATCCCACATATTTTTTATAAGTTCATCCATGGGACTATCTTTTGAAGAATCTGTAGAAGGCATGGGAGGTGGTTGTCTAATCATTGGATCTAACATCTGTGAGATTGATTAGGCATAGGGCTAGATATGCCCAACAATTCTATTCTTCTCTATCTCTTCACTAGTTTAGATACAACATCCTGCACGTCTTTCCATTTAGTTTTTATGCCCCACTTTGTAATCTCATCCTCTAATACCTTCTCTAGCTCTAGTTGCAAAGAGGGTCTACTGCTTCCTATAAAAGCAAAATGACTTTCTCTATAAGCAAAGACAATTATTTTGCATTGTCCAATCATTCAAACAACATCTCAAGCTCTCTTTGTAGTTCTAGAGCAAAAAGACCCTTTGCAAATTTATGAACCAACTCTAGGAAAGTCTGCTTGGTTACTTTGTTTTCATCCTATATGAAATATTCCTTTTTAAGGGCTCCCTTGAAACCAACCCATGTATTTCCATAATCTATATAGATGGACTCTATGCAGCTTCGAATTTGATATGAAAAAACCTTGGTAAAATGTGTTGGCATACCATCTATTGGTACACTAGCCAACTCTAGCTTCTTCACATTAGAAGCAAAGAAACCTCAAATTATTTCTACAGTCAAACTTCTTCATTTCTAGAAACACTTCTTGTAGAACCTTGATAATAACAGCCTCTTCATATTTAATCAATTGATAAGTTCTCAATAAATCTCTAATATCTGCATAGAAGCAAAGAAACTTGGAAATATTTCTATTGTCAAACTTCTTCAACTCTACAATCACTTCTTACATAGCCTTGATAATAGCCTCTTTATGTTTAATCAATTGATAAGTCCTTAAGAAATCTCTAATATGTAACAACAACTTCATCTTCAGTTGGTTCTCCCAGATTGCTTAAGAAATCTCTAATATGTAACAACAACTTCATCTTCAGTTGGTTCTCCCATCTTGTAGAATCTGAGGTAGATCTTTCAAGTTGGGTTTACTAGGGGTTGGAAATGTTTTAGGCCTAAGTCCATTGGGGATCAAGGAAAAGAGAAGATAGATGGAAGAAAGGAATACTAAAACAAGGACTGTTGACTATATTGTAGAACACAAGAAACATATAAACTCGATATTAAGAGAGTGCATTACTTCTTTATACATTTGCAAGAAATCCCTTCAACTTGAATACATTGCACCTATGATGATAGTTTAGGAAAATTCTATTTGAGATGATAACTCAACATGAGTCTTTCAGTCGAAAGAAAATTACCATAGCAAATATAAGGGAAACACTTGGAAATAGTATAGAATACCCTATCAAAATAGCGAGGATATGCATTAAACAACCCGACACCACTTTAGTCTTACAAATTCCTATATAATAGCAGTATAATAGTCATAAATCTCCCTAGTATCTGCCATTAACATATATCCACAAGAATCTGACAGTCTCCTCCTTGCTCTT
Source organism: Lygodium microphyllum (assembly GCF_053477565.2). Lineage (NCBI taxonomy): Eukaryota > Viridiplantae > Streptophyta > Polypodiopsida > Schizaeales > Lygodiaceae > Lygodium > Lygodium microphyllum. The sequence goes on along the minus strand of NC_141148.1, from coordinate 99,517,963 downwards.
CCTGAATTCATTTTGTGGTGTGTAGGCCTTGTGCCTAGCTACAACTTGTTTTGACCATAACTTTGTCATACCAACTCAGAATAGGGCCATCCAAGAACTCAAATCAAACAAACTTTCTTGACAAGCCAATGCGAAATAAATCACAGGAATTCTCTCAAAATAGTTGAAAACACCACTTTTTTTTGTAAACATAATACTTTTTGATATTTTTCCAGCTTGGAAGACTTGTACTACTCAAAATAAGTCCTTACATGTATTTAAATACACCCAAAGATCCCATTAAGTCATTACAACATAATACTACATACTTGAAATAACTTCAATATCAGTTGTGTTCCTAGAAAACCTTGTAAAGACTCCCTACAAAATGTGGAGATTCTCCATTGGATGACCAAAGGGTGTAGTTTGACCCATCAAGTCAATCTTCTTTTGGTAAGGAAGAACACATATGCACTTGAACATGGGTTGCCATCATGGCTATGCAAGGGTTGGAGGTAGGGCCTTGTGAGGAATATGGAGAGAAGTAGGAGGGCAAGAAGGAAACTTCAATCTTTTTGATCTAATAAAGGGAGAATGAGGTTTTGAAAGTTGATCTTTATGTTGCTCTTTGTGATGGTTTGACTAGTGCAACTATCTATTAGGAAAAGAATGGAGAAGCTTCTCTTCAAAATCATCAAACTGACAATAATCTATCACCCGAAACCTACAAACACACTAGGAGAATTTGTGTTTTAGTGTTGGGATACTTGAATAGAGGGTAAATTAGCTACAACCTACAAAAGAAGTTGCATTACCCCACATACTTCATAGAAAGCCCAAATAAGGTAAAAATCCGAGTTCTTTGTTATAAAATTGCTCCAAAAAACAAGCTTAGTGTTGTCTTCTCTTTGTAGAACCTCTAAGTCCTCACTTTGGCAATGGTAGCATGGGGATACAATGTGAGTATGCAATGGAAGAGGAAACATGAACATAAAGAGAGATGGGACAAGAAACATTGCAATGAAAAAAAGAACATTGGAAGGAGAAAATCTACATGGAACTTTGAAAGAAAGCTAAACGATGAGGAGTCCTTGCATGCAACCCAAGGCACTAGTGAGGGCACCGAATCAAGCTGATAAGCAAAAGGCATCATGGAAAGATGGAGAAGAGTCCTTGCATGTTGGAATGTGCTCAAATGGGCAAAGATGAATGACTAGTGAAATGAGGGGCAAATATATATAGCTAAATAATTCAAAACTTGGTCAACTGCTAATAGGCATGCCAAAAATCTAGTCAATTGAATAAAATAATGGAGAATATGAAGCCAACCTTAGTATGGGCTGATCGCCATGAAAAAAAGGTGTGAATACACCCTCCATTCTCTTAAAAAAAGAAATGTAGGGTTGGGAATAAACCTTAGCAAATGTAAACACATCTAAGACCCCAATGAAGAAGAAATGCATGGCCTAGAAAGAGGTACTTTCTCCCCATCAAAACACGACATACTGAATGTTAGAGCTCTTAATGTCTCGTCTAACTTAGATTGAGGCTCACAACCAAGAGATGACATTGCATGACAATCATGACTACTAACACACCTCACCTTTCTCTTCCCTCTTCCTGGTGTTGAAGAACCGCACTGTGCTTTGGAGGTTTTATGATCCTGAGGGTCAAGAGACATCCTCTGGTGGTGAGTGCCAAGGGTCTACTAGCTGCAAGTTCTACTGCCACTCTGGAGTGGTAGGCCGCCCCATAGGCAGTAGCTAATATTGCATCTATCATAGGTGTAGCTAGGCTGGAGATGGTAATAGCAGGTACCCATGCTACGACGGATATGGTGCTGCTGCCAGAGATCATGAAGAGCAACTTTGGGACTTGGCATACCTCGCTGAAGGCCTTGGGTGAGTTTGTGTAGTAGAAGCTTTGATGTGATGCGGTAGCAACCGAGGGTGGTACAGTGAAAAATGCGGAATTGTGGGATTAGGTTTGTCAGGGACGAGGGGATCTTTGAGAGCAGTAGCTGGGCACTGGCTCGTGGCTTGCCAGTCTGTGCGATTAGACTTGAGAGATGAGATGTAGGAAGATCTCCATATTGCACAGACTCGCGCAATTTTTGCTGCTGTCCTAGATGGCTGGCTTGGAGAATGTGGATGACAGGCTCCTGCTTTGGCTGCACTTCGGACTGCCAATTCTACATCCATTGGATCTGCGCACGACGGCCTAGAATGAAGATACTATTATGGATGGGTCCGGGGAAGATATACTTCAGTGGTACATCCGACACACCATCCCACCACCCAAGTTCAGATTTAGCCCCGTTCCCCATACTCTGCCTTGAGTTGCATGCTGAGAAGAAGCGTATTGAGCTGAAGGGTAAACAATAACAGGATGTTGAGTAGCCACATCTGACGTCAAGAAGTGCTCTTCGAGCTAGTGTAGCTCTAGTGCAGGTTAGTTACAATAGAGCCTATCTCTTCCATGTCCATGATGTAGATTCATATTTTGGAGGATTAGCAAAAGAAGTTATTGTAGCACACTCGCAAAAAAATAGCCATAGTGACTCTAGTCTGTGTGGAGTAGAAACCCACTACAATAGGAAGTTTGGGATGTGACATTCCTCATTGAGACCTTGGCTTCCAAGCTCATTATCTACAATGTTTCAAAGTTGCCTCTTGGAATTGGATTGATTTGTGATTGTAGCATAATAATCTTAAATATCATCCATTTCTACCACTTTCCCTTACCTCCTAGTCTCCCTCCAATCTAGAATTGGCCTCCCATTGCAATTGGAGTGGTTGCACATCAAGGACAAATGCAACATTCACCAGCTTTTTCTCTTGCTCCATCATTAGGGCCAAAAACGCTTCAAAAATGGCACTTGTAAGAAAGTGATTAAGTTGCTAATTAGTTGAGGTTTAGGAAGAATAAAACCTCTAAATTTGGTTGTCCAGATGTGATTAATGAGATAATATTTGGTTCATTGAAGAGGTCGGCCATTAATTGCCCTCATCTTTTAATCCAGGTCAGGGGTCACCTTTTCGGCCGTTTATTGTCTTGGAACTCGAGAGATTTTGTATTTTCGAGATTTTCGTACGAACTTCGCATTTGTTTGCTCCCGCGTTTTCTTTCTATACACTATTCTTTTTTACCATTCCTTTTGTTGCACTTGCTTCCTACCACTGTGAGATTCTTGCTCAGTTCATTTGCTAGAATGTCTAGCAATACTACTTCAAATAACACAGGCGCAAGCACACGTAAATACAAGCTATCTATTCAGCTAGATCCGACTTACACATCTTGGAGAAGTATACATCATCGAGTATTGATAGATGAGATTGAAGCCAACAGGTTGCGAACACAAGGAATGAAGCATATAGATTTGTGGGTGGATGGAAATATCTATCCCAGGGATCCTTCTACAGGTAAACCACCTCATTTTTTGAATGTCCATGACTATATAAGGTTACAATGGAATGCTTGGCTACTGTATGAGGTTATACTCTGCATCTTACACATATATAGCTCAAGTGCACGAAATGAAAAAAGCACTAGAAACTACACAAACAAATATTTTAGAGTTGACAAGTCAAATTGATATTTTGAAAAATGTTAACAATTCATTGCAGGATAAGCTAACACGCTTGAGAGAAACTCCAGTAGGATTTAGAGAGAGGAAGAGACCATTAAAAAATATAACCAGCTTGTGTGAGAGAGCAAAGAAAAGGAGACTAAATCTTACAAAGAAATATGTCTCTAACATACTAGGCATAAATATCCGAGAGAATGAGGAAAGAATCAAACTTTTGAAGGAAACCATGAATAAGAAAGACATTTTGAGGATTCTTGAGTCACCAGAAAATGTGGATTTGAGAGGTCCAACTCTGAGAGAGTTAGTGAAGGATTTAAAAGGCACAGTGAAAGCAAATGAAATCGTAGAGACATGTGATACTGTGGGTATAAGTCGAAAAGGTTATCGTGCTATCTCTGGATTATGGTTTAAAAATCTTAAACGCAATAGGATAACTATATTTGGATTGCCCCGAGCCCTTGCAGTTTCAACTGCAAGAATTTCCATGAATCGCAAGATTCCACATATTTTTGGAGATTACATTCACATCGAAAGGTCTATGTCCTATGAAAAAAAAAAAAACAGGCAATTTTTTATTACAATGAGTTTAACAATATATGGGTTGATCTAAAAAAGGTGCAAATTGCAATGGTTCACATGTATAAAATCACAGTAGAAGAAAGTTATGGTGTTCTAAAGTTTGCCTTGAAGTTGGATGAAGCACAGATTCAAAAGGGACAGAAGATGGAAAGAATTAGCATTTGCCTCATGAACATGCCATTGGACCATGGTAATGGCGAGGGCAAAGCTCCATTGCATATGATCCAATCCGAGATGGAGATTTGGTGGATTGGTGCAGCCCAGGTACCAATTGAAAATCATCAAACGTTGAAATGGTTGTTCAACCATACAGGTATTCCAAATATCATTAAGTCTCAAAGTGAAGGCGAAATGTTGGTAGTTGATGGGGTTGGTAAATTTAATGTGGAATGGCATATGAGTGCTGATTTGAAAACTATCAAATGTATGCTTGGAATATGTAATGGTGCAAATGCAAAATATCCTTGCATTTATTGCATGGAAAGTATTGGATCCAAAGATTGGAGTAGTTTGTGACCAGTAAGAAGAGCCCCAAATAGAGACTCTATAGATTTGAGTAAATTTAAAAACATAGAAGATATCTGGGATCCCATTCTTTCCATCTCTCTTAAGAATGTTCATATTTGTACTTTGCATGCAGAGATTAGAATAATCGATAAGCTTCTCAGGTTGCATCTTGACTACGCATATTCCATTAAGCCATTATCTTTATCAGATGAGTGTATTGATAAATGCGAGGCATTGCTATCGAAAATGGGATTTCATGGGGGCCAAGTTCACTTGAGAAAGGATCCAATACTTTCAGGAAAAACAAGAGATATCTTGGCCAATGTCTCTATGGGAGGCTCAAAAGCTAGACGATTCTTAGGAAACCATTCAGGAAGGCATGTGAATGCGGCTTGGGAGTGTTGGAGAGAGCTATGTGAGATCACAACAAATGTTGCAAGCACGCCGAGGCTTGCGTTTCTTAGAATGGAGGTCTGGATACACCTTGATGTTTTTCTGAAACTCCTCAGGCAACATAAGACAACATATACATATGCGGAAGAGTTCAAAAGATCAATCACAAAGCTTGTTCAGGCGATAAAAGAGGCATGGGGAGAAAAAGATATCACTTTTTATCTGGTAAAGTAATAATTATTTAATATGGGCTTATTTTGATAGGTTTTTCAATTGGTATAAAATTTGTGTTACTTTGTATTGCAGCATATTCTTCATATTCATGGACCTTTCTTTGTGGAGGAGCATGGCCCCTTAGCAACTTATAGCAACCAAGGCATGGAAAAATCCCACTATCAAGCACGCACAAGTTATTTTCGAAGCACAAGGCATGGGGGAGGAGTTACAAAAAGCAATGCTTCGGAGGAGCTATTCAACTGGTTTTTTCGACGACAACTTCAAAGAATGCAAATAAAAGACGACAATGACACATGAGCAATTGCACTTTTATATATAAGAAAGAATATATACAAAGCTAGTTTTCCAAAACTCTCACATTCTCTTCCTCCTCAGGAATCTTTCCTCTATATCATAGAAATTTTTTTCTCTTGTAGCCAGCTATAGATTTTACATCAGTTCGGTCTACAGCTAAGGCGTAGGATGAAAATGCCAAAAAGTATCCTGCTCTAGAAGTAGAGTAACTTGGACTGTAGCCAAAAATCCTAATTGCTGTAGTCTTTTCCAAAAACATTACTTTGTGGGCATTATATTGTAATCCTGAGAAACCTAGAAGCCTTGTAATAGCTTTAATACAATGTATCGGCCATGCTGCATCCTCTAAGAAACTACTATGAAGTACAAAAAAGGAATCAGGGTCAATCCTAGCCAAGTAGTGGCTGAGTGCAATGTCTTTGGTGGTGTTACTAGCAGCTCTCGATCCTTTGCCACGCCCCAAGAAGTTATCTGTATCAGCAATCTCCAACTGCAAATAAAACCCATACTGAATGAGCATGAAATGTAAACCTACCAATGTGTAAAAGCAAATTCAAAATTATCTTATCACTTGATTTTCATCGTACTCCAATTTAAATGGATTCCATAAATTAATTGATGATGCTGTCTCATTGGTGTTAGTCAATTCTTTAACATATTCAGGCTCCTCTCTTCCAAAATTGGAAATCCCGAGTTCGTTTTGAATGCGATCGAAGTCCTCATCAGTAATACTCAACTCTTTCTCAGCTTCTTTGGCCTTTTCAAAACAAAGAGAGAGGGCCTCACCAGCATCAATAAACTTATCATCTAGAGTTTCTTTATCAAGTTTTAGAATCTCTTCCTTTGATTCATTTTTTGTGTCAATTATCCCATTTGCAGCTTCAGAAGCCTCTGCAATAATTGCAAGACAATAATCTTCCCTGAGATTAAAAAGTTTTTGAATATCTGACAGTAAAATGTACTCCTTGTCCTAGAAAGGTATACATGGTAGGGAAGGAACAATATGGTGAGAACTCTCATCAAGTTGAGGGTTTGTATCTCCTTGGCTCTCCTCAATGATAGTCTCAGCTTTGAAGTGAGCAACATCCAAATTCTCAGCAAATAGAAGCCTCAAAATCTGTATCTACAACCTCCTCTGTTTCCTTTTCATCTACCAGATCATCTAACATGCAAAGGCTGGTAGACTTTGCTCCTTCCAACTGTTGCTCCTCAGCTTTCACAGGGTATTTGACAAGGCTGAAAACAATAAAAGCAGCAGATTTTCTCATCATCTTGCAGTTTTGGAATGAGTGCAGCAAAATATGTCTCTTGAATAAAACCTCTCCAGAGAGTGGGCCCTGCACTTTTTAGTAAATACTGACTTTTCATTTCCTATTGACCCAATGGGAACATGGACATATTCAATTGTGCCAACTTCAACAGAAGGACCTGCAAGATTTTCAAACTCCAAAAAGTCCTCCACAATATATTTTTCACAAGATTTCAGAACTTTGTCAAGTTCCCAATCAGGATTAAACACATTTTTCACAACTCCATAGAATGAGAGATCCATTCCATTCTGAAGCATAAAATCAAGTAGCCTCTCTGATGGAGTGATATCAGTGAGCTCTGATACTCCTTGACCTCTCACTACCGACGTTCTCTTCCCTGGAGATGTACTTGGCCTTCTCACACTGGTGGCAGAGGATGGAGAGGAAAAAGAATCACATGTTGATGCCCTTGAGCCTTTTGAAAGCCTTCTTCTTTTACCAGTTCCTGGAGAAACCTTGGATCCTAGGAATTCTATGGGTTCAGACATGTTTACAACTTCTGCCGATACGGCGCGATAACAGAGAAACGAATCAGACGGATAGGCCCCCTCGCGCCGTATCGGTGATTCCAGTAAGAAGCGCGAATGCCACAACGGTGGTCACACGAGCTTGGGCAGAATGAGCTTGAGAGGAGAGCGGAAAGAAGATTCTGCAGAACCTCCAAAACAACGCGAAGAGAGAAAAGCGAAGAAGGCAAACAGTCGCCCTCGCGCCGTATTAGCAATACAAACAGAGCTCCTAAAAAATAAAAAAAAACGTACGTATAAGGAACACACCCTTATGTAGGCGTGGAATTATGCCACCTAGTAGTATCCGTTGGTTTTCGACACGTGGCAGTAGCCGTTGGCCAACACGTGGCCGATAACCACGTGGCAAAAAAGTGGACCGGTCGTTACTTGACACATAGCACACGGACCATAAATGCAGATACGTGGCACAATCATCGTCGGACACGTGTCCGACACGTATCATGATTGACGTGGGTATATACGTGGTGATCTTTCCTACGTGTACACTTTTCATTTCTCGAGCTCTTCCCACCTTGCTTGCCGATACGGTGCGATACAAGACTTACGCCTCTCCGTTTCTTAACTCTCGCGTTGTATCGGTGGTCTTTCGGCTCGGTTCTTTATTTGCTTTTAAAAAAGAGGTGTGCCGATACGGAGCGAGGGCGTCCGAACGCTGTTCTCGTTTCCTCCATATCGCGTCGTATCAGCAGTTTGGTCTCACCAATACGGACCAGGTCTTTTGACATTCCGCTTTTGTCATTGCCAATACGAAGCGAGGGCGTCCATACGCTGTGTTCGTTTGCTCCATATCGCGCCGTATCAGCATTTCGGTCTCACCCTTGTGGCATTGCCAATACGGAGCGAGGGCGTCCATACACAATCTTGGTTTCCTTCTTATCGCGCCGTATCGGCATTCTGGTGTCCAATACGGAGTGAGGGCGATGTTCCATTGTGCTCGTTTTGTTCATATCGCGTCGTATCGGAATTGCTCATTTCGTCCCTTTTCGCGCCAATTAGCCTGTTTGATTTACTATTTCTGGAATTGTCCTTCTGCTTGTTATTTTTGCATTTCTGGATGGCAAGGACAAAGCAAACTGCAAGAAGAGTGTATCTGGATGGGAAGGACAGTGGGGGTAAAAGAAAGTTAAAATTTGATGAAGCTGAGGAGGAGCCCTCTTCCAAGTTTACTGTAGCTGGTCCATCACAGGCCCTAGAGCATTTTACAACAGAAATCACCCCTACACCTGGTGTTGGCCTTACATCTTCTATAAATGTTTCTTCTCCTAAAGTTGAGGAAGCAAAGGGTGATTCTTGCCCTATGAAAGACTCATTCTCTACAATGGCACCTGAGGCTACATTTGCTGAAGCCACTGAACCTCCCAAGCCACAAAAGAGAAAGAGGAAGTCCAGGTTCTTCTATATGCAGAGATGTTTCAGTGAGATAAGGAAAGCCCAGAGAGCTACACAGCATGTCATTCCAAAAGCTGCTTTTATAAGGGTCGTTAAAGAGATCTCTGATAGATTGTCTCAAGTGGCAACTGTCTCTGGTCTAAATAAGAAGTGGCAACTCTCAGCCATTCTTGCCCTGCAAGAGGCCGCAGAAGATTTTGTTATTGATTTCATGAACGACGCTTACATTGCTGCCGCCCATGCTCATAGGATCACCCTTATGAATAAAGATTTCAGCATCATCAGCAGAGTCAGGTATAGGTTTGACAAAGTGCTGAGGCCCTTGCCTTCCGATGATCAAAAAGCCTTTGAAATCCTTAACATTCCCCCAAAATTGTCCAGGAAAGAGAAAAAGCTAAATGTTGAGGATGTTACTCACCTTTACCCTACAAGGGGTGCCACCCAACAGGAGGCTTTCTTGAGTGAAAAAAATCAGGAGGTGCTTGAAACTGAAGACGATGTTTACAAGAGGAAAGCCGCATTACTTGCTCCCGTCAACAGTGAGAGGATGGGCAAAGTGTATGGGCAGATTCTTGTGAATGTCTCTGCGGAACCTGAGGAGGAATATCTTAGTATATCTCCCGAGGACAAGCCCATGTTGGAAAAAAGGGATGTCCAACCATCTGACTCCGTGGTTTTTTGTTGCATAAGGTAAGGTTTATATTTTTTTTTTGCGTAAGTTAAGTCTTTTAGGTTCAAGTATATTTTGGATGAAATTTGTATTGAATAGCTTTTGCTATTGTCTACAGGGCATTGGTCTCCTCGCTCACTGTCGATATCTGAAGAACCATATACATTGTTGATCCACTTCTCTCTGTGGAACTTTTTGCAAAATCTAGTTCTAATATTTCACCATTTTTTCGTAGCGTCGATAGTGTGACAAATTACCACATCTTTTTCCCTTATGTAGAAAGGTATTTTTCTTTTTCTGTAGAGGAAAATTTATATTCATTTACTTTCACCCTTCTACTCACCTCTTTTATGAATTTGCAGAGGGCATTGGAGTCTCATCTACATTAATTGTCTTTCAAGGGAAATTATCTTTATGAATTCTCTCAGCGGTGTTCATGGTCAAGCACGAATGTATGTTGAAAGAAAATTACTTACTTTGATTTTATTTATAAAGAATATTTTGAACTTACAAAGCTTCCTTTTGCAGTGCTGGTAGACTTGTTTCTACATTTTTGGATACAACATTCGAGGATCTTGCTGATCCTCAAAGGCCCTATACTTTTCTTCTACAATAAGTTCCATTGCAAAGCGATGCGCATTCTTGTGGATGGAGAGTTATCTCAAACATTTGCAAAATAGTGGATTCAAAGTTGTTACAAATAGAAGGAGTGAATGTAAGTTAATTTCATTTGATGTTTGTGCAACCCTTATCATGATTTCTTTCACTAACTTATAACATTTATTCTTACAGTGTAAGGACTATCCCAAATCATATGTTTGGTGGATAAGAGAGAGATGCATCGAGCTGATTCTGGACAAGGCAATCACACCGTATGATCTTGACTCCCCTCTTCCTCCCAAAACTTCAATGGCCAAGGGCACAAGCAAGGGAAAGGTCAAGGGAAAGGGTAAGGACAATGGCAATGGTAAAGGCAAGGGCAAAGGCAATGGGACCACTGCTGCAGAGTCTAAGAAAAAAGGAATGCCAATGCTCTCTCCTCTTAAATTTGATCCATCCCCTCTTAAGCCCCAAGAAAAGAGACTACCTGTAAAGGTGAAATTTTTTCAACAATCAAAGAAAGGCCCTGTGAGAAAAAATATCTTTGAAGAAATCGATAAAGAATGAAAATAGCAAACATAAGCATACACGAGCCTTATTATTTTGGCTTTGTACATTTTTATGCAATTTTTGTACCTCATTGTGTAATGAAAATTTTCACTTGTAAATTGAATGTAATGTACATTTTATTTATACACATTCGAAAGGCAACTTGCTTCCTTATGAGTTCCCATTAAAAAATATCTTAAGGACAGTCTATTAAGATAAATTCCTGCCAAGTTTTCATTCTCAAGGCTCAAAACTCACAATTGTGGGAGACAAATAACTCGTACAAAAGAAAGAGCACTTGTCTCTTTTACCAATTGTTACACCATTCACTTTGAACTTATATCTAGGGGATGTATTGTCTAGCAATTCCAAGGTATCCCTCACATCTTTCAGACTCCAATTGGAAGTAACATTCACCTTCTTTACTTCTTCATGCGGCAAAACGTGCACCGCAAGTTTATATGGTGTGTAATCTGTATCGGAATCCAAGGGAACCCAAATACCCAATCTTAGTTTGTATCTCCTGTAATCAAAGCCCAAAGCAAGAGTTTGGCGAGGGATACTGTAAGCCAAAGCCAAGGATTGAGGGCATGCACTGCACCTCAAGATATCACCCTTATGATCGCACTCTCTAGATTTCCAATGCGTCCCTATAGTGTTGTCCAAATCCTCTTCCGAAAAGTTTCTACTTAGCCAAGATACCTTCGTTCTTTGTAAATTTGCTGTTTTGAAGCAAGCCACGAAGATATGGAGGGGTACAAACCATGATAAACGTATTCTTCTTGAGATCCTTCCAACTGTCATGGACTTTTTAATATCCTGAGATATTTTGAATTTGAAACTCTGCACCGTTACCTTGTCAGGAATCTCCCAGTTTAGAGATGAAAGACTTGGCAATGGCAAATCTTCGATATTCCCATACCTATCCGCTTTAGAGGGAACCACATACTGTGCATAATATATGAAAACCTTGCATTCACTATAAAAAGACACAGTTTGATCGGCATAAATAATGTCTGCCAATACCTTATGAATGGCATGGAAAGTCCCACTTAGGCTTTCCACAAGTTGCCATTCAATACTTGTTGACGGAAAGATATCTACAATGACGAACCGTTTGTTAGAACTTGCATAAATGGAAAAGAATTATATACGTTATTCAACTTATAACTTACAATGTGTTTGTTGGGGAACACGTTCGTTTGGAGGCAAGTGCATATCCTTGGCCATGTAAACATGTTGCACCTTGACAAACCAGCCTTCGGGCATAATTTTGAAGGCAATGATACGCCCCTTCTAGTGATGTTTTATATCTTCTCTTTTTCTTCTTTTCACCTTATGAGAGCCCTTGCAAGATGGCAGCATGGTAACCCAATCGTTTACAGCAAAGGTTTTGGGCTCAAAATTTCCATCTGCTCCCTGGCTATAGACTGTGCAAGAGTGTATTAAACGAGAAAGGCGCCTGGAAGAAGCCATGAAAAGAATGAAAGCGCAGAGAAAGAAGCTCAAAGAGGAGTGAATGAACTAAAAAGTAGCGCCAAGAACACAAATGAGTATGTATTGGGCGCTAAAAATGATATTGAAAGATCTCCCGACTTTCAAAAAACTCATTATTAATTTCATCACATCTTTGTCACATATTTTGTCAGATTTGTAAGTAAATAATATCTTTGGGACTCCAAAACATGTCAAACTTTAGGGGTTTTGGCTAAAAAAGAAGAGAGAATCACGAAATGGACTCCACTATCTCTAAAAAAGAGGAGACAAGAATACCATATTCTTGCACACGTGACGAACTCTCTTTGGCCCTTTCCTTAATCCCGTGATTAACAAAAGTGCATTTTTTGAAGCGTTTTTGGCCCTAATGTGTGCCCTCTAGCTCCTATTGTAGTCTTTGCTCCTTTGTCCAAGTACTTGTGGTGGTGGCTTTGGATAAGCTTGCTTTGGTAACTCATCTGATCTTGAAGACTGATTGTAGTGGATTTGAATCCACTATGCACGCTATGTGTCTTGGGACTTGCAGGACAATGCACGAGGTATGGATGGACCAAAGGTTTGCAATGTGTTCTCAATAGTCATGCACAAATGGTTGTACCTTTTTGAATTTTCCAATTGGTAATGTAGCTTTAATCACAATGTGTAATGATCTGCATTATATTATGTACTTGATGAATCTTAATTAAGATGGAAATAACATTCCTATTGCATTTTTGTCTTCTATGTGTATTTCCATTTTGTACTAAAGTATGATGAATCATTCACTATGTTCTTATAATCTCCTTGATATTCTGTGCTTCTTTGTGGCAATATCTATATCTGATTACAATAAGTTATTTGAGTAATCTATTTCAAGATATATGCTAGATTAACTCCATGCAGTCCTTTGGCACTCAGGGCCAAATTATTTGAACTAATCCTTACGTGCACTGTTTGTGCCAAATGCTTGATATCTTTTTTTTCATAAGATCCAATGATCACACATCTTTAACTTGAAGAATGGTTTGTTTTTCATCATGATTAGTTTCTTCTTGTTATATAATAATTGAGGTACAAGAAACCATGAGTTTGGGTTTTTGTTTATTGACTTTTTTGCAACACTTTATATGGTTCCACCTTTAATATTTCTTTCATAATGGAAATTGGTAATGATACATTGTTAGATTAGTCTTCCTCAATCATGCCAACCGTGCCTTACATATCTGAGTAGATTGGAATGCCATGTTTGTGAAGAGCTAGCAATATATTGTGAGAAAGCACAATAGAAGAACATGAATTTAAAGAGAGAAGGGAAGAGAACTTGAGGGGTTCACTATATGTAAACCCTATCACGTGCATTCAAGACCAGTTTGAAAATACACTAACCTGTGAATTGTTGAGAAATAAAGCACACCCTTTTTTATTCAATTTATAAATCACCCCTTTATATGGCATTGTTCTGTATGTAAAAAATGTGTAAAAATATTTTTTCTAAAATTCCTTCTTTTGAATCCATGTGATATAGGCTTACATATTTGTAAGTGACCCCCCACTTCAGAAAAAGAAATATTGCAATTAAAGAAGGAAGAAAAAAATTTAAGCTATAATCCATGAGAATGTTGATATAATGTGGAATGATCAGTCCCTTACACGCAACCCAAATTGTTAATTAGGGCATCGGATTAGGATGATTATGGAAGGAAGCACCAAAAAATGGAGAAATACCATTGGAAGTTAGAGTGTGTTGAAATCTACAAAAGGATGTGATAAAGGAGGCGAATAGGTAGAGTCCCTAAAAGTCGAATGATGAATATGGGGCCCAAATTGCTGGCCAAATTGATCCTAGTGATAAATGACCTCTAATGAATTGTTGATCACTAAGTAGGAGCTGGTTACCCTATCTCAACTATGTGAAACCACCAGCACTAAAAAAGAAATGCATAGAATTAGATAACTGGATAGTGTAAACACACTAAAACACTAATTGAAAAAGAAATGCTTAGAATTGGATAACTGGGACAACTAGTGTGAACATACTAAACTACTAGCACTAGAAAGATGTGAAGAGGCACCAGAGCTACTACAGTGTCTCTTCATAGCTCAATACTGTCACTGTCACTTCAGTCTTCTCTTCAATCTTCAGCAGCTGCTTTTTCCATTTTTTAAAGCTCTTTTGAACTTAGATTCATCCTTTCCAAAAGTTAGAAAAATTTTACTAAGTCACACATATATTCTATAGAACACTTACAGAAGATCTACAGAACAGTATAGTACAGGACCAGAGCAAATACAAAACAGTTACAGAGTAGAGACAGAGGCTCTACAAAAGGTTTACAAAGGATTACAAAAGGTCATCAGAACCTCATAACTCATACTAAAACCATTCCAAACTATCAAAAACTATTCAATAAGCTCCCAAAAGATTTCAATCCTTATCAATCATCAATCTATGCTTCATACAGAAGAAAATCAGAACAAAACAGAATCTATACAGAAGGTATACAGAACCAATCAGAACCTCACAGACCTTCATATCTCCACTAAAAATCATCATGAACTTCCAAAACATAATCAATATCATCCAAAACACTCTCAAACACTTCCATTATCAACCATACATCACTCTAAATCCATAAAAAATTAATCATTCAGTCCTTAAAAACAACAAAAATCAGTCAAAATTTCAGTCTTTTTCCACTCTCAACATATCCCCATACTTAGAAAGGAGGCGTCCTCGCGACCTAAGGAAAAGAAGAATATAAGTTCACTAAGGAGCTCAATTTTATCTTCTTCAGTATCTTCAATAATCTCTCCAAACCACGACCCCAACTTATCACCTATATTGGATAGAAAATACTACTAAAGGAAAACTTTCGTTATTCATTAACACATTTGATAATCATTTAAAAGTCATAACAAATTTGTAAAGGATATAAAAGGTTCATCTTCAGCTTTCCACCATAGGCTTTCTATCCACCATCAATAGTTGAAAAGAGCTCTCGAACAAATTATTCAACCAACACGAATTCATCACATAAGATTATTATAACACACACATTAAACACAACCATCTGAATGACACCTCCAAAAAGAGATATATATAATTAAGAATCATCCAAAATACATTGCAAAGGCATCAATGAAGGTGATCCCTTTTAAAGGCTTGGTGGTTTCGAAAATGATCCATGGAGAAGGACTCATCCACAAATGTCTTTGGAGGATTTTGAAAGAACTACAGGCATCACATCCTTTCTAGCAAAACAAGGTATGTGCTAGGTAGACATATGGCATGAAAATACATGACATCCAAATGTTGGGAATCAATACTCACATTGACATTCATACAAAGCTTTGGAATGCTTTTGATTGTTATGAGAATGCCTATCCATGTATGCTAAATACCAAGCAAAATGAGCTGTAAATCTCACTAAAGGATTTAGAGATTGTGAATATTAGTGAGCAAAATGAAGGTAATTTTGGTATGCCAGTCCCTTGGAATTAATGGCCAGTTAATCTATGGTCCCATGAGAGAATCAGTCGAGCTCCATCCTCTTCTTCTCAGAATCTGCTAATCAAATCCTTTGTATTCACTAACCAATTGAGGGGGTTGAGAAATAGAAGTGGTAGGAGATGGAAGTGGAATAAGTAAAAGAGGATGAAGAGATGGGTAGGCGAAATCATAAAAGGAGGAATAAGCTAAAGAAGGAGTGGCTGAAAATTTAAGTGAATCAGTTAGGAAAGGTATCAATTGATAAGCAGGAAAAGTAGAAGGTATATAGATAGATGGAGAAGGGCATGGTGGAGAAGGGGAAAATACTCGATCTTCGATAAAAGAACAATAGGTAAATATAGGAATTTGAGGAAAAACTTGAGGTTGGAAAAGAAGAGGTAAGATAGCTGTTGAGTTGGTTTGATAAAGGGAAAGATAAGTATCATAGCGATAAGCTATTTGTTGGTAGTACAATAGGCTAGGAATAGAGGGACCTAAACACATGTCACAATCCAATAATGTAATACAAGTTCTATCGATTTGGAGTGCTTGCACAAATGTTTCTAGATTGCAAACATGAGAGGGAGAGAGAGAGAGAGAGAGAGAACTATTTGTTAAAACACCTTTCATAATATAATATAATACAGATTCTATCAATCCATAGTACTAGCACAAATTATTTTTGGATTGCAAAAGAGAGAGAGAGAAGGAGGGAGGGAGGTAGTGGTGATGGTGAGATAGGTTGCATAATGAGAGAGAGAGAGAGAGAGAGAGAGAGAGAGAGAGAGAGAGAGAGAGAGAGAGAGAATGTGTGTTGTGTGAGAGGAGAGAGAAAGAGAGAGAGAGAGAGAGAGAGAGAGAGAGAGAGAGTGTGTGTGTGTGTGTATGAGTGAGTGAGTGAGTGAAGATGGTAGCAAAGGTAGTGGTGGTGGTAGAGCTAGCGATGGCGGCGATGGTGGCGACAATAGTAGTGGTGGTGGTGGCGGCAGCAATGGTGGTGGTGGTGGTGGTGGAGGTGGAGGTGGAGGTGGAGATGGAGATGGAGGTGGAGGTGAAAGTGGAGGTGGAGGTAGATACATCTAAGGCTGGAATAAGTAAACTATGTGGAATAAGAATAGAGGGGTTGCCAAAAAAAGCTCGCTCAAAAAACTGGCTTCTTGCCTTTCCCCTACATGTAGGATGCTGACCGGGTAGCTTTCAAGAAGACACACAGGGAAAAATTTTACATTGAAGACACCAGTTTGGTTACGTATAATACTTTTTAGGAGTGGGTTTTACAACCCAATAAGGGTCTTGTGGCTATAGAATTGTTAAGAGCATTTGAAAGTCTATTTGAGCAGTTAGATCTTGCAAAATAGCAAGCTCTTGGAAGTTAGAAAATTGAATTGTTTCTACAAGCAGTCGATCTTGAGCTTCAAGAGAAGCTTGATGATTTGCTAGAGGATTTGATTACATAGATAGGTCTTAAAAAAGAATGGAGACATGTCAAGGAAGTTGTTACTACACTTGTGAAAAAGCATAGAAGAAGAGAAAGATTGGATGTCTCTAGCTTGCCCATTGTTACGGGCAAAACAATTGATGTATCCAGTAAGCTACCCATTTCTGTGGCTAACCCTTGGCTGTACCTGCTCTTAGGGAAGATGTATTAGATGAATTGATCAAAGGCATGTGGAATCTTCAATTGAAGGTCGAAAAATTGGATGAAAAAGGACAAGAGGAAAGGGGACAGGCAACAATCCCTAAGCCAGGAAAAATATGTATGTGGTGTTATAGTTTGCAGCATGAGAGAAAGCATTGTGCTACCTATCAAGAGGCCTTGGCATGATAGCTTATCTTTTGGAAAGATGGCAAGATCCATGCATAAGAAACGGGATTGCCTCTTGCTTTGAATTTTGGAAATGGAGGTATGCAAAAGTTGTTGGAAGACTTGCCTATCTGAAATGCTGTTAACCCTCAAACGAACAAAGATAGAAAATCCAAAAAATCCGAAGCAGAAGACAAGGCCAAGGCAAAAGCAAAACGGAAGGTGAAGGCATGCCAAGAAGAATCTGGAAACACAAGAAGTGCAGAAAAGTCCTAAATCAAGGAGAAAGGCGCACAAGAGAAGTTCAAGTTAATACTTGTTTAAAAAAGCGCAAGATGCACCTGGATTTATTTTAAAGAGCGCCGGGCTCTCACTCGTGCAAATTATAAAGGTAGATGAGCAGTGGAAAGGAAGCTAGGAAGATAGGAGGACAATGGGAAAAAGGGCCTAGGCCACAGCCGGCCATGTAAAAAAGGGGATAAGGGGATGACCACCCAAAAGGGATTTAGGGTTTTGTATACAAAGTTGAAAAGTAAATGAGAAGCTCATTCTTGTGTGAGACCAAAAATGGCTCTCCTCTTCTTCTTCTTCTTCTTGTTATTGCTTGCTTGAGCTTGTGCTTGAGAGAGGGGGTGTGAGAGTGTGAGGGAGTGAGCGTGTGAGGGTGAGGGACCATGGAGGAGGAGAAGCTCTCCATCTTCTCCTCTCTTCTTCTCTTCTCTTCTCTTCTCTTCTCTTCCTTGTAGTAATGGAGCTTGGAGCGTGGAGCTTACTTGAAGCTTGCACTTGGATTGTGGAGCTACCGGAGTGTGCGGGAGAGGAGATAACTCAATCGGCATGGAGGTAAGCTCACTACACTCATGGATAGATAGCACGTCGGCTATGTGAGAGGTAGCCATTAGTGCTCGACTTGGAATGCTTGAAGCAATAAGCGATCTGTGGGTCTTGGAGATTGGGTGAGAGCTTTCACATTTTGGTTTCATTGCTGGGACTAACGAATTCAAGCCTTGAGTGCTTGCGCGCTTCGAATCGAGTATGGAAGTAGGGTTTTTCCCGAACCAGTGCTTGAGGTAGATAGGTAGGAAGTGAGGAATTGAGGGAGTTTGAAGAGGTATTTGATCTCCTTAGCAAGTAGATTTTTGGTTTTCTAAATTTGGAAAAGCATGTTGGAGTAGTGTAGGTATTTACTTTGTGATTTGGATGCATTAGGGTAGGAAAAAACAAACTAAAAGAAGAAAAGCAAGCATCAAGGTTTCTACTGTCATAATAGGGCATGAGGGTTTGATTCAATTGTTGCTGATTTGCATTTTAGAGTTTATTGGCTATTCCAGGTATATACAACTCTTCCCCTCCATCCATAGCTTTGATTTAATGGTGTGTGTGATAGGCCGTGAATTGAATCGTGTGATTTGAGTGATTTATCATTACGTTGGCCAAAGTCGTGCCGCGTTCGGCCAGTCTGAGTGACGACAATTCTGGGATGAGTCCCAGCCTCGGCCCTCAGCCCACTCGGCCACTTGACCCTCGGACACCCACACTGTGACGGTCCGAATTTGACATTCAGCCCTTTCTCATTCGGCCCTTGGCCATTCGGACAGGCCGAATCGGGCATTCAGCCCCTGCAATTCAAACCTGTTGGGCTGAATTTGGATTTTTTCAAATTTTAACATGTAGACCTTGAAACTGATGGAGAGACCATATAGAGCCAAAATCACATCATAGATCTATCACTGGGCTGAAATCTAGAGCAAGTAGTTCAAAACTTGGCTATAAACGGTCCTTCAAATTGCCCCCTCCACACCTCCCCCAAGTAGGTTGGAGAGAAAATACGTGCCATGATAGGTCCTCCAAATTAGATCCTATTGTAGTAATGGCACTACCCAAGCATGCATTGTCACTTGCAAAAGAGCAACCAGAAGCCCATACCCGAACAGAGACAAACAAATACCCTAGAACCTCAATGGGCAAATCTAGCCAATAAGGAAAAAAAGGCCATAATACAAAAACATGTCTAGATTGCGTCCCGGACTACATGTAGTCAAAGCGGAATGCAACAACCTCAAGCTACAACTAGGAGGATGACTAGACATAACAATCCTGAAGATAGATTTACCTTGAATGGCATTGCACAGACGACCCAAGATATCAGTAGAGAAACCAAATCTAGTTGTGTAGTTGGGGACTCAAGGGCGTGTATCACGAGGCTTAAATTTACAAGCCAAGACCCGGAAGATGAAGACATAGTGCCGCTTGCTTATCTTAGGGTCAAACTCACTGCAAAAAGAGAGCATATTGTCGATGCTCTCATTGATGAAGGAGTAGATTTTAATAACTTGACCTATGAAGCATGGACTCTGCTAGGCCAACTAGATCTCACATCGACTAATGTAACTATTAGTCCATATGGGAGACACCCACAAGCACTCATAGGAAAGTGCAAAATCCTTGTAACTATTGAAACTTAAAGCTTGCCTGTCCTATTCCATGTTCCTCCAAATAGTGCTAGTTGTGGAAAGAAAACCCTCCTTGGACGACCCTTCAAAAGTGCAACCAAGTGTGAGGCCGACTATGTCGCACAAAGGATACACTTGACGCTACGAGGTGTGAGGATAATCATAACCTTTAGTAAGGGTGACCTCATCAAACTCGAGGGAAAGACAAGAAACATTCCCACATGCCAAGGAAGCCTAGTGATGAGAGCAAGGACTTGTTAAAAGAGTTGCTACAAGCACATATTGAACAGAGAGAACCAGTGAGTGAGGCCAGGTGAGAGCGGAATTTAGGTGACGGGAAGTGCTTAAAAATAGCAAAAAATTATGAATATCAAGGGAAAAATATTCACTGTCAAAGGCGGCGGCTAAGCGTCAAAGTGCTTTAAAGGCGTCCGAGCGACACTTGTTGATTTTTCATAATTTTTTAGACAGATGTGCGGGTTGACACGAGCTACTCACCAATGCGGAATGCTAAGCCGGACGCCCAGGATTTTTCAGAGCTCAATTCGGAGTCCGGACGGGGAAATGGCCAAGGAAACGGTCAAGATATGAAAAGGTGGACACTTGGGAGGCCAAATTTGAGCATGCCTTTTGAGTTTGGACCCCCCCCAAAAATTTTATGCACCTTATGAAGCAAAAAACGTGGAGAGAGAATGAAGAGGAATGAAAAAACGTGATCAACAGAGGGCGCCATTTTTTTCGCCATGGATGGAGAGAGGGCATCATGGATGTTACAAATACCCTGCCTAATGGATTATGGGGCTTCATTCCCTCCTGTCTGTGGATCTTATCGCCGTCCTTCGCTCCTCAATTGATGGCCTGAATGCTGAGATAGAAATCTAGTCTTTCTCTCTCCTCCCTCTCTCTCTTCTAAGGGGGAATTCATGTGGGAAGAAGAAGGAAGAAGAAAGAATGGTGGAGGCTTGTCCGGCATGAATCGGATTGCTCCACGGGCTGGAAATGGTGATTTGTGATTGTGCTGGACATGAAGTGCTGCTGATTTTCAGATTTGCAGCCATGGACATGGAACCCGAAACACGCAAATAAGCGGTAATTCAAAATTTTCAAAGGAAATTTGAGATTTTATGGCTTTTGATTGATGAAATGTTGTTCATGTGGGCTAAAAATTGTGTATATTGCTATTTTCCATGAGTTCTTGCTGGTCATAATCAGAAAATCAAGAAAATGTGCATCTTGTGGTTCAAAATAATATGCTAAAACACGTAAAATATGAAAAATCAAGGGGAAATGATGGTTTTTTTTGCATAAAAATGGAAAAGTAAATAGGAACACCAACTAAACTTTCATTTTTCTCCAAGAAGGAATTAAGGGCCACAGCCCATAACCTGTTTTGAATTTTCAGTAATTAAATAATGCAGAAAATAAGGGAAAATACAAAGAAAAGGGTGAAAAAACCCTAAAAAATAGGGGAAAAATATATTTTGGATTTCGAAAAATAAGGATAAATAAGAGCAAGGTTTGTGAATGATTTGTGGGGACTGAAGCATGAGGATTTGCCTCAGTTCACCCCCACCTTCTTGTTCTAGTGTGTCTTTTTCCGTTTTTTTCACATAAAATGATGGTAAAATACCCTATAAATCTATCCAACGATGCAATATTTAAACGGGGAAGGGTAGAGGAGTTGAAATATGTCTAAATGCTATGTGAGATGATGGGAAAGTTGCTGATTTCTAGGCATAGCATTTAGGACGGATGATAATTAAAATTAAGAGCTTAGTAGCACGAGGATCACCTCGGTGCTAGGCCCATGCAACGAAGCACGAACGGTAGTTGGAAACCATTAAAAGAATATTTTTTCACTTGTGCACGATACTGTTTTGGTAAATGTTTGAGCACTAGGCATCCACCAAATGCATAGAGCATGAAAAGAATTTAAAAAGTATCAGTGATCAGCTCCTGGACATGCATTGCAATTGGTTTATTGGAACCTGACCTACGATGAGAGGCAGTGAGGTACCCATGTTGTAGGCTAGTTGTGGGGCCAGGGAAAGAGAAGTAAGGACAATGGTACATTCCTGGACACGCTTATTTGGTACCTTGAGCAACTTTTGTGCAATGTGTCTATTTGTTGAGCGACGCACTGAGGGGCCAATCCCCAAGGTGTAGGAGAGTCGCAGAGGGTTGACGGCATTCAGCCGTAGGAGGAACCCCATGTGTACGTGATTCGAGCCTTTTGGATATGTGAAAGGGACTCCCTCTGAGGAGTAATATTGGGTTAGGATCAGTTGGACTACAATGTATTACAAACGCAATGTTTAGGAAGGCATAGATTTTAATAGACGCTCCTGGCCGCGAGGCCGAGGGGTTTTCTTGTGCATAGGGATGAGGCCCGGCTAGTGCATGAGCTAGTGCCGGCCCGTTTTTTGGTCCATCAGTGGTGCATCTGCCGGGAGCCGCTTAAAAGTGGCGGTCCTCGAATCCTGGTTGTCTAAGGACCAACTAGCAGTGTATGCCAAAGGATACTGAGATTGATCCGTTATTTATTGATAAGCATCGTCTAGCAGAAATCCAAAAGCAAGAAAGAGACAAAAGAGCTAGGCGACGTGCTGAAATTTTTTGGAGATATTCCCCTAAGCGTAGCGGTGCTGAACCCTTACGAGGGAGTGGATCTAGTGGTCTTGGGGCCACAAGCAGTAAGTTAGGAGAATGTGGAAGCTCTAGTGCTCCCCTTCCTTCTATAAGCCAGTCCACGTCAAGTACGGGAGGTGTAACCCCACCGTCCCTTATTCCTAGTGCAAATCCAATCCTCGTCATGGCGCAGCCTATTGCAATTCCAGCAGGAACGACGGATTTGCCGGCTCTCGGTTACCCACTACCCATTTTTAATGGGTTAGTTGAGGAAGATGAAAAACTCCACATTAGGGAGTTTCAAAAGCTAATGTTTAACTGTCGCATCCAAGAAGAAGGACATTTAATGATGTTCTTCAATATGACTCTCAAAGGAAGAGCCGCTATATGGTATCATGGTTTAGAAGCCGGAATCATATTGAACATTGATGCATTTTATGGAGCTTTTCAAAGGGAGTTTGCCCCTGAAAGGGGTGGGCAATATTGGTTGTGTGTACTCAACGTGACCCACCAAGAACCACACGAGGATATTCGTGCTTATGCGAAGAAGATAAAAGAGGTTTTCCGTAAGTTGGACACCTCTATTCCTATCCCCGCAGCTGCCCAATTGCAATATTTCCTTCATGGTTTGGACTTTAATATCCAATTGCAGTTGAGTAGTGTTCCCTTGGGGGATATAGATACTGCCATTACACGAGCACAAGACGTGGAATCCGGACTACAAGCAGCCTATGCCTCTCGAGGCAATTCGAATATGGGTTTAGTATTGGGAAATAATGTGGCAATATCCAATGGCAGTAGTGGCCAAGGGATAGCGATGGCTAATCCTAATGGGAGAGGGAACATGATGCAGAACGTTCCTTTACTACCAGCTCCCCCTAGCATGTCGATGCCTACGGGCAGTCAAATGGCTCCAAATGGTGGAGGCCAGGCGGTCAATTCTAATACCATGCTTGTGGCTCAACAACCAGTGCCTAATCGAATTGTTAGGCCGATGGAACGACATGGTAATGACCAAGGCTATGAGTCGAGTGCTTCCAATGTTCTTGGCGAGGTTAAGGACATGATGAAGCATTATACCGACATGATTACAGAGCAGTATCGACAAATAGCTGTTGACGTCAACTTCCTTAAAAAACAACAAAATTTAATAGGAAGTAGATACCCAGAGGAGGGTGCACCTTCGAGGTTTAGTTGCAAATGGTGTGGCGGGCAACACTATCCAAGAAATTGCCCAAATGTTAAGTGCGACATTTGTGGAAAATCTGGCCATTTAGCAGCTACTTGCTGGAGTAAGATCAGCTCTCTCCAGCGAGGAAGTCGGCAACCAGGGCCAGTTAATCATCGTGCGCAAGGAAATGATTCCCAGCGAGAAGACGGGCCTAAACAAATACTGCAACGACCAAAGACTACAGTAGAGGAGCTACCAAGTGGTAGTGGGGTTAGTTTGATTGAGGTTGTATGCGTTAACGATGCTGAAACCTCTAATTTGCGAACTGTACTTACCAGAGGTCAAAAGGCTAGAGAAGCCGACAAGGATAAGCCTGTTGACGAAAAACCCTAAACAAGGCGACAAAGGAACGCAAGTTTTGGATCCTGCCATGGAAGGGGGACCTTTGAAGCCCGTAGAAAGTAAAGCCGATAAGGAGCCACCAAAGAAGAAGGTGAAGTTAAGAAAGAGGCAATAAAGCCGGTTCAGCGACCTAAAGAGCGGATGGTTTGGCGTGAAAAGTGAGCTCTATCGAACTATCATGAATTCGATTTGGCGAGCTCTCTTTGCGAAGTCAAGCCGGATGTGAATCTTTTACAGCTTATTAAGCTTTCCCCAGGAGTACGTAAGGAATTTAGAAAGATCCTATGTACCGGGTATATCGTAGAACCTTTGGGTATTGCGCGAGTTGGTGATGACTGGTTCGAGCATGCTGAGAAGCATTGCCCAAGGGTTGCAGCCTATGTCGATGGGATATTAGTAGATTATGCCATTGTCGACACGGGATCATCTGTTAACATTATGAGTTCTGAACTGATGGAAAGGTTGGGTCTTGCGATCCAGAAAGATACCTCCACAATTCTCAGAATGGCAAATGATAGTTTGAGACAGCCAGAAGGCTGCATTACTAAGGTCCATGTTACTGTTGCAAATGTAGAATGCTTGTTGGACTTTAGGGTGATTCGGTTTGCAGGCCGGCCAAGTTACCAAGTATTACTCGAACGACCTTGGATCTTGCAAGCGGACTGCCAAGTGGATATACCCGCCGGTCGGCTAATATTCGGCAGAGGTGCCCAGCGTGTGGTGGTTGATGCTTATCCTGAGTCCCCGCAGAGTGAGAGAGCTCCTCTATCTTCTACAGAATTGGAGACATTAGAAGATTTATCTGCCAGTGAGACATCATCGAGTAATGAGTACAAAGAGGGATCCACCACGGAAGACATCTATCAGATCACTTTGAACGAGCCGATAGAGGGCCAAGATTGTATAAGAGATGCAGATGTTATCGAGCTAGACCTTGGTACGCCTAATGATTCGCGGCCAATCAAATTAGGTTCTATGCTCAGTTCAGCAGAAAGGGAGGACTATGTAGCCTTGATCCAGGAATTACGTGATATCTTTGCCTAGAGTTATGATGAGTTGAGAGGCATTCCTCCTAGTCTTGCTGTTCATACAATTCCGTTGAAAGAGGGCAGTCGTCCTGTACGACAGAAAGTAAGGCGTATGCCTTTCGAATTGAGGGACGGGCTATTTGAAGAGTTACAGAAGCTTCGAAAAGCGGGTTTG
The DNA here is from genome assembly GCF_053477565.2 of Lygodium microphyllum. NCBI lineage: Eukaryota > Viridiplantae > Streptophyta > Polypodiopsida > Schizaeales > Lygodiaceae > Lygodium > Lygodium microphyllum. Next base: position 99,492,710 of record NC_141148.1, on the reverse strand, counting down.
ATTTTTCCTATGCAACACACGAAATGGTGTTCGCCAGTTGTGATTAGAAAGAAGAAAAATAATCAAATCCGTTTATGTGTAGACTTTAGGGAGCTGAATAAGCAGACAGTTAAGGACTACTACCCGTTGCCATTTATTGACCAGATTTTGGATCAATTAGTGGGTAGGGAGATATATTCGTTTATGGATTGCTTTGCAGGATACAACCAAATGGCAATTGCAGAAGAGGACAAGTTGAAAACAACTTTCATCACTGTATTTGGTACTTTTGCGTACCATGTGATGGCCTTTGGTTTATGCAATGCGCCTGGTTCGTGGCAACAAACAGCAGATAAGACATTCGGTGACATATCCCCTGAAGAGTTGAAGGTGTTTATTGATGACTTAGGGGCTGCCACCGTGAGAGAAAGGCAGTTGATCATTCTAAGAAAATGCTTTGAGCGCTGTAGACAATTTTGCATCGCCCTAAACCCACGGAAGTGTGTTTTTGGAGTACCTTATGGGCTGTTGCTGGGTCATGTAGTCAGTTCGGTGGGATTTGCGACAGACCCCGAGAAGGTTAAAGTTATAGTTGCCATGGGTCCACCACGCACTCCGAAGGAAGTTCATAGCTTTCTGTCTTCAGTTGGTTACTACCGTAGATTCATCAACGCCTTAGCAGAAAGAACGTTGCCGCTTACAAATTTATTGTCCTTTAGCTGTTCGTTTGTATGGGGTGACCCTTGTAAGGTAGCATTCGAGGATGTGAAACAAGAGCTAGCAAGAGCACCCATTTTAAAAGCACCTAAAAGAGGTGAGGTGTTCTATATATTCTCAGCAGCCACCATGTATAGTATCAGCTGCTGTTTAGCCCAAATTTGGGAAGAGAAGTGGTACCACCCGATTGCTTTTGCCAGTCGGAAGCTGGGGGTATTCGAAATCAATTATACTTACATGGAGAAGTTGTGTCTAGAGATGGTCTTTGGGACCAAGAAATTTAGACATTACATTCTCTATGAGAAAGTCGTGCTTTATACGAAGGCAGAGGGGCTTCGATTATTGATGAATAAGCTACAGCCGCCTGATCGTCTAGCGAAGTGGTTAATCACTTTGCAGGAATTTGATTATGAAATCAAGAGTAAGCCACCAAGGTTGCAAGGCATCGTGGAATGTCTAGTGGACTTTGGGGAGCCGAAAGAATCTGTGGCTGAAGGTAGTGACATGGAGTTGTTATTTAAAATAGATACGGCATCTATTCTCTCCTGGTATGCTGCAATAACGCATTATTTATTGACGGGAGAGGTGGGATCCGAATTATCTAAGGCTAAGAAAATGAAAATTAAGCAGCAAGCGTTAAAGTTTGCTTTGATCGCAGGTACATTATATCGGCAAGGGGTTGATGACATCTATCGCCGATGTGTGATGCCTGACGAGGTGCCATTCATTTTGGAAGAGTGCCATGATTCTGCTTGCGGTGGCCATTTTGCTGGACGGCTTACAGCACAAAAGGCTTTAAGAGCAGGTTATTGGTGGCCTGCCATCTTCCAGGATGCGTTTGCGTATGTTAAGCGATGCGATATTTGCCAACGACATGATAGTCGAGAGAATAGGAAACGACCACTCACCCCTATTATGGCGATACTTCCATTTGAGAAGTGGGGAATAGACTTTGTGGGTCCTATTACTCCGTCGTCGACTACGCAAAAGAGGCACATCATTGTCGCAACTGACTACTTCACAAAGTGGTCAGAAGCACGTGCAACAAGGAAAGATGATGCTAAAGAAACTGCTAGTTTCCTTTTAGAGCAGATAATATGCTGGTTTGGTCCGCCGAAAGAATTAGTGTCGGACCGCGGAACCCATTTCCTGAATAAGGTGATTAAAGGTTTGACAGAGATGTGGCAAATCAAGCATAACAAGACAACCCCATATAATCCGCAAGCCAATGGGCAAGTTGAAAGTACCAACAAGCAGCTTGTGGGCATCCTGTCCAAAATTGTGTCGGAAAAGAAACGGGATTGAGATAAAAAGTTATACGTGGCAGTGTGGGCCTACAATACGACTTTCAAATGAGCCACTGGCCATACCCCGTTCAAGTTAGTATATGGGGAGGAGTGTGTCTTGCCTTTAGAGATTGAGCTGCCGACTATTCGGTTTGCCATCAATCATTCTTTGAGCGATGAAGACGCACTTTTTGAACGCTTGACGACACTGGCACATTTAGATGAGCTTAAACTACAGAGCTTATTGCACCAAGAAGTGGCGAAGCGCCGAATGAAGCAGCAACACGACCTCAAAGCCAAGAAATACACCTTCAAGAAAGGACAGCTTGTTCTGTATTATGACGCACGACGAGAATTATTTCCAGGCAAGTTAGAGCCCAAATGGGATGGGCCCTATAGGATCGTTAGAATAGGGAGGAATAAATCCACGGTTTTGTTAGCTGACCTTGAGGGGGTAGAATTTAAAAATAAGGTTAATCTTAATAAGATTAAACCTTATTATTTCTGATTGCACTAATGCTATGACTGCCTTGCAGGTCTAGGCGCGATCGATCAAACATCTGCAAGAAAATCGTGATAGAGGCTGATGGGTCGTCTGATCCCTTATTTAGAACACCCATATTTAGAACAGAGGTATCATCAAGGAAAGCTCATTTGGTGGAGCAAAGGATACAAGGTGGTTGAGCAAGAAGGCGGGACATTTATTTGGGAGATTAAGGTCTTCTGCCATCACTGCCTACAAATTTTGACGAGCATTCCTGTTGAATTCAATGATGATGGAGGGATGGAGCCTACAGTCCACCCGTTGAATATGCTGAATTTCGATTACCATAATTACGAGTAGAGTTCCGGATGGCGGGATATGTAAACCCTTTATGGACGTACACCTTGTACTTTGATGGGGCGTCCAGGGGTCCATGCAAAAAAGGAAGTGTAGGAGTTGTCATCTGAGACCCCCGCCGACGCATTGTCATGAAGTTAGCTGCTTATCTCGGGGTGAATTTTACCAATAATATGGCAGAATACAAAGCCCTGATTATGGGTTTGAATATTGCGAAGAAGGGTGGTATCAGCCAGTTATTGGTGAAAGGGGACTCTCAGTTGGTTTTAAATCAACTCAATGGGACGTACATGGTACGAAACCCCATCCTTTGCATGTACCATCATACTGCCATAGCTCTGCTAGACGAATTTGATAGAGTGTCTTTTCAGCTGATTCCACGGAATTGGAATCAGTTTGCCGATTCTTTGGCTAATTTCGCGTATGAAGAAGACCTCTTCTTTAATTGGGGCCCTTGTCCCGATATATCTATTGATGGTGAGACATGACCTGGTCGTTTGTGGGGTGTGCTTTCTGAACATGCCCTCTTTGGCAGACGATGGTTGATTTGGGTGATGCAGAGGGTAAGCGAGACTCATCTGCCTTTATTATCTTGGAGCCATAGACTGATTCGACGACATGTGATGCGAACACCTCTTGCGATATACGCAGGAGGGATGGGTCATAATTTAATGCATCTAGTTTAGGGCTACGAGCCTCTGTTCCCCTAGGAATGGTATGTTTCGATGTCTATCATAGTTGTTTCCAAGAGGATATTATGTAGTATTGTTTTATTTCATTAGGCCAAGAGGGCCGATTCAATTTTGTAGTGAAGTGTTTGATTTCATTAGGCCAAGAGGGCCATTTCCCTGTCTAGTGCGGGTGCGTTTAATGGGGGTTTTTGGTTTAAGTGTTGTGCTGGACAGATTTCGTGGTTCATGGACTTTGGTGGAGCCTGGAGGAGCCTTTGCTGCGATGGAAGCTTCTTGCGGCCAATCCAGGTGATATCTCTCCTTTACGAGTACCTTTCTTTCATGTTATATGTGTATTTGTACTTGTCGAGGGGACACATTTTTGTTGGGGACCGGCAACCAAGGCATGAAGTCCCAGGTTTAGGCTAAGTATGTTTGAGGGAGGTCGGAGTAGGCATTGCCTCCTGTAAAGACATTGTCAGGCATCGAAAGACCTGCTTTAGAAGGAAGTCTTAGTAGCCCTGCTCTGCTATCCTGCTAGGCAGCCGTTCTAGGAGTTCTTGTTAGTAGTGAGGCAGTTAGAGAAGCCTGCCAGAAGATAATCATAATGATGCCAAGAAATCTTGAATATCCTAAAAGATGACTATAAATACGAAGGTGTGTAAAAAGGGGTTCTAACCCCTATCAAAGAAAAGAAAAGAAATGGAAATGAATAGGCAGTTGCTCATTGCCTTGCGAAGGCCTGGTAGGTTCCCGGGGACGAGTCAGACCTGGGGCCGATACCTTGTCTTCCTAGGGGTGGCTTCTTGCTGGAAAAAAAATTTGACAAAACAAGGACGGTTGGAGCGAAAATAAAAGTGAGCGGTAGAAAAGGATTAAGTGTCGCCTTGCGAGGGCTTGGTAGGTTCTTGGGTGCCGAGACAGGTCCTGAGACCGATGCCCTGTTCTCCTTGGGTCACTACGCTCAGCTCCCTCCTTTTTACATGCCTAAGTATGTTCATCCAATACAAACCCTAAAAGAAGACATGTATTGAAAGAAAATACTCTTTGATCAGGCTATAGGAGTCCTCGCCTTGTAGGAGCTCCTAGTCGTGTTGTCTTTAGTTGGTAAGTAGTGCAGGCTACCATTGAGGGCAACCTCTTTGACAGGTTTTTTAGTTTGGCTGTGTTGGAGCAGTTGGTTAGTGACTCACTTTGGATCTTCTATTAGATGATGCTAGGCCTATTCCTTGTGGATGTCATGCCTTGGTTCTATCCAGGGGGAGGGGGAGCATTGTGCTGAGTTTTCTTATATAATTGTTTTGTATCAGTTTGATGCTTCTTTGGTTGTTTATGTGCAGATATGTTCGTGGATTCGACGGGCTGAGTCGCCCTATCCCGTGGTCGCCAATGAGAGCAGAATTTAGGTGACGGGAAGTGCTTAAAAATAGCAAAAAATTATGAATATCAAGGGAAAAATATTCACTGTCAAAGGCGGCGGCTCGATCTAGGACGATTTTAAGTGTCAAAGCGCTTTAAAGGCGTCCGAGCAACACTTGTTGATTTTTCATAATTTTTCAGATAGTCGTGCGGGTTGACACGAGCTATTGGCCAATGCGGGATGCTAAGCCGAACGCCCAGGATTTTTCAGAGCTCAATTCGGAGTCCGGACGGGGAAATGGCCAAGGAAATGGTCAAGATATGAAAATGTGGACACTTGGGAGGCCAAATTTGAGCATGCCTTTTGAGTTTAGACCCCCCCCCAAAAATTTTATGCACCTTATGAAGCAAAAAACGTGGAGAGAGAATGAAGAGGAACGAAAAAACGTGATCAACAGAGGGCACCGTTTTTTTCACCATGGATGGAGAGAGGGCATCATGGATGTTACAAATACCCTGCCTAATGGATTATGGGGCTTTATTCCCTCCTGTCTGTGGATCTTATCGCCGTCCTTCACTCCTCGATTGATGGCCTGAATGCTGAGATAGAAATCTAGTCTTTCTCTCTCCTCCCTCTCTCTCTTCTAAGGGGGAATTCATGTGGGAAGAAGAAGGAAGAAGAAAGAATGGTGGAGGCTTGTCCGGCATGGATCGGATTGCTCCACGGGCTGGAAATGGTGATTTGTGATTGTGCTGGACATGAAGTGCTGTTGATTTTCAGATTTACAGCCATGGACATGGAACCCGAAACACGCAAATAAGCGGTAATTCAAAATTTTCAAAGGAAATTTGAGATTTTATGGCTTTTGATTGATGAAATGTTGTTCATGTGGGCTAAAAATTGTGTATATTGCTATTTTCCATGAGTTCTTGCTGGTCATAATCAGAAAATCAAGAAAATGTGCATCTTGTGGTTCAAAATAATATGCTAAAACACGTAAAATATGAAAAATCAAGGGGAAATGATGGTTTTTTTTGCATAAAAATGGAAAAGTAAATAGGAACACCAACTAAACTTTCATTTTTCTGCAAGAAGGAATTAAGGGCCACAGCCCATAACCTGTTTTGAATTTTCAGTAATTAAATAATGCAGAAAATAAGGGAAAATACAAAGAAAAGGGTGAAAAAACCCTAAAAAATAGGGGAAAAATATATTTTGGATTTTGAAAAATAAGGATAAATAAGAGCAAGGTTTGTGAATGATTTGTGGGGACTGAAGCATGAGGATTTGCCTCAGTTCACCCCCACCTTCTTGTTCTAGTGTGTCTTTTTCCGTTTTTTTCACATAAAATGATGGTAAAATACCCTATAAATCTATCCAACGATGCAATATTTAAACGGGGAAGGGTAGAGGAGTTGAAATATGTCTAAATGCTATGTGAGATGATGGGAAAGTTGCTGATTTCTAGGCATAGCATTTAGGACGGATGATAATTAAAATTAAGAGCTTAGTAGCACGAGGATCACCTCGGTGCTAGGCCCATGCAACGAAGCACGAACGGTAGTTGGAAACCATTAAAAGAATATTTTTTCACTTGTGCACGATACTGTTTTGGTAAATGTTTGAGCACTAGGCATCCACCAAATGCATAGAGCATGAAAAGAATTTAAAAAGTATCAGTGATCAGCTCCTGGACATGCATTGCAATTGGTTTATTGGAACCTGACCTACGATGAGAGGCAGTGAGGTACCCATGTTGTAGGCTAGTTGTGGGGCCAGGGAAAGAGAAGTAAGGACAATGGTACATTCCTGGACACGCTTATTTGGTACCTTGAGCAACTTTTGTGTGATGTGTCTATTTGTTGAGCGACGCACTGAGGGGCCAATCCCCAAGGTGTAGGAGAGTCGCAGAGGGTTGACGGCATTCAGCCGTAGGAGGAACCCCATGTGTACGTGATTCGAGCCTTTTGGATATGTGAAAGGGACTCCCTCTGAGGAGTAATATTGGGTTAGGATCAGTTGGACTACAATGTATTACAAACGCAATGTTTAGGAAGGCAGAGATTTTGATAGACGCTCCTGGCTGCGAGGCCGAGGGGTTGTCTTGTGCATAGGGACGAGGCCCGGCTAGTGCATGAGCCAGTGCCGGCCCTTTTTTGGTCCATCACCAGGCTTGAAACAAGAAGGTTAGGAGACAATGCCAAGGGTATGCTTTAGACTTACAAACATCATAGAAGACCACGAAAGACGCCTAAGCCTTATAGACGAAGGCACCGATGGAGAGCTAGCACAACATCGTGATGGATATCCAAAGCATCGCTACGTGCTCAAGGGTATTACACAACTAATCGATGGATTTGGGTACCAAAACCCCCTGCTAAACCACCTCTATCAAACTGAAGGCCAGATTGCATTAAAAAAGAAGAAGCACAGGAGGATATCTAAGAGAAAATCTAGGTCTTGGGGCAAGAAACCAAACATGAGTATTAGAAAGGAGGAGCCTAGCATGCTTAATAAGCAGATGTCAAATGTAACCATTATGAGCATGCACAAAGACTACTAGTGCTCAAGGAGCTTTTGACTTTCCAAGAGGATCATGAGAACCATAGGCACAATGCTACTCATAAGAAGACTCATTGCTCAACAAAGCAAATGCCACAATCGTCTAACAGCTGTGAGCAAATCTTTCAATCAGTGCCAAGTCCACCTAAGAGTCCCAGATCTCCTACACCCTCTTTCCCTAAATGGACATAGGAAGCACAACAACAACTGTCAAGTGCAGCTGCTCAACCCCAACCTCTATCTTTATCTAAGCTTCCAGATGTCCAAGAGGTGGGACATGACACCACCCGTAGCTCTCAACCTAAGGAAATGCTTGTGCAACCTGATGTGACTAAATCAACTGATGCTCGATCTACACAAGTAAATACTCAAAGGGAAACAAAAGACACAACCACTTCTAATCGGCCTAAGGACTTGACATTGCAATCCACCAATAGTAGCTAGTCTACTAAACTAGGTGCTACTACTTCCAATCAGGGATCACAGTAGTCACAACCCTTGGTCGTGACAATGTCCCTTGTAGAATGTGTCCTTAGCCATTCACTTGTGGAGGAGGTATCACAACCAACATCCTTGACAACTCCAACACTTCCAAAGCACTTAAAGCATAGGCTTGAGGAGCTAAACAGAGGGGAATTAGATGAAGAGCTAGACTCTCCAAAAAGAGAGGTAGTTGTATCCTCACAACCTAGCAGGGTTGTTCAGTAGGCCGCAGCTATGTCCCATGAGGACAAACTAGAGAAAGAGAATGTTGAGGCCCAACCAAGCACATCAACAACTGACCTAGTTCAAGGTCCCAAGTCTTGCAAGGATACACCTCTATTGCCTAAGAAAGAGAAGAGAAAACAATGAAAACAACAATGGCAGTTGCAAGCAGTTGTAGACCCCAAGAAGATTGAGATCAAGAGTGCCGAAGAGCTAAGGAATAAAGCATCGAGTCCACCCATGAATGAACCCACTGCCATATCTCCTAACAACGGTGAAACCTCAGACACATCCATGTGCTCTGAAAAATCAAAGCAACCATTACCGTCAACGGTTGCTTGCAACACTCAATCCATCGACAATAGAACTTGCATTGACCAATCAAGAGTGGCTACAACACTGTCACAATAGGGTGACAAGACTATACCGGTCACGTTCAAGGAGAACCATGATACAATAATAGCAAGGCCTCAGGAGAAACATGGAAACCCTGAAAGCATAAGCAATCCTAGCGTTGACCAATCTTGCTCATCTAGACCTGAGCCCCTAGCTATGCTAAAGCCTAGGGAAACTCCTAAAACCTTGCATGAGATAGCAACCGAGCAAGCCCTCATTGAACATAGAAGTGCCACATAATGCTTAACTGAGTTGGATGCTAAAATCAAAGTATTCGCACGTGTCTATGTCCTTGCAGACATGGGTGCATTCCCTAGGGGGCGCCTGAAAGAATACTTGCCATTTCCCTTATCCTGGGAAGAGCAAGAACATCTTGACAGGCACTATGATAGGCTCCTACATGAACGCATGTGACTCATCTCTAACGAGGAAGCCGACAAACTACGCTTAACTGTGACATTCAATGATGTGCTATGCCAACCAAATCTATCGGAGATAGAGCAACTAAAGCGACAATTAGAGGGTTGAAGTCGATTCAAAAACTATTGGTTTGAAAACCGTGCTACAATGGTCGAAGTGGAAGCCCATCTCAGAGGAGCGATTGGCCAAATGGTGGTCTCAAAGAGATCCAACCTATGTGGCACCAACTTCCTTTCGAGTGCTAATTGCCATTCGAGGTACGGACTTAGATGGAACTAGCAAAGAGAACTCTCTGGCTGATAAGGTTCTCACTAAGAGGAGTTACATGTTGCCTGTAGACTCGGACAAGGTACCATGCTACTCAATGTTGCAAAATATCTATTGTTATTGAGTAAGCTGCCACGAGTATTGGATGCGTGTGCCACACTCCAGTATAATCTTGAGTTCTACAATTGGTTTTTATCCTCACGAAGTGACATGGATTTGTAAATATGTACATTAATAAACAATGAGTTTTATGACCCTGTATAGATAATATCAACACACACAAGCAATGATAGTCAAGCGCACGGAGAAGAGTTGGGTTTGACACGCTGAGCTCCTCAAGTCCTCCTCTCACCACACATCTAGAAGTCGTGTGACCATTCCCGCCTCTAGGTGTGGAAGGTATGCAACACTCAATACTGCCATAGTAAGCCCTAACCAACACCTGTGAGGGCGTAGACAGGGTGTCATCCCCTTTTATACGCCTTTCCCCTTTTCAGTCTATCCTTTTGAGGATGAGCCCTGCTCCACTCCATCATAACCAGTCTGTGCAACTTAGCATAAGCCAAGATCTACTAATGTCTGGAATGCGCCGCGTAATCGAAGCAGGACAGATATCATCATGGGGGCTGTCCCTCTACAACAAACAATGCATGCCTCACCTCACCGCACTCCTCCTCATATGCACTTGATAATCCATTATTTTATCCCTTTCATGCAAATAATTCTATCCTACCCCTCAAATCCTAACCTTGGTTCACATTTTGCAGATTTTCCCATAGTAGCTGTCATGGAGCACACAATGCAGCTGGCATGCAAGGAAGCTCTCCTCCGTAGAAGGGAGCATAAGGCACAAGTGCCTCCACCAGAGAGATATGTGCCTACCCTTAAGAGCTACGCACAAAAAAGAGGCCCTAAGCGACATCACCCCAAATGCAGGCCAAAAATATCCCATGCCAAGAAAACAAAGGCTCAAGGGAATGCCTAGGGGGGGAGGGGTGGTGGCAGCCTCGGCTGTGCAGGCCCTCACCAGACGCTCGGATACCAGGTGCTCGAAAGAGGATAAGGTAGCTAAAAAAAAGAGGGAATTTGATTAATTATTTAAAAGCATTCTTGAAACAGCCTACAGCTAGGGACTATACCATACGGGTCATGGCCGATATCTTCCCTGCCTGACCTGATGGGAGTCCCGCACCGGCACAACCCCAATTGTCCGACCACCCAAATTCACCCCACCTCATATAAATGGAATATGCCCTATGTTGTATAAGCTGCTTGCCAAATACCATCTTACCATAACTTTTTGTCCTTAAGTGGTTAAAGGGGCAGGCTCCCCAACTCTACAAACCTCCCTTACCGACTACTAATACATGTCATGTCTTTAACAAGCACCAATGATATGCATCGCAATAAACACCATAGGATTTAGATAAATTAATATCTTCTTGCATTGCATTTGTTCATTATAATTGACGCATGTGACTTGCATATACTCTCACAAAGTGTCAAGTGGATGTAGGACGACACATGCCTTTATACGAAAGTGTTCAATGCCCAAGTCACCGCAAGACCACCAACCTCACAAAGAACCATGACGAAAGCTCACTGTCAAAAGCAAAAATCACCCCTATCGATTGCCCACGTCACATGGCCCAAAGCATGATCAATGGCCACTCTCTCTTTCTGGGTCAAACTCTACACCTAGCACTTACGGTAGCTGTTATCTCAATTGTGCCAACATCCCATGTGACAAAGAGGTTTTCCAAAATCTCCATCGTATCTTCCCATCTCAACAACGGTTTCTCTACCAACGAGGCTATGACACAATCATCGCTATAATATCCATTTTCACAACCTTTGAATCTCAACATTTCCCAATCCAATTGAAAGGCTGATAGCCTTAACGTATTGCAAAAAAAAAGGGGAAAGAAGAAAATGAAAATGAAAATGAAAAATGAAACAAAAAGAAAAGAAAAGAAAAGAAATAAAAAGCACTCACAATCACAGCACGACACCTAGGGGTCCTCAAATTAAGTACGGCTAGTAACCTTGGTCGGCTGGCTCCGTCCCTAGTCCACTAGCCCTCTACACATCCCCCACAATTGTCCAAGGTAGATCAAGGGCAGGACATACCTAGGGAGCTTGTCTTGCCTATGGTTAGACCTGTCACCTTGACCCATTTGCACAATTCCTTTTTGCACTCCACCTTAATACCATTGCAATTGATCGTGGTAAGCACTGCATGAATGGCCATGAAAAGTACACCATACTCGTCGAGCAAGGCTAGTAGCTACGAGCTATCGGAAGTTCAGTGTCAATGTGTTCAATTATGCTACATTGTGCTGTCACAATGCAAAGTAACTATGTAATATCTAAGTATGCAGGAGTACTCACATCATATCTGCACCAAAATATATACATAGTTTGGGTCCTCAAGTGTAGGACAATACTCTCAACTTTCTTAGAGTTGAACCTGTCTCCCAAACTAATCGAACTACATCTTGTGCACCATAAAAAGACTAGCACTACCCCAAGGGAGAGATCACATATGAGAGGTTTTCAATTGCAGGTATTGAAGACTCCAACAAAAGTGTTGTTCACCCTTCATCAATACTCAACTCTGAATTTTTATCCTTTCTCATCATGCAAGCCCACCAAGATTCGTCGACCGCAGAATCCCCAGAACATCAACACCTATGCCAACCCATGAGTGCAACTTCTAGTCTTATCACCAACAACGTGCCCCAATGACCTTCATCCGAACCACCACCAAAACTCCTCCACAGCAAACCACATATGTCCCTTCCAACCATGTCTTCAGTGCATGCGAAAGCCTGCTACCTATGATGGTGAGTGCCATGGGACTGGCACTCATCTAGGAGGGGGGTAATGTTAACCATCTAAGGTGGAAAATTCAAAAAATGTGAAGCAGAAGACAAGGCCAAGGCAAAAGCGAAACGGAAGGTGAAGGCGTGCTAAGAAGAATTTGGAAACACAAGAAGTGCAGAAAAGTCCTAAATCAAGGAGAATGGCGCACAAGAGAAGCGTAAGTTAATACTTGTGTAAAAGAGTGCAAGGTGCACTAGGATTTATTTTAAAGAGCGCCGGGGGCTCTCACCCGTGCAAATTGTAAAGGTAGATGAGCGGTGGAAAGGAAGTTAGGAAGATAGGAGGACAATGGGAAAATGGCCTCTAGGCCATGGCCGGCCATGTAAAAAGGGGGATAAGGGGATGACCGCCCGAAAGGGATTAGGGTTTTGTATATAAAGTTGAAAAGTGAATGAGAAGCTCATTCTTGTGTGTGGCCAAAAGTGGCTCTTCTCTTCTTCTTCTTCTTCTTCTTCTTCTTCTTCTTCTTCTTGCTTGCTTGAGCTTGTGCTCGATAGAGGGAGTGTGAGAGTGTGAGGGAGTGAGTGTGTGAGTGTGAGGGACCATGGAGGAGAAGCTCTCCATCTTCTCCTCTCTTCTTCTCTTCTCTTCTCTTCTCTTCTCTTCTCTTCTCTTCTCTTCTCTTCTCTTGCTCGCAGCAATGGAGCTTTAGGATGGAGCTTGTTTGAAGCTTGCACTTGGATCATGGAGCTACTGGAGTGCGTGGGAGAGGAGGTAACTCGATCTAGAGGGAGGTAAGCTCACTACACTCATGGATAGGTAGCGTGTCGACTATGTGAGAGGTAGCCATTAGTGCTTGGCTTGGAACACTTGAAGCAATAAGCGGTCCGTGGGTCTTGGCCGTTGAGTGAGAGCTCCCACAAATGCTTATGTGGTTGTACATGCTTCTACTTTTGGTCTACAGTTGGATAGAATGTGTGGCCAACTGATGGTTGGTTCGAAGGATACAACATGGACACATGCTTTGCATGCAGCTAAAAAGAGAAATGTTATGGATAGTAAAATGTCTCATGCAGGGAAAGAAATTTATGACATAACTCATTGGGAATCATTGGTAGATGCATATTCAATGGACGCATATTTAGCAAAAGGGAAAAACACAGATGTATTTGTAGAAGAGAAACAAAAGAGAGATGAAGATAATGCATGGATATCTAAGGGAGTGACAAGAAGAAGTGTGGATCTGCTTAAAGCTACAAATCAGCAACCTGTCGAGCATGTTATGGAAGAGATTGGGTAGGAGCAAAAACACGATAGCAACAAGTAAGAGGGCAAAAAGTTGGGATATAAGTTCATGTATATTGAGACAACCACAGATGCAATGGAAGATTCTATACTAGAAGAGTCAACCACCATTGCATCTATAGATTTTCTTAATGCATCTGGAGAGATTTGTGAAGATCATGTTTTACTTGATACAAGGACTCAAAGGGAGATGGGTGACTTGTTGGATGCACATGATTTGCAGAATGATAAATTCATAGTTTATGAGACTGTTCATGAGCTCAAGGATATGCCTTTATAGAATGTTAGATGTAATGCTCCACAATTGGAAAATGTTTTGAATGCTTTGTCAGAGGTCTTGATAGGAAACTCTAAGATACTTTAAGATATGGATTGCTTCACTATTTTTGGTGATGGTGAGAATGTGTTGGATGCAAGTGAGGCTCTGTTTATGTTTGATATGGTCCAAAAATACTAGATTTTTGGACAATTCTAGTCTATTTTTTCATATTTTGGATGTTATTTATTGTAAATATCCTAAAAAGCTAGAAAAACTTCCAAAATAGGGTGGCATGCAAAAAGCAAGTGGCTTTTTGGCCAATTTTGGATTTTTCATGAAAAAGAAAGAGGGGCAAAATTGTGAGCGGTGTGATTGCAATTCATAGGCACCAAATAACATTTTGAACTAGGAAAAGAAGAAGGAGAGATCTAGGGGATTCCTGAGCAAATGTCCTGAGGTGTCCTAGGGTTTTTACCCCCTTTCAAAGCCAATGGAGCCATGAGATTTGGATTCAAAGTAGCAGAGATGAAGCTTCTTTTTTTTGGCTGCACGTTTTTGGTCTACGAGGGAGCTCCAAGAGATCTAATGCTTGGAGATTTCTTCTGAGTAGTGCTTGCCAAACAAGGGATTTTAGGTTTTATCAATACATAGTGATTTGATTCATTGTGCTTTGTGTTTATCGTGTTTACCTCTTGTCTATTCTTTTTCTTCTCTTCCATCTCCTATCATCTACTTCCTTCTATCTTTGATCCTTCAGTGGATACAACATTTTGACAAAAAACCCTCTGACAACGTGCATGTGACACTAGTTGCATTATGATTTGTAGATAGATGGAAGGAAACTAATGTGCTTTGTGTTGTGGTGAGTAGATTATTAGACAAAGTTATGCAAAATAGATATTTTGTAGAAGCAGATTTTGATGCATAGGAATTAATTATGGGTGAGCACTTCATAGCATGGAGTTATTGTATTTTTGTGAACCTCTTAGTGTAAAATTTTTGAAAGTGCTCATGGGCAATTTATATATTTGGACATGATTACTTTGTAAGCCTTAGAATGCCTAATTATTATTATTTTCTAAATCTTAGTTTACGTGTATTTGATAGGAGTTAAAAATATTAGAGTGAAAGCATGGTGTTCATGCAAGAAAAGCAAAGGCCTAAAAAGAAGATGCTTTTCAATGTTATTTTTTATCACAAAAACTTAATAAAAATTATAAATACATATGAGAGCGGAATTTAGGAGACGGCAAGTGCTTAAAAATAGCTAAAAATTATGAATATCAAGGGAAAAATATTCACTGTCAAAGGCGGCGGCTCGATCTAGGACGATTTTAAGCGCCAAAGTGCTTTAAAGGCGCCCGAGCGACACTTGTTGATTTTTCATAATTTTTCAGACAGTTGTGCGGGTTGACACAAGCTACTGGCCAATGCGGGATGCTAAGCCGGACGCCCAGGATTTTTCAGAGCTCAATTCGGAGTCCGGACAGGAAAATGGCCAAGGAAACGGTCAAGATATGAAAAGGTGGACACTTGGGAGGCCAAATTTGAGCATGCCTTTTGAGTTTGGACCCCCCCCAAAAAATTTATGCACCTTATGAAGCAAAAAACGTGGAGAGAGAATGAAGAGGCATGAAAAAACGTGGAAGAAGATGGCGCCCAAAAAATGCGCCATGAATGGATGAGAGGCATCATGGCTGCTGCAAACAACCCCCCCAATGGATTATGGGGCTTCATTCCCCTCTGTCTGTAGACTCTATCGCCGCCCTTCGCCCGTGGAATGATGGCCTGGTTTGAAATTTCTGATTCTAGTCTTTCTCTCTCCTCCCTCTCTCTCTTCTAAGAGGCAGTTCATGTGTGGGAAGGAGCAATGAAGAAAGAATGATGGAGACTTGTCCGGCATGGACCGGATTGCTACACGGGCTGAGAATGGTGATTTGGGATGTTGCTGGACATGAAGTGTTGCTGTTTTCCAAATCTACAGCCATGGACACAAAACCCGAAACACGCGTTTAAGCGGTAAACCAAAAAATTACAAAGAAAATTTAGTGTTTTATGCTTTTGATTGATGGAATGCCGTTCATATGGACTAAGATTTGATTATGCTGCTGATTCTTCTGAGTTCTTACTGTTTATAACCAGAAATTATGAAAAACATGCATTTCATGGCCCGAAATAATGTCAAGAAACCCGAAAATCCATGAAAAATGGGGAAAAACAAGGGTTTTGGGCATATAAATGGGGAAAACCGTCGATACACATCAACTAATCTTTCAATTTTGTTGCAAATGAACTAAGGGCCACAGCCCACAAACTGGTTTTCATTTTCAGCAATTTAAAAAATATAAGAAAATGAAGAAAATGGGGAAAAATGATAAAAACACCATGAAAAATAGGGGAAAAATACATTTGGGGCTACGAAAAATATAGAAAAATAGGATTTATGTTTGTTGATGTATAGCAAGGCTGGGGCATGAAGTTATGCTTCAGTTCAGCCTTGTTTATATGTTGTAGTGTGTGTTTCCTTCCTTTCTCCACATAAAAATGGCAAGGAAACCCTGAAAGAAATGAATGCAATGATGCACTATCAACGGGGAAGGGTAGAGTTGTGGAAAAATGGTTAAATGCCGTTGAGCATGAGGAATAATTTGCTGATTTTATATGCATTGCAACTAGGACGGAATAATAATGATAAAAATTAAAACCTAGTAGCACGAAGATCACTTCGGTGCTAGGTGTTGCAGCGAAGCACAAAGCGGTTAGAAAGAAAAGCATGAAAGAGATGTTTTGCACTTGCACGCTGGTGGTTTTTAAAATGTTTGAGCACTAGGCATCCACCTCTTTGCATGATCATTTAGAGGAAATTAAAAGTATCAGAGTTAGCTCCTGGATACGCATAGCAATTGTTTTCAGTAGGCCTGTGACCCACCGTTGAGAGTGTGAGGTTCCTATGCTGTAGGCTAGTCGTGGGATCCTAAAGGGGAAATTAAGTAAGGACAATGGTACATTCCTGGATACGTTTATTTGGTACCTTGAGTGACGTTTGTGCGAAATGTCTAAATGTTGAGCGGCGCATCGAGGGGCCAATCCCCAAGGTGTAGGAGAGTCGCAGAGGGTTGACGGCATTCAGCCGTAGGAGGAACCCCATGTGTATGTGATTCGAGCCTTTTGGCTATGTGAAAGGGACTCCCTCTGAGGAGCAATATTGGGTTAGGATCAGTTGGACTACAACGTATTACAAACGCAATGTTTAGGAAGGCAGAGATTTTGATAGACGCTCCTGGCCGCGAGGCCGAGGGGTTGTCTTGCGCATAGTGACGAGGTCCGGCTAGTGCATGAGCCAGTGCCGGCCTGTTTTTAGGTCCATCAGTGGTGCGTCTGTCGGGAGCTGCTTAAAAGTGGCGGTTCTCGAATCCTGGTTTTCTAGGGACCAACTAGCAGTTTATGCCAAAGGATACTGAGATCGATCCGTTATTTATTGATAAGCATCGTCTAGCAGAAATCCAAAAGCAGGAAAGAGACGAGAGAGCTAGGCGACGTGCTGAAATCTTTAGGAGATATTCCCCTAAGCGTAGCGGTGCTGAACCCTTACGAGGGAGTGGATCTAGTGGTCTTAGGACCCCAAGCAATAAGTTAGGAGAAGGTGGAAGCTCTAGTGCTCCCCTTTCTTCTATAAGTCAGTCCACGTCAAGTACGGGAGGTGTAACCCCACCGGGCTTTATTCCTAGTGCAAATCCAATCCGCGTCATGGCGCAGCCTATTGCAATTCCAGCAGGAACGACGGATTTGCCGGCTCTAGGTTACCCGCTACCCATTTTTAATGGGTTAGTTGAGGAAGATGCGGAACTCCACATTAGGGAGTTTCAAAAGCTGATGTTTAACTGTCGCATTCAAGAAGAAGGGCATTTAATGATGTTCTTCAACATGACTCTCAAAGGAAGAGCTGCTATATGGTATCATGGTTTAGAAGCCGGAACCATATTGAACATTGATGCATTTTATGGAGCTTTTCGAAGGGAGTTTGCCCCTGAAAGGGGTGGGCAATATTGGTTGCGTGTACTCAACGTGACCCGCCAAGATCCACACGAGGATATTCGTGCTTATGCGAAGAAGATAAAAGAGGTCTTCCGTAAGTTGGACACCTCTATTCCTATCCCCGCAGCTGCCCAATTGCAATATTTCCTACATGGTTTGGACTTTAATATCCAATTGCAGTTGAGTAGTGTTCCCTTGGGGGATATAGATACTGCCATTACACGAGCACAAGAGGTGGAATCCCGACTACAAGCAGCCTATGCTTCTAGAGGCAATTCGAACATGGGTTTAGTATTGGGAAACAATATGGCAATAGCCAATGGCAGTAGTGGCCAAGGGATAGCGATGGCTAACCCTAATGGGAGAGGGAACATGATGCCGAGTGTCCCTTTATTACCCGCTCCCCCTAGCATGTCGATGCCTACGGGCAGCCAAATGGCTCCAAGTGGTGGAGGCCAGGCGGTCAATTCCAATACCATGCCTGTGACTCAACAGCCTCTGCCTAATCGTATTGTTAGGCCGATTGAAAGACACGGTAATGACCAAGGTTATGAGTCGAGTTCTTCCAATGTTCTTGGCGAGGTTAAGGACATGATGAAGCATTATACCGACATGATTACGGAGCAGTATCGACAAATAGCCGTTGATGTCAACTTCCTTAAAAAACAACAAAATTTAATAGGAAGTAGATACCCAGAGGAGGGGGCACCTTCGAGGTTTAGTTGCAAATGGTGCGGTGGCCAGCACTATCCAAGAAATTGCCCAAATGTTAAGTGCGATATTTGTGGAAAATCTGGCCATTTAGCAGCTACTTGCTGGAGTAAGATTAGTTCCCTCCAGCGGGGTAGTCGGCAACCAGGGCCTGTTAATCATCGTGCCCAAGGAAATGATTCCCAGCGAGAGGATGGGCCTAAACAAATACTTCAACGACCAAAGACTACAGTGGAGGAGCTACCAAGTGGTAGTGGGGTTAGTTTGATTGAGGCTGTACGCGTTAATGATGCTGAAACCTCTAATCTACGAGCTGTCCTTACAAGAGGTAAAAAGGGTAGAGAAGCCGACATGGATAAGCCTGTCGACGGAAACCCTAAACAAGGCGACAAAGGAACGCAAGTTTTGGATCCTGCCCTAGAAGGGGGACCTTTGAAGCCCGTAGAGAGTAAAGCCGATAAGGAAGCACCAAAGAAGAAGGTGAAAGTTAAGAAAGAGGCAATAAAGCCAGCTCAGCGACCTAAAGAGCGGATGATTTGGCGTGAAAAGCGAGCTCTTTCGAACTATCATGAATTCGATTTGGCGGGCTCTCTTTGCGAAGTCAAGCCGGATGTGAACCTTTTGCAGCTTATTAAGCTTTCCCCAGGAGTACGCAAGGAATTTAGAAAGATCCTACGTACCGGGTACATCGTAGAACCTTTGGGTATTGCGCGAGTTGGTGATGACTGGTTTGAGCATGCTGAGAAGCATTGCCCAAGGGTTGCAGCCTATGTCGATGGGATATTAGTAGATTATGCCATTGTCGACACGGGATCATCTGTTAACATTATGAGTTCTGAACTGATGGAAAAGTTAGGTCTTGCGATTCAGAAAGATACTTCCATAATTCTCAGAATGGCAGATGACAGTTTGAGACAGCCGGAAGGCTGCATTACTAAGGTCCATGTCACTGTTGCAAATGTAGAATGCATGTTGGACTTTAGGGTGATTCGTTTTGCAGGGCGGCCAAGTTACCAAGTATTACTTGGACGACCTTGGATCTTGCAAGCGGATTGCCAAGTGGATATACCCGCCGGTCGATTAATATTCGGCAGAGGTGCTCAGCGTGTGGTGGTTGATGCTTATCCTGAGTCCCCGCAGAGTGAGAGAGCTCCTCTATCTTCTACAGAATTGGAGACATTAGAAGATTTATCTGCTAGTGAGACATCATCGAGTGATGAGTCCAAAGAGGGATCCACCACGGAGGACATCTATCAGATCACTTTGAATGAGCCGATAGAGGCCCAAGATCGTATAAGAGATGCAGATGTTATCGAGCTAGACCTTGGTACGCTTGATGATTCGCGGCCAATCAAATTAGGGTCCATGCTCAGCACAGCAGAAAGGGAGGACTATGTGGCCTTGATCCAGGAATTCCGTGATATCTTTGCCTGGAGTTATGATGAGTTGAGAGGCATCCCTCCCAGTCTTGCTGTTCATACAATTCCGTTGAAAGAGGGCAGTCGTCCTGTACGGCAGAAAGTAAGGCGTATGCCTTTCGAATTGAGGGACGGGCTGTTTGAAGAGTTACAGAAGCTTCGAAAAGCGGGTTTGATTTTTCCTGTGCAACACACAGAATGGTGTTCGCCAGTTGTGATTAGAAAGAAGAAGAATAATCAGATCCGTTTATGTGTAGACTTTAGGGAGCTGAATAAGCAGACAGTTAAGGACTACTACCCATTACCATTTATTGACCAGATTTTGGATCAATTAGCGGGTAGGGAGATATATTCGTTTATGGATTGCTTTGCAGGATACAACCAAATGGCAATTGCAGAAGAGGACAAGTTGAAAACAACTTTTATCACTGTATTTGGCACTTTTGCTTACCACGTGATGGCTTTTGGTTTATGCAATGCGCCTGGTTCGTGGCAACGAACAGCTGATAAGACATTCGATGACATATCCCCTGAAGAGTTGAGGGTGTTTATTGATGACTTAGGGGCTGCCACCGTGAGAGAAAGGCAGTTGATCATTTTGAGAAAATGCTTTGAGCGCTGTAGACAATTTTGCATCGCCCTAAACCCACGGAAGTGTGCTTTTGGAGTACCTTATGGGCTATTGCTGGGTCATGTGGTCAGTTCGGTAGGAATTGCGACAGACCCCGAGAAGGTCAAAGTTATAGTTGCCATGGGTCCACCACGCACTCCGAAAGAAGTTCATAGCTTTCTGTCTTCGGTTGGTTACTACCGTAGATTCATTAATGCCTTAGCAGAAAGAACGTTGCCACTTACAAATTTATTGTCCTTTAGCTGTTCGTTTGTATGGGGTGACCCTTGTAAGGTAGCATTCGAGGATGTGAAACAAGAGCTAGCAAGAGCGCCCGTTTTAAAAGCACCTAAAAGAGGTGAGGTGTTCTATATATTCTCAGCAGCCACCATGTATAGTATCAGCTACTGTTTAGCCCAATTTTGGGAAGAGAAGTGGTACCACCCGATTGCTTTTGCTAGTCGGAAGCTGGGGGTATCCGAAATCAATTACACCTACATGGAGAAGCTGTGTCTAGCGATGGTCTTTGGGACCAAGAAATTCAGGCATTACATTCTCTATGAGAAAGTCGTGCTGTATACGAAGGCGGAGGGACTTCGACTATTGATGAATAAGTTACAGCCGCCTGATCGTTTAGCGAAGTGGTTGATCACTTTGCAGGAATTTGATTATGAAATCAAGAGTAAGCCACCAAGGTTGCAAGGCATCGTGGAATGTCTTGTGGACTTTGGGGAGCCGAAAGAATCTGTGGCTGAAGGTAGTGACATGGAGTCGTTATTTAAAATAGATACGGCATCTATTCCCTCCTGGTATGCTGCAATAACGCATTATTTATCAACAGGAGAGGCGGGATCCGAATTATCTAAGGCTGAGAAAAGGAAAATTAAGCAGCAAGCGTTAAAGTTTGCCTTGATCGCAGGTACATTATATCGGCAAGGGGTTGATGACATCTATCGCCGATGTGTGATGCCTGACGAGGTGCCATTCATTTTGGAAGAGTGCCATGATTCTGCTTGCGGTGGCCATTTTGCTGGACGACTCACAGCACAAAAGGCTTTAAGAGCAGGTTATTGGTGGCCTGCCATCTTCCAGGATGCGTTTGCGTATGTTAAGCGATGCGATATTTGCCAACGACATGATAGTCGAGAGAATAGGAAACGACCACTCACCCCTATTATGGCGATACTTCCATTTGAGAAGTGGGGAATAGACTTTGTGGGTCCTATTACTCCGTCATCGACTACGCAAAAGCGATACATCATTGTAGCAACTGACTACTTCACAAAGTGGTCAGAAGCACGTGCAACAAGGAAAGATGATGCTAAAGAAACTGCTAGTTTCCTTTTAGAGCAGATAATATGCCGGTTTGGTCCACCGAAAGAATTAGTGTCGGACCGCGGAACTCATTTCCTGAATAAGGTGATCAAAGGTTTGACAGAGTTGTGGAACATCAAGCATAACAAGACAACCCCATATAATCCGCAAGCCAATGGGCAAGTCGAAAGCACCAACAAGCAGCTTGTAGGCATCCTGTCCAAAATTGTATCGGAAAAGAAACGGGATTGGGATAAAAAGTTATACGTGGCAGTGTGGGCCTATAATACGACCTTCAAACGAGCCACTGGCCATACCCCGTTCAAGTTAGTATATGGGGAGGAGTGTGTCTTGCCTTTAGAAATTGAGCTGCCAACTATTCGGTTTGCCATCAATCATTCTTTGAGCGATGAAGACGCTCTTTTTGAGCGCTTGACGACACTGGCACATTTAGATGAGCTTAAGTTGCAGAGCTTATTGCACCAAGAAGTGGCGAAGCGCCGAATGAAGAAGCTACATGACCTTAAAGCCAAGAAATACACCTTCAAGAAAGGACAGCTTGTTCTGTATTATGACGCACGACGTGAATTATTCCCAGGCAAGCTAGAACCCAAATGGGATGGGCCCTATAAGATCGTTAGAATAGGAAAGAATAAATCCACAGTTTTGTTAGCTGACCTTGAGGGGATAGAATTTAAAAATAAGGTTAATCTTAATAAGATTAAACCTTATTACTTCTGATTGTACTAATGCTATAACTGCCTTGCAGGTCTAGGCAAGATTGATCAAACATCTGCAAGGAAATCGTGATAGAGGTTGATGGGTCGTCTGATCCCTTATTTAGAACACCCATATTTGGAACAGAGGTATCATCAGGGAAAGCTCATTTGGTGGAGCAAAGGATACAAGGTGATTGAGCAAGAAGGCGGGACATTTATTTGGGAAATCAAGGTCTTCTGCCATCATTGCCTACAACTTTTGACGAGCATCCCTGTTGAATTCAATGATGATGGAGGGATGGAGCCTACAGTCCACCCGTTGAATATGCTGAATTTCGATTACCATAATTACGAGTAGAGTTCAGGATGGCAGGATATGTAAACCCTTTATGGACGTACACCTTGTACTTTGATGGGGCGTCCAGGGGTGCATGCAAAAAAGGAAGTGTAGGAGTTGTCATCCGAGACCCCCGACGACGCATTGTCATGAAGTTAGCTGCTTATCTTGGGGTG
The DNA here is from genome assembly GCF_053477565.2 of Lygodium microphyllum. Classification (NCBI taxonomy): domain Eukaryota; kingdom Viridiplantae; phylum Streptophyta; class Polypodiopsida; order Schizaeales; family Lygodiaceae; genus Lygodium; species Lygodium microphyllum. Next base: position 99,469,796 of record NC_141148.1, on the reverse strand, counting down.
AATTTTACCAATAATATGGCAGAATACAAAGCCCTGATTATGGGTTTGAATATTGCAAAGAAGGGTGGTATCTGCCAGTTGTTGGTGAAAGGGGACTCTCAGTTGGTTTTAAATCAACTCAATGGGACGTACATGGTGAGGAACCCGATCCTTTGTATGTACCATCATACTGCCATAGCCCTGCTAGACGAATTCGATAGAGTGTCTTTTCAGCTGATTCCACGGAATTGGAATCAGTTTGTCGATTCATTGGCTAATCTTGCGTATGAAGAGGACCTCTTCTTTAATTGTGGCCCTTGTCCCGATATATCTATTGATGGTGAGACAGGACCTGGTCGTTTGTGGGGTATGCTTTCTGAACATGCCCTCTTTGGCAGACGATGGTTGATTTGGGTGATGCAGAGGGTAAGCGAGACTCATCTACCTTTATTATCTCAGACCCACAGACTGATTCGACGACATGTGATGCGCACACCTCTTGCAATGTACGCAGGAGGGATAGGTCATAATTTAATGCACCTAGTTTAGGGCTACGAGCCTCTGTTCCCCTGGGAATAGTATGCTTTGATGTCTATCATGGTTGTTTCCAGGTGGATGTTCTGCATAGTATTGTTTGATTTCATTAGGCCAAGAGGGCCGATTCAGTTTTGTGGCAAAGTCATGTCTGATTTCATTAGGCCAAGAGGGCCATTTCCCTGTCTAGTGCGGGTGCGTTTAATTGGGTTTTTGTTTAGTGTTGTGCTGGACAGGTTTTGCGGGTTGTGGAATTTTGTGGAGCCTGGAGGAGCCTTTGCTGCGATGGAAGCTTCTTTTTGGGCCAATCCAGGTGATATTTCTCCTTTACGAGTACCTTTCTTTCCTGTTATATGTGTATTTGTACTTGTTGAGGGGATACTTTTTGTTGGGGACCGGCGACCAAGGCATGAAGTCCCAGGTTTAGGCTACGTATGTTTGAGGGAGGTCGAGTAGTCATTGCCTCCTGTAAAGACATTGTTAGACATTGAAAGATCTGTTTTAGAAGGAAGTCCTAGTGGCTCTGTTCTGCTAACCTGCTAGGCAGCCGTTCTAGGAGTTCTTGTTAGTAGTGAGGCAGTTAGAGAAGCCTGCTAGAAGATAATAATAATGATGCCAAGAAATCCTGAATATCCTAAAAGATGAATATAAATACGAAGGTGTGTAAAAAGGGGTTCTAACCCCTATCAATGAAAAGAAAAGAAATGAAAAGATATAAGCAGTTGATCATTGCCTTGCGAAGGCCTGGTAGGTTCCTGGGGACGAGTCAGACCCGGGGCCGATACCTTGTCCTCCTAGGGGTGGCTTCTTGCTGGAAAAAATAATATCAAAACCAGGAAGGTTGGAGCGAAAATAAAAGTGAGCGTTAGAAAAGGATTCAGTGTCGCCTTGCGAGGGCTTGGTAGGTTCTTGGGTGCCGAGACAGGTCCTGAGGCCGATGCCCTGTTCTCCTTGGGTCACTACGCTCAGCTCCCTCCTTTTTACATGCCCAAGTATGTTCATCCAATCAAAACCCTCAAAGAAGAGATATACTGAAAGAAAATATCCTTTGCTCAGGCTATAGGAGTCCTCGCCTTGTAGGAGCTCCTAGTTGCGTTGTCTTTAGTTGGTCAGTAGTTCAGACTACCACTTAGGGCAACCTCTTTGGCAGTTCTTTTTAGTTTGGCTGTGTTGGAGCAGCTGGTTAGTGACTCACTTCGGATCTTCTATTAGATGATGCTAGGCCTATTCCTTGTGGATGTCATGCCTTGGTTCTGTCCAGGGGTAGGGGGAGCATTGTGCTGAGTTTTATGATGATAATTGTTTTGTATCAGTTTGATGCTTCTTTGGTTGTTTATGTGCAGATATGTTCGTGGATTCGACGGGCTGAGTCGCCCTATCCCGTGGTCGCCAATGAGAGCGGAATTTAGGAGACGGCAAGTGCTTAAAAATAGCTAAAAATTATGAATATCAAGGGAAAAATATTCACTGTCAAAGGCGGCGGCTCGATCTAGGACGATTTTAAGCGCCAAAGTGCTTTAAAGGCGCCCGAGCGACACTTGTTGATTTTTCATAATTTTTCAGACAGTTGTGCGGGTTGACACAAGCTACTGGCCAATGCGGGATGCTAAGCCGGACGCCCAGGATTTTTCAGAGCTCAATTCGGAGTCCGGACAGGAAAATGGCCAAGGAAACGGTCAAGATATGAAAAGGTGGACACTTGGGAGGCCAAATTTGAGCATGCCTTTTGAGTTTGGACCCCCCCCAAAAAATTTATGCACCTTATGAAGCAAAAAACGTGGAGAGAGAATGAAGAGGCATGAAAAAACGTGGAAGAAGATGGCGCCCAAAAAATGCGCCATGAATGGATGAGAGGCATCATGGCTGCTGCAAACAACCCCCCCAATGGATTATGGGGCTTCATTCCCCTCTGTCTGTAGACTCTATCGCCGCCCTTCGCCCGTGGAATGATGGCCTGGTTTGAAATTTCTGATTCTAGTCTTTCTCTCTCCTCCCTCTCTCTCTTCTAAGAGGCAGTTCATGTGTGGGAAGGAGCAATGAAGAAAGAATGATGGAGACTTGTCCGGCATGGACCGGATTGCTACACGGGCTGAGAATGGTGATTTGGGATGTTGCTGGACATGAAGTGTTGCTGTTTTCCAAATCTACAGCCATGGACACAAAACCCGAAACACGCGTTTAAGCGGTAAACCAAAAAATTACAAAGAAAATTTAGTGTTTTATGCTTTTGATTGATGGAATGCCGTTCATATGGACTAAGATTTGATTATGCTGCTGATTCTTCTGAGTTCTTACTGTTTATAACCAGAAATTATGAAAAACATGCATTTCATGGCCCGAAATAATGTCAAGAAACCCGAAAATCCATGAAAAATGGGGAAAAACAAGGGTTTTGGGCATATAAATGGGGAAAACCGTCGATACACATCAACTAATCTTTCAATTTTGTTGCAAATGAACTAAGGGCCACAGCCCACAAACTGGTTTTCATTTTCAGCAATTTAAAAAATATAAGAAAATGAAGAAAATGGGGAAAAATGATAAAAACACCATGAAAAATAGGGGAAAAATACATTTGGGGCTACGAAAAATATAGAAAAATAGGATTTATGTTTGTTGATGTATAGCAAGGCTGGGGCATGAAGTTATGCTTCAGTTCAGCCTTGTTTATATGTTGTAGTGTGTGTTTCCTTCCTTTCTCCACATAAAAATGGCAAGGAAACCCTGAAAGAAATGAATGCAATGATGCACTATCAACGGGGAAGGGTAGAGTTGTGGAAAAATGGTTAAATGCCGTTGAGCATGAGGAATAATTTGCTGATTTTATATGCATTGCAACTAGGACGGAATAATAATGATAAAAATTAAAACCTAGTAGCACGAAGATCACTTCGGTGCTAGGTGTTGCAGCGAAGCACAAAGCGGTTAGAAAGAAAAGCATGAAAGAGATGTTTTGCACTTGCACGCTGGTGGTTTTTAAAATGTTTGAGCACTAGGCATCCACCTCTTTGCATGATCATTTAGAGGAAATTAAAAGTATCAGAGTTAGCTCCTGGATACGCATAGCAATTGTTTTCAGTAGGCCTGTGACCCACCGTTGAGAGTGTGAGGTTCCTATGCTGTAGGCTAGTCGTGGGATCCTAAAGGGGAAATTAAGTAAGGACAATGGTACATTCCTGGATACGTTTATTTGGTACCTTGAGTGACGTTTGTGCGAAATGTCTAAATGTTGAGCGGCGCATCGAGGGGCCAATCCCCAAGGTGTAGGAGAGTCGCAGAGGGTTGACGGCATTCAGCCGTAGGAGGAACCCCATGTGTATGTGATTCGAGCCTTTTGGCTATGTGAAAGGGACTCCCTCTGAGGAGCAATATTGGGTTAGGATCAGTTGGACTACAACGTATTACAAACGCAATGTTTAGGAAGGCAGAGATTTTGATAGACGCTCCTGGCCGCGAGGCCGAGGGGTTGTCTTGCGCATAGTGACGAGGTCCGGCTAGTGCATGAGCCAGTGCCGGCCTGTTTTTAGGTCCATCAACATATATGAGGGAGGTGCTCACCCATATATGGGGGGAGATTGTACCCAATCTCATGTCATGCATGGTTTCTTTATTTCTCTTCTCTTCTTAAAATTTGTGATTCATGAATTTTGAGTTAATAATTTGTTATTGTATGATGAGGGCCTCACCATTGGTATTAGAGCAAGGTTTTTAATGGAAAATTCAACATCATAGTGAAGAATTTTATCCATCTTGGAAGGATACACCATGTACATCATTAATCATCCTTCTATTATCCATTAGATAAAGATTCTCCACAAAAGGTTTTAGTTCAAAGGCTCCTTGTTAATGTTGAATGGTGTGTCTTTTTTCCATTTTTTGAAGAAAGGGACTATTCCAAAGGTTGCTTTCTATTTCTTATCTCCTAAAAAATAACTCCACCTTGTCTTGACGCTACAGGGATAGTGTGAATAACTCTGGAGTGCATCATCATCCGATTTTCTTATTAATCAAGAGAGTCAATCTCATATTAGTCATTAGTGTTAGTATCCATTGTACGGATGGTTCAAAAATATGATATTTTTGGACACTTTTAGCCTATTTTGATATTTTAGACATTATTTCTTGTAAATATCCTCAAAATATGTAGAAAACTTCTAGAATAGGGTGTCATGTAGAAAACAAGTGGCTTTTCAACCAGTTTTGGGAACTCTCATGAAAAAAGAAGGGATCCAAATTCGTGCCAGTTTTTCAAGCACAACAACAACACTTCAAATGGGAAGAGGGGAGAAAGAGTGATTCAAGAGAATTTTGACTAAGTGTCCTGGGGTTTTACCCCCCTTTCAAAGCCAAGGAACCATCATATTTTTTGTCTAAGCAGTAGAGTAGAAGGTAGTGTTTGGTGCAAGTTTTTGGATATAATAGGGAGCTCCAAGAGATCTAATGTTTGGAGATTGCTTCTGAGTAGTAGTAGACATTGCCTAGATAATCCAATAACTATTTGTCTTGGAGTTCAACCATCAAACAATCATCTTATGATTGCTATAATAACCAGGAATACACACGATTGATGTGTTTTTGGAGTCCCATACAAGGCTTTTGTTTCCATTCTCACGTTTTATCAATACATAGTGCTCTTGGGAGAAGTAATTGGGCTTCTCATACCAAGAAATCATCTAAACCTATTGACATTTAGATTGCTTGGACTCTTTGTCTTGGATGTACAATAGAGTTTACATGTAATACATGTAGATTCTAAATCATTGAGCTTTGTCTTTATCTTGTGTAATGGCTTTGGGAGACTTAGCACGAGGTTTTATAATTGATTCATGATGTATGGACATGTCTTGAAGAGAACTTGATTTCCAACATTCTTGGGACTCATTTGGATCTCATGCCTATTATTTTTCTTCTCTTCTATCTCCTATTCTCTACTTCCTTCTCTCTTTGATCCCCTAGTGGATACGACCTTTCGACTAAAACCCCTTCAACATTAGTGAACTCAATGTAAAAGATCATTAGAAGGAAAGGTAGGTTGGGAGAACCTTCAAGTATAGTTTTAAGTGATGTTTTGTAGTAGTTAGTGCAGAGAATATGAACATACTTATACACATACAACAACAACAATAGGTGATGCATGCTTCTGCTCAAACATAAATGGTTGTGATGAATGCTCTACACGTGGTAGAGTGTGAGATAAAGTTGTTTAATGGCAAGAATGTATTTGCATATTTGCATATCTATGCTCAAAAGATAGAGTTCTTTGGGGTGGCTTGACTTGCATGGAGCTCGTTTTTTGTACGGGTCACTATAACTGCCAAGCAATAATCCTCCCTCAAATTGAAAAGGATTTGTAGATCATGCAATAATGTGTACTGTTTGTCTTTAATTGGGAGAGTTGGCAAGGATGGAACAATGATACTAGAAGGGGCATCAAATACCTCATCAACCTCTGCATTGCTCTCTTCAATTACTATCTCTACTTTAAATTGAGCAATATCTAGGTCTTTTGCAATTGATGCTTCCATCTGTATGTCTACTTGCTCCTCAACATCCACATCATATGCTAACTCTTTAAGAAGAAAACAGCTGGATAATTTTTAGGTTTCCTTAAGCTTTTCATCAGATTTGATGGGGTACTTCACAAGAGCAAATACAATAAATGCAGCAAACTTAAGCATAAGCTTGCATTTTTTGGGTGTAAAGAGCATACCTCAAATGCATCGAATCTACCAAGAGAATGATAACCACATTTCTTAGTGAAGAAATACTTCTCAGTGGTGTGGCCGACCTCCCAATAGGAGTGTGAACATAATCATTGAAATCCAACTAATAAACAATAGGATATGCCAACTTTCAAACTTTGCAAAGTCTTCCCTTCAAAAGTCCTTTGAGTAGCTCACAACCTGATCAAGATCCCACTTTGGATTGAAAATCTCCCTAGCTATTGCAAATAAGGAAAATTCAATATTGTTTTCAATAAGGAAATCCATTAGTCTTTCTGAGGTTTTGACCTCTGTAATCTGAGTGAGGCCTGGGGTTCTCGTAGAAGGTTTTCCCTTCTTTGAAGTATTCTTTGTAGTCACAACACTTATCATTATCACATGAGCACAGCTGAAAATTCTGAGGCATTTGACTCCATGAACAATGAGGATTTAAGCCTTTTTTTACCTTTCCCAACTGTGGAGGGTGACACGGGTGGATTCTCAATTGAAATTTTGAACTACCACAATTATGAAGCTGATACAATACCACTTCAAGCTCATATAATGTGAAGGGATACTGGTATAACCTAGAATGCATTCCTATTGCATCGTATCATATCAACCTCGAAATGGCCAACCTCCAAACGACACGATCATCGCATGAAAAAAGACAAGCACCATGCTATTGCACCGTATTAGAAGCTATCACACATAAGCACAAAGGAGCATGGGCAGGTTGAAGGACAGAACTATTGATGGAGAAGACTAAGTGGACAAGAAGAGGCAATGAGAGAAGACCAGGTGGACAAGAAGAGGCGACGGGACAAGAAGAGATGAAGGGAGAAGATGAGAGAAGGAGGCTGGACGGGAGATCTCGGACAATGACGGTAGAAAATCATGAAAAGAGCGCGAAGTGAGATCTCAATTCATTATATAGGCCATGTGAAATAGTCTCAAACCATTGGGAAACCCTAATTGGAGAACTGATAGCAAAATGACATGTGTTCAAAAACTCCCGTGCATGTATAAGGGCTCCCATTTCACACAAAGATCGTTTCACACTTTTTGTCTTTCATGTTGTACATCCGACACTCTTGCGATTCTGTTCATCATTCGTGTTGGACGTTTGACACACTCAGAATTTTTGACATCTCTCTGATAGAGCTTATACAACCACTCATGCTGTACTGGATTCCACTCAACAAGTGCACATACGATGTGATTGATGCACAATGGAGTTCTTCTCGCTCCCTCTATCACGTGGTATAGGTATTTCTTCTGAAATGGCTGGATTATGGGATTTCTACATGAGAGCCATCATCTAATCGTGTTGCATTAGCATGTTTTTGATACAAAGTGATTGCATAATTTCTTCATCAGTAGCATGATCTTATTGTGTCGTTACAAAGCATATGCTTCAATCTAAAAGTTCCTTGTTCTTGCATCACACCGGTGTTGTTTCTCTTTAACATTGATGTTTCTTGTGGTTCTAGCATTTTTTGTATACGACACGATAATGTCAGTTAGACATCATGAGCCTCATCTCATTGTGCTGTATTGTCAAATCTATTCCAGGTAATCCAGACCCTTGGTCTGCACAAATGATGGCTAGGACAAAGCAAATTGCAATGAAGATTTACTTGAAGAAACCTTCAAGGGAAGGTGAAGAGGAAATAGTCGAGGAGACACGTGAAGATATTGTTTGCCATGCTACCCTGGTGGCATTGGAGGTGAAGGTGAATCCTCAGAGAACTCCAAGTTAGCTGGTGAGGTTCAACCTTCAAGTTCCCGTGTTAATCCTACCCATGAAACCCCTTTAAGAGAAAGAGAAAATCTAGATGGTTTTACATGCAGAGATGTTTTAGAGAAATCGGGAAAGCTCAAAAGACCATTGACCATCTCATTCTTCCTAAGGCTCCTTTTTTCAAAGTGGTCAAGGACATATCTAATAGGTTGTCTTCAATTGCTTATGTGGAGGGCCTCAATGAGAAATGGTAATTGTCTACCCTAGTTTGCATACAGGAGGCAACAGAGGATTTTTTAATAGATTTTTTGAATGATGCATACATTGCAGCTGCTCATGCACATTGAATTACATTGATGAATAAGGACTTTAGTATGGTTAGTAGACTTAGATATAGGTTGGACAAAGTTTTGAAGCCTCTTCTAACTACTGATCAAAAGGCATTTGAAATCCTCAAGACTCCACCCAAGGTGTCTAGCAAACAGAAGGAGCCACCAATGCCCAAGGTTAAGAATGTTACACACTTGTATCCTATAAGGGTTCCAAGTGAGTGGCAGGCTGTCTTGGAGGAGAACAGGAAAGAGGTAATAGAGAATGAAGATGTGTTCTACCAAAGAAAGATCGAGTCTCTTGGCCTTGTGAACTACGAGAGGATGGGCAAAGTGTGTGGTCAAATGGTTACAAATGTTTCCATTTATCCTGAAAAAGAAGAGTACATCACCATATCTCCTAAAGATAAGGCCCTATTTGAGAAAAAGGATTGCCAACTGATAGATTCAATAGTTTTATGTTGTTTGAGGTAAGGTATTTTGCTTCTCTTTGTTATATTGAAAAATTTCAAGGGTCCTTATATTGCATTCGTTCTCTTATTCATTCTTTACTTTGTATACAAGTCATATATTACTTCTCTTAGTAATGATATTGCTAAGAGTATATTTGTTGTTGATCCACTTCTCTCTGTGGGTTTGTTTTCAAAATCTAGTTCAAATATTACAAATTTTTTAAAGCACGTTGATAGTGTCACAAACCATCATATATTTTTTCCATATGTTGAAAGGTACATCCTTTTAACGTTCTATCTCTTGAAGATTTGTCTTTAGGGTTTTTGCTCACTAGCATTTTGGTTCCCAGAGAGCACTGGAGCCTAATCTATATCGACATTCCCACAAGAGAGGTCATCTTTATGAATTCTCTTTTAGGTATTCACAACCAATCAAAGATCTATTGTCAATGGACACTCTTTATTTTGTCTTTTATTGGTTAAAGCTTATGCTATTTGCTAAGAAGTTAATATTTACAGTGTTGCTAAACTTGTTACTACTACCTACTTGGACATTAACTTTGAAAACATTGCTGATCCTCAAAGGCCTTTCAAGTTTCTCCTTCAAGTGGTCCCATTGCAAAATAACAAAAATAGTTGTGGGTGGAGAGTGATTTCAAATGCTTTGACTTCAGTCAATTCAAAGTTATTGAATGTAGAGGGGGTGAATGTAAGTTTCCTATGTCTTGTCTTTTTTATTTTGAAAGTCTATTCTAATCCAAATAGCTTATATACTTTGTTGCAGTGTAGAGATTACCCTGAATCATACATGTGGTGGATACGGAAGAGGTGTATCAAACTAGTTTTGGATAGGGAAATTACTCCAGTGGACGCCAACTCCCCTCTCCCACTTAAAACTTCCAAGGAACAAGCAACAACAAAGGGAAAAGGCAAGTAAAAGACAACCACAAAAAAGAAGAAGTCCTCAAGGTAAAAAAGGAAGGGGTCCAAAAAGAAGGGGATGCCTGAGCTTTCTCCATTGAAATTTAATCCATCTCCTCTAAAGCCCTAGGAGAAAAGAGTGCCCAAGGAAATCAAGTTCTTTGATCATCCAAAGAAAACACCTACTAAGAGGAAACTAGTGATGAGATGAATGAAAGTGATGAAGATGGAGCAACTATTCCAAAGAAGGAGAAAGGTCTTGAGGGTGGAGAAGTTGAAGATCATCATCTTGAGGGTGGATAAGTTGTAGACCAAGGAGAAGCCAAAGAACAACCTAAGGGTGAAGAAGCTAAAGGTCAAAGAGAAGCTAAAGAATAGCCCATTTTTCCATTTTTACATTAGTAAATTCCCCTTGTATATTTGTAGTACAATATTCTAACCCATGATGTAATTAAATCTCATTTTGATCTTACCCATGTAAGATGATTTTTTGTTCATAGAATCACAAAGAATTGTAAACTTCATGCCAAGTGTTTCCTGTAAAATTATACTACAATTTTCTAACCCATGATATAATGAAATCATTTTGTTCCCCAAAATATGATTTGTTATTTATAGAATCACTACAATGTTTATACCAATGGTTCCTTTATAATACTTATCACTATGTATAATTCCATGTTTTTGGCAACAATATCTGTGAGCAAAAGAAAAATTCAAAATGATTTATATGTGCATATTCATGGTCCAAAAGTCACAACACTAGGAGGCAAACAACTCATACATGATAAAGAGTGCTAAGCTCTTGTTCCAATTATAGGACCATTTATCTTGAACTTATATCCAAGAGTAACATTGTCTAGAAACTCCAAGGTGTCTCTTACATACTTAAGACTCTACTTTGAAGTAATGTTCACTTCCTTTACTTCTTGTGCAGTAACTTGCAATGTAAGTTTCAATGTCTTACAATCAATCTTTGAATCTAAAGGAACCCAAGAACCCTCTCTAAGTTTGTATCTTTAGTAATCAAAACCTATAACAACGGATTGTCAAGATATATTATAGGATAAACCTAACAACTAAAGGCATACATTGCATCTTATAAAATCACCTTTGTGGTCAGATTCCTTGGTTTTCCAAGACCACCGACCTAAAATTTTGTCAAAATCTTCCTCTAAAAAGTTTCTCTTTAGCCATGAATCTTTCGTCCCTCGTAAACATGTTGTTTTGAAGCAAGCTAAAAAAACATGCAAGAGTAAAAACCACGATAAGCGTACTCTTCTCAAGATCCTTTTAGGAGTCATAGCCTTTTGACTATCTTGAGCAATTTTGAGTTTAAAGCTTTCCATTGTTGCTTCATGGGGCATCTCCCAATCCAAAGATGAGAGACTTGGTAATTCCAAATCTTCAAGGTATCCATACACACTCGCTTTTGAGGGAACCACATATTGCACATAATACACAAAAATTCTACTTTCATAAAAAAACCTCATGGTTTGATCAACATAAATAATGTCTAAAAATTCTTATAGAATGGCATGGAATGTTTCACTGAGGCTCTCTATGCCACTCAAAACTTGTTGATGGAAAGATATGTACAACTAGTAATCCACTATTTAGCATTCACTTCAAACAAAAATATATATTTACATATATTTTGCAACTCAAACTTACAGTGTGCTTCTTGAGAAAAGCATTCCCGTGGAGCCAAGTCCATATCTCTAGCCATGTAAACATGTTGCACCAAAGTAAACAAGCCTTGAGGCATAGATTTGAAAGCAATGATGCATCACTTTCAGTGATATTTGATATCCTCCTGTTTCATTCTTTTCACCTTATGAGAGCCCTTCCAAGATGGTAGCATTATAACCCAATCATTTATAGTAAATGTTTTGTTCTCCCATTCTCCATTTGCACTTTTGCTATAGATGGTGCAAGAGTTTATGGAATAAGAAGGATGCCTTGTGGATGCCATGTAAAAGACAATAAGCATGTAGACAATGTGTAGAGAAAGAAACTTAAAGAGAGAGGTCAAGGATCTAAGGGCAATCCTCAAGGAGACAAATTAAAAATATTACGAGCGCCAAGACAAACTTTGAAAAATCTTTCGATTTTCAAAATGGTTTGAATTGACTTAACTCTGGACTTAACTCTGTCATGTCTTTGTCAGATGTTTTGTTAGCTTTTATTAGTTAATAAGGCCTTTGGGGACTACCATAACTTGTCAGGATTTGAAGAATTTGCCTAAATAGGAGAGAAAACCACAAAATGGACTCTACTATCTCAAAAGGGAGGAGACAAGAATACCATATTTTTTGTGGTGAAATCTCTTTGGCTCTTTTCTTAATCCATTGATTTACAAAAGTGCCTTTTTGGAAGCGTTTTTGGCTCTAATGTTCTAATAGCAAGAATAATAATTAAATTATTCAAGAGGCAAGAGTCTACTGCCTATGAGTTGCCAGAACTGGATGAAAATAGTAACCATGATACAAGGGCTAACTACTAAGAGGATATGGAAGATGAAGAAGGAAAGAGGATGAGGAGGACTCCGAATCTGGTAGGACTTTGGCACATACAGGAGGATGTGCAGGTTCAGAGGGGGGTGTTGTGCCGCTACACAAACATAGTGTGAAAAACCCTAGAGTGCATTATCATCTAGCTTTCTTATTAATCAAGAGAGTAAATG